>NC_066316.1:93361392-94665678 GCF_022539315.1 Serinus canaria
GATACTATTCCATTTCACTTATTCCTTGTAAAGTTCTATGGTAATTTTCTTATCCTGGTGTCACAGCCTTCTATTATATTTTATTTAATACTAAAGCAGTTTAAACCTCCCCAGTGGAAATTGAACAAACTGATCTGAAGTGTGGCTGTTAGTGCTTTTGATTGTTTCAGAGAGATTTTAAAGTGAAAATTTCATTAAACCCAGATGAGTTCTGCAATTGGGATAGTTACCCTTACTGCTGATTGCAGGTCCATATAGATGAGACACTAGATCACTGCTACATTAACATGAAATTAGGAGAATAAAATGGTGAATTCCATCTTTCCCATTTTTTGCTATTAAATTACTGAAATTATGATTTCTTTTTAATAATCCACAGCAAAGGTGAATTCTGAGCTTACACTGAAGGAAAGGCAAGCTATTTTACTTTAAAATTACAATTGCCTGTAAGATCTGAGACACATTATTAAAAGCAAAACAAATGTTATTTGGTGTGGCTTAGGATAACCTCATGGAGCATGTCAAGCATCTTGTCATTAAGATTCATTTTTTCTTAACTGTTTGATCTCAAAAGACGCATTGTAGGAATCGTTTATATGTGTTTATGTTTACATATAGTATGTTAATAGGAATCCCTTCCAGTTTTTCCTTAGAAATCACCTGAAAATGAGGGTTGTGGTAGATGCAAATGGACTTCTTTCCTTTGGGAGAGTGGTTTTCATTTTGCTGAGTAATCTCTTTACATATTTTAAAAAAAATAGAATAGTTCTGACAAATAATGCTACCGCCTGATTCAGTTACTTAGCAACATTTAATGCTAACAAAAAGAAACAGGAAAATTATGAAGGAGCAATAAAATCATTAGAAAGCAGAAGGAAACACATGACAATGATGAAGACAAAGCTCATAAGTAAAACAAAAACGGAAAAGAACACGTAATCCAAGCACTTGGTCTTTTTCCAAGGGATCAGTTGCTTAATAGTTTCATTTTTCAGGAAAAAAAAACTACCAACCTGTAAAAACAAATATCAAAACTTGGAGAAAAGCCTCATCATTCCAGATATTTCTTAATGTGTGTTTTCCAGTGTATTACACAGTTCTTCAGAAATTTCTTTTTTGGCTTGCATTTTTTTTTTCTTCAATACTTTTCATGGATACTGCCAAAACAAGAGGTAATGCTACCGCTCTTCTTTCATTAGGTTTATTACTCTCCTCAGTGTGAGAGAATAAATAATTTAGTGTGTTAGGAAAACTGCAGATGCATAAGACCACATCTCCCTTCCCAAAGGCTTGGCTGCTGAGGAGCAAGTCTAGCTCATCAGTGGTGCAGCCCAGGGCAGTCCTTTTCCTCCTGGGAATGTCGGAGAGAGGCTGCTGACAGCGCCAGGGGAACCAGACTGGCCTGGCCACGTAGCCTGCTGAGCTGGGCTCCTACCTAGACCTGCAGATTGGCTTCCCAGCTTGACCTTGGAGCTGCCTGAACGTGCCTTACCCCTCGATCTGGACTCTTGGTTGAACCTGGCCACCATCTCTTGCCTTATGCAGAGAGGCTCTGACCGGCAAAGCCCCTGCCTTGTCACCCAGCACCCCTCTCAACTCCCCAGTCCACAGGGATGTGATATCTTCAGACAGATTTCTCCCCAAAGAACATGGGGAATGGAAAGAATTGATGAACAGAAACATCTTGTAAGAGCTTGTGGGGGAAAAAGGATACACTGATATACAGTAGGTTATTAACGATGACACTCAGAAAAGTAATTGTCTTCGGCAGTTTTGCAAATCAATGTTGGTTGAAGAATTTTAATATGGAAGATGTATTCTATTATAATTCACTGTTGAATGTAAAAACAGATTGCCATTGGTTGGAACAAACACTATATAGGAGAGGGAAAAGAATTTTGAAAGCTAATAATTACTCTGTGGAAAAAATCAGTTACACTTTGCTGGGAAATAACATTAAGGGAGAAACTGAAGAACTTTCAGTATGGCAGTAAAAACCATGATTTTAGATAACTCCAGAGAAGCAATTTGAAAAAGAGCATGTACCATATCTTGAGACAAATCTTTAATTGAAAGCCCTGGGACATGAACAGAAATTACACCGTTTGATCAATGGCAGGTTGGATACTGCAACTAACTAAATGTTCATTTTCCAAGAAATATGTGCTTTGCCTATTTAAGAGAAAGGCAACTAAGAAAGAAAATTAATTCGTTTAGGAATTTGCAGTGTGGGGTGGAATTTCATGGTAGTCCAAGCTATAGAAATTGATAAGAAATTACTCATCAAAACAAGGTTTATTGCTTTTAGGGTAATGAAGGATGGCAAGAGGTTTCTAACCTCCTTGAAACCTTTAATCAGAAAAAAACACCAGTTTTTAGAAGCTGACTTTCTATATTGGTAAGTTACCATCTGTTTTCACTACATTTTATGCATCCATAGAACCTTTAAATTGGTTTGGATTAGTGATTTCAAATATGTTTCCTAAGAGAAAGTGATTTCTGCAGCAAACCCTGGGGACATAGAACTCGAGGAAAAAATGGATCAAAACTGAGGACAATGTTGTAATAATTAAGATAGATATACAATTAATGTGTAAATGAGAAGATATCTAACTGTTGAAGGAGAAAGGATTTTTTTTCTATCATGTTTCAGTGGGCTTTTTTCATAGGAAGATTTGGAACAAAGAAATCTAATTTTAAAAACTAAAATCTAATTTTAGTTTGAATGCAAACTAGTAAATGTACCTAGAAGGATAAGAAAAGAAGAAAACTATTGGTCTGGTATTCTATAAAATGGCATGCATTGGTGTTTGTTAAAATGCTCAGCTGAAGGAGACGGCTAGCAGAACTGCTAGTTGAAAAGGTAAATTTTCAAAGACAAAGAGTAGAATAGGGTTTGAAAGAGAAAGATAGCTAGAATGTTTAGAGAAATTAGATGTTTACTAGTTTGGCTAGACCTGATAAATTGAGTTACATAGCTAGTAAGCAATCAAAGGTGCTAGAATTTATATAGAAAACATATAGAGGATTGGAGAAGTGTGACAGAACTGCAAAAGAGCAAATACTGTGTCTATTCTAAGAAAAAAAATGAAAATAAACCCCATCAATTATAATTTGTAAATTTAACTTCTGGTGGAAAAATCCAATACTAATATGACTTCTATAGTGAGCTGGAAATAGAATTGAGTGTATGCATGTTAAATTGGTGGATTGTAGGAAATTGGCAAGATCTCTAATAATGTGGAAAGATATGCTAAGAATTAAAAATGACCTTGGGGAAGTGGTCTGAAACAGAATGAAATTCCCTACAGACCTTCTTTTGTATATCTACTCATGATTAAAACCTCTGTCCATAGGGTGCTTTGCTCCCATTTAGCTATGCCTATGATATACATGGTTTAATGGGATAGCACAAACCCAAACATTATTAGAATCCTGCCAGTAACTGTCTTTATCTCAGCAGCAGAAGCTGGATCTGATATAACAGCAATGTTATTGTGATAAAGCTGACAAGTGAAATGAGGAAATAAAAAGGAAAGCATGTTGAAATTAAAGAAATCCCAACCCTGCAGCTTACTTAGGTTTTGCTTATACCAAATGAAACACCTATAAATAATAATTGTGTTAGTCAATTTATGCTGTGGTTGATGGAAGGGGTAGAACAGAATCACGCTTTCTGATTTATCAAGATTTTAATGGAAGCTAGCAAACACATTTTAATCTTGTCCTGGTTTCAGCTAGGGTGGGAGGAAAGGGAAGAGGGGGGCTGAGTGAGCAGCTGTGTGGTGTTTCACCTCCAAATGGGCTTGAAACCATGACACTATTTCATCTACATGGGGTGCAGCATCTTAACTTTAAAAATTCAAGTTACACTCAGCTGCTGTGCTTTAGCTCAATGGTATCAAAGAATTGTGGTTCTGGCTTACAAAATCTCCTGTTCCAGGATTGTTTTTGAAGCAAACCTCAAATGCATAGTAAGGAAAAAGTCTTGTGATAAATTATAATTACAATAAAAATTGTGATTATACTCCCTACAGTCAAAGTGTCTTTCCACTGGCAATGCAGACTCCACAGAAATTCCTAAAACAAGCTAACCAATTTCTTACTTAACTGTTTTTATACTATACCTATACCTATGGGTTTTTTTCAGAACTGGAATATCTTCCACTCTTACTAGAAGTCTTTCTCTGGTGGATTTGTGCATGTTGAACTGAACATTTAGTTTATTGAGGTTTTAGTATGTTTCAGTTCCCATGTCTTTCCTTTGAGCAATTTTCAACAGTGCGAAGGTGGGGAAAAGGCTAGAATGGGATAATGGCACAAGGAGGAAGAGGACATGCTGAAATAAAAGCAATTGCATCTGTAGAGGTAGGTGGTAGAAAAAGGGGCTTGGGATAATCACACAAAGAGCTCTGGAGAGTTGTAAATTCTGCTGGCATGTGTCTTTACTTCTGTGGGATGCAGGTTTTACTCTCATGCTCATCTTTTATGACAAATGTAGTTAGTACCATGCATTATATTTATCACCTCATGGTGCAGCTTTGTGGCCAGAAGTGATGTTTTAGCAGCTTTGGGACCTTGAGCCCTTGCAGACATTTTCATTTTAGAATGAGTTTTAATAGCTGCTTTCTTTGAGGGGTGTTATGTCTGCCATCAATAGTGGCAGTCAGATGGCTGTTTGCACTGTGAGGTGTCATCCCTTGCAGGTGTCCTCTAGGGGCTTTGAAACCTCACATTTCCACTCCCCTTTCTCAAGAGGTTCTGAATTAGGATGGTTTTCTCTTCAAAGCCCTTGTACATTCAGCTTGAGCTCAGGCTGTCCATGGCTTTGGCCAGAGGGAGCTACTGTCATATTTAAAATGCACCATGTCCAGCAACTAGAAATTAGTGCTTTTAATCTAGTTTTTGTGTACATGTAAGCTTGCATATTAGACTTTTTTTTTGAGAAATGAATTTGGGTTATACATAACATAATTGTCTTTGTTTTCAATAGAGTAACTTACAGCACTGCTGAATGAGAGTGGCATCAATGGACTGTCAGTCTGACCCAGAGATGGAACAGCAAGCAAGCTGTCAAAACCTTTAGTTGGTAGGGCATTGGAGTGATGGGTTCAGAAGAATTTTATCTTTTCTTGGAAAAATGCAACTACAGGTGATTCTAATGAACAAAACCAAAACCTGATGGTTGACTGCTATAGAGATTACTGTATAATATATTCTTCATATATTGTATATTATATATTTACAACTAATTTAACTACTCAGAAGTCTATCAGAGATTAGTACATGGTCAGTAATTTTATGCCTCATGATTAGTAGTCCTCATGATTTGTAATCCACTGTGATCTCCAATAGTAAAGAGTTCCCTTTGGAAGAACTAAACAGAGGAAGCCTTAGAAAGTAATACATGTGAAATAGGAGCACTACATACTTTAATGCTTATTATTCATAGCCTTGCTCACCATGTAATTATAATCCCTAAATTCACATTTGCTAATAAAAAATCTATTTGGGGGGAGGGGTGGCTGGGAGGAGGTGGTAAGTTTGTCCAGGATGCTTTAGGGGTTGGAATTCCTGCATTTGATCTCTGCTTACTGTATTAGTATGAACACTACTTCATATGGCCCCCTGAAGTGCCACTCGACTCCCAAGGGAGTCAAGGAGGATTTTGACCTTTATTTCACAGGAAATGAATAAGGTTTTTTTATATGGAAGAAAAGCAACTACATAATATACAACTACAATTCTAAACTTTGTCGTTAAATTCAGTGCCAGTCCAGTACAAAAAACAGTCATAAAAAAAGCTGAGCAAATTTCAGATTTGTTTTCTTGGTAGTTTTTTCTATTCCCTGATAAGGAAGGAACAAAAGCAGCATTTTTTTCACTCACAGATAGATGTCTGCATAGCTCTTGGGACCATTCTATTAAACACAGCATGACAAAGTGGCAGTCCATCTAAACAGTTCTCAGAGGTGTAGAACTATTAATTCTGAGCGTACATTTCTTCATATGCTGTTTTGAAATTTTTATTATGATTTTATAGATATCTTAACCATAAAATCTATGGATGTAGATAGGAACTTTTACAAAATAGTCAAAGGCCTTGTGGATAGGAAAATTTTTTTTCCTGGTGCATTTAATAGAAAAAATAGGATTTCCATTAAACTAAACAGGCATTTTTAGAAGCTCACAGGCCTGGAAGACACATAGATCCAATACATTTAGTATTTGAACATAAACAGTGTGCAAAGAATTAAATCATTTTTGCAACCTATTAAGATAAAACTGCCTCATTAACATATGTATTAGACTAGAAGAACAGGAGGAAGTGTTCAATGTGCCTTTTGAGGTGGAAATTTATGCTGTTCAATACCAATAATGGGAATAGTCTTGCTTATAGCATTGGAAATGCTGACATTACATAATCTACAGTTATCCCATGAGTTAGATTCAAGAATCACTTAGATGTTTTTCTCCTGCAAGCACCCTGGTTAAATGAACATAACATTTACTGCAGCAATGATTGCCTGTCCATACCAAAAGGATGACTAAATGTCTTTAAAACTCTGAGAACTGAACAGGAATCATATTTCATTGTCTCTCTCTTTCCCCCCTCCATTTCTTCTGCTTCTATCTTTCTGCTTTGACTTTCTAGGTCTCCCAGAGTAGAAGTCCCATGCTGTTCCTTGGCAAAAGCCAGAGGACTTGTGCTCCCACAGGGAGCTGGGGGCCCATCTCCTTCAGTTAATTTATGGCTTCTGGGGAGGCTTCTGTTCTTCACAGTTCTGACTGGACAGAAAGGGTGCTGTGAACCGGTGCTGTCTCCTCACACTGAGGCCATTCTCAGCTCTTCTGATGGTGTTTAACATCTAGGTCATCCTGTAGGCCCTTTGAGAAAACAGATTGGTACCTGCTGAGTGCATCCACACTGCCATGAAATGGAGGTTAGCAGTCACTCCTAGTAATGACTAGCAGGTCTTTGGGATAAACTGGAATTTGGACCACCCTGTAAGGTACAGGTGAAGTGTAGCCAGTGTGTTTAAAGATGCAGCTAATTTGTTTAAAGACAGCCCAGTTACTTCCTTTGTATTCTATGATTTTTATAAATGTCCAGTTCTGTGATGTCACCAGTTGAGAAAAGTGCTGATGCTGAAGGGAGTTTTGTCTAGGTGATGGCAGCAGGATTGCACCCTGTAGAGTTCTGTTCTGTGGCATCTATTTCATTTAAATAAATATGCTTAAAAAAACATATTGATGATTGTACTAATGATTGCTGCTGTTAACCTATACCCTTGCATTAATTCTTCAACTTTGGGAGGACAGAGCAGCTGCCTATAGATTATTAAAGTTAGGACATAATTCTGATTTACCTGTCTGAAAGATATTACTTATTGTTGATTATTGTTGCTGAGAAATTAAAAAGAGTTAATCGCTTTCCTGTGTTCATTTATATTGAAAAGATCATTTCCTGATTGAATTTGCTGACAGTTCCAAAACATAAATTCATGGCACGTACTATTTTTGTGTCTCTATTTTATAGCATGGTTACATTTTATTCATTTAATTAAATAAAAAATGAGAGTAATTTATAACTTAAATGCTAGATCTTTCAGCTGCAGAACTGGGATCTGTACAACATGGTTTTGGCATAGTAGAGATAAGAGGATCAGGGAAAAGTGGTTTTTTATCCCTTAAAGCTGGGCTAGGTTGAGTTAGTATAGTGACAGATGAAGTTTCATCTGGATGTAACTACCACTTTGAATGCTTTTTCCTTTGGTAGTCTCTTCCATGAGTGTTATGGAAGCTGCCTGGTTTAGGGAGCATTAATCCCATGGCAGTAATAAAGTGGTGCTGCAGATGTTGCTTCTGTGAGGTGAACTGGGCTCTGTAACTTCAGCCAGAATTTGACAAAGTGAAGACTGGCCCTGAGATGCTGTTGTTTCTCAGATAAGTCTGTGTCAGTCTGGGGAATTAATTTTGTTTTAATGTCAGGAAAATTACTGAATTAAAACTATTTGCAATTATTCAACCTTACTTGAGGATATGCATTTAATTTAATGCAGTGCTGACCACTGATCTGATTTATTTATTTTTTACAATTTTATGTAGCATTTACATGCTCTGAGCATTATGTCCATCAGGAGACAGAGAGCAAAACCTTCACAGCTTCCAACACTACCAAGAAAGTAATGGACCCCACAAAGCAGCAGTCCTGCTGGTGGGAGGAATAATCTGATTAATTCTAGTGGCAGCAGCATTAGTGGTTGTAAAACACTGAATTTAGAGGCTAAAAATGCATTAGGCAAGTGCTGTATGCTTTCAGTAATCTATCACAGCAGGATCTATCATGCATCTCCTTTTCCTTGGATGACATCGCCTTCTAGCAACATCAGCACAAATATTTGGAAGAAGACTGAGAAACATATGGCTTGCAGTACTTCACTGGCAAATTGCTTCAGCAGAAAGCAGCCTCTTCATTTACCTTCCCAGCCAATGCTTAGAGTTAATCACAGCAACCAAGTGCCACTGCTGTGCCATATGGAAGCAGAGCTAACCGCGTTAACAGAAATTTAAACACATGTGGGAAGAGTCACAGGAATTATGAGTTCTGGGAGTGTACATTTAATAGCCAGACAGGAACACTTGACAGAGAAGAGAGGAAAAAGTTGCACATTTCTTGAATCTCACTCTTTCCAAGACTCTCTTTTGACTTAAGCTTTCACCTCATATGCTCCTTCATGAGTTGCTGTGCTCCACAGTTCTGAGCTACTTGATAGAGTAGGTGGCAGCAATGCTGAGAAAACGGTCCTGATCTCAATGAAATCAGTGGCAAGACTCCAGTGAACTAGGACAAGCCAAAATTTCTCTTTTAATGTAGGTTTAATTCTATTAAAACTGTTGCCTTAAAAAAAACCCCAAAAACATCCTGCCGTCTCTCTAAATATTACAGGAAAATACCACAGCTGGATCCCCATTCTTCCGTTGCTTGCCATTATGATGAATTATTGGGTTGCACTCTGCTTTGAGTTTCCAGATCTAAAGAGATTGTCTTGGCAGCTTTGCTGTATCTTCACTTTAATCAATTTTGTAATCAAATTGTCCTTCTTTCTCCAGTGTTCTGTCGACCTCTCTTAAAATGATTAGAAGAGATTTAAAGGATGATAGCTGCCATCAGTGACAGCAAGCACATAACTTGAAAATCTCATTACAACTTGTGAGGAATATTCAAACAGGGCCATTTAAAAGACAGGCTCAAGTCCAAATTTGGACAGTTAGTAAATTCCTTCCAAACCTTATGAGAGCGAGATGAAGTAAGATTCATCTCATCCACTTTTAGCCATCTCTAGTTTAGATGTGTTCACCTGAGTTTGCTACCTGATGCTGGCCATGTAGCTGGGGAGCACAGAGAAGTAGGCAATTTTAAAGCACATCAGTAATTTGACCTGTTTTAATCTTCTGCTTTAGTATGAGTTGAATTCCTAATAAAGCACCAGTGTCTTTCCAACGACTGCAGAGGGAACTTTAAAGGTAAAAGTGTATATTATAAATATGTTTGGTTTGATGAGATTCATTTCCTCTGGGATCACCTTTCCTCCTCCTGCAGGACATCCCACATTCCTTGCAGCTTTTGGGGAAGAATTTGATTTCCCACCATAGTTCCTGAGTACTGTCCCATGCCTAGGTGGCCCAACAGAATTGAAGGTAAAGTATGGATCCCTGCCAGCTGACCTTGGAAAAGATATGCAGTAGACATGGTAGGAGTTTATCACAAGTGGTTGATAAGGAGAAAAGAAAACCAAACTAATTTTAGAGATTAGTAGAGACATACAAATATGTGCTTATTCCCAAATAAAAAAGGGAACTAGAATATTAAATACACTGTTGGGTTTTTGACACTAGATGGCAACAGCATACGTTAGAAATACTGGATAGTCAACCAGTAAAAGTAAATTTTACTCAAGGAATTGAATGAAGGAGAATCCCAGAAATAATTTTTAGAATAGATTTTGAATGAAATTAGAACAAAATTAAGCATGTTTAAAGTACCATGTTTCTTCTATCAAGATATAAACCCTGGAGAAGTTAATTTAAATCTATTAGAAAAGCTTGTATTTACTTTGAGTTAAAATCTGCCCTTCCATGAAAGAGTATTTATTAGATGTTCATCAGTCTAAACAAAGGTTTTATGTTGCTTTTAGTGACTGGATGGTTACAGGAGGTCTGATGGTCACAGGCCCTGTCCTTTGCTCTTCAATTTCCTCAAGAGATTGCTGTATGCATAGAGTTTGAGAGCAGTTTTCTTTTATCATGAAACACATTTGTAGAATATTAGAATCAAGTTCTCATTTGCAGCTCTTCTACTGAGTAGTAGTAGTGACGTTATGCTACATAACTCATTTAATTAGAAAAAAAGTACTGAAACACTGCAGCAAGATTAAATTGTGGTGTTAATTTTAGAGGAGAGATCACAGCTTTGCTTTTCGTTTTACAGTGGTCTAAATCTTTTGGTTAGGTTGATACCATTAGTCAGTGCAGAGGAAGAGAAGGATGTGACTTTCTGGCAATTCTTTTTCTTTTCTGATGTACCTGAGCTACCATGTTTGGGAGATAGCAAAGACAGTCCTGTATAGGACTTCCCAGCTGCTCAGGGAAACCTCCCCAGTCCTCACTGTTTGTTGGTTTAGATAATTTTTCTTACTATATCTTTCTCATTGCCAGATTCCCAATAGTGTTGTTTAACATCCCACAAGAGGAGCCTTGAACTAATATTCTCTGGTACCATAATACAACTTCTACAGTAAATGAGAACACTAGACTTTCAAAGAATGCAATGGACTATTTAAGGGTTAAAAAACACTAAGGAAAGTTTTTAGACTATTAATGAATATATCCTTTTAATATTGCTATTATTTTGAAAGAAAAAAAAATTCATCCTTTTGGTAGAATACTCTTCTGGTCTGTGGAACTGTAATTTTAATATTGCTACTGTTTTGAAAGAAAAGAACAACTTATTTCTTTTGTACAATATATTTTTAGGCTATGGATGTAAAGCAAACTGGACATTGTCTGAATTAGCATGCTGCAGAGTTTTCTGCAGGACTAAAACCACAGGAGTACTCATGGCTTCACAGTAAAAGAACATAAAGAGATCCCTTTGTGGTTCAAAGTGAGAATTGCCTACTTTTTCTTTTTCTTCTTTTTTTTCTTTTTTCTAAAATCATGCAGTTAATATTTGGAACAGAGGCAATAAAGTTATCTTCCCAACTGCAAGAGCTCCATCTATACTGTATTTTAAGTGGACTCTTCCTTCCACCTTCAAGCAGAAGCTCACTAAGCATCTACATTATCTATACTCAGGCCTGTGCTATGGTCAGATAGCCTGTCCAACCAGGATTCAGGTTCTGAGTTTGCCACTAGATATTTCTGTGGAGAGAAATTATGTGGCATCAAGCGCAGACAAACTTTTAACCCAGTCTCAAAGGTTCAAGATCCACAGGATAACTTTCAGTCCTCACATGACTTTGAGGTGAGGTATGGCCTAAGGAAAATATTTTTGGAGAAGAGAAACAATGACCTTTCTTTACTGTTGGGTGAATATGGTAACTACATATTTCACAGATGTGGAGTATGAGGCAGAAAGATTAAGTGAACAGCTCAAGGCTATAAAGAAAATTTTGTATCAGAGCCCAGATCAGAAGGGAGGAACTGCTGACTCCCAATGCTATGCTAAGATACCTCTCTGTGTTAAAATTGGCCTATGAATCATCCTAAAAGCCAACAGTAATGCTTTATGAGTCTCAGCACTGCAGATGCTATTAGTCCTGTTGAGGAAAAAGGCACTTCTTTATCAATGTGCAGCAATAATCGTTCCTCACTCTTACAAGCATTTATAAATATGCAAACATTCACAGTCTAAATCCAACAACTTTACCTTACCAGGACTAAAAATATAATTTTATAATCATCATTACTATTATTATGATTATTACTATTGTTTTTCAAAATGTAGCTCCCACAGCCTGTAAAAATGACTTTGCAGTCATATCTATTTCCTGATAATGCCTCTATTTCTCCTTCCTTAAGAGCTATTTATAAGATATTGTAAGCTCCTTGGTAGCACCAGTGCACACGTAGAAAAAAATCCAATGTGATCCTTTTTATTTCAGGACATATCTTCATTTGATTTTGAATGATAGTACCTGACTATTTTCTGTCCTGTTTCAGATATGAGCAATTTTATTGTCCCTATGTTTTGAATAAAGTGTTGAATATGGGTCTGTTGTGCTACAGCTTGCAGAGAATATTCCAGTTGCCAAACCTTGCATGCTATAACTGGCTTATATCCTATAGAATATATTTTGGGATCTAAGGATTTGGAATCACAGAATCTCAGAATAGTTAGAGTTAGAAGGGACCTTTGGAGATCATCCAGTCCAAGTCCCCTGCCAAGGCAGGGTGACCTAGACCAGGATACAGAAGAAAATGTGCAGGTGAGTTTTGAGTATCTCCAGAGAGGGAGATTCCACAACCTCCCTGGGCAGCAGTTCCAGTGCTCTGACGTCCTGAGTGTAAAGAAGATCTTTCTCATGTTGAGGTGAAGCTTCTTGTGATCTACTTTATGGACATTGCTCCTTGTCCTGTTGCTGGCAACCACTGAAAAGAGACTGGCACCTGCCTGTGAGATACTTGTATGTATTGATGAGACCCCCTCTCAGTCTTCTCCAGACTGAGAAACAGGGGCAGCTCCTGCACTCTCTCCTCATGAGATAGATGGTCCAGATTCCTAATCATCTTTGTGGTCTCCTCTTCAGTAGCTCCTTGACTTTCTTGAACTGTGTAGACCAGAACTGAACACTGTAGTCCAGATGTGACCTCACTAGGGTCAAGTAGATCCTTAGGATCACCTCCCTCAACCTGTGAAATTCCTTTTGCTTCACTTGCTTTCTCAAGGATCACCTTGGTTGACAGTCCCTAAATCAGGTGAATTTTGATCCAAAAGCCACATTTCTTTTCATTGAGTATTGGAGTAAACCAGCAGTAACTCCACTTAAGGGTGCCACTGTGAAGGGTGAGGAGGAAGCAGGACAGAAATGTCATGAGGGAGGTTCCCTAGGCAGTCAAAGTTACTTACCTGATTAGTGAATTACTTGCTTGTCTATGTCCCTCTGAGCACAGTAAGCTTCTTGGCAATTCTAGATTAGAAGGCAAATTTCCAATGTTTATGGGCCATGATGGCAAACCCCAAGTAATCTATATCTCCATAGCTGTCAAAGCAGACAGCTCAGAGGGCATGGAGAAATCCAAGTTTCTGGCCTAGCACAGAAAAGACTCTGAGATTTGATATTCTGTCTGAGTCATAAAGAGAATTATTGCTATAAAGGTGCAAGGCCTGAAACTTTATGAGTGAGGGGGGAGATTTGCACACTTGAGTGTGAAATGCACTAAAATTGAGGAGAAAAACAATATGATGCTGTGCACATCCTCACTCACAAACAGGCATTAAGCATAAAATGGATTTAAAAGAAATCATCAGTGAGCTCTGAAATGATGGTATTAATTGTTGTGGTGTCTCTGATGTCTTGAACATCCCACCATGTTCTCTCATCTGGAAACAAAAATAAGTTTTAGTGGGTTTTCACTTGACTTGCAGACATGAACTCATGCAGATACTTAGCAAAAATCTGTACATATTTGTTTACATTCAAGTAGCATAATTCATTAACCTGATGTCCTCAAAAAATAGCTTTTAATTAATTGTGATTTTTTTTAGTTCATAAACACAGTGCCAGATTTAAAACTAAAATGAAATGCGGCATTCAAGGTCTATTTTCACAACAGAGAGATATGTAAAATTGTTTTGCATTAATCAATTAGTAGTATTTAGCCACCTGCATAACTAGCCACTTTGAAACTATCACTATTAACATTTATTATGTGTAAAACATCATATTTCCTTCCTCATTTATCTGTTATCTCACTGATTGTCCTTGGTTAAGTTACTTAAACTTCAGTGGGCCACCATTGCATGGCTTGATTTAGTATTGGTATTCTGCTTTAAATCTGCTTTTTCTCTGGAAAAACTTTCATCTGTCCCTTCTCCATAATGAATCCCATATGCATTATAAAATTTGTCCATAAACAGGATAGCATAAGAGCACTTAAGCATCAAGAATGTTACACCCTTTAGGAATTGTAATTTAAAAATTTTAATTTAAAATTTAATTTTATTAAAAAAGGTTTCTCAAAAGTAATGCTAGCTCTTTTTTCAGTAACTTTGTTTTTTAGCTGCTACAAGTCACTTCAAACTTGTAAACAGCTCCAGTAAATATCTAACCAGTACACTGTGAAGAAACCAGAGTACTACAGATAGTGCTGGCAATTGTGCAAGTCTGTTCCTGCTGAATGCAGAAGGATCAGACAAGAGTGCAACTCCAGCAGCCATTTGCTCAGTTTTCAGGTGTGACTACTATCCAATCCAGAAGTCATTTTGCAGCCTAGAAATTCACAATGAATGAGAACCCCAAAATGAGAGGAAGGCTGTTGTACCAGCAAAGAGGAATGTCAGATAAAAATGTGTGAAATAATCCATACCTTTTTCTGAAAGAGCAGAAATGTTGCTTCATGGAACTGCCTCGGAGCCTTGCTGTGGTATAACCTCAACGGGCAACTGAGCTACACACAGCCACTCACTGACTCCCCCACCAGTGGGATGGGGGAGAGAATTGGAAGAGTAGCAGATAGAGAATTCATAGGTTGAGAAAAAGGCAGATTAACAGGTAAAAAAAAAAAAAAGCTATGCACACATACAAAGCAAAACAAGAAATTATTTCACCACTTCCCATGGGCAAGGCAGGTGTTCAGCCATGCACTGGAAAGCTGCATGTAATGATGACTTGGAAGACAAATGTCATCATTCCTAACATTCCCCTCTTCCTCCCTCTTCCCCCAGCTGTTTATGTACTGAACATGTCCCCATCTGGTCTGAGATGCCCCTTTGGCCAGTTTGGGTCACCTGTCCCTGCTGCATCTCCTCCAAACTTCCCACACACCGACAGCCCCCTCACCAGGGTGGCACCATGGAAAGCAGAGGAGGTGCCAGTGCTGTGCAAGGGCTGCTCGATAACTACAAAAACATCACTGTATTATCAACACTGTTTCCAGCACCAATCTAGAAGGTTGGCCCATACCATCGTGAAGAAAATTAACTCTACCCCAGCCAAAACCATTACAATTCTAATTCAGATAATTTTATCCTGGATATGTAAACTGTTGGCCTTTTGAGTAGTATGATATTATTTCCTGACTCAGGCTGACTTGAACTGTTACCACTAGTCAAATGCCAGAGGCAATTCCAGAACACCCTTGTATCTGTAGTGAAGAATGATGAATAGTTTGTAAAATGTTGAAGCATCCTTCACAGAGAATAGCACTGTTTAGGTGTGTGGTGTTTGTATCTTGGTAGGTCTGTACAGTTTATGTATTAACAGCAACAATAACAACAACACAGAAATTACAATGCTTAAACAGTGGTAAATCTGCTTTGATGTCATTGTGTCTAAACAGCAGAATTTTCAGAAAGAGATTTAATCAAATACTTATACAAATACAACTTTACTGTCATTTCATGGAACAAAATCATTCTTATTATACTAGTATTGAATGAAGAATCAATGTAAATAATGTGTGGTATTTTCTGTGCCCCCTGTGGCAGGAAGGAAATGATGAATCTGACTCCATGTTCTTAGAAGGCTGATATGATAAGATATGATATGATGTGATATGATATATGATATCATATTATACTAAAGAATAGAGAAAGGATACAGACAGAAGGCTAAAAGATAATAATGAAAAACTCGTGACTCTGTCCAGAGGCCCAACACAGCTGGAGCAGGATTTGTCATTAGGTTAAAACAATTCACATGTTGGATAAACAATCTCCAACCACATTCCAAAGCAGCAAAACACAGGAGAAGCGAATCAGATAATTATTGTTTTCCTTTTCCTCTGAGTCTTCTCAGCTTCCCAGGAGAGAAATCCTGGTGGAGGGATTTTTCCAGAAAATATGATGGTGACAATGATGCACAGCACTTTATGTAACATTGTCATAGGAAGGCAGATTTCAACCTACTTTACTTAAATGAATTAATGTATTTGTTTCCTTTATAAACAAATAAACATATAATGAGACAGAAATAATGAATGACCTTATCATAGGGTGCTTTCAATTAAAAGTTATAAAACTCTTTTGGCAACTTTGTGAAAAAAGTTTGGGAATACCACTTGAAAAAGACCTCAAAGAAGAAGTGGCTTAGGGAAGGACCATCAACACTTGCTCATCTCAGTTGTTCATAGTGTTACCACCTGTACCCATCCAAGCTGAAACCTGGAGGCTGTGTTTACACCACAAATCCAAACAGAGTCAGAGTCTGTGACTGGCTGCACTAATTGTTAGCCTGGGTGCTGGCATAGTTTGGTAAGCACGAGCCAGGGAGACAGCCAGGCTCTGACCCTTGTGTTTTGAGATGGAAAATAATTTGGGGGTATGTCTGCAAACTGTGTTGTGCCACTTGGCTTCTCATGCTACAGAACTGTGTCTGTAGTGTCTGATTTGCTAAGACAGTCACAGCCCAAGTGTGGAATGGCAGCCTCCTGGTTTTTTTACTAGGAATGAAGTGAAAGAAAAATGCAGTTGTTTTCTCAGGGCAGAACACACAGACAGCTTTATTTCTTTCTAAAAAGGTATAAAGTTCTCATGCCTTTGAGGCAGGTCTACCACACTGGTTGGCTTGGGATGGGACAAAGGGGCACAGCATTTTTGTGAAGACTCCAGCACTTAAGAAAGAGAGAAAACAATAAAATAGTCATAATCTGCAAAATACTTAGCTAAGAGAAAGGCTGGCATCACACAGAAAAAAAATCTCCCAAAACCAGAAAACTACTTTTGTGGATAAGCAAAAGATTCAATTGCCTTAACCTTGAGATCAGCTTTTTTTGTTCCACTTTTCACTAGAGACTTTCTCATTCCCTCCAGAAATGAGACTGCTACAGATAAGAGTCTTCTTCAGTATTCTGCCTTAATTTGATTCTTAGACATGTTGGAAAGAGCTGTATGTGGTGTCTAATTAAACATTGTACTAAAGCAGACATACAAGAGAGCTTAATCTTTTCCACATGATGTGGAAACAGATATGTCACTCTGTTGGTGCTGTTTTGCTTATTCTAGGTAATATCTGCTATGACTAGCACTCTTTTCCATGAGAGTCCAAGAAATGAAATAATTTGATTATTGCAGGATTTTTATTGTACAACTCTGATAAACAGGATTCCTCCAGTGTTCAGTCTATGGTTTGATCTTCATGCATCCAAACTCTTCTATTTGAGAAGAATCTTGGATGTCCTTTATATGAACCTGTACTCCTTCCATTGCCTCAGATATGTCACAAAAACACAGGGACATGTTGTTTACTTTTGTGCTATTGGCAGTGCTGAACTATTGCTTACTGTAACTGTCAGCATGTAGGAGAGTCTTTTCAGTGCATTTTTCTAAATCTACCTGTGATTTGTTCAAACAGAGAAGCCAAAAGAGATTGCACACAACATGGTAAGATTTCCCTTGGAGCATGTTGTAAAACCCACCTGTTTGCTAAAAGGTTCTTATCACTGCAAATAAATATGAGGAAAGCAAAAATCAGGCAGTATTTCTCAGAATAAGTGATGATTCAGGAGCCAGGTTTCTGGTGAGTTTGATTTGCAGAAATCACAGTGAAAGTCTTTCAGTTTGTACCCTAAAAACAAATGTAGAAAAAAATAGGATAACTAAAATAACATTGATTATGGCATACTTCAATTACTCGTCTTAAATTTTCAATGTCTACTCTCACAGTTTTCATTCCATTTTCTTGCATAAGCTCATAAGATTTTTCTTGACTTATAAAGGAAATTTCAAAATCACATAAATTTTTTATTTTGTTAGTGTAGCTGTGAGAGGGTTTAAGACCTGCAATTCTTTTACCTAGTTCTGAGATGTCTTAAGACAGGATAGTGCAAGCGTTATGTTATTAGTGACAATCCATATTTTCCTTGTTTGTTTATGTGGGATTTTTTTAGGTGAACGTGGTAAATGAGAAGTAAATTCATAGCATATGAAGATTTTATCTAGTTGTGAAGCAGGTTATCAACCAAGCTTTACACCACTACCCATCAAATCACTAAACATCACTCATTTAATTGCTGGAATTTTAAATTCCAAAACCATAAATCCAAGAGAATAATTCCTTCTGGATGTGCCTGTACAAAAATTCAGGAACTGAAAAACTGATTATGGTAAATACTTCCTAACATTTTTTTGAAAATTTTTATAGAAAATTAGGAGAAACAGGGAAAGAGAAAAGGGATCCATATAAATACCTAAAAGCTGGGTGTCAAGAGGATGGTGCCAGACTCTTCAGTGGTGCTCAAAGACAGAACAAAGAGCAATGGCCATGAAGTAGGACACAAGAAGTTTCACCTCAACATGAGGGTGGCAGAACACTGGAACTGGCTGCCCAGGGTGGTCATGGAGCCTTCCTCCCTGGAGATGTTCCAAACCGACCTGGCATGTTCCAGTGTAACCTGCTCTAGGTGACCCTGCTTGGCAGGGGTGTTGGACTGGATGATCTCCAGAGATCCTGTCCAGCCATAACAATTGTTCTACACAGTGCAGGACTTTCTACCTGGTGGCAGCCAGGTTAGAGCAGAGGAGAGGGGAAGCACCTATTTCTGGAATAAAAGGCTCATTCTTACAATGTACACAGCTACAGGTCATCATGTCTATTGAAGGCTGTGAAAGTAGGAAATCATGAGTTTCACCATCTTTTGGATGCTCTGATGAATGTTAAGAACTGCATTTATTACAGTAATTCAGACCAAGCATAAAGGCATCTTCACAGCATCTTTCGTCTTTACCTTTATGATCTCTGTATTTTCTCTTTCCAAAGGTTAGCACTGAGTTCTAGATGTTAAGTGTCCCTTAATGATGCAAAAATGAAGTTACCTTTTCAGATTCTTGTTGCTGGCTGTTTATGTCATCTTCCTGGGCTGCAGCTTGTTCTCTTACAGCCTTTGACAGGTAGAGCTTGGTTACACTTGACTCAGAAGCAGCAGCTCAGGCACTGGGGGACGTGAAACATCCCTCAGCTCCTGCCAGTTGTCAAGTTAACTCAAGCAAATAAATTCCATGTCAGGTCAGTGCTTCCTGCAAATTCATTGTTGAGAAGAGTTAATGCTTTCCTCAGAGGCAGCAAAGTTCTCCCTTTGATCCTATCAGTCAGTTATTCTTGGTCAAGCTGCTGTGAAGTACTGAATGTGTGAATGCAGAGACAGAACCTGGACTCTGGGCTGTTCTTCTAAGTCTCTGGTTCCAAGGTTGTTATCTCACTTGATGAGTATTCTGTAGCTGACAACTGAGCTATTAAATATTAGTTGAAAGAAGAAAAATAAGGCAAATTATCTCTTAATTAATTGGAGAATTTTTGTCATCAGTCAATGTCATAGTAGACTTTTGTCAACAAGCATATCCATATTAATACACCTATAAAGTAAGGAAATACTATTATTTCTGTTTCACCAATAAATTGTAACCAGAAAATATAAAGTGACTTGCCTAAAGCCACATCAAAATAATAACCGAAGCATGTTCAAAATTCTTAATTATTGAGTCTCAATCCAGTTCCTTCACAATAAATATATTTTTTCCTGTAAACAATTTTTATTCCTCTAACCTGTACCTTTGTCTCACAATTTCTGTGTTTTAGACAGTTACTGAAGTTGTAACTGATATTTCTGGTTGTTGCTCTTTAGCTTATAGTTTAGTTCTCTATCATAAAATCTTAAAAAGTATAATAATTTATAACAAGAAATTAAAATTAAAGTGGAAAACAATACTGTAATGGAAATGTCATTTTTAGCTGACATAAGATTTTCCTTTTAAAGCCTGCTGAGGAAGACAGTTGTATATCATATTATGCATTCCTGTTTAAATAATTTAAGAGAAACTGAATATCTTCTTATCCTTCTACAAAAAGGTATATTCAAAGTATTGATATTTTAACACTAAGTGACAGATACAATATAATCAAATGATCATCACACTTCAGTATTCCAGGAAAAAACCCACATCAGTAGATCAATGAAAGAGATGCCATCTGTGAAGGGCATTCAGAGGATTCTTTCAAAGACACATTTCACTCCTGACATTCACAGAGCAGTTCCTTTTTCCTGCTCAGCAGAATATAGGACTTTCCTCAATGCTCAGCTTTAGGCCCAGATGGAAGTTCCAAAATTCTGTTTAAGGTTTGCTATGCTGAATGCTTTCATTAATAACAAATGCAGATTCCAATTAGCTGCAAGGACCACGGAAGAGAAGAAAGTTACAGTGGAGCAATATCCATCAGGACTCCAGCCCAGGAAAGAGATGTCCTCCACATTTGATGAGGTTTCTATGTGACCTGGAAATCTCCCGAATCAACTTTTAGGATGGCTTGTCTTGAGAAACATAGACTCAATCCACATTAAAATAATGCATCTGAGTAAAACTAATGAAAAATATGTATTTTTAATTTTTTTTTACCAGACCACCAGAGTATCTTTGTCCCCAGAGTTGGAAATTTCTTTCTTGCCCATATAATCATGGACACATTCTTTATGTAGTGATTAAGGCACTGGGAATAAGTTAGTGTGAGTCCTGTGTTTCAGTCCTCTGTGCCAGAGCTGGCTCTCTACTGCAGTGTAGGAACATTACTGAGTGAACTCTGCCTGCTCACTTAAAAATTGGATTCTGAGGTGCTTTTTAGACCTTGGTACTTCAGTCAGTAAGGAGGCTGTATACACTGCAAGAAATATTGCCTTATGTATGCATTGGATATTTTCTGGTAATGTCTCTGCTAGTCCTGTGTATAAATATGGGTGAGCTGTGCTTCCAGTGTCTTGGTTTTTAATTCTGCAATTTCCACAGTATCCTCTTTGCCAAATAATGGATCAGCTTCAACAGCAAATAGTGGGTAGTGCAGTCTCCTTCCTTCAGCACTCTCTCAGAGAAGAAATTAATTCAGGTTTCCTGCTTTCTGTACCATTCCTAGTTCCACCTTGTTTGGAATGAAAAGAGTGACTCCCACACAGTATTTGGAAAATAATTAGGCTTGTGCTTAGGAGACAGTGCTTTTGATCTCTGGCACTACGTCCTTGTGGCTCCCAAAGAGGATCCAACTCCAGAAAAAGGGATACTTCTGTAAAGATCTACCCTGATGGAGTCCTACTGATGAGCTATAGGAAAGTGTATTTAAATGTTTTATATGTTCTCTATCAACGTTTACCTCTCTTCATAGAGATTACAGACTAAAAATGTGGATTCCAATTTTCAGAACTTGCTAACAAATGTTTAGATTCCAGCTTCCTTTAACAGGTCTAGCCCATGGGCCTTAAACTAGAATGTGAAAGTCTGTGAACTTTTCATGTATCATGTTTCTTCTTCTGCTTTCTAAATCCAGGGAGTCAGTAAAATTGGGAAACACTTTTATATGAAGTATGACCCACCTTTTTAATTAAAAAAATGGCAAAAAATAATTGAGGGTATGCCTTTTTGTAGAATTCATTTTGCAAATTGTATTTGATTGCTGCCAAAATTTCTGTCATTACTGACAGTTATTTAGTCCCTTTAGCAATATTTCTTTCAGTCTACCAGATAGTAAGGGTTTATGTTTCTAGTCATATGGGAATGATGTGTTCAGGTAACTCCCTTTGGTATGAACTGGAATAAAGGGCCTAAAAGTCTT
Source organism: Serinus canaria (assembly GCF_022539315.1). Lineage (NCBI taxonomy): Eukaryota > Metazoa > Chordata > Aves > Passeriformes > Fringillidae > Serinus > Serinus canaria. Next base: position 93,383,205 of record NC_066316.1, read on the forward strand.
CAATGAAGATCAAGGATTTAATTTGTTCTCTTTTTCTATGATGTATGTATGCCGTGGGATGCAAGGGCTTAAATTATATCAGAAAATTCAGGTTAGACACTAAGTTTTTTAACAGTTCAAGTAGTAAAGGGGTGGAAAAGCTGCCTAGGGAAGGTCATGCATCTCTGTCTTTGAAGAACTTTGAAAAGAGATTAGAGATATTTCCACCAGGAATAATCCAGGTACAGATGTTCCTGCTTTGTTGTACAGTTCTGAAGCACAGGAAATGAAGGTCTTCTGTAGTTGCTGTGACTCTGAGACTAGCAGGAATAACATTGCACTCACTTCATTTTTGTAAACTTGTACTTTCCAGACACTCCCTGGTGCTGAAAGCACAAGATTCTCCAATGGACTAAGCATAGTGCTAGCAAACCCTTAAATTTGATGTAGTCATTGCTAAGGAGCCAGGAGAGAAACTCAGAAGGCTGGGTGATGTGGGCATGAGGTAACATAATTTCTTTTGTAGAGAAAGAAGTGAGGAATAGTTCCAGCCTTTGGCTGCAGGGGTAAGTGGCTGGACAGAGGAAAGGCAGCTATCCCCATGAAGAAGAGCAAGTATACCTTTGAGGGGGAACTTGTTGACTTCAAGGATATTAGAATGCAGGGTGAGCCTTACACTGACTGCTGGCCATTTGCTTAGGAAGCTCCAAGCACTCTTCCAAATAAACGTCGGTATCAGGATTCAAGTACACCAATACCATAGAATGATAACAAGCTGCACTGAGAAAAAAGAGTGGCCTGGAGGAAGTATGAGTGAGAAATTACTTTGTACAAGAGATCTTGATTTAAGTTGATAAGAAACTTAAAAAGTAAAAGCTAACTTTTAATTGCATTGCAGCAAACTTTCTTTTAGTGAATGACTTTCATGTTTATGGATTGAAAGCCCAGAAGGAAATGCAGCAGCAGCAGCAGTGTCCCCAGTGGAGAGAGGACTTCTGGCACAGTTTTAGCTGAGTGCTGAGATCCATAGTGGAGTTGGAAAGTTATCAACACACTCCTGCTTGACATGAAAGCAAAATGCCTCAGACATGATGAATGGTCTTGTGCAGTTGTGACAGGTGGGGACTTGACCCAGTGGACCTGAAGAAGCTCATCAGGATCACTGACATGTGCTGTGAATACAAACCTCTCTGCTGCCCTGATCAATACTTTATCTACCCTTAAGATGAAAAGTAGTTGTATGCCATACAGCTCTGTGGGGCACTAACAACAAGAACAACAACAGTAATCAGGAAAGTGGAGCTCCAAATAGCTGTGAAATTACACACTAAATTTCCTATTCGCAAAAAAAAAAAAAAAAAAAAAAAAAAAGAGGACTTGGTTCAGTTTTTGAGCTTTGCTAAAAGAAAATTATACAAAATCTATTCCAAAATTGTCAGCAGAGACTTGAAGCAGTTCTTAGCTCATTGCCCATATGCTCACCCTTCCCAGTGGTAACTTTAACTCACTATGAGAAGCATTGCTTTATTTTCACAGCTAGAGTTGTGCCTAGACTCAAACTAACAAATCTTCATTTTTCAGGGCATCTGGGGAGAACACAACTTTCACTGATTTTATAATATGTAGGAACTATCTCTAAAGATAGGGAAACAAGGCTTTGGAGTTGTTTCATGAAAATTCATAGTATGCACAAATTTTGAAGGCATGTCAATAAAATGTGAAGGTGCTTTGCATGTTGTAAGATCATGTTCACGTTGTTATTATTATTAGATAATAGATCTCATTATTATTTTTGTTATTATTATATTATATGAGATTATTATGAAAAACTATAAGAAGTATGAAGGGCAGGAGGAACTTCCTACCTCTAAGAATGGTGCTGCTAAGATATGTGTAGGAGATACAAAAAGAACCACATTCCAATCATTGCCAGAGCTGGTGCTCAGCATTTAATCTATTGTTATTGAATGTAGAGACTGATGGAGCATTTCCAGTCTCTGGGGAAGCTTATTTAACATTGTTGAAGTTATTCTAAAATAAGCAGAGAAATCTCTGACAGCTGGTCAAATTTATTTTCCGTGGTACTTCACTGAAATGAATCTGGCCCAGATAGCATTTTCAATTTCTCTTGAAGTGTGACCACAAGGCACAAGCTGGAATGGAGAAAAGAAGTCAAGATTTCAATCAGTTTCTAATAATATAGTGAATAGGTCTAAGCTGTGAGATACCACTCTAAAAGTAGTAGGCATGATAGTATGGATTTTAGGAACCTTGTCCAAATTGGATATAATGGCTTGATTTATGGAGAAGCATTAGAAAAGTTTATTTAATGGGATCACTCTTATTATTTTCAGCTGCTAAAAAGTATCTCACCTTTTGCTGCATTGTGGAAAATGGTCTTCAGAGTCACCAAGCTTTTTTTCCTGTACGTAGTTTGATAATTACATCTTTAGACAATATATACCTTTAAACCCTGAATTTGGCAGGGCTCTGAGAGCACTAACAGGCTTTAATGGCCCTAACCAGAATTACCTGGAACCTCCACCCCCACTATTGTGTTGGGGGCTTCATTTCAGCTCAGGACTGGGCATTCAGTCCTGGCCTCAGTTGTGCAGTTCTGGTCCTGACTCCAGGATGGATTCTGGACCTTTCCTTCAGCTTTTTCTCCAGTCCTCTCCTTAATTACCTATTTAAGGAATTTCGCCTCTGTCTCTGTCCTTAATTTCCTAATAGTCCCTGGATGGACCAAGGACGTGATTCATGTCCTCACTATGCCAGGGGCTGCCCTTGGGTGTTACCAGATCTGCAGCACAGGTGGTGTGGGGCTGTGCCCAGGGTGGTGAGGGCACCGCTGCATTAGCAGTCACCCTCAGCACCTGTTGTATTGCACTAAATAGTTTATTTAGTTGTTGTTGTTGCACTGGTGATGGGAAATTTCTACTGAGCATGTTGGGTCAAGCAGATGGGTCAAGCAGATGGGTTTTCCCCCTCCCTCATCATGGATTTTCCCCCTCCCTCATCACATGGTCTCCCTTCTTTTTCCAGTGACGTCTTGTCTTGGAGGCTACAGCTGCTTGCTTCTCATCCCCGTCTGCTGGAGCTGGATTTTTGGGGACAAAAGGTTTTACCCACTTTTGGGGTATCCATCAAGGGCCTGAGGAGGTGGATACACATGCATAACCACGCCCCCAGGTGACAAGCTCATAAAGACCCTTGGTTGTCCAAGTTTCTGGGTCCTTAACGAGAACTGGTGGATGCTGTGACAACTTTAATAACGGTTGTTATTATTGAAAGGACGTATTACTGGAGGATTCATGCTTTCAAATGAACAATTCAGAAAATTGATGGTAAACAAGGCTTTGCAGAGCTTTTGTTGTGGTGTCATCCACACTGCAGAATTTCCCTGCCTAGCCAGGACTTCTTCTAGTGTATGGTGGGCACGGTCGATCACAGCTTGACCTGTGGGGGAGTGGGGAATGCCTGTCTTATGCTCTACCCAGCTCGCCTTCCCTTAGGGAATGGCTCCATCTCTTGCTGCTGTCTGCCTGTAAAATTCTCTGCCTGCAAAACCTGAGTGTTCTGCAAAGCTTCTTGGTTTTTTTTCTTCAGTCTTGTACTAGCTAACTTTAAGGGCTTCTGCTTTACATCAGAAGATTTTCATAGTAGATCCATTAACATTAGGCTATAATTATGACCAAGTTTTAGTATCTACCAAGGCCTAACTCTTTTTTCTTGAGTCACATGAAGGGTCTTTGTGTGCATTGACATTCATCCTGTACCACTGGAGCTGCTTTGCAAGCAAATAAACAAAGAACAGTTGGACCTGTGCCTATTTTCCTGGAAAATACTTCAAATCAGAGAATCATGGAAAAACAGTTTGGAAGGGATGTTTGAAGGTTGTTTAGTTCAGACTTCTGCTCAAAGCAGAGCTACCTCTGAAGGCAGGCGGGGATTGTTCAAGACTGTGTTTAGTTGAATTCTGAGTCTCCAAGGATGGAGAACAAACAATTTATCTGGCAGTCTGTTTGATTAACCCTCACTGTGGATTTTTTCCCTCATGTTTGACAGGAATTTCCCTTTTTGCAGCTTGTATCCTCTCTTGTCCTTTTACTGTTCCACTTTGAGAAGAGTCTTGCTCCATCTTCTCTATTAACTCCCTTTCAGAAATGATAGACTGATCCGAGATGCCCCTGAAGCCTTCTCTTCTTAAAGCTAAACAAATGCAGTTCCTTCAGCATCTCTTTTCACATCACCTGCTCCAGATCTTCAAACACTGCAGTAATCAGCTGCTGGGCTTGCTCTGATTTGTCTTTGTTGCTGTTGTGCTGGGGGCAAAAAGTGAAACCACAGTGTTCCAGATGTGGCCACAAAAGTGCTGAGGACAGGAGAATACCCACTTCCCTTGATCTGCCGACTCTGCTTTTGCTTGTACAGTCCAATATGTGGCTGTATTTGATTCATATGTGCAGTGGAAGTCTGAGTGTGGCCATAGGTAGGTTCAGGGTGCTGCAAAACATCTTAATATTTTCCCCATTCTGACTGGGACTGGAGACTGCACTGAACAGCTGAACAGGGATCTCATCTGTATGTGGGCAAGACTGCAGATTGCCAGTTTATCCATCCAACTGCCTTTTTTTTTACTTCTTTTTTTCTTTTTTTTCTTTTTCTTTTTTTTTCTTTTCATGCAGAAAATTTGGAACACATAAATGAGCGTCTCTGCTTATTACTTTGAAATTCTGCTCTTCATGTTGGTCATTCTGAAGAATGTGCAAATGATGGCTGTTCCATGGACTCTGGGAGCTTTATGGATTATCATGGAGCTGCTGTGAACAGTCCTACTTTTGGCTAGGGCTTTTTATAACAAGGGTTTACCTACAGCTTCCTCTGATTCCAGTGAGAACAGTTTACGTATTGTTGCATATCAGTGCTGCTGCTTCCTACAACATATGGCAATGGTGAAGGTCTGGCCAATATCAACAGAAATATTCAGGTCCTTGCACTGCCAAATATGTTAGTATCTTGTGAACAGAAAAGCTACTTGGTCCAAAATATCCCAGAGTTTTAGCCTTCATAATTGGCATATAGTTTAGAATGGTTTGTAGAATTTTAAGGCACAATTTGTTTTTGTTATGGATATGTTTGTCTGCAGATGATTACCTGTAAAAAAGTATGGAGAGAAAATAATGACTGTCATGTTTCTGTGTTATGTTTTAACCCCAGCTGGCCACCAAGGCCCACACAGCTGCTTGCTCAGTCCCCTGTCAGGGGGATGGGAGAGAGTCAGAAAGACAGAACTGAGATAACCCTGGGTTGAGATAAAGACAGTCCAATAGGTAAAGCAAAAACTGCACCCACAAGAAAAAGAAAACAAGGAATTAGTTCACCACTTCTCACGGGCTGGCAGGTGCTCAGCCCCAGGAAAGTAGGGCTCTGTCACACCAAACAGTGACTGGGGAAGACAAACCTCACCATTCCAAATGATCCACCTCTTCCTCCTTGTTCTTCCAGCTTTATATATGGTGAGCAAGACATCATATGGTGGGGGGTATCCCTTGGCTCAGTTGGGATCAGCTGTTCTGGCTGTGTCCCCTCCCAATTCCTTGTGCAATCCCACTCCTCTCCTCTGGGATCAGGAGCCTTAGTAGGTAGCCTTGTCAAGGATACCCTGACACAGTGAAAGCACTGCTCAGCAACAGTGAAATCCCAGTATTGTCCACCCTGTTTTCAGCACAAATCCAAACCACAGCCCCATAGCAGCTACTGTGAATAAAATTATCACTAGCCTAGACAAAATCAGAGTGCTAAGGAGTGCAGTCTTAAGCTGCACCAGGAGAGGTTTAGTCTGGGCACAGTAAGAGGCTCTTCACAGAAGGAGTGATTGGGCATGGAATGGGCTGCCCAGGGAGGTGGTGGGGTCACTGTCCCTGGAGGTGTTGAAGAGCAGATGGGGCACTCAGTGCCATGGTCTAGTTGACAAGGTGCTGTTAGGTCATAGGTTGGACTTGATCAACTTAAAGATCTTTTCCAACATAATTGATTCTGTGATTCCGACTCTACTTGCAGAAGCACTACAGTGTAGGGGAAAATCTGTTCCTTTATTATGCTGATTTAAATACCAAGGAATAAAGTGAAAATGAGCACACATAAAAAATATTTCATTCTGCTACAGCCTGCCATTACAGAGGTCACCAATTCCCCTGTATGCAATATTCAGCTGCAAAGCAGGGAAAATGTGTGCCTGAACTGTATTTACAGTTTTCATGATGTTACTGGACAAAAACTTTAAAAATGCTAAGCATCCATCAACTCCCAAGGGGCAGACAGCAGCCAAGGGAAATAATCTTCCTCTTCACCTGAAGAGAACTCAACACTTCTCTATTTACATCTCAAACAGAAAGTGAATGTGTGTTCCTTTTCAGGACTCAGGCTGGCCTTTATTGAAGTACTTGGCTGCTGTTGAGTGAACTTTATGACATTTCTGGAGGTTTGAAGGCACAGCCATTGTGCCTGCACAAGAGCACAGTATGGCTCTGTCCCTGGTACAGAGGGGTTCAGAGAGAGCAGAGACACCTGGTTTGAGTCAGGTCAAAGGACACATGCTCAGGGTGTGACACATGCTCCTTATTATAGCTGCCTCTCTCTGCAGGCTGCCAAAGGTCTGCTCCACAAAAAGGAAAAATGTGGAGTCTCCTATCATTGCCCCAAGGATCTAGAGTGCTTCAGAGCCCTGAACAAAGAGAAAAACCATTAGAAAGCTGTTCTTTAGGCAAACAGAATGGTAAATCTGTCTCATGTCAGAAACATGATTTAAAGGAACCATTACTATATTTTTAAAATAAATAATAATGAAAAAAAATTAGGGTGAGCGGGGAATTCACCTGAGGAAAACAGCTTACAACCTATCAATTATTGGCCTTTCTAATGAATATTTTTATGATTTGGGTGTTCTGGGCTAATAAAAGCAATTTTCAGGTTTGCTTCCTTTTTAGCTCCAGGCTTATCCTACTGAAGGCAGTACATTGGCTACTCAGTGTAGACTGGAGAGGTATTTAAGACAGAGAGGAGTCATGTTTAAGACATGTTTATATGTTCATACAATTTATCTTCCTCATGAGAAGCAGGGGCCAGAAGATATTACTGGTGTAGTGTGTGTTCTTCACATCCTCTTCATCTTCCATGAAAACATCACTGAAATGAGGTTCATGAAAGTAGTTAAATATCACATTCAAAAAGGCATCCAGTGGAGAAACCACAGTGGGTAGCTTTTCTGCTGTATGATTTTGTTTTTACTGAAATGCTGCCATCCCAATTAGATACAGTTGTGCAGCTGAAGTCTTTCCAAAGCAGAGAACAGAAGCATTACTTCCTCATGTCTTTAGAAGCATATTTCTTTTCAAAAGTTCCACCATAGCTTTCCTCCACTAGCATGGCACTTCTGATTTTTCATCTGAATATTAGCTTCCATGCTAAACCTTTTTTTGAAAGAATATATACTCAGTTATCCCCATACTTGTATTTTGGTAGATTATTATTACCACTTAAAAATAATATTCTGCACTTGCATTTACATTTTGAGACTACGTCTCTCATTTGTCAAATTGGTTTTGGATTATTGCTCTGTTCTGTAATAAAATTCTTCAACTTTATGTAGTCTGCATATGGAGGAAGTATATTCTGTCCCTTGAAGAGAACTAGAGCTGGGAAAATCTGCTTCAAAGTTTTACTCAATAGATCCTCTTGTTTTGAAAGTGAAATACTGATTGCTACCCCCCTGGTGATTACACAGTGTTTGAAAGAAGAGTCTGTATTATATTATAATCTGCTTCACAGTAAATTAAAGGAGTGACCTTTGCAATACTGCCACTAAGCAATACAACTTTATCTCTTAATGTTGTGAATTCTCACCTCTGTTTTACTCTCTGTGTCAGATGATCCAATTACTCTTTCAGTACCCATTCTCAGTTCACAATGATTATTACACCTGATTTCTAAACGTATCAAGAAGAATCTCTGTTTTATATGTTTATTTTCCCCCTTAGCTGATACAGTATGGTGTATACAAAAGGCTTGACCAAAAAAATGTGGATTTTTATTAATAAAATAATGAAGAAACTCAAGACTAAATTGGGTACATCCAAACCATTAACAATGTACACTGATCTTAGAGTATATAATATTTTAAACAAATGATCACAGTAAGAATTCCTCTATCTTGATGCTTGTCATGCCAGTATTTTATCATGATTATGAAAGTATTTTTTAAAATATTTTGGATTGAATTTGGCTCTTAAATACATTTCTGCAATTCTGGAGGGATTCCCACACAGCTAATAGTTCCTGGAAATTAAACATTGCTGGAACTGTGAGCCAGTGCCTGCATTTACTGAAATATGTAGCAATCCTCCCACAGATTCCATTAGAGTTTGATTTGCAACCTCCAAGTCTTAAAGATGTTCTTTTTATGTCTTAGTGTATTAAAAATATTTTATTGTGAAAGCAGTCATGTACTCTATTTTTTTAATGCACAAGCAAATATTTAGTTTTAAATAAAAATTATGTAATTTTGCTGTTGATAATACCAAGTCATGGGTAGAGAATTCTTTGTGTACAGAAAAAAAAAAGATAATGTTCTCAGTTTGTTTTGTTTTAATGTAATTAGTTCTTGATTTGAGTTGTTCTGTAGAGATTGAAGATAGAGATGGAAGGAATGATGGAAAGCCTGCCTTGTGTAGTGTTTGCCTGTAGCTTGAACTGGCAGATACATTTGGAGAGATACAGTCTCTCCTGTTACATCTACATTCCTAAAATAAGCCATATTAGAGTATACCTCTAGGTAATAGTGCTCTCTATTGGTAAATTCTTAGAATTTTTTGGCAAGACTTGACCCATGTCAAGTAGTGCTTGGCAGCCCCTGGGCATTGTTCTGAGTTGGCACAGGTCATTCTGATGAGAAGCTGATATTGGAATGTTGGATTTTGCTGGGTAAGAGTGTTTGGTACCATGGCCTGGAGGTACTGATGGACAGAGTGCTCTTGGACACATGCTTCTCAGCATAAAAACACTTAAACAGCAAAGCCCTGAGCTTAAACTGTGAGTCTGTACAAACACTGTCAGCCTTTGGATAAGCTAAAAATGTGACTTTGTGAAAGCAGATACATAAACTGTGTATCAGTAAATGCTGAAAGGGTTGGACACAGTCCCAGGGTGACATATCTAATGCTTTCCCAAAGAGCATTTGGGTAGAGTTCAGGAGCATCACAGGCCATCCCATCACATTCCAGAATCTATGACCCTGTTTTGGACTGGAAGAGAAGTTCTCCATGTGGAATGAGGCTCGCTGTAGGGCTCTGTCTCTGGGCTCATTTTGTTTACTAGCACAGATGCCTTTATGTGTTTCAGGCATACTAATTCATATTTAAGTTTCTGACATGGGCTCTAAGCTACCATGCAAGAGAAACTGGCACTGAGCTTTAGATTGGGCTAGGGAAGCTTTCCTGTCTGACCCTGCAGGAGCCACTCTGGCAGTCACACTCTCACCACCTGAGCTGGGACTGAGACACCTTGGTGGGGAGTGACTCCAGTGACTGACAGGTCCCCACTTCACTCCCTGCACACTCCACTCTCGCAGACAAACCAGGTTTCCTTACTGGCTCAACCATGGGTTTCCAGAATCTGGATCCTTGAAATAATTTCATTTTGGTGCAATAGCTAAATAACAAGTTAAAAGCTCAGACTGGGTGTCTCTAAGGAGGGAACCCAAGCAAAGGAAGCCTTGGGCTTTTATATCCTCACAGTCCAAGTGTGTGGATGTCTGGGGGTCTTTGGCTCCTGCTGTGCCTCTGAGAGTCTGGTCATGCCTTTTCTAGTGCGAAAGGTCAGTGCCAGGTCCTGGCCTCTTGCCTCTAGGTCCTGGCACCCAGAGCTCAATCTGCAGCCTGCACACTGGGCTCCCTGCACTAAAAGTGCTCTTCAACAACCTGAATCAGAACAGCAGCTCTTTAAGCCTGCTCAGGCACCCTAATCCAGTATTTGGTGCACTTCACCTATTTCTATCAGCCTTCTGCCTCTCAAGAACATTTCTATCACTCTTCAGGGAAGTAGACTGGCAAACCTGGGGAATGACTTCATTTTGAGCAGGTTTATCTTTTTTGTCTGGATTAATTAAAAATGACTTCTCTGTCTGTAGAAATGGAAAATTTTCCAGCAAGAAAAGCATCGAAACATCACCCAGAGGTGATGTAACTGCTAAAAAAATTTCATACACTCACAGTAAGATCTGCAGAAGGACTTGGTTGTTGCTTTCTTGTGCTCAGTTTTGGTGACTTGTGCTCTGCAGCCCTGACCTGTAGAAAAAGTTCCTTCCACACTGCATTTATGAGTACTCATTCTGATAAGGAACTGACACAGAAATGTGTTTGTGCACTGCATTTTTGTTGTTATGGCATCTTGTGAGCATTGGAGCCTGCATTCCTTTTGCATTTTGCTCTGTAGCTCAGGTTAGCCACAGCCACAACCAGGTGTCAGAGGGAAGATCAAAGGGATAAATCCTCATGTGAGCACAGATTAACTCCTGGCATTTCAGCAAACATTTCTGTATCTTTTTCTGATTTTTAAGTCAATTTTTTGAGGGTTAAGTTTATTGAGGCAGGAGACTGTAGGAAAGAGAGAGCTAATTGCAAACTGTAGAGATGAGAAACCTTTCCTTTATACATCCACATGCACTAAAGCATTCTGAGGCATGGGGTCAGCTGCACAAGAACAGATAGCTAGAAGGATGCTCTAGGTGCTGATGAGCAGTTGCATGAAATATCCCTGCCCCTGTGCTAAAGTCCCTTATGTGTACCATAACCATTGCAATTCCTTCAGTGATGCAACAGGATTTGACCTCAGCTAATCTGCCAAATATGTTCCAAATCTGAGGCTTTTGGGAATATTTTCAAGTAATTTTTTCATAAAGTTGGAGAATTTCCATAAAGGCCATTTCAGATAACAAACTTCGTCAATTAAAAAAAAAATAAAATAAAAAAAAAAGTTTTGCTAACTCAGCAAGCCCCTAAAGGAATAGCTTGGAAGTTTTGAATCCCTCTTGTTATCTGAATTTATCTTGGGGAAATTTTCCTGGTTTAATGAAATGGAAGTGGTATGTTTTGGCTTCATTCCTTTTCAAGATACAGAAATAATGACAAATGAGCTGGTAGGGACTCAAATTCTGCAGGTGAGTAATTTCCTATGTCAGGTACTTCCTTCTGCAGACAGGTTTGCTATCACTGGTGTGTAGTTATGTGTTTTAGAGGGTGTCATGCAAAACAAACAGGAAGCCAGCCTGACATTTGTCATCACTGAGTAATATCTGTCCTTAGAACAGGGAACTTAGAGTCAAGGGTCATAATTTTTGTTCTGTGTTATACAAGAAGGTCCTTGATTTATGACTGATGTCTGATGCTGTGATGTCTTGTGTGATACTGTTACCAAAGACTTACAGCTGAAGTCGAAATGATTATTTTATTTGTCACAGTCAGTGATCACACTGGTTTTAGCTGTGGCAGATGAAAATGTCCCTTTGACCCTGAAAATTTTGCATTTATTTCAGGCTAGTGCTGTTTCTACTATAACACTGAAGCTGAATTCTTTGGTTAATGATAGTTACACATCTTGATGTGAGGGCAACTGCACTGAACAGCTGCAATATTGCCAATTTTCTAAGTTACTTGTTTATAACCTTTTATGGTGATAGGAAATCATTATGATAACATGGTCACCAGTCAGGAAAATGCAGCATGGTGTTACTTTTCTTACTGAGCAGAAAGAAAGTAGAAAGTTTGGCAAAGAATAGGAAACATTTCTGCAACCTTGCTCTCTCAAATTGATTGGAATTTTCCGTTGTTTTGTTTAACATAAACCCAGTTTGTTTATTTGCTTTTAATTTTAGAGGGTTTTTGGTGCATTGCAGTCACAGTGCATCCCACTGAGATAACCTTAAAGGACATTATGTTTTCATGCACAAGGAACAAATCATGCTCTTGCAGGCTATGGCTTCTTTAATTTCAATTAAGGAAAGTGACAAGAAAGAAAAGAAAATAAATACTCCATGGCAGAGTATAGAAAAAATATCTCTTTCATTCGTAATGCAGAAAGAAAAAATTAGCATAAATTAAAAAGAGTAATTTGGAAGTGGAAGCATCATTGTGGTAATATTCCTTAGGTTTAAACTGTATGTAAGGAGTCCCTGAAAGATGAGTTAGGAGTCCACAGCATCTTCACAATTTTTCATGGCACCATTGAACAACTTGAGTGTTTGGTAGTCTTTTGTTGAGAATCATAGGATTTAGAACAGGGAGAAGATCTATCCCTTAGGATCTGCTAAAAGCTTTCAAAACTAAGGAAAAAATCCTCCTCATTATTTCTACTTCAATGGTTTATCTTTATATATACCAACTCAAGACTTGTAACCACATGATTACTTGACAATAAAGCAAGTTCTTGCAGGGAGAAACTTTTAACTATATGTCCCAAGTAAGTGTCAAAATTCAGACAGGAAATATAATAAAGGCAAGAAGCAAAGTACTGTGCCAAAAATACCATGATTTTAAGCTACCAATCCGAGGACAGCATCATGCTTCTTCTGACTGAATAGCTGGGGATAAACAGCCTAAATAAGGATTGAATGGATGTAGATTTAAAGGAGGTCTATATAGATTATGTTAACAGTTTTGCCAATGCCAATAGCACACTGATCAGCAAATGTCCTGTGGGAAAGGTCCTTCCCATTTGGCAGTCCATCCCATTTGTTGGTTCCAGAAGGTCTCTGCCTTGTCCTGAGCATCCTGAGCTTGTCCTGGCATTGTGTACAATGCAGAAGGTAGCCAGTCACCCTGCTTGGGGCTGCCTCTCCATGCGTCCAGTCTCTGACCTGGACACTGGTTTTAAGAGTGGGCAAACCATAAGTAAAAGCAAAATGAACTGGTTATTATTCTAAAATGTACTTGGCAAGTGCTGTATTTGCAGGAACTGTACCCAAGGAACCCCAGGTGTTTCTAGCTACTGATGTTTTGCTTAGTAAGCTCAGGGTGGTCTCTAGAGCACTGTCCAAACTGATGGTCCTGCAGGTCTGACAGCTGAGACCCAGGAATTTTAAAACATCACAAATGCATTTGAAGGATCAGAGCGTCATCTGAGATCACACCTCTACTTTTGGACACTTTTCTGTAGAAACTCCACTCAAAATCAAATGCATTCACCTGGTTGTCTTCTAGTAAGAAAGTCAAGAGTTTAAAACCACATTCCAAATATTTAGAAATGCTGATGTCCTCAGGGCAGAGTTAGCATTTGGCCCGACAGCAAAGAAAATATTCATTTGAGGCCACATCTAGTGAGCAGATTGATACTTGTCAATAAACAGATCATTTAGCTGTTGAGAAGTGTTCATTGCAGAATGTGATAAAAATCTTGGTGCACAATCCTTTATATAATATATATCAGAAATATGTTTTATATAAACATGGAAAGGAGAATTATGAAAGCAGCTTATTACCAGTTATTGACAGTCTGGAAGTGATGACAGCCAAGCAGGTTTGGACTGATGGAATGTTTGGGATGAGAGCACTCTCCCAGAACTGGTTTTCAGGGAGCAGAGATACCATGACTACATGACAAAAATAAACCAGACACATAATTTTTTCCCCTTTGACAGAGTGAATTAATTTACCACTGCCTTAATTGCCATGTTGTCATCATCATTGTTAAGAGAAAAAAATTGTGTTTATAAGGCTCTTTTTAGTAACTTTTTAAAAATCTTGTTTCATGTCTGAGGATGATGGTACACTACACAGAACAGGAAAAGGAGATGAATTAATTTTAGAAGTGCTCAAAATCACCTGAAAAACTTCAACAATGTGCTTTAAGGTGTTGATTAAGAGCGACTATGACAATTATCTACATTACTCTGAAGCAGTAGACTGCGTACTGTCTTTATTATCTGTCCTTTTTCATACCTGAATCCTGTTGACATCCAGCTGTCTGGAATTTTTCTAGGAGTCTAAAATTTCTTGAAGAATACAATCCAAAAAGCCAAGACTTCTTTACACAAGCCCTCCAGAATTTTAGGTAGGAGATACAGAGTTTGCAAATTTTAATGCTTGTCCCTCATGAGTACCTCTAGTGGCTAAAAGAGAAGAAAGTTCTTCACTTCCTCATGTGTACACTATCCTGCTTCTTCCCAAATCTGTGATTTAAGCCTGTCATTTAAAAAACTCAGGATTTTCTTTCAAAACATGATTTTCAGGTCAACTTTGTTTTAATTTTCTGTGGGGGAGGAAAAAGTTAGATACTTGTCAGAGTGGTCCTCCAAAGTGCCCAATTCCAATCTCTATACTCTTTTTATTTGTCACAAGGAGGTCTGTAGTGAAGTTATTTAAAGTTCTGAAATCCCTTGGGAAGCGGGAAATTGTCTTTTATGATTTTAGGATCTCCAGTTACATGTGGAGACTGACACTCTTTTGTCAGTCTGTCAGACTTGCACACTTTTGAAAATTTTTGCTCTAGCCTGTATTTGTTTAAGGTACAATGTGACAAGTCCCTGGTGTTCTTACTGATATGGTATGGTAAATACTTTACCCAAATGTGTCCTTTCAATAAATTACTACATTGACTAATTCTGATGTTGCTTATTTCTAATTAATTTGTAATTACTTAATATAAAGAAAAATGAGGATGGAAACTGTATTACCCAAAAAGAAAAATGAGGATGGAAACTGTATTGCTCAAAAAGAAAAAATAAGGATGGAAACTCTATTGCTCAAAGCCTCTTTTGAGTTTTTCTCCAAACATTCCAAATTTCAGTGCAATGAATCTTTTACCTTTGAAAGCAGTGTCTTCTTTAGGTTAATAACTGCTTCCAAAATTAAGGGCAACTCACTGGAACCTAGTTTATCTTCATTCACAGAGGTTTTATAAGACTTAGTGCAACTTTTCTGTGCACATCTGACATGTGCTGCCCTTCTGCTCCTGCATGATGCACAGAGGGGGCAGCAGTGGATGACAGTGGCTGTGTGCTGCGGAGCTGAAGCCTCAGTTTTCTGCTTCACACCTTGATTTCTAAATCTGAAACTCATGGTCTGTTTACAAATCAGTCCCATGTATGAAATCCTGAAATGATAAAAGTTTTCTTTGTACATTATGTGTTTGGATACTTGGCTTTAAAACAAGCCCTCAAATGACAATGGAGAAACATTTACCTGAGTGAGGCAGCAGTACATAAAGAGCTGGTATGTAAAATGGAAGCATGCCTGCACTGGCTATCAACAGTTGCACAGCCACACATCCATTTTTCCTCTTGTTAGGAATACATCTTGAAAAAATTTGAGCTGTTCATTTGATACCTTGTAAACCTACCAGAAAATCTTGAGTACCATGCAAGTCACGTTCCAACACTTTAATGTTCAGAAACCTTGTGGTAATGCAAAGATATATGAGTTAGAGAATGCATTAAACAGCAAAAGTGGGAGCCTTTTATAATACTCAGCTGTTGCTTACTATGCATTTTTTATGTATAGATCAGCAGGATGGTGTTAGACAGCATGGAATGGTAATAAATGAATCTTGGCTCACTGCTAACAGCCAGGAGGGACTGGCATGTAACTTACACACTGCTAACAAGCATGTGTAAAGTGTTTGTGGTTAAGGCTTTGGCTTTGTTTACAGTGGAACAAATCTTGAGTGAATCATGGTTCCTTTGAACAACTTATGTAAGGAAAGGAGATGAAAATGCCCAGAAAAAAATAGTCCTGCCACAGGAAGCTTTCTGCCAGGCTGGTCAGATCTGAACTCATGTGTCTGGGCTCTGTTTCCCTGGGAGTGTATGGTGGGCAAGGATGGGCTTCACTGGAGTCAGAAATGGCACCAGGGCTAAAGGTCCTCGTGGCCAGCCCACAGCATCTGCAGCTCCTGCCCAGAAAGAGACCAATCCTTTATTTTAGGTTTCACTGACAAGCTGGGGCTTGGTCTTTCTGTTGACTTCACCAGGAAAGAACTACTGGAGAGTGTTGCTAAGGTTCAGTCTGACTGTGCCACCCCAGGTGGCATTTGGAAGGGAGAGCTGGAGGAGGTCACTGCTCATCCATATTTTGGCTTTCTGAATGTACCTTAATCAGCTGCAGCAAGGACAAGGAACAAAAGCACCCTTCAAGGGACAAGCTCGGATGTTCACAGCTGACCTACCACAACTCTTACCAGGAAGACTGGGAAATCTGACCATTTTCTTCCAGATGTTCTTTATCTGCAAAATACTGTGGTTTATTTTCTTAGCATGGCTGCCTTACATGGCTGCCTTACAAACCCTTTACTTTTGGCCTGGTTCTGTGTTCCTTTTCTTAGTTTTGCAGCAAATTTCCTAACAATAACAGCAAGAACCATTCTGCCTTCAAAATACTTCAAAACATGTTGCAAAAAGTGAAGTAATTAAAGTTTAATTCTGCTTTTGTCCATGGCCTCACCAGTATAAGCTGTGTTAATGATGTAGCTGCTTTGTCTCAAAGCTTTGCATTTAAATAGATCCGCTGGGATCAGAAGTCAAAATCATTTACATTAGAGATGTATACTTGCAGGTATGCACCAATATACAGAATATCTAGTTTTTACTCTAGTCAAAGGAGATCTGACTAATGCAAAGCCAAAGGATGGCTGGTCTCAAGTCAGTTCAAGTACAATTTAGTTGCCTAAGCATAAATATATTTTATGACTCAACAGAGCTACTCTTAAGCACTGTTTATCTGAGCAGGAGGCAGTGTGTGTAGGCATGTATGGCAAGGGGTAGCTAAACTAGAGCTCTCAGAGGGGGTGGTGGGGTCTCATATCATCCCCTGAGGTGTGAATCACAGAATCACAGAACCAGCTTACTTGGAAGGGACCCACAAGGATGTTGAGTCCAATTCCTGGCCCGGCACAGGACCATCCCCAAGAATCACACCATGGCCTGGGAGTATCTTCCAAACCCGTCTTGAGCTCTGTCAGGCTTGGTGGTGTGACCACTTCCCTGCAGAGCCTGTTCCAGTGCCCAACCACCCTCTGGGGGAAGAACATGTTTCCAATACCCAGCCTAAACCTCCCCTGACACAACTTCAGGCCATTCCCTTGGCTCCTGTCACTGGTGACCACAGAGAAGAGATCAGGGTCTGCCCCTCCTCTTCCCCTCACAAGGAAGCTGTAACTGCAGTGCAGCTCCCCTCAGTCTCCTCCAGGCTGAGCAGACCAAGGGACCTCAGCCACTCCTCATATGGCTTTCCCTCAAGGTCCTCCCCATCTTTGTGGCCCCCTTTGGGCACTCCCTGAGAGTTTAATACCTTTCTTATCTTGCAGTGAGTAAAAGTGCCCACAATGTGAAAGGTGAGGCTGCACTGCACCTTGTCTGGCAGAGCCAGAACCACTAAAATAGTTTAGGTGCAATGATCTAGTACTCCAAGTATGCTTTGTATACTTCAAGACAAATATGGCCCTAAATGATAAAAGATGTCCTCTTAACATTGTTATTTTATTATCTCTCTGCATGAGTAGCTCAGTTCTGTTCTTAACTAAGCAGAAACCAGAGGGATCTTTGAGTAGAGCTCGGCATAAATAAAACAGAAATTCTGCTGGAATATCCTCTTTTACATAATGAGTCCTGTTAATTTGCTTGCTAGAAAGGGCTGCAGATTTTCTTTACAGCTCTATGCTATAAATATATCATTGATTATTACCAACCTTAAGATAATCCCCAAAAGATATGTCAAGAAACTATATTCCAAACTCCAGAGTATCTTCCCCACGCTATAGAAATTTTTGTCTGTTTATCTGTAGAGGTGTAATGCAACTGTAAGCTTTAGTACCACTACCCTTAAAAGAATTCCAGTTTGCAAGAGAGGGAGGCAAGTAAAATTGGAATGTGATGTTGTGAAGATGATCTTGTAGCATCAGTAATATCTAATAAATAGCCAAAGTGCCTTGATAGTGGATGACCGATAGATCATTTATTTTTTGTTCTTTTTTAAGGCAAATGCTGTGAAAAGGAAACATTTCTTCAAGCTTGATATGAACTAATGAACAGATTGGTAAAAATCACTGAGATTAACAAAAATGTATGATTAATTATCCCGATACACACATTAAATTTGTCTTAAAATATCACATTATGTATAGTTCTGTTATTATGTTTCCTAATGGTGTGTAGTGCATGTATTATATTTGTATAAGATCCAGTGTGGTAATTATATAATGTAGTACACAATAGATAATAATTATATAATATGTTATATAATGTATGATACAATTATGCTATATCATTATAACATATCTAATATAGACCATTATATTAGATAATTCATAATTAAATTCCAGTAAATATTGGACTTATTAAATGATATAGATTGTATCAGAGGAGTGGTGACATTGCAGTTGAGATGTGGAGCAAGAGACCAAGAAATAATGTCTGTTTGATTTTCTGATGGGGAATTTGGACAATGAGGAAAAAGAATAACTGGAAAGGACCAAAATGTGTAACTAAAGACCAAAGATTTGGAATTATTTATGTGACAGCTGTTCTTGATACACTTAACTAATGTCAGCTCTTGAAGGTCTAAGTGCATTTCAGTGTCTCACTCATGCTGGAATCTCTTGGGTTTTTTCAGTGTTTCTCAGCACTGTATATTATAGACTCTGCAGTTCAGGACAGAGTTCAAATGCACTCTGTGAACCAGAAAAATCCCTTTTTTCTCATGGAATACTTCAGTGTATCAACAGTAGTTTAAGCAATGTTCCAGTGAACAGGTTTTGCTTAAACATATGAAATCCATCCATCAGGGTTTTGTACAAATAAGCAAGTTTCAGAACGTGGCTGTCCACAGATGACTCAGTACCTCAAAAGCTGGACTTTTATTAAACAGACTTTCTCAACATTGGAGATGGGAAAACAAAACAATTCTTCCTGTCTTATTTGTTTAATCTAAAGTAACTGCTAACTAGCCCTCACCAGAAGAGGGCTCAGCATAGGTATGCTGACCTAAAGACACTTTGGAAAATGCTCTTGGAAGAGAAGCTTTCCTTGCCAGTGGAATGGTACAATTTTTGGTGACGATGAAAATTATGTTATACCTTTTCTGAGCCAGTGATCCCTTTAAACCCTCTGTGAATCTGTGGGGCCTGATTTTCCTCTCTCATGATGTTCAGCATTATTGTTGTCAATAGTTTTTCAGGTTGACACCACAATAAATGGGAGAAAAACAGTTCTCTTGTCACTTAAAAAATGAGCTTTCTTTTTTGTCAATAAAAGGGCAGCCAATAAAGGGAAACTGAGAGTGGTCATTAAGTTAAAGTAGTAAGAGAAGTGTTTTGGGTAAGATCTGATGTTTTCTGCCCAAGGTGGATAGCCCCCAACTCTGCAAGGCTCCACAGAAATGGTAACTAAGCTCTGTGGAGGCTTAGCCAGCAGCATGGAATGTTCACAGCATGGAAGGTCACAGAGCAGCACGTCTCCTGCTGCTTTACTTAGTCTTGATGAAGACTGCTGGCACTGTGTTTCTGAGAGATTCTGGTGCCAGCTGGCACCAGGGCAAATGAAGACTGAAATTATGCCCTTACAGAGTCCCAGGACCCACAGGTGCTTTGCTCTGCCCCTTTAGCCTTTCCCCATGCACTCTTCCCAGTCCTGGGAAACAGTGTCCCAGGAGCTGCTGCCTTGCCCAGGCAGGGGCTCTTCTGGCCGTGCCTTGGTGCATGGCTGAACCCCCAGTGGTGTCTGGGGATAATGCTCTCCACAAGCTCTTCCTTGTGCATGCACTTGCACCCAGTCCATGGCATCCTTACTTTTGAAAAGGGATGAGTCAACTCAGGATGTGGATTTTGACATCTCACATGGGTTCATTAGAGGGTGTGCAGGGAATATTTGTCAGAGGTGGCTCTAATATTAGCAAGTGACTGGTCTCCTCTCCATGGAGACATGCTTCATGGAGCCCAGCAGCTGAAATGCTGTCTCCTCATCTTCTGCCACATCCTCTTGAAAGGGCTGCTGCTGCTATCAGCCAGTCTGCTTGATGTGACTGAGCTGTCCCAGCTTCTAGCAGAGATATTTTTCTGCAGATAAAACCCATTGTTCACAGGTAGCAGAGCTGCTAGCCTGGATCAAGCTAAAGCTGGCTTGGCTTCTTGCCACAAGAAAAAGGCTGACCGAAGAGCAGTCATTATTCTGAAACTGACTCTGTCCACCCAGTCTGCAATTTCTACATCCTCTTCTCATTCTCTGCTGTGTTTGATTTAAATTCTCCCCGATCACACTACAGGCTTTGCAGTCACTTTGTTCTTTGCACTTCAGGGGATTAATGAAAACACACATTTTCTTTGAAAAATGAAAGTAGAAAGGGACTTCCCAAACAGGATCACAGCCCTACACCAATGCTACAGTCAATAGCACACACACATTGCTGTACACAGGAAAATTTCCTCATCCCTTACTTATGAGAGTCCAACAAGCTCTATGGTAGCCCAGGGAAAGCCAGGGCTGTCTCCACTGACCAGGACAGGGCTCTGACTCAGAGGAGATAATGCTGAGAGTTGGAGACACTCAGCAGGTGGGAGTGTCAGGTGGGAGAGAAGATCAGGCAGGGGAAGCCTCCATCTGTATCATGAAGGTTTTGGTTATCGGCAAAGATAAAGCAAGAATCTGAAATCCTGGAGTTGGCAAGCAGGCAGTACTGAAAAACATACATTCTGGATTGGGCTCTTGTACTGGAACAGTGGACCCAGGTTTTACAGGATTTTTTTTCTTTCTAGCTAATCTTTCTCCTTTTCATCCCAAAATAGAGTGTTATGTGTCTTTCACAGTTCTGACATGAACTGTCGTGGCATTTCCCACCATATTTCTATTATTTCTTTTCCTACAAAATGTAAGAAACACATTACTCATAAAATATTTCTTGCCTCCCCCTTTCAGTTTTCACTGAGATAATTAAAGGCCTGTCACAACTTGTGTTCTTTAGTCCTCATCATTTCTGCCCTGTTTTCAACAGCCACTTCTATCAGGGAGTATAAAACCTCCAGATTCAGCTTGTAAGCCAAAGAAAACAACTGCAATTCACAGAATCCCTTAATAATTACAGCAAAATGCTGAAGGAGGTATTTTTAATTAAAGATTTCATGTTTTCATACTTACTTTCTTATTTTCATTTCTTCATCGTGTTCTGTTATGAGGTGGGAAGATTTTTTCCTACTGATTCCATGACACCAGGCTGGGGGAAAAAATGTTTGCATAACTGGCAAGGTTTTTATTGAAATGACTTTGTCATATTGTTATCTCCTAAATTCATGGAAACAGTGTTTATGTGTATCCTTTTTCCAGGCAATCTTCAAATCAACATTTTCTTCATTAGATTGTTGCAACATTTGGATTAAGTGCTTTGGCAGAAGAAATTAATTCTATCCCAAGTTTGTGGTTTAGTGTTTGGCAAACTTTAATACATAACAAATCAATGGGATTTTGTCAGGATTCTGTGCCATGCATCCTATGAGCCCTGAATATGCAGAGGGTGGAGGATGGAGAGAAGTAAAACTTTTGTCATAGTAGAAGCTCTTGTGAATCTGATACCTTAAGAACTACTGCTCTTGCTCTGTCTATTATGTGTGCCCTTGTTCTTCCCTCAAAACCCCTGGGGATCAGCCTGGAGGAACTTCCTGATTCCTATGCTGCCATTCCTGTGTTTCAGGGACATTACTGCGTTTTCTTTCCCAGGATTTGAAAATGGAACTGAAGTTTGAACCTTACCAAGTTCAGTAAATACCAATTTGAAATCATACATGATATAAAAAGTCTTCCTGGCTGTCACATAGACTTGGCCAGACAATATGCAGCTCACTTCTAGTGAAGCACACCCAGATGCCTCCTGTCCAGTGGCTCTTCAGTGATCTTATTCCTTTAACTCTTCTTGATGAAGAAAATGCACTTGTTAATCTAAGCGGGAGCACCTGCATATTCCTTCTTTGTGAATTTTGCACAATAATTCTTTCTTGTGCCCTAGATTAACCTCTTTTGCCCACAGAAAGTAGGGTAATGTTAAAAGATAACTTGGTCTCTCATTTTCTGAGCATTTTCTGATAATAATGTTTACTGTTGAAAGTGCTGAAAGCTCAGTCTCTGGAAAATTGACAGTTATACAAGCCTTAAGAAGTCAAACTGAATAAAAAAGAGACAATTCTATCTCTCTATTATTAATTTGTATGCACATGAAACATAGCAGCCAAAAACAACTGTCATTGATAAAGTACACACATAATTTACAGAAGAGGTTCAATATATTATTGTAGCAGATTAATGAATGACCAAGCATAAAATTAAATAGGAAATGTAAAGACAACTTCTATATATTATAGTTTTGTCCTCTGGTCTCTCTCCTTTTATTAGAACTTGGTTTTAGTAGCCCATTTCTAAAGCTCTTATTAAAATGTTGCTGTGGAGTGATATATAGTGCTGCTTAATGCTGAATTTCAGTACTTGCAGCCTGGGCACACAGAAATGTCCCCTGAGTGAGCAGAATGGCAAGTGCAGAATTCCTGCAGAGAAAGGCATCACCTCCCCTGCCACACTGCCACAGACCTGGAGCACAGGCTCCCCCTCAAGCCACAGGGATGGAATGGTTGAGGCAGACTTAAACAAGGGGAGGAAATAGGAGAAAACATAGGAAGAAGATGTTAAAGAGGACTTTAATTTGCTTGCTTAAAATTTGGAGGAACATAAAAATTTGATCCAGTGTGGAAAATTCTTTTGAGAGCCAACCTGGGAGTTTTGTGGTATAAATAAGGAACTCATTGAAAAGGAAAAAAGCAACAGACAGCTGTGGTGTAAACTCGACCTGAAAAAATAGAGTATTCAGTAAGAATGTATGGATGAATGCTGATGAAATTTGTGCCCATATAGATTACAAGAACATCATGTAGGAATTATAGCAGAAAATGTGTTCAAGATTTAAAGCAAATTTTACCAAATTAGACCAGATTTCTGTGTCTGTATCCTTCCATATCTAATGGTTTTACTGTACCCTATCATGTCATCATCTGACACCAGATTATGCTCACTTTTTTAGATTTACATTATTTCTAGTGAAGGTTGTATATCTCTTTCATTGTCAATATCATAGTGGCATATGTACACATGTTCACAGAGAATATTTTAATTTAAATTTAATTTTAAAAAATGACATAGCTTTATTTCTTATTTCACCAACTGGGAAATGAAACCAGTTAGTCTATGAGAAATAATATATTATTCTTCCTTGACTTTTTTTTTCACTCTTGCATTTTTTTCAGACTAAGAAAAGACAACTGCTCTGTTGAACAGCACAGCTTCTAAACGCTTTAAAAGGAATGCAACAAAAATAAATGTTTAGGTTGTGGACAATCTATTCTGACTAAAATAATTCATGGCTGTCCCACTTTAGGAGTAGTAATTATTGATCAACCTCTTTTCATTCTTTTTTTGAAGTGTTGAAGTACTTTAACCAGCTCCATTTGTAGAGGGCTGAGTGAACTTGGCTTATTCTCTAGGCTCAAACACTGCAAATTTAATGAGGCTGCTGAACTTGATGACTTCACAGGAAGTGAATATAGGACACTGAAAGATGTGTGTTTCTTCCATTTTATGAAGACATATTTTATAAGTTTAATAACAGTTACAGATAGCAAGGCCATTAGAACAAGGAGGCAGAGAAGAAGGCACATTCTGTGGCTTGTCAGGAATTAATGAGACTTCCATGGCAGAGCTGTACTGCTGTCTTGGTCACTGAAGATGCATTCTCCTAGTATTGAGAAATTCCTTCAGTTTCCAAGAAATGTAACTCTAGTCATCCTCTGACTAGTCAGTCCTTTATCTTGGGATCAGTCTCAGGACAGATCAGAAATCCTGCCTTGAAAAGGAAACAGAAAATTCCCATCTGTACCTGCCATAAATCAAATACTGTATTCAAAGACAGACTGCCTCTAACGTTTAAACACCAGATACCATATTCATATAGACCATCTTTGGTTTTAAGATATAAGTCTTTGGCCCTGCATTGTAGAGTTTCTTAAAGTCTTTGTCCTGGCAATGTAAATTTCCTAATATTTCTTCTTATCTGTCTCCTTTTGCAGCAGTCAGGGGATAATTTTGAAATTATATTATACTTTGAAGAGAAATTACAAAACTCCTCCAGTGATACTCATTTGTCCTGGTGTTTAATTCTTCAGGGTTTTCTCAGATCTTGGCATCCTTGCTGTGACAACAAGGATGACTAGGAAATCCATCTGTTCAGGCTATAAATAGAACATAAATAGGAATTATGCATAGTGTTTCAATTTATAAAGTAGACTAAATACTCTCAACCTGACAGTGATCACTTGTCACCTGCATTTTACCTAATGGTGCTAAAATTAAGGACTTCCTTGCTATCATCATCATCATCATCATCATCATCATCATCAATCATCCTCATCATCATTATATTTAATTGTAATAGAAAAGTTGCACTATAAGCACTTTCTGGACACTGTTTGGAAGACCTTACAGGAATGTGAGGCTTTCTGCTCATTCCTATGAAGCCCTTCTCACACTTCCTCTAAAAATATCATCACTGCTCTTCAGTCCTAATAGATGTCTCTGACCCTGCTGGTCCTCTTCAATTTTCTAATTCCACTTTCTTTCACTGGAAGAAAGCCTGCAAGAAACCAATGGGAAAAGCCAAAGTCTAGATCTGTCTAGCACTCTAGCTGTGCAGAAAGTGCAGAATAAGAGTGTGTCTGCTACTATCATGTCTGTGGCTTTCTTACTAAATCTATTGGTGACATTTCTTCCCCCTATGATACTGAGAAAGAGAAGAGTCAACAGGACAATAGTGCAGGGTTACCTCTGTGCAGACACCACGACTGGCTGAGTGATAACTGAGTGATAACTGAGTGGTAACTATGTCAGCTTCCACTCAGCATGTTGGTTAACACAGTTAATTTTCATTTGAATCTGAAAGTGTAACTATGAAAACAAGGATAAAATATGTATGTGTTATTACACACCTAATCTTTTAAAAGTGGATTTTTTGTTTTGGTTCTTATCTCATATCCAAACAGGGTTCTGAAGCTGAGTGAGCATAAACTATTTTGAGATAAAATGCCAGATTTTGTCATTGGTTAAATATGGCCTATATTTGTTTCAACAGTAGATAATGCACATAGCTGACCTAAAAACATGTTTGCATGGTACACAGAATTTTCCCCCTACTTAACAAGAGAATATTGCTGCCTAGATTGCAAAAACCAAGCAAAACTCTACAGACAGGCATCACACTGTGAGCTTTTATTGTCTGACTGCATCTAATGGTAGAACTGCCAAAACTAGCAGCAGGATAAGAATAAATTATGAGCAAATGAAGAACTCTCTCATTCTTGTGTGATAATCCAGATTTCCTTTATCTATAAATAATGATCCCAGGGTTTGAAAATGAGAGAGACAAACATTATATGAACAAATGTTAGGAAGATTTTACATCCTTAGAATTATCTTCTCTGACAAATCAAAACACCAGATGCCTAATATAAACAGGATGGAAACCCTGTGAATTAAGTGTCCATATAAGATATAAATGCCTATATGAGATGCTTTATTTTGCCACATTTGGTGTGCATGAGTTCTTTGTAGCCTTAGTGTTTTGTACTCATGAGTACAATGACCCTATGCCTCACAGTCAGTGTTCTCTTTATAGTCAAGAGCAAGAGGGTGTTTTTTGGACAACAGATTGCCCAACCTAGCAGCTTATTCAGATAAACAATATCATTTAAATCAATAGGTTTCCCCAGGATAATTCTCTCCATGTAAAGAACAGCATGCTTATTTAAAACCACATATACCGACATCACTAATGCTACTTCTTCCTTGCATGGATTTATACCAGTATAGCTGTTTCTGTGAAGAAATCACACTCAAATCAAGGAACAAATATATCCTCATACAAATAGGACTCATAAAATACGTATTTGCACCTTTATTGTATTTAATGAGCAGAAGTTAAAATGGGACATGCTTCAAGCTGAATATGCTGGGGAAAGAATGAGAAAGAGAAAAAAGTGTCTAAGAAAAAAGAGGAATAACAGACAAGATGATAGAAAGATAGACAGGATGTTAATCTCTTTAAGTTTTGAAATGTTCTGCCAACTTTAAATTATTATTTAGCAGAATACATTAAATGAGAGTTATTTTGACCATGACCTCAGGTACCTGACTTCCTCTAGTTCCTATGGTCTCCTTTTTTGGTTTTTTTTTTTTTTTAACCTTTTCTCCTGTTCTTCCTATCCTTGCTTAATCTTTTAAATCTAAACTAGCCCAGTTTTATCTACAGGAAGATTCTTCTGCTGTGAAGTTTCATAGGGCAAACACAATGTCTTTTTCAGAGGCAAGAAGTTTCCTATTGGACTGAAGGCTGTTGAATTATTTAGGCAGAATAACCAAGGTATCCTACAATATGAATTATTCTTTACATGCTTACATCAGTTTGTTGCCTTGGCTCACTGGCTGTACAGTCTGAATAAAAGTCAGTCCATTTAAGCCTTTTAACCTACATACATATCATTAGGACAATGGGCAAGAAGTTGAATGTGGAGACAAAATATACAGATAGCATTATCTGTATATTTTGTCTCCACATTATCTTCTGTATTATATTCTGCATACAAATAATTATTTAAATAACCTCAAAAACCAAACCAACCAAACAAAAAAACCTCCCAAAACAACAGCAAGCACAAAAAAAAAAAAAAAAAAAAAAAAAAAAAAGCCAAAAAAAACCACCCCAAAACAAAACAGAAAAAGTGACAAAAGTTTCATATAGGAAAGATTGTAGGAAAAAATAGGAAGATGGATATATTTCCTTGTACAAAGTTGTTATGTCAGAGGATACCTTTATCGAAAAGTCAGTGCATGGATCTTGAATTTTGCAATGTTTTTCTTTTACTTAATGTACTAATATAGCTTGACCACATAGTTTATATACAATGTCCACAATATGTACTAAGCATGTAATTACTTATGTATGATGACAAGAATCGAAGATCAGATCCTGTATGGAGGGCTCTAGAAAAGAGATCTTCAAATTTGTACCCTGGTTTAAATACAAAATTATTGTCTGTGCCTGCTTCTGAAAAAAGGCCAAGAAATCAAAATTTCCTAGACCCTCTCAGCATGGAAGTTAATTGAATCAGTCTGTTCTAATAACTCTGCAAGAATTAAGGTGTTTTTAAAAAATAAATTTCTTTTTTGTAAAATAAAATCTGCCAAAAGAAATTGTACAAAGAAGCTATTTGATATGTACCACACAACATTTACTTTTGCATTACTACAAAATATAGAAGTCTGGTAGCCTGAGAAAAAGTGAAAACATAGTTTGTGTAGGGGCTTGGAGGAGGCAAAAAACCCATTGAAAAGACCAAATTAATACAGAATTGGTGTGGATTGCTTACAATTATTAAATACAAAGTGAGGTTTGGGAGAAAACTGCAATACGGATTCTGCATGAGTCCCCTGATTTCCAGTGACTACAGGACCTACAGGTTTGTCAAATTAGCATCTTTGTTTCACAGAAGGTGCTCATGGGATATTTCACTTCCTTCCTAGAAAGTAATAATTAAAAAAAACCCCAACTACTGTGATCTCTGCTTTGATGTTTGCAAAAAAGCGGAGTGATCAAGAACATCTGAAAGGAGATTAACAAAATCACATATACTTAAGCGAAGTCTTGCCAAGCTGCATTTAATATGCAGGATAAATTTGATTTGCAAAAATGTGGAATACAGATTACTAGATTAATGAATTAAAAGAACAGACCTTACTCTCTGTCTTTTGCTCATTTTCTGTCTCATGAGAAGAATAAATTCTATTTTCTCTCCTCACTGGAATAATTAAAATTTTGAAGAGCATGCAAGTACAGTACTGAATAGTTACTTATTCATTTGCAATTTTGCTAAACTTTCCTTGTCACAAAGTGAACATCAGTGTCTGCACCTAGTCATTGAGAAGAAATAAATGCCCTACTCAAACCATAATTTCTGCTTCCTTTCTCTCCAATTTAGAGTGGGTCCAAACTGGGATTGGACAGGAATGATTCCCCCTCCCCCCACCATTTCTTCCCTCATTGCAATTTTTTTTCCTCTTTGACTTTGGATCCTGAATCGATTTTTCATCTGTCAATGAATATTTAGGTAGTTGTCTGTGAATTCCAGGGGAGGGAGGTGAGCTTCCATCTCACACAAAGGAAGGATCTGGTGAGAGGTTTTTATCCAAGGCACAGTGAAGCCTGTGAGATCCCCTCTGAAGATTTCTATGCACACACAGGCGAGGCTTGAACAGCCACTGCTCATCTCAGACACCAAGTAACTACACATTGAGGGGACAAAGCAGTAGCAGCCATCACCTTCCAGAAAACAAGTACATGCTAAGGCATATTTGATTATGTGAGAAAGAAGCAAGGCAACTGGCAAGGAAAGACAAAGGACCAGAGGGTGTATGTTGCATCATAGTTAAAAAAATAAAAGAGAGACTTGAGACTATCAGGCAAGCCAAAAATAGGGCTTGGTGCCCAGGAGAAAGAGAAAATTCAGTGCAATGAAGTTTTTATTTGATTCCAGATAAGGGACTCCAAGGCAGATGTAGTCTTGGTGGAGGGAGAGGTGCACTTCCTCCTCTCCAGCTGTGCAGAGGTGTTGTTTTACTGAATGGGCTACTGCAAAGAGGACCACAGGTCTACAAGTTTCTGTGCTAAATCAACGTCATGAAGGAAAATGGAGTCCTTGCATTTTTGTCATTGCTGTTATGAATAAATGGGATTGCATATAAAAAATACGTTACTTCTTTGCCAAATCTTCAATCAATGTCTTTATCAATTGTTTCTGGTAGAAACCACATATTGGACTGCACACCCTGGCTGATAGCCCAGCCTCTACATAAAGATCCAGTGTGTACACCTATAAAATATTTCTCCTCTATGATGATCCCTCTACAGAACACCTATTTCTGTCAGTTCAGATTAGCCTTTGAAACTTCAGAGCCAGCAGCTAACAGGCTTAACAGCACAGCCTAGTAAATCATGTGTCTTGCAAAGGCACTTATGTGGAAGAGACAAGCATCTCTGAAAGTCAGGCCATTTCATTTTACTGGCTATATATGGGTCCAGCCACTTAAATTAGGCATACGGAGATGTTAGCAGTGGAATTTTCTAAAGACTGATTGCTATTCCGTTATTAGAGCATGGTCCAAATGCTTGTTTCATGCCAGAAAATGCATGGCAGCAGTACTTCACTAGGCAAATGGACAGAAAGACCTTTTTGAAATGGCTCCAGCACAGGATGGGGCTGACGATGC
The DNA here is from genome assembly GCF_022539315.1 of Serinus canaria. Classification (NCBI taxonomy): domain Eukaryota; kingdom Metazoa; phylum Chordata; class Aves; order Passeriformes; family Fringillidae; genus Serinus; species Serinus canaria. The sequence goes on from NC_066316.1 coordinate 93,412,570, forward strand.
AGCATCATCGCATGCGGGCGGGCACTCGGAGGTGCAGGGGTTCAGCTACTACAATGGGCATTCTCATCTAAAAAGATGAACTGTAGATTTGGTAAGTTTCTGTGGCCTCCCCACAGCCCTGAAGAAGCTGTCTTGGACAGGCTGGTGGGTGATAAGAGTTATTACTGAGAGCAGGGGTCCGACAACACTCAGCATGTGCTAAGCCAGTCACTGCAACCTTAAATTGATAGAGCACGTTTGTGGTATTTTCCACAAGGGTCACAGGATGAGGGAAGAGACGAGAAAGTTGACTCCATGTATCAGAAGGCTTGATTTATTATTATATGATAGATAATATATTAAAACTATACTAAAAGAATAGAGGAAAGGATTTCACTAGAAGGCTAAGCTAAGAATAGAATAAGAAAAAATAACAAAGTTTCTCTCAGACCCAGACCTGCGGGGCAGGTGAACTGTGACTGGCCCGTAATTAGAAACAGCCTGATGAGGCCAATCACAGATTCCCCCTATTGCATTCCACAGCAGCAGAAAAGAATTATTTACAGCTTGTTCCTGAGGCCTCTCAGTTTCTCAGGAGGGGAAAAATCCTAAGGAAAGAATTTTTCATAAAACATGTTGGTGACACACGTTTCCCTCCAGTTCCAGGATAATGCTCTCAAGGGAGCTGGGATGCTTTGCCTTTCAGAAGCTCTCTCTAGCTACTGCTTTTGGAGCAGTAGTAGAGCTTTTCTCATCTGTCAGATCTTGCAGCCTGGGCCAGCTCAGCTGTCTGGCAGGTGAAATCTGTTTGTGCAAAGGGCTGCTGGCCCTGCCACCAGACCACTTGCCTGGAGATGACTCTGTAAGACATCCCCTAAAGCTGAGATTGTTGCTACCCACAGGCTCTGTCGGGCATTGACCAGTGACACCATCTGCAGCATCCACAGATCCTTGGTCCCCTTCCCACGGAGTTCTCAAGACCTCTGAAACTACCTGCTTCCAAAGGAATGATCAGGCACAGCTTGGATCATAATGTCATGGACTGTTCCTGAAAAATCAGCACAAGGGGGTAAGACACTCCCAGATTGCAAGGTGTGTTCTGCTAGTTAGCCACAAGGACCCAATGTCACTGGACTATTTTACTCAGTGGTATAGACAAAGCTAGAGACTACAAAGTTCTGACCTTTTTTCCCCTCAGTCTGAGATGCAAGACCATCCTTAAGATACTCAGATTTGAATGACAGAACTGCCCAGGAAATCTTGTAGCCTGAGATTTGAGAGATTGCTGTCATCTTAAATGCTAGGCTATGTACACTTTCATGCCAGAATTGGTTATGTCCTCTCTTCCAAAGGCTCTGCAGGAAGTCTGCACCCTATTAAAGAGCAGCAGGCCATCTTTGTGAACCACAGGCAAGGAAAATGCCAGGTGAAACAACAGCTGCTGGGAAACATGCACCCTTCCTGAGCCACCCTTGCAATCAGAGTCAGTCTGCAGTTATGCCATGAATTACATAGCAACAAAAGTGATGAGGAATTGTTTAATAAATTGGGGAAGAATTGGCTCTTAGGCTGACTGGGTTACCTTTAACACCTTTGATGTTTAGCAGAGAGATTTTCACCATGCTCTGGGAATTCCCAGGGGCAGGTGAACACAGCTAATGAACAGCTTTCAAAGAGCCTAAACTTAGCTAAAGCCTGTTCATGAATCCCTTCAATAATCAAGAGCAACAGCTCTTGAAGAATGAGATGGAGAAGACAAAAATCAATAGCTTGACTTTACACTGTGTGCAAATTAAGGAGCTGACTCTTATATTTGATCTTTTAATTAAAAAGGTTCATTACATTGATACTTCACCTCACCTCACTCCTGTCAGGACAATTCAAATGGTGTTGATTTTTTATGCCACTGCTATATACTGGACTAGCTGGACTCCACTTACATTTCCACATTGTGCTGTTGTCTTGTCCTGTCTTTGAACTGAAATGTTTGCAATTTGTCCTGCTGCAGCTTCTCCCCTTGACCATGAATGCACAAGCTGCCAGATATTCTTCCATTCTCTTTGGCTACTGAAGAATGAAACATTTTTTGGCTCTTCTCCCAAGCAAGTAAACAGTTAATGGGAGCTTGACACCACACTGATCCCTGAGCTCCATCCTGATTTCACTGAAAACCCAGGATGGCAGCACTTTGCAAAGCTGGGCCTTACATGCTGGCAATACCTGCTTGCAGTGAACAGACCATAAAAGAGCTCTTCCTAAAGGAAAACAAATCCCATGGGCAGGCTGTCTCTAATCTGTCTTTATAGAAGTAGTTACGACTGCTTTGTTGCTGTTACTTTGCTGTTGTTGCTTTTTTAATATTTTTTTAATTTTTTTTTTTTTTTTGAGAGAGAGCTGAACTACTATGGTAGTGGTTGAATTTTTCAGTTCAGTAAGCATTCTAAATTTCCTTCATTGCCAGCTGCTGCCCAATGTAACTGAAATTGTGCAGATTGTTTTACAGAGATTAGTGGAGTTCTGAGATATGTTGTATGCTGCTGAGTTGTTTGTCAGGGAAATTTAACTGTAAATGCAACAATATATGAACAGACTGCATGAAATTTGCAGTCATGTGCTCATGATACTATTGCTTTTCTATTTTAAAGATAAACAGCCAAGTTGGATGACTACTGAACAAATGAGCAGATGTTCCTTCCTCACCACTGAACACACTGAGTGTCACACTGATTTATATGACCTGGAAAGGATGTATTTATAAAATAATTCAGATCTGGAAAAGCAGAATAATTATAAGACTAGTTATTGAAAGTTTCAGCACTGAAGCACAACCCAATATTTGACTGTGAACTGTTTGATCACCTCTTCAGTCTCTTGCTAACAGGAAGACTGTTGCCTTGAGCAATTTTAGCAAGAGCAGGATAACTGCCTTAAAATGGCTGATATGTCACTGTGGTGGTTTAGAACCAGGTGGGAATTAAACTCCAAATAAGATGCTCCCCTTCCCTGTACCTCCCTCCTAGAGAGGGACAAAGGCAGAGAAGAGTGGTTGAGATAATTTCCTGAAGGCAAACAGCAATGGGCTGAGAAAGAGCCAGTAACAGCCATAACATGAATAACAGAAGTATATAAGAGAGAGGGTGATTTGCACACAAAAAGGTGCTCACCACCTCGACTCAGTTCCCTGTGGCCACTGAGACAAAGAAAAGATGGTGGACATTTTCACATTCCAGAGCTGCCATTCCCCTTCCCCACTGAGAAAACTTCAGGATTTTTTTTCTATAACTTGTTTTGTAGCGGAAAGGCCGTGCCTGGCAATCAGCACTGAAAATTGTCACAAAAAAGCCATTTGGGCAAATACCAGTAAACTTCCCTGGGATGTAACACTTTCAGTACATGACTTGTGCATTAGATGAGGGTATCATCAGGTCGTTCTCAGGGAGATGTTGTGGTCAGTCACACAGCTCTGAGGTGAGACAGAGAGAACAGGGCTCACATGGAAAGATGAAACTTCACCAGCTGCAGCCACCCCCCTCTCAACTTGCTGTTTAAGCTCCCCTTGCTGTCAGTGCAGAGAAATATCTACTCTGGAAGAGCAAGCATCCCTAAAGTCAGCCAGGAAGAATAAGCCCCTCCAGAAGGTTATGATCTCATCTAGTGTAGAAAAATGATGAGTGTTTGTCACCTCATAGCCACAACTTTCTCTTCCTGGTGACTAGAAGAAACAGATGACTGATCAGATAACAAAAATCACATTCAAGCATTGGTGGAATTGTGTCAATGTAAAGAGAGCATTATAACTTATTTCCCTTCCAAGCATATAGCACTTTTAACCATTTAGACTACACCCAAACAAAATACTGCCATGCTATTGCAACTGACCTCTGAGGCTGGATAACTGAGGATCCTGTTAATAAGTCTCTTGGGGTGAATTATGAATATGCAGCTATGTAAAAACAGATTAACTTCCATATGACACAGGGCCAGCAACACAGTTATAAAAGGGCATTGTGGTTTATACAATGCCTCAGATCCACAAGCAAAGGTTTACAATGCAGTCTGGCATCCCATCTGTCCTTCTCCTCACTCACTGGAGTGTCTAACTCTGGTGTTGGCTTGTGCAGGGTTGATGAGGTTTTCTCTTGGACCTGTGGCAGAAATTGGCCCAAGATGTCCCCACCTAGCCACAAGCAAAGCATATTAGGTGGGGTAGTGATGCAGTGTGCAGAGCTCCCATCTGTCAGAGGGAAGCCTGAATGGTGGATTTGGCCACCCATGGACGAAGAACAATGTTTTCCTTCAAAGACAGGTTCAGCACTTTGCATATATTTAAGTATAAATAAATGGCAGACCAAAAATTTTCCTAGTCCTTGTGGGCTAAGGCAGGTTTTGGGGGCCTGGCTCTCTGGTGATGAAAATCCTGGTTCTATGTAGGTTCTTCTTTAGGTACTTTTGCAGATCTGGACCATAATCATTTACCTCTTGTGACAGCCATGCATCTTAAGCTGAAGCAAAGGTATGTGATTAGTAGCCACTGGGGCAAACTACTCTTCATATCTTAAACTTCCAATTTTTCCCACTGGAAAGGAAGCACAAATGGATCACTTGTAAATGATATTTGAGAAGGACCCATATTTGAAGTGACAGTGAGCTGTCATGGCAAAAAAATAGTTTTCAAAATAGGTGTTTTAAAAGCAAGAAGGAAGATGTTACAGCTCTTTTGTGATGGATGAAAGGGAAAAGTCAGTTGGCATGTTATGTGATGTAGCAGCTGGATTAAATATAGAAGGACACTTTCTGCTGTCTACATCTAAGTGACATAATGATCATGTGAAACCCTGAAGTAAAAGTTTTCCCTAAAAAGCTGAGATTCTTCAATGACTCATTGAAAGCTTGGATTTTCTTTCAATGCATTAGAGACTGGAAAATCTAAAGACAGACCCTGAAGAATTAAAGGGTTAAATCAGCCAAATCCCTCAAATACACAGCATATCCATGGGCTAGTTTAAAACTTCACTCTTAATAGCATAGATGTGAAGCCTTCCTCTGAAATCAGTGGAGTTGTTCTCAGTTATAGTGATGGAAAAGAAAGCACATGTATGGGAAAAAACCAAAAACCTAACCTCAAAACTTGCTGTGACTGAGGCTGAGAAAGTGTTTTATTATTTTGCCCAAGTAATATCTTGACATTGCTTTGTTATTTGAAAAACTTTCTGTTTCTTGAGTCTGAGATAGCACCTGCAGGGCTGACATATGCACAATGAAGGAGACATCTGGTCTGGAACAAAGCTGTCTTTTAGCTCAAAATAAACGTCACTTTTCCTTCAGCCACAAACAGCAGACAGAGGTAGGGATGAAAGCCAGGTGAATGTTACACAGTGCATATCAAAGTGATTATAACAGAAGGAATTTACAGAGCATGCAATTTAATAACCTCTCCAGAATCCAGAGCATTTTCCTGCTTTTTTTTTTTTTTTAGAGGCCTCACTGTGGTTAACCAGGTTTGTTTCAATAGCTGAAGATATTGCAGACCACCCCATGAAGCTCTGTGGGACAGTATCTGCATAAAGCCTCTCTTTTCTTTGCCCAGCTGCCACCATGGATGGACTGTGGGGGCAGGCAGGGAAAATGCTTTCTGGAAGGGATAGTTTGAATATGGTTCCCACCTGGTTCCTGTGCATCCCTGGGATGCTCCTGTCCTGCTGGCATTCTGGCCAGCCTGCCCACCTTGGTCAAATGCACGGGGCTGCAGAGTGAGAGAGGTGCCACAGTGTCAGGGAGCTTTAGCCTTGGGGCTGTGAAATAATGATGAGGCAATCAACAAAAGCCAGTGCAGGGTCCTAAACCTGGGGAGGAACACCCCCATGCACAAGCACAGGATGAGGGACAACCTGCTGGGAAGCAGCTCTGCAGAGAAGAGGAAAAGGGTGGACAACAAGCTGTCCATGAGCCAGCAGTGTGTTCTGGTGTCCAAGAAAGCTAAAAGTCTCCTGGGGTCCATTAGGAAGAACATTGCCAGCAGGTTGAGGGAGATGATCCTGCCTCTCTGCTCAGCCCTGGTGAGGCACTTCTGGAGTGTGGTGTCTAATTCTGAGCTACTCAGGGCAAGAGGAACATGGAAATCCTGGAGCAGGCTCAGTGGAGGACAGCAAAGATAAGTAAGGGACTGGAGCATCTCTGTATGAGGAAAGGCTGAGGGGTCTGAACCTGTTCCCCCTCTAGAAGAAAAGACTGAGAGGGGCCCTCATTAATGTATATAAGCATCTGAAGGGAGGGAGTCAAGAGGATGGGGCCAGTCAGTTGCTGATATTCTAGTCCTTGGCACCATCTGCAAGGGCCCAAGATGAATAAAGTGGGATGTGTTAACAGCAGTTTTTAGCCCTGAGCCTGTCAGATATTTGCCTCTAAAATCTATAAAAGTCACAGGGTCTGAGTGTAAAAATTTGAACAAGGTTCAGTAGTCGAAAAATTTTTGGATGCTTTGCAAATTAGAAACAATTGGCAACCTGCTGGAAAAAATGTCCTTGCTGACTTTTGCGATAACACTAGCAAGAAAAGCTATTTTATATCCTGGAGGCCTGTTCTTGAAAAAGAATATAAAATAACTTCATTCACTTTTATTTCAGGGTGGGAGCATGGAAGAAATTGTGTAGCAGAGCTGAGTGTATGACAGGGAAGAGACCACCCTTGCTATTAATGAATACCCACTGAAGAAGGAGTGTGATGGATCATTGAGGATGAATCTGAGTTCTGTGAAGGGTATGATTTCTAGTTTCATATTTCCTAGAAAAGTAGTGAAAATTTAATTAAGTTTCAGACACTGACTCTTGGGAAGGTCACTTCAGGACCCACTGGGATAGATGGATTTTCTTGACAGAAATACTTTTGCAGGCTTCAGTGCAGTGTGTACCTCATGGGCTCAATATATCTGGGGAGTAACTGTGTGTGCTGGTTCTGCATGGTAAGGCAGACATCCTGAGCACATCAAGTGTACAGCAGGAACACAGATCATCTATGAAATCCACACCCCAAAATCAGCCTCTCAGTCAGATTTTGGAATGGGTGCTGAAGGGCAATTTTCCTCCCCAAGGAGCATCTCTCTGGTTTCTGGGTGTTGAGCAAGCCAGAGGTCCCACACAAAAGCAGGAAATCCCCTGTTCTGCCCAGGTGACACATGGAAACTGTAGAAGTGAGTGAAAAGAAAGAAGCCCTCTTGGGAAGAATAACTGGAGGACAGAGGCAGGAGATATCCAAAGGAATGCCATGAGAGGCTGCCTGTAGCTCTTAAGAAAAAGAAGAAGTAGAAATTCTGTGGAAAAGGCCTTTTTTCATGTTATTTCAAGGTGGTCCTGATAATTTCTTGAACAAATTAACTTGGACAGTCTACCATTTTCAGGGATGGCAAATCCTTTGTTTTCAAAGAGCTCAGCAGATATATTCCAACCTGCTGCAGGGACAGCATATGCACAACTGAGCAGGAGATAACAGAATTTCTGCTTGAATTTCTACTATCAACCACAGCAGGTTCTCAGCACAGTTATTTCACATATATACTGAACCATATAATGAACCATATTTCACATATAATGAACCATATTCATTATGAAAGAAGTCTTCTGTCTTAAATTCTCCAAGTACTTCTTATAAGACTGCCACTAACATCACTTAAACTCCTGCTAAAAGTAATTTAAACCTGCCTAGAACAAATGTTTTTATGAAAGACCAAAGGGAAAGGGAGGAAAAGAACAAGAAATCCTTAGAATAGATTAGCATCACTAGTGTGACTCTGTCTCAGAAGGTCAGTGATGCTGCTGTCATGCCATTTATGTTCAAATTTTACAGGATTTTATGAGAGAGTGGAAGGTCCTCCCCAGACAATCACATGCCATTCATTATTCATTAATCTTGTTTTGCACTTGGTGATGTTTTTGATCTCTCATGATCTTTCTTGGTAGCTGTTGTTGGAGGGTGCATGGGTTTCAAAAACCAAAACTCCTTGGTATGATGCCCATGTAGAACAAATTTAATGACTGTTTTTACCCTTTAGAGTTCTGATAAATATAGAGAGTTCTCAAAGTAGCCATAATAAGTATTTTTCTTAAGGCATCTGTTGTTTAAAAAAGCTGTCAGCATACATCTCAGACTTGCTAGACACTGATAACCTGCTTGGTTACTAACCAGCAGTTTAACACCAAGTGAAAAATTTCCACCTCCCTCCCCATGTATGCCAGGTACCAGAAAAAGAGAGCTCTAAGGCTAAAACGTGAGTCACAGAGCAGTTGGTTTGGCCACAGTAAATTAAGTCTCTTACTGGGCCTGTTGAAGTGTGTACACACCTACTGGTGGTGATGTTAAACCTGTGAAAACTGCTGCAGGACAGGACTGGGGAGACAAAGGGAAATTGTTAACATTTGTACATTCAAGTCAGGTAATGACTAGAGTCAAATGGAGCACAAAGAAAAAGGCTTGTAATAAATTTCTACAGTCTTACTCCTCTGTGTGGATAAAAGATTTGAAACCGAAGGCAGAATCTCTACCAGCTAAACTGACAAAAGGGAGTGGGAGTAAACAGCTGCCATAAAAATTACTTAGCCCAGATGTGTCCCTACAGCCTCTTATATTGTCATTCCTTCCTCATTCAAGCTTCCCACTAAAAAGAAACAGTGCTAGAAATATATTAATGTGTTCACTGAAAAAATGACAAATGCATAGCAAAAAGAAATGTTTTTCAAAAGTAGAAATAGTCTTAAATTGCACAAGGCCTTTGCAGGAAAATAAAGAGATTTGGGCTGAAATGACAGTGCACATTAATGTTTTGAGAGCAAAGCCTAAATAAACCCAGAAATGAAACCGATTATTTAAGCATACAAATGTAAAATAAAAGGAAACTTTAAACATTTTGGTGTATTTTTGTCCAAACAGCAACACCTCATGTCTTTACAAAGAGTAGCAATACCAGTGTAAAAAGCATGTGACACACTTGCTTACTAGTTGGCAATTTACAGAAAAAAATGTTTAATATTTTTAGGCATAGCCCCAATGCCTTTTGAGAAGTTTCTCTAAAAATGAAAGAACACAGACATAAAAATAGGAATTATTCATGGAAATTTGTGTCTTTTTTTTTTTTTGGTTGGTTGGTTGGTTCATTTAGTTTGGAGATTTTTTTTTGTTCATCTCTTGTTTTTTTTTTTTTTAAGTACAAATTAGTTAAAATTAATTTTGTTTTTTGTAAAATTAATTTTATGGTTTGTGATGTTTGGGGTACTTATTTTCAAGTCTTTCTCCAGAGCAGTGACACCTGACAAAGCTAATATTTGTTACTTCAATGAGCTGAGATTTCCACATAATCATTAGCCTTTTAAACACAGCATTTAATGCTATAATATAGCTTGTGTTATCAGATAACACTATTTCTTTCACAAAACCTACCAGGGAGCAATTGCATGCTCCAGCAAGTCAATTGCAGTGGCCTGACAAGAGAGGGTTTTAACTAGCAAGAAGAGAAATTATCTAAGAAATGACCTGCTTTCCTATGCTTTCACAGCAGCAGCACAGGGATATCTCCTGAGGAAAGGCAAAACTACTGACTAGATGATGGCCTTATCTCATTTACAGAGTGCAGCCTTGTGACTTAGAGCTTTATGAACAGCTTTTTTTCCTCCAAAGAGGAAAATCTACCAATTTAATTGGCCTGCTTGTTTGATTTGAACAGCATTCCTTGTCTTATACTTGACAACAAAAAGGTACATTTTTCCTACAGCAGTTCAATCTTACAGAAACAGGATAAACAATTTGAACTCTACACTCCAGTAATGTTAACATCCACCCTGTTCTGTGTCCAGGGCTTTCCTCAGTGCTACTGGAGACACAGATAGGTTTACAGCAAAGCTTTAAAAATTGTAGATCCAAAAGGTTAAGGAGAGAAGAAGCCTTTAATAAACATTCTGTTTTAAGACAATGATCAAATAGCTATTGTAACCAGTAAGAAGCCACAGAATTTAGGCTGTTTTTACATCTTCAGATTATTCATCAGCATCACTACTATGGATTATAAGCAGAAACATCATGAAAGCAGAAACATCTCACCTTAGACAGCTGTCAGTTTTCAACTTTGCAGATTTAACGAGGTAGTTTAATACAGAGATATTTTTCCAATGTACTTTACTAACAAATATTACCAGCGTCAATCCCACTTATTCTATGGGTGTGAATCAGCTGAGGGAGGGCTGAAGAATGCATATTATTCTATTTGCCCAAAAGAACACCCTCCACAAGGGTATTTACCCTCACCAGATTATTCAGTCTTTGCCATGCATGGGTACAGTTGGTTTAACCCCCATCCTGGTCTTCAGGATTGTTGCAAAGTGTGAAATATGTAAAATTCTCTTAAGAAAGGATGTTCTTTAATCCTTGATCTTTGTATACTTTCAAACCAAATCAATAAGAAGAGAGATTTAAACCATTAAAGAGAGAGCAGCTAACAGGGTCTAAGTGATGTCCTTGTGTTAGAAAAGCTAATTACTTGTTGGTAGAATTGCCTTGTTAAGGTTTAGGGCTGGACATGATCTCCAGACCTAGGGGGACGTTAACAAAGCTTAGGAAAAAGGATGCCTACTGATAGTGGGCACAAAGAATGCAGAATTCATGGCCACAAAAACAACTGACAGAGCTTCCAAGATAGGCAGAAAGGAATAAACCCAACTCAGCAACTGTGCTGAAATCAGCTCCAACTGGGTAAAAGGAAGTTCTGGCAGGGGGAAATCTGCAATCACTGACTCACTGACCCAAAAGAAGAGGACTGAGCATGGGGACTAATTACCACAAGAGGGAAGAGAATCATTAACCAATAGAAGATAGAATGCTAATTAATAGGAGAACTCTGTAACTTGTATCCAACGAACATTAACTCCTTTGTTTGCTAAAAGGTATACATAGTAAAATGTTTTGATAGTTGGTGTGCTTGATTTGAGGAATTCCACCAAGCACTCAGGCTTGCACAACTCTGAAATAAATAATCAATGTCTCTCTCGAGTGTTTAATTACTGGCTTGCTGCACACCAGGTAATGAATCCAATTTTTGTGGACAGCACCCCTGCCCTATGAGAACTGCATCTGAGCAGCTGGGCTGTCAGGCAATGCCCTGGAGGAGCCACAGGATGCTTTGCAGAGCCCAGCCCCAGTGCACAGAGGTCACCACGTTCATATATCTTTGCAGGATCAAACCTTTCAGTAAAATCTGCCCTTTTCATCTTCCTCGCCTTTCAGTTCTGTTTCATTCGTGGCTGATTTGTTCCTGCAAGCTCCTTGGGAGGCATATTCCTCTGTACCTGGTAGGCTTCTGCTTTTCAAGGTCATTTTACCCATGGAAAGTGATATTTCAACTCCTTTTCCCAAGAGAATTTTACAGAAAAAGCCATCAGTACACTGAATTCAGACCACTGTCCAGAATTGTGATCAGAGATGCTTGTTTGGACACTGTCATTTCTGAGTGAGGCTGTTATCAATCTGTAGGAGGGGAGGAGTGCTCAGTGTCTTACCTTGCTGTCAGCTTACTACTTCATGCATCAATGTTATGAGTGCAGTTCTGTTTATATTTGTGAAGCCCTGGTAAAATGTTAGGCACTCAAACAGTGCTGGAAATTAATTTTATTTTGCTCTGCAGAGCACACAGCTCTTTCAATAGGACAAGGCAGTTCAAACAGGTCTTGACAGAGTCTGGATAGGAGAACAACACCAAGCCACTCCTTGTTGCATTTTTTCTGCAAGCAAAAGGCTGAATTTTATCTGGCTGGAGGTTTTTCTTACTCAGTGTGTTCCTCTAAAATAGCCTGAGTCACCACATAACTCACATAAAGACAGGTAAAAAAGCTGGTTTTATTCATGTTTCTTTACAGCCCTGATGCCTCCTCATGTTCACAGTAAGTGCAGAAAAACTGTACTTGCTGTGATTTCTTTTGATCTTGGACTGGCACCTGCTGGTGTGGGGAACTGGAGGCATCGTGATGAATGATGGCTCAGCAGCAGCCAGCAGCACTGAGGTTAGAGATCAGGGAGTTGATGTGCAAACGTAGGTCTGAAGCCCCACTGTGCTTTCTTCAAACCCATTCTTAATCCCTATGGTGTCTGATTTGAGAAGCAACAGCTGTGAAAAATGGATAGCAGCTCCAAGACTGCTTTTTTTCCCTGCCAGAAAGCCTTGTGCACTACAACCAGCATTCCAAGAAGTGTGTGTATTTTTGTCACTGAGAAGTCCTGGAGGTGCTTACCCCCAGAATGCCCCACCTCATCTCACTGCTCTGCTGGGGCTGTGAGGAAGCACTGGGTGTTTCCTAAACTGCAGCTCTCCCAGCAAGCCACGGGCACTTAGCCTGATTAGTGGTCTCTGAAATAAAATCTAACGAGTAATACAGTCAGAAAGGAAGAAAGTAATTTGGAAAATAGCTGAGAGAAGGATAACAGTACTTTTTAAACATTTACTGCTGCATTTGCACCTGCTTGGCCATATTAATCAAGTTTAATAGCCACAGACACAAACAATCTAGATTTTCTAGGAAGTTTTGAAGTAAACCACAATGCATTGAGGCATTTTTTTCTCTTTGATTGTTTACTTGAAAAAGTTACAAAAAATGGGCTCACTGTACCCTCACACCCTGACAGCCTGGGTTTTCTTTAACCTATTACAAAGCATGTAGGGAGTGCAACCCATGGTGCCTGAGTTCAGTGCTGAGGTGAGAAATCTGCCCAGACTGCTGAGCTCCAGCTCCATGTGCAGTCACTGGCGACAAGCAATTAGGGCATCTACTCTAAGATTTCATTCATCTGCCCTAATTAAAAGCATCTAGAATTCAGCACATGTTGAAGGATCTTTCCAAGCTGTGGTATATGCACTGCTCCCTATGACAGACTTGCCTTCCAGCAGCCTTCTTCCCTACCTTGTCTATGCCCAGAGCCAATTCTGAGTCATAGTGTGGGTATTTCTTTGAGAAGGATAGTTTAAACTTCCCCTAGCAACTTGACATTTTTTAATTGCATAGCATGGTACAGAATTACTAGACTGAGCATAATACACCAAGTCAATAAGCCTTATATTACATTTTTAACCTGAGGCTTCAGAAATCCATGTATTTATGTAGGTGTGTTTCCTGTACCTGCTTTGAAGCCCAGGACATGTATAACTTAAGGGAGCTGTAGGACCTTCTTAATTTTATATAGGCAGCTGTGTGAAAGAATGGAACTTACAGCTTTGGTCCACACCTACAATCATTTTTTTGTGGTTGAGAAATGTTCCTGTTGTCAAGTACAGGAGATCATTACATATCTCAGAGTATAATAAATAATGACTCCACTTCAGGGGCTCAGGCATGGAGATGAAGAGGCTGCAATCTCCAGCATCCTTGGCGAGACAGAAGGTACCATCCTAAACACTTTAGCTGGGCAGAGACTCCTTGATCTCCATCTCTCAAAGCAAGGCCCATTGTGTATTTGGGCCCTGGCTCACCTGCCTTGGGCTGAGCAGGAGGAGAGAGGGCAGTGTCCCAGGTAGGCAGCCCCAGGCAGCAGCCCTGAGGTGACCATGGATGTGCTGGCACGGAGTCTCCCCCGCCCAGCACAGCTGGCAGGCAGACTTTGCCTAGGAGGAGGGTTGGGTGCATCATTTGTTCAGCAGGGGAATTAGCAAGCAAAAGCACCTGGGAGATCTCAGTCTAGCACAGCATTCAAGTACCTGTTAAAATTTAATCAAATCAATAGCTTGTTGACTTTGGTGGGACTAATGATGAGCCTCATTTTTAGGCTGTGTTTAAGTGCTTGGCTGGATTCAGGTTTGAAAGAGCAGTTGCTGCCCAGTTTTGTGTATTCTAATGCAGGTAAGTGTGAAAACAGCGGAGAAAACAGAAGGTGATACCACCCCTAACATGAATGCTACTAAACTTGTTCTGGAAGAATCAGATAATTGCAGTTGAAGGTCAAAAGCTAACCCTCTGTTTTGCAAGAGAACATGTTTTAGAGTTTCCTCTCCTAGCTCACTTTAGGACACTGCCCTTACTGCATTTTATTTGCCTTGCCCGCCTCCAAGTCCCTTCTACTTGTTTCATTCCTTGTTTCCCTGTTCTGGGAACTGGAGTTAAAAGGAAAGCAGAGAGCCTTTGAAACTGCAGCAAACTGGATTAACTGGGATAAGCAGCCCTCCCTCCCCTCCCCTCTCCTGCTCTGCTGTGTGCAGCTGAGTGATAACATCAACCAGCCCTTGTTCCTTGCACTGTCCCATGTGTTTTTTCTTTCTGTTTTTTTTTTTAACCTGTCACTGGCTTTAATTCCACATGCACCAGTGAACAGCAGCTGCTAATGCTTGATCTAACCACCACGAAAGGAAAGCTTTTACACAGCCTGCAACCTGAGCTTCTGCAAACACAATTCAAAACTCCAGCTGGTCAAGGTGCACCTCTGCTCACATTTCCTTTTATCAGAGAGCTGCAGGGGACCATTCTGGGCAGATTATTTACTCTCCTCTGTATGCAGCCTTGCATTTCATATTGGAGGTTGCCACCCAGTAACTAAACATGAGATAAATAATCATGAGGAAAAAATTCTTGTTCTTTATAGAATTTACTTAGATCATTAGAGGATCACACACTGTTTGTTTACTCAAATGAGCAGGAAGGAGCCAAGATGTGGATGCTTGTCTGCACCAAAACTCTCCATTTATTTTCAATCCTTTTTGCCAGCATAACTAATAATCCAATGTGGGTGAAAATAAGAATGCCAGGCTCCAGGTCTCCCAAAGGACATCACAGGGTATGGTGGTAAAGCCATCATAGTTGATGTAGCTTGCTTACTGCCTGGTGCTATTTAAAAGGACTTTGAAAATAAATCTGACCCACAGTAGAGGCCAGCAATGAAGGTTACTTCTGTATCCACAGTAGGAAGGTAAAAAAGGCCAAACACCACAAAATGACCAAAAGCAGTAGAGGAAAACCACATGAATGTTAGCAGGAGGAGCATGAAAAGGCTGTCAGGCCTCTTTCCTTCAGGCTTTCTTCACTGCCTTTTTGTTGGCAAGGAATAAATGAGGTGACTGGGACTTGGGCTGTGTCTCACAGACAGGCTGGGCAGACCCTGCTTCTCCTTTCCCAGTGACTGCAGGGGAAGGCAGTGGAGCTTTGTGTAAGCCTCTGAAGTGAGGCATGAGTCCAAGCCTCTGCCTCTTTTGTTGACACCCTCTATACTAAGCAAAGAAACAAAAAATGCCCTTGAAACGAGTGAACATGATAGGCACTTGTCTGCATTGGGTGTCCCCAAGGAATTCTCAGCTAGTGTACATCCTTCTGCATTGCACCACTTTGGGGAAAATCATAGAGCTCCCTCCTGCCTTGTAACTGTGTTGCATAAAGCATCTGAATATGCTACCCTCTGAAAAGTTGCGCCAGCTCCAAGAATCTCATTCAGATATTTCAGATATCATAATGACCCATTTAAGGAACTAATTAAAATTGGATGAGTTTCATATCTCCCCCAGTTTTAGAAAGGAAAAAGTCATAGGCCAAATATAAATTTCATAAATGCTTGATAAAACCTCTGCAGGAAGAAATTTGGCACAGAACATCAAGACCAGGCCATTTTGAGCACATCAAAGAACCTAAAACAAGACTTGGAAGTGTGACCTTCAGAGTCTATAATAATACACTGGATGGCAAAGGTAATAAATTCCAGAGAGTGGGACAGAATATATCTAATTAAGCAGTTTAAACCATGTTTTGGCATTCTTTTCAATTATGGTTCTTACTAGAAGGATTTTCAAACTTACCAGTACAGTTTTGCAGTGATCTTAGTTCTGAAAACACTGTTTTTTTTTCCTTTATGCAAAGAAGCACATCATCAGTTACAGTCACATCCACTTCAGTGGTGTCATTTCCATTTCAGCAGTGGAAAGCTGTGACTGTGTCACTTCACTGAGAACTATGGGCCAAGCACATTTTCCTCAGCTTTATGTTAAACTCAATGGATGAGCTAATAGGTTATAACTGCATATGAACCAGAGCACTGATTTCTTCTACTCCATCTGGAGAGACTAAAATCTGTGCTTCCTTACTCATTTGTTTTGCCAGAATCACAAAGCAGATGAGTTCAAAGGGACTTCTAGAGATCTCCTGTCTGACCCCCATGTGTACTTTACAGCTCTGTTGGTTGTTTATGCACAATTGTAAGTAGAGTAGAGGGCAGGGTCACATCCTTTGATCTATTGGCAACACCACTTTTTATGCAACTCAGGAGGTTCTTGACCCTCTCTTCTACAATTATTTAGTGTTGGGTCACAGTCAGCTTGTTTTCCACCAGGGTCCCCCACTCCTTCTCTGCAAGTCTGATTTTCTGCTGGTTGTCTCACAAAGTCTCTTGGTGCGTGGAACTTTTCCTCCCCAGGTGCAAGACTCTGCACTTCCCCTTATTGAACTTCATGAAATTCCTGCCAGCCCAGATTTCTCCAGCCTGGTCAGGTCATGTCCCTTTGAATGCCCACAAAACTCCCTGGTGTGTCAACCACTCCTTCCAACCTTTTATCGTCTGCAATCTTACTGAGTCTTCTCTCTGCCCCAACATCTAGGTCAATAATGATGTTATGAGAAACAGTGTTAAAAGCCCTCCTAAAGTCAAGACAAACATCCCCTATTCCTCAGTTTCATTGCAGAAGGCTATCAGCTCAAGCATCTTTTTCCTCTTCTCAAATCCTTGCTGACTATTCCAGCCACTTTCTTGCTCTTGTGCTTAGAAAGGTTTTTCAGGATCATATGTTCCATCACCTTCCTTGTGACTGAGATGACACTGTAGATCCTGTAGATCCCCATATTCTTTTTCTCACCTTCCTTGAAGACAGTGATATTTGCTCTCTACCAGCACTCATGAACCTTTCTCAGCTACCATGACTTTTGAAATAGAATGGGAAATAGCTTTCCAGGGGCATTGAACAGCTCCCTCAGCACTCATGGGTGCACCCAACTTGTATTCACCCAGTGCATTCACAAGTTCCCTAAGTGATCCTCCTCCAGGAAGGCAGTCCTTTTTGTCCCAGTATTTCCCACTGGTCTCCAGGCCTTGGCACTGCTGAAGGACAAGACCAGTGAAGACCAAGATGAAGGCAGCATTCAGTCTCAGCCCATGAACTACGCTGTCCTTTGTCACCAGGTGCATTCACCGTCCTTTGTCACCAGGTGCACCGCCCCATTCAGCAGCAGACACATTTCTGCCAGTCTTCCTTTTGCTTCCAATATATCTGCTGAAGCCCTTGTTGCTCAGCATACCCTCCACACGAAAATTTAACTGTAGGTGTGCTCTGCCTTTCCTAACCCCATCCTTGCATGTTCAGGCAGTGTATCTGTATTTCTCTGAGGTTACCTGTCCCAGCTTCCACCTCCTGTGTTGCCCTTTTTATGCTTGAGTTTACAGAGGAGTGGCAGTCATCCTACCACCTTAGCCTACTTACAAGGATGGACCATTCTTTAGCTCAGAGAAGATGACCTCTAAAAATAAATCTTTAGAGTCCCTCCAGAACTGTGTCCCATACAAATCTGCCATATAACTATCTGAACAGACCAAACTCTCCTGCAGACCAGGGTTATGACACTTCTTTTTGCCATGGTTTCTCCTCTCAGGATGCTGAACTCCCCCAGCTCGTGGCTGCCACAGTCAACTGCCCCTGATCTTTATGTTCCTGTGAAATTCTGTTTCTTTGTAAGGATGAAGTCCATCAGAGCACCTCCTTCACTGATCCTTGTCTCTGAACTGCATAGCCCTCAGCAGCTGAAGACAGTTGGGTCTCTGCTGGCAAAGCCCAGGGATGGATGATGAGGAAAACCTTACAGGCACCAGTCACAGATACAGAGGTGTGGTGGATGCTGGTGGATTCCTCCACATTCTTTGTTCCCTGCCTCAGCTCTTGGTTCTCAGATCCAGAGCAGCTTTGCAAAATGATCTTGCATAATTTGTGCTTCCAATGCATAGTATGAAACGTTTTCCCAAAAGGCATCCACAGCAAGGCTGTTCTGGCAGTGGCCCCATTCCCCAGGTGCTGACTTTACAAACTGGCCCATGGAACAGGAACTTACAAGGCTGAGAAAGGGTGAGACAAAGCCATCTGCTTGAGTAGCTTTAGCTACAGAAACAGAAAAACCTGAAAACCCAAGAGCATTAGAGTGCTCATGTCAGTGATCAAGACATGGAAAGCATATTTGAAATTCCGGAGGCTTTCACGTGTGGGATCAGCTTAGTCCTTTCATGTAGATTTGTGTGTGCTTTGAATGAGCACCTGCTGGAGGAAAAGCAGAGGGCTGCTGAACTGTAGGATGCAAAAGGCCACTCTGCACAAACAGAACCATGCTGTGTTCTGGGTCTGAGCAACAGATTTGCAGCAGGTTCACTGCCCAGTCCAAAGTAAATGCAACATGCTGTGCTATTGAGAGGAGCTCTCTGAGGACATAGGAGACTGAATGTTGTAAGAGGTGGACACAGGATGATCTGTTCCAAGTATGGCCAACACTATCTGGATATCTATCAATAAAGTTACCATGCTTCCCTCATAGTCCAAGATAGAACATGCCATGTTAAAAACTGTTAACACTAGACTTCTGCCTGGACTTGAAGCTCACATTTTTTCTTGTTTCCACTTCTTTCAAGACGCTTTTTCCAACTGCTAATAAGTCTTCTCCTTTTCTACCTCCTCTTCATACTTGATTTTCTCATCTCATGCTATAACAGCACAGTAGTAATATTTTTCAGTCTTTGCCTAATATTAATTTTCATTGAAAGCACCATCCTATGTGGAAATTAATTCCTGGTTGCATATGGTTTGCCTAACCTAGGTTCCTGAGCTGTACACAAGCACCTGATGCTTGGTGAAGCAATCCTGCTGGAATGAGGGCTTCATGGGGCACTGGTTCTCACTAGATTTTCACACTTCCCACCCAGTCACAGCCCCACATGCCCTGCTGAATCACTCATCCTCTGGGGGATGTCCTCTGTGCCCTGGCTGAATTCATCTTTGACTGTGTGCCATCACAACAAGGTGACAGGCTTTCTGCAGACTGATGTGTCACTGGGGCGGTGGCAGATGGTCCTTCCTGTCCTCAGGCTTTGAATTATGTGCACGAAAACACTGTTATTCCTTGCTGAGCAGGGTGACACATGCTTCTTGCAGATTCACAAATATCTCATAACTCACAGATCATAGAATGGTTTGAGCTGTAAGAGACATTAAAGACAATCTAGCTTCAACACCCCTGAAGTGGGAAGGGGTGCCTTTCACCAGACCAGGTTGTTCAGAGCTCCATCCAACCTGGCTGTGAAGACTTCTAGGAATGGAGGATCCACAGCCTCCCTGGTCCAGCTGTGCCAGTGCCACACCATCCTCACAGTAAAGGATTTAAAAAATATTTTGGTATCTAATCTAAGCCTACTCTTTTTCAGTTTGAAGCCATTCCTCTTGTCCTGTCTCCACATGCTCCTGTAAAAAGTCCTTCTCCATCTCACTTGTATTCTTCCTTTAGCTATCAGAAGGCTGCAATTAGGTCACCCCAAAGCCTTCTTTTCTCCAGGCTGAACGATCCCAATTCTCTCTGCTATTCTTTCCTCATAACAGAGCTGCTCCATCCCTCTGATCATCTTGGTAGGCTCCTCTGGACTCACTCCAACAGGTCCATGTCCTTCCTGTGCTGGGGACCCCAGAGCTGGATGCAGCCCTGCAGGTGGGGTCTCACCAGAGCAGAAGGGCAGAATCCCCTCCCTCAGCTGCTGCCCATGGTGCTTTGGATGCAGCCCAGGATACAAATGGATTTCTGGGCTGCAAGGGCACACTGTCCAACCTCTTATCCACCATGTCCACCATAGCTTGGGATTTTTCTACATGAGGACCCAAGTGCAATATGCACTTAACCTGGTGGTCCAGCCATGTGGGGTCTGTGTGGGGGGCTCCAGTGCCACTTGTGAGAGCTAAACTGAGAGATCAGAGCTGGTGTCTAACCACGGTAACAATTTTTATATGTATCTATGCACTTTTATCCAATATATAAAATATGATTAATAGTACAATTTGTAAATACTTTTGCACTCAATGGGTTGTTCAAGGCTCATTGTTCCCAGACTTTACAAAAATCAAAGAAACATTGCTGATCTCCTTGAAATGCTTTGTGGTTTACTGCTTAATTATGTTACATGCCTCTTCTAAATTAGCCATGGTTAGTATGTACAGGTTTGTGCATGGCACTGACTGCCCTGTAACATGCACATACCTGAATATTATATAGCATGATTAATGCTGAGTTCTTAAACACCAGCTTTGCTGGTAGGGATTGAGTGCAGTCATCTGTGTGACCTAAATTGCTTCTTGAGCT
Source organism: Serinus canaria (assembly GCF_022539315.1). Taxonomy (NCBI): domain Eukaryota; kingdom Metazoa; phylum Chordata; class Aves; order Passeriformes; family Fringillidae; genus Serinus; species Serinus canaria. Next base: position 93,432,921 of record NC_066316.1, read on the forward strand.
GGGGTTTCTAAGAGAGAGTGAATAAGTGATGGGATGGCATAATGAAATCATGTCTTCTCTTGTGTAGCTAAAATTGGCTGCAGTTAAATACCAGTGGGTCTAAGTTTGCTTTGGGGTGTGGTGAACTCATATATTTGCAGTTCCACACAGGAACAGAATTCAAAACATCCTTTTCTGAAGGGCTACTCTGTCAAACTTGAAGAAGATTGGGCAAGAACTCCATCCTCTCACTGACATTTGCTATTTGGGTTTTGCTGACTGCCAATGGACATTTTCTCAGCTCTGTAGTGCCGGAGGGTTTACAACAACCATTACAAAGCACTGCAGGTACATGCAGGCAGAGCTCACCTGCTGTGCCATGAGCAATTCCCAGCAGCTCCAGCAGCCCCTGGCTTGCAGCAGCAGCACCACCAGCAGAGAAGCTGTGTTGGAAACTGCACATTGGAAAGTGCTGTGTATTCTAAATGTTCACTGACACCATGAAGGATCAGCTCATTTCAGGTTTTTAGGAAAGTTTTCTGTATCAAAAGGATACAACAAATAGTGTCAGTTCCAGTCAGATGAGGATAAATCACCTTTTAGAAAAGAAAGGGAGCAGAGGATTACTTGTTACATAGCCAACTAGCACAGCAGGGCTTTGCACCAAGGTTTGGCACAGCTCTGGTTTTTCTTGTTTATTATGAATATATATATGAGGTCTGTAATTTGGTAAGTAAAGTACCTATGAGTAAAGGGAATATACAAAGCAACATTTCACAATATTCTGGGGGAGATTCTTGAATATCCCAGGGAATGACATTTATATGAATTTCCCCTCAAAGACATTTATATGATTTTTCTGTTTTTCCATGGAAGTTATGATTTTTACCGTGATAAAGACAAATCAAACTCTACATTCCTCCATAAGGGAAAAAAAAAAAAATTGAAGGCATATTCTAGTTATCAGGGAAGCTGTGTAACTCTGGAGCTAAAAGGCCATATTCTCATTTCACATTTCCTGACTTAAGCAAAGGCTAAAAATTGGGCAAAATGTTTATTTTCTCTAATTATGGAGCAAATGCAGGAACTAACTGAAAAGGTGCATTTATTAGTAACTATAAAAGAAAAAAAATTGGTTTTGAGGCAGCACACAATTGTGTTGCTACTTGTTCTTAGGACAATGGTGGCTCAATTATGGAAAAAACCAGTTGTCCTCAGAACAGCACTATTGAGTAGGTCTATGGCTTACATGAGTCTAGAGAAAGCATTCACTATTTTTTTTCCAGAATTCTAGACTATCTGTGTAATGATAATTTTTCTTCATAAACCCTGAGGGAATCCTTTCAATGCCAAATCCAAATATTCTGGCATCTAGCCCCAGTCATCATCTCTAAAGAGAACAGGTTTTAAATTTGTTTCTATTTCTCATGAAAAAATAAAACTGCAGTCCTAATTCTTCTTTCACTGAAATGATAGTGAGGTTAGAAATCTCTGTAGTCATAGACTGTACTGCTATTTTTAGAAAAAAGCTCTCAAAACTGTCCACTAAAACCATTCAAAATAATTGAAAACAAATTTCCAGTGGTTCCACCCTTTTGATTTTGTACAAAATGAAAACAGGATCCAGTAATATTCAGGATTGTATGAATGTCTTTTTCCCTAAGATGAAAATTTTATTTTTTGATTGTTCTAGGATAAAAGCTTCAATTCTGTTTTTGTCAGTGTGATGTACTTCATATCAATAATCCCATGATTAGTCAGCATTTAAGGGGTATGTGAATACTCTGAAGAGTTTATCAGCTCACCCTTTCTCTTGGCTTACTGCCTAATTGGGAATGTGACTTTGATCAACTTCCAGTTCAGCAGGCTTTGGTGCTTCTATTATGTAAACATGAAAATGGCTATACATACTGCAATGATTATTTAACTATTAATGTCTGCAAACTCCAGAAATGTCTGTGTTGGGCTATTCATTTATTAATTTTCATTGTTAACCAGACCATATTAGGGGAAATCCACTATTTTGTAACTGGTGTGTCAGTTCGTCTTTCAGAGTGGTGAAGCTCTCTTAGGAAAGACACTGAGGAATTCTGAAGAAAAATTGCTCCTAATGAGAGAATCATGTAACTGAATGGAAAGAGATATGACAAACTGATAAAATCTTCATTTAATGGTTTAGAACATTAGTCATGTTTTAAAATTATTTATGTGTCTGCCTTTCTTTTTCCTTGTTCATTAATTCATTCATACTGCTTTCCAAAAAGTGAACAGCATTTCTAATTCTGGAGAAGACAAGAGTCTATATGCAGCTCTAGTTCACATTTCAGGCTGTTGTATTTTTAAGCGTTACTAACTTTTTATTGGCTGGTAGATCAGCATTTGGATGAAAGATGCATGTTTACAAACAGGTCTGCCAAACCCCTCCCCCAACATAAAAGGCAATAAAAGAAGAGAAATGTGGATGTATTTCATAATTCTGTTGTGTACCTGTGCTTTTTAGAATCGTGAATCTTTATCAAAAAAGAGACTGAAAGGCTTTGTCATTGTGAACTGTGTTCTTACTGATTTTTTTGAAGCTAGGTTCAAATCCATACAATCATTTGCTGGCACTTCCCCTCCATCACTGCTGATATTGAAGTATTGAAAGAACAGTGAGTCTACTCTGAAATGTCAATATCCAGTGCATGTTGAGTCTGTATTTTAAAATACTGTATTTATAATCAGGAATCCATGACAAAATTCTCCATAATTTGAATTACAAACTGCAGGAGACACCTTGCCAACAAGGGGTGGGCTCTGCAGAGCCGGACTGGCAGGCATGTCTGAAGTTGGCTCTTCTGAGTCAGTTCCTGTGTTCTTAGGAAAAGCTTGGTTCTACATTGAGTTCAGGCAAGAAAATGGGAGATCTTTTCTTTCAGAATTGCTTTCAGAAATTTTTCAACTGTTAATGTCTTTAATGAGATCTGTGATTGAGTAATTTAATTGCCCAAGTATAGATTAGGATACTTAGCAGTATTTTGAAAATGTTGGCTTTGTTTTGACTTGCATCTCTTGTCTTTACTGTAACTGTCAGACATTTCTTGACATCTCCTGGATTGTGAACTGCTTTTGTTGCAAAGATATGACTGGTTTGTGTTTGTGCCTTGTCGAGCACTTGGGGATGCAGGGTTTGAAGGCAGCCCTGTGCTGGTGCAGAGAGCACCATCCTACAGCTTTGGGTGCATTCTGAGCTGTGGGGGTGCACTGCCCACACCACAGGCCTGGTGCAAAGTAGGTGGCTTCCTGATGGATTCACACAAGTGTTGAAAGTTGTCCCAGTTACATGTTTTGCCCTTCACAGCTTTTAATCTTTTCCAGTTTGCCAATTTGTCTTCCTCAGAACATGCGTGGTTTTAACAAGCCAGTAAAATAGAAATACCAATCCATTTAGTCCTGTATCATACCTTCAAAACCAACCAGCTCACAGGACTTCAGCAAGAGTCAAATGGGTATCAAAAAGAAAAGAGACCTTAGGTCTGAAGAGCTGATGAAAAGACCTAAAAAGCTATCAAAAAGCCATAGCTTAATTTTATTAGATAATAATAAGAGATATTACAGTCTTTTTAAAGGACCTATAATTATTGCAAACCTTTATTTGAATAATAAATCAGACTCTTATTCCCTCTAAACCAATTCTCCCATGACATAATATAACATACCTCTGGTAAAAATATTTTTTGCATTCCTTTGATTACCAATTCCCTTTTAAACTGTCTCCTCTCAGCTCCTTCTTTGATCACCTTTGACAGACTACTAGAGTCTGGAGGAGTAGTCCATCTAGAAGAGCAAGAAAAATCTCTGGATACAAAACATACTTATGAGAAATATGACTTAGGCATGTCTCCAAAGCAGAAAGTCAGGATAAAAGACATAAAAGCTAGTGCAAGGAAATGGCAGAAGCAAGAAAAATTGTCTGGTGTCTCTCTGGTGCTACAATTCATTGTTTGCCTTAGGGTTTCAGAAAACAGCAGCTGCCTGAACCTTGATGGCCAGAAATCAATAACACAGATTTCATCTGCAAACAAATGCAATCTCTGCCCCTTTATTGGAGGAGCAGCCAATACCTCAGGCAAACACAGGACATGACTTTCAGGTACACCTAGTGAATGCCCTGGGAAGTGTCATGTAACCTTGCAAGCAGCCTTATTTTCATAAACAGAATGAAAAATCAAAGGGCTAGATATGAGGGGGAGGACTGCTGGGGACAAATTTTGGAGCAAACTGTAAAATAATTACTTCTAAATAGACCATAAAAATCATGTAAACAAGATTCTAAGAAGAGTGTAATTTCTTAGGAAGGATAGCTGAGCTACAAACAGGCTTTGTTTTAAAATATTTTTTAAATTTCTATTTCCTTTTATTTCAGCCTGATATTGTCTGTGATTCCTTCCTTCCTTCCTTCCTTCCTTCCTTCCTTCCTTCCTTCCTTCCTTCCTTCCTTCCTTCCTTCCTTCCTTCCTTCCTTCCTTCCTTCCTTCCTTCCTTCCTTCCTTCCTTCCTTCCTTCCTTCCTTCCTTCCCTCCTCCTTCCTTCCTTCCTTCCTTCCTTCCTTCCTTCCTTCCTTCCTTCCTTCCTTCCTTCCTTCCCTTCCTTCCTCCTTCCTTCCTTCCTTCCTTCCTTCCTTCCTTCCTTCCTTCCTTCCTTCCTTCCTTCCTTCCTTCCTTCCTTCCTTCCTTCCTTCCTCCTTCCTTCCTTCCTTCCTTCCTTCCTCCCTTTATAGTTCTCTTGAAAGATAAAAAAATTTCTCCCTTTAGCATCAGCATGTATTTTCTCAATTTTATGGAATTTTTATTTCTTTTTGCTTCAGTTTTCCACACAGAAATAAAAATATCATTGTGAAATAACTTGAAATGGGTGTTACAAGACTTCCTGGATGATTTAGGTGTGTTTCACAACAGAATTGCTTTTCATAATATGAATGATAAAGCAATATTTAGAGAGGGCACATAGACCTTTAGAAAAAGGAAAAAGCTAGCCAGAAGGGAAATTGCCTTTAATTATCTCTCTGACACAACTATATTTGTTATATGCAAAATATTTTATCATAGCACACAGGAATCACAAGTTGCTGCTGACAGTAACACAACTGAGAAACCTGCAGAGACTCAAGGTATTGTTCCAAAGAATCTTTCCGTTAGTTACACATTAACAGCTCCAGGAGTTGTACATTCACATATTAAGATATCATCCAAGTTTAGAGTTCAAATAAAAACTTCCTTTTCAGTGCATTGCACTTTATCTGGAAAAAAGTAATGACTCTTTATATTGCACTCTAATGGCCTGGAACATATTTGTTTGACTGGAATACTAATGAATAGTACACTTTAATATTAATAGACTTGAGAAAGTATATGTACATGAGAAAGTATATGTACAGATTGAAATTTTAAGAAGAGGGGGTATGGTGCCTAGACCCAGTAGTGTACTAGTTAGTATAGAGTTTTTCATTATTGGTATAATGAGACCTCTCTGAAACTCCCATCAGTAGTTTTGGCCTTTAAAAGCAACAACAGTATTGATCAGCTGAACAATTACTATTTAATTGTATTCAACTTTTCCATGATCTGTTTCAGGACCAAAAAGAACCCAGCACCCAAAATGAGCCTATTTCTGAATACACCAGATGCTCTGAGCATGCTGCTTCCTCTACTATGAATGTGATGTTTTGTTTTGACCTCAACTCTTCTTCCTGGTAAAAATATATTCATTTCCAGAGATTTCTAATTTCATTGATGCCATTTTTTTTTTTGAAGTGGGGTGGGAGATGGAGGGGGGTATATTCATTCAATACTTCTCTGAAAAACATGAACTTCATTAAAGACAAGTTCCATTATGAAAATATTTCTGTTGTAAATTTTTTGAGCAGCCTTAGCATTTAGATATCTAGATTTATGTACACTAATGACTCACATCTTCTTTCTCCACTGATTTTCAGCACCTTTGCTATTGTTTTGACAAGCTGCTCTTTTCTCTTTCATTCTGAAAATAAAACAAAGACCGTTGTATCAATCCTTGCCTTTGTTTTCCCTGCCTTTCCAGTTTTTTTGGCTAAAGGCACAGCTCTTTTCTGGATGAGGAGAATATCACTTGATTTTTCGGATTTGCCTTAGGTGTTGCTCTCTGTCATAAAGATAAACCAAATCTTATCATGTCTCAGTTGGCACCACTTTAACCTGCTGGTTGTGAGATTGAAATAGCCTTCAAAAAAGAGATTTAAGGGAGTAGACAATTGTTCTAGGCAGCCACACTCCACAGAAGGTAATTAATGTGCCAGACATTGAGTTTATCCTTAACTAACTTGCCTATTCCTAGAAAAGGACAACTTTTACACTCCCTCCCGATGTTAGGGTACCACTGAGGTGTCACATTTGCTGAGCCCACCCAGCCTGGAGGCACCCAACGTTCTTTGCCCTGTTGGGACTTTCTGCCAATGACCAAGTTGGCTCCACAGCTTTCCTTCTAGAGCCCCTCAGTTTTGACAAATTTGGGCTTTACCAAGCTGAAGCTCTTCCAGTCACACCAGGGTGGGGATTTAAAAAAAAAAAATGTAGGCCAAAACAGTGACCAAAATGTTTTACCTCAATAAAGGATAAAAAAGAAGTGACAGGCCCTCCCTAAAAATCACAGTAGACTTTACGACTCCAGACAAACACTTTCACAATGGTAGTGTGGAACACCAGATGAGGGTGGGATTGCTCTGGTCTAAATTTAACTGGCCAAAGGTTAGTAGTCTAGCCTAAATCAGTCACCATTCTCCCCCAGCAGTCAGCAGTGAACTGCAGGTAGCTGCAGAAGTGATTCATTCCAGGTCTGTCTGAAGACAGGATGACTCACTGATAGGTGAGATAGGTCTGCAGGGGTGGGCAGTCAGGTGAGATGTACTGGGCTGCTGGGCACTGGTTGTTAGCCTGCCCTTAGAACAGAGCAACAGCCTCAGCTGTAAAATACCCACAGGCTGCATCACCTCCCCTTGGAGCCAGCCAGGAGCACACACCTGGACAGTCACAGCAACTCACAGGACAAGTGCTGGCAGGTTTGGCTGCCAGAGCTGAGTCATGTGGCTGAACCCTTAGCACCAGCATCTGTTTGCAAAACTGGCTCTGAGATACTTCTGATAAAGAGAATTATGATTTGGAAAGGTTGTGAGTTCTTTTGAAACATTACACCATTTCAAGCAGCTATGACCCAGTATCTTAGCACCCCCTCTTCTTGGCTGCAGTATCACATGGCTTTTTCTAGCTGTAACTACTACCAATAATTTATTATTACTCAATTAAATACAGTGAGAACCTTAAGCCTGAAAAGCAGAACATTTTATAAAGCTAAAATCAAATGACTTCATTAAAATGATTCTCACATCAGCTTACTTTTACCTTAGAAGCTCACCAGACTCAAACAGCACAGTGGATCCGACCCAATTATTAATAAGGAAGTCAAATAGTTGACATATCTTTCACTTTATTCCTGATGAATTTTTCTTGCCTCCTCCACACAACGGAAAATGCCATCATCACGGCTACATTTTCTTTTTACAGTCTGGGAACCTTCTAGTTCACTTTTTTCCTCATGTCTTAAGAATCCTCCTTGAAGTGATTTAATTTTCACCTCCTTTTTTAGCTACTCAAACTTCTGATGGATTTGTTGCTATGTGGCACGATTCTTCCTATGAAACACATCCATTTATGGTTGACTATTTTGTGTTTCCATTGCACCATCCCATTTGATTTCACTCAGAACCACCCACACTTACTTCCTGCTTGGATGGAATTTGTTGTCTTTGCTTTTCATTTCATCCTTGATCATAGTGACAAAGGTATGATCCTGACTGTGCAGAAAACATCGTTGTGTCTCCAGCTCTGTCTTTGAGGTTTGTCACGACGATAGGAAAGGCTGGGAAGGCTGCAGGAAATGGATATTGGAGGGTTCTTGACACTGGAAATATTTGTACTGGGCAATGTTTATGCTTCGCAGTCATTCCCAGGATGTTGACATGCTACATGCATGCATCTACAGCAAAGCACAGCACTCACCCATGACCAGAATCATAGATACCATATGTTCCATACCATAAGCTCCTTGTGATTCTCCTGCCTCCTCCACTGAACTCTGAATATGGATTTTCTGGGATGAAAACCCAGGCTTGTAGCGAAATGAAAAGTGTAAAATTTGTGGTTTTCTCTTTCTTGTTCCCATTCAGTACCTGAAGAGTCCTAAATGGTTGGATTGTTTCGATCTGGATCATAACTGTGTTCATAGAAGTATGAAAGGTATTTATTTCAAAAGAAATATACCTATATATACCTTGAAAAGATATCTATGTAGAAGAATGTTGAGTAAAATTAACAGAGAACAAATACAGGAGTCCTTGGTCAGTGTTTGCTTTAATTTAGGAATGAGCAAAACAATTTTAAGCTGGGTTTAAACAAGAAGTAAGTATTTGTGATCTATTTAGAGAGACAGATTTTTTTGAAGTGGTAGAGCATCAATTTAGATGAAAAGAAACCCTGGTCTCTTCCTTTAACTTACCAGTACATATTCTATTTACACAGTAGGCAAGGGCCCTGAAGCTGGAACATCTATAGTTGAGAGGATGATCCCTGGAGAGCCCAGATCAACCACCTTTCTTCCCAGCAAGCCTCCTTCTCAGCAGTGCTCACTCCTCCATCAGCTCCTGCCAGGTGGACAAAAGCTTGAGAAGATGCCCAAAGTGCTGCAGCACTAAAGCAGGGCTGGCACTGGCCAGGCTCTGCTCTTCTGCCCCTCAGCACACCTGGGAGGCTGGACTTGGACCTGCTGGGTGGTAACTAGCTCCACAGCACTTGAGAGCCAGATCTCATTCCATGGCCACATCTCAGCTAAAGGAGTGTTTCAGAGCTTCAAATCTTTTCACGTGTTTCTGCTCAGCTGAGCCCTGTGGCAAGCTGAAACTAAGCAGAGGGAAGACTGCTGAAGAACAATTGAGCACATGGACATTTGCAACACTTCTGAATCAATTTTATTTTACCGTTAAAGTAATGCAAATATATTTAAATCCATGCTTCTAATTAAAACAACAGTTTCCTGTGCCTCCCAACTGCAGGCAGAATATGAGTTCAGTCCTGTGATGAAACATCTCTTTCGCAATTTACTGCAGCTTTCCTAGATCTTGCCAGCTCTGCTGAACCATTAGATAGGATGTAAATGCCTTTCTTAGGGTACTCTGAAGAAAGACAAAAATACATCAAATTGTGTAACTTTGGGAGTTAAACATGACTCCAAATTAGTTTTCCTTGTTTCCTTGCATTTTGGAAGGGAAGATTTTTTATTGCATTATATTCATTTTTACTGTAAAAAATCTTACAGATTATCCTGCTGTAGTGTGATGTAATGAGCAGACTTAAGATTTTTTATGCACTCCTGCTTTTGTACAAACATTTTACACAAGAGGACTGTTGTTAATATTGGTCTCAGTCCTCAGGTAAAGCAAGATGCTAACATAATACAAACCACACTGACTTATGTTGCAAATATTCGAAGACCAGGGGAATTTGTTTGTGACAGTTTGAGATCAAGCATAAGTAAATGGGGATGTTAGACAAAGTGCCCATGGAAGCAAACTGTCCTCTTGGATAGCGCACGATAAGACTCTCAGGCACGTGGTGTGATTGTCCTGTGCAGGGCCAGGACTTGGATTTGAGGATCCTAGTGGGTCCCTCCTCTTACCATCCTACCACTTTTGTTTCTGCAATTGTTTTAGAGCAATGTGAGATGATCTATTGTGGATGCCATGGGACAGGGAGAGAGAAACAGCAAGTGTTTCTCACAGAGCCTTGTGAGAAATTTTAGGGACCTGGAGAGATGTGATAACGTGCTGACTATAAACAATTTGCAGGTGCTGTTTTTCTACCTTGTTTTTCTGTTCCTCTCAAGGACAGTGCGTGAGAAAGATGTTTCTGTTCGTTAGCCAATAGAATAGAATCTATCCTACCACTCTATAAAAAACACGCGCTTCTTTTGAATAAACTCTTTCTTCACCTTTGCTACGATCCTGCCTCTCGCCTGTTCCTGCCCCAACCCTGGCACACGAGTGACAATCTATGAATGTCTCACACTCTGCAGGAATAAGATGGTCTTTCTACCAACTGTAGGGTAATAAAATTATACAACTTAAATGTATGAAAATTTAGAAAAATTGGAGCTTCCGGAAAATTAGTCTGTCTTTGAATGTTACACTGAAGGCCTGTTCTCAGAAGTTACACAATTTTCAGCCTCTTTATAGTAACTGACATAAAGGAATTTAATCCTTTTTTACAATGGAATCCGATTCTCATTACTGTCAGAGCAGATGGAGGCAGCTCTGCAGATGTTCTTCTTAAACCCAAAAGATGCCTGGAGAGTCACCTCTGCTTGTTTGCAGGTGAACCCAATAGACATCTCTCTGTTTGATGTTGGTTGACACTTGCATGTGATAAAGTTCTTCTTAAATTTACAGGAAATAAATGTTGAGTGAAGACACATTCCCAAGAAATGAGTGGGGAACTGCATCTTCCCAAAAATCTCAAGAGATACCTTGCTGTCCTGGGTTCCACACAGAACTGCTTCAATCTCTCTTTTTCAGTCCTGCCCCTGCTAAACTTACCCAGTTGGCTTTCACTGTTCTAATGCTCTTATTTGGCCCCACCAAACTTCCTAGAAGGTTTCAACTGTAGTACACCATGAAAAGAGTTGTGATTTGGGATTTGATTTTGCAATGGCTGTGCTCAGATCTCTTTGAAGACAAAGTGTCACCACAGCTCTGAAAAACATCCTCTAGAAGACATAAACCAAGCCAAAGATGTTACAAACAGGTATCAAAGAAGAAAACAATGAAAAATTATTGCTAAGCCATACAGGAAGAACTGTATAGATGAAAAAAGACTAGAGAGTTGGTCTCAGATCTTGTAAGCTTCTGCTTAGCTACAGAGCAAATTCATGTCTTGACTTTTTGCATGATTAGTTCTTAGTTTCCTTAGGGCAGAAACAGAAAGATTGAGCAGAAAGGTGCAAAACCTAACTGAAAGCTCTATTCAGAAAAAAAAGATAACAGGAATGAGGATAAACAGAGCAGTGCCATGGGAAATGATTGGCATATGAATGAGTTCATTGGAAATGTAAACACGGAAAGGGACTGGCAGAGAGGGCGTAAGAAGTGCGACTCAGAGCGATGAATAACTGCGGAAGTGGTTAAGAGTTCCTGGTCACCACAGAGAAAAACAGGGATGCAAGAAGAGGTTGGGCTAAAAGGAGGGAATAGGAGCAGCACTCCCCTTCGTGTGCTCAGCTGTGCCTGCCTCTTTGTGTGGGGCTCCACATCTTGGTGCTTGTTGCTTCAGTGCTCTAATGCCAACCAATAATCACGTGGTTTTGTGTTGATGATTGCTACCCTCTGGTTCCTGCTACTGCCTATGAAAAAACCATAAAATTTAGTACTCCTGTTGAGCTTTTGATGATTGACCAAACTTTGAAATCCAGGCAATCACAGCTCTTAAGATATTTTTAACCATACCTGCTGAGGAAACTCAAGTCCAGTACAAATGTGCAAGCTAATTTGATAGGATTTCGTGTTCTTTCAGTAACTAGAGTGATTCCAGGAGATGGATATATGTAGCTGACTTCGATCTGGAAGGGGTTTTTTTTCTATGATACTGTTTGTTTTTCTGCTATATCACAGATTTTATTGGCAAGTATAATTGACCAAGATTCTCAACACCTTTTGTTATAGAGACTTTGACAGACTGCTGTTACATCATTGCCTGCAAATGAGCTCAGTAGTCCTTTCTAAGTTCATTTTATTTCCAAGGATGGGGCATCTACCACCTCTCTCTACAAAATTATACTTCAGTGAATTGACATAGTCCCTGTTCAGCACCACAAGATAAAGCCAGGATAAATATAGCCCAATCAAATTTGAGAAAATTTGAAGGCATCTCTTTGCAGAGTAAAGCCAAATTCTGTATTTGTTTATTTGCCTGCTCTTGACATAGCATAGCCCTTCTTTGGAAAAAGCCCTTGGAGATACTAAGTACTTTTGCCGTGGTGTGTTCAGAATGCCTCAGCATCTACAATGCATCTGAAAAGACCTTTTCTTCTGGGTTCTTTCCAACACCAATTTACTACTCAGAGACAAATCAGAAGCAAAGCAGTGGATGGGTAAGCCGTGACTTTTAAAGGTTGCTTGCACCAGACAGTCTGAGAGCAGGAGCTTGCCAAACCTGACTTCTGGAAGAAATCCACTGGACTTCATAAAATATGGGATAAAGGTGTTACCTGAAAAATTAGTTAAGAGCAATGTTCCTAAATGGTAAGCTGGGCTGTAGCCCAAGGTCATTCTCAGACTACAATGGCTCTGTCCTCCCAAAGGCAGCAAGATGAGCAAAGACTTGCTATGGGAGATTAACCTCCATAGAAAGGGGGATGCACGTATTTCACCCTTTCCAGACTCGCTTCATACCTTGCACTGACATAGGTCATGCAGGATTTGTGAGAGGAAGGTTTCATGTCAGTGATAATAAAGTTGCTCTTGGGTTTTTGTGGAAGATCCCAATCTGCACAGCAAGCCTCCTTTTGCTCTACCTCAAGTTGCCTTCAAATGCTGGCTGGTGAAGTCTGAGCAGATTAGACCATACCAAAATGGTAACCATGAAACTGGAGTGCATTGGTTGCTTGTAAAAGCTCGCTGTATGTAACCATTATTTCTGCTCATTTCTTCACAAAATAAATAAACAGTGATTTAGCATAACATACTGAATTCTTTCTATGGAAAGAACAGTCAAACAACAGTTTTTTATAAGATTCTGGAGATAATACATTTTCCAAGAAGAACTTCAAACTCCTTCCCACTTTGGACACTGGCTGAGATGAGTGTAATGTTGCCTGCAGCACATCGTAGCTTTTGACAGTGAGCAAGACCAAAGAGAATACTACATTTGGAACAAAATAGTACCCTTCAGAAGTAAACTCTATCTTTTCAGCCATATTCTGAAATAAAAAAATTTAGAATATTGTGGAACAGCCTTAGCCTCATAAATTCAAATTTACTGATATTGAGAGCTACTAGTTATTGTGCCACCTCCTTGCAAGATTCCATGCCTAAGCTCTCAGCCAGGGGTCTGGGCATGGCTCAGGGATGCACTGCACATGGAAACATTCACAGTCAAGTATCAGCCTCACTCACAGAGAAATTAATTCCCTAATGGGATTCCAGCTTTAAAATAATAAATAATAGCACTTTAATAGAGACAGCAAAATAAAAGTATACTTATAAAAACAAACATTTACTCTCAGAGTGGTAGTTTTATTTGTATGCATTCAAAAGCACACTGTTTTATTTGCAGGAACATAAGCATAACAAGGGTGAAACATCCATATCAGATCCAACTAGTATTCCATTTCAAAGGATTCAAAAGCAGATGCAAGAACTTCACAGGAGGCAATGGCAGGACAACCTGCTCCAGAAAAAGTTTCTGCTTAATCCCCACCCATGTAATGCTTGGCTGATTTAATAAAACATGTAGACTTATACCCCTTAGAAAAGTAATACATATATAGAAAAATCTGTATTTCTTATAGATTTCTGTACAGTAATATTTACAATATATTGCAAGGATTTCAGTCTTATCTCCATATTCCAGACCATAAACCCTAGACTTTGTACCTTTCTCCTGTTATGCCACAGCTGCAGACATTGCCCCTTGTCACAGCACTGGAGAACCACCAAACACTTGGGTGTAAACAGCAATTTGTCCTGTACACTTGCATCCCATTTGACTATTTTGTTTACATAGTTCTAGTCAAACAAAATAATTCAATTTATGTCTAGCCTTTGTTATGAGACACTGTTTTAGGCTCCCTAGACTATTGGAAAACCAGCTCCATTGCTAAAACTTCTGTTCAAACTGCAACAACTGCAACAGCCCACTTTTCCACAGTTTAATACCAAAGCTGGAAAATCCCACCTATCCCAAATAGTAAAAAAAAAAAAAAAAAACAAAAACAAAAACCAACCAACCAAACCAAACAAAACAAAACAAAACAAAAATGTGGTGGGTTTTGTTGTTTTTTTTTTTGAGGAAAAAAGGTAGTGGCTAACATTAGCAAGTTCTTCTCGTTTTGAAAGATATGACTGAAAGACCCAGCAGAAGAAAGGAAACCTTTACACGTAACAGTAACAGGAGCGGAATGAACACCAGAGCTCTCATCACTAGGAAAAAGCACTGAATTACCCATTCCCAAAATGTATGGAGAAAGAAGGTTGTCATCTGTTTTTGTTCTGACATACAGGAAATGTAAATTATTAGCTTCCCCATAAGGTATTATTAAATAAAGGGAATCTACAGCTTATCAGGAAAGATCTTAGACAAGTCCACATCACCTCTGAAATAAATGAGAGTGCTTGGGATTTAGGATTTCTTTAGCTTTGTTCAAACTCCTACAGAGTTTGAACAAAGCTAAAGAAATTTTGCCACATCATTGTGGAAAGTCACCTGAACCCTACTGAACCATCCACAACGCCAAAAAAAGGGACTAAAAATGTATTCAGAATGGGTCCAGTTATGATTTCACTAGCCTCTGCCATAAAACCCTCACTAATTTTCAGAAAGGCCAATATTCAGTATTTTTAAGCAAATTAAACATATTCCTTCCTAATATTGAAAACTCATCAGTAATACATCTTTCGTCTTAACTTTTGAAAGCTGCTCAACTGACAGGAACAGCAAACAGAAGTTTGAAAATGAAACAAAAATTTTCCTAGGAAACAAAACAAATTAATTCTCCTGTGGCAGGGCACTGGATTGTAACTCAAAAGATTTTTCCTGAACTCTGAGCTATCTACAATAATCCATGTTTTTGAAGAAAAGCATTCCTTAGCTCTGATATATAAATATATATGGGGTACAGCATCTCGCTGGGAGCATGAACAGAACAGATAAAACAGATTATGTTCCTGACTAATAAACCTAGACTGTGATCCTTAAGAACCTGCACCTTCAGTGTACAAATCTTATCATATTAGCAGCATCTTGAAGTTTTCTGAGAATCATCCTTTTATAATAATGTAACAAATATATATGGAGATTTTGTTATGTAAGAAAATATCCACATATGCTACCTTCTCTCCAAGTTTGAAGGAGCTCACACAAACTACTTCGTCTTCTTTCAGTTGAAAAGTGGGTTCCACAATTATTTTATCTGGAATAGTTATCTAAAGAACTTCAGACATGTAGGCCTTAATACCTAACACTAGAAACAGAAGACATTGCATTTCCAAACTGGTGCTGCAATTGAGAACTAACCATCCAAGGACTGACAAGCACATTTAAAACCCATGGAAGTGCAACTCAGATGATATTTAGCTGATGTTGATGAGCTCTTCAAGGGCAACTCTTCCACAACCATGGTAACAAAAAGTAAGCTTCTAACCTCTACAGGACCTACAGCTGAAGTCAACATTGTGCCAGTCAGGCAGCTTTCACAGATGGGTATAACTGCAAATGAAAGTGCTTTGGCTTTTGGTTTTTTTTTTCCCTTGTTTTTTGTTTTTTTTTTAATTTTTTTTTATTGTTTTGTGGTTTGAAATGTCCATATAGAAATGCTTTAATTTTCTAGCAAGCAATGACAAATTGGGGTGTTTGAGGCATAGCCAGCACATTCCATGACTTACTGCAGAGGCCTCATTCACTACACTAATGATCCAAGCATCACCTTTTAAAACATGTTTAGCTCAGGCAGCCCAAATGAAGCATTTTACTGATGATATTGAGTGAGGTGCTGTCTACACTGGGTGTCATCAGGACATTCCCTGGCCTGGCTGTGCCCTAACATTCCTTCCTGCCTTGCAGTGCAGCGATGCCGCCTCGCACAGCCCGACTGCAGACCCACAGTGGGGAAGTGTGGCTTAACACAGCCTGGCACAGCTCCCTAATGCCATCCTGTAACAGCCTGCTCACTACTCACTGCTTAAAACCAAAGGTGTTTCACCACGACTGCCAAACCTTGCCACGTTTGCCATGTCAGACTCAGGCACACAAACAAATTGTACCGTTCTGCAAGGCAGAAACAATGCAAAACCTCCCTCAAGACCTGTTTCCTGGAACCATGCTCCTGGAAGTATTTGGGGCTATTGTTTCCAAATGGCTGAGCAAGCTGTGTGACAAACTGGCAAGAGCAAAGTAGGTGGATACAAGGTACACTGGTTTGGCTTGCATGCTCTCAGAGAAAGAGAGGTTTGGCAGGGATTTAGCTTACATGTTTGCCAAGTATCTCAGATAAGGCTGCCATAGTTAGTCCTCACCAGCCAAGCAAATGATGGTGAATGATGTCAGGATGAGCTCTGATCAAACAGCCCTGGTAAGGCACAGCCTTTGGACATCCAGGTGGAGTCTGTCTGCAAGGGAACACCTGACCCAGAGGTCATTGCCACTTCACTCCCACTTTGTCCCCAAATGCCTGTTGACAAATTCATTTCTGGAAAGAGATGGGTGCACAAAACAGACCTTCTGTCACAGCCTGGAATGACATCCTGAGGCGGTGAGCTGATGTTGAATATTATTGTGGATAGCAGCTGCTGCCACACTTCAGTCTTCCAGGGGATTTTGTTCCCTGCTGTTTTGCTGGGGCACAGCTCACAATCTCCGCTTTTCACTGCAGTCTTGGACACACTTGGGCTTGACAAGAGTGAGGTTTCCAGGGGATGGGGGTGAAGGTAGGAAGCAATAACAAAATACTAAACTTGGACAAGGTACACATAAGCCAGATGAAGAAACAGTTTCTTCCTGCGTCGGGTTTTGTTCAATTTCCAAGTCAACAATTCTGAAGAAAGAAGAAAAACAGTGTCATTTGTTATTTATCACATCAGACAAGCTTAAGGTGATACTCTAAAGCTTTTGTTCAGCTGCCTGCAGCTACTGCCAACATGGTAAATTACCCTCCCCGGAGATTTCCACTTGAATAATGCCCACCCATTTAAGAATGATGAGAAACTCAAGGCTGAATAATCTTGATTCAGCTCAAGAAAGAGGATGCAGAGTGAACCCTCTTCCTAGAATCAAGCAGAACTGACTGAGAGGAATTGAACTGCAGAGGTCAACCCAGGCAGGTCTCTACCAAGAAACTGAAATGACCATCTTGCTAAGGACCTCAGTTTCCTGAAGCTCACAACCCACACTCTGCAATCATCTCTCTGATGCAACATGCCAATGAACCTGATCCTTCAACCAGCTCTTTTATTTACATGGTGCTCCACCAAGTCCCAGAGAGCTCATGAAAAATTAAACAGAGAACATAAAATATGAATGGAATGATCACTGGCCCATAAAAGCTCTGCAGTTCTTGAAAGGCGTTTTACAAATAACGAATGTTGGAATTGCAGAAATAAGGTTTCTGCCTCATTGTCCAAAGAAGATGCAACAATTTTCAAGCCTCTGTAGAAAACCAGGAACTTCTAAGGATGTGCCTGGGAACACCAGGAGGAGTACGTTGCTCCCCAGCAGAGAACAGCAGTCCACTGCCCTTTAATAGGCAAGCTACACAGAGCCAAACACGTGGCTATTGTGAAAAGATACAGATATCTGACTCGATGCTGTATTGTCGAAGTGTAGAACTGAATGAAAATTTAGACCAGAACTACAAGACTTGTATTGCAATCACATGACAATGAACAACTCCTCAAATTCTGCCCAGTAAATGTAGTATTTAACTTATAGTAACTCTTGATGACCCTTGTCCTTTATTCTGGGTGCAGTGTACAGGTATTTTTAGCTGACCTTTCGCAACTTCGCACTTCTGTGGCCTAAATGATAAGTATGTTCTCAGTTTTCAGAAACTACCTGGCAGATGAGATCCAATAACAGTTAAGTTAGCCCAAATATTCTTAAAATTAGGTTTATAAATAAGGACCCTCTGAATTAGTCTTTCCTAGGCTGTCAAAGGAATTGGTACCAGAGTAATTAAAGTTATTGCCAAATGAACGCAGGAGCACTTGAATAAACTTGATGGTTTTTCATTGAGATCTTTTCACCACCTTGTTAGGCTGTGTACTACAATTTTCTCTTATATGGTGAAAATAAAAAGCCATTGACCAAGCTCATGTGAGGCTACACTGGTTCAGCTCCCAGTACTTCCCACCCTCCTGCCCTTGCCTTTGCCCTGGTGCAGCATCTCCTCTGCAGACTGCAGGCTCCCAGGGGTGCTCACCAGCATCTCCTGCCTCAGCAAATGGATGGGGGAAGGACCAGCTGCTCCCTCTGGAGCCAGCTCTGTGGGGATGACCTGGACCTTACCCCCATCAGGGGCACTCAGGAGCAAACAGACTTTTATTTGTGTTTTTCTTGTGTGGTTCATGCTTGCTGGAATCTGCCTCCCATCCTGTTTAGCAAGGCTGGCGGCTGCAAGGAGCTTCACAAAACCACCACCTTCCTCATTTTGTGTATCTACCTGGCCTTTTATCACAGAAGGATGAGCAAGGAGAAATTATTAGTTTGGGAGAGCCTTTTTTCTATCTAAAATTATTTGGGAAAGGATTTGTTACATAACAACACTTCTTTTAAATTGTCAGCTGGATACCTGAGAACATTCTTATCAGCATAGCCTACAAAAGTTTTTGCATAATGACTCTCTCCCTGTCTTCCTCCTCTTGCAGGAAGAAAACAGACTTCTGAGAAAAATTCTAATTCTAAAGATGAACTGAATTTCACATCATTAAAACCAGTTTCAAGTAAATGGATTTTTGCCTTATATGGATTAAAGGAATTTAGAGTGACAGCCTCACATCCACATAGGAATGAGGCTCAAGCACTACAATTCTCCACATTCGTAGGGCCCATGTGCTCTATCAACAGCTGTATCTACACCAAATGATGTTTCTTCTCATGCACCAATTACCAACTGTCAGAAAATATACATGTAATCCTTCATATCAAGACCTACTCATGAAATTTTTAAATACCTCACAGTAAGCTGCAGTAGTTATCCTAGGGGGTTTATGTACTGGAAGAACTCCTATCTCATGGATTATCAACACCACAGGCTCCATGAATGTAGTTCTTTTCCAGGAGATCATATGCAAAATAAACTCCGCTTTTGTTAAACCCAGGACACTTGCTTTTACCAGAGATAAATTTGTTATGCTTCTGTCTGTGAAGTAATTGATTTCTAAGCCTAGATCTACACTTTTGTGTTAATTTTATTTAGCTTAAAACACTGGAGCACCCCTCTGACCAAGGCAAACTGCACAACCCCTTCCCAGCACCAAACCACACAGCAAAACCCACTGCAGAGGAACACCCAAACTCTGTGAAATGCTATGAGGTCACCTGGAACAAACTTTAAGGTCCCAACAGGAAGCCATAGAGGAAATAGGATTTATAGCAGGGCACTGATTCAGTTTTGCTTTTCTGATACTTGGGGGTGCCTATGTGTGAGGAGAAGGAGAGAGACAGAAGTAAAGGGGAAAACTGTAGCAGTGTAGGGTAAATACAGTGCACTCCCAATGAGTAATAGTTTCAGCAGTACAGTATAAATACTATAAATACAGGGTACTCTTAATTAGTAGTAGACTCTTCAGTCTGTTATCCAAATAACTGTAACTAAAGGTTGAATACATTTCTAAGGCTTTTCTCCAGCATTTAATCTAGCAGAAATTAGAAGAAATAAGATATTTGCAAAGCAGGAATCTGCAAAGTGCAGGCATCCTTCAGTTTCCTGTGGGGGGTCTGATCTAAACCTGGCAATCTGCAAACATTTACTCGTTTGTGTTTTGGTTTTTGTAATAACACAGATTTTTGCTTCACAAAAAAAGCCATACCTGGAACATGTGATAAACAAAATGCATTTTCCTTCAGCCCTCCCTGAGAAGACTAATATAAACCATGAGAAGTTAACTGCTGTCTAAAAGGGAAAGAGAAACGCAAATTGTCAGGGCGAGGCTCTGCACACACCTTGAGTTCACCAGGCTCCTACGCAAGCTGAATGAAGCCATCACGCCAGTTCCTGGATCGCCTTATTGGTCTCTTTGGCTTTCTTACACGTGTACAACCATTTGATTATCCGAGCGTTGCGCTCAATCACAGAGGTGCTGCTGGGGACCTGCTCTGTCAGTTCGTCCTCCAGCAGCCCCTCGTCCCCGCTGTGCCTCGTGAATTCACTCTCCGATGTTGCCACGCTGATGCTGCGGATCTTGAAGGAGACATTGTCAGACACCACAGAGAAGTTCTCTCTCCCAAGATCCTCAATGACCTCCTGCTCCAGGCCACAGTACTTGAAAAATGTTTCAGAGTCAGCGAAGGACTTGGAGTAGCGAGAGCTGATGTCCGACTGGGAGCGATGGAGACCTCTCCTCTTCACCTCCTTGACCTCTTCAGGAGGTGTACTCAGTTTTAAGGGTCTCTCATGCTCTTTTGTACATACCCCAGCCCCTTCAGTGCTCACAGGGATAGTCTGCACCGCTCCCTGGTCGCTTGGCTCACGGTCACCATCTTTTGCTGAGACAGGCTCAGCGCTCTCGGTGGCTGCGATGTCCTCCATGACTCTGGGCAAAGCAGGGGAAGCCAACTGCTTCTCCTTTATGGGCCCATGGAAGATCCTCCTCACCAAGTTCCCCCGTGAGCTGTCCTGGCTTTGACCTCTCCCGAGCTCACATTTCTGACGGTAGATCACCAGGGAATCCGGCCGCATCTGCCTCTTGGTGCTGCGCCGGGCGATGGGAGGGCCGTGCTGCAGGGGGGCTCGGCAGGAGCTCCCCGCCGTGCCCAGCTCCCGCGGCTTCGCGCCCCTGCCCAGCTCCCTGCTCGCCGCTCTGCTCTCCACGGAGCAGGTCTCGCTGCTGCTCTCCGAGGCTGAGCTGAGCGCGATGACGGGATCCTGCCTGGTGCCGATGACCTGCTGGCTCTTTACGTACTTGGCCTTATCGGCGGCCAGTCTCTCCACGGCACTTTTCCTGCCCGGCTTGCCGGCCTCCAGCTGCCTGCGGAGGTACTCGGGCCCCTTGTTGAGGAGCCGTAGGGGGAGGGAGGAGTGCAGGTCGGAGATGGCGTGCATTCCCACGGCCCGGGAGAGTTCAGCTGGCATAGCAGTTGCAGGGACGCGGATCCTGCTTCCAGTCCCGAGAGCGAAGTGGGATAAGAAAAGTTTTTTAAAATTTAAAAAAAGGAAAATCGCGGTGTAGGACCGCCGGGGCGCGCAGGCGGCGGCTGCGCGCTCCGAGGGCCGCGCTCCCCGCTCCGTCGGGGCGCCGCGCGTCCCGCCCGCCCGCCGGCAGGCACAGCCAATCCCGGCCGGCAGGAAGGAAGGGAGGGAGGGAGGGAGGGAGGGAAGGAGGCAGGAGCCGCCCTGGAGGGGCCGCGGCCCGGCCCTCGTCACCTCCCGCGGCGGTGGGGCGGCCGGGGCTCCGGGCGCACGGCGCTGTGGTGGGTGCGGGGCGCCTGCTGCGACGCCGGGGTACTCGGGGGGTTTGTTCCCTTCAGAGGCGGCCGGTCCCGGGACGCCGCCTGGGAACGGGGCGCTGCTGGACGGCTGACCCGGCAGACCTCAGCGCATCTTCCCCTTCGGGTGGCACCACCTTGCCCCGCTCCTTTCGCGGCCCTTACGTGGTGCGTTCTCCCCGAGGGTTTCACTGTCCGGGCGCTGCGCTCCAGCGGGAAACCTGGGAATGATAGGGAAAGGACGGGACGGGCTTCCAGAGCACAGCGGCAGAGCGGAGTCCGGGGACGCCGGGCGGGCAGCGCAGCTGTGCCCCCAGCTGTGCTCCAGCTGTGCCCCCAGCTGTGCCGGCGGCATCCTGTCCCTGGGCCGCTGCTGTGCTGCGACTGTGCGCGTGTAAAGTGTAAAGTGCAGTGGAATGGCATCAGTCTGAGCTGCGTGTCGCAAATCTTTGCCCTTCAGAAACACAGGGCAGAATTCCCATCTGGGGCTGGCAGTTCTGAACAGGCAGGACAGAGCCCTTGGCTGTAAGGTAAACTCCCGAAAATTAGACTTGTAAGTCAGCTACCTGGGGCAGTTCAACTTTAACTCGTGATCTCATTTGAGATGCACTGTAATAACTGAGTTATAGATAACTTTTGTTCTAATAAAGGAAACCAAAGCCAGCTTATATCTACAGGATTTTTCATGCATATTTTTACTGGTTTGGCTTGGTTTTAGTTTGTCTGTTACTTCTGGGGGAATACTAGAGTGCTTTTGTGGTGATTGGTTCATACTTCATTGTAAAAGTCACTAAATTGTAGCTAACAAGTTTAGAAAGGAAGAGCTGAGCCTCCCTGTCCTCTTTTAAGTCTCAGAGTACACCACTTTGCTACCAGAAAGGTTCTCACTGTGTCAAGAGAAAGGTTATGATCAACCTTGGAGTCAGAGTTTGGGCTAGCTCTTCAGTGAAGACCTTCTTAGAAACACACAAAACAGAAATATTCTCTTACCAACATGGTTGTACTGCTGGTTTTCCCCTTAATTTTACATCATCTTTGTTTCTAGACATGTAGGTCTGAACTCCAGAAGCCCTATAACACAAACAACTGCCTGGTCACAAGAAGAATCCCAGATATGATGCTTGCCTAAATCATGACTGAAATTTGTAACATACCTTGAGATCACTTAGAGTGAAATTCTTGTGGATATGTAGAATGGGTGCAGTTCTTTTAGAAATAACTTTTTTTTTTTCTTTTACAGGTATACAAATAGAGCACATAATAACTTAGCTAAAACAAATATTCTTGCAAACTGAGAGACAATAATAAAAGTTTAAGCACATTTAATTACTAGGGAACTCCTTCCTGTTAAAGAGGTTTGTACACAGATGTATAAGAGTGTAGTTAGATAGACATAATAGGCTGATATACATAATGAATTTAGTAATGAGATACTGAGGTTTCATTCCCATATTGACAAATCTGCCTCAATTTTTTCCTTCAGCATTTTGCTTAGTGTTCTATGGCACTGAATAATGTAATAACACATATCCACATTTCTCCATGCATTTTAGTTTGTGTTTCTTCCAGATTCTAATGACTTGTAGAAGCTTTAAGAACTTGCAAAAAAAAAAAATTTGTTTGTATTCATTTGAAGTAATAAGAAAAATGAACACACACAAGTATAAATTAGAGGGGTCTTATTAAACAACTGCAATTAATTTATTTATCAAAGCTGTTCATTCACTTCCTGCAATATTATATAGTTTTTCTCAGTGGATAATAACTTTGTGTTTAGAGTTGATATACAAAACCAATTTTAAAACATTGATTTTGATGAAAAAAAAAGGTTTAAATGATTTTAAAAAAATTATATATTTTCTCTTAAAATGTCATTGGCTTTAAATGCATGCCTGAAAGACTTTTGATGGAATATTTTCATTTTCTACCCAGTTTCGTCCTTGTCTCACTGACAAAAGTAGATATGAGTTTTGATTTTCCATGAAGTGCATGTCACAAGAAATTTCTCATGAAAAATTGCAACAGCAATTTCCAGCTGACTTTCCAGATATGTGAGATTCTTTTCTCTGAGAATCCTGGGTGATGACAACAACATTTAAGGGGAAGAAGAGTCTTCCCAGGGTCAGAAAACATTACAAGCAACAAAATTCCCTTTAGCAAGGTACATCAATATAGCAGCTGCTCAGTTAAGTGATACTTCAAATATATTTAGGTCACATATTTTAAAACTTAAATGCATTTTAGTTTAAAATATGATTTTCTGATTTGTAATACCTATACTTGTATTTCTTGGAATTAGCTGTTAATATTTTTGGATACACCCTTACTGCATTTAAAGAAGAGGGAGCCATTGCATTTCTTCCTTCTGGAAAGTGGAGAGAGGGTGTAATATGAGAGTCCCAAGCAAACCACCTTTGCCCCTGTCCCAGAACAGGCTTGCAGATAATAAAAAGGAAATAAAAACGGGTGCAGCAGCACCCATCCCTCAGCCTGTCAGCTGCCATCAGTCTCCCTCTGGCACCAATGCATTAGACAAAGGTAGGAGGGGCAAGTCCTGCACACACTAAGCTGACACAAAGAGTTTTCCCACAGAAGGAGAGTTCTGCAAAACACCTTTGAGTCAGCTAGCATTTAAAGTTATCACGAAACACAATGCAGTTGAATTTTATGTGGGGTAAGAAAAACCTCTTACTGAGTTTTTATTGATAAGGGATGTTTTCAGAGCACAGCTAGAGTCTGAGCCAGAGGAAAGCCAGAAACAGGACTGGTACAATGGCACTGCAAGCAAACAGTGCAATGTGTGCAAAGCTTAGGTCATCACTGTCACTGCTCCCACCCCATTGCCAGTGTCAGTGACACTCTGACTTAGAGTGGTCAAAGGGCAAAAATGAAGTGGTGGCCGTGGGAGGTAAAGGCGAGGAGGAAAGAAGGGGAGCTCAAGCCCTGACAGAAATAGGACAATCCCATTTTGGAGACCACCAGAACAGCTGTGTCCCAGCCAGGACTGAGGTTTGTGCCCCCAGCAGCTCTCAGTGCTGAGTGCAGGTGTTGCAGCCCACATCAGGGGGTGATTCAGTTCCACTGAGTGGTGCCACTGAGGGTCCTGTTTGCTGCACTGGGGGGATGAAAAGCAGCCACCACACAGTTGTGAAATGAACAGTTTCCAAACAGCTGTCTCCAGTGGGGACATTTTATGAGTCACACATGGAATGAGTGACTGTACTGATTCTCTCAGATTCACACAGTAGAAGATATAGGCATGCCTGTACATCTTCAGGCAGAATTTTAAGACTTGAGCACTGTGTGGCAGAGGTAGACCCACATCACTTATATGTCTTCTTTTAGCCCCTCCCACCACTGCCAATTGCTTAGCATCCTTTTCACCATTGTGATTTTGGGTTTTTTACATCATTAGACAGCTTGGCATCTTAATCAGAAAACATCTTCCTCCTAAAACCAATCCAGCTTGCTCCCAATCATCATTAGTGGGCTTCATTTTTGGGAAATTTACCTCAGGTGTACCACTTTCCAGGCTGAACAGCCATCAGGGATCTCAACAGGAGTGTGTAATTTACATCACAGGGATTCATGGCAACATATGGGGAGCCTTATTAGAGCAAAGAGCAGAAGAAAAGTGATGGAATATCACAGTGAAAGCAAGAGATGAAAGGGAGAACAAACGCAACATGCATTACACCAGGCAATTACAATGGGGAACGTGCTAGCCATAGCATGACCTTTTATGCCTTCTTGTCTGTGCAGCATGTCTGAGTCTACACTTATTCCTTTTTTCATACACCTCTCACATGCCTAAAATGTAAAAATAAAATAATCCAACCCAAGTTTGATGCCTAACATATTTAAGCATGGGTTGAAATATTAAGATTGAATATTTTGATATGAAAAGGCTGATATGTTTATCATGCTGTCTGATCAAATTCACTGAGTAATTTGGAAAGGAGGAGAAGAGCCAGGGTTTTCACAGTAAAATACATCTGTGGTGCTGTAAAGGAAATATTTTAATTACCAGAACAACTCTGTTTGATCCTGAAAAGGATTCCTTGAATTTTGAGTTGAGATACTTCATGAAGGAACACGTGTTACATGTGTTAAAACAAACTTTGCACTCAGAAAAAGGTTCTTACTGTTGCTTCTGTTGTGTGTGTTGGATAAATGTTCTCACATTGTGTTCCCCATTGGCCTAGTCATAGCTTACAGTTGTAAAACTGCCTCTCAGTGTTTGCAACATCCTCTACCAACCAACCAAACTCAAACACAGTCACTTCACCCAACACAGGGATGGGTCAGGGTGCTTAAATAATTTATGAATTTTATAAGCAGCATTGCTGCAATCATCAGCATTTTTATCCACACAGTTTTCCTCTGTAAAGGTCCTGCTAGCCTAGTCTCATGTATAGTTAGCTTTGATCATAGAAAAGCCCTTTCATGTCATCTAAAGCTAAAATCCATAAAGGTTTAAAGCCATCCCTGATGTTTTAGGAAACTTCCAGCATCTGTGTGTCACCTCTTTACTGTCTGCTTGCCTGGCAGATGCCTAAAACAATCAGGGCAAAGCTTCTGCTGCTGCTGTGCCAAGGCAGGACGTGCCTATCAGTGGGCCAAAGCAGGTGAGAGATAGTGCACTCTTATGTTCCATGAATTCCACTGTGTGTTCACACACAGGCAGATTAGGAAGTGCATGAAAGGTCACTGATTATTGAACTTCTGACAGAGAATTGCCTGTTGTCTGTTACATATAATTTATATCATGGTAGCTGGGGCACTCACCTGGCAAGTGTGAGAGACAATCTTCCCCTCCCAGATTTGCAGCACATTTTCAAAACTGGATTTCTTGCTTCCCAACACAGTAGTTATAATGTGGGTCTGTAGTTCATTGTCACTCAGATTGCTGAAAACTGTCTATTTTGCTTCTCTAATTAGAAATTTACTGAAGTCAATGGTCAGAAGATATTAATTCTATAATCTAATGTGCATGTACCTAGGAATTTCATGGATTTTTAGTTCCTCTTGTAAAGTGGAAATATTTATCAGGGAAGGTTGAAAAGTCTCCCCTTCAATACTGTTTAAAGTGTTCACTGGAAATGTGTGTTCAAATCATGGAATGGTCTCTGAAAATGTCATCTCTCCCGTAGTTGCTGACATGCTGCTATAAGCTCTCCCAGTCGTATTTTCAATTATACACACTTGAGCATAGAAATCAAACAATGGGATATGTTCATATTTGAAAATCCCAGTGATGCATAGGAACCAAACAACACCCAGAGCACTCTTCAGACTTCTGAATGTCCAACCAGCTTATGCAGGTATTGCCCCATTCAGACACTGACTGCTGAAAATCCCATTCCCTGTTGGTCTTATCCATTTTCTGTAAAGTATATTCAATGTTTTACAACAAGTACTGAATCACTAAACTCAAAATGTTTCTATTGAAACAAATTTTGTCACATTATCATTGAGAGAATGCCTGCCCATCATAGAGCTCCTTTTAAATGAAACTGAATAAATTTTTCCAACACTATGATGGACACACTCCTAATGTTTGAAGAAAACCATCTGTCAAACACCAAAACACTGGAAAAATCACCAAAGGAGCACAGTATCAGAACTTGGAATGCATGGATGGGTATAACATGTGCAGTCTGTCATCTTCTGTCTAAGATTTTAATATCAAATTGGATGAGATCATGCTATGTCTTTCCCAAGAATTTCTTGTAGTGTCTCTAAAGATACAGCTAGCAGTTGTTCATTCTTTCTTATCAAGTGATTGCAAATTTAAGTCTCTGTCCTTATGAAATCTATGGAGAACAGACCAGTGTTTTATCTGTAATAATTTGGGGCCAGAAGAGATCTTGCATGGTCCCTCTAGCAGGGTCCTTGGCAAGTGACATCTGCATGTTACCTTTCCACAGAAGCAGCCAGTGCTTTTCATTGCTGAGATACCTTGTGGTTTCCTATGATTTTTCAGTGCTTAGAATCTCTCCCAGATCCCTAAGGATGTGGGTTTGCTGTTCAGTTCTTGATGGACATGTGATAATTAAAGGACACTGTTGGACTACAGGCTGTCTAAGGACTCCAAAGGGTAATTGGTTTTTACTGTTTAGGCACAAGAAATATGCAAATATAGGAAAACTGATAAATGTGCTTGTATGTAATAATGAAGCTTTTTTGCTTCCCCTTGCTAAGTATTTTCAGGTCTCCTTCAGTTTCCTGATGCAAGAGCTCCTTTCAGAGTTTAGAAGGGAAAATGAACTAATTTATCAAGACAGTTGCCCTGCCAAGGACAAACGTTTACATTTAACAGTCATCAGTCACCAAACCTCTGAAAGTGTGGTGGTTTGTTCTGTCACTTTCTAAAGGACTCTTGTACAGTTCAGACACAAAATGCAAATATCTTCCAAGCTCAAAAGGGAGCCTGCACCCTGCCCTGTCTGTGTGTACAGAGGAGATAGACAGGCTGTGTCTCCTTAGCCTGGCTTTGGAAATCAGCACAGGCTGTTGGCTATTTCCAACTATCCTACTTGGCTAACAAGTGAGTTAAATAGTGTAGATGTTGTCAAATCACGTCTGGCTTAGTCTTGAGATCAGAGAATAAATCTGAGCCCACAGATGCAATTCTGAATCCTCACTAGAAATTTAATTGTCAGTTTGACCTTCTTTAGATATTCACCATGACATGCAGCAATTCTATGAATAGGCTAAATGTGAGTTTGAGTCTATTTGTTAATTTTCAGCTTTGATTTGGGAAGATGAGTAATTTTCTGTTACACTATAGAGTTGTGTTTTAACTAAGCTGGGCAACATCTGTGTTGCAAGTGGGTTCTCTGACACAGTTGTTTATGTGATGAAATCTAGCCTTGTCTTGCTCTTTGCATTTCAGAGTCCTTCTAAATGCACCCCAGCATGACCTGAGATCCACATAACAACAGAAGAACATTCACAATACTCTTGTGATGACCTGACTACAAACTTTTGGTGAATTTACATGAATTTATCTTGAAAGTCATAACAGATTTCTTCTAATCTGATTGACTCCAAAGATTAAATAACATCTTGGACAAAGACAGTAAAATAGCTTAGCTGTTCTGTGTCATTACATCAATTCCAAAGCTGTACAAAACAAATAAACATAAGCCCCAGTATTCAAGCTTCATTAGGTTTATGTTGCACAGCTACATTAAACAAAATTACAGATTCAGTAAGATCTTATCATGCTGATGCAGCAGCTGCTCTGGACAGGATCACACAGTTATTCTAATTTGCAGGTTTTTCTGGGAAACAATAGTCCAGACCTCTTCCATGAACAGGTCCATCCCTGCCCTGCCACCTTTAAGTCAGGTGCTAGCAAGATGCTAAATCCCAGCTGAAAAAGCTGGGATTTGAAAAAGATTTGACGAGCAGAAAAGAACTGGAGATTTTAATCATTCATCCCATATGACTATTCAGGGTCCATCCAGTAATTTACCTGTCAGAAAAGGTTTTTCTACCAATTGCTTGTTATTTTCCTTTTTCACAAGTATAGCTGGTACAGACATCTAATTTATGGCACCCTCTCTATAAACTAACCTATATGTTGAAGTCTTTCTAAGACAACTTTTAAAGACAAATATAAAAGAGGAAAAACTTCCTGGATTTCTGAAGTAGGTGCCAGGGCCATTTGGACTTTACTAGAGCCTGAGTTGTGGGCTGGTGGACTAAACTAAGGGGTAGGTTGTGAGCTGATCTGGGTGAGGGGTCAGGGAGGGAAGGTGGGCACTCATTTCCACACTGGCTTTGCTTTGGAGCCTCCAGTCACCCTTCTCTAGAGCAGGCAAGTCCCCTAGATGCTGCTCTGAGAGGTTCCACCCCCAGAGCCACTCCAAAAGGAAACATGGAGACAACTCCCCCAGGTCTGATTCCTTCTGCCCTTGGTCTCCTTCACCCTACACCCTCAAGCAATGAGACAAATAAGGCAAAACCACTAAAAGTTGATCATATGATATTTTTGAACACCTATTTCATGTCTATTCTTAAACCCATTAATTTAGTTTTTCTATGTAGATTTCAGGTTTCTGTTTTGTATTTAACTTTCCTGTAAATTGCCTACAACATTGTTAAGCATAAAATAAAAGAATTCTAACAATATTAAAATCAACTGATATACAAATAAATGTGATATGCTATTTACTTAAAGTCAAAAATACTTATTTATTCCCACTGAAAGTGAGACTTCACTGGAGAGAAAAACAATTTCAGTTTATAGTTCTTTGGCTTTGAATAGTGTGTCTATTATTTTAATACCAGCTGAACTTAGAGGGAGCCTGTAATGTAAGCCTAATAGAACTCATTTCTTGTTCTTAAAGAGTAACTTCAGATAGTATTTAAGATTTTTTTTAGATTAGTATTTTAGATTTTAGAATTGCAGATAGTATTTAAATGTCTCCTAGAAAATTGCTTCTGTTACCCCATCTGCTAAATACCCCAAAAAAAGCCCTTCCCCCCCCCCAAAAAAAAACCCTTTAAAATATTTTAATGATTGTACTGTTGTGGGTTTTTTTTTTTCTTTCACGTGAGATTAGCTCAGTTGGTTAGAACGTGGTGTGAATGACACCAAAGTTGTGGATTCAATCCCTACATAAGTCATTCACTTAAGAGTTGGAATAAGTGATTCTTCTGCATCCGTTCCAGTTCGGAATATTCTGTGATTCTGTGAAAGTAGTTGATTATTCTATTGTCCTGTTCAGGATCTGTGTCAAAAATTTTGTCAAAGGGAAGAAAATAAGGATTAACACACAAACTCAAGTCATGCAGTATGTTGTAGAATAAAAGTTAGTTGAAATCCCTGTTCCTTTGGTTTAAGACTGGTACTAAGTAATTAATGAACAGATAATCTGGTAATTCAGATTAGCATTCTGGATTACCAAGGAAAAAATATTTCCAATACACCGTAATTATTAAATTTTCTAATCTGGGGTTTGTGCACTGTGTGTGGTTCTCCCAGTAACCCCAAACACGGAACAAATTTGATCCATCAAATTTTGTAGTGTTGAGCATTCAGCCCAGACTGAACTAAAGCTGTTTCCCAGGAGGTGAAAGCTGTGTGCAGCCAGGCACTGGAACACAGGGTCACACGAGATAGGAGTCTCCTCTCGGGCTTCCTGGTGCCCCTGTGCAGGGTGCTGGCCCTCAGCACCAGGCATAGTCAGCCCTGGCTCGTGGTGAGGGATGATGGAGCAGTGCTTGGATTAGCACATCTCTTGTCCTGAGCTGAACCCATCTGAGGCCGGAAGAGCAAGGCCCAGCCATTGCAGATTTTTTGTGGAATGGGGGAAGCTCTCCAGGGGGAAGAGCAGGACCCTGCATCCACTGGAGCCTCTGCAATCCCAGCACTGGCTCTGGCTTCATGTGTTTCATGTGGCGCCTGGAGCTGACCCTTATCTGATTTCAGCAGAGACAACATTTGCTGAATCCTTTGTGAATCACTTGACACTTGCACAGACTTGTTGAGAAACCAAAGTCATCTGCCAGAGCACAGAGCTCCTGGCCTTTCTTTCCTTCCTTCGTGAGACTGCTGCTTCAGCCAGCTGAAATTATGTGAGTGTGGCAGAGGTGAAGAGATGGGCTAAGATGGTGAAAAATAATTGTGTTATAGTAGGTTTCCATGCAAAAAGGAAGGCTTTCTGTGTATCAGTGAAGCTATAAACAGCTCCAGTTCCTGCTGGCTTCAGTCAGAGATAAGGACACGAAGCATCAGGCAAGTTTGTTTGCTCAGAGATACAATCACTCAAGAAATAAAAATAACTTGCATCCTGTCAAGTTAGTCAAAGACATCAATGCTCAATGAACCTTTACAAAGGCTTTTGAAAGGAGATAAATAGTGTAAAGAGCTTAACTTATTACTTAACTAATAATATTTTATTTTTAAATAAAGTGAATGAATATATAAAATGTAATTTAATATTTATTTAAAAATTTGAAAAGCTTAAAAGTACTGTAGATGAAATATGCACACATTAGTTTGCTGTTGTCTTATTTGAGAGGCTTATGTTTTGTTAATACTGTCTAGGCATTCCTAACATTGAATATGTAAAGGGATACAACATGAGAATGTGAGGTTACATCTCTGAGCTTCAGTGTCAGAGCTTTGCCTTTTAAGCTCCTATACAATTCTTTGAAAAGGCTGACATTATCCATTGGTCACTGAGTTGCCTTGTTATGTTTTAAAGGACTTTAGAGGTCAAAAAAGGCTGATTAGCAAGGATATCAGCTATCAAAATCAACTTCCAACTCCATACTGCTCTACAGAGCAAGGAGAAAAAAAAACAAACCACAAAATCTTTCCTTTTCTAGACAGGAAATAGAGATAACAGGTAATGTTTTTAATGAACACTCAAATCTTTTTACACATAATTTTAAATGGTGGCGCTTCCAAATCTTCTGCTAGCAGAGCTGTTATCTAGTGAGGGTCATGTGTTTCTAGCTGTGAGTATAAATACAGCACAAATACAGCTCATCCCTTAGAAGGCACCTCAGGAAGGCTGTGGTCTACATCTGCCTCTCCTCTCCTTCCTATCAGGGCTCACCATCCTCCAAAGCCAGCACTGACCTCTTCAGGGAAGAATGCATTTTCCTCCATATGCTTATGAATTTTCCTTCTGTTGGAAACTGGAGTGCCATTTATTTGAACAATGTTTGCCCTGCTTCATGCTGATGGTGTAGCCAACAGCCCTGGTGTACACTGCACAGGTTTGAAGCCTGGCCCCGCAGCATGGAGCTCTTTGTGGCTCAACAGGAGAAAGGATGGCAGGGCACATGGAAATGGTTGGAGGCTGTGTTCTCTAGTCCAGCAGCAGCAAGGCTTTGCTGTCTTTGCCAGCAAGGCACAGCTGAGTTGCTCAGCAGAGCTCTGTGTGGCTAGAGGTAAGGAGTATTAGGTTACTGGCAAAGTCATTGGACTAAAGCTTTGCTCTGGGAAAGGTCGAAATGCATTTACCTACATAATGCAGTTGGTATTTTATCTTAGTGCACACAAGGCCTGCTGTCCATCTTTTCCACTCCCTTCTCCCTCAGCTCTCCCCTCTGTTATCATTCTCCCTCCCTTCCCACTGTCTCTCCCTCACTGCTGTCTTTGGCCAAGCATCCAGCAGCCTGCAGGGGAGGTGGCCTCTCTAATCACATTTGTGCTAATTGGGGCCTGATGAGAGGCATTTGCTTTCCCCTCCGTGCTGATGGCTCCCCAGCTGGGGCCCTGGCTGGCTCTGCTCTTTCCCTGTGTCTTGGCTGTTCCAGGAGGACAGCAGATGTTCCCTGCTCCGCCACAGAGAACAGCTGGCTGCTGTCCCTGCCGTGTCACAAACCAGCTTGTGCACCGTGCCACAGAGCCAGGACACTTGGAGTGCTCCACCAGCATCCTGCTCCTCTGGAAGAGCCCCACGCTGCAAAATCATCATTTTCTCTCACAGAAAAAACCAAAACAATTGTGTCTTGGTCTCAGTGTTTAAAGCAGGAACCCTCCAAGGACAGATAGCATCTCTACTGAAAAATACACACATAAGTGCAAAGATTGCTGTGAAAATGTGTTGATTTTTAATTTTTTAAAAATACCAATTAACATAGCTTCTGAAGAGAGCCATATCTGATGGCTAAGGGCACGGCAGGACCTCATGCTCATAGAGCTCAGCCACAGGGGTAATCCACTAGAGTTTCTATATCGGTTTTTATTCAATTCAGTCATGGGATTTTCTACCCAGTCTCCATGGGATTTTCTACTCCTCATCTCCTTTGACTGCACCTTGGTTTGTTCTTCTTTGTAATGTCAGATTTCCTGGATGGGATCCTGTTTGATAGAAGTACCAGAGCACCCAGTAATTGGCAGGCAGTTGATGGGACCTGGCCCAGCCTGGGTAGCAGGTTAGTGGATGTGCTTCCCTTCTGCTGACCTCACCCATGTCTCCCAGAGCAGCCAGCTCTGGCAGGACTTTGCCCAAGATAGTAACAAGGACCTGACCTCCAGCCTCTTGTTTCTGATGGCCCAACAGAGCTTGTGCCCCCTTTCCTGACTGTGGACACACGTTTCTGTGTGTGTGCTGCAGAGGGAGAACATCCTCAGGGCCTTTCCAGACACTGCAGCAGCATTATTCTGCTGGAAGCAGGATGCTGCCAGGGACTCCCTACTCCCTACAGCTGCAATCCAGTTCATCCTCCAGGTAATTTCTTCACTCCTGTTGATTAGATAATCCCTTCCTGGGGCCAGATCTAGTTTAAAAACAATCTGTGGGAAATTTTGACTTCATTGTAAGAAGTCACTGAAGTTTTCTTTTTTGCTTACAAGCAGAAGAATGCTAAGTTGGTGGCCTTTAGTTTGTAGAGCAGGTTGTGGCCATTTGGTCTGTGGTCACTGAGGACACTTGCAGAGAGACTCTGACAGCTCCACATTAAAAAGGGCCTGATGCCAGCTTTCTTACAAACCAGCAGAAACAATGAGTTTTTGTCAAGTATGAGTTCTCCTGAGCGTGGGGGTGGGAAAAGAAAAAAGGCAAAAGAGAGAAAACTGTTATTTGAATTTTTTTAATCTTAAAATATTGCAAGTGGCTTTAATCACTATATCACTTAACTGCATCAAAGAAACTGAGGTTAGTGGAAGGCACTGAACACTCCTGAGCAAAGCAGTGTCCTGAGCAATGAGTGCAAATCACTTCCATTGAGCTGTTTATCCATGCAGTGCTCTCCTGGAATGCAACCAGCAGAAATAGTATCTGACTTCTGCAAATCTCACTTAAGGTGTATTATGTTGTCAAGGCAGATCAGTAAAGTAGCTCTTTCTGATCAGGAGCTGTGTGTTTCACCTTAAATCTTCAAAACCTTGCATGTTATCTGAGGGGAGGAACTGACTCAGTCCACTTTGTCCACTTCTCCATTGTGCCTGCAGTAAGCCTTCCACTCAGGAGAGTTTGAAGTCCTATGATCAGTACATTTTTAATAACCTACTGTGTATCCATATGCACTGACTCTGTGGCTGGATTCCTTTCACCTAACAATACCAGTGGGGTTCAGCAAAGGACAATGTGTTGTGACCCCATGAGTGTCCCCATGTAGGTGCCACGAGCCTAAGCTGTGCCCATGGCCAGTGGAGGTCTAGTCAACAATCAGGGTGTGTTGTCTGACAGTTGTGTGGGTCACACTAAAGCCCATCTAAGTTCAGATGCCTAGATGCAGACTTCTGCATCATTTGAGCTGCCTGAGGGTCAAGCCATGGGATGTCCAGCTGCTATCTAGAAGCAAATTGGTGCTCTCCGGGATATGTGCCATGTTTGATGGCTCCATAATGCCACTTTATACATCCTATTGTGACTCAAATGACAGCAGATGCCTATGCATAGGGAACTCAGTTTCCTTATAATATCAGCATGACAGACTTCTATATTCTAACTGGTTCTTTTTTGTTCCCTCTCTGTTCCCCCAGTTGCTTTCTGGTGACACCTCTTTTATTTCAGGATGAAGTGTGTCTTGTAATACTTTTACTGCATCAGGAGTGCCCAGGTCATGGGCTTCCATGCTAACTGCTGCAGCTTTTCCTGGGAATTTGTCTGCTTTAGGAGGCAGAGAGCTCTAGCAGCTTGTAGAGGAGGATGGGTGGAGCTCAGGTGTGTGGAAAGGGCTCTCGAGTCACAGCCTGTTCCCACACCACTGCTCCTGTCATATGACTACACTTTGCCCTTTGGTCAGGACTTTTGGCAGTTTTGTAATATGTCCTTGGCTGATATTGTGGCCAAGTTCACCAGGGTGTGGCATGGGCAGGATTAGTGCACTCCTGCCTGAATTTCTAAAGAAACAATGTTCAGAGAAGGTAAATTTCAGCAAACAGCCATAATGACAGTATAATGGGCATTATTTTGGTTTTTTGTTTTGTTTTGTTTTATACTGGATTACCCTGAGTTTAAAACAGAAGCACTGACAATTACACAGTCTTGCAGGCTGTGGACTGTGTCAGTATTAAAATAATCATCTACACTTTTCTCTACCACATGTTTTCAGTGATGGCTGACCAGCTTGGAAATCCTTTAGAGTGTTTTTTGCTCTGAGGGTATGCCTGCACTGGAAAGGTATTCTATAGAAAATCAAGATGTGAATTTGCAATGCCAGTAGCAACATAAGGGTTTCTCCATTTGAACAGCCTTGTTCCCTTTCCTGGTCACATCTAAACTGATGGTCAGTGGCATCTTGTTTCCCCATCTATGCTTGGTTGGCAGACATGGAACTGTGTCTGTTCTGGAAGTTGTGTTAAATCTATTGCTGCAGCACTGAGCACGAACTGAGGTGCTGACCTGTGCTGACATGCCCTGTGAACTTTGCACACATTGACTTCATTCATTTCCAAAATTCACTGAGCTAAATGAGACAAAGAACTTTTTGAACAAATTGTTGACCTAAGAGTCAGCACAATGCATCATTTTGTACCGTCTTCTCATAAAGAGAGGTCCTAGGAGGAGATCTCCAGACTCTGTGTTTCTGAAAGACCCCTGTAACTCTGCTTAGCTGTCAGTTAGATAAAAAACTACTTGCATAAAAAATCTCCCTAACAAATGCAGTTTGGGAATTTTAAAAGATCACACTCTTCCTGGGAACACCAAGAAGACACTTTGTTTAGTGGCTATATCATAAAAATGAAGGGGTTGAGGACTCATCTAAACTTCATAACCAATTCATCCACAGCCAGCTGTTTACAGATGTGAAAAATTACTTAAAATGCTAGTTTTTCTTTGTGAGACCCTGATGGTGGATCTAAGGGAGCAGTTTGTGCTACTGTGCCTTGGCTTGTGGAAGACTTAGAATCCGAATCTTGCTCTTTATTCTGGTTATACAGTTAGATAATGCCCGGGCAGTACACATGGGATGTGATCTTCTGGCTGTGTCCACTGTCAAGACTTAAATTTCTGCCTTCTGGTGAAAGGCTTTTTTTTCCCAGCTGCTTACTCAGTTTGTTGATGAGACAGGTTGAAGAGGAGAAGTCACCTTGGATGCCACCAGGGCTGCTCATGCAGCAAGCAATCTTCTGCCTTTTTCTTTGGTTTGCTCATATGTCTAATAGGGCTGGGCTCTAATGCAAGGATAGATTGCAGTTGCCTGCTTACACTAAGTGTGTATACAGTAAATGATTATTTTACATTTGGCCTTAAGCTCAGCCTTTTTTTCTCCAGGGTAATGTGGTTCCTCATACTCCCAAAACTCCTTCAGAAGTCCACATCATACAGACTAAAATATCTTCTATGTTATATAGAATGCATTACATCTTGCTTCCTTGAGCTACTATTTTGTTTCCACCTTCACAGTTTCTCTCTGTATTTTGTACATCTTGAGAAATTATATATTTTAACAATAAACAAATCAACAAAACTACAAAACCACAATCAAAAAAATTGCTGATACTTTACATATGGCTGCTTGTTTAGCTGAGTTTCAAAATTAAGTGCTAATGGTCCCAAAGTGCCATCAGAATAGTGTGAGGGAGTTTTTTTCCACATAGTGTTCCATTTTCAATTCTTCATAGTTCTTTGAATTTAGGTCTACTGGTTGAGATAATCCTGTGGAAAATGGAGGATCTTTGGATTGTAAAAAGCACAGGTAATTAATGTTTATAAGGACATCCTGAGTGAGTATACACGAGAAAGGAAAGAGTGCCAGGAGATTCAGTTTGCTAATTGTGGCCAGGGTTCTTAATGGCATTCTTTGGACAGTTAATTATTCTTTTCTTTAGCTGAAGCCTAACTGGATGATAAGACCACCAAGACTCCATTTATTCTTCTTCCTACATATGAAAGCAATATGTGCCTTTAAACAGTGTGCAGACACATAAAATCAGATAATGATGTCAGATATTTAATGATTCTCCTTAAATATGCTGAAAAATTGATGTATAGTGTTACCCACAAAAAAGTAGCATGGAAACTAGGGTGTTTTCTCTGCCAAATTCATAGGTGAGGTATATAATGCTGGTATAAGGTTCACATAAGTGACCTGCTGTGTGAAAGCAGGAGGCTTAATTTAGTGAATGCCGGAGAAGGGTGGGTTGTAGAAGCAGATGAAAATGGGTGTATTAAAATCATATGAAAGACAATACTTGGTGAGACCAAAATCCAAGTATCCCAGTATTGTCCCACTGGTGGGGTCCCATAATGGATGCTTAACACACTCAGGAATATAGCTCAGGAATTCTGCTGTGCATCTGTGTCCCTCTGGTATAAGCACACTTGTTTTCATTAGGGTATAGGCTGTCTGTATTGTGCTTTTCCTTAGTTGTCCCATCCTGTGCTCATCATGCATCTTTCTCATCTTTGTCTGGAGGAATATTTTTAAGTAGAATTTTTAGAAATTCTCCTGAATTGGACTCATGAGCAAAATTAAAATAAAAGTGGGGGACATCCCAGTGTAAGAGCAGATGAGAAACACGTGATAACAACAAAGACAGATTTTAGGAAAAGTCTTAAAGAATGGGCATCAGGCATCAGGTCTTCAAGCAGTGGAACGCAGGGCAACAGGGGTTTGACATTAACATAGAATTCCACCAAAATCTGGCACTTATGATGAGATGTCTTAGCCTGGGGCTTTAGTGAAACATGCATTAGTAGAGCATGAAATCTCTATGGCCTCTGTGTTTATTGGCTGTTTTCTATGGCTAACATTTGTGAGTCTGTGGTACCTTTAACTAACCCAGCACTGATTTTTGGGATGTAACTGAGTAATGGACAGTGGGGTTCTTGTAGAAGTTTACAAACAATTCATAAAGAAAAGGAGCAGAAGGAGCAAGACATTAAAATAACAACCTAGCTGCTGTTTATTTCATACATCTACAAACAGAACATATTAGAAAATATCAATGTGTTACTTCTGCAATGACACTGGGGTCATAAAAGTTGAAGGATTATATGAAACTAGAAATAACTTTGAGGATGGTAAATGGAACAATAATAGTGTCTAGCAGATACCATAATCTTAATTTTTCAATTTTTAAATTGCCTGAAATCATCAGTTTCTACACCTCTTAGATAGAACACTAGCTTAGATGACTCAAACTACATTTACATGACATAGAGCACATCTGGGAAAAGGTCTATGGCCACGGAGGTACCACTGCCTCGTGCTTCAGTGTTTCTCAGACCCTATACAGAGTACCAAATTGTGCCAATACACAGTGATGCAAAGGCTGAGGAGCCACTGTCTTCCTGCTACTGTCTTACTTGTCACCTGTAGCACTTCTTCACCCTCCAGAATTGATACCATTGCACAGGGAGAAAAAGGTGTTTTTATCCACTGAATCAAACTAACCTATTCTAAATTAGATGGGATTTTTTTAGAGGCTACAGGAATATTTATAATCTCTGCACTCATCTGAGTGTGGAAAATGTTTCCAGATACACTTCTCTGGTTGGTGGAGTCTCCAAAGCAAATTGTGCTAGGAGGAGTATGGTTCTTTTCTGTTCTTTAAATCTAGTTTCTGGTTTTCTTCTACTTAGTGGGGTATAACTTTCTGACACACATTTGGGGCTTGGTATTATATTGAAAAATCAGACTTCAAGGTCAACTGAAAATTCTCATTGCTAAAAGGAGGTTTTTTTTTGCACATTGGCACACCAGATGCATTGCTCTCCCATACACAAGAAATTATACTCTCGCTTAAATGAGTGCGCATGCTCCAGATGTAATAGCTGTCCCTGAAATAACAAATGCACTTAAATTATGTCTTGAGTATGTTCTCATTGACTTCAGCAGGGCAGTTCATGTGATTAAAATTAAACAGGTATAGGCACTTTCACAGGTTGCTGTCATCAGGACATCATTACATGGCCCCAGGAGCTCTACAGCTCAGTGAGATCAGCTTTCTTTTGCATAAATAAATAAAAGTTTCAGGATTAAAAAATGTTCTCTTAAAAAGGAGAAGGGAGAGTTACATGGCAGGAAACAGATTTTCCACCTTGACTGACATGCTGGAGTGTGAAGAGTGCTGGCATGGGCCTGTTACAGGGGCTCAAGGTCTGCAGTGCTGGCACGGAGCTGCTGCTCTGGTTCTGTTCCAGAGGGTCCTGCAGAGCTCTGTGAGCACAGACAGCATTGCCTGGCCCGGGGCTGAGGCAGCCTGCACAACTTATTGGTAACCAGGGTGGTCCTGGGCCTGGCTTCTGTTTTGTTGCCACCTTTACTTCTGACTAGAGGTTTCAGGAGCCTGGGATTTAGCTGTGTCCTGACTTACAAGATATAGCGTCCTTTCCTTTGATGGTTTCTCTACTCTGTGTTGTGCATTCCCCAATGCACAGATTTTTAAGAAAAACTAAAGAGTCCTCCTTCTTCTCAATTATTTTGTATTAATTGATAGCATATTTATTTCAATTTAGGGATTCAAAATCATGGCCTGTGTCTGCAATTAATTTGGGTCAGCACCGAGTGATGCTATGGAGCTCTTGTGTAGCTTTTATATAGTGGTGGACTTGGCAGTGCAGTGTGCATGGCTGGACTCAATCTCAAGGGTCCTTTCCAACCTAAATATTGCTAGGATTCTACACAATCAGGTAAAATACAGATACTCTGGCTTACAAAAATGTTTTATTTGCTGCAGATCAGTTTGTTTGAAAATTTGTCCTAATTGTGGTAGTGCATAAAAGAGAGTGCAAAGCTTTGTGGAGATACAGGGACAAGGCCAAAACTTTGCTGTTAAACATGGCCCAAGTAGACTTTCTTAATGATCTTTACAGTGAAAAGGAGACAGAGTTCAGTGGAAGCTGATTGTTCTGCTGAGAATGATGAGGATGTCCCACATGTCTGAAAGCCTTGTATTCAAATTTGTGGGTTCCTCTACCACTGCATTTTCTGTGTAGCCAAAACATCATCGGGTAATTAGTTAAAATATCTAAATTCTACTTTTTGAAAGAGTAAACAAGATTCAAAACTGACATTTGAGCAGCACATCGAATAGAAACCTTGATGTGGTTTGAACAGACATGAATATTATTGGATGTACCCTGTTCAATGCATTGTTTTGACAGCTTATCCCTCAGAGTCTGAATGAGCTGTAACTCTTTTATACCGAGGCTTCTTCCTTGGATGTTGCCTTAAGGGAATGAAAGATTGGTTTGTAACAGTGGATGGGGAGCTGAAGGTCGGGAGTAAATTCTGTTTACTAAAACATATTCTGGTGCTTAATCTCATGCTGGGTGAGCTCACTCACACAGCAAAGTTTAGAGAAAGAAAGGAGAAAAACCTTGGCAACTTCATTAAAATGATTGGTGGTATGTGCAGGAAAAGAAGAGAAGGACAAAGAAAGGTCCTGCTAGTACAAGAAGGGTAAATACTGGAGAAGATTAATTTTACTTTCAAAATAATAACTGTGTTCTGGTCAAGTATGCCCATAAATCTGTAATATAGCCTAAGGTTTCAGAAATAAACCTTTTTTACTTCCTGAAATAAATTTTTGAGAGTATTTCCAGAGATTTTTTTAAGAATCCAACAGAGGAATAACAGGATTGGTATGTACAAATTTATTCAGCAAACTGAAATCGTATTTTTCATCCCTCATTCAATTTATTTATTTGTAAAGATCTTTCTAACACCAGTAAATTGTTATTCTGTACCACATGTTACATTTTTTTCAGAATTGACCACTGACCTGAAAAGAGTATGGTCTACTAAAGCACCTAAAGCATTTGGAGACGTGATGCAAGATTGTTTCCATTATTTAACATAGGAGACTTTGAGTTTCATTGGTTGAGTCTTTAAAAATATGGTATGGGTTATTTCCTACTTTTCTACTAACATGGTGGGGTTTTTTTATTTTTATGAGCATAGTGATCACAAAAAGTTCAGTGTGGGAAGGACAGGGACACCATCCTTAGAAATAGGCTGTATGGAAGGTATCTGTGGAGAGGGTCTGCCTTCTCCCAGCAGCAGACAGGCACAGTGTTTGTC
Source organism: Serinus canaria (assembly GCF_022539315.1). Lineage (NCBI taxonomy): Eukaryota > Metazoa > Chordata > Aves > Passeriformes > Fringillidae > Serinus > Serinus canaria. The sequence goes on from NC_066316.1 coordinate 93,474,323, forward strand.
TTGCACTCTCAGAGCCCCATCCAGCACTGATGCCAGCCCCGTGGCAGATTTGGTTCATGGCTGCCCTGCTGAGCCTGTCTGCAGCCTCCTGTCCTGATGTCTGCTAATTGATAGAATCAGAGTTACACATTGCTGGGGGGAGGTTTTTCAACTACTTTTTGGTCCAATTGTAGGTGACACAGATCCTGACATATTTAGCACGAGGGGAAATGACTGCCAGTTCTCTCGAGAGGCTGTTTTGTAATTGCTCTCACTGAAGCATTGTTATTATCACTAATAAGAGGGCTGGAGCTGAGAAACAGCACTCATGTTTGGGAGCTGGATGTGCAAGGGGAAATGGAGTAAGTAAGGAGATGTCAACGGTTGTCAGCACCCAAATTCTCCAGTGGTGAAAATACAGGAGATGGAATGTTAATTGCTTTCCTGGAAGATGCCTTCTAATATGGGAATTGCTCATATGAGTATTCTGCAGTCCTACAAGCTCTATTTGAAATTCCAAACGAGCTTTTCTCATCAGTGCATACCAGCCAGAGTGACTTTTAATTTCACGTTACCCTACAGACTTCCACCACATGTTAATAAGTGATTGTACACAGCACGGGTGTTTGAAGAAGCCACCTCAGAAAAGGTTGCAGAGCCACGTTCTGCTATAATTTCTATCGAGATAGTGTCCTGGGATCCAAAATTAATTTGTATTTTTGCAGTTTGTTTTCTGTGTGCTTTGCATTTTAAACTACTTTTATATACAAATCCTTCACTGCCTCAGCAGGTCAAATATTTAATCTCCGTGGTATGGAGGGAGAAGAGATAGAGTGGCTGCCCAGCCATGTGGGCACCTGCAGGTCAGGGTGCTGGTGATGAGATGAGACAGGAGGATGTTTGGAGCCAGTTGTCTTAGGCTCTGTGTAGACACCTGATGGCAGACAGTAAGTGAGATAAGAAATTTATAGTTTGAAAGATGAGGTAAACAATGAAATAAATGAAGAAATTCAGTCCAGATGACACCAAGTATTGTGCAGTACCCACTGTACATAGCAATGCCTTTTCAGCATCACACACATGAGCCGCAGCTGGTACAAGGGGCTGCCCTTCTTTGCCTCTTTGGTTTTCTGCCTGAGGGTGCCGGCAGCAGAGACTTACCTGTGCTTTGGGGTTCAGAGCCCACTGCTCACACCTGGGCCAGCAGGGCTGAAATGAGTGCAGCTAACTGTGAAAGGAGTTTGAAAGGCACAAGTGTCCCCTCTGCTTTGCTGCCACTGGGCTTGAGTGGGCAGGAGTCCCTGGCAGCCTCCAGCTCTCCTTGCCTTCCTCACTTTGCCAGCTCCTGGAGGAGCTGTTGCTGCACTGAGGGCAGAGCAAGACACCCCCTGCCCTGCAACATCCCCACTCCTGCAACCATCCCACGCCGCTGCAGCTTTCAAACTCGCGCTGCTTTGATGGATTAAAACCCAGAAATAATTTACTGATCCGTGAAGCCTGAGATTTCATCCGGGAAATGAAAGAGACATTCACAGGATTATGCACTCCCACCATCTTATATCATCAGCCTGCCCTCTGGATTTTTTCAGGTAGCAGCTATATTGAGATTGGGTAGAACACAGAAAATAGGAACTTGAAACCAAGCAAGGCTTTCAAATGCTTCATTTGAAAACAGAAATGAGCATACAATTACATGCAATTCTTCCTGATTTTCATATTCCAAAATAAGTAACAGGGATGAAAACAAGTTCATTTCAGACACTTCAAATTATGTTTGCCAGCAGAAGTCACAATCATACCTTTGGCCTTTTTTTTTTAATAATGATATTGCAAAGAACTATATTTTTTATCATTTAGGCTAATGTTTAGTTTGCCTAATTCATATGCAGAATTCTAGAGTCTCAGTAGAAAAAAATTAAAATAATGTAAAAATGCAGTGGATGTTGAGACATCCTGAAAGAGATGGAAAGCCTTAAATGCTGTTTTAAAAATGGTTTTATCTAGAAAATCAAGGAATTTCGAATTAAGTAACCTTAGAAGATTTTAAAGTTCTACATGTTCCTTTAGAAGCATATTTTTCTTGTGAATTACTGCCTATACAATGTAGATCCTTATTTTTCAATTAAATTTACACCAGAAATGTATTAACATCTAAATATGAGAACAAAAGAATTTCTTATTTGTGGAAGTATTTTTTTACCAAAACTAAAATAGTAGACACCAGTTTACTAATTTTAATTCTACCAAAATTTGAATGTCCAAGCCTTGCTCAAACTTGGAGCCTATTACTGCTGCCAAGAATCCATAATCAGGAAAAGGAGTCTCTCACCTGTCTGAGTATTTTTGCAATGAACAAGTGTTGTGTGTGACAAACAGGTGGCAGTGAACAATACAAGAGTCTGAGTCAAATAGATCACTGGCTGCAAGACAGACCACAGAATAAAAGTTGCTCACTCAGTAAAATATGTAATGATGGTTAAACTACTTTCTTTTGTTTCATATCATTCTCAGTTTATGTTGTATCTTCTTTTTATGTATATTCTATATTGGCTTTAATATATATTTTAGGTTGTTTTTTTTTTCCTGCCTGACAGCATGGTAATATTCTTTCACTTTCAAAAAAGGTCAAACCACATTTTTTGTCTGAGATCTTAAACAAGAATCCCCAGTCACTCTGCAAGCTGATGCCTCCCCCATGCATTGCAGTGGGTTATTAACCCCAGAAACTAGTGGTAGACATCTTAATTTCAATATTGTAACCAGTTGCTGCACAGGTCATTTCACTACATTCCTGCTATAGGCTGTTTGAACCAGAACTCAGTCCTGGGTTAATTACTGAAGGGGAAGAATCTGATGAAAATGCCTCTGCTCTGTGTCCATGGCAGTTGACAGAGAGCAAGAAGCCTCAGGATCCTCTCTTTCTGCACATCCAGCTGGCAAGTGGAGGAGAGATGGGCTGTACCATTGCAGGAGTTTGCCCCCTTGGATGTCCATAATTATCACCACGGATCACTGAACTGGCCAGCACATGCAAAACCACACCAGGGCATGGGCATAAACTGTCTTTTGTCACACTGGTGTTTGGGAAGATGGAATGGAGGATGGGTGTGTCACACTAAGAAACAGACATAAAAGGAGGGACTGTTCAGGATAGAAGGATGCTAGAAGGAAGGGAGGGGCAAGACCCTGCTCTCGGGGGCACATCAGATAGTAGGAAACAAGGCTGTGGGAAATCACACTGGCAAAACTATTCATTTTAGTATATTTGAACTTTAACCAACTCCTGACCTTGAAAACTAGGAGCAAGACTTTTGAAGTAGTTATTGGAAAAATGAAAGAGGCAATAGAGATTTCCTAAAGAGAAGGTGAGTAGACACCCAGAGCCTTTCCTTTTGAGAGCTGCCTAGCCAGCCCCAGGACATGGTGAATGAAAGGCTGACAATAAACATAGAGCTAAAGATACTTCTCATCTCCAGGGCTTTAATTTCACATGTACCAGGCTGTTTAAGAAGGATATCATGGCCTCTGGAAGGAAGCAATAGGAAACTTTAAACTCCAACGAGGAGATCTTTCTTTTCTGTCAGAGAAAAGGGCAACTTAATTACCCAGTTCTGCTTTGCTCAGCCATCGTGGCGTTCCTGCTGAATACAAAGTGCTGAGCAGGAGTGAGGGCTTAATAGAAGAACCAGCACTGAGCTGATCCACTCTGTTTTGAGAAATGACTTATTATTTAGTTGCTGGTGTCAGTTTTGCCATTAGCTCTAAGGAGAGAAGTAAACAATATTTTTCTGACACACCCATCGGTCCTTCCTCAAAATGCACAGCTCCTCAGTTCTTAACTGGAGGTGTTTTTATGATGGGGTGGCAGGCATTCTAACTGCCCTGCTGCCCCTTTGCCTATGATCTGATAGTCAAAGTCTCTGATACTGTTGAGACTTTACTGGGCCTAAAAGTTCATATTTTAATGAACAAAGGCTTGCTAGTTATATCATTAATCTTCTCTGTACCTTCCACCCCATTTTGCTCCCTATCAAAGGACTCTGTAATCTCTTGCAATGATTTAAAAATTGCAAACATAGTGATTTTCAAGTCATTGTTTCTGTAGTTAATTTTCCAAAATGTACTTTTCAAAGCTTTGTAAATTTTTTGGCTTTTCCTTGGTTCTTTTTTGTGTGTTTGAGGGGGAGGGCTTGTTGTTGTTTTGGTTTGGTTTTGGGTTTTGGTCAGTGTTTTTTTGTGGTTTCTTTTTTGAAAGATTTTATGTAGGATTTTCTATGTCATTAAGTCTTTTATGCAGAAAATAAAAAACAGATTCTTTTTGCAGTACACCCGAAATAATGTGAATGACTGCTATAGAGATTCAGCCTTTTAAAGAGAAATTGTACAATATTATCAATGGACATGTTGTTTGAAAAGCTAACTTTTAAATTTAAAAAAAAAAAAGGAAAAATCTTAGTCTACTATCATTGTTTTTCACCTATTCATAAATAGTGTTAATCTTCATAGATTTATCTAATTCTATTATGGATGTTTTGTTATCAAAGGGAAAAAAAAACCCAGAAGTCCTTTATGCATGTCAAAGAGCCATTTTCTTCATCTCACTGAGATTCAGACAGGGAAGTTGAGTAACTTACAAAAGGAATTCTGATGTCAGTATTGTGAAAATATTCATTTTTCTACTGGTGAAGGTTCATAAATTTGGAAGTTCTTAAAGCTTTTCTATCATCAGACTAAAACCTGTGCAGAACTCCTGGACCGAGGTACTTATTTATTATTCTTCAATTTGACATTTTATGGCCCCACACTGAGTAATTCTATCAGTGCTAATTCTAACCAGATAATCAAACACAAAGTGTGAGTAGAAACATTGCCACTGTGGGACAACATCCCCTCAGAGACCTAACTTACACTTCCTTCCTCTGAACCCTTCCTCTGGCTCTCATCTCTGTCCTCCACATCCTGTTACCACAGAAAACATGTGGCATGACAACTCTGGGGAATAATCTCTCATGAGAACAATTTCTGTATTTGAAAGAAGCAGATAAGCTTTCAGGAACTCAAGTCCTTCTTTGGACATAAAATTGAAGCCCTGAGCTCCAGAGGTGAATCTTGGCTACTTTGTTATTAATTAGATGAGTAAATCATTTAAGACAGCTGAGAGTGGCTGGCCAGCTTGAGCCTCAGGAATAGCATGGGGAATGCTAGATAAGATAAGAAGGTGATTATCACTTACTGGATAAAAAAACAACAGGTAATGTATTGCCTAAGGAGGAGGGGAAGGTTGATGGGGGGAGGGAGGAGAGATTCCACAATATTCCATTAAAAATGGTTCCATTAGAAAGTCTGTTGACTCCCATTTTTATGGATTTGAGTTCCTACCATCATCTTTTTTGTGTTCTCTTTACTTTGTAAGGAACACCACAAAAGAGGAAGCAGTGAAACAGAATAAGAAATCACTTCTGCTCTGTGGTCTCAGAATTGGAAAGCCATGCTCCTCTAGGCCAGGACTCAAAAAAGATATGCAACACCTAAAAAGTAGAGACAGAACAGCACTGGAGAAGAAAAAGGAAAATAAATTTTGACTGTGGAATGAGTCATTGTTTGAGGTGGAATCAGCTCCACAGCTGGGCAGCTGAAGGATGAGGTACAATACATTGATTTTCAGTTATGAAAATATCTCACAGAGCTCTTTTATATGACAGTGGATACATGTACCAAAAAGAGAATTGCCAATAACAGCTAAACAGGAAAGAGGAAAATTCTTTATAAGAAAATAGTTATAATAAAGATTATGAAGATGTATCTTACCAAAAAACCATTATTGTAGGGAGGCTCTAAGTGAGATAAACAGTGAGACAGCTTGTTCATTATAGCACCCCGTGCATTGTATATCATAATAACTGCACTGTACTGATATTCCAGAGCTTCCAAGAAGCTTTACATTGTTGTTTCTCTTATTTTCTCAGTAGGCTCCTGATTCAAGGACGAGGTCATCATGTGCTAATAGAGATTGGAGCACACAATCCTCGAAATTATTTGGCTAGTTACAGTGCTGTGGAATGTCTTCTCACAATAATGTCTATTCTATAGTTTGTCTTCTGACTGTAAATAAAAGCCATTAACAAGCCTCATGAGTCGACACTTTGGCAAAGCTCTATTTACAACACACCTCTCTATATGGAGATTATCTGATTATGCTTTATATTCTGACATTTAAATAAGCATATTCTGAGCATTTAAAAAGCTCCTTAAGAGCTCAAAGCACAATAGCACAGAATAATTTACTGTTGTTTGAAGAAGATTTTCAAACAGCTCTCCAGATGCCTCTGAAGCGAGTGTTGACTGTTTGCCTGCTGGTGTGAAAGCTGGAGGACGGTGATGCCCAGTGTCATGAGACCTCCTCGGTGTGTGGGATCAGCCTACTTCCATCAATCCATGTGAGTCATTGGCTTGGCTTTTTTCATGCTATGTGAGTTATTCGAAACTACAAAGAGTGTTGTGTTCAATGACCAGTGGCAGAGGCAATAGATAAAATTTTAGAAACTTCATCTGTACCTCACTCGAGTGCAAAAAGTGCCCTAAAATAAACTTAGCTTTAGAAAAAGAGAGCTGTCCCGTGATATCTCATATCTGAGGATATTTCTCCTGGTCCTCTGCAGTTTCCATGTCCTTTATTGTCCCAGGAGTATTTCACAATAATAGGAATCTTCCAGCAAGAGTCTGAGTAGTGCCAGAGATTCAACAGAAAAATGGATTGAAGTGGACTGAATATCAGATCCTGGGCTGTGCAGCTTTCTGCAGTACCAAAGAATTTTAAGTCTACAGAGAAAACCTCCTTTTCCACGCTAGCAGGCCTAGGACTGTGTTTGATGACTCCTGTAGCCAGTATCACCCCATCCCCTCTAAAGCTTTGCCCCTTGCCTTAGCATCTCTACCCATCAGAAGGAGTAGGACCCACTGCACCCACTCGGTTAAAACCCTTCCTTGCTCCCCATTACAGACTGAAGACTCTTCTCCAGAGAACAGACTGCACTACATCAACACAGACTCACTGGCAGCGATTGTCTTCACCCAATGGGAATTGGTTGTTGGACATGAATCTCACAGCCCCCATGGGTCATTCTGGCCCAGGGCCTCTTACTTTGGGAATTTAACCCGGTCCAAAGCAACGCCCAGACAGGAGCTGTGGCTCTCTGCCACTCCTTGCCTGTGACAAATGTGCACCAAAGGGTCATCAACAGTGTGAAACTTTTACAGCAAAAAGTAAAAAGGGAAAAGCAGAGTTTTCTTCAGCAGTGTAGTCCTACACAAAGTCTTCTAGTGGTGTTTGAACTGATCCAAGTTGGTCTTTTACTCACAGGGTATTTGACAAGAGCTACAGCTCTTGAGCCAGTCCTAGCTGGAGTCACTTGGCACTCTGCTCTCAGCTGTGGCGGTGTATGTGCCACCTTTGGCTGGCATTATTCCCAGAAATACCCAGGGAGTACAAGTGATAATGAAGAGACACAATATTTGTGTTATGTTTTTCCCCAAATGTTTTGGTTCTTAAACTGTATCTGCTAGAGCCTCCAAAGGCGTCATGGACCTTAAAGTTATTTCTCTGTCACAGAAAACTCTACTGCTTCTAAACTACTTCTGAGTTTTAGTGGGGTCATTAGTCACTTTCTGGAAGAACACAGTTCAGTAAAGTGCACTAGGACACAAAAACTATTTCTGGCAGAAGACACCAGCATGGAGGGTGATTCACCCACAGGAGGATTACAGTAAATTACAAAGCAACGTGGAAAGCTGACAGCAGCGATGAATGCAGGAAAGTAAATGTGATTTTATATAGTAGGAACTTGATATATGAAGGGAAATTAAGATCAAGTTTAGAAAATGATGACCGAGCATAATCAAGCTACATCCATCTCATTAAAGCTAGTTTATTTTCAGCTTGTTACTTTGATATAACTTTCTTATGTTTTCATGCTAAATCTTGAGTCTTTGATGAAGGAAGCTGAATAAAATTGTCTATCAAAGAAGGTTTATTTTACTCATCTTTTGAGATGTGTGAGCCATATTTACCCTCCAACAGCAGGGGATCTTTCCCACAATACCATGACATAGAGGATTGTGAGGGTGTTCACAGGGGTCCCAGCACAAGGGAAGAGATGAGAATGTTGACTCCATGTTTCAGAAGGCTTGATTTATTATTTTATGATATATATTATATTAAAACTATACTAAAGGAATAGAAGAAAGGATTTCATCAGAAGGCTTAGCTAAGAATAGAAAAGGAATGAATAACAAAGGTTTGTCTCTGACCGAGACAGTCTGGACAGCTGGACTGTGATTGGCCATTAGAAACAACCACATGAGACCAAGCACAGATCCCCCTGTTGCATTCCACAGCAGCAGATAATCACTGTTTACATTTTGTTCCTGAGGCTTCTCAGCTTCTCAGAAGAAAAAATCCTAAGGAAAGGATTTTTCAGAAAATATCATGGCTACAGAGGATTTTCTAGCCTGCAGCAGCTGCAGATGCATGCTTGAGGCTGCCACCTCTGCACCTACCACCTGTGGCTGCTGCAGGGGCAGATCAGGGCATCCTGGCAGCTCCTCCAGATACAGGAACACAAAATGCACCATGATTGAAAAGAAGGGCAGGAGCAAAGGCTGTGCTTGTGCACATCAGGAGTGCACCAAGGAGAGTGGTTTGGGATAAGAAAGTCTCTCTTCTCCTTCATGTCATTATCTAGAGATACATTCACACTGTGGGTCACTCCATGAATCTTACCTACTTTCCCAGAAAACTACTATCAAAAAGGCTTTGCTCTTTGAAAGCTAAAGAAAAGAACCAAGTGCATAGACTGAAAAGTCTTTGTTATAAAAGGTGTAAGAAGTGGGCTCAAGTCTCACCAGGGAGTTTGCTTACAGAGGAAACACTAAAAAACTCTCTTCAGCTGAGTGACAATACAGTAAGATGAGAGAACACTGAAAACCCCACATTTTGTGGATACAAAGCAGGCATGTGTTTCCTTCAGTTGTGGGAAGTAAGTCTACACCTTTTACTAGGTACGGATGATACTCTAAAAGAGGATTTTCAGAGAGATTTATACATGGCTGAAAATCTGGTCTATTTGGCCAAATACTTTTTAACAGAACTCCCCCTGCTATTACTGAGAATGCCATTACCAAGAATAAGCAAACTCGCTTTAGCCCAGGATCAGCCATCTTTCAACTGCTTTTACACATCTCCAGGTGAATGGAGGGGAATTGGATGTTCTCCAGTGGCTCTTGTGAATTTGGAAATCTCTTTGGCTATTAGTGCATGGATATTGCAACATCAATCACAGTATTAAACCTATGCACAAGAGCTTGGAAAAAACACTGTCAGGATGTTTCTTTGTTCCTTTGTATATTTGATAATACATTTCCTCCTGAGCTGCCTCCTTTACATAGGAGTATCTGCCTGCAGAGAAATGTGCTGTTGGATTAAAGCTACAAAACGTGCAGACATCAGCAATATATTGGTTTCTGGCAGCAAGGGTTTGTTGCACCTTGTTAGTAAAGAATTTCATTTTCAGCCCAGTATATTGAATGCAGGACAGGCTGGCCCCTAAGGCTTTAAATTAACATTTTAAATGAGACAGAAGCATTCCAGGGAAAAGAAATTACCTGAAAATCACACATCTTCTGGCATATAATTCTACTCCATAATTTTGACACCTGAATTAAATTTGTATCTCTATTCCTATTTCAGAAGGATATTTCTCTAGGTTTCTGATGTAGGAATGAAGGACCAAAGGAAAGAGGTATGCAAAAAAGCAGAGATGACTTCCATTTGCACATAACTAACATGTTATAAATACCAAAACAAAACCAAGGTTGAGCAATTATGCTAGAATAATCACCAGGACTTAGAGACAAAAACAGAGCCTAGAACACTGATCCAATGTTTATCAAGATGAAAATTTCAAAATCTGGATTCTTCTGCATTTCAGAAATTGTGTACTGAGAAATTTGAAATGAAAATAGATAATTTCTTAAACCTGCAAATTTACTGAAGATAAGGTGGAAAGTAATTGTTTCACAATCGTTACTGCACAGGCTTTCTTGTTATTCTTTCCTTTAACCAAGGAAAAACAGATGAATCAGTGCAACTGTAGGGATTTTATAATATTTGTATGCTCTGTTCCTCGGGAGGACTCATGACACAATGAGTAAATTTTCCATTGTCAAGGTTTTGCACAGACTATGTCCTTCCACATTAAAATAGCATGTCTGAAGATTAATGTGCAACAAAAAAAGTTCAATAACAGACAAGACTTTAATGACATTGTGCAGAGGGCTTTAATGTCTTATCAACTCTGATTTTGGGGCCACAAAATGGCATCTGCCATTTTAGAAACACAAAAATGACAATGCACTTTAAAGGAAGACAGTCTCTTCGTTAAACGAAAGGATCATTTAATTTTACTGGAATGAAGGGGGCGTAGAAAGAAGTAGAATCTACAATCATCTAGGCCACATGAAGAGTGAAACCCAAGATATAACCCAAACAGCTTCATATTGTTTAAATCTTGGTGAAAACAAACATTTTAAGGATTTTATATTTCCATACCACTGGAAAATGCAGAAGGCTTGTGTCAGTTCTGTGTTCCACATTCGCCCTTTGCTGTTTTCTCATGCCTTTTTGTAGCATGAACTCGATGTGGTCAGAGTGATGCAATGCAGCTGATAAAACAGAGAATTCTGTCCCTGACTTTAGGCCTTCCTAATATTGGGTGCTGGAGCTACTGATCAACAGGAAAGGTAATTTATTTACATAATGGATTTTGGGATGAACAATGGTCACAGTGCTTGTCATGATTTTCATTCCTACTTAATATTCCTTTGGGAAATGAGCAGTACACAGAACGAGGTGGGAGAGGATGTTGATTCTAGTATATGTTCACACAAAATTATTTGACTCTGCAAAAATTATCAATCCAAGTTCCAATCTTATAACATGATATTACAGTATAAATATACTTTTTAATTCCTCTTTGGTAAGAGCTTGCTAGGGGATTGCCTCGGACAGATCCACAGTTAGTGTGAATGAATGGCCATGGGGAATTATATTATTTTAAAAGAAATTTTAGTCCTTATAATGATGAATATGGGGAAAAGTCAACCACTTTAAAATGCTACTGCACTACCAAGGTTCCTTTCTCTGCATATTCTGAATTCTCAGGAATTCAGACTAAGGAGGTGTTGAAATCACTTCTGCTCACTTGGGCGTCACTTGGGAAAAATGAGGGTTCACTTGGGAAAGACAGCAGAACAGGGCAGGAGAGTGAGGCCAGGACCTCAATCCAGAAAACTTGCTTTTCAGATGTTTTAGCTGCAGCTGCAGGTGACCTTAATTGAAATGGTGATTGTTCACTGCTTCTCATGAGTCTCCCCACAATTTCAGAGATGTATTTTGGAGGTTACTTCAACACAAGTAAAGCATGTTGGACAATGTATTGGTGTGTCCATTAGAAAATATGAGAAGCATTGCAAAGCCTGGTTTGATTTTATGCAGTGTAAGCATACATTTCTGCGACTGTTCCTCAAATCCTGATACAGTAATTCTTCACATAAGTTAGAATTTATTTTCTTCTTGCTTCATGTCATTAATCTTTTAGTGAAAGATGAAAAAAAAAATGGTTTCTTTCCACATTGATTATCATCCAACACCTTAGCTCTTTGACACAGATGAATTACCACGAGCTTTGTTTGTAGATGCACAGTCTTGGTGAGCACAGCAGGATGTGAGAAGCTCAAGGTCAAACAGTGAGGCAGGAGAAAGGAGAAAACATGCCCTGCTCATCCTGCTTCCTGCTCCAGCACCTCTCTGCTGGTTCATCATCCCAATTAGTGTGGGCACAAAGAAGAGGCTTAAGAAATATGCCAAAAATCAGTGTACCTAGGCAGATGATAGAAAGCAGAGGAGAATGTACCATGTCTTTGAATGCTTGCCCCTGCCCAAAGGCAGGCTTATTTATCTCTGGCTCTGCCAGTTCTGTCGCTTTTTTGTGTAACCTGTTCTTAAAAAATAACACTAGCAATGCCCTCCCTTCATTAGGCAATATTTCCTGGGAGCTGGGCTGTATATCCCAGGTCTCCAGATTTGCCTTTCATTGCAACAGTTCTGGGGGACTGCCATTCACATGCTGACTTGTTGTGGCTAGTACTCAATGAGATAAGACATTGTGTGGGCTGCTGCCATCCAGGGTGTTTTGTCCCTTTGGTAAGGGCTGGGGCAATGAGGGAGATTTTGCATTGGCTGGTGAAGGATGGCTGTAAATTGTCAGTGTGCAAGTAGAGGTTTGCAGATGTACTTAACATAGATTCTGGCAGCCATAGCCCTTTGGCAAGAGTTAGAAGGTGCTGTGGCCCAGATAGAGAGCTGGCTAATGGTGCTGTGGGCAGGCACAAGCTAGCAAAGAGTTTCAGATGGTCTTCTGAGAGAGCAAGAGCCCTGGCATCTTTGGAAGCAGAAGAAGGCAATCTCAGGAGTGAGCAAGGAATAGGAGAGAAACAAAATATTCAGAAGTATGTAAATTTTAAGGTGCTACAATACAGAAATTATAGGGCTTTTTTTGAGAAAACCTATGGGATGGTTTTCAACCTTACAGCCCTAAGAGCAGAGAATAAAATATTAATATCTAACATTTCTTTTTCTTTTTTTATTGAGTTTAAGTGGGTGCTATCTTAATACCACCCCTTACATACCCAGTACTTATTCTGTCTAAATATCAGTACATCAGTTCATATTTGTAAATCAAGACCAACATGTATCTCTGAGCCCATTAGCCATTCCTAGTGACTACATCCATTGCAATGAATATTATATTTTAATAATTGATGTTTCACATGCCCTATTTTTCTCTTCTTTGCACTGGGACCTTCTCCAAGTGCATCTGAAGCATTCCTGGTAAATGGAAGGTAATGATGAAGTGAAACTACAATTTGATCTTTTCCCTTTTGTTGATGGTCAGAATTTACATGTTAAATTAGAGTAAAATTTCAGCTCAGTCACTGAATTCCTCTTACAATGCTAAGGAATTGAGGTTTTGTGATACCTTCTCCAAATTCACTGGAAAGGAAATAATGAAACATTCATGTAAGTAAATTACAGTTCCACACCCTATTAGTCATAGAACTTGAAAGTAATTTAAAATCTTGAGTATATATGAATTATTGAACAGTGAGTGAAAATGAAAGAAAATGGGGACTATAACTTACACTTCCACCATTTGTGTAAATTGCTACTGTGGTACCTTTGTACAGTAATTTCAGGGCAGTGTTGAAAGAGCAGGAGAAACCTATAATATTTAAAAACAGTAGGAGCCTTATTACATAGCAAAGCCAGAAGGCAGCAACAGATCAAAGATGAGAAAGGACATGAAAGGGAACGTGGCTGGTTCCAGTTAGTCCCACCTGAGCTCATGGACAGGTTGAGTTCTACACATATTCTGGTTGCCCTCCTTCCATTTGGCTGGTGAAGAAAGACACATAAACACATTTTGGTAAAGACAGCTGGGGCAAGCTGAGAACAAAGGTGTGCCCCAGCATCATCTCTGGAAGTGGATGTGAACTCTGTCCAATAGTTACTGTCTACAGGATGAAAGGGTGAAAGATTTTTTTATAATACAGGCATAGGCACTGCAGAATAGCTATACAGAGGTACAGGTTCAGCTTTCAGAATAGGTGTATGTGTAATCTTGAATTTTGAAAAAGGTCTTTTATTCTGGTATTTAGGTTTTCACATATTCCCAATTTTTATTGGGAATTTTAGGACCCTTCTTTAAAATTCTCTCCTTTTCTTGGTATGAAGATTTGAGTAGCATTTTTTTTTATGTCCAACACCCAAGTCTCATTGAATTTTCTCAACTCCTCAGCACCTGTGCCTTCACTCATTAGCTCTTCCTTTATACTACAGATTTCTCTTCTGGAATAATCTTTAATACGGGCTCTTTTTGTTGATCCTTCTAGTTAATTTAACCCCACATGAGGCAAGACTAACTTCTGCAGACATCACTTTCATGGTAGCATTATGTTTTAACAAGACCAGATACAAAACCTTTCTTTGCTTAGGAATGTGTTTCTCAATTGCAAACAAATTTCATTTTGTATCTATCAAACTAGATATCTGATTTTCATGTCTAATCGATGTCTGGGAACTAAAAACCTTCCATTGTCATTTGTAATATTTATCTTCCTATATTGCTAATATCTTTTCTACAAATAAAGTACTTAAGTACTTTTCTTAAGTAACCTTAAGGAATTTTTTTCTATGCCATCACCACTATTGACGAGATTACAGCAGACTGCTATTTATTTCTCTTTTCTTATTACTATTTCATACTCAGAGATCAAATCTTGATTGCTTTTTGATTATGGTTTAGTTTTCTCTGCAGTATTTATTCTTACATTCTGCACAGTAGTTCCAATTCCCAGATTTTACTATCTGGACTTCACAAACTTCTTGTCTATTAATTTCTCTGTTGTTTCTCACTGGTATCTCTTAGTTTCCTACATGGAAACTCATTAACCATACCTTCTATCTGATGACTTTTGCTAGAATCATTCTTTCTCCCAGTTCTGTTTCCTCTCTGCTCTCCCTTCCTTCTGTTTTTTTTCCCTTACTGATCAATAGCTGAGGTCTCCAAGATCCTCTACCAATCTTCTTTAGTCCATAAATTAAATTCATAGTCATGCACAGACCTCACACACAGACTTTGATAGAGTTCAAGAGGAGTCCTTTCTCCACAAAAGCTTTCTGATATTTTTCTAATAAAAAACATTATTCTACTATCAAACTTTGTGCTCTTTTAATACTTATTGTTTTGACACATCACTTCATTAAATCCAGCCAAGCTTCAAATGCCTGTTCATAAATGAGTTTTCTAACCCTGTCTGTACCAGAACTGTCTCTTGGCTGTTTTCTCTGAAAGGATATGATCCTTCAGTTTAAAGAAAAACTTAGGTTGGCAAAAGGCAAAGCTGGAAAAGGCAGACAAATTTTGCATTTGCAGTTAATTTTAGAATGAGCTGAAGAACCTTTTTGGCAAGTACAAGCTGTACTTTCATAATGGCCACACTGGCACAGCCTCTGCAGCACTGGAAGGGCCAAGTGGCAAGTTCTCTCTGCAGTCATGAAATGAGATACTGGCCCTTGTCTGCGAGGAGGCACATGAACCTCGGGGTGCTGTTTGCTCTGTGTCACAGGAGACCTGTGAGAGAGGGCTCCAAACACACTTTGGAGACAGGCCAGGCGGCTCCCTTTGCCAGTGGAAATCAACTGTTCACAAACAGGTTAGCTTGTGCAAGTTATCTGGCACCTAGACAAAAGTCAGGCTGAGAGGAAACAGGAGTCCTTTGTGAATGTCTCACAAATAAGAAAGGAAACTAATTTAATCAAGCACACTAGAAAACAGACAGTATGAGCAGTTTCAGTTTTAAGTCAGAACGGTCTTACTGAACCTGCTGTAAGAATATGAATACAGATTTACCCAGTGACAGCTTGCTAGCTATCTTTTGCAGAATCATTGTGTCATTTTTTGATAGTTAATTAAGTCCTTTAGGTATCAGGGCTCCAGAAAGTGATAAGACAGCTTGTGAAAAGGCAGCTTGGGCAGTTCAGGTGCTTGCTGCTTGGTAAAGTACTTACAGGATACCTTTGGTTATCCCAGGTGAGATGGACTGCACGTTGCCATGCATACAGTGGCTAGGTAGGACTGGCATTTCCTTGAAGAAAGGTAGAGCTCCAAGAGTCCAGGAGAAAAGGGGGAATCTTACTTCTCCTTTTACTTCTGTGAATATAATGCATGACTTCTTGATTTGTAACATGAAATTTCTCTGCATGCACTTCCAGTGTGACTGAAAAACAGCTATAACACTGCTGACTAAAAGTGTTACCTTCAAAATAGAAGTGCACCAGAGGTTTTACTCTCCAGCTCACCAAGGACATTAATCAATGCTCAGCAAAGCCTCTTCACCTCACCTCTCACCTCTCCTCTCATTGTCACCTCTGGAGAAATCACAGAATAACAGAGTAAGTATCTGGCTTCCTCCTTGTTTAGGCATTTAACCTCATTGTGCAAGCCCAAAGAAGAAGCATCAATGATGTAAGTAGGTGAATTAAAGACTGAGAACACTTCTGGTCTCTGTCCCTCCTACTTTTTTATTTCCACTCACAAATTAAGAAAACATATGCCAGGACTTTAATGAGGATCAAGGGGTAAAACCAGAACATGACTTTTAGACCTGAAATGGGGATTACCTTGCTGTTTTCTGTTCACCAGACTTTTATGACCTGAAATGAGGCTGTGGGAATTCAGTTTGCTTCCATGGGGTGTGACATCTACAGCATGGATTTTTCTGTTGTTATTTAATTTAGCACTGCAAAGCACCCACCAATTCTATTTGAGCATTCCATCAATGCTCTTCATGTTGCCACTGTGGATAGGCTGTTTATTTCAAGAGATAGTCCCCAGAAGCTGATAAATTTAAAATGTTGATGCTAGTGTTTGAGATTACACCACCAGTGCCAAGCCAAAATAAGACTGAGATAAGTGGAGCCACTAAAAACAGAGGGTATTACTGCTGGAAAAATTCTACTTCCTCTTTCAGCTTTTATTTAAATGACAGTACATGCAGTTTACTGAAACTAGTAGATGGAGATGTTTTCCTTTTTTTTTTCTTCATTATTTGGAGTGAAAATGGTAGCAAAGGCCTTTTTCATTCCTTAGTTTTAATTTTCTGACAGTGGACATGCTAGTACCTGTGTGTGAAGCAGTGCTCTCCTCCCACCACACAATCCCAGAGGGCTGTCCAAACTTCTGCCTGCTCTCACTTAGTGCATGTGCTACCCAGACACTGGACACTGTTGATGGTGGGGACTAGGGCAGGGCATTCAGTGGTGATACATGACTCACTGCTGAACCATCACATCAGCTGGTATTAGTTCTGACCCCTAACCCACATAAATCCTATTTAATGCAGGCCTATTCAATATATGAAAGAAGATGGGCATAGTGAAGATAATATGAAGAAAAGGAAGTATTATACTCATAGCAATGCTATGGGCCCTTGCTGTCACATACACAGTGCATAGCTGGTGCTGTAGGGACACCCTTATTTTACCTGTGATACACCAGGAAACTTTCCCAGCATTGTTCTGCAACCCCCCACTGCAATTCTTGGCAGCACCTTGGTTTTACTGTGGTGAAATATCTCTTTACACTAAGTGCCCAGGGACACAATGGAACATTAGTCTCTACCAGGAGGCAAGTATTAAATACCATGCATGAAATAGTAGTCAACAGTACCCAAATGGATTCCCATGGGAAAGGGAAATGTTTCCCTGTTTCTCCAGTGCAGGTGTAGGCACAGCAGTACCACCTTTCTGATTCTTCCTCCATAAAAATCCCCAAAAGCCAACCAGTTCCCTATTTTGGGGGGGAAGGACAGCCCTTTCCTCCTCTAAAATTCATCTGGTGCTTGCTGATGGTGAAATATCCAACTCAGTCAGTGACTGAAGCTTTGAAAGCAGCCCTTTTTGCCCTGGAAGTTAATTTAAAATGAGCTGCATTTTTGATGCTGTCAGAAAGCTTGGCTGGTTAGTCCTCAAAGGTTACGAACAACAGGAGAGAAGGGAGGGTTCCTGTTGTGCTATGGCAACTGTCACAAACTCGTGTACACATTTGCAAGATCAAACGTTTGCTCAGCCTGGGAAAGAGCAGGTAAACACTGCACTAATCCCTCTGGAGCTGTGAGACACACGGGCTGCCAGCACGCATGGCTTTCGGCGAGAGATGCAAGAAGTCAGGCAGGATTCGTTTCTCTCCTTGCCGTTTATTTATTCAAGGTTTGTGCTTTGCAAGGCTGCCCCACTTGTTCCTTGTCATGCAGCTGTGCTGACTGAAGTACAAGGGAGTCTAGCACAAAGGGAGAAGGAAGCTTCAAGAGGTCAGCTTTGCACTAGAAAAGCAGAGAGCAAGCTGATGGCAAGGTACCAGGGACCTGTTCGTCCTGGCTGCAAGCTCTGCGCTTCCTTAACCATCAGACCTATCTGGCTCCAGCAATATGTTCCCAACCAAATCAGTTATGATGTTGGATGTACTTTTTACATCAGCTCAAAGCATTTTACCCTCACTATAAATGCATCCTCAGCCCCCTCAAATGGGCTGATGTAAAAAGTACATCCAACATCATAACTGATTTGGTGCCTGAATCAGGGTTTCCCCATGGACACCTTTCCTTTGGGATCCAGGCTCCAGAAGCTGGGTTTTGGTATGATCCCAGAAAAGCTTAAAAGGATACTGGCTAACTTGAGTGAGAAATGTCTTAGGTTAATTTTATATCCTCCTAACAGTACTGAAAAAAGCCTGTGAATCTGTACTAAAATCTGGTACAGTACTACAGGCTGTGCAGAACACAAGCACAAAATTGCCATTAGCCTTGCATGCATAATTATTTTCAGGTCATGTGAATTAAAGGAAAAAAAGACTCTGAAACATTACTAAGTATTGAGGTGGAGGTACCTTCACTTTGAATCACCTCAGAGGTGCCTTCACTTTGAATCAAGCCAGGTGTGCACTATGGAGGAAAAAAAAGTCCTGAAGAACTTCTGAAAAGGTAATACGAAGATTCTGATGACACTGGAAAGCTGCTTCCTTGTTTGTCCAGATGCATCAGCATCTAAGGAGCAGTGGTTTGGCTTAGCTACCTTGGAATATGTTAAGAGAGACTCATCTCTGTGTACATTGTTTAGGTTTTCTTTTAAGTGTCTTTCCAAATTTGTTTTCCTAAAGGCTCAATCAAAATTTTATAAGTAAGGAAAGATAGATTTAGCAGAGTCTGCTGGGTGTTAGTGGTTGGTAAGGCTGCTAAACCTGGAGGAAATGCTGCTTCCAGAAAATCAAGATGTTGACATGAAAAAGTGTGTGCAGGGGGAGACCTGCCCCCTCCATCCATCCTGCTGAGCCAGACAGACACACAGCCAGGGATGCAGGACAGGCAGTGGCAGTGGAGCTGTTGTTTAAGCTTAGTGGCCAGGACATTTAGATAAGGTACAGAAGAAAACCAGGCTGCATTCCTGTGCCCTGCAATGTTTACAGTTACAAGTACTTCCTGAGACAACAGAGAGAAAAACTAATTTGGTTTTCTTAATCAGAAGGAGATGATACAGACACTGCTTCACCCAAACAACCCAGATGAAGATGCAAAATTACACATGCCCAGAGCTATGGAGATCTGGGCCATTCTGCACCTTCTGCATTGAAAATGTGTCCTCAGCTGAGGGGCAATGGATAGAGGGGGGAGTGTGAGGAAAATTCTTCCCTGTCTGAAACTAAGGGAGTTTTGGATTGGAAGTGCAGGAATGTGTCTCAATCTGTGAAATTTCTTAAACTACATCAAAGACATTGATCAAAGTCCAAAATTTGCTTCTCTTTCCTTGAATCCCATGGTCTGTTGCTTGTGTGGAAAAAAAATATGGGTTTTGTGCTCTTAAGGGGAGGAGATAATGAAAAATTCAGAGGGCTCACAGCCTGTGGTAAGGTTGATAAACTGGCTTCTAATTAAGTGCCAGTTCTGAGAGCAGGGAGTCTTCATGCTGCAACCTGTGACTGCAGCGAGTCTTGCTCTGCAGTGCTACAGCCACCTCACATGGTAAGAGGATGGTAGATGATTCAAAACAAAACAAAACTTCAAAATTATTTTGGCTTATTTTTTACTTTAAAAGGTGAAAGTCACAACTGCAACCGGCAAATCTTTAACTTTGTAAGAGTCCTTTTTCTAAATCTTTCTAGCACGTAGTCAGTAGAAGGGACTTTAGGCTACAACTCTTTACCATTACTTCTGCTACAACTTGAATCCAGAGAAACTGGTGAAGGTTTTCTGGAATAAAATGTCTGAACACCCTCAAAAATAAGTGATTTTCCTGATATGACAGGAAATCCAGTTTATATTTCACTGTTTACTTTGTAAGCAGGGAAAGCTTTGCTTTTACAAGACTTTTTTTCTTACAGTTTTAACAGCAAGATGAATGTATGGCACTTTGTGAATGTGACAGCTGAGTTCTGTTTCACTGCTCTTTAAAATATTCTCTGCTTTCTCTCTGTTTAAGAAAAAATCAAGGAATTATCAGGGATTTGCTTTTTCACTACAAATGCAAATGCAAGGATGACAGCTGAGCCTCGCTGATTTAAGGCTTCAGAGACCTGTCTTGTAAACAATAATGACATTTGAGTCATCTTGTCTGCCTCCTCACAGCCACACAGAAAGTATTAAATGTTGGGGCAGTGGGGGAGGCAGGGGAACCCTTTGGTTTAAGATGCTGTCCACAACTGTCATGAAAGTTCAGTCTAACTTATAAGATTTATCAAGTTTGGAGACCTTTTGTATCTGTTTCCTACCTATATAAAATGAATAAAAAAACAGACAAGAAAGCTTCCTAATAAGGCAGTCTAGATCTGAAGAGCAAATTAAGGTCAATTCCTGAAAAAAATTGAAGTGTGAGCTGCTTTTCTTTTTCAAGTAGTTTTACTTATGTTGATAGCCATAGTTCCTTAGTTAATGAATAATTCATATGTATGAGTCTCCACAAGACTTGAGCCTGCATGTTACAAACTTGTATTAAGCACTGAGTGGCTTAAAATATATATTGGTAAAGAAGTACAGAACAACTTTTTTTTGGTGCTAAAGACAATTGCAGTGCAACAGTTAATCATTGTGAATAGAGATGGTTAAACAAACACCATCTAGCAGCATGTAGTAAATATCTTCAATATGCTTTCAGCCTGCTTTATTACATATTGTGCCTTCATTTTATGCAGGAAAATTTTAAGAAGGATATGGCTACAGTCCTCTGAAGGAAAATCAACACACATTAAGCAGTATATATCAGACAAAGGTTTTGGCACAAAGGTTTTGGCAGAAGAATGATTACTCCACTTTAAAATCTTATTTATTTTCTCTTTATATCCACCTGTATGTTCTCTACACTTATGAGCAAGGTGAGCCACAATTCTGGGGCTTTGTTCTGGTGATGTTTCTTCAGTGGTGGCCATTCCTGGTGATTCCCACCACCTCAGTGACAAATGGAGAGCTGTGTCAGCCTCTCTAGTTCCCACTACCCATCTCTGATGTCTGTTGGCATCATTCAGGATATTGTACATCTTGACAAAACAGGGTCTTCAACATACATGAGGAGTCTCACCTGGAAACAGAATCCTAGGAGGTCCTGTCTTTATTTGATCCAAAGTTCTCCTGAAAGTGAAAGAGGCAGCTTGCAAGACCTGATGATCTCTTCCATTTTCCTTAGCAGTCAGTCCACAGTCACTCCTCTCTGCTTGTAGGGTGTTCCCACCCATTGTTCTTCCGTCTGCTACACACAGATCATGGAAGCAGGGGCTCAGCAGGAGAGCACAGCATGGAGGCAGAGGTCAGGCAGGGAAGGGGAAAATATTGGAGAGTGAAGAATAATGAGGTGGGTTATGTGTCAGGGAAGAAGCAGAGGCTGTCAGAAGGTGGGAAGGGAACGTCCCAGTGCTTGTGGGAAGCCTGTGAAGTTCCATCTGTCTGTACATGGACCTGCTGAAAAAGAGGCTGAAATGGCACCTCCTCAATAGTGTGACTGCTACAGACTTCAGTCATGACTTGGTGAGGACCCTGCATCAAGTAATTTTGTTCCGCCTTAGCACACATTCGTTGAGTTCATTTTGAATAACTGACATGTGACAGACTGATCACACACTCAACCTCTCCAGGAAGAGCTGAATGAGTGTTTGTTTGGTTTTTTTTTTAATCTATATACCATATCTGTTACACACTCTGTGCCAAAAAAGTATTTAGTACTGCACAACAGGATGTGTGTTTTGGAATTAGAGTGAGTGAGAAGAGGTCATCGGCACTTAGCAATGACAGGTTGCAGTGGATATAATCCAGCCCTTTGCACTCAAGAGTTTGTACTTTTGAAAGGCAGCCACACTCAGAACAGCACTGTGACCTTTCCAACAAATAAAAAAAACCTTCTGCCCAAAGACAGGTTGTTCCTGACAGCCTGTTGAACTTGGGAGTATGAATACACATTCAAATAGCATTGCATGAAGGAATGCAGCTCCTTGGGTGAGAAGCCATGGCATGGTGGAGGAGAAAGCAAGCTGGAAATTGTTTGTAGTCTCACTTCCACAAGCTTTCTTTAACCCTGGGTCCTTGCCATGTGTCAGGGGTTGGGGAGCACTGCACCCACCAGCTACAAAACCCCTGCCCTGGTGGCCCCAGCCAAGGGACCTCTGGTCTTTTGCTCCATAATTTCTGCTGAAACCATTACTTTTATCTCTTGTATTGTCCTATTTGTCTCAGTAGTCCAGTATCTATATCCCATTCTGTGCATCTTACACCACAAGTTGAAATTTGTCTCCTGCCAGTTGGTGCTGTTTCAGTTGCTCACCTGGCAATGTCTAAAAGCTCCCTTTGCCCTTATGACCTGCTCTATTAAACAGTTGTCCCTGTTTAAGGCAGGCTTTAATGACATTTGGATGCTTTCTGCTCTGAGTAAAGGATAAGACATAGATATATCTGACAAATGATCAGGAGGGGTAGGAGGGATCTGTATGGACTTGATCTCATTAACAACATGAAGTAAAGAACTGAGCTCTCCTGCCTGATCACCATCAGGTTAAAAGGTCAGGCTAGGGATGATGGCTGTGAAGGCATTCAGAGACTCAAGGAGATTGTTACCAAATTGCAGGCGTTGTTTTCCAGTACCTGTTGTTTAATTTGCAGCAAATTAATGTATTTGGTATTGGTATTAATGTATTCTTCCCCTTTGCTGGGTGCTTTGCTGACCCCTCTCCTCCCTCTGCATGTTACACAGACACACAGGGGAGATGGGGGGTGTGAGTGCATGGCTCACTGGGCTGATGTTGGGAAACTGTCTCCACCACAGGTATTTTTCTGACCTCAAGTAAATTGTATAGCCTTCTCCATCCAATCCTTCCCCTCTTAAACAGTACTTCATGCATATTGGAGCAGTGTACCAGAATAACTAAACTGCCTTTTAACCCCTGTGAGACAGAGATGATATTAACCCAAGTGAAGTATGGCATTTATATACCTTAGGATTTCTTGGCTAGGTCTTTGATACATGACACTGCACTGAGCCATATAAATGCTTCTTGTTACCAGTGTTTTAACATTTTTCACTTTGGAACCCCTGAAATATTTCAGAAAAGGTACAGACAGCTTCACAAAAGTCCCAGATGTAGGTTGTATGTATGTGAATGTCCTTTCCTTAGCCAGCACTCCCTTCAGTTCACATACAGGTCAAACCCTCCTTCAGTAAGTGCATTATAATAGGCAATCTTTTTCTTTTTTTCCAGTAAGCAATACATGATGTTGAGGCAGTAAACAGCTTAGCACAGGCAGAAAGAGGAAAAAAGCCCCAGCAGTGGGGGGGTCTAGGTAATGTTAGTCATTTGAGGAGTGAGGAGTCCATGGTGGGCCTGCCCAGCCCCCTGCCTGGGGCTGTGTGCCCACACTAAGGGGAAGGCTGTGCACTCACAGTGCTGCCACACAGCCACAGATGTGGGCACAGTGCTTGTGTGCTTCTCCCCATACAGTTTAGTGTCCCCAAGACACTAAACTGGATCACTGTGTGAATCTTGGATTATACTATCCATCTTTCCTTTCTGGAAGTATGTTTTCACTCAAATGTCATGTAAAGACTTTTTTTTTTTTCTTTTTATCATCTGCTTGATCTTTCTGTTGATGGGTCTGTTGCTTCTAACGCCAATGACATTTGGAGTTGTGCAAGTGCTTTGCAAACATGGGAGAAGATGAGTCTCTGCTTGAATGAGATTACAATCTTCGAAGGCAACAGCAAACACTGAGCATGTGGATAACTCCTGAAAGCACATCTGAGAAAAGCTGGCTGAAAAAAACCATTGTTGTTAGGAGCAAAGTCTTAAAATTCCAAACATTTGAAAACAAATTAAATTCTCTGATTTGTCTTAAATTAGCTTTATTGTGTGTATTATTTTTTGTGCTTTCTTGTGAAGTATTGTCATAGTGTCTCAATGTCTTTTCCACTGATTTATCAGAGGCTGAGATTTTAGCAGGTAAACATTTTAGTAGCTATTGTATTAACTATGTCAAAACATTGGATGAAAAACAATTAAGCCACTCAACCTTTTTACAAAATAAGAAAAATACTATTATTATTTTGTTGCAAGGAATTTTGTTTTGGGAAAAAGCACCTCTTGCCAAAGTAACTTACTGAAAAAAAGCCAACTGTCTTTTGTGGCTCATGTGTCTCAGAGAGCCTTCAGCCTGTGCAATGCAGAGCCTGGCCCTGAGGAATGAGGGCCAGTTTCAATACTTTGACTGGAGCTGCTGCCAGGCAGCTGCTTGTACATTGCTCAGTGCTGGTGAGGCAGCTCCAGCCCAACCAGCGTCAGAGACACCTTTCTTATTATAACCAAATCCTGGCTTTTTTCCCCTGCTGTGCAGTCTGTGACATAGAGCACAATTTTTTCATGTGCATCACTTTATTTCCAGCAGGGAATTTACAGAGCAATTGTATATTTCCACATTGGGATTTAAGGCTCTGCCCAGCAAATTAAAGCAGGTTGGCTTGGAGGTTGGGAAGCAGCTTTGCCACTTTACACAGCACTTGACCTTCATCTCCTCAACACCTCGTCTTGGGTTCCTGTGCCATCATTATTATACTCTGGGGTTTTTTCAGCTCAAAGTGCCTGAAAAAATGTGACAGTTTTGTCAGCTACATTTTTTCCTGTGGTAGGAGGGTGGTGGTTAGTTTGCAACACCTGCAGGGTAGTGCTGGCATGTGGAGGCATCTGTGGATGCAAATCCCAGCTTAAACTGGAGGACAGAGCAGAAAGAGCCAGTCTGATGCAATCACAGCCATCCTGTCTGCTGGAACTGGGCCTCACCTGTGGCCTCTTCCAAACCTTTCTCAAAAAGGATTTGGGAAAATTTTATCTGGCATATACCAAAACCCCACCTGGAAGCATGTTAACCATTCACCAGACACATCCAAACACTGGATAAAACTTGCCTCCTGGCCTTTGAGCTGTTGGTGGTGATAGTGTTGATGCCTGGTTTGAGGATCAGGATGGGGCTGCCCTTGGCACCAGGTGTAGGCATGGATAAAGAAAAACTCGAAATGTCTTTTAATTGTTATTTATCTAATTATTTTCGAATTTATATCTTTGTTGTTGTTGTTGTTGATATGTTGTTATCCATTGCATCTGATGTTTGTCTTTGAAAATGACCAATATTCTTCATTTTGAGCCTTCCTGAATGCTCAATTCTTGGCAAGGACCATTAGCCTGCAGGCAGCTTTTCCTCTTTGCTACTCTCTTATCTATAAGAAGATTATCAGTTGGCTAATGATTTTATGTTCTTATTCCTCTCTAGACATTTTTTTTCTGCTACTCTTCAACACTGGGAAAGTCCTGCAGGGCAAACTTGCTATCCTAACTTTGTATCACATTGGAAAATTAATGCAGAATACAAACAATGACTACCTTTCTGATAGAGAGACAGTGGACCTGTCTCTAACAAGCCCTTGGCAAGAGCCTTTCATTCCTTTTACCTGTCCCACTTCAATTAGGTTGCTCTTTCTACAGGGAGTTTTCCTCGACCATGTGAGCCCCAGGAATGGTCTAGCACATCTCTGCCTTGCTGTGATGGATTTACATTAGCTGATGCTCTGCACTACTGCCCAGGACAGAGGATAACCAGGCAGTGTTTCTCATGCACCATTTGGATGATTTAAACATTTAAAAATTTACATTAGCCTTCTTTTGATGAATTCCTCATCTGCATTCCAAAAAGGAGCCTCATTAGCTTAGGACTGAAGCATTATTTACCTACCATTTACTTCTCAATATTTTGCTATCCCTCAAGAGTACATTAATGCTTCCCACAGTATGAGCTGCCGCCAGCGCTGCCCTGGTGAGCTGACAAATCTCAGGGACCCTGCTGCAAAGGGGACAGGGGCTTTGGAGGGTAAATGAGGGCAGTCTTAAGAGGATAATGCTGTGTTTGGTGATGCTTAGCCGTAATGCAACAGAGTAAAGGAGGCTTTTTCAAAAGAACAGATTGAATAAATAAGATATTATTAGAAGATCCTTAGCCAACACACTTGTTATTATGAAACCTAAGATCAGTGTAATCCTTAAAAGGCTTTTAGTTTCTGTTTAGAAGCACCTGCCCCCTCTCATGGCACTGAAAGGTAATTTTCACTAGAAGGCAGATTCCAGCTTTCCTGTATCAGTGACAGTCTAACGCTGTATCTACATCTAGTGGATCTCACACAACATTGCCACTGGCTTCAGTGTGGGTGCTGGGAGCATGCAGCTTTGCTCAGGAGAGTGAGGTGCCCTGGCTATGCCTGCCTGGGAATGCCCTGGCCAGACCAGCCTTTTTCCAGCCCATCAGTCAGCAGCCAAGTCTGATAAATCTGCAGCTGTTCATGTTTACAAACTCTAACTCAAATAAATAGGTGTAGGTGTCTCTGTGCAGAACAGCACCACAGGAGCTCACCTGAACCTATGCAGTTATGCTGGTAACTTACCTCTGGTTTTCTTACATGTATCAATGTCAGCACAGTTATTAGCTCAGTATCACCTCTGTGCTGCAGTTAATATTCTCAGTGCCTTAATATGTGCACAGCAGAAAAGAGAAGAAGACAGGAGGAGACAGAGACAGTGCAGCTCAGCTTAATTCTTCTATTTTATTTTTCAGAGACCATTACCATTAAATGGCATTAGCAGATCTGTGTCCCATTCCTCACCTCTACCCTACCTTTAGGTACATCATTCTGCACATTTCTTGTTCCACTTCTCACCTCTGTTTTCCATCTTACCCCAGAGTAGCTTAACTACTTATTCCATGGCTCTTTGGGGCTGGTGCATCACAATGCATAGCTAGGGGGCTTCATACATGGACAGACAATTGTTCCTCAAGGTATATTGTGGTTTGGGTACTTGTCCCTCAATGTGAATGCACTACACAGCCACTACACGGAGTAGGTGCCACTCTGACTGTACCACACACCTGTGGGAGGGGCACCAACTCCCTTGTGCCAGCAAAGGCCAGCTCTGTCACTGCAGTGCAATACTTTCTTCTGTGTCCCCCTCCTTGCTGCCTGTGCTCCCTGCTTGACCCTCCTGCTTCACATGTCAACCACATACATGTGACTGGCTTCACCCCATCTGTCTCCATGGCTCAGGAGGTCACCTCACCTTTGTCCATCACACGGCTGAGTAGGGATGGTGCTGCAGCCCTGGAGTAGCTCATCTCCCAGACACCTGCACTGCTGTTCCAGAGCCAGGGATCAGCTGCAGCTCCTGCAGCACTCTAACTGCCCGAGCCAAGGTGTTTGTCAGCATGGCCCAGCTGCTTGCCAGAGCTGCAGTAGATGTCTTTGCCTGTTTGGATGGTGGCACAGGCTCTGCATGGGGGGAGGAAGCCCCTCCTTCTTGAGGGTCCTGCAGCAGTCAGGGCAGGCTTTACTAGAAGCAAAGCTGAAGGAAAAGATTCCAGGCAGACACAATCACCTGGCTGAGCAGTTTTTGTATCATTGTCAAATCCAGACGTTCAAACAGCAGGAGACAGACTCTCAAAACCATGAGGCTGGTACAACCTTGGGATTTTTTTTAAAAGCCCTTAGTGCCTTTCTTTTTGTTCCTGCACATGTTCAGAAGAGGTTTTCAAGGTTTTTACTGCAGCCACCAGCCAAGACTTGGCTGTTAAATTCAGATTGCATTTAAACTGTACTTCTTTAATGAGGTAATTCTCCTCCAAAGTTAAAAGCCAAGCTCCCTGTTTAGGTGATCAAGAAAGGAGCTGGGTTTCTGAATGCTGCTGCAGTTGGTCCCATAAAAAATATTACCCCTCTCCAAAATCTTCTTTTTCTTCATGTGAGGTGCTAAACAAAGGCGCACAAGAACTCCCAGTGGGGGTCTAAGTAACTCCTCTGCACTGACTATATGGAAAATCCAGGTGCTGCCTTTAGAAGAAATGGGTTTTTTTAATGTTCATCTGCTGGAACTAGGCTAGTAAGAAAATACTTTAAGATTCATCATAAGCCTGCAGAATAAAAAAAAAAAAAGAGTAGATTCAGCAGCTGCAGATAATTGCTAAAAAATCTAATATTAAAGATAGCCAGAAAATGTAAATTGCGTTCTATGATAACTTATAATTGGGGTTAGAATTATGTGACATAAGTACAGTGTACAAGACACCTAAATATGATATAAAATTAATAATTAAATCTGAATAATGAAGTTCAAAAAGTGTAAAAATCTTGTCTTTGAAATGAGAGAAGAAATGTATTTCTTAGGCCTTCTTTACCTGAGAAGAAATTCTCTAAATTAACTGGGACCCAAAAAACCTTCTCTTTGGACACAGGGTCATTTTATGATGGAAAATTGTTTTACTAAAAAAGAAGACCAAGTGTAATTTGTACCAATAAATAAAAAATCCTACTGCTTTTATGAAGAACAAGCAGAAGAGACTCATTAAATACAAAATAACTTCAATAAAAGGAACACTGAAGCAACTACACTAATCTTCACCAAGGTCTCCTTTTCCCTCTCAAAATTTCTGCTAGATGTGGAGTAGATGCATTCAGACAACAGGGAAAATTATTAAGATGGTCCTTAACCAAATCCAAGGAGAGCTATCACCTAGCTCATTCACTATGGACAAGATCATGTGTTTATCATAACCCCATTTGAGTGTAAAGAATTGTGCAAGTTTTCCAAAGAAGGAGTCCCTTTCCAACTCATCCTCTAAGAGATCAAAAGAACCCTCAGAAACCAATGAAACAAGTAAGCAACTATTCAAACAAATGACTCAGCCTCAAACAGTGATCATAGGGGGGAAAAAATCAGGTGTTGTTTTTCATGCACTCCTCCTCCTTTCCCTACCCACTGCTGCTCCAAACTCATGTGTTGGCTGTAAATCTATAATTGTGCGCTTTTGTTGATAAATCATGTTTGTCTGGAGTTGAAAGAGTTTTGAGGAAGTTCTTTGTCAATCAGTGTTATTAATGACATAGTTGTAAATCTCACTGTCATAGTATTGACTGAGTAAATAAGTATTCTATGACCTAAAGGAATATTTTCCCAGTGAGGAAACTGGTTTGAAGAAAATTGCCTAATCTTTTTTCCTTTATACCTCAAAGTCATGCATGCAGCTGGGCACCCATTCAAAGATGAACTCAGATTGTCTGTATCTCACAGGATCAGCAATGTGCAGATTTTCTAGATGTATCACTTAACCTGAAGTCCAACAAATTGTTAAAAATTGACATGTTTTTTGATTGGAGTGGAAATAAAAGAAAACTTTGTATTCTTCCTAGAATCTCTCTCTTTATAATTTTTACTTTGCACATCTGTGCTTCCAAGTAACTCTAGGTCTTTCCTGGAAAGAAACCAGATTCAGCCATTAATTTCCCCTTTCCAGATCAGTATTATCAGTAACCTGCCTCAGTTTCCTTTTCAGTAGAGTCACCATCCATACCACTGCTGGTGTGATGATTTGCTCATTTAAAGGCAGCTACAAGCCACGCTCATGGTGAAGCTGTCCCTGCTGTGGCAGGACAGGCAGAGGCAGCAGCATGAATTTGTACCAGCAGCCAGCTCCAGCATACTGCAGCTTCTCCCTCCAGTCTGAGAGCCAGGCTGTTCCTTGGCATGGGCAGGTCAGGATCCAGCACATGGGAGCCTTTGCTCTCCGCCCCGGTGGGATGACTCCCCTTGGCCTTTGCTCTCCGCCCCGGTGGGATGACTCCCCTTGGCCTTTGCTCTCCGCCCCGGTGAGATGATTCCCCTTGGCCTTTGCTCTCTGCCCTGATGGGATGATTCCCCTTGGCCTTTGCTGTCTGCCCCAGTGGGATGATTCCCCTTGGCCTTTGCCCTCTGCCATGGTGGGATGATTCCCCTTGGCCTTTGCTCTCTGCCCTGGTGGGATGATTCCCCTTGGCCTTTGCTCTCCGCCCTGGGGAGATGACTCCCCTTGGCCTTTGCTCTCCGCCCCAGTGGGATTATTCCCCTTGGCCTTTGCTGTCTGCCCCGATGGGATGATTCCCCTTGGCCTTTGCTCTCTGCTCTGGTGGGATGATTCCCCTTCCCGTGCTGCTGTGGTGCCTCTGAGGGCTCTGTGTGCCCCCTTGGTGCCCTGGCTGCTGCTCCGTGCCCAGGGCGGGCCCTGTCCCTCAGAACCCCCGCACACCAAGGCCGCGGGTGGAGGGAGCCGCACTGGGAGCACGGAGGTACCGCTGTGCTGACACTGGCTGGGCCCTCAGAGAAGCTTTTTGGTTGAACCCAGGTCGCTGGTTTAGAGCCGTGGAGTCATAAACAATTCCCAATCTAGTCCCTGACTGAGCCGAGAGCAGCGGAGCTGTTCAGTCTGTGCTTTATTGGCACAGAGCAGAGGAAAGCTGTCCCTGGGGCCGTGCCTGCAATGAATCTCAGCTGAGTGGCTTTCCCCTGCTCTCCTGCATCACTTCTTCCTCACCAACAAGCCCCACAAGCTGGAATGCTGCTGGCATCTTTGCATCCTTCTGCCATTGTGGCTGCTCAAGGGGGTGAGCAGAATGCACCCACCTTTGCTGCTCGAGGCACCAGGCCTGGAACAGGCAATGGAGGTGTCCGGGCACTGAAAGGGGCCTGGTGACCTTGTGTGGAGATCAGCTGAATAAATGAAGCCATCCTACCTCTTTTACAGAATCACACAATAATCTGAGATGCAAAGGTATCACTCCAGATCATCTGTCCAATCCTTGCAGTACTCAAGGTCAGATCCACCTTTGGTATTAGATCATGGCACTCAGGGCCACATGTAATCAAGTACTGATTATTTCCAAGGACAGAGATCCTACTAGAGATTTCAACAGGTTTTATGGATTTTATGCCTGATGAGAAATCATTCACAAGTTAATTTATGCCCTTGGATCTCATGTAAGCAACTCTGAGCTCTTCTTGGGTAATTTCTTGCAGTACATGTGAGAGCATGCTTTTCCTTCCTGGAAGACAGCTGGATCTGCAAGATACAGGTTTGCTCAACTCTGTTTCTCAGTCAGGCTTCCTCTTTTTTCCTCTCCTCCTCTTAGCTCTGCCCTATTTCAGTGAACTTCAGCAAGAAGCTGTGCAGCAACAGAAGTTATTCCTTTCTGATTTTGTAAAGCAGCTGCTACATTTGAACTGCCACCAGAAACATGGTGGATATTAGCTATACCTCTGAGAGGAGATTATTTTGCCCACGCTTGTTTTACACAAGCAACACCATGGCCTTGCTATTGCCTTAACAATGACAGATATATTCCTGAGGGCCAGATTCAATAAATCTGTCTGAGTTATCCTGAAATCAATTTTTAAAGCCTTTTGTGACCTTGCATGAGGCCAAAATTATTTTTGTTTATTGAATTGAAATGTACCATGATTGTTCTCTGGAAAGTAATTAAGGTATTATGCAATGTTAGTTGGCATTCCAAAACTTGCACAGGATGTTTTATAATTCAGTGTAATGAAAGGACATAATAGAGTAAATAATTTTGCTACGTTTTTTATCCTACATATGAATAAGTGACAGATACTAAGAATTTGATTGCATTTATTGATAAAAAACACCTAATCTCTCTTGCATACATGTACTCTGTGTGTAATTTATTTATTTGTTCTTTAATTCTAGGAATGTATGTTAGAGAAATCTTCATATTGAAGATAGATTTTATCCTGGATAAGATTTCTCGTGCATGATGGTGTGCATGATGGTCTGTCCTCACTTCAGAGAGAATCTAGCACAACTTTAAAATAGACTGTGGAATAAATTTTAATACAGAAAAATATCTCATAAAATAATCAATTTTGACAAAGGGTAAAAAAGTGTAATCTGCTACTTTTTTAGAAATAGAAAATTAGTATCCACAATAAAGATTTACCTGGTTTTCTTAAACTAGAACCATATTAATATCAAATTCTACTTATTCCAGTTTCTTGGAAAACTGTAAGACTGGATTGTGATGTTGACAGTGACAAAAGGCAAGATATGAAAGCATCATGGTATCAGAAGGCCCAGAATGGGGGAGGAGAGGGGCATGACTTCAAAATGACAGCTTACCAATAAGATAAATAATGACATTTTGATTTTTAAAAAAATGTGCAGCTCTCACAGACAAAATCTCTGGTTTAAAATTCTTACAGTGGAACTTTTCTCCATCAGAAGAAAAAAGTTCACCATCTCCATGGGCATAGACCTCAGGACTTGTTTCCTAGTTTCTTGGACCATCCATAGTTTTGAGATAATTAACCACAGCTTTCTTCCAGAAGAAGAAGTAAGGGGAAGTTTATTACCTATCAACAATGTAGTTTCCTCCTTCTGTCTCCCACTTGTTAGGCTGGTAGAGACTTTCCAACCTCAAATTCCTAGAGTGTATTGGGA
The DNA here is from genome assembly GCF_022539315.1 of Serinus canaria. NCBI lineage: Eukaryota > Metazoa > Chordata > Aves > Passeriformes > Fringillidae > Serinus > Serinus canaria. The sequence goes on from NC_066316.1 coordinate 93,506,798, forward strand.
GTTTGTCTGTTAAATGCTGTTTATGAAATAAATCCAGATTTTTTTTTTTACCAAAACAACTATGATTTTTTTATCAAAAGAGAGAGATTGCCAGAATTATTGTGCAGTCTGACAACCTGATCCTAAAAACCTGCCTTTAAGGCCAAGTTTACAATTCTTCATCGAATAGAAATGCAGCTGAGGTCAAAACCAGGTTTTGTGGTTTAGGGGTACTTGATAGGTAGAGTCCTGAAGCAAAGCAGTAAATGTTTGTATTAATTACATTGATAGTGTACAAAAGAAAAGATTTTTGTTTAAAAAGAAAAAGATTACAAACTCTAGCAATTAATCAGGACTATTTTGGACGTGAAGCTGTACACAGTTAAAGCAGTTTGTTGACAAAGTAAACAGTAGTAACCTCAGGCATTTGTTTTTATTTCACAGCTCCCTAACTCCCAAAAATTATAAGGCAACAAAGCTCTGGAAAGAATATATTTGTATTTCAATAGACAAAGGCATCAATATTACTTTACTTTGACAAATATTATAAAAATTCAAATTATACTTTCATTGCTAAGCTCCAAAAATCCACTAGATTGACTATTGCACTGTTTAAGGTTTTCTATGGGCATCATGACTTGATTTAAACATTTGAGAATTAAACTATGAACCGTCAAAGGCAAAGCTAAAAATAAATGTTGCATATGTTTTGTCTCACAAGGGTGAGCAACTAATAGAAGAACAAAAGGTTATTGAGTAAATATAGATTTTTGGATGGAGGGAGTGGGTATAAAGGTTCAAGATATTTTAGTGCTTTTATGACAGACCGACACAAACATTAAGAAAGTTTGACCTATTGTGTATCCAAACTGCAACAAAAAATGATTTATGGCTTATTTAAACTTGTGGTACTGAGGTGGAAGACATTCATCTCATTCTATGCATGCTTAGAATAAATCAAAACTGATTTGTGGATAGGACATTAAACTTGTTTTGTATAAAATTGAAGTTATAAAAATATACCTGTGTTTTCTCAGACTACTCTCCCTAGTAAAAAATAACCAGTAGACTGGTTAAAGAGAGTGAAGGTCTTCCTTTTCCTACACAGCAAACATGAACAGCTGCTTGGCTTGAAATGTTTCCCTAAATATGAATAATGGCTCTGGATGAAGGGGTCAAAGTATGAAATAATCATCAGCATAGCACAGCCAAACTTTTGGCAGCGAATTATCCAAATCCCATTTAAACACATTTTCAGATCTGATCTTCCTTTTGTAGCAACAGTGAGCAGGGTGAAGCCAAGGGGAAAGAGAGCAGAATTTAATAGAAAAATCATGGAACTGTGGTTACAAGAACTCAGCTCAGAATACAATTTACTATAATATACTTTCCTTTGACACTGAAGAAGTATCTTATGAAAAACAATGGAAATAGCTGAAGGTGCTTCATGCACATAGCAAATAACAATTTGTAACAGTCAAAATACTGAAAAAAAAGAATTTTTGTATTGAAATTTGATCTACTTTTCTCAAGGTTTCTAAAGTAGGCAGGACTTCACTTGAGAACTTCACCTAGAGTAACTCTTACCTTCATGCTTTGCTGTTGTATGGTTTGGAGTTTAACATAGTAAGAAGTTGAAGCCAACCCTGAAGTTTCTTGTTACCAGATTTAAGTGTGAAAAACCACAGGCTTTTAGATGAAGTGTTGAAGCACTTCCTCAAATCAGGTCATTAGGCCACAGATTTTGTGGAATTCACTAATCTTTGCTCTGTCCATTTTGCAGTGCCCATCCAAAAGCATTCAAGGTTTCATTTATTTTACTTTCATATATATATATATATATATATATATATATATAAAAGTATATATTTTAGGACAGAGTAAGACTTAAAATAGCCAAACCCAGTGTTTCTATTTGGACATTCACAATTAGCACACACTTGAAGGCACAGGATTTGGTCTTTAATTGGACCTGTTTGAAAATGATGCAAAATGAAATGTCAGCATTGGCTTTAGTTTCCCAAGACTGGATTCTGAAAGTTTCCATTCTGCTTCTTTCAGAGTTTCTTTGACCTTGGTAATAGATAATGTTCAATTAGGAAGTATTTACTTGGAAAAAGGAGAGATTTTTTCTTTTAATTTTATTCTCTTTGGGGACATGAAAGTTATACTGCAGTCAAGAAAAGAAATCCTAAGGCTTCTAATTTCTCTCAGTAAATGCAATCCTGCTGAATTTCTACCTCTCATATAACTTCTGCCTTTGCCTAGCATGCACAGATTTACAGGTATTGTCCTCTGCCCAATTTCAATGTTCAGTAAAGCAGAGAAGGGATCTTGGTTTTAATCCAGCATAAATTCCTGGTTAGTTTTATGGGGCTATCTCATGCAGGACACAAGGGGCAAATATAACTCCAGCATGTATCAGGACTCTGGAATGAACAGACCCTCAGAGGGGCTCAGAGCTGTTTTGAAGACTTTGGGATTGCTTTTTTTTTCATTGTAGAATTGGCAAAGCTCTCGGTTTTCTTTGACTCCTGGACTAAAACGTTTGATTTGTACTGGGCTTTGAGTTAATAAATATTTGGGATCTGACTCTTGAAGTAAAATAAAAGTTAAAACTGTCTACCCTATAGGGACAAAAAGGATGGACACTTCTCAGGAAAACACGTGGGGGTTGTTTCAGCTGAATTAACAAATCTTTCTGTAAGACTTTACCTCTCTTTGCTTTGCTACAGCACCAGGACTTTGCCTTTCTGCAGGGATGCCAGTGGGTGCAAGAGGGCCCTGCTTCAGTGCCAGGGCCTCCCAAAGCACAGAAAGTGATTTGAGAGGAATGAGGGAGAAGGAGGGGTTTTGAGGTGTACCATGTTTTCAGCATCCTGGCTGTCTGTTATGGAAAAGCTGGAGGCAGAAAGGACAGAGAAAGACACTTTGGTCTCTAGCAAGCACAGGCTTTGATGTCTGGATACATTGTTAGCTGGTTTGGGGTTTTTTTGTTTTGTTTTTTTAAAAAGCTTTTTCATATTTCACCATGTCAAATATGTATCCCATTTGGCAGTGGGGTGTGAGGAATGAGCCACTACTCTTTGACAGTAGAGGGTGTCAAACTGCTACAGTCAGAGTAATCTTCACCCTGATGCACACAAGGGGAATACTCTGTGGAGGGCCAAAAAATTTTACTGAACACAAAATTGTAATATTGAGGAAATGTCCCATCCTCCTGCAGGGACAGGGAAGTAATGGGTGGAAAGTAACACAACCTTTTAGCCTTTGTTTTCATGCAGCTTAAACCCAGAACAGACTATTCAATGTGAGAGTTTATTATGATTCATTGAATATATAAATAAACACAAATATATATATAGAGAGAGTCTATGAATAAAAAAGCATATTTCTATTCTCTGTCCTCTGAGGAACAGGAAATGAAATAAGAAACAAATAAGAAAAGGAAAGGTAGCCCCCACAGGTTCCTGCAGTCCCTGCACTGTCAAGGAGCTGATCACAATGCTCAGAAGTTGAGAGGCTTTATTGTGAGTGACATAAGATTGTATCTTGCCTTGATCATCTCATGTCTGAGATGACAATCCGAACATTCTCTGAAACAATACTTTCTGAACTAGTCTTCCAAACTGTAGATATTCTTGTATTACCTTGCATTAATTCAGTTAATTCATTTTAATTAACTGAATTAAAATGCATTTTGTGGAACTTGAAATACTTGACTCTATAGATTCAATTCCTATACACCAGAAACATATTCATAGTATTTACAACCTTGCCAATTTTTTTAATTTACAAATACACCAGCAGTGGTTTTAGTTCATCTCAGTCATGTGAACAACTTTAAATAAAGAACTGATGACCTGTTAGCAACTGTCTGACTATTGGACACCTCTTTACCAACAGTTAATTTTCTGGGATCTGCCATGCAGACAAAATGTCTTTTGTTTATATAATGTGTATTCTGTAATGCAAACATTTTTGTTAAAGTACTATGCTGCAGTAAAAAATGTATAAAAATATTGTTCTGTAGAAGAAAAATATATTGCAAAAATGAGTTGTTTTCTCCGTAACAACCTGCTGTACCAAATATAAGAGAAGACCCTTTTACTGGATTTGCCTTCTGTGAATCCATGTTGGCTGTCCTGAGTTATATTTTCAAATTTAATTGTTTGCTGATAGAATCCAAAGTTGTGAGTTTCATTATATATTACCTGCAGTGGCAATACTCTATTCTTTTTGAATACCTTCAGTTTTTCAAATTTTCTCAAACTGGGCTTCAGGGCTTCAGAGATTCTCCTGAAGATGCTGGGAGAAGCAAAGGGAATGAATTCCATAAGCTTCCTAAACCCAACTGCACAAGACTCTGAGCAACCTGATTTAACTTTGGAGTTGACTTGCTTGGGCAGAGGATGGGTCCAGTGACCTCCAGAGGTCCACTCTAACCTAGATTTTCCTATAAATCTTTTTTACATTTTATATCCCAAATGTTGGTAAATAAATATCCCCCCAAGAGAGGTGATAAAGGAAATAATCATATAGCTGTGTCATATTGCAAGAATTTACTCAGATTATCTTAAATCTATAATCCATTATTTTTTTGAGTGATTAACCTGGCATCTTGAGAATTTTCATGCATTTTTTGTACAAGGTGTTTCATGACTGTTCTGAGTGAGTAATGAGAATTAACATGCTAGTATGGAAGATTTCAGAGGGAGAAGAAAATCACACTGTGCTGACATCAATAAAACCTTTCATTGTTTCATCAGTTGGTGGAACTAAAGAGGTTTCTAAAAACCTTTTGCTCCAAATTAGCATGTAATTGTATGTCATGACACTTGACAGGGAGGCAGTGGACTTAACACCACTCCTTTATTGGAAAAAGAAAGGGTAATAAACTGAGGGCAGCTTGAATAGCTAAGTTCCTCTCAGCTGGAGGAATACATATGTACACAAAATCCATCCACAAAACACAGCACAGCTTGTTGCAGAACATCAGTGCTACAGGAATGCCATCACCTTGGAGTACTGAAGTAGAGAGGTGGTGATCCTGCCTTAGCTCCTTAGCTACATTTTCCCTCAGGAATTAATTCAGAATTTCAGTTTTATATTAACTGCAATGAATCAGTTTCTCTGCAGCTGTATCTGAAAGAAGTACAGTGCCTTTTATTTTTAGATGCATTAAAATCAATTTCTTGTGATTAGTGCTTCTCATTTTCTGAACTTCCTGCTTTCTGAGCAAATGGCAATTAGTTTGCTAAGAATACCCAAGTGTTAGAGAGTAAAGTTCGAAAAGCTCTGATGTAAAGTTCTGCTTCCATTCATCTACAGCCATTTTTTAAAAAATCCTGATTTCAAGACTGACTCCAGTCATGCACCTGTTTGACTCAAGCTGGAGGATCTGGCACAGCATTAACCTTTAAAACACTGTTTTTTAAACAAAAAGGGACTAAGTGGGATTTTGCATGCTCAGTAGGAACCTTCCAGCCACCAGTGACTCCTGCAGCAGAAACCCCCTCTACCCCACTGAAATCTACCCCAAGAAGCTACTATAAAGGGGAGAAATTTCATTTGGTGCATATTGAAATGCCTGGTTTACTTTTCTAAGCTAACCCATGTATGAATTTTTTAGCACAACTCTATTTAAAGTAATCACAGAAACCTATGTACTGAGTTGGAAGAAACCTAAGGAATCATCAAAGGCCTACTCCTGGTTATTGACTGATCAGTTTAATCTTTCCTGTACTTGTTTACATGTAACCCAAAAAATGGTGTACCAGAGGCACTTCAAGTCACTATTCACGGCACTGAATGGACCCCTTGATCTCCAGAAGATGATGATGCACAGGAGGGTGTGTGCATACCAGCCCAATCAATGGGCTCTAAAGTGCAAGGGAACTCATTGTGAAGTTGGTAATCATGCAGTAAGTTGTCAAAATAGGGCTTCTGTGCTTAAAAATGTGTAGAGGGCAGAGATGATCCTAATAGGTCTGAGTTTATCCTAATCACAAGCCCCTCACTTCTCCCTTGACTACTTTGTCTCATTAGCCAGGGAATTATCTGAGTTATCCTATTGTTTTCAAGGCAAGATCAGCTTGCAATGCAGAACCTTTCCCTTCCACCCAGGAGGATGTCTGCATGCATATCCATTTTAAGGTTAGTCATCACCTTACTTTTTTAATCTAATCAAATTCATTTTTCATTGTTTTACCTGACTAGGTTTTTAATGGCTCTTGCAAAATGATGTCTGGATTTGCCATCTATGTTCTCTCCAAACATCTGTGTTAACAATGGACAGATTGTACCAGGTAACAATAATGTTACTACAGTTACAAGCCATTTCTATCTCTTCATCCCTACCAGAGCAAGACTTTACAAAATTTTGTTCCTGTTTTCCCAGTCTCATTGGAAACATTGATAAGTGTGTTTCTTCCTGGTTATCTTTGCTGCCAAAATGAATTTTCATCTTGAAAACCACAGCCTCAACAGTGCTGCCTCTCCCATATTCTTTGTGCTTGCTGATCTGAGTACCATCAAAGCCTTCATCACTGTACCCCTAATACTGTCTTCTGCCCTGAAATGCTGGTCTGGCTTCCAGACTCCACAGACCTCATTTCTTGTCATCCCAGGTCCTGCTCTACAGTGTTAAGCTTTCAGACATGATTGCTATTCAGAGCAAAGCTTGGGTTGGGAGCCAAACTAGCACTTAGGCAGCTTTCAGATACCTAAATTGCGAGATGTGAAACACAGATCTTCCTTCCTTCTCATCCTTTCCCTCTACTCAAAACCCCCTATTCCTGAAGACACCCACGATAACCCTGCAGCCTCCAGAGGACTCATTCCTCTTCAGTTCTGCAGATGCCCTGAACTGTCCCATCTCTGCAGCTCTGCATCTGTCTTTGGACTATCTCCCAGTGCAGATATTCTCCTATATAACTTCTTTGGCAGGCCCCAAACCAAGAGAGTTAGGCACCTAGGCAGATACTTAGATGAAGATGAGAGGTGATGGGTCCTCTTATTATTATCATTTGGTGGCTCACAAATTTTTCTGTCATAACCTCATTTTCTGTTGCAGTTTATGACCTGGGTGCTTCCCTCGAAGAGGGGACCGTTAATGTTTTCCAGCACCTGAAACGGCTCACATCAGCAGCCACAACTTCCCAAGCTGTGTCCTAACCACAGCCCTAGGTTAGGGAGACTTCTGCTAGCTTTCTCATCTCTCCTGTGGAATTTGTGCTCATCACTGGAAAGAGAAGAAAGCATCTTCAGGTGTGTCTTTCACTCCATAACCAGACACTTTGGGAACTCCCTCTGGAGGTCAGAGATGTGGGTTTGACCCTGCTTATTTGCCCTCCCCTTCAAAAGGCAAAAAGGGGAGGGCAGAGGTTGAAACTTTTATTCATTGGCCATTGTTAAAACTGTTGAACTACTAAATAAATATGGGGACCAATACTTTCCAGACTGCTGAACAGTCCCCATACTCTACATCAGTGAGAGAACCAATCCATATTCCCTTCAGGGATAAGATATCACACCACCCTACTTGCTGTCACCTATCTACTTCCCCAAATCTACACCTTCACCCCAATTTCAGCATTGACAATTTCTGCTTTGTTTCAACTGATATGATTTAGGGAGTAGAAAGGATGAAGGGCTTTTATTTCACATTAAGCTGCCATTTCACAAAGGGATATGGCTGGATTCCATTTCCATTATCTAGTTTGGCCATTATCTGACATTTCAGAGGGAACTGATTCATTGAAATTATATTACCTCAGCACTCAGTGGTTACTCACTGCCTTCAATAGGAAATTGTTCAGATAATCCATTTGGGCATCATTTAAAAGAGATATGTAGGGTACTCCTGCAAGTAAGGCAAGCAGCACTGGATCAGCATGGCTAATGGCACAAAATGGGAGGCAAATTCTGGTTGAAAAGGGTTGAAAAAGTAATAATTTATTTGAGAGGATTATCAGAAACATGCTGCAGTGTTCTTGAAACTAATCCTATTGATTCCCCTTCCTTTTGATCTGTAGTGTTTTTTTTATATCAGGCAAGCTGGAGTGTGCTTCAGGTTCAGTTCATTCTTATTACTTCATTTATCTGTATTCTACAGAGCCCCACAGAGAAGTTAATCTTTAATTTATCTGGAGAATATTTATAAGTAGCATCTCATAACAGCCTTTTTTACCACTGCAATAGTGAAAGTTCTATCAGCAGTACCATTATGAACTGATGAGTCTCATTTTTAAAAATGTAGTTGCAAAAATATGGTTTCAGTTCAGACTTTATACTGAACTTAGCCATCAGCGGGCAATTGTTTTTTCTTAACAGTATTTTTATGAAGATATTTGAGAAGGGACAAAACTAAACTCTGGGGAATTACAGAAGTAGTGTTGCAAAAGAGGCTTTTCTACAGTAAGATAAAAACTGAGCAGAGGCATCAGTGAATACCAAAACTGGGAACCAGCAGAAATGGGTCAGAGCTTCCTCATGCCTAGTCAGTAAAGAATGTTATTGAGCTAACTGAGAGCATCCAAATGCAACTTTGCACTTTGGAGATCCTTAAAATCACATTTTTGTCCTTTTCTATTTTCAAACTCTGCAATGAAGGTGTAATTTGCACATCCTAAAAGCTTAGTATTAATGGACATGCTTGCACAGAGAGTGTCTAAGCCTTGCTAAAACACATGGGCTTGCATAAACATTCCTTGATCTTTTCAGATTAAGCTTTAGAGTGTTTGTGGGAGTTTTATTGTTTGTCTATTCAAATTTAAAACAGACCTAATCTTCTTATGTTCATTATAGAAATTAAAAATTTGGTCACTGATGCTAATCACAAGACTATAAAATCAACATGTAGTTTGGGTGAGATTTTTGTCAATCTTCTCTCTTTGGTATTAGTAATATTAGGTTTTTCAAACACAATTTGAAATCCTTTATGCAACCCCTCACTTATCTTCCGTGGGCCATTCTGAATCAGATCTTACCAAGTGAGAAATGTTGTCACAGGCTGACCAAAACTATTAGCACTGGAAAAAATGGTCCATGGTATGCAGGGGCATCATAGAGGCTCCTTTTTTTCCTTAAAATCTAAAGAAAAGTACAGTCAAAGAGTGTTTAGGGAACTACAAGTAGTAAAACTCTGTATTGACTGGCAGTAAGAAAAGAGGAAAAGACAAAACCTTTATTTTTCAAAATTGCAAATTGGTGAATTTTGCCAATTACTGTTAATTTGCCAATTACTTCATCTGAAAGTGGATCTCAGAAGAAAAATCATGGTTTTAAAGGAATAAATCTAGAGGTTTATGATTATAAATATTAAGCCTGAATGTTTATGAAGAGAATATTTATTTGTTATAAGTTAATAAAAATAAAGGACTAAAAGTCCTAAAATTAGGGCTCTTATTGTAAATGGAAAAGCTGTTCCTGGTTTCATTGGTTTTTCCAGCTTCTCGTTGAAACTGTGTGATAACACAACTCAAGACATGTGCACTGTAACTGCTGCAACTACAACAGCACCAAAGAGTAAATGTTCTCCAGAGCAATGTTCAGCTGCCAGGGGAGGCACTGAAAATAATTCAGACTCACTCAAGGTCAGCTGCACTGAAGTGGAGGGTGCCAGAGGGGAGGACTTCAGCTCACTGGTGCTGACTGCACCTGGAGGGGCTGCCAGTGGCCAAGGGCTGTGGGGCTTTCCTTTTCAGCACAAAGTCATCTTGACTATCTTTCAAGCAGTTACCTGTGGTGGTGTTTGCGGGGTCCCAGGGCGAGGGAAGAGATGAGAATCTTGATTCCATGTTTCAGAAGGCTTGGTTTATTATTTTATGATATATATTATATTAAAAGAAAATTGTATACTAAAACTATACTAAAAGAATAGAAGAAAGGATTTCATCAGAAGGCTTGAAAGGAATGGAAAGGAATGATAATAAAATCTTGTGACTGACCAGAGTCTGAGACAGCTGGACTGTGATTGGCCATTAATTAAAAACAACCACATGGGACCAATCAAAGATGCACCTGTTGCATTCTACAGCAGCAGATAATTATTGTTTACATTTTGTTTCTGAGGCCTCTCAGCTTCTCAGGAGAAAAATCCTAGCAAAATATTTTTCAGAAAATATAATGGCGACAGTTACCTGTCTCACTTTAAGTGGGAAGAAAAATTTCTGCAATGGGAGAGTCTTTGGGGAGCAAAAGGTGGAGAAACTCTGTCAGGCAGGACATCTAGGGCAGGTGGGAGACAGGGGCCTGGGAAGGACAGATGTGAACAGTGCCGGGGAAACTGTGGTTTGAGGGAATTCAGGTGTTGGGTGTTGTTGGGCTAGGAGCTTGGGATTTGGCATGAAGTTAGAGGTTTCTAGCACAGTAGTGGAGGGAGCAAGGATAAAAGGTTTTAAGAGGTCATTATGAGATAAGGTACTCCTAACAAGGAATACTAGTGGTAAGCAAAGGTATAAACCACTGAAGCATTTCTCTCCCTTGTCCCTAGCCCCCATCCTCTTTTTTCTGTTCTCTGGCATATAGAAATCACATTTTTGAAAACTTAAATGTGCTTGGCATAAGGGATGAACTGATCCTTAACTTTCAAAATATTTTCATGATATTTGTCTTAATTGACTCTTTGACATAATAGGTTCTTACTGGCCTAGAAGAAAGATCAGGTTTTAGACTAAGGATAAAAAGAAATGCTTTTTGCAACTGTAAGGAGAAATCTCAGAAAACCAGTGGATTTTGTACTGTTCAACATGTTCAGAATCATCCTAGAATAACAGTATTGTTAGAAAGGTGAAGTTTTGCAGTAGGTAAGAAATTATCAAGTGGGTTCAAAATGAAAATTGAATGCAGAATGCTACTGAAGGAGTTCAGAATACCGAATGGCAAAATCACAGATTAACTTCAATGTCATTAAAGGCAAAGGAATTCACATGGGAAGAAATATTCACAACTGTACATGCATAGTGATGGATGCTAAATGAGCTGCTGCTCAGAAAAATGAAGTTTTGGAGCTGTTGTGGCTTGTTCTCCTGAGACATCAGCCCAGTCTGTAGCTTTGGTTGCTAAAACACAAGTGCTTGTTTGGCTCTATTAGAAAAGAATGAAACAGTGAATTTAATCATGTCACTCCTCAACTTGGAATTCTTTATGCATTTCTTGTCATGCCTTCTCAGGAAGAATATTGCAGAACTAGGCTCATCCACCTCCTAGATGACCTTCACAATTCATTTGTTCTGGACATAATAAATGTTCGAATACTTGGGAAGCCATTGCTTCCCTTGTGCAAAAGAAATGATCTCCTCCATTACAATCTCTTAGAGAAGAGGAATCCACCCCACTTTGCCTCTTCCCTGCAAAGCTCAGGAATGTTCATGTTAAGTTGAACTCACAGTCTGAAGGAGGTAAATCTAGAGGTGAAAAGTACAGTTTGTTAAGATGTGCTGGTTAGGTAAAGCAGCAATGACCTTGAGCTTAGTTCTTCCACAAGTTGGTTTTTGCTCTGGTTAAAGGTGGTATATCTTATATTCCCTTTTTTTCCTTTTGGATCATCAAATTTTTAGCAATGAGAGAATTGTATTATCATGAAAGCATGAATCTCTTTCTTTTGAGCCTGGCAGATGACTTGAAGCTGGCCACCACGACAACAGCATCTGAACTCCTTTCAAGTGATTACAAGACTATGCAGGTCTGAGGTCTTGGTAGCCCAAATCCCTCAGGGAAGAGGGATCTCTTCTCTTCACACCACCCCAGACCCAGCGCATTCCTCATTCCTCTGAATGTAAGAAAGGCACCCCCCTCCCCTCAAAACTCATCAAAACCTAGCAGCAGTATAGTTTCTGATGGATCCAGGAGTTTCTTAAAGAAAATAATTGACATAGGAACATCTGCATTGGAAGCAATCCACATGAGTGGCACTATATTTTTCTATCTTTCAGCCTTAATTTTAGCTTTAGTAGTCACGTATAAAATGTGATTCCTATTCAAGTAAATTCCTGCCTATGTGATAGAGTATCAATGAAGCTCATAAAGTCTTTTTAAAGAACTTTAAAAACTGAAACCAGAAAGTGTGAAGTAAATTTAAGGTTCAGAATTTTAGTGTCAGTGTGAACTGTGCAGGGAGAACAGGACAGTCTAAAATGAAAAATTTAGACTGACATGTTCATGGCTGGCTAACTCAGACCCAGAAACCTATACAAAAATGTAAGACTGTGTTCTGTGGGTGAAAAGTCATAAGAGTAATGAAAAAATTCTGAATTTCTTTTTCTTCTGTTCACTCCCAGGAATACAAGGATGGGCTACAAATTACCTCTATAATAAATCTGGTTTTTACAGGTGATTGACCATACTGAATAACTGACTTGGAAATAAGGTATGGTGACAAGTTGGAATATGGTTATAGAAGGATTGTGAAGTCAGGATCAGTGGCAAGCTTATCTCCCCATTTGTACATACAGTTAAAGAGATAACAACTCTTGTAGTTTTATCTTTGCTTTCTTGATACATAATAGCTTTCTTAAACCTCAGCTATAGAAGTCATAGGGTTATGAAAAAAAAAAAAAACATAACGAACCAACCCAATCCTTATTAAAACCCCGAAATTTTTAAGACTCATGCCTTAAGAGGAAAAACAGAAAATACGACCAAAACAAACTAAAAATAGCAGAAAGCAAACAAACTAACTAACTTATATGAAACTTCTTATATCATACTGGATACATGAATCGCATGGCAGAAAATGTATTGCACATGTTAAAACAATGGCTAGGTAAAAGCTACTGACTGAACATCAGATTTTCTAAGTACAGTTAGGCCAAAAGTAATCCAGTACCACTAGATCATGTCTGGATTATCAGAGATCCCTCCACAGTGCTAGAACTGCACATAACCTACTGCCTGCAATATATAAAATCAGGTGAATGAGCACAATTCATCCTTGGTCAAAATTCTTGGAGTACTACATTATTACAGTAGAGGAGTAGAGCTCAGCAGGAACATGAAATGACATAAAATGTAATTACTGTGCTCAGTGTATACAGTATGCAGCATATGCTTCTTATTTGATATGTGTTAAAGAAAATTTGCCTCCAAAGTACCAGCTTTAAATGTAAACAAGACATGATGACTTCACTGTGGAAAGTTTTTGCAGTGGCTGGTGCAGGATGAAAAATACCTCAAGAAGTTCTGCAACAGGATGTATCTCTAACTCCTCTCTTGGGTCTAGGTTTCTAACTCTTCTCTTGTATCTACTGACCAGATATTTTACAGATACTTTCTGGGTAACAGGAAAGCTCCCTGTTAGATTTTTGGTGTTGGGATTACTGAATACAAAAACCAGACATGTCTTGATTAGTATATATTCAGGGTGGGGAAAATAGTTCTTGCTGACTAGGTTTACCAAAAACTTTTTTAAAACAAGCAGTAACCACAAGTGTTTTTCCAATAATAACATGAAAAAAAAAATCATGTACTCACATGCTTTGCAAGATGAAATCATGGATTGAAATCAGGCCCCAAAGCCACAGGGTTTTCCACCTTTGTTACACTTGAAATTTACTTGTGATTTTGTATCACACATATATTTTTAGCAGAGGTAGATTAGAAGTCTAAATGCCATTTTTGGTGTCATTTCAATAGTTATGAACCTTAAATGCATACTCTCTGAATTTCCTATACATCCAGGCAATAAAATTCTAGTGTGTAAATGTAAAAACCCCTTTATTTCCATATCTATATATCTGTCTTTTTTGAAACTGTAGAAATATTAAACAGCTGAATGGAAGATCATTTGTTCCTTGAAGCCAGTTCTGATGAGAAAGACAGGATTTAGGTTATTGTATGGCCCTATATTCACTAGCTAGTGCTCATGTTTAGAGGATGCTCTGGAAAAACATTGCCTGTATTTTATTTTCTTCTAACCTTGCTTTTTGTCTTAGTTTGGTTTTCTTCTTGCTTTTTATTGTTTGCAAGGCAGACTCTCTGCTGTTTGACAGGCATGAAATAGTATGAAACAAAGATATTTGTAATTATGGGGAAGAACAAACCATTCCATTTGCTTGCAAAGCAAAAAAGTACACCCCTTAAAAAAAAAAAAGTTTTTAAGCTGGCATTTATTTTACATGTAACTGATCAAGGGTAAGTCAGTGGGAATTGTCTGCCTGGCACAAGTTAAAAGGAAAAAGTAAAAAAATAAAATCTGCAGGGGACAATATATGTCATATAGCCATTCTAGCTGAAGCACAGTGTGGAATAAAAAGGGTTGCAGGTTATAAGCAAGTTGTAAATTCTTTGTCATCTAATTATTTGCTGCAATCAGTCTTCCAGCACATGAATTCAGGGGATTGCACGTGATTGGTGTGAATGCTGTACCTAAAAGGTCATAAAGACTTGAGCTGTTTTCCTCTGGAGATTTTTATGGGAACTGAGCAATTCTTGGGATGCCTTACCCCATGACATGCACTAATGGGAAACTGAAAGGTGTTAGCATCTCCCCAAAGCCAAAAAGAAAAATTCAATCATTTTTGGCAATGCTCCAAGGCAATTCCTTTTGAATTAATCTGTGCCATCTTCAATCTCATTAGGAATTAGGGACTCACAGATTCTTGTCAACATTAATATCACAAAGGGAGAAGTAGCTTCTCAACAAAAAGCAGAAAAAAATACTGCAAAAGAAATATTTGAGGCCAAACTCTGCACCTAGTTACACTTTGGTAAGTTTATAACAGATTCATGCTGATGAATTATATGTGGAAAATGGCTCATTCTTGCTTAAATAACAGTGGCCTGATTTTGAAGGCTGTACAATGGTTTTCAGCTGCAGGCATTTAATACTTCTGCAAAGGAATGCCCCAGTTCTCCATAGTATCCTTTCATTTGGAGCTGTATTTCTTTTCTTATAGCACACATTTTCCCCCCAAATTCTCTTTTCCTTTGAAGTTTGTTACATGGAAAAAATAAAGCTGCTTAATGAAATTTTTATTATGATGTTGCCCTTTGCATGGTGAATTTGGGACTGAAAGACAAATCTGATCTGTCAGTGTAGCAATCAGGTGTAAAGGCACTACATTTCTCTGTCTTTGATCCCAGATCATCTGCAGTCTCACAGTGGCATGGCTGACTTTGCCTATAAAAAGGCACTTTAGATTTGAAGATTTGCAGTCCAGCCTTAGTGCAGTGCCTCATGTGCAGTGAAGCTGCAGCACTGCTAGTCCCAGGTGGTAAAAAAGAGGAAAGGTAACAGTTGTAAGGGATAAGGTGTGGGGGCTTGGTTGGGTTTTGATAATTTTTTTTAAGTTATGGACTATATATGACACTCTAGTTTTTGCACAGTGTTTTAAAGTGAGGATTTAGTAAGGCCTTAGTAATATGGATGTCAAATTTAAAAGAAAAGCATCTTTTATCTATAGATAGAAGCAAACTGTAGGTAAGATCAATTTCCTTTGGACTGAAATATTTTTCTCTTTAAATATAGAGGTGGTGTCAAGTTATTATGAGATTTGTAGTGAAATGTGAAAACATTTTAAATTTAAATTTATTTTACATCATTAAATTGCAAAATCATAATTACTAGACTTGCAAGGGACTGGAGGAGGTCGTGCAGTCTATCTACCTCTCCCCCTGGATATTTCTGTCAAGCCACCTCTAATCATGCAGGCTTCACAAACCCTCATACAATCAGTCCTTCACTACTGTGATGATTAAGAAAAGAAATTCCTAATGGTAAATGTAATTTTTTTCTTGCTACCTCGTCAGCACATTAAAGAGTCGTAAACTCATATAACAGTTTGTGTTAGAAGGACCTTAAAGACCATCCAGCTCTAACGCCTCTGCCATGGGCAGGGACACCTTGCAGCAGAGCAGCTTTCTCAAAACCCCATCCAACCTGGCCTGGCACACATCTAGGGATGGGGCATCCATAATTACTCTGGGCAACTATAGTGCCTCACCACCCTCACAGTAAAAAATTCTCTCCAATATATAGTCTAAACCTGCCTTCACTCACTTTGTAGCCATTCATTACATGCCCTTGTGAAAAGTCTCTCTCCAGCTCTCTCATACCCTCTATCCAGTACCCTTGGATGCTGGAGGGTGCTCTAAGGTCTTCTCAGAGTCTTTTCCTTTCCATGCTGAACAATCCCAAGTGTCTCAGCCTGTCTGTACAGGAGAGGTGCCCAGCCCTGTGATCGACTTTGAGAACCTCCTCCAGTCCTTCTCTAACAGGTCCACATTATTCTATCATCTTCTGTGTTGGGGACCCCAGAGCTGGATGCAGTGCTCCAGGTGGGGTCTCACAAGAGCAGAGTAGAGGGACAGAATCACCTCCTTTGACCTAATGATGACACTTCTTTACAATAATTTTTTGCATCTTCTTATCTCAAGTAGTCTATTTTTCTTTTCACAGGGCAGAAGTTTCCATAATTTTCATCATTCTCATTGCTTTTCTCTCAACCGTCTCCATGGAAGGCATATCTCCAAGTGCAACAGTCAAAATTCTACATGGGGCCTTAATGTACAATGGATTCTTTGGAGGTGAATCCTGCTCAAACAGGAGTTTGCTTCTCCTGCAGTAGCAAGACACCAGTGTTTCATCCTATCACCTGCTGAAGACCCTGTTCTGCTTTTCCTGGACTGCTGCACATTGCCTCATTTGTAGAGCAAATTTATTTATTATTTCTGCTTCAGTTGAGGACCTGAAATTAGTCTTCAGGATTTACACAAACACTTTTCAGATGGTACAGGTCCCCAGGGTTAGATGCTTAGTTCACAGGTAGCATTACTCCCAAAGCCACAGAAATTTGGAAATTACTTTTTGAAAAGTGCTCATTGAATTTGTTGGTGCAGGGTAGAAGAGAGGCAAAATGTGTAACAACACAGAGTTGTGCTTCTTCCTTTATTCAGCTGAAATGTCAGAATTCTTCCCTGAAATACTACTTGTGTCCAGCAGTAGCTTCTCGTCCTTGGTGAGTTTTCACACACACCAAAGCACAGGGTATGTGGTATTTCACCTCACTCTGAGCATGCTTAAGTGAAGTGTTTACTTTGAGGTAAGGTAGGAAACAATGTTTGTGCTAAAATAAGGCAACATGAGCAGTACTTTGGCTTGTATGAGCAACCACTGCAAGCACCCTCTGCCATTGCTGATTTTGTTAGCATGATGGGAAATGAGATGCCACAGGAACTTTGAAAGTCAGAGGCAGAAATGACACAGGGCTTTCTGTGAGCAAACAGCCAGAAAACCAGTCTGTTTGCTGTATAGGTAAGAGCTATAATTTCCCCAATTTTGTGCTCATTTACCTTATCATTTTCACTTACATTGCATAGACTATGATAATTTTATATTGGTGTTCAAGTTAATGAAAAGTAGCTGACTTCATAGCTGTGCTCATGTGATTATTTCTATTTGTAGGTACTGAAAAAACCATAAAGTTGCCTAAGTGATACAAGGTTCTCTGTTCTAATAACACCCTATTAAAATAGCCCTTAATTTTGTAGATTTCTTTTTTTCCTTTTATGCTTCCTTTCATTAAATAACTATACAATAACTGACTGCATACATTTTAATCAGTATATTATGTATGTTTTTTAATGTGACAGCTCTGCTGGATTGTTCACTATTTTTTCATTGTACTGCTTATTTAAAATATGAAATACAATTCTTTTAATGTACAACCAGGAAAACTTTTGGGACAAAATACTTGAATCATTTAGTCCAGAATCATATGCAGGAGATAACAATATAAGACAGAATGAAAGAGCAAGATGTGAACTTGTTCAGTGTTTCAAAATAAACACAGGGTTTTTCAGTAAGTAGAAGACTGAGGAGTTCTGGGGAGGAGAAGAAACCCTCCAGCTGTGTTCAGGTGTCTGTGACTACCTGTTGCCAGAGTGACAACTGCAAATACCTGGTGATCTTCTCAAACCACTCTACAGGAGCTGGCAACAATTACCAGTTGGCAAGTACATCTCAGGCTTCTCACATAATCCCATTTTTAAACTGTGTACATGCAAACAATTTCCAGTAATCTCCCTCATTACATAAATGTGTGTGTTGTTTGTTGGATGCATGTAAGTGTGTTGGAGACTTGAGAATTTCACTTTGCTCTGGAGCCTTTCATGCCTGCCCAAACTCAGAACCCAGGTCTTTTTATGTCTCCTGGGAATATATAGATGTTGAAATCAGTACAGCCCAACCCACACACTCCCCTGCATGTGCATTCCACCATCTTCTCCCTTTGTGATTGGGAACTCAGCTTCCCTATCCATCAGGCCCATAACACCAGTTTTCTTTGACTACTTTGGATCCATATATTCATACTGAGCTTGTCCCTGAATTCTTGGGAGTCTGCTTGCATCTGTTAAGGTAGATCTTTTCTGTCCATCCAGACAAACAAGTTTTTCATTCAGATTCCCACTATCTCTCAGTTACTGCAACGCTGACATCTCTAATGCATTAGTGACATGTTTCCATAGCCTTCCTCACTCAACCATTCTTAATTATCTGTTCTTTGTA
Source organism: Serinus canaria (assembly GCF_022539315.1). Classification (NCBI taxonomy): domain Eukaryota; kingdom Metazoa; phylum Chordata; class Aves; order Passeriformes; family Fringillidae; genus Serinus; species Serinus canaria. The sequence continues at coordinate 93,525,285 of NC_066316.1, forward strand.
TTTTAAACACTTTCTTTGTCCTGTGATGCCAGCAGAGCCCACCATACCAGGATTCCCTAGAAATACCCTCAAACTTCCCCTGTTGCTCATTAGACACCTCCTGAGTGTTGCCCAGAGACAAGTAGGTGACCTGCCAGTGTTAGCAGCAGCAGAACATGCAGCTGTGGGGCTGACACCTTGAAGGCTTCAAAGGTTAGTGGGTGAAACTGACATTTTGTCCTCTGTTTATAGAGCAGCTGGGTCCACTTTTGTGGTTGAGTTCTTAGTTCTATTACAGCATAAAAAATCACTACTATTATTAATTACAACGTCCAAAGGTAATGATGGCACAAGAGCTGTAGAGAGTCTTGCTTTGTGTATACTCTTGCACTGTTGATGTTTACAGTAAATCCACATGTATGGAAGTGAGTAGCTTTGATTTCCTGTGGGTCACCTCATGCCTGCTTCTTCCCAGACATCTACTATATTGTTTTATTTGATACATAAATACTTCAAGAACTATATTACATTGCTGTAATTTTGTCTGCCTAGACTCAGACTTGTTGGAGAAGAACTAAGCATTTTGCTCCAGGAGTGCTAAATAAGCACAAGCAATAGTAAATAAATAAATAAGCAATAGCTGAATTACCAGTGAGGGATAAGGAAGACAAGGTAAAAGGGAGCCAAACTTGTGCCATTCCAATAGACTGAAGAGACAGCTGAAGTAGTCAAGACAGTAACAGTTCAGGTATGATTTAATGTATTCTGCAGAAAGTTCCCAGATTTCCTAACCTTGAAAATAAATCTTGAGACACAGGTGTTTTTCTGGCAGAGAAGGCAGTGCTGTTGTTGCAGCAACAGCAACACCTACCTGGATTTACTGGTGGAGCATGTTTCTGGTTTACAGCCTCCCTTCTGTGAAAACACTATGAGATCTTTTTGTTGTTGTTGCTTTTCTTTCTTACTTTAAACGTAGTTTTTTCTCACTTTTGTTTTTCTATTGAACCTTTTTTCCATTTGGGAGGGTTTCAAAGTTTGCAAGTATTTTTCATTTTTATAAAAAAGAAGCAAGTTGACTAACACAGTCCATGCCAATAACAGATCACTCCTTTTAGGGCTGTTTAGGGAGTGCAAGGAAATACTAGACACCAATGCGGAGATGATACCAGTTTTTATATAGCACAGTTTATGGTATTGCACTATAAAGGCAGATGATCAAAAATATGACCTGTCACATCTACATTTGAAAATCTTCTCCACAGGCCTTCTGTTTGGCAAAGGCAGTGTCTTAGCTGAAGCTCTTGCTGGGGAGCAGTGCTCTGCTTTCTTGTAGGCCCTCTTTAGGTACTGGTAGGTGCTCTAAGATCTCCCTGGAGTCTCCCCTTCTGCAGGCAAAAAACCCAAGCCCTCCCAGCCAGCCTTCACAGGGAATGCTGTATTATAGTGGGGATATCATCAGGCAGCCATGGCACTGGAGAGGTTGTGTTGATCTCACCTGGACTGGTTTCAGAAGGTAAGAACAGACCAGCTCCCACAGTGGTCACCCCAAGAAACTTAGACAAAACTCAGACAGGATTTAAAACTGAGCACAGCTGCTGGGCTGGTGGTCCTCGCTGCTGCTGCACCCTGTGCCCAGCCCTATGGACTCTTACAGGACTGAGTGCCTTTGAGAAAGTAAAGAAGGGTGTGAGGTAGGCAAGTTTCCATGGAAAAGTAATTTCATTCAAGAAAAAGAGGAATTTTCAGAAGGACTAAAGGAACAGGAGTTTTTCCTGTTAGTGGAGAAGCTGCTGTATGGGCCCTAAGTCACCTCCAAAGGGGACACCAACCACCTGGCAGGTCTGATGGAGCTCAGGAGCAAACCTAGCACTGGTACCTGAGCTCCAGGTTTCCTAATTTTCACTGTGGAATAATTTCACCACTGAAATTGAAGGACTGAATGTATAAAGATATTTCTGAAAGCCATAATTTTCGAGCTAGCAGAAATACACCATGTCTTTAGCATGAGGACTTGCCTGCTGTAAAATGTCTTGGTTTATATTTAAACCAGCCGTGGTGTTCAGTGACATCTAGGGACTGCCTTCGAGAATTGCATTGCCTGAGAACGACATCATGTGTCTCCTTCAGACTGCAGCTGGGAGTTTGAACCCTAAACCATCCCTTCCAGCTGCGGTGGTCATTGCTGAAGTCTGCAGACAGAAATTTCCATCTTCACAGTGACTGAGAAATGCAGTCATCATGACCTGTAGAAACAGATAAATATGTCTGCTCTAGCCATGCTGAGGCACAACTTTCTATTTTCAGTGAAACATTCTGAGCTACTTAAAAAATTGCAGGTTTTCATCTGAACATAAAGTTTGTGCTCGCCCCTCCACAAGGCCCCATGACCAGGGAGAGATTTGTTTACTCAAAACACAGTAAATATAGGGGGCTGCAGGCAGTATGTTCTTGGTCACATTTTAAAGTATCTAAGTTATGACCTCTTACAGTATTATTGGCTAAGAAACAAGATTCCTGTTGATTTTTTTTCCTATTTAACAACTGTAAGTAAATAAACATCAGTTACTCCATAGGCAAGCAGAATTCCTCTTCTTTCAAACTCATTTTTGAGAGTCAGGAAAGCTGCATTTAATGCAATTTACTTTTCAAGCTGCTGCAGTTGGTATTTCTAGGCATTAGCCATGTGGGAAGCAGCTGCTGACTTGGAGGAACAGGGTGCCATCTGTGCTTGGCATGGGAGTGCAGGAGCATCAGGGCATGGGCACCACTGGTTCCGGGGGCTGTCAGTGCCTTCCTGAAACAGGCTGCTGAGGGGGACAACAGGAACAGGGCACAGTATGTTCCAAACTGAAGCAACTCTACTAAAAATTCCTCCCTTTCTTTAGCCAAACTTGCTTGGGATTACAGAAATTAATACAAAAATGGACAGCTACCATAGGAGTCATACTGTTCTGCACAAAAAATACTCTGGAGATTTAGTTCTCATGGCAGGATTCATTCAAACTCAGGATCACTTTGTTCAGAAGCCACCTGGACTGTAAAGGCAAACAAGTCCGTGCTTGGTGGCCTGAACAGCATCATGAGCCACAGTGGAACTTTACACTGTCACTGTAATTGCCAATACCTGCAAACCCTGGTAAGTGTACCCAAGGCTGTTCCAGCCAGGAAGTCTGCTAGCTAAATAGAGAGAAGGGCACACCAGGACCTTGAAGTCTAAAGTCCCAGAGCAGGCTCTATAGAAGAGCACTAGACCTGTTCTGGCTGTTCCCCTCTCAATTTACTGAGGAATGTCAGAGTATTCCAGTGGTTCTCAACTATCTCAGCTGTGGAACAGGCTCCTCCAGAAGGTGACTTGGATGTGTTGTGGATGGCCTTTCCTCTGGTTGTCAAAGGAGCTCAGGTGAGATGACGTGTAAGCTGGTACCTTGGTCTCCAAAAAAATGGTGGTGAACTTTGACCGGCATTTCTGGTAGTGGTGAACCTTGACCTACATTTCAATCTCAATCAGCTCTGCTGAAAGTTCATTTCTCAGTAAGACATCATGTACTGAGGAGTGGTGGAGTGTGACATGCTTACTTGTTTATTTGCTTTATTTTTAAACTCAGATGTGTTTTTTTGAATATTGTCTGTAACATTACGCGGCTGGGAGGGATCCCAGTGCCTTTCATTCCTTGAGGTTTTTGGATCTGTGGTTACTCTGCTGGTTGCTGGAAAGCATTTACTGCACATGCTTATGACAAGGAAGCCTTTGTGCTATCACAAACATACTGCTAATGAAATAACCCCGTTGTGTTTTGAATTCGTGTCTCATGTCCTCACAGGGATACCCCTGGTTTGAGTGCATGCCAGGCAGACCTGGCAATGCTGCCCAGCCCTGAGCAGGGCTTACACCACAGGTCCATGTGTTGTCACCCCCTTTGTTGTCCTCCTGCTCCACTGACAGCCTCACTGAGAGAGTGGCTCTCCCACATTCCACACAGTTCTGGCTCCTGCACCTTCCTGAGTGAAGCTGTGTTTTCCTGATTGACCTTGCATGGGGGGGAAGGGCATGAGGCTGCAGACATCAGTGCCCTTGTCCTGCTGTTTGGTGGTCACTTGAGGTTCCAGCTCTTCACCTTTCTGCCATCTGTTTCATATAGGCTTTTCTCATAATAATTGCTAACCTACTTATTTGCTTATGAATGGGATAAATTATTTCTCCCTTGAGAAATCAAATTCTTTCAATCTGTGGTTCCTTCAGAGAGAAACCTGTGCCCAGGCTCAACAGAAATAATTGCCTTTGCCCCAGTGTAATGACAAAGAGATAAGCAATCTCTGTGGCCCAGCAGTTCAGTGAATCCATCTTCCCTTCCTAACAGCTGGATTAGAGGCTTTGTGCTCCCAGGCTCTGCAATAGTTTCCATCTCTCAGAGAATACAAATAATTGCTAAGAACAAACCATGCTATCACAGTTGTCATATATTTCTTGGTTGAGTTATCAGCAATAACTTATCTATTATCCAGGGTTTATTGTTTTGGCACCTTTGGGAGACATACATGAAACACAATGAATATAAATCACATTGCATTTTGACAGTATCTTAAGATTTATGGAGAAACTAAAGAGAAAACAGAATCATTTTGTATGTGGAAAAGATGGGGAAATTGTTGATCCACAACGCGGTTAGAATGATCTCAGGCTGGTAAGACAATGAGAGATAAGTTTACCTTCAGATCCATGGAATAATGACAGTCAGCTGAAAATAGTAAAGGATTTTTAAGCAGCTTCACTGAAGTCAATGGGGGGCAGGGATGGAAGCATTTTTTTATCTCCAAAGTCATGGGTAAACTCACAGAGAATGCTTTTGAAAATCCTGCCAATAATTTGAACTCTTCATAACAACAGTCACAAGGATGTCTTTTCTGTTTGATTTTTGAGGAAAAATGTTTGCCACCATAACAGCAGGAACAGATAAAATACAGGGAAGCCTTATTACAAGCACAAACCTCTGTTCAACCCAGAGAACCTGAAGCTATAACACCACTGACATTTTCCATGAAAAATGCTTGATCTCTAGTCTCTTGTACAGATTCTTTATTCCCTCCTAGGTTCTGTAGTATGCTACTAACCATTAAGGTGATTCTCAGAGCATGGAAGTGAGTGACCTAAGCTTATAACTTTATTCAGCCCACCTGAGTCCTAGGCAAATCTTTCACCTTCAAATCAGACAGGAAATGCCTTGTGGCAGAAAGTTCTGTTTCTGTCGTCCCAACAGAAAAAGTTGGCTGTCAGTCTTGTCCCTCATTCTGGCTGCTCTCTCAGTTCCAGATGCTGGTCTTAGGAAAACCATCTCTGATGGCAGCAAGCACAAATATGCACCCTCAGGAAGAGACGTCTTGTTCTTTACATTGTTGCTCCAGTAAGATGTCACCTAGAATACCAGGTTGATGCATTCTGATGAATTAAAATTTGATTCTCACTGAAAAAAATGCCACTGTCATAAAACCTAGTTTGAAACAAATTGAATTGCCATGAGTTGGATTAATGCCTGGTTTGATCAAAAGTGCTCTTTAAAAAAAAATGAAAATATTTCCATCTCAAAATTGGTAATTTTATTAGGCCAGCCATAAACTTTCATTAACCTATATTTTAGAGGTCAGCCACTACACCAAGTTATTAATTATACATGTAGAAATAATTCCTAATTTCTAAAATAGTGGCAAAATAATTAAGAGTTCAATGTGAAAAGGAAAATGAATGGAGATTGATTAGGAAATTACTCAAAAAACAAAATCAATAGAAACAAATGTCTTAAAGAGGTGATTATCACACCAAAACACAGTGAAAAATGACAGGTCCCAAAGAAAGACATGATACTGATAAAGTTTTAAACATTTACACTTTTATTTTCTGTCTTCAAGAATACTGATGATCAGCAATAGAAAAAGCAGCATTAGGGATTTCTGACTGAGCACACGTGGAAGCACAGGCAGTGCCAAGTACAGGACACCAAGCCCCACTACAACAACTTGCTCAGAGGATGTTGTGCTGTCTGAAACAAGTAGTTTAGAAACACAAGACAAATGTTCCTTCAAGAAGAGATGGTGACTGATGGTTCATTTAGTGGGCTATGCAACCAGATCTTTGATCATCATTAGCAGAAGACCTCTAAAGGACAGTTTTGAACATCAAATATCACTTTGTCTTCTCAATGGCTATTTACAAGATTATTTCCATTATTTTCACAATTTTATAATCTTAAGGTGTTACAGGAATTAGGATCTAGGCTTCCTTTTTCATGAAAGATGGGGCCAGATGAACTTCCAAGGTCTTTCCCAGCCTGGGTTGCTCTGTGATTCTACTATTCTGTGAAAATATTCCTCTTTTTTTTTTTTTTTTTTTCCTTATATTTTAAGAGGTTCAGTTGATAGGTACTATTAAAATAATGAAAATTTTCCAAAAAGATGTAAAGGTACTGGCTGTGTGTCTGCACAAGTGAAACAAACTTAGTATATAGGATAAATAACACTTCTATGTGTCTGAGGTAGAAGAAGCAAATGTGATGTTAAGAAAGATAGACTCAAAAAAAGCTGAGAAAGAACAACTGCTCTGAGTTTATTTTAATTTTTTAATGAATGAGACTAATTAAAAAAAGGAGTAGAGTGGTAAAGGACTTAGAAGAAGACAGAGATCATTAGTCCTAGTGGAATAAAGAGAAATACATTTGTGGAAGAGAAAGCTTATGATGAAGTTTTTCTATTGTCTATAAAGCAAGTGGAATTCTGAATTTTAAAGTTCAATTTTTAAAGTGGAATAAGGTTCACAGCTCCAACTTTATGAAAAAATATTCTCCCAATGCTAACCTGATCTTCATGTATATTAGTGAGGATGTGCTCACCTTGTTGAATGCAGCTTGGTTAGTTCTGTCCTCTGGCACTATTCTCCACTTGCTGCCTGGGTGAAGCACAGTACATTTACACAGGACCAGTGAACTCTCTATCTCCTCCTTAGCTCTGTTGGCAAGGGACACCTTCTGTGATGGCTGCAGAGTGGTGTTGACTGATTTCAGGACTTAACAGACATCATTTTTCATCTCAAAATACAGCACAATTTTCTACAGATTTTGTCTTTCTCATGTCTCCAGTCTGCTAAGGCTGTAAAAAATCCTCGTGACAAAAAAACAAAGCAAAACAAAACAAATATCTGATCAACCAACAACAACAAAAAAACCCCAAAAAACCCCCACAAAAACAAAAACAAGACCCACCCAAACAAAAAACAAAACAAAATAAAACCAAACCAAAAAAACCCCAACACCAAATGATAAGATATTTAGTGTTTTATCTTAAAGACAGTAAATGCAAATATTTTCAGATACAGCCACCAACTTCTGGTCCTTCTCAGGCACAAAGAAGTGTGATTTCTCCTATGTATGAGACTTCTTTAGCTTCTGGCACAGTTACATGAGACTGAGAGTTTTCTGACTTGCTTTACAGCTTGAAATGTGGGTACATTACCTTCTCCTCATAAATAACTTACATTTTTGGCAGCAACAGAAGCCCAAGTAAGAAATTTGCTCTCAGAGGCTGCCACAGGGTGCTGGTGGTCACTGAAGCTCTGCAAGATGTTTCAGCTGTGGTACAGTAGGGCAAAAACTGCTTCTTGCCTTGTCCTGACCTTCTGAAAAAAATTTTGCTGTTTAGATCCATGAGATAGTCTTGTCTGGTGGAATCCATTGTGCACCATCTCTACTAAACCCAAAGATAGGCACCAAAGTCTGAAGAATGCCTGTGTTAAATAGCTCTTATAGTCAGCCCTTACATCTTAAACTGAGGTCATTACATATTTCCCCCCACACAGATGTAGCTCCAGCTTTAGGTGCTCCCTTTTCCCCTGCCCCTCACTGAACAAAGAGCTCAGGCACAAGTGGGAAAGTTGCCCTGGCTGGAAGCCACTGCTGTTACCCTGGATTGTCTCTGCAGCCCCAGTGCTGGAGGGTTTGCTGCAGGTGAGCATCTCCAGCCATTCAGTCCCTCCTGTTCTTCACCCAGGTCAGTGCAGCCCTAGGCACCCTGGAGAAAAGGAAATGGATATCAGCCTTTGCCTGGTGTTGTCAGGATCATCAGCATCTCACAGCATCATAGAGGCATTGCAAAGAGGACACAGAAGGAACTTGGTTCTATCCTGACACATTTGGCTTGTGGTTAGAGAATAAAAGAAATAAATACCTTAAAAACAAACCTTAATCTAAGACACTGCTATCTTTTTTCTTTTTTTTTTTTTTTTAGGAGGAAGAGCACATTTGTAACCCTTTTGATCAAAGGTGACTACAATGACTTCATGGTAATTTGTTAAACTCAGTGTAACCTGTGCATCCCATAGAGGCTGGACACCTGTTTAAATGACCAAATATTTCTTCTTTCCCACTACACAGGCCTAAACAGGATGTATGCAAAATTTGAGAGAAATAGAAACCAAGATATATAAGAAAATTAAAAATTTTTCTTGTATTTTAAAAAGAAGAGTTTCTCAGAGGGCAAAATAAATCAATCAAAGTTAAGTAGCATGTTTTCAGGATGAGCTATGCACTTCTGACACAAACCCATGCCTGCACTAAAGAGACTTTTCAGTCTTTTTCACGCAATTACTTACATTAAACTGTGGTCTCAACCATTTCTTCTTAATTTTAGGGTATCAACTGAGTTAAGTGAGGTGCTGTGAGACCACAAAAACTGTTCTCTAGATATGTTAATTTCCTTGTGAGGCCATGGAGGGTTTTGGATGCCTCAGACACAAGCACAAGCAAAGCTGGAGAACTTTGGTTCAGTGCAGAAGCTTCCTTGGAGGAAGGGACGGGAGTTGAATGTTTTTGCTCTTCTATAATAAACTTTTCCTTTGAGACTCCTGATTAACTCAGCCATTGATAGCAGAGAGTGTTTTCTTTCTTCTGCTGATTGGAGCAATCAATTTCATGTGGCCCTGGAGGAACAACCAATACATAAATATTTGCTTTCCTTCATTACCTCTCTAAAAACCAGACTTCTCATATCTGCTGGAAAGGAACATGGAATAGGGAGAAAGGGGGGGAAATTCAAGTGTATGCAGTATTCTAAAGATTTGTTATGTTCCTTGTAACTTGATTCTCTTCAGATTAAATAAAAGGCTACAATTTTATGTTGAATGTGGTGCATACCAGCCTGAAAACTTGTAACCTTTATTCAGGCTGTGAATCAGATTGCGAAAGCTGATGTTCACTAACTAAACATTTTCCAAGACAAATGCCATCCGTGGCTGCTGCCTGCCTCAGCTTGCTGTGCTGGAGGTGATATTCATAGCACTGAGCCCAGGAGGGGCTTGGAGGAAAGATACTGCCCAGCAGCTGAGGAACAGCAATAAGAGTATTTCATGGCATGAAATGTAGTGTTGGAGCCTTAGCCCTCTAAGAGGAGGGAACTCTGGGGAAATTTTATAATATTGGGTCCACTACCTTCTTTCTCTGTGGCCTGCATTTCCTTCCAGTTATAAAAATTAACAAAGAATGGAATAGCAGTGGAGCATTACCATAGCTTTCCTTCTGGTACGAGCAGGCTGGGGTCTCCTTGCCCATAATCTCGTTTTCTGGGAGCAGGGTAAGCTGTGCTTCAGGAGCTGTCAGCAAAGCCTCACCAGAAATAGCTGGGATATATCCGGGATTCAGGCATGTGATACAAGATTGCAAACGCAGTCCTGATGATTTGGTGCTCCTTGTGTCCCTTGTTCCTGTCTACTCCCAGATGCTGGGACACTCATTGTTCACATTCCTTATTCTTGTTGAGGGGGCAGGATGCAAGTACTTGGGGTGCAATTGTCTGCCTGAGCTATGCTTTAAACAGAGGTCATTTGAGTTAGAGCTAGGTAAATAAACTGGCTGAGGCTGCTAAAATGTCCTTTAAATATTTGTTTACTTACTGCATTCCAGTGGTGTGGCTTACACACTATCACATCTACTTTTGTCAGTACAGGAAGAAAAGAAAACCATTCTTCTCTGCGCTTAGAGTCTGGAAGCCAAGTATCTGTCTGGAACCATCTTGAGTGGCCAATTTATAGACATTCAGAAATACACATGTACAAAGAGGCAGAAAGTCCCAACACCACACATTAAAGTGGAGATTGCTGCAGTACCTTAAAAGCAGAAACACAACACAAGACAAAATCATCTAGAAGATGTTAATACTAAGTTTTTAATCTATTCTCTTAGAAGTAATTGTTTTCCTTAACTAAAAAAGGGTAAGGAAGATCCAGTATTTTACTAGGTATTAAGTTTACCTGTTTGAACACTATTTTCATGATATTTATGTTAGGGTTTACATATCCTTCCTAGTACAGTTATTTTTCTCCCCAAAGTGTAGTCTTTTGGCAGCCATCGCACACAACTTCAGGAGATGGTGTATGTAAACATAAATTCTACTCTTAAAATGAAGTGGCTCATAATTTTTCAGTGGGAACTTATGGTAGAAAAGAGTAAGAACTGTTCTATGGATATGAACATTACTGACTACAAGATGGCAGACAGCTTTAAATAGTTCACCACAGTTCAGCCAGAGGCATCAGATGATCCCAGAACACTGAGAGAACTGGCACACGGAGCTAGAACCATTATAAATACACCCATCACATTGCCTGTGGTAGCTTTTGACTAGAGAATAATAAACTTCCAAGCTATATTTAATGAAAGAAAAACATAAGTCAGACATCTACGGATCCATTTGTCAGTGTTCATGATTTTTGAACAATTTTGAAGAAAAACATAAGTAGAGATGTGGAAGAAATGCAACAATACTTACCAAATATGGATTCTGCAAGGCTTATCTGGCAACTTTCGTGCTCAGCTATTCCTGGGTAAGGGGGATGAACCAGAGCCAAACCATTCGGACTTGTCTAAAGCATGCCTTTGGTCATGTCCTGCATGAGAACTGAACTGGGACGCAGAAGATGAGGAAAATGGAGAGCAATCATCAGGAAATTCTTCACCAGGAAAAAATGAGGTGTTGCTTCAGGCAGGCATCCATGCAGTGGAAAAGTGCTTTTTTCTTTTACAGGGGTTGTTGTGAGATGGGGCTGAATTATTAGTTTAGTTGATAAGTCTTCCCACACAAAATGGGTACTCACAAAAGTTGCTGAAAACAGCAGGCAGTAGAGGCAAAATGTGTTCATAAGTAACATGCTATTAGGATTAGGCACTGGGGGGTCCCCAGGGTTCTGGTGGTAAAGTATATGACTTTGAAAAGTCCAAATGCATGTTTTCTTTCTTGACAAACTGTGCTTAAATGTAGTTTTGGTGAATGTGCTTGAGTTCCATTATACATTTATCTGCTATTCTGCTTTCCTTCTTCAGCACAGAATTTTTTTCTTTCTCAGTTTCTGAGTGTTTTGAAGTGATTCTCATGACAATCGTTGGAAAGGAAGACAAAAAAACCCAAAAACCAAACAACAAAATGTAAAGAAATAAGAGGAAAAGCTCTTGTGTTTCCAGATAACAGCAAAACCAGGTAACTGGCTCACTGACTCTTCCTTTGAATTTTGGCAGGATTATGCAAACTGTTTTTAAGATTTAAGGCAGATTCATTCTGGAAAAGGTAGCTCCTACACAGGGTTTCAGACAGCTTGACAGGAAAATGCATTTTCACTGATGCATTGCAAAAAAACCCTCAACATGGATCATTAGCAGAGTTTTTTCAGGGTAAGGGCGCCAGTGAGCTCTGCTGCACACTTCCAGCTTACACATGGGCTTAGCAGCAGCTTGTGCTTAATGGGAGCTGGGGGGGAGTGTTGCCACATCATCCAGCTCTCATGTAACACAGTTCCTGGACCTCAGTTGTGGGAAAACCAGTTTTTGGGGGTACCCACAGGCAGTCAGGAGGATTACACTAATCAGTGCCAGTGCAGGGAACAAGATCTGAGTCTCTTATGGAAGAACGTGCCCAGGAAGAATCAAGGGGGTGTGTTTCCTGACGGGGATTTTTTTAGGGGCAACTGGCCAAGCACTTCAGCAGCTAATTATATTGGGAGTTTATTTTTTGAAGTGTTTATAAGTGATCCAAAAAGAGGGAGGTTTGATTCTTCCACTTGACATGTGCCAAATATAATTGGAATGATCACACACTGGTCAGTCTGTGAACAAATTGGATTTGCAATTTTGGCAATCACCCGGCTTTTGAAAAGCACTCTGGAAATCAAGATGGTTTGTTTCATGCAATGCTGACAGTTTGTGGACGAAAAAAAGAATAGAAAAATAAGCACTTTCTTGCTAAACAAATAAGATAGATCTAGGATGAAATTTGAATCTTTTGAAGTTGATGGCAAAATTCCCATTGGCCACAATTTCACCCCAAATCTTTCAGCAGTGAACCTAGTAGTTCCTAGATCTGCAAAAAAAAAAAAAAAAAAAAAAAAAAAAAAAAAGCTATGAAAAGTAATCTGGTAAGTTACTTTCTCTCCTTGCAATGATTACCAATTGTGTATGATCAAACTGACATTGTTCTTCTATAAAACTCCCCATTACAGGAATTAGGAATCGAGGGAAGTCAATTTTTTCTTTAGGTCAATAACATAATGGCAAGGGAAATGCCTAAATGTGCTTAAACAAAGGCTGAGGAATTTTTCTGTTTTATCATCATTATTCTTGGCCATCTGGTCCCTTAGCTTTATCAGCCTGTCATTCTGAAAATCTGGTTTAAGGTCATTTTTTTCTAGCAATTTCCTTACTTTTACTCCTTGTACACTCTCCTAAATCATCTTTGTCATTCCTCTTTAAAGTCTGTGGAGATTGCTCTTTCAAAAACTAAGAGGAGAAATGAGGAAATAAGAAACAATTTCTTGTTTCGAATATTGATATTTCATCTGTTGCACTTATTTCTAATTGCAATTAATAGATTTTAAAATTTTTATTCTCCTAAATTTTATGATTCTTAAACTATATTAATTGGCAATTAAAAACTACAAGTCAAAAAACTGGGGGAGGAGGGGGGATTGAACTAACTACTTTGGCCCCTAATTCAGAAAAGAAACCCAATTCCCCATTAAGTGTTAACTTTTATTGAAGCCCAATGTGACTTCAAATTCTTATATTTATTTCTCAATAAAAATTGAATATATCTATAGATATATATATATCTTTCACCTATAAAGCATCAGACTGAATTTTAGATTGCCACTGCCCCTATCAAGTAACGTTTACTCTAGGTTTTTCTACTATCAGCTCAGCTCTTTTGACTTTAGTGGCAGCAAAATAAATTGCTTTAGTAACTTCTCTCTGCGTTGGATTATTTTCTAATTCAGACTTTCAGTTTCAATGATTATAAGGGTTTTTTCAATGTGAAAGTGGATTAAATTGCTTTCAAAACAGTTTATTAACCCAACTGGCTAAGCAGAACCTCCATCTATCAAAAGTCAAGTAAGCAACTGCTTGGTTGCTGCCACTGACAAAGTTTAGCCCATCTGAGAGCAAGAATCCCACTGAAATGGACTGAGCCATCAGAGCTCTGCATTTTTGAATGTCAGCCAAACTATACTCAAACTGTACTTCTTTCATGAATACTCTCTCTACTGTATATTATTTCCTCAGTAAATTTTATTCCATAATATGAATTACAGATGCTCAGTTAATGATCAGATAAACATAAAAATGTAGAAGCAGATTAAAATGTGTGGAACTCAAACTACTGTTAGCATTTGAACATTACATGAACTTGCAGAAAGGACTGCCAGGTCATGTAAATAAATTACTTGTGTTGAATTGTAGTTAGAGAATCACCTGAGATGTCAAGATACTCTGTGCTTCTTCTCAAAAAAAATCTGGGTATCTCTGCAGCCCCTGTATCACAGCAGTGACGTGCACACAAATATCTAAGAACAAAAGTATCAATGGCCATCTTTGTCCCTTTCTTGCCTGTATGCTATATTTTGTATTGAGCTAAAAAGTGTATTTTTCTTTGATTCTGCTGAGTTGATACCCAAAAGCAAGGGGGGAAACAAATATTCAAGGACAGTGAATGAAAATAAATAGGTGTTTTTACTTGCTTCTGGTGGATTTCAGAAATCACAGGCACTGGGGTTAGGTGTGCAGAGGCCAAAAGAAGAACTGCTCCATTGAGTTCTGCACAGTCCATTGCTGCTCACTGCTGCCATTCCTGCTGCACACTCGGGGTGGCTCTTAGCAATCCACAGGAGGGGAAGTTCTGCTATCAAAAATTACAAACAGCTTTGCCTGTGACAGCAGCATTTTTCTTGAGAGGGCTTTCAAGTTTTAAGCATATTTCTGGCTTCACAGAACATCCCAGGTTTCTGTGTAACCCTTGTGTGGGGGGCCTTGCCAATATTTGTGCTGTGCAAATTCTAGTCTTTTGGCTTTATGGGAAGAGCATAAGGAGAAATAAAGGGATGTTTAATATAATTTGGAACTCAAAAGAACAACAGACATCTATTCCATTAATCCTTAGTTTATGGAGCAAAAGGATTATTCAGTTCCTCTGCCATCTTCCTCCAAGGTTGCTAAAGCTGTCCCGAAATAAAATGAGGCTGACGCATGAACCACAAAACATTTCAATTAATTAATTGGTGGTACCAGTCTTCTGATAGAAATACTTTTACACCCTCTATCCTACAGCTTCTTCCCAAGGTCATGCCTTCTCTTAACTTGTCTGACCTCTCATTTTCTCACACGTTCCAGTGTTGTCTGGCAGTGCCACAAAAGCAGGCTGATGGGACCATGTTAACTTGTTAGGTATTATTAACCCTCTTTATATATCTGGAATCACAAGATCTTCTTCCAAGAGTGACCTATCCCTTACTCCTTTCCCTGTGTCTGACAAAACTTGGGCTTTGACTCTTCCTGCTCTATGTGCATGAGAAACTGTCTGGGCAGTAATGTCTTTCATGTCTCACAGACACAAAGAAGCCTTGCTCAGCCTCTCATCCTGCCCCAAGGAAATAAATTTCATTTGAAATGTACAAATTTTTAGGGTAAAAGCTCCCAAACATAAGAAGATGGTAAACACAGATACCCTTTAGCAAGTACAGAGCCCACTGATATTCTTGCTGATGTCAATGGTTTCTTTTAATCTGTGATTTTCTTCGGGCTGTGGCTGCTGTAACCCTATGGCTGTTGACACATTAGCCAGTAGCTCTGTAATTCAAATGCCCCTTACTTTATCCTAAACTCTTCAAATACATTCAATGAGGCAGCTAATTTCTTAAAAGAAGAATGTCCCTAGGCATTCAATATAAATCTCTCTAAAGTTAATTCCTATTGATTTCAACAGCAATTGCATCAAACCTTTTTAGGATATAAGGTGTTTTAATATAGGTTCCTTTTTGGGTTGTTTTCATTTTAGTGTTTACTAAAAGACAGCAATGGAAAAGCAACAAAAATGAGACTTTTTTAAATTGCCTTTTCTTTGTCTTGCCTTTTTTTTTTTCTGTTGGCAATGAGAACCTTCGATTCTGTATTTATCATTCATGTGATACTTCTTTCCACAGATGTTTCAAATTAGATAGGATAGGATATCTGTGTGTTCTCATCAGCAAACAGGCAGCACCCAAACTTGCCAAACGAGAAAGTGCATTTGCTTGGCCTGGTCTCCTGCTGGCTTTGGCCCTAGTGAGCACAAACTGTGGCCATTTTAATGCCTCTAATAGAGACCTGTTTGCTGCCTGTTTGCTTGAGTGTAAGTCAGGCAGGTGCTTAGGCAACTGTGCCTTTCTGGAAAAAAAATGGCACGAAGGCAACAGAACCTTGCACAGAGCTCTGCTCTGATGTGAGGGAGAACTGCTGCTTTTACCACTCTTCCCCACCATGTTCCCACAGCAAGGATGCTTATTTTTAACCTTTTTTTCCCCCTTTCCCACGTTCTTACTGTTTTTTGATAACATACGTATAATTGTGAAAATATAAAGGGGTCAAAGGTTTGCTTTTCAAGTGGTAGATGCCCAGGACATCTGGGGTTCATTCAAGACAGCAAGTCTTTAGGATACAGCTTCAATTTTTGTGTGGGCACATACTGATATTACAAATAATTTGCTTTGACTTTCTTAAACACCATGGAGAGCACAGGGAGCTCTTCTCGTCGCCCTGCTGTCCCTTTAAGTAAGGCACCAGCCCAATCCCACTGTTCATAAGCAGTAAGCTGAGCAGGCTGCCAAGTTACCAACACAGGGAATCTAACAGGAGTGGCTTAGAAATAGATGTCCTTCTCTCAAGCATGCCCATGTGCAGTGCCTTCCATTTACTAGTCCTTGCAGTGTTTTGAACACAGGGTGTTCCTCACCTTGCACATGGGGAAAAGTAAGTGGCAAGGCTGGCTCAACCAAGAAATTGCACCCAGCAAGTGGCAGACTGGGGAGCTGGATGGACACAAACTACCAGCTTCTTTTCTCTCTGTCTCTTGTTTGCCATTTTCTCAGCATGGCAGCCTGGTCCTTGATAACTTATGTTTGCAAAAATGTGAGATCAAAACTTCATTTTCCTTTTTAATGAGATGGTGCTTGATTCCATGTCACTTCTCTAATGTGAAAGCTGCATAAAATGTCTAAATTCGGGATTATAAAAGACAAGGTTTTCAGACTTTGAGAACAAACTTAACTCTGCCTAGAGAAGGCAAAATTTTTGTAGGGGTTACTTACATTTCTACATTGACCTTAAAAAATCACTTTATTCTTACTCATAGGGAGAATTTTTCTCTGCTGGTTCACTTCTTGGTCTCCTTCTAGTACACAAATCTGGAAGTTTGTTACGGAACAAAATAAACTTTTACAATCGAAAGCAACATTACTTGGTTTGGTTTGGGGTAACACTGGTGAAGGAATTATACCCAGGCACCCAAGTTAAATCAGGCCTACATCATATCTGTACCCTGAGTTATATTTGGCAATGCACAAATATGTTAAAAGTCATGGGAAGTGAACAGACCTTGAAAAAATATGGAGCCTCCAAATGTTGATATCATTGCTGTAAACTTTTTCATTGCTCTGGTATTTGGAGTACTCTACACTGTTTAATTTGAGCTATTAACATTCCAAATGAAAGTAGCAAGAACTCCACCATAAGTTTATCTTTCTTTGACTAATCCTAACATGCACCCAAGTCTCTGTCTGGCTTTCCAAGAACCACATGGTATGGTTATATTTCAGAAGCATCTTATCTGTGCTGCCTGCTTTAGCCATTTTACTGACACTGCTCCCCTGGAAGCACTTACCTCTCTCCAGTGACTGTGTATGGAGTTTGCTCTTCTAATTTTTCTCTTCTGAATCAGAGCAAAATTAGATCTTACAGTAGACTAAACCAAACTATGCCTATAAGCCCACCAGTGTCAAGTTATAGTTTTGATCCTTTAAATCTTATTCAAGCAAGTAAATCAGCAGCGCTGTTTGTGGAGTGGAAGAGTAGCAAAGCTATGTTATTAAAGGTCATAAGACCAGGGCTTCAGAACTTCTAGGGCTTTTGCTCCACTCAGCCTTAAAATTCCCATGCTCAGCCCCCTCCCTCCATTGCTGTATTTAGCCAATTTTTAAGTAATATTCCCAGCACAATATAATCCTGAACTTCAAAGAAGGCTTTTTTTTTTTTTTACAGCTGTAGTAAAAGCACAGTTATGAAAATAAACTCCAGCTAATAATATAATGGTGATGGAAAGGGCAAGACACAATATAATCCAATCAAAGAGGTTCACTCTGGCATTACTTCTTCACCAAAGACCACATATGGATACACACACGTGCAGAGGCACTCACTGAACCTCTACACAGAATCTACCCCTAGCTTACCCAGTCCCTCCACTTTATTACTGGCTGATACAGTAAAGCCTTTTGGCATTAATCTAAAAAACTGCAACAAGTTTTTATAAAGAGATACTGAAAAGCAGGATTTGAAAGAATCTTCTTTCTCTTCAACCACAGTTCCAGGTGGCTTCCATGTGTTTTCCTTTAACATTCAAATCTGACATGTCAGTGCATTTTCTTTGCCACAGATGATTACTAGCTGATGTATTGTTAGTGTTAGAAAAAATACTGCCAGGTGAAGAAGAAAGGGAAGTTCTGTGATTATAGAGTGCCCATTTACAGCTTATGGTGTCTCTCATGCACAATTATTCTTTAGGGATTTCTATCCCTTTTTATTTCAATTGCTTGAAAGAAGTTTGTTTTCTGTGAAAGGCCATCAAATGCACAAACACAAACCTAAGTAAAATATGTATGAAAATTACAGATACACTGCAAGGTGAAAAACTATGGGGAACAGTAGAAAAGTCTCAGAGGGCTGGAATACCTGAAAAATACTTGAAGAAAAAAAACTGTTTGTCAATCTAAATAGTTCCTATTTCAAAGGCTTTGAAAAATGGACAATTCTTGTGGAAGGAAGTGTTTTGTGAAAAATTCCATTCTGTTGAAAAAATTGCTTTTGGCAAAAACAAAATCCACAGCTGTTATTTAAAACAGAGGATAGCACATATCAAGAAGAACAACATTTCCCTTTCAGCACCCAGAAACTGGGCCATTGGCCTCCACACTCTTCTCAATATTATGCAAGGACAGTCCTTTGCTGTCATAATTTCATTTTTTGTAGGTCTGCACATGGTATGTGATAGCTGATTGTCTGGGGTGCTGCTCAGTAAAATGTCATATGGGGAAAGTTTTGCACCTCCTGAAGCATGTGTGGGATGGAGACACATCTAGCTCAGGTACTCAGAGTATCTGCTGGCCTCACCTGCTGAACTAAAAAACTGTTTAAAATATACCATCATTTCAAATAAAGGTAATTCTGACCCAAAAGAAAAATATGTAATATTCCTGAAATATTTTATTTTTATATAATTCATTGATCTAAGAGGGAGTTGGTCATCAAATTCCTCTTAGCAGTAGAAAGTAGTGGGATGCTCACAGTATTTTACACAGTTAAGCAAATTGAAAGGTTTTGTAGTGAGAAAAAGATGAAGACAACTATAGATAACTTTACAGAGTTAAGTACAAGTACTAGGTTTTAAAGGAAAGATGCCTTTTTTTAGGATGCCAGCCATGTTATTACAGGTGTTTCCCCAAAATAAGAACACAAGGCTCAGGAGGACTGTACAAAATGCCCTGGGGAAGGCTGAAGTGAATACTTGGTGGCTGCTTGAGGGGACATGGGGAGTGCACTGAAAGAAAGGAGAAAGGAAAAAGAAAAACTGTAGCCAGGCAATCTGACAAGCACACAGATAACACTACAGACAGACTTTGCAGGACATACAAATAGAGAATAAAGATTTAGGTAGGAGAGAGGAATAAATATTTCTTGATTTTTTTAACCATTCATTGCAGGTCTCTCTGATAAGGGACTTAAGAAAGTCACTTTTGCATGACTAGTCATAGACTCTTAGATGAAGGGATATTTTTTTTGTAAAATATATCTGAGTTTATCTTGCCAAGTCATCTGGAAGAACCCATGGGATTCAGTTCATTAATTCACATTAAAATGTGATGATATTCTTTGCTAGAAAAGGGTGAGAATTCAGATTCACCATGGAACCCTGGTTGCTTTCAAAAGCTTTCATTTATCATGCATTGTTTCCTTAGATTTTTAGGTTTCAAGTAACACTCCAGAGGAAGAATTCCCTTTTCTTTCCTTCTTCCAAAAATTACTAAGGGATGTAATATAATATATATTGAGAAGCCAAGGCACCTGGAGAGATTAATCACACTGTTCATGCTTTCTGTTGATTCTACTTATTGCACCATGTAAACAAGTATAAATAAGGGTCTCAAAGAATGTGTAAAAATGGTCTTGAGAAGGATCCAGAAATTTTACTGTCTTCCAGGAATTCAGTTGGAAAAATCTTCAACAATTTTGGAAATAAATTCTGATGTGTTGCACTGTCCAAAGTCACTTTTCCATTGAAGCCAATGACAATGCTCCTGTGGATGTCAGGGGCTATCAGATAAAGGTGGGACTGTTGATTCAGAAGAGAGTACTACATGATTAATTTGTGCTAAGACATGTCAGACCAGATTTGTTAAGATGTTTTAATTGCTCAGCTGCCATTGAACTAAGTAGGGGCAGACAGTGCAGTAACACTCTTCTGAAATATCTGCTTCAGATTAGTTGACTTAAAACCTTTACACAAATCCTGGTGATCAGCTAATACTTTCAATCACTTAAAATGGTCATGTTTCTATGTTCAATTGAAGCAGTAGCCTCTAACATACAATGATTTTTTCATCCAAGGTTACATGTTTCTCATCTATTAACATCTGTGATTTTTGGTTTTGCTTTTGTTACCTGCAGAAAACTTTGAAAAAAACCCACACAGCACCAATGGAAATTATGCATTTATTTAGACATTTCAGAAATTCAAGGCTTATTACTCTGCTGACTCCATTAACCTTTACTTACCTCACAGACTACACAGTTCAGACACCTATTCTGGTTTTCAAGGCAGCTTATAAGATACTTTGACTAAAATCCAGAAAGGAACTCTCCATTTATCTTGGAGGTGCATGACTTGCTTTAAAAGCAGCCTGGGATTTGCAAGGGAAGAATGACTTTTTTATCTCTGTGACAGAAATCCCAGCTGACAGCCCTGTTTACACTACAGAAAATAATGACTGCTGACAGTCTCAAGGACCACCCGGTGGGTTATTTACATTTGAAACATTTGAAATCAACTCTGTTTAGATAATGTTTCAGTTTTGAATCTGGCTTGCCTGCACATGTTGCTTGTAGGCTTTATTAAAGCTAGTACATCTCATTGGAACTGTAATCAATAATGTCCCAGTTTCATACTGCCAGCCAGGGCCTATTCATGGGGAACTGCTGAGTTACATGTTAAACAATTTGTTCATTTGGATTTTGGAGCCCAGTTGTTAAGAGCAAACACTTCATGTTTAAGAAAACTGGCATTTTTAAAATGTAAAAGAATTAGTCTTTTTATTCAAACATCATCCTTGGGAGAAGTAGATAAATACATATTTTTTTATATTATAACATGTAAAAATAAAGATATTCCAGATTACCTGTGTTTCTTAGGCTTGGACTGTACACTCTTTTTAGAGATCATCAACAAGTAATATTATTAAATTAAGATAACCCATTTAACAATATAAGATTTAAACAGGTTTAATAAGTAACAACTTTTTCATGAGATGTGTATTTTCTTCAGTTCAGGAAGCTCTCTTTCCAGCTCTTTGTTTTGCCAAGAATATTTCAAAACTGATCAAAGAAAAATAACTTGAAGGGTGTTAAATTAATTTAAGCTAGTTCTCTGAATACAAAGTCATATAGATACATATTTTTAACCAGCATTTGTCTTCGTACCTAAAAAGGCAGTGATGAAATAAGCAGATAGCTTGAGTGTGCCAAAGTTATCAAATAAGATTAATATCCCATATAAATTCCTATTAGCAAAGTAGATATGAACTTTTATTGCTATTAATTATATCTTTCCCTTCCTTAGATTTTTCATTCCTCATTCCCAGTGGCAGTGATCCATAGCTTCAGTTCACATTCCAGTTTGCAAACATTGGTTAATAGGATATGAAATTGTGTCTCCTTCCTTAATTTAGCAGGTCATGGAGAAAAAATTGTACTTATTTTTAAAATGCAAGTATAAAGGATTTATAAACAGAGTTCACCCTGAGGGATTCACTGCAAAATGCCATTAGGATGGCAGTCTCACGAAACAAGTTAATCTTCTTTGCTGCAGACTGCAGAAAAGCACTCTAGAAGGCACTTCATGCAACCTTCCTCTTTTAACTGACTGCTTTGGAAGAACAGACATCCAGCCTGGGAGGACTCCTAAACATTTATGAACAGGTACCTGGAAGCAAACGGCACAAACCCAGGTGTATGTTCAAAAAAAAAAAAAATTGCTCTTTGAATGATGTGTTGGTTGGTGCTGAATATGCTTTCTTTCTACTACAAAGCCAAGTGCAAGATCCTGCACCTGGATCAGGGGAATTCCAAGCACAAGTACAGGTTGGGCAATCTTTGCTTGGCTTGAGAGCAGCTGTGGGGAAGAGGATTTGGGGGTTTTGGATAAAAAGCTCAGTGTAACCAAGCAACATCACTTGCAGCCCAGGGAGACAAAGGCATCCTGAGTTGCATCAAAAGCAGCATGGCCAGCAATTTTTGAGAGGTGGTTCTACCCATTTATTCCTCTCTTGTGAGACCCCACCTGGGGTCTGTGCCCAGATCTGGGGTCGCGACATATGAAAGATATGGACCTGCTGGAGTAAGACCAAAGGAGGGAAAATAAAATGATCAGAGCTGGAGAATCTCCTCTAGAAAGACAGATTTTGACCGAGTTGGGGTTGTTCAGCCTGGAGAAGGCTCCAGAGAGATCTCAGAGCACCTTCCAGTACCTCAAGGGAGCCTGCAAGACAGCTGGAGAGGAGCTTTTTACAAGGGCATGCAGGGATAGAACAAAGGGGAATGGCCCTAAACTGAAGGAGAGTAGGTTTAAATTAGGTATTGGCAATATATTCTTCACTGTGAGGGTGGTGAGACACTGGAATAGGTTGCCCAGAGGAGTTTGGCTGCCCCATCCCTGGAAGAGTTCAAAGGCAGATTGGATGGAGCTTTGAGCAGTCTTGCCTAGTAGATGGTATCCCTGCCTATGGCATGGGTTTGGAACTAGATGATCATTAAGGCCCCTTCCAAGCCAAGCCATCCTATGATTCTATGATTCCACTTTTGTTTTATGATTCCACTTTTGTTTTAGAGCATTTATAGCATGCAATGAATGCCATGCTATAGAAGGGTACTCTGTCCATCAGAAGTTGAAGCCCTGCTACAAGAGGAAATTCTTCATGTCATGAAATACATCAATTTAAGCTAAGGGAATGTTCCAAACCTTAAGAAGGCAAAACAAGGAGGTAGCTGTAGAATTTTACTTTTTACATAGTAAACTCCTTTTTTTATGCAATCAAAAGAGCAATTGTGACTAAAAATCTTGAAAAAGAAACTCTTTTTCCTTTGGCTGCCATAATCATGACCAGACTCTGAAGGATCTATAGGAAAAGATGCTGCCACTCTGAACAGGAAACTGCCAAGCTCAGGGCAGCTTCAGAGCTTAGGCTGTAACAGGCTTTAAATATGTGAGATGACTTTTTAAAGGACAGAAGTAACTGACCAGAAAAACACATATATGGTACATAGCAAAAAACCTTTAGCATGGACTGATGCAAAGCAAGCATCCTTTCTGGTAAGAATGTGAGCTACTGGAAACCTACATAAAGAGAACGTATTGCAGGGGAGTGTGATGGCCACAGAGAAAACACTGACTGCATTGTTTTCACAGGCCTATAAATACATCAATAATCTCTGTTTTACTGTAATTTGATCAGCACTATGGCTCCTAGTAAAGCCAGGAGAGTAATGTAGATTTTAAGTAAATGTAGCACCATTTAACATTTAGTATACCTCAAGCTACCAAAAGAATCCCACTGATGTAAAATCAGCTGGAACAAGCCCAAGCATTTTCAGCATTCCCAGAGGGAAAGAAGGGGTTAGTCTGAAAAGCATGAAATCAGATATGCAGAAGGAGTGATCCAAAACACATCAAATACAATCTTCAGCTGCAAAATCTTAAAACAGCTTGTCCTTGTTCACATTTGTAAGAATCTGATGGCTGACACGAAACCAATTACAATAAGAGATTGATGTTTTGAATTTCTGGCTTAACTGTGGCCTTAATTTTGACATCAGATATGACAGAAGGAAATTGGGAAAATTAAAATACAAGACACACCTAAGGGAATACAAGGCTGATAGCAAGTAATAGCCTGAGACAGGTTTTAGAAGGTAACGGGCAGATCTAGTTTCTACAAAATATGAGAGCCACAGAATGTTTGAGACAAATTAGACCCAGTATTTTAACAGACATCACCTCGGCTTCAAAATAGTTCTTTTGACCCAAATTTCTGCAGTTGATAAAATATTACAGAATGGCACCAATTTAAGTGACTTGATACTTTAGTAATCAAAAATGTCTCTCAACCAGCTGGAATTGTCAATCTGTGACAATACTTTTGCATCCAGGTGCTTTATTTATTTCCATCAAGAGCATCATATAAATTTTTTGTGAGGCATAACCTCACATTTAGTTGGCATGAAATTAGAATCTAAAAAGACTTAAAATTCTCGGAAAAAATTATTTGATTAGCATTTGCATTTGGAAAATAAAATGAAAATGTCTGAAAGCAGAAAAGGCACTGCAATATTGTGAAAACAGAATGTTCAGAAACTCAGAAGTCTAATAATGTTTGTTGTGAGACCATATATTTGGTTTGACAGAACAGCAATTTTCATTTACAGGAATGATGTGAGAATTTAGGCTGCTAAAACCAGGTAATTAGTCTTTTTTTTTTTCCTCCCAAACTGTCTGTGTGGTACCGTGGTTAGCATTACTCAGATGCTTAGAGGGAGGCCACAGTAAGGTTAGGTTTAATTGCCTTGGACACTGTCAAACACAGTCCTCAGGCATTCAGCAGGTCAGATACTAATTGGCCACACATAGCACAGGAATAGCACAAGACTGGAGAAGGATCCACAGGTGGAAAAGAAGGAAGGAGAAGAAATTCTTTGCTTCAAAATGCCCTAAACTATAAAATTACTTTGATTATTGATTCTGTGAATGGAATAAATTGTTTTCAAGCAGCCCAAGGAAACACTTCATATAGCTAGAATACCCTTCATGCTCATATTACCACTGCAGACAGAGTCCTCAGGCTGGACAAGCAAAGCAGCTCCTCAGTCTCCAGCGAGGCACATCTTCCATGTGGCATTCAGCTCCCCCAGGCCCTGCCCAGGCTGCTTTCTGTGCTTGTAAGAGACCCTCCTGTATAAACAAATTCTAAAGCCCAAGGCTACAAGGGGACATGTGAGCATGTTAGGAGTATTTGCCTCTTTCAGAATGTCAAATGGAATGTGAATCTTCTCAGGTAAAAGGCTCAAGAACCACTGGAGAGAACTCCAAAGTGGTGCTACCTATGAGTTTTATAAAGGCAGATGCAAAGGCTCATCTTAGCAATGCAGATAGCAGAATTCCTCTGCAGTCTGCAATTACCAGAATTTTTAGTTTTACTGTCAAAAACCAGATGCAGGTAAAGAATTACAGAATGGAAAGCAGATATAGAATATGTGGATATCAACCACAAAAATCTAGCACAAGGATTACCACGCATTAGTTTATACACTCCTGACATTTAAGGAACTATTTGCACTTAATAGTAGATGGAATTAACTAAAAATCTTTTCCAAAGAATGAAGCTTACCATTTCTTTTTATTTATTTTTCTTACATTAGTTATGGCATGGGAAAAGCCCAAGAGGTTTTCTTTGTAGTATTTCTAATTCAATTAAGAGCAAGAGCCAATTAAAAAGTCAAATGGTTTCCCATGAACTTTTAGACTGAAGTGTTGGATAAATTTAGATCCCCAATGAAAACTAATTTGATTTCAAAATGTTCTGGCCAAGTATTTCAGAAATGGACACTTATAGGTAGGATGCTGTGTCTATGTCTTTAGGAAATACAGAAGAGAGGAGTAACTTTCAAAAGTTCTCTGCATCTAAGTATCCTCAATAAATCAACATGAACAGGTGACATTTAGCTTCCTTCATATCAGACAATTCTTTTAAAGATAAATTGCAAACATAAACAACTTTTTTGTCTTTCTTATGATCCTAGGAATAGGGTACATATAGAATTGACAGAAATGTATGCAGAATGGATTTAAATCTCTAAAACTTGATTTGGTCTGTAAAAATCTTACTTCATAATTTAACACAGCTCCAAAATAACTACCCTCTGTGTGTGTGGGTGTGTGGGTGTGTGTGTGCATACAGAAAGAGTGAAACAGAACACTTAATCAAGAAAGACCAGCCTAAGAAGTTTTTGTGAAAGGTTCAGTAAACAGGAGTGTTTGGCCTGATATGAGAATGGAGATTGGGATTACATGTTTACTTGTTGCTGAAGACCTGGAGATAATAGCCATGATGGAACTTTACACCTGCACATAACAGAAATATTTTTAGGTCTGCAATGGCCTCCAAGAAAAAAAAGCAACAAATGGAGGTGAAAAGTTTTCCAATTATACCTATTACCAAAGTAACTTTTAAAATCATGAGTTAAAGACTAAAGGAAAAGATTTTTAATTTATCATAAAGAATAGAATCTGAACACTGTCTATGGTTTTGGCCACATATTTAAAGTATCACAAACAAACATAAAGGGATAAAATTATGTAAGCTGCCAATGGTATGTTAGGGATCACAGAATTGCAGACCAGGTCAGGTAGGAAGGAACCACAGTGGGTCCTCTGTTCAGTCTGGAAAACAGCAGACTGAGGGGAGACCTCATTGAAGTCTATGACTTCCTCATGAGGGGAAAGGAAGGGGCAGACCCTGATCTCTTTCTGTGGTGACCAGCGACAGGATCCAAGGGAATGGCCTGAAGTTGTGTCAGGGGAAGTTTAGGTTGAGTGTTAGAAAACTGTTCTTCACCTGGAGGGTGGATGGGCACTGGAACAGGCTCCCCAGGGAAGTGTTTATAGCCCCAAGCCGGACAGGGCTCGAGAAGCTTGGACAGAGTTTGGACAGTGCTCTTGGGCACTCTTGGGGATGGTGCTGTGCAGGGACAGGAGTTGTACACGATGATCTCTGTGGGTCCCTTCCAACTAAACTGATTCTGTGATTCTGTGACCTGGCCCAAGTTTCCTACTCAAGCAGGGTCATCCTAGAGCACATGGCACAGAATTCCACAGCCTCTCTGGGAAGTCTGATCCAGTGCTCAGTCACCTACAGTTGTTTTAAATCCTGAAGGTAACTGCTTATAAAACTGCTCATTGAACCTGCTCAACAGACAGTAGAAGTACTTTCCCTGTAATCTCTACCTTTTACTAAGTATCCCCTTGAGGGAATACCATGGCTCCATACCTGATTTTTTCTCTTCCAGTACAGATCCCACTGATTTGGCGCTGCAGACATCTATCCTCCCAACCCCCACTAACACCTGGATACCAGGTACCTCATAATTCATTAAATACATTGTGCCAGAGGCACCATCTTCACTATCTTTCTTCTGATCTGGTCAGGCATCCTGTAGCAAAGGAACACAGACATCATTTTCACTGATGGAAAACTTCTCTTACCAGAACATGTGTCTCATGGCTGACTCTGTATCTCTAGGTTTTTGTTCCCAGACCTACTGCAGAGAACCTGAGATACAACCGCTGTTCCTTACAGAGCTCTTAGTTTACAGAAATGTACAGACTGCCTTTTACTGTAAAATGGTTTTACTGCAAAAGCACTTTTGGAATTAGCCTAAAGCCCACTGATGTGAACGGATCCAGCCTGTGTCAATTTGGAATCAGGCAGCAGAGTTCTGTAGTGATTCAAGGTCTGTTTTTGACTTTCCTTGCATTAGGCTAATTTGCTGAATCTTCTCTTTCCTACATTACATTTAAATGAAGTAAGACACATTCCAGTCATAAGATATCCTTTCCATTTAATATTCCCCTTCAAAATGCAGCTTGGATTTAGTAATTAATCAGTGATATCCTGCAGAGCCTACAGACTATCATGAACACTGAGATTAGAAAATCCTCATTTTTCCCCAAACTTAGCTAAGACAATCCAAGAAACTGAATTTACATAAACAATAGAAAGATTTTGCTGTGCAAGTTCATAAATTCTGACAGTTTAATGAAAGAAGACACTTGAGTTAAGAAGATTTAACAACTTTATATAAAAGCAAGTACACTGGCTGAAAAAGCAGCCAGCATTCTAGAAATGACTAATAGTATTACAGTAAAATTCTGCTGGTGGATGCTTCAGCTTATACAGTATAACTAAAGTGCAACAACAGGATATCATAAATGCAGGAGTTATTCTTTGTGAATATGTGACAATATCTAGCTTCTGGGACTATCACACTATTATAAATCCTGTTCACTGAGTCCTGATGGTGGCTTATTTGGTGTTTTCTGGATTAAGAAGCAATAGATACAGTCTGTCATGATGGGTAAGCACAGAACCTTTCTCACCTGAAAATAGCTGATGCTACAACAGTCCTTCTAAAGGCATATATTGGCAGCATATATTTCCACTGCAGCCACATGAGGTTGTATAACTCTTTCCCACTAGCTGGAAAATATTTACTAAAAAATATGTGCAAGGAGTATGGATCTATTTGGTGGTGGTATCTATATGAAGACAGATTTTGTCTAAATTATGAGGCAAAGCATATAAAGGATTTTCACTGCAAGATTGTAAACACATTTGATTATGGTTTCAGTCTCTTCTGTGTCATTTTGAGTTTTTTTTTTTATCAAAATGTATTTTGGTCTGAAAGAAATCCAAAACTTTTTGCCAATGAGTAGAAATAAAGAATGCAAAGTCTTCATCTACACTAGGCTTAGCCTTACCATTCTGATGGGATAACTTTAAGGTAAAGGTTACCTGATAGTTTAGTGGAGCATAACAGAGCAACTATAACTTGGTTGCTGGAAAGATCACACATACTAAATTTCTGGTCCTCATACAAGAAACAAGGACATTTTCAAGTGGGGAAAAGCTGAGACTGATGGAGCATAATTAACTTGGCATTAACTCCAAATAAGAGGCAAATCCAGCAGATTCAGCATTGGTAAGAGAACTAAACTGGTTCAAAAAACTTAAAGTCACATTCTCACCTCTGCTCTGATCTGTTACATCAACTTTAAAGGCAGCATCTGTATCTTAAAATGAAGTTGATTTACAAATACACTCAAATTTGAAATGTGAGAATCATACTATCTCATAGTATCAGATACATACTATAGTGCTATTCATTACTATCACATCTATCCTACAGAAATATCTTCCCTATCTTATTATTATAAATATTTACTCTGTAGCTTACTTTATGTTTCTCTTTTCTTAAAGGATTAAACATTCAAAGTTTTAAATTGGAAGAAGCAGGAAGAATTGAAGCTCACCTGTGAACAAGAAATTTCTCTATCTTGTGGAGAAAGGGATCTGTGGAACAAGTTCCTACAGGATTCAAGGATAAGCCTCTATGTTTTCTGAGGGACTATGCATGCATTGTACCAAACAAACTTTCAGAAGTGCTTAAATTCTACAAAGGTGAGGGCAGTATAAGACAAGCTATCAGAGAAGCTGAACTGCTTAACTGTCACAGAGTTGGTGTTTCTGACCCTAACAATAGAAAAATTACAGACCAGACCTAAAGTAGTTACTAAAAAACTGCAATATCTAGAGTGCTTTTTGAAACCAAGTAGGAAGTCGCTTTTAACTGTCATACCTGTGGAAAAACATCTGGATTTACTAAGTAAAGAACTCAGACATGGTTTGAAGCAAATTTAAGAGCATTTATTAAGGAAAGAGACCATAGATTACAATTTAATAGAAATAAACTTTTTTTTCAGCATTTCTGATTCTAAACTGTTTCAAATCTTTCCCTCATGTAAAAAATTAATCCATATAGCAAGACAGAATTGAAATTATACACAAATTGGATAACTTTTTGGAGCAACTTGCTCAAAAATAAAACTCTCATAAATTGACTATCAACTACTGTTTACTTAAATAAATGTAGGGGGAAGTTATGGTCATACAAAGCATTTAATGTTTTTTTGTTAGAACAATATGGATCTAAAATCTCATTTTAATAAAATCTGAAAAAGTTAAAATATATTCTTCAGTGTAAATATATTACTGCCTCAACATTTTATTCTGTACAAATTTAATTGTTACTTATGGCAACATAATTGGCTGGAAAGATTCCAGTTTTTCCTCCAATTGTTCCTTCCCACCAATCAAACTGGGAATTTGTTTTAGTTGTCACTGTGATTCTGTCTCCAGCTTTGAAAGTCAAGTCACCTGGCTGTTGTCCTTCAAATGAATAGAGTGCTGTCACTTCAACTGGATCACTCCCAGAGTTATCTGAAATTAAAGAAATTAAATAAAAAGGAAATTACTAAAAGGAAATTCCTAGTGCCAGCACACACACAATAAGTTCTTAAATAGAAAACTCTTAGATGACAGTAGAAAAGGGTGACAAAAACACTAAAATCATCTATATGGGCATATAAACCACTGATGAAAAATCCCTTCCGTTTCCACTATAATTTTAGGTAAGTGAAATTTGAATTCCAGCCTATCAGTGCAGTCTATTTAACAAAATAATACTCTATACAAAGTAAAGATCAGCCAGTTTTCTGTATGCCTCATATGGTCAGAGACACTGGGAACAAAGGTGGTGTGTTGAGGAAAGCACAAATATTTCCTGAATGACTGCTATCAGAGCCACTGCTCAGGTTTGAGTTTTGGTTTGTGGATTGAGTTTTAGAGTTTTGGTTTGTGTTCTCTGTGATAGTTTCTTCATGGAAACTGCAAAACTCAAAGGAGAAAATTTGATTTTTTAATCAAAACTCAGGATATAGGATGGCAAAATACAAAATATCCATAGCACTTCCCTTCTTGTTCCATCGATTTTGCAGTGCCTGGGATTTTGGTGCATCTAGGACGTTAAACAGAACACACAAAATGTGCCAGTGGAAAGAACTGATTATGGTTTGATGTACTGGAAGTGACTTTGTACAGGGGTATTTTCGACCACATATACAAATGGCTTTTATTGTCTTTGCACCATTCTCTTACATAACTCTTTCAGTTCTCAGCTGGGGTTGGAATCATGCCATGAGGCTTCTAAAGTAATTTTAAAACTATCAAAATCTTGCATACTATTATCCACCCTCCATTCCAGTAGAAAATCTTAGCCAATATTTATTATTTAGCCAATGTTTAGTACTACTGAACTTTAAATCTAAGTATCTTCAATTTAACAATAAATATGTTTTCTCTCAATTCGTTTAACTGTCTGAGCTATAGGAGGTAGTTGCTTTAGATTAATGTTGATTTAGAAAACAAAACACTTAAATCCCTCACATAAGTGAATCTAAAAGTGAAAAATGGAAGGTGCGAGGGAAGATTAGTTTACAGGAAATAACGTTTACACAGTCAGAGAGATTTCAGGGTGTACTGCTCATATGGACATGATGGCTGCATAAATGCTCAAGCATGCTAGATTAAAGGCTTTTAGAATTAGCTGCACCTTCTTGCTATCAAAACTGTTGCAAAAGGGGAAACCCAACCTCTCACTAGTTTACACATGGCAAGCAGAGAGCTAGAAAGTGTGGTGAGAGAAGCAGTGATACAACTTTTTTTGTTCTTTTTTTGCAGTCTGTCTTCAGCAGCTGATACCCACAGATTTTTTTTTTTCATCTGGTTGCCTTTATCATTTCAAAAGGAAGAGGAAAAATTTTTTCCCTAAGGCTCACAAACACAAACTGTAGCCAAAGAGGACAGAGAAGAACAATGGACT
This sequence comes from Serinus canaria, assembly GCF_022539315.1. NCBI lineage: Eukaryota > Metazoa > Chordata > Aves > Passeriformes > Fringillidae > Serinus > Serinus canaria. The sequence continues at coordinate 93,556,631 of NC_066316.1, forward strand.
ACAAATGTATGCTCAAAGAGCACAGGGTTTTTTTCCCCCCACATCTGTCAATATATACGTTCATTCTACAGGTGAGTGCTTTCTATTCATGATCTGCACTTTTAACAATCACCAAAGACTAATAGGAAATTATTTGGCCATTATTTGGCCAGCTGGAGAGATTTGATTGCAGAGAAGTCAAATGCCATCTTTCTTGATCACACAGTATCTCTCTCCTGATATCCATAGTCATGATCTAAAGTCATACAACACTGTTTCTTTTACTATGAAAATAAAACCAAATTTATCAGGTCCATATAGCTACCAGTTACTCCTACCAAAAAAGCAGATTGCAGCTTTTCTAAATATATCTTTTACTGTCACATCTGAAACCCTGACAGACTGAATATTCAGCAATTACACAATTTTCGTCCAAGAATTCAAGCATTTGATGCAGTTGGGATGATATGATGTGCTCTCGTGCACAGTTTAGTTTGAAGATAGATATTTTGATTGAGGAAATCATAGAAAAAGTATGAAGTAAAACATCAACTGTTTAGTCTTAGCATTAACTGAAGAACAGTCAGAAAATACTGTGGCCCAGGACTCTTTAGGTGCTGTGGCATGAAAACAGTTATGACTCAGTTCCATATAAAAAGGAAGAAGGGGTGTGTTTTACCCCTGTGCCACATTCAGGCAACACATATGGGTTAAGTGCATTTATATGCTACAGTGAAGGCAAAAATTTCCTATGTTTGAGTTCTTAAAACTATGTGTTTTTATCATGTAAATGAATAATCACTCAAAGAGAATTGGAGTTACTATATATTTAAAACTGCCCAAAATATATATGGAAAAAGTAGATGTTTGACAGAGCAAAAGACTGAAAGTGCTAAAAGTGAGGTGAGAGCTTCTTTTCATTGCATTCAAAAAAGAGCTGTCAAGACCACTATGATATGCTGGACTCATAGCAATGGTAAGTAACTAATAGTTACCACCTTCATGGCTGAACCTGCATTAAGACTATAATTCCTCTTATACAAACTGCTGAGTATTCTGAAATTGGCTCTGTAAAAGTAGGAGGAAAAGTGAAAGGAAACATGACAAAAATTAGAGCTTGAAGAGGTGGAAAAACATCCATATGTGAGATATCAAAGGAATGTATTCACTGCACCACAACCATGCCTCCAATTATTGTTTGCTCTGTCATATGAACAGAATTGTTTCTCTTCTCATTTTTTGTCCCTATACATGTGCATCTTTCCAAACATCGAGAAAACTCAAAGCACTACAGCTGAATATGAACACTCAGTTCTGTGTCCTTGCCCCATTAGCTACCTGCAATCATTTAAAAGCATTTTTCAGCTTGATTCTTGTCAGCTCTTTCACAGCCATTTCTATCTAATTTTCCCAAGCAGCCTTTTCCCACACTATTTCATTTTTTCTTTCATTTTATTTCTCATAAAGATTCCAATTCTGTAATTTTGTAGCACAATGCAGACAGAATGCATATTTCTTGCTTCCAGAGTTCAGCATCCCATGCTTCATATTTATATGGATCATCATAACAGTAAGGTACCTTAAATGAATGCACTGTTTCAAAATATACCACACAGATTATAAGGAGGATCTGTTCTGTGTTCTCATTTTCCAATTTCAGTTTTACACAGAGGGTTTTAAATAAAATTGTTATATTCCACATGAAGATCACTGAATGCCTAGACAGAAACGACATTTGCAGCTCACACAAGATGGTGCTACAGTGCTACATACAGCATATGATACTAAGATCATTGAGATTCATCAGTATTCACACTACAAGAAAAACAAACTACACTGTGGAAAATCCTTATTTGTTATTGATATTTGAATACATACTTCCACAAATACAGTGGTCAAAACAGAAATATAGAAATTTTGGTTGAAGGCAAATTAGTAGAGTAGCCAGCATATATATTTAATACTCCAGCATACACAGGTATGGCATGTGTTTGATGACAAACTTCTCTGACCACAATATCCTTCCAGTTTATTGATCTTTACAAACCATAATAATTTGCAGATTCTGTGAAGGGCCACTGCTATGGATAAAAGACTTCGTGGGGTATAAACTAGAGTGAATTTATGGCCTCTTAGGTGTGCTACATTACAGCCCTGGAATGAATGAAAGAGCAACAAAACTATTTTTAATAATGGCACATTTATCATGTAATAGAAGCATTTTTTATGTAGTTGCTGTGGAACAGATCCATTGCCCACACTTCTGTGACTCACTTAAGAGTGCCAGTTTTTGACTACAAGGCCTGCTGGCACAGACTGGCCACATGCATACCAGTAAACACTGCCCAGAGAGATGAGACACATGCAAACTGCCTACTGGTTTCTATACTGGAGTAACAACTAAAACACATCTTGGAATTATTTGGAAAAGTGCAAGGTGAGAACAATGCCAAGGCATTTTCTAACAACACAACCACATAAGTAAATGAGTTACAGTGCTTGGGCCCATGCCTTCACACTGTTTAATTTACTAGTAGATACAGTAGCCACTAGTTTCGCACTCTAATGCGAGCTTATAAAATATTAGTAAAGCCATAGGCTGTTTCTAAGACTTGTTTTTAGAGAAAAACAGGCATTTGTAACAATTTTGGCTTGAGCTTATGATACTTTCAAAACCCAGCTCTAAGTTGGGACGCAGAATAGTTGGAACACAGTTCAGCTGTGGGCCCCAAATTTAATTTTACTGGCATAGATGCATATACCCCCCAGCCATCAGCCTGATGCTGAATATCTTGCAGAAGATGTGCTGCTTTTGGCCATGGACACAGCAATAAAACCAAAATAAGTTTCATGTACTTGAGGTTAGTGGTGAGATTGCTAAATATCCACTTTGCAAATTTCGCTAATTGTCAGTAATTTGGGAGTAATTTGTCAGTAATTTCACTCTCTGCCCCCTCAGTGGGATGTGAAAGAGAACTGGAGGGCTAAAAGTAAGAAAACTCATGGACTCATGGGTTGGGATAAGAACATCAAAATAATTTAAATAAAATAATATTTTTAAATTAAAATGTAAGGAAAAGGAAAATAACAAGAGGGAGAAATAAAACCCAAGAAAAGCAGGCAATGCAAATGAATGGCAATTGCTCACCACTAACCAAATTATGCTCAGCCTGTTCCCAAGCAGTGGCCCCCTAGGTAACTTTCCCCCAGGATTATATACTGAGTGTGACTCTGTGGGATATCCCCTTACCCATTTGGGGTCAGCTGTCCAAGCTGTAATACAATTCTTATTGCTTAAATGGAGACCTAGAAAATAAGCAACCACATGTACCCTGTTTGTGCAGAAGTAAGATAAAACCAACAAACAGACCAAATGATGGAAAACAACTAACAGATTAGGCAGATGCAAAAATCCGTGCTTTTGAAAACAAACATATCAAGTATCAGAAAGGTTTAGTATACTAAGACACTGTTCAGAGGCATTGATAGAATCAGGTTTTGCTCATAGGTTTAGTATGAGAGATGAAACTAACAGTGAACAGACAAATATTGGTTCTTTACCCATTATGGGCTTTTGCTTGGAAAGGGTTAGTATTGAGTTTACAATCAAAGTTCAGGAAAGAATCCAAAGTAAGATAAAGACCTACGTCAATTACTGGGCCCACTGCAAATCTGAGTAAAAAATGATAGTTGGTATCAGTGAAGACTTAACAGGGAATTTTAATGCCAACCTTAGAAAATGGTCTGAACAACACCACCTGCTAAGATACCACTGGGAGTGTAAATACTGTGTGTATACATTTATTGGTTACGCTGAAATGCCTGAAGGATGTTTGCCCCAAATATCATATTAAAAAGGAAGACTATTATCAGGCCCCAACCAAACACGTTAAAGTGGAAGACAACCATCAGCTTAATTCAACAGCTATGGATGAGCTGCCTTCTTGCAAAGAAGGCAAACTGTATCCTAAGCTGCATTAGGCAAAGTACTGACAACAGGTCAAGGGAGGTGATCTCCTTTACTCCGCACTGGCATGGCCACACTTGGAGTGCAGTCCAGTTCTGAGCCTCTCAGTACAAGAGAAACATGGGCAATGGGCATGTACTGAAACACAGGAAGTGCTGAAACACTCTTTTACCCTAAGGGTGACTGAACAGATTTCCTAGAGTGGCGATGGAGCTTTCATCCTTGGAGGTATTCAAAAGTTATGGACCCAATCCTGCTTGAACAAGGGGGTTGGGCCAGATGATATCTAGAGGCCTTTTTCAACCTCATCCATTCTGCAATTTGGTGAAAAACTTCAAAGAGACTTTCGAAATAAAGTTACCGGAAAGTATAACAGCAGCATGAAAATTTGTATTTGTAGGGAGTTTGGACTGGAACAGCTGTAATCAAAACCCAATTTGATACTAATGGAACTCACACTGTCAACACCATCTGATGGTCAGGCCAGACAGAGCAGACTTCTTAACAGACACTGACTAGCCTGTATCCAGTTAGGGGAGTGCCAGCATGGAGCACACCTAGTAGGGATCCCCATCTCTCTGAGAATGTGACCTTCTGGTAGGGCCTTCTTGTCAACAGATGGATCAGTGTGTTTTAAGGAGCTGCACTGGCACACAAACAAATCAGTTAAGCCTAGGACTGACAGAGCAACTCTTCGATCAGAAATTAGTAAAATAAAGGGCTGAAGAGAAAGATTTATTGGTGGACGAGCAATATAAGAAATGAGATAAGGCAGTAAATGACAACAGTAAGTATTATCTTACAGGTATGTCAGCATTTGCTGTGTTCCTCAACTGACAGACCTAGATGTAAAAACTAAAAGGTAACACCGGCTCCTAGAAAAGAGAAAAAATTATCTTATGGCTTATTCTGACCCATGTGAGTAACTTTGCATTACAGTCAAAGCCACCTTTAAGGGAAGAACTAAACTCATGGTATGGAATCCAGAAAGTAACAGTTGTTCAGCTTCTGCACTCACTGTTTCTAGAGGTCTTGCAGTCCTTTCCTCCTTTATAATGCCTTCAATAAACCTTGAAATGAAGGGTGGATCTGTCAGACAGTGCTTTTAAGCCTGTTTGAGCTCAACAAGCCTCAAGGTTTATTGAGTTTTATTTCAGGTAGGATTTGGGTAGGGACTACAAAACCCAGAGAGATACGATGCAGCATATTATACATTAGAATATGAAAGGCAAGGGGTTGGCAAAGGAAATGCCATGCAGTAAATTCTGAAGGCATCAGGGTAACTGCTAATGACAAGGATAGCTTTCTGAAGGAGTGTTAGGGCTTATGATAGGAGAAACTAAAGATCTAAATTTCTGACTTGAGAAATGCAGCAGCACTGGGCCCTGATGATGACTAAAGGCAGAAATGCTTAAAGTTCAACTTTGAAGTAGGTAGGTGAACCACTAAGTTAAATCTGTGATACTAACAAGATTGAGATGAAAGCTGGATCGGTCAGATGGTGCTTTAGGTTCTGTCTGAGCTCATACTCATACAAAGACATACTTAACACGAGAGCCAGTGGGGAAATGTAAAAGATGGACAAAATGACAGGGCAGGAAATTAGCTTTGAAGCAAGAACTGAATCTAGATGAGAGCAAAGAAATATTGAATTTGCAAAGGTCAGAGACAAGGATGTTGCAACAACTGAATCATAACAGGAAAAAAGCATGGACAAAAGGAGACAGAAAGAAAAGGTTGCATCTTTAAAGAGGTACCCAGAAAATATCTATTACGTCTCATTGCTCCTATAGTGAAAGTGAGAACTTCTGAAGAAATTCAAGCTGAAGAACACATGAGCTCTGCAGTGATCACCAAGATGAAGTTTAAGATTCTGTTTTACAATTTTTATTTTGAATTTTTAATTAGTTAACAAAAGAATATCTGAGTAAAGGAGAAACAGAAATCATTCTTTGCAGAAAATATTACCTAGTAAATTAAAAGCAACAAAGAACAGCTAAAAACTTAGTAGAAAAATAGAGGGCTGAATAAGGAAGACTTCTCAGTGAGACACCCAAAATACAAATGTAAAGGTGATTACAGACATAGCCCAGCAACAGAATTCAGGAATTTCAAGTATTACCAAAGAAAACAGAAGACGAATATTAATCCAACGGGTTACCTACAGAAGGATGGAATGCAATTTCTAATATGTGGTTGTACACAGGTCAGAGAGACTTGGAAGTAACAGTTACATTTATGTCAGTGAACGCCTCCTTTCCATGTTATTGAGCTTTATGTCTCCAAAGTAGAGTCCAGGTTTCAGAGCCTAATCACATTGGCATTATTGATGCTGATAAATTAGCAAAGACTAATTTATCAGCATAGATAGAGACAGCATTGATAGAGCTATAGATAGAAATGGCTTGAACAGAGAGCAAGAGAATCTTTTAAAGAAGGTAAAGCACACTACTGAAGAACTCCAAACAAGAAAAAAGAAGATTAGATAACAGCAATATGATCAGCCTTGGACTTCATAAGATGAAGGATGAGATGATAATACTGCGATTGTGAACTGGAGGGTTAAATGAAGCAACTAGATCAGATAGATACCTGGGACAGAGAGAGAGAGAGAGGGGAGATAAAACAATGAGAATCATCTGCATCTGTGAACACTCTTAAGTTTCGAGAAGATATGAACTGAGTAAAACGATCAGTATCCTCCTGAAAGATAAACAGTAGGAACTGGTAAACAGGGACAGACACTGGCTAGGACCTGAAGCATGGTCTAGTACTGCAAGGCCTCCATACAGGTGAGACAGGCAGCTCATAACTGAATGAAGCACATTCTCTGAGACCTAGGTCAGAGTCTGGTATTTTGCCAGACAATAAACTGCCTTTTTTGCCACTTCTCTTTTTACCCCATTAGTCATCTGGGAAGGTTATTTCATAGCTGTATTCCCCTGGTTGCTAAGATAACTTTCTTAATGTCTAGCTCCAAGTAATTCAGTACTGGCATACTTTTTTTTCCTTTTTGTTTAACATCGGCCTTTGGTTGAAACCTTTCTTGACAATTATATACTTGACTTATGCTTTTATAGTCAAAACCCATTTTTTCACACGTTCAGACTGTTATGCTAAAAATAAGATAGGTACCACATCTCAGGGACTCCTTACTCCACTCATTCACTCATTGAACTTCTCCACATCTCTTCAGATTAACCTATTTCTTCTTGGAAATGAATAAACAGAATATTATCATTAGGTAAAAAGCCTGTAGTAACTGACCTTTCACATTACCACTAAACAAAGAATTGTTTAAATGGAAGGGTGAAGGAACAGAAGGAACAGAGAACTTACTTTGTGGAGATAACGGATTTATATATGAATGTGAAAATTGTAATTAAAAAAAAATTGTGATGAATCAGCACATGAGACTGTCCGAACAGTTTTTTCTAATGAGGAGATAACCATGAATGAAGAAATCAGCAAATGAAAAATGGAAGGGAAAGGAGAGCAGAGAACACTGGAGGAACTGGAAGCCACAGAAAGGTGAAGTACAAGAATAGGAGAAGTATTAGTGATGTAGCAGAGTCACTCTTGCAGCTGAAAGCTGAGCTAAGAGTAAAATATGTGATAAAGCTAGACAACACAGAGCTAAGGGGTCAAATCCATTAAGAAGAATCTTAACGAAGTTACAGAAACTAATAGCAAAGATCAAGAAATTAAGGGAATGTGTACATAATTTAAAGAAACTTAAATATATATAGAGAGAGATTTTGAAAATTAATGGATGTATTCCATATCCCAGAACTCTAAAACCAGAGTCAAATTAGAACTCAACATAATACAGTACTGAATTATGTTGAGTTCTGGGATATGGAATTAGTTTGACAATCATCAATCAAAAAAGTCATTGGTTCCATAAACTGCTTTAATATTAGTGGGTTTTCAAAGGAGAGAAATCTATTTATACAATAATGGAACCTATTTTAAGGTCACAAAAAAGTTAAAAAAAATCCCAAAAAACCAAAAAAAGCAGCTAGCAAACAGAATACTAGAGGGATGCAAAGTTAAGAGGGAAGATAAAGATGTCTTTATGATAAGAGCCTTGATCTGTTCCCTGGCCATAAGAAATACTAGTACATGAATTAAATGGTACTAATACATGAAATAGCTGTTTCAAAGAGACTAAGGAAACAAGCCTAAAAACAACCTGTCAATATAATTTAGAAAATACTTTGGAACAGCATTAATCAGGCTGAAGTCAAAGCATTAAACATGTACCAGACCAGTGATGCAGAGAGAGAAACTGGACGGCGCATTGCTAATAGAACGCTAATTCTGTGTCGCTCTTTTTGCCAAAGAGCTATGAAGCTGAAACTACCAAAGCCTCAGTGACACAGTACCTTTTCAAGATTGAGACAAATCCAACATCTTGGCTGCATATGATCAGTCATACTGGGGAGTATCTACCTTTTACTGTACCCTAAACTTACCCTCTTGGTTTTCTTTATTTTTGAAGTCTAATTCTGAACTATTATGTAGAAGAGCAGCTAAAAACGAGATTTGATTTCTTGGGTGAAAGAAATCTGAAAGAATACATGCATGCAACTGAACTCCTCTCCTTAGAAACAAAGCAATGTAAACAATTTCATTAATGTTATGACAGTCAAATTTCCACAGAATAACTCTGAAAATACTGAAACAGATACTCTCATATGTAAAGAAATAAAGGTTAAAAAGTACTGAATTGTACATTTATTACTACATGCACATATAAACAATTAATCTCTTTTACAACTAATTTTTCCACTCATGACTTCAGAAAGCAATCAAAATGATGAAAACTTCAACTGAAATTAGTATTCTGTTATTTAAATATAAAATAACATAGTTTGCAATGGGTGTGACTACCATTTTGAATAGCTTCTCAAATTTAAAAACCTCTTGCATGTATTACAGAATACTTTTATGAAAAAGGACTGGGTCATTTACTTCCTGTAACATAAACAGAGAAAGAAAAATTCCAAAATCATTAAATATTTAAACAGCACTACCTTAAAATGTCCCTTTTACGACCACATACAATGATGAGAACATGACAAAGGCAGCATCTCATTCCATATGACTTTTTGAAAATTGGCATCTTGGAGATTAAGACATCATTAAGTATAGTTCACTGAATACATACACTTTTAAATATTTTATGGTTGAAGAAGTTTAATGCAAATAATAGTCCATGTTCTAATCATATCTGAATTTCAAGGCTTTACCATGTGTAAGTGGTTTCTAAGAAATTTAGGTAATATCAGCTTTGGCTCAAAGTCGCAGCTCAGAGCCACAAAGGTGATATTGAACTCATGTTCACAGCTAGAACACACAAAAGTTAAGTCAAATTACTGTGCTATCTAAGTTACAATGTCATGATAAACAGAAATAAAACATATTACAATGTTGAGATTCAATTATTGGGCCCTTATTGGGCAATGCCCATTCTCAGGCTTTACCATTTACTATGTCTAAAGGCCTGAATAGGCCTAAAAGAGCAGCATCTTGGGAAAGTGGCAAATGATCTGCTTAAAAGCATATGAAGGAAATGAAAGAAAGTCAGAGAAAGGATGAAAGAAAGTGCCATATGAATTACTCCATAGAGAATAAGAGGTCAGTAAATTAAAAGATTTTATGGCTTTCTTCGATTGTAACAAGACAAAACATCAGCCAGAGAGGACTGGGGAAAATGGACTAAAGAAGAACCATATAGTGCATTATACACCGTGACCCTGCAGAAATTACCTTTTCAACTCCTATATGGCAACAAAATATTATGTATTCTAATGGCAACTTAGAAAAAGTAACTAAAAAAAAGTTCAAACTAAACTAACTAAAAAAGTTCAAGCAACTCCCATTTAGAAAGAAAAACAGTAGCCTAACTGTATCCTAAATACTAAAAGTCATGAAAAGAATTTCAGTTCTTGAATCACACCAGTATACAAATGAGCTCACCCAATGCGCTCATTTTCCAAATTCTTAGCTTTTAGTTTAAGAAAAAAAGGGGTTTATTTCAGCTTCTAGAGCAGAACAGATGCATATTTACCTACGAATTTAATTTTAGTTGTTTCCGGACAAATAACAAATCAAGTGTTTGTTCAACCAAGCCTTAAAAGTGAAATCTCAAATGTTCTATTCATATTAAACTACTAATTTCCTTAATGGCCTTTTTAATTTTGTTTCTTAAATGTAGACTCACCTCAAAAAACCCTCTGCAAAACAACAACCTCAGATCTCACTGAACAGATGTTTGGGAAGGCCTAAATATGCACAGTAGATTTGACATTTTATATCTACAGGTACTAATCTGCTATAATCAGATATATTCTGTACAAATACTTGAAGTATGTCATATGCCACCATTGATCCAAATAATCTCCAATAATGCTCATCTGATCAGAAGTCAGAAGACATGATATTCAGCAAATCACTCTCAGAACAAATAATATCTTGCTTAGCTGTTTCTTTACCAATAATTCTGGCCTGTTTTGGGCAAGTAAACAATATCACCTGCTTTTTTCTACGTTATGAATAAAAGCTTCTTAAGACACTCAAGTATTTAAATTCAATATTGAAGCCTGCAAATAATCAGTTCTTCATGACTAAGAAAATGAGGGTGGACTTTTTGCATTAAGTGAGCTTCACTGTCACTGGAGTAAAACCACTCTTTAAATGCCCCACAAATGCCTATTTGTGCCCAGTTAAACAAATCTGGTCTGAGGAGGGATAGGAGGCATAAGTTGCATTATTCTATTCTACATTCACTTATAGGCAAAGATTTGTTTTATACCTAGAACACCTGAAGGCTGTTTTGTTACAGCAGCTATGGATTTAAGGCAATTTCAAAACCAAAGAAGAGCTTGGCTCGGAAGGGACCTGAAATCCAGATAAATGGCACCTGTAACTCTTCCCTTGTCCATTGCATCACAGTCACTCCATCATGGAAATTGACTGAGTTGGTCAGGCAGGACTTGCCTCTGGTGAAGTTGCGCTGGCAGTCTCAAATCACCCCCTGACTCCCTGTAATTTAGTATAGCTCGTAGGAGGATCTGTTCCATGACTTTCCCAGGCACAGAGGTGAAGCTTGACAGGTGTGTAGCTCCTGGAGCCCTCCTTTCCACCCTTATAAAGAGGGGCACAATGTTTTCCTTTTTCCAGTAACTTAGAAAATGTATTCAAGGTACATTGATAATATCAAGGAAGGCCTGTATCATTCCAGGAACTACTGTCTTTAATATGTTTCAATACTAAATGTACACCCAAGTTCTTGAAAGGAAAGCAAAACCAGATGTTTAGCCCTCTTCTACTTCCATGAGGACTGCCTCAGCAAACCCTATTTTTTTATTTAGTTGCAGTACTAGATGTTATGTATTACTTTAACTGAGTACTTTGTTCAGGTTTTCAGTGTTACTAAGCCCTCCAGTTGATTTTCAGAATAACTTAATAACTACATTCTCCATTAACAAAGAAACGGTGGCTGAAAAAAATTATTCAAGGCACAGTTAGCCACAGAAGTTCCAAATAAGGTACAAGACCCTCAATTTTGCAGCAAAGCCTCAATAGATAAAAAGTTCATCATCACCTGCAAATCTGTATGCATGGAATAAAGATATTATACACACACTTTTGTAAGAGACTCACAAAACCCAGGAGAAGACTTATGTATTTTTGACCTCTTCTATATAAGCTAGAAATGGATCATTTCAAAACAGATTCCATATTACCAACTTGAGTTGTTACTGAACAGTGTCATGTCTAGCAAACCAAACTGGTGATTGAAACAGACCTGACTATATTTAAAGTTTAAGTCACTGTGCAAATTTAGCTCATTCAGTATGAAACGTATTTCGCTGGTTTTGAGTTTCTGGCCTACTGGGGAACATGCTGGCTCATCATCTTCATCTGCTGATGGAATGCTTTCTATCTTTGTTTCAGCACACTCAGCTTTTGCATTAAGGAAGTGCCTTTTTTGTTAAGCATCTGTGGATGTATTTGATATTTAGGATATAAAAAAACCCCTACCTCCTGCTTGCAAGAGTCAATTCCATAGCAATACTTTTGCTGATTACTTTTTGGATTTTTCTGACATTTCAAAAAAACAATTAGATTTTCATTCAAAGTGAAAAGGTCAAATGAACCACATCAATATCAAGGGCTTTATTGTGCTCAACATAACATTAATGCAAATAATGCCTGTGCTGAAATCATACTGCAAAAGCTGAGATGCAATCCTAAGCATAGCCTTCATATTCTGAAAAGCAAAGTACAGTCACAAGAACTGAGCTCTGTTTTATTCTGGTCAAACTGATGATTTAGGAATGATCTGGGACTCTTTTATGTTGACAAGCTTCTCCATGTTTCCTCTACATATACCAAGTTACTATCTCATTCTCAATCTCAATATACTGTCTCTGCATTTTGATTCTCAAATCTCTGTACAGCCAGCTTCCAAATTACTGGCAAGGGTATTATTGGCACATAACCGGTTCACTTGATAGTAGTCTTAGCTTTTACAAAGGTCTGGGAAACAATCTACAGCCTCTAGAAAAAAAAACTAAAGAGTAGTAAATGCAACAATTATATACAGCTATACAATTTCTTCCAGTTTCTTAAGGTAGTGATTTGTGAAATACTGCCTGAATTGCTTGAATTATTATTTTTTTTTATTATTTTTTTTTTTTTTTGCTTTGCATGGAGAAATACTTCTTTGCACTGGCTAGAAAAATGATTAAAACAACAAAACCAAAGAGTATCTCATATGGAAACATACTAAATAATAATACTGTACAAGGCCTCATCGGAAGGTCTGTTCACAATCCTTATCTCAGTGTTTAAAACTGGTTGAAAACAAAGTGGAGCAAGAATAGAAAGCCTGTTTTCAAGTCAAAATGAAAATGAGCTTCACAGAATACAACAAATTAAAGATGTTACTACTACCATGCAAAGGAATCAGACAGAAAAGTAATTTTGCTAGAGAACTAAAAAGCATAAGAAAAAGAATAATTAGTCTTGGTAAGAAAAAATATAGATGAAAACAAGAAGGAGTTTCAAGTCATTGTGAAAGATTCAGAAACTGCTTTCTGTAAAGGGAGCAAGGGAGTATCTCCTGTTTTAATGCAAAGTGTAGCACTTTCATGCTAACATTTATATTATATGAACACCTGCAATATATAGAAAACTCTTGTTAACTTTACCTGCATTAAGGGACATAGGGGCTGATGAAATCAATGCTGGGATTTCTTCTTGCCACAATTACTTATTCTCATTGCTTTTATGTTCCTTCAGCAGCAGTACACCCATTATTAATTCTACCTACACCACAGGCTTCATCAACTTATCATTTCAAAAGGTATTCAATCAATGTTCCCTTCCTGTGCCAAATGGTGACTCAAGCAATTGTACTTACACTTACAGTATCCCATGGCACAATCCTGTAATCATTTGACCAGAGTTTAAACTGGTAGGCGAAAGGCAGATAGCCCTATTCATTACAGAACAGCTTCAGCAAGGGCCAGAAATGGCACAGAACCATAAACTAGAGCCTAATCTGCAACCTGCTACATCCACCATCACATGGATGAAGCATCTTGGACAGCCATTATCACTCATGGTGTGCTGATATTACACTTCCCAGCTAAGCACAACCAAACTTTGCAGAATACTCATTAATTACATCAGCCTACTCAATGATGACAAAGTTCTTGAAATGAAAAAGCAAACAGTACCACAATTTTCAGTTCAAATTTAAGAGTGGTTTTAACAGTATTCTTCATACATATGCTTTTAAATCAAGTGAAATATTGGTTGTACAGATGCTTTTTAGAAAGAAAAAACTAACAGCAATCACAGCCCTTGGTTCAAGCATGAGGAAATTCAGGCTTGCAGATGGGATTCAACCACTTGCTCAAATTTGTCCTATGTACAATGTATGTGAAGGCAGATTTTTCCCTCAACAGTATCTCCAAACTTACCCTGCTGTCTCAGCCTCAGATTTTGTCTCATCCTTCTGTACTTGCTGAAAAAAGTCAGAAATGTCAGGAGAAAAGAAGATACAGTCTAAACCTTATGGCAGAGACCAATACTGGAAATTGTGGACCAGAGTAAGTTTTCCCATTATATTTTTCCTTAAGGAGGAGTTTTCTATTTTCCTATTTTTAATCCTCCTTTGATACCTTCCTTGCCACATAGCAAAGGAGTTGCTAAGAACATGCAACACTGAGAGAAAAGGGGGAAGAGGGGTTCAAGTCTCACTATGTATAAAAAAATTAACACTTCCTTTCCACAAGAGTAGAGGTCACTTCTAGCTGAGCTTCTTCAAGAAAAAGCAACTGGAAAAAGAATATTTGAAGGTTACCTAATATGGCAAAAGAATTCTTTGTAAGAAAGACAAACCAAATTAAATATAATCACAGAAGTCTCCAAGCAAAGCTTGCCAGATCTCTCCATAAAAAGGAAAGAAGTTTCTTGAAACTTTGTCTTTTTGTAGAAGTGAAAAGCATTATTACACCATTTCTAGAACAGTTATTTGTCATACTAGTTAAGCTTATATGAGTGTCTAGTTTATTTTTTTTTTCCGTGGACTCCTATTTCTTATTCAGAGACTGTTTCCACAAAAGGTGAATGACCTTCTTGGTTCAATCAGAAATACCCAGCTGGCTGATCTGTAAGATGTAACACTGAAGCAGCACAGCCAAGGTAGATGCAGGACTCCAGGTCCCTCCATGACAGAGAATAAATCACATTCTGGGTAACCATGATTTTTACTGCTCATGGGAAAATACATTTGAAGTGGGTGTTCCATCAGGGTGAAAACCAATAATTTTCCAGAGAACAGAAAGCCTTCCCTTAGCATTTAGTATAAAGTAGATGTTCTTGTCCCTGCTATAAGGATGGATCTGAAAAGCATCAGCCCAAAGACCTGCATCTCTTAAAATAGTGTTAGCTTTTCTCTCAAATGAGTAAAGCACAGGGCATTTCACCCCACTCTGGAGAGAAAGTCTGTATATCTATCACTTCCTTGAGCTAGTCAAAACTTCTGGTTGGCTTCCAGTAGTATAAATTAAGCAGAAGCTCCCATACTCCCAAAGATAATGGCTTTTCTAGATAATAGACAGGAAAGCAATTTAAGCTTGTTTCAGTCCTTCTGCTGGAACAACACAGAAGAAAACACCATCTAAAGCAATACATAGCATTGAAACAACATTTAAAGCATGTTTTCCAGATGCTAAAGCATTAATATGTATGTGTTACAATGCCTTCAGAAAAGACTTCAATCTATACTATTTAACATTTATATGCTCTTGTGAACAATTTAATGTTTTAATTCTGTGAATCAGAATTATCACCTTAGTGGTGCTTTACACTTTAAAAAATACACACAGATTGCACTGAATTTTTTCTGTGCTTTAGCTCTAATTTCACAATTTTTATTTCAAACCATTAAAAAATGCCAGGAAAAAAGTATTGTTACCCATGCCAGAGTAGCTGGTTCATACTTAGCACAACAGGTCTTTGCCCACACATGCACACATGCATCAGAAAGACCCCAGTTTCATTCTAGCATGTCTGACCTCAATCTCTCTGTGCCTTGTTGTATTTTGAGTTAGCAGATTATATGCATCAAGTTATTTGTTTCAGTATGACCAGTGAAGGCCTGCATGCTGCATATTTTCCTCTCAGCTTGCCACAATATAAGCCATAAGCAGCTTGATTATCTGACTTATCACATTCATGATAGTAATAGTACAATCCTAGTAAAAGTGAATCAGGGATAAAAATAGTCTCAAAAATAATTTCCTGGGATTTCCTGGGTTTGTTAGTATTAAGAAAGAGCTCATAATAGCAAGAAAATTAATACTGTGGGGGACCACCAGATGGATTTTTCTAGTAACTAAATATAAGCATGTCACAAGTCTTGCCACGAATAACATAAAAATAGACCAAGCGCAGCTAAAACTCTTAAAACAAAACAAAAACACCCATACTCTGGTTTACCAAATTAGTAGACAATGTTATGAATGATTATGGCAGAAACATTCTATGTCTCACTTTGTAAAATTTTTCTAAAACAAATACCTGTTTGTCACACTGAGCTTATTGATTTTATAGTTTATAATCTGCTAAGAGTTTCTCATCAAATTATAGCATTGAAGGAACAGATTACTGCACAGCTTAATGAGGGTTCTTCCTTACTATAGTTCTACTTGATCCTTCAGCAAATCTCTTCCTTTCTTGGAAAAGCAGTAATTCATAAACTGAAGAATAAAAAGTGGCTTTTTTTCCAGTTTCCTTTTTTTCCAGATACAATATCTGGACATATCCACAATATCTAAAGAAGTATGTACACATCTGATTTTATCGTGTTTTCATGGATGATTTAATTTCCAGTTCAAAAGCAAAATGCATTTTTCCCTTCACTGTGAACCACAGAGTCTTCCTCCATCCTTAAAAACAAGAGGTTCTGGACTCCTTCTCCATTCCAGGTCTATGCAGATACCAGATACAAAAAAAAAAAACCAAAAACATTTTATAATATTAACTAAAAGTTAAAAGCTTTTAATTCGATTTTACTACAGTTGAAGCTGGCAGAAGAAACTTCAGAATGATGAAACCATTTTAAATCATCTTGATCCAGAACAGAAAGAAAGAAAGAAGCACATAATGAAATACTGACAATATCCTAGAAAGGCAGACTTGACTTTGCTTTCTAACAACAAAGGAAAAGCAAAAATTCAGGTACTAAACTGAGACCACAGAGATAGCTGATTTTGTTTGTTTGAAAACTCATGAAGTATTTTTACTTTCCTGTTGTGGTGCTTAGTCTTAATTGAAATAAAAATGCCCAAGCCAAAAGTCACTCATCAAGAGGAGATTTGGGCACACTTACATTTCTCTTGTAGCACAGCTGTCAGATTTTTTTGTCAGTGGGCATATCTAAACATGGAACTGCACAGTGAATACAAATAGTTGCATGTTAGATTTCCACTTAAATCTGAGTTGTTCCAAAATAGTTCTGGTTTTGTTAAACCTAAGTTGAGAAATACATATATAAAAAATAAAGTGATTGCCTCAATACATATTTACCAAAGCAAGCTTATTTTAAAGTTGCAAGAACATGAGTGATGCTCTCTTTCAGCAGTTCTAAGTAAAAATTCCATTTTTTCATTATACTGTGTTAAAAAAGCTCAGCACCACACATAAGTAGAGGTACTAATTAATGCAGGGACTGCTAGCATGGTGTCCATGTTCCAGCTTATATTTTCTTTTCCAAGTTTGATCAATATTACCCTAGAGAGTAGTACCTTTCAGAATAACAAGATAACAAGTCAGATGTAAACTGAACTGCAGAACAGGTAGGAAAGTAAAATAAGTCAAACAGGAGGTGAAATCACAAGCAAAAAAAAAATAAAGCTTTTTACCTCAGAAGAGGTCTATGAATTCTTAGTCCATATAATTATGTTGGCTCAGTTAAAACATTTGTAACTGGCCACAAAAAAATCCATAATGTACTAACAAAGGCAAATTCACATACAGACCCTCAATTTTCCTTGACAAAAAACACTTCAGGAGGCATGAAAAATCTGTCTTGGAATTCTGTTGGGAAGCAGATTTTCACAGATCTACTGAACCATCTGGCATTCATAGATTACCAAAAGAAGCACTGAGATCATCTCTGAAATGACAGAGAAGTGGGCCAGGCCTGATTCCTGGAGAACTGTAACCATGAAAAGCAGCAGCTCTGATGTGTTTAGTTAACACAAACTGAATTTACCACCTCAAGGTACCACCTAATCAAAAAGGGTTGATGTTGCCTCAGTTGTTTTAAACACAGATAAGGAACACTCAAGAAGGTTTAAACAAACAAACAAACAAACAAATAAATAAATAAATAATAGAAAATATTGCTGGAGTTTAGTGCAAATTCATTAGAGCTTTTAGGAGCCCAAATTTTACTGATCTCAGTGAGCTCACAGCTCAGAATTTGGTATCTGTATTATTACTTAAAATTTGAGAGGAAATAGAAAATGACTTTTGACAAAGAGCTCATCAACCTGTTTGGCAATCAAAAGAAAGATGAAGGAAGACGAAAAAGTGGTTTGATTACAGCACAAGTGTCACAAAGAGAACAAGAGGGGAACAAAAAAAAAAAGCTCCTCTGCGTAGCAAAGGGCTCTTTTATATAGTGAAGAAAGCCACAACAAATATTGTCTAAAAGCTGCAGACAAATTCATGTAGGAAGGCATGAATTTTTAATAATGAGGTTGACAAATCACTCAAATCATCATGGAAGGAAGAAGGGGTTTTTTTTAGCTTCTTAAAAACAGTGACAATTTTCTCATCTGCCTCCATATCCTCATCAGTAGGTTTGATATAGCACTTCTTTCATTTGCAAGAATATAAATATATGCCTATTGGGACAACAACAATCTGTTAATATCTTATTTTCAAAGTGAAAGGTTTCTGCTGAAAAAAACCAAGTCAAAATTCATATTTTGTTTTTTTTTTAGCTTTCCTGTAATCAGGTTGGGGTGTGTTGAGTTTACGCACAACAGTTAAAAAATTCAATGGCTGCAGATAATTTACTGCATTCAAAAATCCCAAGAAGAAGGCAAATATTTTTCTCAAGATAAAATTTTAAAATATTTGGTTTAGTAATTCTGGAAGGTAAGAAAGACAGTGTTTCTTAAAGCAATCTAAAAAAAAAATCCTTAAATATTCAGGCTTCACAGCCACAAGTTCCTATGGGTTTCTTGAGCAAATCACATGACCCCTTAAAAAATGCAGACAGCATCATTACTTTCTCCAAATTATCATAAAATACTTACATTGCTATCAAAAGAACAGCTTTTGTGTTCAGTATGAGTATTTTGTCTGACAGTATTGTAAGAATTTAAACCCATGGTGAGATTTGATAATTGTGAAGAATAGTGAAAGCACACTGCTTGGAAGGAAGAAATTTCTTCCATTTTCATCCCCACTCCTGTCTCAAGTGATTGTTTCAGCACCTTGCCAGTTGCAAGTGATTCTTTTCCAAACATGTGAAACTATCCTTTTCTGATAAGCTGAGCAGAAGAAAAAGCAAAAAATATCTGACTTCTGATTTGAACAAACTGCCTGTTATTGATTCAGTTCTCACCAACATTCACCTTAACCCAAGCCCAACTTTTACTAGCAGATCACTGCTCCTGCTGCTACCAGTTCAGCTGGGAAACCACATCACTGTAACATTTTTTAAATTGTATACAATTCAGCACACTGTTAGGAGGGAAGGCAGGAAGTAATCATTTAGCTACATTTTTGGTTACTTGCTGCTCCACGGCAGAACCCCAGGCAGGAAAAACTACAAATCAAAACACTAATGAAAATTTAATACCTAGGATTAGATATTCCAGTGTGACAAACTATGAACCTAATGTATCTAAAAAATGGTCCTAATGAAATGAACTCCAATGAAATGAAATGAAATGTCCAAGTAGTCATCAAAGAATCATGGGTTGTTTGTATTACAAGTGTGGTAAAGAAGTCCAAAGAATCATCCATCCAGAAAAAGAAAAGCTGTGTTGCAGTTTAATAAATCTTGGAAGGGCTAGTAAGCCCTTTTAGTAGATTTTACAACAAAGAGGGGACAAGAAGAAAAATGAAATGCAAATGCCTAAAGGAGAAGTCTAGTAAAGGAGAAGGCATGAACTTTCATGCACATAAGCAAATCAAATTTCTTTATTTAGTGTGTCTTCAGAAAAATGTCTACCAGTGTAGAAAATTCATAGTTCACTGAATCACAATAACTGTAGCAGCTGCTAGTTTGTTGTGGTTTTATGTTGTGGTTGTTTTGGGGTTTTATTTCCCAGGATTGTAAAAGGTCTGTGCAATTTTAAACTGCATCTAAATAAAATGTGTGGTATTCCCAAACATTTACAACACTACTGAAGCTCATTTTACAACTAAATGCATTACCTTAAGCATTATTCAGTTAAATGAAAGCAATCTTCTTGCAACTGAGTTCAAGTATCACGTTATCAGTTAAGAAAATAATGTTTTTCATTTATCATTTTCTTTCATTTGAAAAAGGTTATATTACATTACTTATCTCTATAATTCAAGTACACAGAAAATAATTAAAAATGTTTCATCCACAAGTCTAGCTCTTCTTTCATCTAATGAGAAGAGTTAATGTTTCAACCTTTTTTACTACTTGTATAACTGCTGCAAAACCAAATGCTGGTAACACAATGCCAAGTTGCCCTTTTCCCAACCAAAGGTAAGTCCTTATTACCCGCAACCCAGTTAAGCTTGTTGCTGAACATCAAAACCTACCTCCACCCCAGTCATTATACCTAACATGTAGCTTCCTAAAGATAAAATCCATTCACTCTTCTATTGCCTATCTATATGTATTTTTTAAACTAGAATGACACAAAAAAATTTGAATATGTCTTTTACAGATCGCTGTAGAAAAACATCTGCTGCAGCAACTACTCCTGCAATAAAGATTGACATGTATGTGCTGTATCTGCTCGGCAGCTCTATTGAAATAACTAGGACTATAGACAGAAACAGATCATTGACAGGAAATATGGCCTTATGGGTCTTTCTACTTCATCCTCCAGCATTAATACACTCTTTGTGAAAGGGACTGTGACTCTTGACTTCAACCTTAATTGCCCTCTGCAAGAAGAAAAAAAGCTTTAGCCTTTAGAAATATAGAGTATTTCTGTGGACTCAGAAAGCATTTGAACTGTTACCTGCGGAAATGTAATCTGCAACAGAAAGCCAAATACACCATGACATCATTGAAACAAGATCTTACTGCCCCCATCCCCTGCATTCCTAAAGAAAAACTTGTATATTTTGAGAAACTGTTAGAAATCCCCAGTAGCAGACTGAGTCTATATCTTGACTTCAAAGAATCTTGAAAGCCATTCAACAGATGGTTCTGGAATATTTTTACCTTGTCACTTGCACCTGAATAGAAGAATACTCCCTTCAATATAGAAAATGGGTGCAAGCTTTAGAAACCTGTTCTCAGTTGGCCAGGGCTTTGGCAAGACTGGGAAAGTTTAGTTTTAATGGCCAGAAGACCAGTTCTTCTCTTTTGGATGACAGCTTTTGTGTACAGACCACTAGAGTCATCCTTCTTTTCCTGGTAGAAGTCCTATAACACAATAAGAAATCTGGATTCTCAGGAAGTCTCTAACCTGCAGAAGTCACATTGACAGCTCAGCTTAAGATACTCCTCTGTTGGCCCCTTCAACAGACACACATTTCAAGAACATGTAGGAAAAGAAGATATGAAAAAGAACGTAAAGACAAAGACACATAATTTATCTTAATTTTTAGTGAAAAGCTCTAATTACACTTTGCCTGAAATAGACTTTTCATTGTGATCTATTATCAAACTCAATTTTAGCTCTATTTGCAGAAGTAAAAAAGAAGTATTTGTTTAATTAATTTTAAAGTGAGCATGCAATACATGAAAATATAAGTACATATTCATATATATATATATATATATACACACACACATATATATATACACATATATATGTAATATGGAATGCATATACTGCACAGTAAGATTCTCCTGTTAAGAGCTGAAAGTACTTTAAACATAAGAGAATCAATAGTAATATGTTTAGTGCAGCAGAGAGTTATTTCAGTAGAAAAACCTGAAGAAGCAATGTAAATTGGTGTTTATGCCAGCATAATCATGTATGATCTGTGGAAGCACTTTTAAAATTAAAACAGCAATTATAGTACATTGCATAAGAACTTGGACAGAAGCTTGTTATATCAGCTTCCTTCCTCATTTCAATTAGGTGGTAACATAAAACAATTTTACTACTCCAAGTGCATCTTTCAAGCTCACAGAATAAACCAAAAGAACTTGGGCTGCTCAGAAAAAAGAAAATCATTGTTAGAATGTAAAGCCAGGGAATAAGATTAATATTTATTAAATATTTTCAGGAGATCATACAAGACTTGAATCTCTTTTTAACACATGGACAAAAAAGAAAATATCAATGGCCAGATATTTTTGCATATCTTTTAAAGTACTTTTAGGACCTCTCAGATTCTATACTGTAGTAATAAAAGAAGTGTAAGCTTAGTACTTACCCCCAAATGCATAATCATTGGGAAGTTCAGGATAAAGTTTGTTTGTGTTCTTTTTAGCTGAAAGAGAAAATAAAGGAGTGACTTATATGACATGCTAACATATATTGTTATATTTTGTATACTGCTCTTCTGATACAGTTCAATAGTTATTAAATGATTGCAGTTAACAAGGAACCAGTGTAGAAGAAAGAAATACAGACTTTGCCTCACATCCCTAACTGGAGAAGTATGTTAACAAGAGAAGGTGCACAGTAAAGCCTCACTTGGAATGAAAGCTCTTTGTTAAGACAAACTGTTAAAGAGCCAAAATTCTGCCTCTTCTGCTCTACTGTAAAACCTCTAATGATTAAAAGATAATGACAACCTAAAGAGAAACTATGGTTTCTAGAAACCAGAAGTATCTAGAACTTGGACCAGGAGTTTCTAGGACTGTTATTTTTACTAAGAAGTTTCATTGTACTGCGAGGCTCCTATGTATCCTGTATCTTATGAATATTTCCTTTGAATTGCTACATGATTCTGCAACTATAAAAACACTGTTTCTATAGCAAATCTGCCAGAGAGAAAATCTTTGTTAATATAAAACAAAAAACCAAATCCTTTAGTCTTTATCAGTCATGGCACTACATCAACATGCTTTCAGTGTTTGTCCAAGGAAGATTACTTAAAAAACATTTTTATAGAGGCAGCTGCTATAATAACTGCATAGTATTAACTAGCTTTAATGCTCTAATTTTATGAAGAGAATTAATTAGCCATTATAAAAATTTTCACCTGGTGGTGTAGGTCTAACAGTGGGTTTAGGTGGCTCAGGTCTGGTTGATGGTCTAGCAGGTCGGTCATTTACCTAAAGTACACAAATCTTTTAAAAACAAACATCATATCTGAACAGAGATTGTGACTTCAGAGCCTAAAAGTACATCAAGTTACACTTTAAAAAAAATTAAAATTACTCTTTCTCCAATGAACTTGTAAGAACTCAAAAAGCATACTAAACATTAGTGATATACACATGACACTGAAGTAAATCACCATGGGTTTAACAAAGCTGAAAGTAAATGCTTGTCTATCAGTAACATCAACATCTGTAAGAAAATAGCTTCTACAGTCCCAGTATTACATTATAAATGTGAATGGAAGACAGAAAAAGTAGGAAAACTAAGAGTATCCAATTTGCAATTAACTTGACTAAAAATATTTGCTCAAACATTCCTAATCATCACCTAAAATTTGATAATGCACATTACAAAACAAGGATACCCTTTATTATTCTGGAAGATGCAAAGCAAACCCAGCAACATTCTTGCCCCCAAGAGCCTAGAAGGGAAATACTTGAACAAATGTTCCACATGCAGTAACTGACATGTGCTATGCCTTCAGTCATACAACAGAGAAGTTAAAAATGACACATGAACATCAGCATTGACACTGACTAGAAACAGCCTAAGAACACGGAAAGCCTATGTGAGAAAGAAGCACACAAACCCTTCTTTGTTCCCTTACAGATTTTCCTGGATTATTTTTTTGCTCTTCATTTTCATACACTTCAGTGAAGGATGCTAGAGTTTGATAAAGATCATCTGCTTGAGCAGGGAAAGGCACGTCACCAAGCAGGATGGCACTAGCACGAATGTCCTGCCCATAAAACCTAATACAAAAAAAAAATAAAGATTGCAGGTATTTGATTAATATTACATTTCATTGTCTAGATAAATTCATTTTGTGTAAATGTTCCCTATCTCCATCTCTAGCCCTGCATTTTTCCTACTAATCATATACTGAGAAATGACAGAACTATTTCAAAGCTGTAAATTTGGAAAACTGACCACAGCCCCATTTTCCTGCACCACTTGGGTGGAGGAGGTAGGGAAGCTGTAATTGAAGTGGAGCCCAGTAAGATGGAAAGTGTGTCGGGAAACGGTATTGCTTTCTAAATTTGTTCTTATTTCTCATTATCCTATTCTCTTATTTATTGAAATTAAAATAAACTAATTTCAACAAATTCTCTAATTTATTGAAAATAAAATAAACTAATAAAATAAACTAATAAATGTATTGAAAATAAAATAAACTTGAGGAGGTTGGAGTTTTTTTGACTGAAATAGCAATTAGTAAGTGATCTCACTGCCTTTATCTCAACTTATGAGTTTGTCATCATACTTCTCCTCTCATTCTGTTGAAGAGGGGGAGTGACAAAGCAACTGGGTTGGCATGTGGAGGCTAACTAAGGTCAACCTGTCACAGATAAATAATCTCTAAACATTTAGCATCATCTCAATATTCACTGCAAGATATCTAAATTGAAGAAACTCTTGTCCCTCAAGAAATTCTAAACTAATATAGTATGTTTTCACAAAAGCCATTTTTTTCTATAATTGAATGTGTCCTAGTTAATTCTGTCACTCTGCTTTCACTGAACCTTTTAGATATTTAGAGAGCTTACTTGCGATTTGTTTCTTTCCTTTCAATTAAACAGGTTCCTTCCAGAGATACGCCTGCAAATAGCCCTCGAGATTTGCAGTATGTATAGACAGCAGCAGAGCTTCTCAGGGCAACATCCCCTTCTAAGTTTCTGGAATGAAAAGGTTTTGGTTGATATTCTTCAATACAGATTTCTAGCATGAACAGCAACTGTCTTTTTCTTTTAATCCTTCATTTTATTTTTACCCTATTTTCAGACAGAAGCACAGAAAAACACTACCTCATATGAATGCTCCTCATTAGGTCTCTGAGAGACTGGACTGTTCATGGTTTATGACTCAAAACAATCAAGGAGGCTCCAGGGTGATTTGCTGAGGCCAGGTTTATATCCTTTGAGGAGAGATGAGTTTGGGTGTGCAGTGAGATTCACACAAAACAGAGGAGGAAGCTGCATGCCAGGCTGATGCGGCAAATCCTGCAAGGTGGGATGGCACCATTTATCATGGCAATTGTTCTCCCTTGCACAACTCCCAGTTCCTCACCTGGGGAAGGTCTGATGGGGCATAAATGACTCAATGCACTGACAAGAGAGGTGGCTGTCATGTCTCAGAAGGGATCACAAACCATCAAAGATCCCAAAAGCACCCTCAGACTGATTCCTGAGGCTTTACACCAAAGGACTGAATGTGATGCAAAGGGATGCAACAGATCAGAGCCTGTGGCAAGAGACATTGTTAAACTTCCCAACCAGGGGAGGTACCTGGGTGCTCCCAGCCAACCTGAACATATCCATTGAACAGGCATCCATTGAACTCTAGGCCTTGTGGAGCCCTCACCACTGAGAAGACTAGAAGAAAAGATCAACAGGACACTGCTGGGATCCACAGAGGATCCACAGAGAGGTGGTATTTTCTACTCAATCTTTCTGTCACTTTTCCTCTCCCCTCTTCCTCTTTTTCTATTTTTTTCTCTCTCTCTCCCACTCACATTTACTGTTAAATAAAATCCATACTATTGACTTCAGCATATGGTCTCACTTGCATCTTATTTGGGCAGAGGCATCTCTGTAATAATTTTAATAACTGGATCTTAACAGCCTCCTCTGAAAACTATTAAGACACACTTTAATCACATTTTAAAATTATCTGATTATGTTTGGACTGGTGACTGAAACTCTATTCAATATTTCTAAATCCTCCTAGACTTTATGGTCAGCACAAACACTTCAAGTAAGGCCTTATTGAGCCTCAACAGATTTGGAAAATTACAGTTTTGTCCTTCACAGGATCATATAATATTTTATGTTTAAAGACAGTCATCTCAAAATGGATACAACATCAAATTGAAAGAAGGTTGCTCTGGACTTTGTCCAGCCAGTTTTTGAAGAATTCTAAGGATATAATTCCACAGACACCCTGAGCAACCTGTATCAGTGCTCAATTTTATTCATGTCAGATTCTTTTTCTCATACCCAGTCAGAACCTTCCTTGTTTTGATATATGACTACTACCTTGCAGTGTCTTGCCATGTACCCCTGTAAAGAACTGGGGTCTGTCTTCTTGGTGATGCCCTGTTGGGAATGCAGCCTCAGAAGGTCTTCTCTCATCCAGGTTCAATAAACTGAGCTACCCCAGTCTTATCATTCACATGCTGTATTTACCTGGCCATTTAGGTGGTGGTTCACTGCACACACTCAGGTTTATAAACAACTTTCTGCAGGGATAAAACTCAACACAATATTTTAGGCACAGTCTACGAAATGTCAAATAAAGGGGAACAATCACTTCCCATATCTACTGGTTACAGTCCTGTTGATGCAAGCCCCTACACTGTTCACTGCCTTTTCTGTCAGGAATCAACTGCTGGCTTAGCCCCAGTGCCCACTAGGATCCCAGCACCTTCTCTGCAGGGAAGCTGCTCAGCCTGATAGCGGGTTCATCCAACTAGGAGTGCAGAACTTTGCCAATGTCCTTGTTTAATTTCATGGGGTTTCATGCTGGATCTTCACACTCTCTAGGTCCATGGCTCTGAATGGTGGCTCTACCCTGAAGTGTCTTGGCTGCAAACCCTGGTTTGGAGTCATCCACAAACTTAAAGAGGATATTTTGCAACTGCTCCTCTAAGTCACTGATAAAAACACCAAGCAGGAGAGGTCCTAGAAGAGTCTCCAGAGGAGCTGTAAAGAAATCTGGCTTCAGACTTCAACATAAACCATTTACCTCTGATCTTCTAACAGGGAGTTCTTCACCTGTTTGCTTGTTTTCCCACCCTGACACCTATGCTATGTCCCAGCTATGTCCCAACAGAGATGT
This sequence comes from Serinus canaria, assembly GCF_022539315.1. Taxonomy (NCBI): domain Eukaryota; kingdom Metazoa; phylum Chordata; class Aves; order Passeriformes; family Fringillidae; genus Serinus; species Serinus canaria. The sequence goes on from NC_066316.1 coordinate 93,583,454, forward strand.
TGCAGGACAGTGTACTGAAAGGCTTCGTAGGGTAGATGATATCACTGCCCTTCCCTGATCCACAGATCTCTCTCTCTCCTGTGCAATAAATATCATCCTTTTATTTTGTTAGAAAAGATTAAAAATGAGCGGTAAAAACTTCATAATCACAAACAGTACCCATAAGGATGCACATATTCCATAAGCAGTGTCTGAGATAGTGTGACTTGATTAGCCTGGAGAAGACTTGGGGCAAACCTAAGAGCAGGCTCTAAATATCTAGGGAGAGGTAATCAAGAGTATGAAGCCAGGCTCTTAAAATCAGTATATGGAGGAAAAATAAAATACTATTGACATAAACAGAATGAAGAAATACTTTGGATGCAAGGCAGGAGAGCTGAACAGTAGAGCAGGTTGCCCAGAGAACCAAGCAGTCTCCCTCATTGTGGATTTTCAACTGGAAAAAAGGACTGAGCAACCTGATCTGAAATTGTAACAGACCTTGGTTTGAGCAGGAGGTTGGAGTAGCAGTCTTACAAGACTCATTTCCAAGTAAAATTACTCAGTGATTATTTCACCTCATCCTTCAAAGTAAACAGGCTTAACAACTTAAAGGTTTAAAAGCAATTATTTGGTGTAGTTTTCATTTACTGATGGGCAGATGTGTGGTGGCAGAAAGCACAGACCCGTAAGTTATTAAAAATCAGAGTTCTACCAGGCACAGAAGCACCTGTGCTTTTCATTGAGCCTAGCCCGACAGTCTCCTGCAAAAAGAGAGCAAATCTCAGAATACTTTCCTTCTACCAATAAATTACTCAATCAGGAAAGAAGAAAACAAAAAAAAGTGATTGGCAAGAACAATATGGCCCAGTCAGCACACAGGTTGCCCAGGTTGTCCTGTAACGTATAAAAAAATGCCAAATCAATGTAGCTATTAAAAATTATGTTCCATATATGCTTTATTAGGAAAACATATTACCCACCTCCCCAGAGGTCCAATTGCCACAGTAAGATTTCCTCCAAGGGTAAGATTTCCTCCTTTGGCAAAAGCTTCTACTGCTCTTTCATGATTCAGTATTATCACTAAGTCTGAGACCTATAAAATATCAAGTAAAAGTACTACACTTTTTAAGAAGAAAGAACAGCACAGGAGATGATCTTCCTTTCTTGTAAAGGATTATTTTCAAACAGCTTTCATGACAAAGTTGATTCTTTTTCTGCAAGGTATTTTGAATGAAAAATCCTTTCAACTACTGTTTTAATCCAATCTGATTGATTTTTTTCAAAGTGCCGATATGGTCAGTATGTGAAAAACAAAAGCTATAAGAGAAACTCTATGTTAATTCAAAATTCCTAATTGACAATTTCTTATTTTCCATGGCTTATACAGTTATGAAGGCACATTTTCAGATGTAAATAATTTTGATCTTGCAATAATTATACTAGTAAAGGCAAGACAGAACTTACTAAACAAAAATTCCTGTCCAAAGAATAAAAAAGCAAAAAGGATACAGGTGCAATTGATAAAACTTTATTTTCATGACAGGAGTTTTATGTATCTGTGTGTGTGTATATGAATTAGTAATAAACTTTTTAAGACTTGAATATGAGATGTAGTCAGTTGCTTCAAGAACCTATTAAACCTAATAATTGAAAAGGCAGCAATATATCCAAGGACTACTGCACCTGATCTTTCATCTGATGGACTTGACTGAAAGCCAGGTTCAAGAAAAAACTTTCAACTTACCCCGAATTCCAAACAGTGACAGCAGGGAATACAAGAGGAAATAGCAGATTATTTGCAAAAACAAGGCTGGCCTAGAAGTATTTCACACAGCATAAGAGAGGTCTTTGTTGTTAGTCCTCCACCCCATCCCAAACAAAAGATCGCTACAGAGGCAGTTTGTGAATCATCCAGGGATGGAGGGAGAACATCTGTTAGGATACTGCTTCCTCCTTTTACCCATTGAGAGGATGAATCCATTATTAAAGATAAGCTAATCCATAGTGAGAAAGCCTGCAAGGAAAGCATTTATATAAATTTTAAAACTGGTCCTTAATTTGAAGTACCAAGTCGCTGTGACTTCTGAAGCATGATCTCCATCTTGTTTTTTAAAATCATCCATAAGTATCACTACAACTATATAACAAAATATAATCTCTCCTACAGGAATAAATTTCACCTAGTTTCTAAAATATCTAAGTTTATATAGGAGTAGAAGTCACTCAGGTACTTATGAGCAACATATATTTTCTAGAAGAAATAAAAAAGATTGTGTTATAATAACATCAGTGAGGAAACAGCATTTCAAAAGCTGACTAAAATTTCAAATGAAAGGCACAGTATTACTCAGAGCAAAACACCTCTCACAAATAGCTTCTGTACTGGAATTATTTGATTCAGTATTAATAGAAAATGTCTATGTTATCTAAATTATTAGGTGAAGATGATTAAAAGAAAATTTTAATAGATTAATCAAAACACATGAAGAGGCTTAAAAGGAAAGTAAAAAACAAACAAACCCTACAATGAAACAAAATCTGAGGGTCAAACTGAACACTTTTTAATGCATTCAGATCCTGTAGTCATGAAAACCAATGAAAATACCTTATAAAAATTAATGATTTTGTATTCACATCATCATTTAGGAAGTGTATGCAATAATGCCTGAGATCACACAGTGAACAATGAGGACAGAATAAAATATTGATCTATTGCTCAGTATGTGAGTGTTGGCTAACTGGCTGCCAGGACAGGGATAGCTAGCTAGCTGTAGATGTACTGGGAGCTGCCATGGATCACCCAGATCATCTATACATGGATTCTTCTGAAGAGCAGAATGCCCATTTCAAGAGACCTTGCTGGCAGCATCTTGTTACTCTGATTTTCTTTGGGAATCAGCAGAACAAAAGCTAAACAAAGAGAAGGATGAGTTTGGAGGCTAAAGTGGGGGAGCAGAGAAAAGATGAAAAAATACAAGAGTGAAGGAGCTGTGAGGAAGAAGAAATGGGAAGCAGAGGCAGAACACTGTTAGGGCTCAGCTCATCAGGGTTTCTCTGAATATGATGGGAATCCTTAAGCATTTCTGCAGGCTGGAACTGGGTCCTTTTCTGTAATATTACTTCAGGGGAGGTATTACCAGTTTTGGTGCTTTCACACTGAAGGGTCATGTCAGTAACCACAAGTATGAGTGGGAAATGTGTGAAATACAGTTAACATTAAGAAGAGTCCATTTTACTCCAGTTCTTTACAGTGTTTCTTGCCAGATGGAGTCCCTGTGCCCTTCAGAAAAGTATCTGACACACTATTAAGTATAGTAAGCTTTTTCAATTAACTTCAATTGTCTTATATGGGAACACTAACAGGAAGCTTTCCGTAAGTGAAAAATTCACTCTGCCAAAAGTGAGAAATCAAGAAAATTAGTGTTATGTCATCTTTTTTCACCTAAATGTCTTCTAACAATTTGACTGATGGGATCAAAACCCCACTTTTGTTTGTCTTGCATAAATGGATTTCATAATAAATTTTTGTACATGAAAGTAGATTCTACTGTCTCCCTAACATTTAGATCTTTGTCAATGCATTTTAATTTCTTGCAAAAAAAGTTACCAACAAGTACTTCAAATGCAAAACCATACCTCAATTCCAATTTCAAATCCACCACCAAGACCAGCAATTCCTATTGCAGAGGGAGCAGACCAGGCTGTTGTGTAAAACAAGATAAATTTATGGAATTTTAACCATATACTACAAGAAATACTTCATTATTACAGTTAAAAATGCTAACAAATTCTCTATTTAAAACTGTGTTCAAAACCACAACAGAATCATACCTATAGGAAAGGATTTAAGAAATACAAACACTCACAATCTAAACAATTAGTTGTTAAAAATTATTTATCATATACTTCTCCATAATCAGACATAATCAATTTTTGTATTGAATTTTATACTATATACTTTTATATTCCATTATTTTCCACAAAGATACGGAAAGATTTACATTTGGTCAAACAAAGGTACAAAGATTTGAAAACAGCTTTCACACCAAACACTGTCACCTGTCACCTATTTGCCTGACTCATCACACATCTCCTGTTTTATGCTGTAAAAAGAATAATGAAAAAATATATTTTTATCTTTTTAAATTAACTTCTCATGAAGTCCAAAAGGAAAATATCTACTTACTTCCATTGGGAAGACGAGCTAATACAATTCCACTTCCACCTCGAGCAGTCACCAAAAATCCAGCTTTGATAACAGACAAAACTGCAAGGCCTTTGGCTTTAGCTATCACGTGAGCTGCAACAGCAACATCATTTATTCAAGACATTGAAAGAGAAGTTCTAAGAGAAGGCAAAAACAAAATCCAATATTTAACAAATATGAACACAAGAGTCAAATAATTGAAGCAAAAGCTGAAAGAAAACTGCAAAAAAAGTGGAACTAATAATGACTCCTCCACCACAGTGAACTGCAAACCCAGCTGCAGGTCACATTAGCCTGTGACAATCTATACACTGCCAAACTGCTCCACCTGTCCTGATTAGCTTGTATAGAACTAGTTTGTTTAGTACCACACATTTTGTGTGTGAGTACCCTTGGCAAGATAAACAGAAAACAGGCAGTGAATAGTTGACAACCATGTCTCCACAAATTTTTGGAGGAGTTCAAATTTAAATCACAGCAACATACAGCAGCCTAACAAGCTTCTATCATTAGACAGTGGCAAATACTGATGTGCCATCATCCTGCTAATCTTATTGCAGACCTTCTAGAATGTAAGTTAAGGACTTAAAACCATGACCAGCAACACCAGGTGGAGGAAGATACTAGGAAAAACACAGAGTAACAACTTCAAAAATGAAGAGGACAGCAGTAAATAAGAGTGCTGAACCAGTATCAAAAGGAAAATCACCCTGATTTCTCTGCTTCAACTTATTTTCATCTAGCTAATTCTAATCAAAACAGATAGTCAAGAGCTAGAGCTACTAGGCCAGGTTCTCTCTTAAGAACATACATTTACAGGGTTGAGCATAAGACAGTCCGTCCATACTGGGGGAAGCCTTCCAATGCAGGTACCTTGTAGCAGTAAACATTGAAAAGATCTCTCCCAGTAAGTAAGAGATGCCAAGAATGCAGCAAACTGAAACCCTTTACTTCCAAAATATTTTCAAAAAAGTTATGGTGCCTGAAATTTTCATTCATCTCCAAGTTGTGGTAAGTGGAAACAGAGGGAATTGGTAAAAACAGCATGACTGCAACACAGGGAGCGCTGAAGGCTTTAGGTGAATCAAAGCATTTTCTTTACTCACGTGGTATGATTTTATCTGGTCCATTTCGGGAAGTTATTTCTGTAAATTCTCGTAGTATTTTAGCTGCCTTTTTAGCTTCTGACTTCAGGTTGGAAGGTATAGGGTTGTTCACTGTAAAACATGAAAAAAATAAATTATGGTCAGTTTAGAATATCTACTTGACTAAACAGAATCAAGTATTATAAATTATTAGTATTCTGCAACATGATAAATACAATTTTATGTAGGAGTAGTAATGTTTCACCTGATATTTGCAAAAAGAAGCCTTAGTGCAGTTAAAGAGATAAGAGTTGGTCTTGATTGTTACATTTACTAAAATCCCTCAGAGTTACCTAAATTCTTCTTGTTTTCCTATCTGAACATAGCAACACTATTTCCAAGTCTAGAAGAACTAAACTGTCCAACTAACACATAAATATATTGCCAGACCAAAGATGCATCTAGTCCCACATCACATCTCTGGAAAAATTAGTGACAGCATTCCCATAAAATTCTAGTGTTCCTAAATTCCCAAACATATAAAAAACACCGTGCATAGAGAAACAATAATCAGTCAAAAGTGGATTATTTTTTTAATTGGCATTCCCTGAACATTCATTCACCTCTTCACTCTGGACAACATTCCCACCTAAAACCAAGAAGGTGAGGACTAAATACATTTTGAGGTTACATCAATGAAGCTTAGAGGGCAATTCAGCTCAGACCAAGTGAAGTACATTAGCAGCAAGTCAGCCAGGTTTCTGTCCAGTCTCCCTTGGCTAGAATATGATACACTTCCATTTTTCAAAGAGAAGAATATTTCTCTGGTATGCTCTCCAGGCAAGAAGGAAGATTCCAAGAACAAGAGAGATTTTGAAAGCTGAGTGTCTGGATTAGTGTCCCCTGAGGCAGTTTGAAGAAACATTTTGCTTTGGTGAAGATGCAGCAAGTACAGCCTTGGAGAGTTTGAAGTGACATCAGTCATCAGAAGGCTGTACAGAAATATCAGCCTCTTGGGGAACAAAAGGAAATGTATAGAATGCAACAGACTCTAAACCACACTGCAGTTATCAGAGTAGAAATATTAATTCTATCTCCTTATAATCTCTTCTCGTTTCAGAAAATTAAGATGATAGTCAAGACCCTGAGTGTGAAAGGACAGGAGAAGGTGAAGCTCTAAGGGCTCAGGATATTCTGAAAAGTTCTTGGCATGCTAATTTTCTCTGACTGTTACAGTACTAAAATTGTCAAACTGCTTCAGGAGTTCTGCACATAAATTTCTTCTGTGGCTGGAAGGCTTCCCCAGGCTGGAACCTGGCTACATGGCAAGAGGAGTAGTCAGTGTAGCTCAAATAAAACATGAACTCACAATTGCTTTTGGTAGATTAACAAACTGGGGTGGAGCAAATGTCTCCATTACTTCTGTTGTTTGTACTTCACACTGCATTTTCAAGGTCAGAGGGCAAACATGACCAGCATGTTGTAAGAGAAAAATAAGATTTCTGGTTTTGTAAGGAGATAAATTGAGGCAGTCCCAAAAAGCATATTGCAACACCGTTCTGCTCAAGAAGGCACAAAGAATAAAACTAGCATATTATAATTTGTAACTAATAATTAACATTATAACACACAGTGCATGTCCATTTGCAAAATCAGGTGACCACTTCTACATGTAGGTTTTCAGTTAAGATACTTTGCAAGTCTAGAGGTCTCGAGTTTGGAAAGGGTCACCCACCCAGTCTACCCAAAATACACATTTCATGGTACTTAATTTTTCACATGGTTCAGTAAGATTAGACTGGTAAAATGGACAGTTATGTGCCTGACCATGCAGGACTTCTAGCAAAGAGAGCAAGACAATGAAAATAAGACCTGTATACTGGAGATAAAAAACACTTGGGAGATGAAAACACTGGGGAGTTAAAAAACATTACTGATCAAAAGCAAGCATTATCCAGCTTCTAGATTAGAGAAATAAAATAAACTTCTGTGCTCTTCTCAAACTCTTCTTCCTTGTTTACCCACACATTCCTTCCTCCTCTTTGCTTCTCTTTGGCTAATTTCAGAATTTGGAAAAGCATCTCCAATTATTCTTCCTACTACTAGAAAAAAAAAAAACAACAAACCAGCTCATATTTCATACATTTCTCTTTTTAGAAGAGAAATCCCTTAGCTAAATCCATTGAGAAAATGATGTGTTTTCAGACCTGAAAGTCTGCAAACAGTAATAACAGAATGTGAAAAACCCATAAAATCACAATACAGTTTTTGTAAGCATTTTAAGATTTCAGATTCAAAATTGCTTTCAGAAAAGCAAATCTTTCAGAAAGATTTGATGGTTACCAGAAAACATTGTGTGCATGCCACTGTGCACATACGAGCTACTATTTAATTGAAGACAATTTGAAGCTGAACTTCAGGAGTCAGCAAAAGTAATAACAGTTACTACCTCACTGTTCCTTCACCTCTCAATACATAACTGGTTGCTCTGAGCAATCTGCTCTAGTCAAAAGTGTTCCTGCCTATTGCAGGAGAGGTTGGATTAGATGTCCTTTTTCCTTTCAGCCCAAACCATTCTATGACTTTCCTGCACTCTGATTCCAAAAACTGTATTTTAAAATACAAATATTGCACAGAAAAATAGCATTAGTTAAGCAAATTAAAAATTAGGCATTTCCACTCCAACCTTTCTAAAGGAGTTTTTGGGTTTTCCTCCCCTTTTTTTTGTGTTTTTGTTTTGTTTAGTTTTGTTTGATTTTTTTGTTGGTTTTGTTTTTTGGTTTTTTTTTTTTTTTGGTGCCCCATGGGTGTGGGGTACCTTTAACACCAGGGAATGGAGAAACTGGAGAGACATTCATCTAGCTGTTCTCTACAACAGCAAATACAGGAAAGCTTAACTTCCCATCCTCAAACCAACATCAGAAACTTCATTTTCTCCCTGTATCACATATTTCCTGCATCTTTATTTCTTCTGCATTCCTTGGGTAACTGTTTCTTCTGCATTCTTTAGATAGTTACAGGAATTCACTCCTCCATTATCCTTTGCTTTTTCCTTTCCTGCCACAGACTAAAGTAATGCGGGATTATTTTTTTGAACTAAGACACAGCAGGTGGATTTGACAACAGCATTCTGCCAGTTACTTTGCATGCAGCTAGACTTGTGCACCTTCAGAAGCTAAGAAATGGGTGATATTTCTAAAGCACAAGAGAAGTAAAGAGAGGGGAACGAAGGGAAGAAAAAACGAAAGAGGTTGAATATGCTACCAACTGAAGAGCTCAAAGCTCCACCTTGTAGAGAATGGCTGCAAGATTTTAATTTAGACAGTAGCGAGTTTGAAAATTAAAGTGACATTAACTGGCAAGCAAAAATGGCACAGAGAGGTTTGAACAACGGGCAGAATGAATAAGCCACCTGATTAAACACTTTCATGCTGCAAACCAACAGTTACTCAAAGTGGTAACCATATGATTCTTTCCCAAGTGGCTCACTTTGAGTTCCTTTATTTACTTCCATAATGTTGTCTAATACTAAGGAACTGGCAGGATGCCTACAGGAGCCTTGAGGAGCTGATGACCTGTTTGAAAAAAAAAAAAAACCAAACCCAAACAAATCCACACCCTGACCTCAATTATGTATAATAAGATGCCTGATAAGACCTGGCTGGGCTCCCATTTTGGTGAATACTAGAACCACAGCGGAAGAAGCATAGTATTTTTATCACTCAGGAAAGGGGGATAGCTCTCTCTCGGGCTATGTCATACTCAGGATTTTGTCAACAGAGTTCAGGCTTATATAAGGACAGAGTCAACAATCAACACTAAAAAGGCAGTTTAATGGTTGAATATATAATCTATATATAGTATGGCTGAGGCCTGATTCTTACCATTTAATTTTAGATCAATCAACTTCATAAAACTTTGTCCAAAGGCAAAGAAAATTATTGGTTTTTTAGTAAAAAAACCTTAGTAAATAAAAATAGCACAAATATGTCAAACAATTGAAAACTATTCACTTTAAAAAAATGGACATAGAGGTTTGCACTGTGGTGCAATGGTGGCATCTGTCCCAAAATACAACAGAAATAAAAGAAATATTAGTGTGAAGGCAGAGGAGTAAATTCTTGCTTCTATTTATTTTAATCACTCTGCAAACAGACCAAATTGTAAGTGGGATTTCTGTGACCTCAAAAATTATTTCAGCTTCTGTTCATATATAAAATTATCCTCTTCTCCCTCAAGCTTGCCTTAGGATTTAGTTTGCAAAATTAGTTCCTTGGAAATTCATTTAATATCCCAAATCTATTGAAAAATCATATAGACACATCTGCTTTTTAACAAAAATACTGTATGAAATATTTAGACATAAGCAGAATTTCCGTGTTTCGTTTACCCCATCAATAACATACATAATAACCCTGTAGCACTGTCTTCACTATTAGCTTTTAAGTATGCATATCTAATTGTCTGGTTTGTATTCAAGCACTGCTCAGGAAAGAGGCAACCAGGAGCAATAAGACAATAACATCTATCAGGAGGATACACTGACTGACGGATTCGGAATGCCGTGACCAGAGAATGCTCAGCTGGGAGCAAGCTTCATTTGCACTCCTGCTTGTTGTTGAAAGGAGAAGATATTGAGCATATGTGAGTCAGCAACACAAACCCCATGGGGGAATATCACACCAAAATTGATTAACTGCTTAATTTGTAAGCTGATGAGGCAAGTGCGTCAGCCTCTAATTTACATTCTGACTAACAGTAATAATTTGCTGGCTGAACATTTGGTGAAATTATCTGAGCAAGGTGCATTAAAAGAATAAATAAAGCCTTTTTACTTAAAAGCTATAACTAATTCTGATACAATCAAAATTATGCTGAATATGAACAGATGAAATAAAGTCTAGTGGCATTACTAGAACACAAACATCAAAAGTACAGTTTCAGAGAACAGATGACAAAGGGGAGACAAAGACTCACATGCAGATTTCACACATATGTTGCCCATGTATGTTTGAGCTTCGAAGTATGTGATGAAAAGCAGTTTTGTGGGTTTTTTTGGCTACATAAAGAAGAAAATCAATGACAAATACCTCTATGAGCCCCATTCAGTCTTTGCTTTCACTTCACTAAAAAGTACAGAAACAGCACAAGAATACATTAAGGCATAGCTGATTTGCAAATATGCACGGTTACATCAGGAACATCAATGCTTAAAAAGGCTTATATGAACAGAGAACATTCAAAATTATGTACATTCATAAACATGAAAATTCACATAGTCAAGAAAAGTTAAAGAACAACATTTAAATGGGAAGGAGAAACCTGAAAAACAAGACTGCGTAGCACTGGAAAAGGGCCTAAACAAGAAATTTCAATTTGGCACTACAATTAAAGAGATTAATGCAATTTTGGTTCCACAAATGTGCAACAACATGATACTGTGGTAGCCAGCTCCAGCCTTGGGATTAATCTGGTATTTGGAATTCCTCAAACAGCATGCCAGATGTGCACTGTAAGCATTTTGCCCAGCCCAAGAAAAAGTGATGCAATAGAGAGATGTGGATGAAGTCTCTCTCCATTTACCATCTTCAACACTTGAAGCCAGTGATTGAAAGCAAAGAATCCAGGCTAATGAAATGTCAAGAAAAGATCTGTGAAGTTCAAGGAAATAGCAAAATAAGTTGAAAAGGAACCTACAGGAAAAGGATTTTTAAAAATACCTGCAATAACAACCCTCTTTAGTTGAAATCCAGGAGACTACTATTGTCAGAGCCTGAGCTCCTTAATCTTGATTTGGAACCAACAGCAACAAGCAGATATTGTTTCCTCCAGATTCCAAGGACCACAAACAAAGAAAGGCTCAGAATGTACACTTTGAACATCCTGCTTTATGGTATAGGCAAGGAGTCTATGACAGCAGTAGCAGGGAATGGGAAAGCATTACTGACGCAATGGGCAAGGTTGTACAGTTCTGACATACACACCTTGAGAACAGCAAGGGAGACAGGCAATGGAAATACAGCTGAGAAGCAGAAAACAGGGTCTCTCTACAGTGAAGTTTTGTACTATGCTCATGTACTTCTACCATGATCTTTATCACTTGGATTCCTGAAGTTTTACCAGCTTCCATGCTTCACTGCTCATCAACAACACCAGTGTGAGAAATCAGTGATAGCAGTATGAGTTATGGCAGGGTGCAAGTACTACAGCAAGCACTACGTGGCCTTGCAGACTGGCAGCTGAGCTGCACTGGAAGACTCTAATGTGTGCTTTCACTACCCTAATGGTTTTTATACTGTGAGTAAATGTAACTACACTTTCCTCCTTCCCCACCCTGGATTACAAATTGTTTACTGGATGGCATTGCATTAAGCTGGCGCTGGTAGTGGTGAGAGAGGCAGAACAGACCAGAAAGGTCTGCAGAACCTGCAGCTGACAGCATACAGAAATCAAGGAGCTGGAAGTATTTTAAGGTTTACCTAAGACAGATGGAAATATATTCTGTCCAAACACTCTGGTGAGAGGAAGTAAAAAAGTGCTTAAAAATAAAGCTGAAAATGAAAAAAAAGCAAACTCACTCTTACCCATGTTAAAACCAGGCTGTTTTTCCTTGTTTTACCTGCAATAACCTGCTAAAGTTAGCTGCTGACGACAGCCTATGCCCAGGAAAAACCTCATGAGCATACTGAAGTTACAACTAAATTCAGCCTTCAAGAACTCAAATATGCAAAAGGAATGACACATAACAGAAGATAGCACCTTCTCTAAAAGGAAAACAGCCCAACAAGTCTATATTTCAAAGAGGAGAATCTCACAGACATTGCTATCAATATAGAAAGCTGAGATATTTACAGTATTTTAAAGAACTTTTTGATATAGAACATTATAATTAGAAATTATAATAATATTTGTGATTATATTTCCACAATTACATCTATTTATACATTTAAATCACAGCAATTTGTGTGGAGGGAGGAATAACAAATGCCATTAATACTTCGGAAAACCTTTACGTAAACTTGCATTACATCTGTATGGTTACTGCAAGACAGCTAAGTCAGACAATGAGAAGTAAAACAGGCAACTATGTTTGGAGTCTGGCATGCAAATGCACATGAAAATATGAATACTATGAAATAAACCCAAAATACAAAGAATCACAAGTCTTTACTGGGAAAAGAACCATTTCAAACACAAGAGGCCTTTCATTGATAGAAATGAAGTAAAGGAGACAGATGAGCAGATTTCTTCCTTTGTTCTCATCTCTAGAAGTCTGTAGGTTTGAGTTTCTGGGGGTTTTGTGTGTGTGTCTGTTCTTGGGGGTTTTTAAAATATATTACTATGAGTTATGGAAATTAAAATACTTCTGTTGTAAGTTGAAACCTGGAGAGGCAAGCTGCTTCACCCCAACATGCACGGGCACTATGTCTACCACTAGATAATACTCTGAGTAATTCTTCACAGCCTTTATTAGAGAGGCATTGAATGGTTTCTGTTGGAAGGGACCTGAAAGATCGTCTGGTTCCAGCCCTCTGTAATGGGCAGGGACACCTGCTCCTTGCCCAGGCTGCTCAAAGTCCCACCCGATGTGACCGCCTACACTTCCACAGAGGAGGCATCCACAGCTCCTCTGAGCAACCTGTTGCCAGTGCCTCGTCCCCACTCACAGTAAAGAATGTATTCCTAACATCCAATCTAAATCTTTCTTCTTTTAATTTAAAATTGCTACCCCTTGTTCTGTCACTATCTGTCAGTGTAAAAAGTCACCTTTTAGGCATCACCCCTCTCCCTAGAGTTGTCTCTTCTCCATGCTGAACAAACCCAGCTTTCTCAGCCTGTCTCTGCAGGAGAGGGGCTTCATCCCTTTGATCATCTCTGTTGCCCTCCTCTGAATTTGCTCCAACAGGTCCACATTTGCCTTGTGCTAAGAACTCCAGAGCTGGAAGCAGCACTCCAGGTGAGGTCTCACAAGAGTAGAGTAGAGGGGCAGAATCCTGTCCCTTGCCCTGCTGCCCACACTGCTTTGGATGCAGTCCAGGGTGCAGTTAGGTTTTCTGGACTGCAGGGGCACATTGCCAACTCATGTCCAGCACTTGTTTGCCAGAACCTCCAAGTCCTTCTCAGCAGTGCTGCTGTCAATGAGTTCCTCTCCCAGTCTGTACTTGTAGCTGGGATTGGCTTGTCCCAGGTGCAGCACCTTGTACTTGGACTTGCTGAACATCATGTACCACTTCTCCAGCTTGTCCCTCTTGATGGCATCCCATCCTTCCACTGTATCAATGGTACTGCTCAGCTTCATGTCATTAGCAAACTTCCTGAGGATAAACACTGAATGTAGGATTAAGGCTTTCTGCTATTACTTTTTTAAAGGAGTAAGTAAACTTCATGGCCAAGTCTTTAGGCTGTTGTCCTCTAAGCACAGGTATTTTGTAAACTAAGGCTTATAGAGATATAAATTGAGATGTTAGCGGATGACGTTTTGGAAAACAAAGCAAAATTTATTTGAAATGCCATAATTATTTAAAATATCACGTCTAAAATAAGTCTAGGCTTTGCACAGAGTGTCTGATATAAATTATATGGTATGAAATTTGATAAAAGTAATAATCCTTGTTAGCTGTATCAGTGTGACTATTGTCATGTATATGTGACTATTGTCATGTATAGTGTCCAAACGCATAAAAGATTTTTGGTCAGCTCTAGTGTTTACAAGTTGCTTTTTCAAATCTTGCAACCAATTATGTATGCACTTCTAGATCAGGGGAGTTCAATATTTTTCACATGAAATATTCATTTTGTTAATGGTAAAATAATATTACAACACATAAAAAAACCATGCCCCATTCCATCGTAGCATAATTTTTATAAATTTTCTCCACTGAGAGGAAAGAACTAATTCAAACACAAAGCTGATCACTTTGCAACTTTATGTGGTATTGGACCTCAGTGACATGTTAAATTAACTATTTCCTTGAGAAAAGTCAAGGAAAAAAGCCCTCTAACACAGTCTCCTGCGTTATCAAAAGCATTTGATGAGTTGGGATCACAGCATTTTTTGTACTGAAGACAGCTTAGAGAAAATTCTAATTAGGGATGTAGAAATTCCTCTCATCTCCTATTCTGATGAAAGCTGGAATGCATGAGGGTAAAATGAGAGTCACAAAGCTCAAAAATGCACTTTAAAGAAAAATGTGCTTCCCTTGTAGATGCAGGATGTTCCAGCTAGGGGATGTTCCTTATTTCTAAGGAAGTGTGGCATGTGAAGACAGTTGATACCTGCCTGAGGCACAGAGGATTTGTTCCAGAAAGTACACAGGAGATGTACTTTTTGATGCACAGGAGGCAGAGTAGTGGAATACCTGTAGCTAAAAGTCTTCAAAAATTCTTATAACTTTTAGCAATTGCAAGAATACTAAAATCCCAAGCCCACAGTTCTACAACCAAATTGTAGTCTTTGCACTTGAAGAAAGGATAAACACAAGTGGCATGAGAAAGAAATCACTCAATTTGTGCAAAAAGAATAATAAAACATTTTCAAGAATACAGAGATGACAGTGATGTGCTCTAAATCATGCACAAAAGGCAGAGTTATGCTGGGGGTTGTCTGGGACTCACATGTGAACTCTAGCCAGAATTTGTACTATAAGAATTGCAGGCCTTGGCTCAAACTATGCCACCACACCTATGCACCCTACACCCATGCCCCAGGATGCCGTCCACTTGAAACCCTTTTAGCAAGTCTTTCATGTACACTTATTATAATATGTTGGATGTGTAAACAATTGGCACCAAAGAGGTGCTACCCAACAAGTAAGATAAGTAGCATGACTGAAGCTAAGTCAGAGCTACAAATTCAGTTCTACCTGTCCCATGTCATCTTAATACAGGAGTTGGTATGATATGTGAAATTTAGACAGCGGGGTAAGGGGAGTATCCCAAAGGGAATCTTAATTTTTGTTAACTGTATTTTTTTAATGAAGAATAAACTTCAAGGCAACCCAAGCAGATTAACATTATTACCCTTTGCACATGAAAGCTTTACAATGCTATTTTTATACAAAAATCCTAAACACACATCTTGTTTATCTTCTCTCCAAGGCCAGAAGTACAGAGAGAATAAAAATGTAAGATGAAACCCAGATGTACAGTACATAATAGCCCTCGATGCTACCATGAAAAAATGTTAACTACCTAAACAAAATACAGACTCTATTTCCCAATGAATATGCAACACTTCTGTCAAGAAAACTGTCACCATCATTCTGATTGTCTCATTTCCACACTTCATAGATGTCCCAATTCACTATGCGCATGAATCAAATCTAAGAAGCCACCAAGTCCCACAACTAATTAATTCCTACTATTAATCATACAAGAAACATTTCTTCAAGCTAAAAGGAATAAACCTTTAAAAAGTGAAGGTGCTTAATATTTATTAATCAAGAATTAGAAGAACCCTAGTTCTTCCCACGTTCTTAAATTATCTTGTTCACAAGAGCATTTCCTCTCCACTAAGTCATACAGATTATCCTTCATAACAGCTGTGCATTACAGGATCTTTTACAACAATGCAATAACTGTTTCAAAAGCCCCCAAAATATGGAGAGCTTATTACACCAGAAAGAGTAATTCTTAATGGTGAGAAACCATGACACAATGGACAACAGTGAATTCTGTCACAGTCCATTTCAAAGGTATGACGTTGCCATTATCTGAAGAAGGTAAAAATTGTGTCTCTTCCACTGCTGAGGGCTGAAATGTTTAGGTTGGAAAACAACTCTGAGATCATCAAGTCCAATCTCTGACCAAGCACCACTTTGTCAGCTAGACCACAGCAATGTCACGTCCAGTTGTTCCTTGAACACCTTCAGGAATGATGACTCCACCACCTCCTTGGGCAGCCTGTTCCAATGTTCCAATGCTCCCTTCAATTAAGACTGTGGAATAACACTTAAGGATCCTCCCCTGTTCCCTCCCAAAGATAGGGAAACATGAAAGACTTTGTCTCAAAATTACAGCCAGGCATGTGCCTACATGTGACATACACAGCTACAAACGCGGGGTTTTATAGGAACTGCAGGGTGGCCTTTCAAAGCACTCACTTCTATATAGAGCCTCACCCTCCCACACCCACAAACATAGGAATGGGGTTTGGAGGGGGGGAATCCTCTTCCAATGTCAACAGCACAAGGGACTGCATGGGACAGAAAGCAGGAATGAAGGCACTCTACGCAATTATATAATATACCAGAGCCACATGTGAGAAAGCCACAACTGAATCATCTTGCCCTCCTTTGTCAAGGCCATGTCTGACAAGTAAGCAGAGCCCTGGCCCCTGCCTGGCTCCACCACCTCACACTCCAACACCTGTGAGCTGGCCTGACAACAGCACGATGCTGCAGGCACTGGGGACAAAAAACACTGATTACCAATCACTTCTGCTGCAAAGTCAAATAACTAGATCATTTCAAAATCGTGGTCAACTGTATTTACAAAAGAAGCGATGTATGCAGGACAGCATTTCAAGCTGCATAAAAGGAAATGTGCAGTTTGCTCCTTTCCATGGCAAACGTTATATAAGCTCTTCAGCTTTCATTTGCAAGTCACAGATCTGGCACAAAATTAAGAATATGGCATTTTTTATTTAACCTCCGAACTACTGCATTTTGACCAGAAGACCAGCCAAGCAAGTCTTTAAAAAGCAGCAGAGGAATCCAGTCCTGGCCACACCCTGCCGTGGTGGGGCTGCGTCTGCTGGGTTACAAAACCCAGCCAGGTACACAGATCCAGTGTACAAGATAGACCAGCAGAAAAAATAGAAATAAAGACGTACAAAAGTTTACAAAATTACATAATTTTAAAATATAAATAAAATATATGTGCATATATACATGTCTTACCAATACACAGTAGGTATAGATAACTTATGTATAATATACATAGGTATAAAATAAAATTAAATAAAACAAACTAAAAATAGACACTCGAGCTGCCCTGGAAAGCGAAGCGCCCCTGTGGTCAATTTCACCAGCAGCCTGGCGAGGCCAAAGCTGCATTCGACGCTTCCTAAGACTTTTACGTGGAGTGCGCAGCACATGCTGCGACCCCGGGCGAGAAGGGGCCGCGATGTGCCAGCGCAGCCCTGTCCGCGGTGTACGAGCGCATTCGCTCCGCCCGCGGGGACGGGGGCGGCTCGGAGCCCACCGGGCCCGCGGCATCCTCACTCTGGCCCCGCGGGATACTCATTCCGGCCCCGCTGAGGAGCCCACCAGGCTCCGCGGGATCCTCACTCTGCCCCCGCGGGATACTCACTCCTGCCCGGGCCGGGACTCTCCCGCTCCCCCTCGCTTCCTCTCCTCCTGCCGCCGCTGTCGCCGCAGCCTCACTGGGCGGCGCCGAGGCGGCCCCGCCGAGCCGCGCACCTGCCGCAGGTGAGGCGGGCGGGGCAGGGGAGATTGCAAAGCGCCCGCTCCCCTTCCCGGCGGTGGCTCCTCGGCGGCACCGGCACTGCCCGGTTCCGTCCGGTCCCTCCCTTCCCGCTGTCCCAGGCACGTTCCATACTTCGCTCCTTTTTTCCCCCTCAAAACAGGCAAGTCCCGCAGCCGCCTATAACAGCCGATGCCGTAAAGCGAGGCGCGAGCGGTGCGACAGCCGCGAGGTCCTGTGAGCGAAGATGGCGGCGGGGGAGTCGAAGTCGGTGCTGTTCGTGTGCCTGGGTGAGCGGGGCGAGGGACGGCCGCGACCGCTCCGCGACCGCTGCTCTCACTCCGCGACCGCCGCTTCTCGGCCCGGGGCACAGGCGGGGTGGGGCGGGAGCGCGGTGAGGCGAGGGCCGGGACCGGGCCAAGTGCAGCGGCCGCCGCGGTGCTGCAGGCGTGCCGCCCTCGGACGGTTTGCCGTGTCGGGGAGGGCCGGAATAGTCGCCAGGAAGGGAGATAGAAGGCGGAATACACCCGCGCCCTTTTTGTAATAGGAACAACGAGGGAGGGCTTAGCGTTGAGGGAGGCAGAGCACTGGAACGGTTTGCCCGAGGTAGTCGTTAAGTCTCGCTCTCTAGAGACGTTTCAAGCCCACCTGGACGCGTTCCTGTGTAACCTGCTCTAGGCGACCCTGCCTCGACAGCCCATTGGACTGGATAATGTCCAGAGGTCCCTTCCAACCCTAACAGTTCTGTGATTCTGTGGAACCAGCAGGAAGTAGTGAAGGAAGTGAAATGCAGTGTTGACCAACGCGAAGCTTGTGTGTGGGAAAGTGCCACATCTAAATAGTTGTAAACCCGCTCTGACCAATGGCTGCTGCTCGGGGCAGCAGGGAGACGTGGCTTTGAACAGCTTCCTGAGATGAGTTGTGCAGCACTTAGCTTCGGGAACAGCGGGATGGGAACAGGGAGCCTGCCTGCAGGCTTGCTGTTGGGAGCTCCTGTTGTAAGAAACGGAGAGAAAACCACAAGAACCACTGAAGTTAATGTAAGAGCTGCTGTAAAAAGAGGGAAAGAAGGGTAGGAGGCAACAGATCACCAAGGCTGATCTGTTATGATCTAATAATGAAATTCTTGATCTGATATGAGAATGAGTGAAAGAATGAGAATTTTTTGAAAGGCTACCAAAATGAAGAAATAGGAAACTTACTGATATTTTGTATGGTTAAGTTGTAAACCTTGTCATGCAAAGTCCCAGAAAACAGAAGTATAGGTGGGATTAGAAACCATCTGAATGCTTTTCTGGAGTTTAGGTTAATCAATTACTGGTAAACAAGATAATCACAACCAGCAAATAGCTAACCTGATTACACAGATTACAGAGCCATCCCCCATTTTGTACATGCTTTCTCTAAACTTCTGCTTTCTTCAGGGCATAACAGGCTCTCTGCTTGCTGGTGTAGCAGGATGGCTCTCTGCTCTGGTCTAGGAGGGCTGTTAACATTATCTGCTTCCTAGCCCATATAACCTTACCTATGTGCTATGAACCCCTGGCAGTTTGCCAGGTTTGTTGCAAAACCATTAGTTAATGTTTGTGTTTATCACTATCTGCTTTTTTTGTTGTCGTAATAGGAGACATGCAGATTAGTTGAATAGCAAAATAAGAGTTTAGTTTTCTGAAATATGTTCTGATGTTTACCTGTGAGTGAAATCAACCCCTAATAATAATCCAGAGAAAACATGCTTTAGTAAGGCATTATCAGTTAGTGTCTGTTTAGAAGCTAGTGGTCTATACAGATGTTTTTGTATAAAAAAAATTAATAGGAATCCTCCTTCCCAAACATGATGTTCTAAGGACAGTGGTAATCACCATTCCTGTGTGCTGGAGGGTGAGCCAGTGGGGAAGGAGACTGGTCTGGATAAAAAGGGAGTTCTGGCTGGAACTGAAGGAAGAAAGGAGAGATTATGACCTTTGGAAGAAGGGGCAGGCAACTCAGGAGGACTAAAGGACGTCATGAAGTTAAGCAGGGAGAAAAATTAGGAGGTCCAATACCCAGCTACAACTTAAAATGTTTACTGCCATGAAAGAATATGTTTCTATAAATACATCAGCAGCAAAAGGAGGGCTAAGCAGAATCTCCATCTTTATTGGATGCAGGAGGAAACAGTGACAAAGGATGAGGAAAAGGCTGAGGTGTTTAATGTTTCTTTGCTTCAGTCTTGAACACTCAGACCAGTTAGTCTCTGTATACCAGCTCCCTGAGCTGGAAAACAGGGATGGGGAGTAGCATCACAGATTCACTAAGGTTGGAAAAGACTCCCAAGATCATCAAGTCCAGCCTTTGACCAAACACCAATCTGTCAACTAAATCATAGCACTAAGTGCCAGTTGGTTCTTGAGCACTTCAGAGACAAGGGACTCCCTCACTCTGCTGGGCGGCTCCTTTCAATTCTTAACCACCCTTTCAGTGAAGAATTTCCTCCTGCTGTCCAACCTGAACCTCCCCTGGTGCAGCTTGAGACCATTTCCTCCTCTTCTATTATGAGTGGCCTGGGATCAACTCCTACCTGTCTACAGTCTCCTCTCAGGTATTGTAGAGAGCAATAAGGTATCCTTGAGCCTCCTTTCCTCCGGCTTAAGCAATCCCACCTCCCTCAGCTGCGTCTCACAGGACTTGTGTTCTAGATCCTTCACCAGCCTTGGTGCCGTTCTCTGGACACACTGCAGCACCTCAGTGAGGGACCAGAGCTGAAGGTCAGATTTGAGGTGTGACCTCACCAGTACCAAGTACAGGGGGGACAATCACTGGTCAGTCTCTGGTCCTGCTGGCCACACTATTGCTGATACAGGCCAGGATGTCACTGGCCTTCTTGGCCACATGGGCACACTGCTGTCATTTGGGTGTCAGCGAGCACCTCCAGGTCCTTTTCTGCTAGGCTGCGTTCCAGCCATGTTTCCTGCACTGAGGGACCTGCTGGAAGTGCTGAGCCACTTTCAATTGTTTACCATCTGTCCTGGTCAGCTGGGGAGGTTGTGGTTGACTGGAGGTTGGTGAATGTGACACTCGTCTACAAGAAGGCTTGAAAGAATGACCTGGGGACCTGCAGGCCTGCCAGCCTGATGTTGGTGCCAGGGAAGTCACAGAGCAGATGATCATGAGTGCCATCATGTGGCACAGGACAACCAGGGCATCAGGCCCAACCAGGGTCAGTTTAGGAAAGGCAGGTCTTGTTTGAAGGACGTGATCTTCTATGACCAGGTGACCTGCCTTATTAATGAGAAAAAGAGGCATGTTGTCTACTTGGACTGGACTATAACCTTTAGCACCATTTCCCACAGCATTCTCCTGAAAAAAACTGGCTACTTAGGGCTTGGATGGGTGCCCTGCTTCCTGGGTAAAAAACTGGATGTGTGGGCCCAAAGTAGTGATGAATGGATTTACACCCAGCTGGCAGCAGGGTGTAAATCATGAGTAGTGGTTCCCCAGGGCTCATTGTTGGGATCAGTCCTGTTTAATCTCTTAATCAGTAATCTGGACAAGGGGATTGAGGTCTGCTGTAATCAATTCACAGACAACACCAAGTTGGCTGGGGCTGGGAGTGTTGATCTGCTGGAAAGTAGAAAGGCTCTGCAGAGTGAGCTTTACAGGCTGGGTCAAATCCAGCAATACGAGGTTCAACCAGACTGAGTGCTGGGTCCTGCTCTGGGATCTCACCCCGCCCTGCAGTGCTGCAGGCTGAGGGTAGAGTGACTGGAAAGCTGCCCTGTGGAAAAGGAGCTGGGGGTGCTCATTGACCACAGCTGAACATAAGCCAGTGTGCCCAGGTGGCCAAGAAGGCCAATAGCATCCTGGCCCAAATCAGCAATAGTGTGGCCAGCAGGACCAGTGCAGTGATCATCCCCCTATGCTTGGCATTGGTGAGGCTGCATCTCAAGTGCTGTGTCCTGTTCTGAGCTCCTCAATCAAGAAATACATTGATGTACTGGAGCGTGTCCAGAGAAGGGCAGCAAAGCTGGTGAAGGGTCTGGAGCACAAGTCCTAAAGGGCAGCTATAGGAGCTGGGGTTGTTTAGTCTGAAAGAAGTAGGTTTAAGAGAGACCTTACCACTCTCTACAGTACCTCAAATAAGTTAACAGAGACAAGATGAGAGGAAATGGCCCTAAATTGCACCAGGGAAGGTTTAAATTGGGTATTAGGAAAGATTTCACTACAAAGGGGGTGTCAAGCATTAGAAGGGGCTGCCCAGAGAAATAATTGAGGCTGCATGGATATTTAACAGACATGGTGCTTAAGAACATGAGTTAGTGGGGGACTTGGCAGTGCTGGGTTAACAGTCAGATGTGATCTTCAGGGTCTTTTCCAACCTAAACTATTCTAAGATTTTGTGAAACAAGTCATACATGTGGTTGTGTAAGCCCACAGTGGTGATTTGCACTGTAACAAGGTTCTAATGCAGGAACTCTTTTTAGTATAACATAATAGTTAATATTAATTAATTATTTGGCCTGAGGAAAGGGTGCACAAGTACCAATCAGTACCAATGTTAATAGGATGGATTGTCTTAATCAGATGTTTTAAGTAGCTTTTAAATTTCCTCTTCTGTGTTACTGGGTTATTAAGAAAAACCTTTGTGATATGCAGTGTGGAAAGCTAATTGACATGATAATCACTTCTCTTTTTTTTTTCTTTTTTTTTTTACAGTGAAGTACATTCTCAGTTAAATTTTGTAGGCAATTTGTTTCTTGTTCCTGCTTTAAGATTTCTTAGTTTGTTTCATTATTTTTCAAGAGTGATACTTTTTTCCTTCTAAATTTTACTAGGAATAATGGCTGAGATTATTGCTGAAAAGAATACTGAACAGATTTCTAGAACTGCATTTAACTATAATATTGGTTAATGCAGTACATTAATTCTAAAGTTTGCCACATCTAGTGAGAATGGATTCCAGAAAGGACACTTCTTCATGAAAAACTGCATTTTCTTTCTACATTGTTTTGAAAGAAACCTAATATTTAAATATGCATTGATTGTGTTCTTTATTTGTAATGAAATAAGCAGATAGTCATTACACAACAAAATACAATCTAGTTAATGTGCATAACTACATTAATGATAAGGGTTCCTTATCACTGAGAAATAATTGAAATACCCAGCAACATATGTAATTACAGCATATGAAAAAGCACCAGAAGATATTTTTTTTTCATTTTAGCAAAGAAAGAATTAAAATTGGAGGTGAATCAAAATGCAGTTTGCTCATTTTACACTTACATAGCTCATGTAATTAATAGTTGTGCTCCAGAAATGGGCTTAATATGTTGCTGAGTTATATAAGTCTGCCTCTTTCTCTCTGATATTTCTCTATAACACAATAGGTTGACTGGCATCTTAGACCAGGCACTGGCTTTCTGATCTCCTCCAGACATGGGGGAGCGGTTGTAAGATGGGTGTGCTATTCAGCAAAGTTTGGCTAGATCTTCAGATGATTAATGCTTGTTGTGAATCACTGAGTATGAGTATTGTCCCCGGGCATCTAGAAATGATTTCATAAAATCAGTTTTGAAATGGCAACTAACTTAGTGGGTATGAGGACATTAGATGACAGTTTCAGAGAGACTTGAGTTTCCTGGTTCAGGTGTCACCATTCATTGTATGGGTTTAGGTATAGCCAAATACTAGGTTTCATGGGACAAAATGCTGTTTATAGCTGCAGAATGGGAAAGCAATAGATTGGGTAAGACATTGAAGAAGAGTTGCTGTGATGAGGATTTTTGGCAGGTTGACAAAAAGAAATGTCTTTTTATTATAAAGAGAAGGTTAGATAAATGTAAGGAAAATTACCTTTCTTCTATGCAGTATTGGTAATATAGGTGTAAGAATACAGTGTCTTATTTAATCTGCTTTTCAAAATGATGCAGAAGTATTAGAGAGTTGAAAGCATGGTGGTAAAAGTAATCTTGGAATTGAAAAACAAGGTCTGTGTTTGAAATACGTTAAGGGTCTGATTGTTGAAATTAGGTGCTTTATGTGTTAAAAACTTGTGCTTTCCTGATAAATCTTCAGGTTTATTAGAATAGCATGATGTACCAGCAGTTGAATAATTCAGCAGTTGAATAATTATTCTTGCTGCAAGGAAAGTTTTTTGAGACACGCACACATATATGCGCATGAATGCCAAAACCAGAGAATCTGAACTGAAATCTGTGCCTTGAATATTTCCTCACAAAAGTAATTGAATGCTGAGTGTAACAGTATGGAAAGAGCTAGGACTTGTGATGAAGTTCTTATGTGAATTTGAGTACAGAACATAATAAAGTGACCAGTCAGTTTTAAACACTTATGAAGGGGACCTGATGAATGGTGCAAATGATAGGAAGCATTATTCCAGTCACTTGGATTAAGTGACCATTCATGGAAACATAAGTAGAATAAAAATTAGGTTTTTGCATGTGAGATGATGAAAACTAGTAAAACTTTGTTACTAACAGCCGACAGCAAAAAAAGGAACAAGAGAAAAGCATTTGTTTGCATTTGGGGAAACTCTGAAAGAAGTAGGAAGCTGAATAAGGAACATTTAAGATACAAAACCACTTGAGAGACTAGGTGATTGGATCAACATACTCAGAGATGGGTAATGGAACTGACCATGAAATGGATTCAAGTTCTCTCTCCTGCCAGTAGAAGCAGAGCTTCCATTTCCATCTGGGATGGGTCAATGATTAGTGCAGAGATGGGAGTCAGAACTCAAAAAATTAGGTGTTGGCTTAGGTCATCACTGGAAGCCTTGTGCTTAGAAAATGAATGTGAAAACAAAACTTCTTAAAAGTGATTGACAAATTATTCCAGTGCTGATTCTGTGATTGAAATCTCTTGTCCTTGAATCATTGTATTCCGAGATGTTTGTAGGATTAATTTCAGTAGGTAGACTCTACCTACCTTGGGCACTAGTTTTCTATGATTCAAAATGTCACTACAACTTAAAGAACTTGATATGCAAAAAAATGAAGGGAGAAGGTGGAGATTTTGAGAACTTGAATACTGCTGCCTTCTACATAAAGCCAGCATGATCAGATCAGTTGGAAATACAACAAAGAAGAAGGGAACACTAGAGGCGGATAGGTGGTGAAGATAATATGTAGGTAACATTTAAGGATAAGAATGGTTCAAGTCCAAGGAGGAAGGTAATTGCCCTTTGATTCTTTCTGTGAAATTTCTCCATTCTCCTAATACATCTGTCAGTCCCTAACTTAGGAAATACTGTGCATCTGTGAGGATGCACAGCCTGGAAAGACCAATATGGGATGTACAATTGTATCTGAAATGGATGGAAATTAGTGAGGAAAGTGACTGGAAAACAAGGATTAAATTCATGTATGTTAGTGGGATAAGATAGAGCTTTACATCAGTCTTGAGATGAGTGATAACAGTTGCAAGGAGTAGCATGGGTAAAAGTTGTTTAAGATGAAAATAATATTGCAGATTATGTGGGGAAAAGATCTTCTGTTAAGTCAGTTCTGTGATTCTGTCTGTAGTTCCCAAGAATAGATTTAAATGCTGCTTGAAGTTCCCTGACAGTGTTAATACCTCTGCTAATATCTGGAGTGTGTCATCAGGGAAGATGTGAATTTTTGTCACAAACTGGGTTAAGTGATAGTTTCAAAAATGATAGAACTGAAGTTTCTAGGTAGTGCTCGAAGTGGTAGTTAATATGTTTAATCAAGGGTGTTAATGGTGCTGTTCATTATGGCATTTTGTATGATATCATTAAAGATTATATTTATGGCATTTATTTTAAGAAGTGAGCAAGCTGTAGAAGAGTGAAAATTTAGAGTGAAGTTCAATCCATGTGAGCAGAAGGTTAAACAAATGGAAAAAGCCATGAGGGATTTATGTCAAAACCACCATTTTGAAATTTTGGGGGCTAGTTAATGAATTACTAGGTCCAAGAATATTAATCATTGGTTTTTACTGAAATGTTGAGTGTGGTAATGGAGGTTACCGTTCATGCACAATTGTGTGGGATCATTCATACAGAGAAAAAATTTTGTTAAGAAGAAATGGATGGCCTCTACAGCCGGTGTAATGGAAGCAGAATGTAATAGTTTAGAAAAAAGACTTAAAGGTCACCTATTTCAAGTAACAAAGAGGGAATGGACAAATTAGGAGTAGGGGGTTATAATCATATATTTGATACTTCTGAATGAGTCAGAGGTGATTGTAGAAGTTCTCATGTTATTTTCAAAAACACTAAGTACCTATTACAGACTTTTTTTTAATTTAAAAACCAAATGGGAACAAACTTTTCTTGTAGTGTAATCTGTTGTTTCGTTTGTCAGTATTCAAGAAAAGTAAATGCAAATTAGAAGAAGCGCAGATCTGACTTAACTGGAGTGATTAGATAAGGTCAGTTAATTTAATGAAGAGATTGAGAGCTTGGTTTGTTTAGTTTAGCACAGCTATGCTTGGCAAGGGTTTTGTATCTGTTGAAGGAAAGACAGACTGATGTTAACCAAGATCAAATGAGCAGAGACTTCCAGGAATAAATACTAAGTTGAAACTGGAAGATCTTATGGTACCACAGGAAATTAATATCTGGAATAACATTTTAAGATAGATGATGCTTTTTAAAATGAAGCTTGATGTGTTTGTAAGAGGAGTGATGCTGTATAGGCTTGCAATATGAAAGAATTGAGTTCATTCATTTGACGTTTATTTTCTGCCTTGTGCTGTATGTTGCCATGTTTTGAAATTGAATTGTACTGTTTAATGCTTAACTCACTCAAAAAACTGAGATTGTTTTTTTCTTTTTTTTTCATATTTTAAGCATTTAAATAATTAATAGTACTAACTTCTTTTCTCACTTAACCACTTAGGGAGCCCTAAAATTTTCCTGTTTTATTTTTCTTCCAAGACTGATTTAATTTCATGTGCATGAAACACACTAATTCCATTGTTAGAATTAGTTTGTTTTCTCCTAGAAAGAAAGAAGATCTGATGACATCAGAACTCAATGTTTTGGCAAGATCAGTTTGTCAGTGGTTAGCCTGGTCCTTTTGCCATTTAGTTGATTTGATGTTCTCTAAATCTTTGCCATTTAGTTGATTTGATGTTCTCTAAATCTTTGATAGTCAATTTGTGTTGCTTCAGACCTTCACCTCCCTCTTTGTGATTTTCTTAGTGATGTGTGACAGCAAGGTATTAAATCCCCAGGTCATAGCAACTTCTCTCTAGCAATGAAGTATCTACCTTGGTGTTTTGTTTAAAAATGAGATTAAGTGCCTTATATGATTTTTTTTTTTTTTGCTGATGGAAATTTAGCTTTGTTCATTGGCATTTTTTTTCTTTTTACAGTTTGAGATTTGGAAAGAATTTAATCAGTAGTAGGAGAGTGATTAATTTAAGGGTAGAGAGATGAGTTTTGCCATTTCTGGTATTTTATACTTATCTGCTCAAAAACCAGAGATGACTAAGTTACACATTGTGTTTGATGGGAACAGAAGATTTGTGTATATGAGTTACTGCAATCTGCATGGCAAATCAAATATTATAAATATCCATCTAGTTATTGAAAATTTTTGAAGGATGAAAAGGTAGAAAGAGCTAAAGTAATAGTTGAAAAGGCTTTTTCTTTTTGTTGAGACACTTCATTCTTTTCAAATACGAATTTCTGCATGAATTTTTAAGAGGTCTGCCATAGATACAGCCAAGGATATGATTGGCTTTCTGTGCTGCAGGTGCACTCTGCTGGCTTATATCCAGCTTTTCACCCACCAGTGTCACCAAGTCCTCCACCGGGCTCCTCTCAATCCCTAATGCCACAGTCTGTGCTGATATTGGAGATTGCCCCAACTCAGGTGCAGGACTCGGGGTTCTCAAATATACAATTTGCATTCTTAGTGAATAAAAATCTTTAATCTGATCTGGGCTGAAAAATCCACACAATTACTGGTTTTTTGTTTTCAATAGTCTGAAAATTCACTTGAATCTCTTGTTTCCATAGGAAACATCTGTCGCTCTCCAATAGCTGAAGCAGTTTTCAAAAAACTTGTTACTGATGAGAAGCTTGAACATAAGGTAAGCTATTGATGTCTGTTCCAAGAAATAACTGTCTCATAGCCAGTCAGAATATAAGCAGTGAAGAAAGAAACATAAAAATATGAATTTGTTTTTCTGTAGTGGAGGATAGACAGTGCAGCGACATCTGCCTATGAAATAGGAAGCCCTCCTGACTATCGAGGACAGAATTGCATGAAGAAGCATGGCATTACCATGAGTCATATTGCCAGGCAGGTACTGTACCTGAATTTTCTTTAAATCTGTATATGTATTTGTTTTGTTGTTACAGTGGATGACAGACAGTGCCGCTGTTTCAGACTGGAACGTGGGGCGCTTCCCAGATTCAAGGGCTTTAAGTTGTCTAAGAAATCATGGCATTGAGACAACACATAAAGCACGACAGGTAGAAGAGAGTACATTTTCTTCCTTATTCATACCCATGCCCTGACCATTGCAATCATGGAAGTCATTTGACCATGCATGGTTAAGCATCAAGTAACAAATAAATACTCTGTGCTGGTTTTTTTTAAAGGACTCCAGAGTGACTTAACTCTTCTAGTTGAGCTTAATGAGTTTTCTGTTATTAAGATTCATCGGAAGTGTTACTGGAAAGCATTGAACCAGTTTCTGCATTATAGAAAACTCCTGCCTCAAAATGTTTAATATTCTGAGCATTTTAAAATGCTTTTTAAAAATGGACTTAGTCTAGTAATCTGTGATGCATCCTTCAGCAAGGAATTGTATATTTATTTAGCAGGTCCAAAAAGAAGTATAATACCTCTTCATCCATCTCAAAAAGCTTCTGTGCTTGCATGTAGATATTTTAAAAATATCTGGAGTGCTAAATTAGAGTTAAAGCACTCAAACCCAAGATTAGTAGCACAGTTGGTGGTAACTTCAGAGGAAAACATACCCTTGAAGCATTCTTAAGTCAAAAGCAGGTTTGCCACTTAGTGAAATCCTCTAAGTTTTACCTAAACTCATATCTGTTTTCATTAACAAAAGAACATGTATTTTCATACTGAATTCCAGAGAGATTGGAAGTAAATGTGCCTGCATCTATTTAAATCATTCAGACACTCATATAAATGCACATAATTTACTTCAGTTAACTATTCTCTGGATATAAGATATTCCTTTAGGGCTTGACCTTTACTTAGTTTGAGTTTACGCCACTAGTTTTTGTATTGACAAAAAGATCAAGTAGTCTTGTTATTATCTTACATTTCTGTTCCCTTCAGAATTTTTCTAGACCTCACTGAGGTCATATTTACTTTCTTCACTTTTCAAAGACTACATGTTTAGATTTTTGACTTTAAAAAATAAATTCTCTCAATTAGTCAATTGACCTCTGCTGACCTCTCCTAATGTTAATCTCTGTTTATATGAAACAGAATTAAGCACAGCACCATTTCAGATTTTTCAATAATTTACTATTAAAATAATCACTGCAAAAGTCTGTTGTGATCTTTTCCTGTTACAACATCTGGATTTATTGTTTTATCAGTTCTTACAAACATCATTATTTGTCAATATACAAGCTAGATGGTACTGAAATTATTCACTCAGTGTTTCAGTCATCACAGTAGTGTGACATGTTTGTCTTCCTAGAAAATACCACCTTGGAAAGTTGAGAGCTGTTCTTCTAGGTATTCCTAGAGTAGTTTATGAGCAGTTAAATTAAAGCAAAGAACCAAATGATCCTCTGTCTTGAAGCAAATCTTTTATATCTTCCTTTGGCAGAGAATGAATGAAAACATTTTAGTGAAGACATTTGCTTATACATTCTGGCAAATGAAGAGATTTTTCAATCAGAAGACCTTAAAATTACAGGGAGAGAAAATTAAAAAATGGGGCAATAAAATGAAAGACTTAACAGGATGAAAATTTATCTAAATCATTCCAGTACACATATTTTCTTTTGTAAAGAAAATATTCAAATCCCTGAACTGCAGGTAAGTGTTTATTTTGCCCTGATGTTAACAACGTAACTTCAGATTTTTTTTTTGTTTGTTTGGTTTTTTTTTTGTTTTTATTTTTGTTTTCCTAAACACTTTTCAGTGGTCAGGTTAGTACAAGTGGAAGTGCATTTGCTTCACTTTTAGAGACAAACTTAAGGAGAGTAGGAATTTATCTTCTGTTGCCTTCAAAGTCCTGTACAATTATCCTCTTCAGTCCTTTGGAAGATTGTTACCCACCCAGTGAAGGGCACCTTCTCTTATGTAATTTTTTGCGTAATTATGATAATCATGGATTTTAGCTTTTCTTTTTAAATTCAGTACTACAAAAATGGTTTATGTAAAAGAGAATATTAAATTGTTCGTGTCTTACGATGGTAAGTAAGTACAGTGACTTTCGATGTTAAAAGTGAAGTATAAAACCAAAAATATATATTTATATATAAAATAAAGTTGTTATTATTTTAGCTAATGGCAGGTTGCTGTATAAAATTCTCTAAGCTTTTATTCTTCACGCGCAAACCAGAAAGGTTTTAATAATTTTCACTTTTATTCATGCTGAGGCAAAAATTGATTTTGGTATGACTCATACCATGCATTTGCCTTAAATATGAAATTGCGATTAGAAGAAGGTTGTATTAAACACTGTTTCACAACTGGGTAAATTTGAGGATTGCTACCTCTCTGTGGGTTTCAGACAGAAAATTAGATTTCCCTTCTGTAAATAAAGGGAAATGTTTCACTAATAATTTAATAATTGCTATATGCATTTTTTAAATGCAAAGTTATTGTCATCTGAGTAGTTTCATCCAAAGTTTACTACTTGAACTCTCCAATATATTTCTCAAAATGTATCTAAATTTTTACATCCTCAATTTCATCCCCCTAAGTATTAGTTTTAGTAGTTTTGAGGAGTACCTTCAGCTCACTGGAGTTTGCACAAAGCTTTTTTATTTTTTTTTTAACTGACTCTGTGTTATGGCTTTAAAGCACAAGCCAAATGGTAACCTTGGTTTTAGGGCTGCATTTGCACCTGCATTAGTGCTGGTCATAGGGTAATAACTGTCACATTGTCAAGTGTTCCTAGTTTATTCTTCCATTTGTCTGTACAACAAAGAAATCGGTGCCCTCTTATTTTCACAGGGGCAAGTGTTCAGCTGTGTAGAGCAATCAGAAGCAGCTTGTAGAAATCCTGATTAGATTTGCCAGAAAAACAGAGCTATTTCCACTGCAAAAATATTTTCATAGGTCAGAGGCACTGCATGAATACAGCAAATATTTTTACAGTGAAAATAAACAAGTCTGCATTAGTTTTCATCCTTAACCCTTTCTTTTCATGTGCATTCCTGACCTTTCCTCTTCAGTTCTCTTTGTGTGTAATGTTTCATTTATCGCTTTATTCTGATAATAATTTCTGTCTGTCTTTTCTTGCTCCCTGTTATGGGACCTTAATCAGTATCTGTTTGCTGTTTGCACAAAAAAAAAAAAAAAAAAAAAAAAAGTGGCTGTTTTTCCATGTAAACCTTTTTTTAAATACATAAATTTTTTTTACAAGTTAAAACTCTGACTAATGGGATGCTGTGTTTTGCCTTTTGGCTGTTTTCTTGCTTACTCACTTCTCTAGCCCATCCTTTGTAGGGGTGCCTGCCAAAAAACCTGTTCTTAACAACCTTCCCAAGTTTCTTGGTTATGATGCTTCATACAGGACTATGCATGAAAGACAGTCTTAAAGTGAACTCTAATATTAAAAATTTTATTCCATTTTTTCATCTTCATTGTGGACACCTGGTTCAGATATCTTATACCAGCATTGGTGTCATGGTCTGGGAAGATTTTACCTTAAACTAAGGCTTAAATGTAAACTGAAATAAAATGACAACTGGCAAACATCTCTGGCCATCCTTATAACAAGAAGATGACATTAGTATTTAAGGCAGTGGTTTATCTGCTGTGTTTGCCTACATGACTTGAACTCAGATCTTTGAACTTAATTGATACTCATGTTTAGGAGTCAATAAATTACAAGAAAGAAAACAGATTATATGATGGTAGGAAAATGTACAATAGATCCCGGATTTTTCACGTCATACTACAAAATTCGTGAATTTGGTCTTAAATACTGTGGATGCATTTGTTTTTAAGAGATTGTAACTTATGCCATCATACTTCAGCTTTAAGTTTCAGTTGGTGTATATTTTGTGCAGTGGCAGATTTCTAGATTGGAAGTATTGCAATTAATTCCAGGCTACCTACATTTTTGTTGTCCTCTCAAGAAAGTAATTTTTCTGTTTTATTTTTAACCATTTTATTGCATGGTTCCCATAATTGGAAATTGCTTTAGTTTTAGTAGTTGAAAAGTACTAAAAATGTTGTTTTTAATGATGTTCTAAGTTGATGATGAAATGTAAAAGAAAAAAAAAAGAAAAGGTTGGTTAAATAGCTGCCTTGTGTTTGGTTTTTTGTGGAATGCTTTCAGAAATGGATAAATAATCATGGTAGAATATATTTAAAATATTGTAAGTTATTGTAAAATTGTATAAAGGTGCAGTTCTATTCTTTCCACCTGTCTTTTTTTAATAAATCATAACTACAGAGTTTGAAAACACTTTTTTCCCCCTTTCATTAATCAAATGCAGTTTGTAGGCTAAAGCACCTGTTTTTACTTCTAGGTTACTAAAGAGGATTTCCAGACCTTTGATCATATACTTTGTATGGATGAGAGCAATCTAAGGTAATGTATGAAGAAATGGAACAAATTCGTATGGATTACTTCTAGTGATGTCTCATAAGTCACTTTGAAGACAGATGTCACATTTTACTGCTTAGCTTGTGGTGGGGGTTTTTTTTTACATGTATGTGAATGATGTGCTAATGGATGGATTCTTCACTTCTGATAAGTTTATTGAGGCAGAACTCAATGGTTTATTTGTGTGGTATGTGCCACTCAAGGATGAAGGACATGGAAATTTAGTTACTTTGTGCTATATGCAGCTGATGCCTGTATAATTAAGAATGAGGATGTACTTACTGTCTTCATTGAAGTGATCGGTTTTTCTAATTGCATGGCAATTAAAAGACAAACTGGGAACTTGGAAGGGATTAAATATGGTGTGAGGTTTTTTTACTTTTTTTAATATAGAAAAAGAGAGGGAACTCTGAAATTAGCAAGGTTGTTAGCTTGGGGAAGTGTTGTTGTATTGTTAGCTGTGCTCTAGCTAAGCGTCCTTAAGAAAGATTCGTTTAAGTAGCTGCCTCTAGTGTAAAATTTTGCATATCACCAGCAAAATTTCTACTAAATTAAATACATATTGAGGATTAAGGAGCTGAATTTAATAAACTACAAGTGTCAAAGTGCTTGTAAGGGCTATTGTCAAGTTAGTTTAAAAAGGCCCAAACCAAACCACCAGAACCAACAACAAAACCTAAATAAAGACCCTATTTAATAGCACATAAAGTCTTCTAGAAGCAGCACCACTTAATTGAAATAAGTATGATTTTGTTGAATTTTCTAGAATGTCTTGAATAAGCTCTCTTCCACAGCCTTCATGAATGAAGTGTATGTAACACTTGGCTTGATTGCAGTGTCTCAGGCAATGACGTGACAAGGCTTCCTTCTATTTTCACTTGAATTCTTAAACAGGAATTTTAATTAACAATTTATGATATGAGCTCTAGAGCAGAAGAAATGTCAGAACTATAACAGGGATATTGCTGCTGCTGTGCTAAAGTTTTGCCTTTAGCTTGCACTGAGTTCAACTGTTTTGCCTAGGAATGCTTATTTGTAGCTTTAGGAGGGGAGGGCAAGCTGATTCCAGGTGTTGATGCCTGTCAGAAAAGGAAGATTTGGGACATGTCTTTTCTTTAGTACCAGAGCCATCTGACCCTCTCCTGTTCATGAAGTGGTATGTCAAAAACCTTTAAGATGGTCTTAGATTTTTTTAATTATAAAAGGCTCGAGAATTTATTGACAAATCTGTAAATTCAAGCAATAGCTTGATTGAGGATCTCTGATTTTTCTTCAAGCAAAACCATTTCTGTCATCTCACTGCTATTTCTAAACTATCTGAAATGAATTTCTTAATCAGAATTAATAATTTTAATTTAATTTCTTAAAACTGATATGGTTATGACTAAGCATTCACAAGGGATTTCTTTGCCTTTTGTAATTGTGAGTAAGTAAAATGATGATTTGGTATGGAGATGTGTAATATTAAAATAATTTAGTATGTTTTGGGAGTTCATTGTGAAGATGATAGTACGGAGCTGCCTTTAATCTGAAGATGATGAGAGGTCCATTTTAAGTATGGATAAGAGATGACCATTTTTGGGATAACAGATGGCCATTTTTAAGCAAATAGGAAAAATGCCACCTCAAAACTAAAATGTTTTATCAATGAGAAGCAATGTAGAAGGAAGAGGATGTGACAGCTGGTAAAATGCTACAGTATATCAAAAGGCAAACAGGTGTAGCTCACTGATTTATCATTTTCTGTTAACTGGATGTTGTAGGATTTCACATGAGCTAGATCATATCAGTCTAAAACAGTGGCTTTGAGCAGATAGGAGAATCTTACTCATACTTCTGGAAAAATACCTGGATACTTTCCATTGGTTGTTGTTCAATACAAGCTAAAGGTAAGTGTTGAAAGTACAATTGATTTAAGAAAGAACTTGATGAACTTACTGTTATAAAGTTTTTTTAAGCTGTGGGTAAAGTGCCTGACTGCTTATTTATGCTCTGAATTCAGTTTGTGTCTTCCATACTCAATTAAAAAAGACCCCACATAACAAGAAAAACAAAAACAAGGAGCAGCATAGGAGTCCAGAGACATTATTTTCCTATGTTGTCTAGAAATGGTCATGAACATCTTGTACTGATGCCAAAATTTTGAAGGAAATTTCAGGGGAAAATTTTATTTTTCTTCTGCAGAGATTTGAACAGGAAAAGCAACCAAGTTAAGGACTGCAAGGCCAAAATTGAGCTACTTGGAACTTATGATCCACAGAAACAGCTTATCATTGAAGATCCATACTATGTATGTGTAAGAAATTCTTGGGGTGGCTTGATTAAAAATTGTGTGTGTGCAGCATAATCTTCCCAGATCCCACAATTGGCATATGATACATAATCCGATGTTACACAAAGTGAAGAGTAAACTTTTTTTTATGACTTAAGAAAACTGTGTATTACTGGGATAGAAAAGGAAAATGCTTATAGCATTTATTTAAATTAAAATAATGCAGTGCACCTATATTTTCAATATTGGGTGAAACCCTGTTTGATTAGCCTCCTTACAAAGAGGATATGATCAGGAAAGTTAGAGACATAGCCATTGACACAGGTGGTCAAAAAAGTTAGATAATGCCAGCCAAGAGCAAACAATTAGACTAATATTCTTCAGTTTAGGAAACAAAAGTGGATGAAGATGCAGTAGGGTTCTATAAAATCTTGATATCATGGGGAAAACTGAATAAGAAATTGCTATGCATTACCCAGGAAGTGGAGAATATGGTATAGTGGTAAGGAAATGGTATTAGTGGGAAGCAGGTTCAGAACAAAGAGGTTTGTTCTGGGCTTTTTGTTTCCCCACCGTGCTTCATTAAACTGAAATTCAACATGATGGATTAGTGTGAACCTAAAAAAGGAAAAGACTTAAAAGGCTCAAAAGTGAGTGGTATAAATACATGAAGGAAAGTCATGCAGGACTGTTGAATACAAAGTCATAGAGTTTGTCTGTAGACATTCCTGAGCTCAAATTAGAGAAAAATATGCCAAAGCTGTCACCAAGTATTTGCACAGTTTTTTTTTTTTCCTAATATCTGTTGTTTGCCATTACTGACAGCAGAGAAACCAGTCTGCAATTTGTATTTTCTCTTCAGCCACTATTATTATTCTTACAGTCTTTTTCCTCTCTTCTTTTCTAGGGGAGCGAAAAGGACTTTGAAACTGTTTACGAGCAGTGTCTTAGATGCTGTAAAGCATTTTTGGAGAAATATCATTAATGCTTCATCACATAATTTCTAAAAGAAAATAATTAGCTTCTTCTGAAACATGTAAAGTTTACTTGATTGATGTATTTAAATTGTAAAATTATTCCTCTACATTCAGTACTTACTCAGTTTAATTTTGTATTTTAGCTGTTCTGTCATCTAGTGAAAAAACATGAAAAAGGTTTTAATTGGATTACATGATCAACCATTTTGTCACACATCAATGTAGTTATAAAGTATATAATTCAGTATAGATTTTTCTGTCAACTCTTCAAGTGCTTTCTCACAAGCACTGCAAAAGTAACACCTTGCTTCGTTATATGTAATGCTAACTGAACTGAGATCTTGTCCTCAAGTGAGTTGATTTCAGTCAACTTTCGATGCTAGTCTGTGAGATAATAATTGATGTGTAACTTAGGTGTGTCATCCCAGTATCATTAGGCAGCCTTTGGATGGAAGCTGTTTCACGTGGAGCCCGCTACGTAAAAGATCTGCTGCCTGATAGAACTGGCTAAGTCTTCCTTTAGTCTTCTGGTCAGTTCCTAGCACACTGACATAAGCACATGTAACACAGCATTTACTTTGAGGAGAAAACCTACCAGCTTTAAAGCTGAAATGTGAAATCACATCTTGTATCTCACAGTAGTAAAATACTCAAGTCCATGCAATACAATGGGTGAGAAATTTGCTGTAATCCCAGTTCCTACATGAGGGTCAGACAGTATTTCCAGTTTTACTCAGGAGGACATAAGCCTGTCAAAAGTGTTCTTTGAGAGTACAGTTCAGCGTAAAGACAGTCCATCTGCAATACAATACTTAGTTAGCAGAAGGCCAGTAACTAGACAGTTCTGCTCTTGGACAAAATTTGAATACTTTGTAAAAGTCTAAGCCTGCTTTTCCAAAAATCACTCTTCGTCTCTGCCTTGGACATGTAAATGTACTGAGATCAGTAGTATGAGTGATACCATGATGATTTTCCTGTTCTAAGTATTCTCAGCATTGGTATGAACTAGCATTACCACATTATCTGTAAAACTGGATCTATAAAATTTGTTTTCTTATTTAGCCTTGTTTTTGTCTCTTGCTACCTTCCAAACTTGTAGTCTCTGTACTTGTCACCTGCTCAG
Source organism: Serinus canaria (assembly GCF_022539315.1). NCBI lineage: Eukaryota > Metazoa > Chordata > Aves > Passeriformes > Fringillidae > Serinus > Serinus canaria. The sequence goes on from NC_066316.1 coordinate 93,620,280, forward strand.
CCTTCTGGGAGAGAGATGGATTTCAACAGAAGATCATGTTATTCTTGGGGAGGTTGCAATCCTGGTGTCATTCTGTTGCAGACTTCACAATGGGGATTAAGTTTATTGGGACTGTAGCTGTAGAATAGATGTGTTTGTGTTAATGAGGTTTCTGTTTTGTGCTAAAATTTCAATCAGACATAAAACTTCTGAACTTGCTTAGAAAAGGTGGATGGTAAAAGTAATACTTAAATACAGGAATCAGAATCTTTGTGCATTATTGCATTACCATCAGTTTTGACTTCTAAAAACAAGGTAGGAATTGCAAGCTAATAGCTGTTTCACTTTTCAGGGACAAAGAGTTATGCACAATTTCAGATCCAATTAAGTACTGACTCTGGAAAAATAATTTTCAATTTCTTTATTAATTGTTTTGACAAAGTAAATGGGGAAAATGATGGGCAGTTAGGGACAAAACATCCTAAATGTGGTTTGATGCACTAACCTCAAAGGTGGAACTATTTAGGCATAATCTTGTGTTAAGTCTCTGCCAGAATGACCATTTCAAATATTCCAGTGAAAGTAAAATAGCTCATAAGATAGAGAACATGATGGTTTGTGCTTTCCCATTCATGGCTATGTAGGAATTCAGCCTATAGTTTCCTGCATCTAAGGGTAAGATTGAAAGGTCTTAAATCTTTATCTTTGAACTGCTAGGGTAACAAAGGAAATAAGAGGGATATGGTTGTTTACCTTCACTGGGCTTAGGAATCTTCCTGTAAAGTGATACTAAGTCAAAACTCGTGTTAAATTCAGTTCACATTTTAAAAGTTTCAACCTTGAGACAGACTTTCAGCAAGCAATCTAATGACCTAATAATTCACTACCTCTACAAGGAGGAAAAAGCTGATTGATTTATTTTTATAATTAGTAGGGTTTTTTAATGGAAGAAGGGAAGGAACACTATCGTATTTTATACAAATTTGCAGAAGCCCAGAATACAGAACAGGGATTGCCTTTAGAAAAGACAGTTGCACAGAACCATTATTTGGGTTCAAGGAGAAACAGTGAAAACAGGATTAAGACACAAATCATGTATCATACAGATGACTAAGCGCTCACACATCCAAAATACCACTCATGAAAAATGTAATTTTGAATGAAAAAATACAGAATGACTCCTATTTCTCCCTCCCTGCCCCCACAGCTTGTTATAAGTGGTAAAGTTAAGACTAAAAAAAAAAGTCTGCTATAGTCCAATATAGGTGTGTTTTCTGTCAGAGCATGATGATTTCTGCTAAATCTAGAGAAAACTTCTAGGGGATTAATTTATTTATAATAATTTATGAAATAAATAATAAGTTTCTATTTCCCTTTTACAAGGAGATTTTCTAGAAGGTTTTTGTTTAGCCAGGTTTTGGGTATCCTACTAGAAAAAGAAAGCTTCACAATATTTTAAACTCCCATGTTAAGTATTAGTCTGTGGTCTGGTCAGTGGAACCACAGTGAAGCACAGAGTTCCACCCACGTTTACTGCAGATGAGCAGCTTTAGTGAATCCCATAGAAGTTGATACCTTTAACAACCATGTTTATTGCAGGCATGTATTGCACCCACTGAGATGTGGAACTTGGCATGTTGTCATCACTGAAAGCAAATTAAAATATATACTTCTCCCCTGCTAAATACAGCCACATTCCAGGATGGGATTTTGTACTTCTGCCATTTTTTCTTCTGAAGAGTTGGATGCTGAAGGCTCTGAAGTGTCAGTTTCCAGAATCTCAGCTCCTATCATTCTCAGGCTGGGGAGGATCGTGTTTGGTTTTAGTTTTACATTTTGTGGTTCAAACTGAGTATAGAATAGAAACTATAAATGCCAGTAGTAAGATAAAAATGGTTTCTTGGTTGGTTTGCCCTGGCTGGATGCCAGGCACCCACCAGAGCCATTCTCTTGCTCCCCTCTGCAGCTGGACAGAGGTAGAAAATAAAATGAAAGGTTCGTGGGTTAAGAACTGGGAGAGGTCACTCACCAAATAGTGTCATGGGCAACACAGACTCATGCTAGGGATTTTAACTGAAATTATTACTAACAAATTCAGAGCAGGGTGATGAGAAGTAAAATAATACCTTAATACCTTTCCCCCACTCCTCCTTCCAGCTCTACCTCCTCCTCAGCAATGCAGGGAGATGGGAATGGGGGTTATGGTCAGTCGATCCCAGGTTGTTTCTGCTGCTGCTCAGGGAGATGAGTCCTTCCCCTACTCCAACATGGGGTCCCCCCCACTGGAAATAGTTCTCTATGAACTTCAGCTTCTCTATTGCACAGGCACCAATTCTCCCCTCCAGCCTGCTGCAGTGTGGATCACTTTTGCAGTCCCTCAGGAACAGCCTGCTCCAGCCTGGGTCCCCCACAGGGTCACAAATCCACGACCAAACCTGCTCCAGTGTGGGCTCCTCTCTCCACAGGCCTGCAGGTCCCTGCCAGGACCCTGTTCCAGCACGGGCCTCCCACAGGGTCACAGCCTCCTCTCAGGCATCCTCCTGCTCCAGTGTGGGTCTCCTCCATGGGCTGCAGGTGGATCTCTGCATCCCTGTGGATCCCCATGGGCTTCAGGGGCACAGCTGCCTCACCATGGGCTGCACCACGGGCTGCAGGGGAATCTCAGCTCTGGTGCCTGGAGCACCTCCTGCCCCTCCTTCTGCACTGACCCTGGTTGGTGTCTGCAGGGCTGTTCCTCTCATGTTCTCACCCTGCTCTTCTCTGGCTGAAATTACAACTTAATTACTAACTTTTCCCTTCTCAACTGTATCATCCCATAGGTGTTACCATTTCTGAGTGGCCAGGGGCACACCCATCCTGGAGCTGTCTGGCATTGGCTCTGCTGGACATGGAGGAAGCTTCTGGCAGATGGTCCCAGAAGTCACCCCTGTAGCCTCTGCACTACCAAAACCTGGCCATGCAACTTCAATACATGGATTTATAGGTTGCACATGAAGTTTTTCTTCCTGTTTGAGTTATTTTACTGTGACAACAGGATTTAATATCTGATTTAAGGAAGAAAGGGAAATGGATGCCAAAGTTTTTGGAGTAACACTAACTCTTTAAAAATTCTACAAGACTAAAATGATTTCCTGGATATGTTCTGATTAGATTGCTTTGCAGTATCATGAACAGACTGCACATTATTAAAAAACAAACAAAAACCCCCTCCCCAAACCAAAGCCAAAACCCAAACAAAAACCTCAGAACATCTGTTAGTCTTAAAAAATATTCCATTTTATAATGCTGGAGAGAATTTGAGCAGCCTCGTAGTCTGAGCATTCTGTGGGTTTGAAACACACAGATCTATCCATCCTCATAAATCCAGGGTGTCCAAGTTACTGAAGTCTGAAGTGAGTACACCTTTCCTTCTTACACAAGTGAACTCTATGGAATGAGATATTAAGTGTGGAGAAATGATAGTAGCTGCCAGAAAGTAGTTTGTTTACCTGGATTCAGTGACCAGAGAGCAAACTGAGAACAACTTAATACCAAACACTTTATTACTTATGCTTGTTATTTACAGTATTTACATATTGCACGTTCGCTGGAATGTTTTATACATTTATTATATAAAGTAAATTAATGGCAGCTTGTGTTTGTGTACAAAATCCATGCTCCACTGTCCCAAAAAGTATGTCTACTTGGAATAACATTCCTGTTTGTCATGCAGTTTGTACTCCAGGGTACAATGTGACCCCAATGCAAGTCTGTTTTAACCAAACTTTTAAAAAATTGCATAAGCATGAAGGATATCAAGTGACCACAACTACTGTGGAGCAGATCTTTAGTAGTTCTAGATATACAAACAAACATTCCTTAAAACTGTAGAATTAAGCAACAGAACATGAATTTTCTTGGTGAAATATCTGTGTTTACATAATTTTTGGCAGCATTACACATCAATTGTAGTGTGTTTTAAAGTATGGAGCATTAAGTACTACTGGCAGTTACACTACTGTAAAGAATGTCAATCTGCAAACTGTCAATGACATACAAAATGCATGTTAAAAGAATTATGGGAAGTAGTCTGTCAATCTGCAAAAATAAATCTCTTGTTCACAATGGAATTTGCTGAAAGGTAGTAAGTTCTGTTTCCCTGTTGGTTTCCAAGGCACTTCTCTTGGTTCTTAGTGTTCCTTGTAGTGGTAATAACATCTGGTGGATTAAAAAAAAGAAGAAATTGACTTTCATCATTTTTATGCTCACATACATGAGTTTGAAAACATGTTTATCATCATGAAAATAGCAAATAAAACTGGAGAATTCAGTGATAACTTTGGAAAGATCAATAGTGAATTTTATATTTACCTCGGTTCCTATCAGCCTGACTGAAACATTAATGCTTTCTTTGTTAATCAAGGCTAAAATTCTGGAAAGTGTAACTTTTTCTGATATTCATTTTTGATAGACACTGGGGAAACCCAGTTCTACCTATTAAAAATGTGTTCATAGTTAATCTGTTCCAATGACTGCATCTGTGAAGTCAGGAATAGCATTAATATCAGGAATAGCATTAACAGATTGCAAAATGCTGTCTAAATGCCTTTGTGTCAAGAGCTGTTCATGGTGTGTCCAGTTTGAAGGATCTGTGAAGGATTTGGTGTTTCATTGGGCCCTTTTGTGAAGAAACTAGGATTCATATAAACAAAAAACAAATAGAAATAACTTTTTAGGAGTCGGTTGTGTAACTGTAGCCCCTGGAACATGCCAACACTGAGCCAGGACAAACTAAGCAGGAGCTGCAGAGGTTCAATTTGCTGCCTGAAGTCTTCCCGAAGAGTGTCTTGGAATGAAATCACAGTCATGCCTATGGCACTGATATCAAAATCACCAATACAAAATTACAGGTTTCCACACTGCTTATGTACATATTTTGTCTGTACTCTAGAAATGTTGATTCAGAAGTTGAGCAGTGAAGGTTTTCACTCCCCCACACCTTTAAAGCTTGTAAGAAAATGTAGTGTAACATACACAAATCTAGAAGTCTATCCTCTTCTAGACAGGTGAGCACTGAATGTTGCAAGTTTGTCCACCCAGTTTCAAGTTTTTCTATGCCTGTTGTTGTTCTTATTTAGAAATAAAAATGTACAATGTTTTTTCAGTCAGCAGGAACTACACACCTGGAAGACTCTTACATGCAAACAGACCCAGGTGAAACTTTGGTGTCTTACAGCCATCAAAAATAAGTGGTAGAAACAGAAAACCTGTGATAATCTGATACCAGAATTCTGCTGATGATATTTTTCAAAGTCAAAACTTCCATACTGTCTGTCTGAACATAGGTAACTGTCTTCCCCATGATCAGTGTGAATTCTCTGATACTCTGAGCTTCTCTACATTTTCTACTGCTTAATTATAATTTGTAATGGAATCATTTGTATGCAAAGTCAGTTGGACTTGACATAATCCATGGAAAATCAAGCTATTGGTGCATACAGAAATACTTGTTAGTAGTATTTAAACATTTAGTTTTGCAATTTTTGAAAGCTGTTTAGGAATTGTAATGATGTTACAGAAAATCTTAATGTAATCTAGGGTTTTTTTCTGGCTTTGCAGATAGGACAATTACTTTTTTTTTTTTTTTTTTAATATCCTTCCTTAGAGGGGGAAACTGATGTAAATTTTCCTTGTCTTGCATTTTCATCTAGCTTATTTTGTGTATGTATGCTCCTATTGTACCCTATTTAAGCAATGATGTTAAAAAGTGATGTTTAGAAGAAATCAACTTGCTTTTGGTTTGATCAGTGTGTGGTACAATCTACAAGTTAAACACTGAAAATGTAATAAAAACTTTTTTCATTACTAATGCGAATAGCAGCTCACTGGTGGTGAAAAACAGTGGTTAGGATGCTCATTTGTCATCTCATCTACACTTGCTTTTGTAGGGGAACTTGACAGTTTTGTATCAGCTAATCACAGTTTTCTAAACCCCTGGTGTTTTCAGAAACCCTTGAATAGACCCCAGGTTTTTAGCATTGATAAATCTGTTGTTTTTTTTTTTAATTTCATATAGTTGTTATGTGCATCAGTCCAGGAATATTAAGCTGGAACTTAGGAGAAGGATAATGGATAGTCTTAGTGGAGATCCTGAATGCAATTTGACTGCAGCCTCTGTTGAGAACATAGGTAACTACACAACTCCCCAGCCAACTGTGCTAATTTTTAAAAGCACACATGAAAACTATTGTAAAGGCATATTGCAGCTTTCCAGATTTGATTCTGATTATTATCTGTGCATGATGATAAACTCTGTAAGAACAAGCTAATCTATATGAAAAGAATTTAGTGGTTTAAATATCAATATAAACTTTAAAATACTGTGCCAGTAGGATTTTGTAGCAGAACCTCCTCATACTTACATATAAAAAATTATTTTCTCAAGTGTGCACACCCAGCTGGAATTCTGCTGTAATGTGATCACAGAGTTCCGTGCACTGAAGATTATAAAGCTCTGAATGTTCCATCTGGTGCTAGCCACAGACATCTCACAGCAAGGAAAACTGAGCTGCCTTTTAATAAACCTGGATGATGCCACACTAGTAACCATGCACACTGGCTGCCTTTTTAACTCAAAGTAGTTCTGAGGAAAGTCTTAAATTAGTTAACTTGGGAACCAATTCCTGGCATCATGAAGAAGTGATTGAACATGCCCTGAGCAGCTGTGTATAACAGATCAAGCTATACTTTCTAGAAAAAAGCAGGCCTTCACTGAATAATACACAATCCTCTCACCTTAATTTCACCTTCACTTTTATATGAAATTCAAGTGTCTGACATTTCAATGCACTCGATGTTACTCTGAGAAAGCATCAGTCTAAGGGAGAATGCAATTAAGGGCTGTTGTTTCCATTGTTACAAAATATTGAAGCAAAATTCAAGTGCCCAAATATCTCAGTTTAAGAATAATTTTAAAAAGAGATATATATAAGAGAGATATATAATTATATATCTCTCTTATATATAATTATATTATATATAAGAGAGATATATAATATGGTTTATAGGAATAGATTATTTAGTATTTAAGTTTCCAATTTTATCTTGTATTTTCAGCATTTGTCTCATACATACTAGTATTGTCAATGCATCTTGAGGAGTTTACACAGATTTTTTTGGAGTTCCAAAGGGAATTTCAGTTTTAAGCTTATTACAAATTTTGCAACAAGTATTTGACCTATATGTACAAATATTAATTATCTGCATTTGCATCTTAAGGGAACAAGCAACTGGTAGATTTCTTTAACAAATTTTTTATAATATATAAACCTCATTTTCTCTGCATAGCCTGAGATTCCAACTACTTGCACCAGTCTTGTATCCTTTAGTGTAAAAATGTGTCATTAGTTTTACTTTGTTTATTTGAAATAACTGCAGATGCTATAAAAATTTTTAAAACTACATTAGTATTTGTCAGTACAGAAATTAGAAGAAATCTTCAAAAAAGACGTATGTAATCAGATGTGATAATGCAGCCCTTAGTCCCTGAACTTCTCACAGTGCAAGGAGTTTTCAGAGTAAGTTATGAGATCAGTGTTGGTCTCTAGCAAACATGTATAGAACTGGTAAAGGAAAAGGGATGGAACACCAACAATAGCACCAGCAGTTTTCAAACAGAAGCAGTAAAATCTGTGTGACTGTAGCCAAAGTGGCTGTGACACATGCTGTCAAAGCGGTTTTCAGATTCATCACTGTCTGTCACCAGAACTGCTGATGATCTGAATTGTGAACTTTATTTACGTGAAGACTTTGGGAATTGTGTTCCTGGCATTTTTTACCTACTGCAGATATGGACAACTTAACAGCTGAGGGATGTATCTGCATGGAGTGGAGCAAAGCAAGCATGGAACATGGGAACTATTAGGAAGCTATCAGAAGAAGGAGGCTGAAGAACAGAACAAAACAAAAGAAGCATCAAGGACAGGACTCTAGCATAGCTGCGTTGACCATGAGAGGGGTTACAGAATAAAATTAATTAGAGATGGAGCTGGTGGCAGGCAGGGAATACAGCCTGGGAGGCTGACTGTGGAAAAAAAAACCAAAAAAAAAAAAAAAAACCAAAAAAAGATAACTAAGAGTACTGAGAGATTGAGAGATGTGATAATACAAATCTGCTGCTCTGGCTTCACTCATGCAATCTCAACAAGCTCAAGGGCTGTTACTGGGTCCTTGCATTGCTTATGTCTGTAGGACAGGCAGAAAGGGAACATACACTCTAAAAAAAAGAAGATGGAGCTCAGTTACATAGATAAAGGATACTTGAAAAAAGTTAAGGCTCCACAAGACATGTCACACCATAAACACACACGTGCCACATAGGAATGTGTTGTGACAGTAACATCATGTCTAACTCCTCTTTTCACATGCTATTTTCTTGTTTGATCTTAGCTGAGTTTCAATGTCTTGTGTGCTTTAAAGCTGTGCTAGTCCAAAATGCACTGTAAGTACAAATAAAAATAAATTTTTATTTCTTCTTCTCTCCGAATTGATCTCTAAACATGGACAGATGTCCACAGATCTGAAAAATACAACAAAACTACCAGTTTACCAAAGTAATAGTCCAACTATAGCCCAGCCCACTTATAAACCTGCAATGAAACAAAAATCAGATACTGAACAAAACAGGAAACCTAATTTGTTTTACACAAATTTAACTGATGCAGTGGGAAAGCCTTGAGAAGAGGTTTAATCCTACAGACACCTGTGCATTTCCAGATGTATGTGGTAGAGGATAGTCCTCCTTTCTGCTAAGTGAGACTGCTTAAGGAGTCTACCAACACTGATTTGTGTCTGTGTGAATAAAAGAAGTGGACAGTTGTTGCTGACATTGAAATATGTTGATCAAAGTTTGTTTGAGGAAAGGATATTTTTAAATAGACTCCCAGCTTGAGATGTGAACTACTTTAGTTGCTATTCCTCCATATTACAATTTCATGTTTACATGGCAGGTTCTAAAGATACAGATAAAATTTTCTAAAGAATGGGAGAAAAGAATTTCACACTCTGATGTATCTGCTTATTAGTATTGGTAATAATATTATAATATGTGAATAATATTATTCACCTATTTGCAAAGTTAAACAAATTAAATCTCATTTATCCAGACTATATAGAGAGAATGACTTGTAGAAACCTTTCATGAAATTGAATAGCTCCATCAGGTTTTCCTGCAGTCATGTTTTCTTTAGATTAAATAATCCTAATTCCTGTAACTGTTCTTGTACACTGAGTTTTCTAAGCCTTTGGTCATCCATGTTGCTCTTCTTTGGACTCATACAAAAGAACCTGTATGTCTTCAAGTGTGGTGCCTTTAATTAAATATAGTATTCCAGTAATAGTAATTGTGTCAGGAGTTTCATAAACAATGATTCTACTTATACATTCCAGTATTGTTTGACTTTCTTCAAGTGTAACACTGTTGACTTGCTTAGTTTGCAGTCCACAACAACCTCTGTTTTCAACAGCACTATTTAACTATTCACCAAATTCCATGTATTTCTGCAGTTGAATAATCCTACAGGACTTAATAATTCTGCTCTTTATTTGTTATCCTGGTTTTAGACTATTTGGCTTATTTTCCAAGATTATTTTTAATTTCAAGGTTGTACTGTATCATGGTTGCTTGTCCTGTAATACTGAAATACATGAATACAGTATTCTACTACCCAAGTTATTAATGAAAATGCTGAACAATACCAAAACCATAATGAAGCTCTGTGACATTGGTCAGTACATTTTTCTAGTTTTGACAATGAAGCGCTAATAACTTAGGTGGTTTTTTTCCAGTCATTTTTACATTTATCTTGATCCTATTTCCCCAGCTTGCTTGTGAGAGTGAAGTGCAAAACAGTGTCAACGCGTAAAATAAAATAAATGCTTAATATTTATTACTTTTCTCACAGATTCCTTCCATAAGATGTGTATTCTGTCACAGAGTTAAAGCATCTTGGTTTGACAGCATTTGTTACTGACAAATCTACATTGTTATTATTTATCCCTCTGTCCAAGATCACATTTTGTCTCAGGTAAAGGTTGAAAACAGAATGTAAATTAGTACTTCTGTATTCTTGTGTTACAGTTCTCTACACACAGTTTGGGAGTAATTTTTGGTTTGGTTGATAGGTTTTTGTTTTTATTTTGGTGCATGATGAAATTTCCCCTTTTTTTGTGGGAAATATAGGCCCATCTAGGCAAATAAGCAGGAAATTAATCTATAGACATGAGAGGTATACACAAGGAAATCCCAAAAAATCCGAAAAGCTTGAAGATAGTTTATCAATGCTACTATCAATACATTTTAACTGAATTACTGTAAAAGCACCTGTGACCTATCTGCATTTATGAAGCTTTGATGTGTATAGCTATGTATGTATTAACTCATACTACTGAGTACAGCACAGATCAACAGCTGCACACATAAAAGGGTGGCTGCTGCTGCCGATACAGGCAGTTGTGTACTGAGTAAACTCTTGAAAAACAAGCCACAGCTGCTGTGTTTTGTTCTGTAGCAACAAATTCACTATCTGCTAACTGTATGCTGCTATAAATAATTCACAGATGATGCACATGGACGTTTATGTAATGACTTCCAGTAGGGGGTACCCTTTCCTTAATGCCAAAATTTGCCAGATTAAGCCAGTTACTTCAAGTCCTCTGGGACCGGAATACCTTGTCTAAAGGACAGTTGTTATTATACTCCCATGAATTTTCATGTATGAAACCTAACATCTGCTGCTTTGCTATGCAGTGGGATGTCATTTCTGCTAAGAAAAAGCTTACCTTTATCCTTCCATGCACATAGGGCTTACTGCCAATCGAGTAAGAAGCCTGGCACATCTTTTATAGTCTGTATGAAAAAAAAAGCATGACTAGATTACCAAAGTAATCAAATTTGCCTTTAAAAATCAAAATCGTTTTCCGTGTGCAAATTAGTGTCATAGCAAAGTTCAATGAATACCTTCATTTGCAAAAGAATAAAAATCAACTCCTTTGACTTAAAAGAGGAATGTGTAAAAATTGGGTAATAACTAAAAGCTATGTCTAAAGGCATGTCTAACTATGCAACTGACTTCTGCACATGTTCTATCTGTAAACAAACAGCGTGAAAATGCTTGGAGGCTCTCCCAATGTATGTATGTATGTATTAAAATTTATACATCTGTGCCTGTGCTTCCGTGCAGGATCTAAACATGTGACTCTAGTATTTCCATATTAGAGGAGGAATAAATAGTTCTCATCCACCTTTAAATCCAGCCTTCAATGAGCAAGTCTGTCAACTTAAGTAATGCCACTCTCCAACAGATTTTCTTCCTGGGAACACTTAAACTAGACAAATAGCATCCTATATTCATACAAATTTTAAGTCCAGCCCAAGTAGATGACAACATCATAAACATTCATAGGAGTATGAAGTTTCATCTTAAAACTAGTAAAAATGTTTTTTCCACTGAAGTCCTATTATTAGTTGTTCATATTTTAGGTATCCTCAACTCTTTGTTGCATTCATAGTAAGACACAGAACCAATGCAAAACTAAAAAAATTATTCAAAAGGCTTTTTTATTTTTTTCCATTTGCATGAAAAACTGAAAGCAAATATTTTGAAAGTTGGTTATGGACAGACAGAAAAGTAAATTTTTTTTCAGGTACCAATGCTACTACACTGTACAAAGTACTAGAAAGTATGCCAACACAATGCTTTTGTACTGGCTACCACCACACTGCAGCATCAGAGACACTTTTGGTTTCTTTGCTGTTTGGCCTTCAGATCTCTACACACAAGGAACAGAATAATTTGAAGTCAGGATATTATCAAAAAGTAACATTGTTCTGTGCATGAAGAATTAAAGCAGGCTGTTCATCTCCTTTTCCTAGAAGAAAGTTACTTTAAAGAGATGTTAGTCAGTCCAGCCCAGTAGGTGATGTTCACTTCTGTCAGGCATTATTTCATTAATGGGTAACTACATCTAATGTTTTCTGGAGATGAAATGTTAACAATCCCAACTCACAGCATAGTTATGGTACAACTGCCACTCATACAAATGATCCTCCATTATCCTGACATTATGTTGGTGGATATGTCACCTGTCAGGAGGAAAAGGCTAATTTAGAGCCTTTAAGGCCAACTAGTTTTTAGCTTCACAGCTTGGAGCACTCATCAGTGCTGAGCCAAATGATGTTTTTCTTGTGGTCCCTATGAAAAAGGTAATATGACCATTGCTTGTTCAGAACAGACAAGTTATGAACAACTCACACCTCCACCCATGTATGCAGAAGGTGATCTGGTTACCTATCATCTAGAAATCCTTGTCTTTCCAAGGAATTCCTGATCTGAAGCCTTACAAATAGAGAAAATGTGCACAATTTTTACCAAATATGCCTTTAAAATGCACTGGACTGAAATATTTATTAATACTAGAAACTTGGAATCTGTAACTCTTGTTTCTATTCCCAGCTCTGCTACTGACCCAACTGGTTGACCTCAGACAAGTAAAATAAAGTGTGCTTCCATTCTGAAAAGGCTGTACTAAAATAGCATCTGCTTACTCAACAGGTCCACCTCAGTGTGAATCTGGAGTCACATCTACTGACTGATAAATGTCAGTGTTTGATTTTTATTTAATTCTCTGTGCTGCCAACAGTGATGAGGTATCATAAGTGGCTTTTGCTTAGTTGTGTCCATCACCACTTTTTTTTTTTTCCCTAAGCTAACAAGTTATACTTTTATAATTCACCAAAGACAAGCGTTGCAAAGATTCACTGTCAACATCACTGGTAGATTGGTAGCTGAATAGTCAAAATAGAAAAAGTCTATAAAATGTGTCCTACATATATAATCAATGAAAAGTAAAATAACCCCACCTGGATTTGTGATCCTATCTTGAATTTACAGCACTAAAAATTAAATATGAGATATTTGTGAGAGGAAAAACAAACACATGGTTTGGAACCCATGAGGCAAATACATCAGTACCTAAGGATGCAGTGTTTACAGCCACTCTACACAGTGTATTTGCAATGAAAAAGTTTTATTTCCATTTTCCTCTTTGTAATGCTGATGATATTCTAGCAAAGCTGTAGAGAGTCCTTAGTACATTTTAGAGCAGTCCAAATTTTTCTTTGCAGGAAATGCATTCTGACATTGTATCACTACTGATACTTGATAGAACTAATAAATTTTAGAGTTTCCTCTCGTTTTAGGGATGTGCTTGCTTTTGTTACTTACATGCTGGGATGGTACAATCCCTTGTATTGTGATAAAGCCGATGAAAGTGTTTGCTACATTTTGGACTAAAGTAGAGTGGACCTGAAAGATAAAGAAAAAATAAGTTATGAATCAGCGCAGCTCACGAGTAGAGCAGTGTAGCTTATGGTATGTATGTGAAATATGGATACCAATGCAAAATTAAAACATACCTGTTAAATGCTTCAAGAACTTGTCTTTCATCCTCAGATCTCTGGGAACTATTTCTGTGGGACAGAAAAAAGAATAGTGTTACTCTGCTGCACTGGACCTGTGCTTGCCAAGCATAGTATGAAGCCAGGGAATACTCTGTCCAGCAACATCACCAGTATGTCTTGGCAGGTGCATGGAGGGCAAAAGTCCTTTGCATACAGTAGGCCACATTGCAAGCAGTCATTTTACATAGGGAGACAGTACTGATGGAACAATGTCTGTTAGGTGAGAAATCATTAATGATGATGGTTATTAAGTAAGAGTCAGTTCTAGCTCTCTATGAACTACATTATCAAGTTTACCTAGATTTAAATTCTTTCATATTACACAAGTGATAAAGACTCAACAGTATATTCCAGCCTGGGGTTGTGTCTTCTAATTCTCTTATGCAAAGGTAACTACTATTCTGTCCCAGGTATGTCTGTACAAGCACTGCTCTACTGTAATCATGAAACTGGATTGATCTACTTACAGGAATCTCCCCTCCCTCCCCCAGCAGTAAATAAAATTCACAGGAAATTATTCCAAGCAAATTGCTCTCTTCTGGCTCCCTATGTTTGTGGTTTACCGCCTTGTGTTTTGTGTTCAGCAGATGGCAAAATGAAACTAGTTTACTGAAATCCATTTTAGCCCTAACCCCTGCTTGTGACTTCCTGATTTACAGCTATCTTTGATTGCTTTCCGTTACAAACTCTGTGCTGATGGCTTAGTGCTGATTGTGTATGATACACTATATGGTGCTTTATTTACTTGACCATGAATGCCTGAGCAGCCTTTTTCATTCCCCTGGCACCTCTTATCAGATATAAAGCAGAGAGCATTTCCATCCAGATCCGATTCACTTGTGAATTTAGACACTTCTCGAAAGTCATTCTTCATTTACTTCTAACTTTAGTTGGTGTAAGTAAAATTGACCTTATCCTATTTGACCTAATTATGTCATGAAGAGCATTAAAAACACACATACTTCACTCAGAAACATCCCATGGGACAAGCTCACTAGGAAAGTGATGCCAAAACTGAAATGAAAGACTCTAACAAGTAGTTCCTTTCCAGAGTTGCTGGGAAAAACTCCATAGTAATAACAGAATGAAAAATCCTGCTTCGAAATCAGTAACAACACTACCACCTAATCTCCTCTGAAGGAGGATTATTAATTTTGTAGGTAACTGTTCTACACAAGCCAGATGTTTTGCACCAACAGGGTGACCAAAACTATGCCCATGTTCCAAGATGAGATTTAGAGTTGTGCACATCACAGTTCCCTGCTTAATCCGGCCTCTTTGACTCTTCAACACTTGTAAAACAAAATGTTCTCTCCTGTGTTGACCTTAAGGGAGAACAGAACTGTCTTCCTCTGTGCATTCATTAATCATCCAAATAGAGAATCAACATCTTCATGACAACCACCTATAAATGCAAATCATGAGGGTATTTGAGTATGAATGAGAATGGCAAAAAGGTACAAAAAAGTTTTAAAAAGTCAATAAAGAAAAAATAAATAGCATACTATCAAAATGAAAGCCAGATTGGGAAAAGTTGAGTAGATATTTGCTGGAAAATATTCAGAAAGTCACTTTCAGTTGGAGGGGTCAGATGAGCAGCAGTAATGCTGCAGGGGCTTGGGAGTGACAGGGAACACTAAATTAGACATGGCAGCAGGAGGAACTAAATCAAGTTTCAACTGAGTGCACAGAAGTACATCACCAAACTAAGCAGGTTAGAGAGGAGCCAATCAAACGAGCAGAAGGATGGCTGCAGGAGTGTCCCAAACTGGTCACAGCCTGCACAGTGACAGAGGAGTACAGTCTCAGTTCGCTAGTATTTCAAAGGTGCTGCCTCTGGAGTACAAAAGGAACTAACAAGCAGGGTGAACAACTCAGTTCAGTGAAGCTGAGTTGCAGGGAAGACTTCTATATGTAAGGTCTTTAAGGACATACTACAGTCCTGCAGGAGAATTCTTGCCAGGGTCATTTCCAAGAAACACTTAAACCAAGCACATGATCTTAAGTGGTAACCTTCCAGGAAAAAGCGTTTTCATCCCTTGTTTCTTTGATCCCAGCCCATTTAAGTCTTTTCCCATATTATTAGGTTTTGTTCAAAGCCACAGGAAGTTGGACTTTAAGTTGAGTTCATTATTCAGAGAGTAAAAGGCTCTGAGAGGTGAATGGAGGTTTTCTATTCCAAATTTGCCATCTGTGTCTGTTTCTGATACCAAATGGAATCTGCACGTATTTTGAGTGGTGAATTCTTAATACAAAATTAGTAACCTGATGCACTAACTCATCGAGGCACCCTAGGGAAAAAAAAAATGGACTGTGACTTACCAACTCTCTGCTCGTCCTGGTACCCTCCGTAGTCAGCCACTTCCCTTCGATCCAAGTTATAGTCATGCTTGGAGAAGTACTGCATCCCACTGTCCTTCTCCAGGTGGTACCTTTTCAGTTCCTGAATGATCTCCATGATGAGATTTAAGAGACTTTGCTTGTCCTTCAAATCTGTGGAGTCTGTTTTTTCTTTGCAGTATCCTGCTGAGAGCATTAAGAGTACAAGCCCCAGAAGCCCAGAAGACCTCAGTCCACTCATTGCAGTCCGACCTGAAGAGTGCATGAGGGGATGAAGAGGAAGGATCCGCTGCTACGTGAGGTCTCCTGTTTCACTGGAAGAGAAAATTGGGGATGGGTCGAAAGTGGGGAGACTCGTGGGGGTGAAATCGGAAACACTAGCGGAGGAAAGAGCGGCGACTGCTTGGCAGGTTGCACAAGGCGGGGCACAGACCGCTCCGGGCTGCGGGGGCTGGCGGAGCGCGACGGGGCGGGGGGTCCGCGGGGCTCCGCCGCTGCCCCCGCGCCCCACAGCGCTCGCCCCGCGGGCAGAGCCGCCCAGCGCCGCGGGCAACGCGGCTCGGCCTCCCCGCAGCCGGCGCCGGGCCCCGCGGGAGGGCGGGGGCGCAGCCCCGGAGCGGGGCCAGGCTGGGGGTGCCCCGGCGGGGCAGATCCCCGGCGGGACGGGCGTTCTGCCCCGCCTCTCCCCGCCCCGCAGCGGAGCGGAGGAGCACGGGCGAGGGGCGACAACTTTCCCCGAAGTTTCCGCCGGAGAGCCGCGACAGCTGTGCCCACTCTCGCTGCGGGCCTCCGGGCTGCGGGCAGGAGCGGCGGGACGGGAGGTGCGCGGCTGGAGGGCAACCGGCCGGGGCAGGGGACAGCACCGCCAGTCTCCCCATTTTCTGCCCCTTTCCCCGCTCCCCTTCCCCGTAGGAGCAGCGGCCAGCACCATGCCCGGAGCCGCTCGCCTTCGGACGACTGAGCGCCCCGCACACACGGTCGCTCCGTGCGGCGGCTCTGCGCTGCCAGCCCTGACGGGGTCCGGAGGCGGCCGCTCCCGCCCGGGGGCTGTCACCGGTACCGCCGCACGCAGCGCTTCGGTCCAGCGGGGCGGGAGGGATGGGGGCGTGGGGAGGGAAACGGGGGAAGAAGGCTGCTGGCGCTCGCCGGCCGCTTTACCTGTGTCTCCGTCCCAGACGCCGAGGTGTCTTCCCCCCGGGAGCCGCTCCCCGGACGGCAGCAGCCCGCGAACGGCAGGGAGTCCGAGTATTCCGCGACTGGCCCGCCCGCCCCCCTCCCGTCCCTGCGCTCCCGCCGTATCCACAAACTACTCCATCGCAGCCAGCCCCAGCGCAGCCGCTTATATAGGTTATACGATGGACATGAGACGGCAGATAGTATCGACTTGGAAGTGGGTGGAAAACAATAAAAGTCCACTTGGCAACCTCGGGAGCGTCGCTGCTTGCACAAGCCCCCCCTTCCCGCCCTCTCTCCCCTCCCGCCCCGGTCCCCCCCGTCCCTCCCCCTGCTCGGTTCTCTCGGGCAGGGCTCAGTCACTCCTTCGCTGCTCTCCGACGTAAGGAGACGGTCCCAAGTGTGTGTGTTTGGAGTGGGAGGGGGCGGCGGCGGGAAGATGGGGACGGGGGGGGAGGGGGGGGGGAACGCGCATCGCCCGAACCTTTAATTAGAACCGCGCTGAGGAACCACTGAAATATTGATGTCCCTGGCGCAGCTCTCGTCAGGCGGGTCCCCGGCCCGCGGCCGCAGCCCCGCGGGGGGCGGGCGGGGAAGCCGCCTGTTTACCGGGAACTCCGGGCCCGGCTGCGGCGGGGAAGGGGAGGTGTTGGGGCGGGGGCGAGCTGCCGGGGAAAGGGAAGGCTATTTCTGCTCCCGCCGGCCGGGAAGCCCGCGGAGAGGCGGCTAGAGTGGGTCTGGGTAGGGGGAGGGAGCGGGCGTGCCGCCTCTTTCGCCGATTCTTGGCACGACTGGTCCCGGGTGGCGAGGCGGCTTCCTGGGCTCCCAGCGCGCCCGCTGCCTGGAAGCGCTCCCAGCGGGGCCGGGAGAGGAGGAGGAGGAAGAGGAGGACGACGACGAAGGCAGTGCCATGGCCGGAGCGCCCTGTCCGCTCCCGCAGCTCTCGGCAGAGGTGACAGCCTGAGCGAAGGGCATTGGAAGCGCGGGGCAGGCTGCGGAGCCCCCTCCAACCAGCGCCCTTCCCCAGAGCACACACGGGCTGCCGCCTTCCCAGCGTAGCCCCTCGGGGCGCGGCTGGGGGGAGGCTGAAACCCGATCCGGCGGAACTCTGGGTGTTTACTCTCCTGTGTGGATGAACCTGTCCCTCGGCAGCCGCGGACGCGGAGCTCTCCCCGTGCCGGGGGCGCTCCCCGACCCCCGCGGGCGCCTCTCCGGGGCCGCGCGCCGCGGGAACAGCGACCCCCGGCGGCCGCCGCCCCGCGCGCGCCGGGCACTGCCGTCGCCCGCCGCCAGGCGGCGCTGAGCGCCCCACGCCCCGGAGCCGTGAGGGCCGGCCCGGCCCACAGAGGTGCCGGGCACTGATTCACCGCCCGGTTCTCCGTCCTGTCGGGCTCCCCCTCGTCCTTCATCCTTTTAATCGATTTGCCTTCAAAACCAATACATGAATGGCACGTGTCTCTAACTACAAAAACACAGCCTGTGCTGTCACAGTGAAGGTACAAAAACATTTAAAAAAATACCACATGATGAAGAAAGACGCAGAGGCAAGACTGAGCAAGACTGCTTTGTCAGGTTTCCAGAATCCTTCCTCCTCTTGGCTTCATGGTTTGTTTCCAGTCACCTTAAGACTCAGGGGAAAAAAGAAATTGAACAATTAGTTCCACAGCGAGAAAGAATGTCCCTTTGCATGACATAACTTGGTATGGCTGTACTTACATGTTAGTCATTCCAAATATTGACACATTGAGGTCACCAATTGGAGACAGGGAAGGTGGAAAATGAGGCAGGCAGAATGCAGCCTGGTGTTCTGTTCCAAGATTACATTGCAGGTATTCCTTCACCCCAAGTAATCTCTTTGGAAAAAGGTAAATACAACTGCAGAACTGAAAGAGCTAAACACATGGATGAATGGATTCTCCCCTTCCTTACAGCCACAATTTCCATGTCAGGTTTGGTCACCATCGTGTAAGGAAGGAGCAGCCCATGTTTTGAGTACACACCAATTCATGTCAGGAATGCTAGGCAGCTTCTTTTCTACTATCTCACATGTACCCAGATGTGCCTGTTGTGTCTGGCATGGAGACCAGCTGTGAAGGAACAGCCAGCAAATTGTTGAATAATATGGTTTATGTAGCTGTCTTCCTTTTGAAAAGACATGAGCAGGAGCAACATTAATCCTTCTTATGAGATAACTCTACTCTGAGAATGGGATCGCTGGAACTGCCCTAAGACACACCAAGGAGAAGTTAATGTCATAAACAATTGAATTCCAATGCTCAGGAATACTCCATTCGAATTTACTAATTTAAAGATAGACTCAAAGTGCAATGAAGGCATTAGGTGAGATATGAGGTAGATGCAGAGTTTGTTGTCATTTTCTGCATGCAGACTCTGAGGCAAGGGTGTATTCTGAATGGTTTACATTGAATTATACAAGGATATATAATAGCTCTCATGACTTCAATAGAACTAAATTGAAATTCTCACTGATAAATTTAGGATGGTAATTTAATATTCCAACAGGTTATATTTTATTGAGTATATTTTCTTAGGGCTCCATCTGAGCTAGCCATCTAGATTATAACTGCCTATACGCTACCAAGCTCCTGCTTTGCATAAATATTGTCAGAACTACAATTCCCAAGTCTTCTATCCACCTCAGTTTGACTCCTGAGGCTTCTAAATTGAATAGGTGCAATGTTTGCCATGGCTGCTCACAGGTTCTTGGACTTCTTCCCTGGATGCCGGGAAGCGCCTGACTCTTGTCAACACTAAACAGCCAGGATGGTGAAGAAAGCATTCTTCCAGGAATTACAAGATGTAAGCTTTAATCCCTCAGGCAGAGATGAAAGATGAACACACCTTCCATGCCAGGACAAAAACTTTCTCACTTTCCTTGAAAGAAGGTGGAGAGGGACATATGAAACTCAGTCTCAAAGAGCAACATGTACCTGAGAGAGCAGATACCTAGAGTAAATGCTATGCAATTAGGTTTTTTGGCTTGTCCTGGAGGAGTGGTTATCATTTAAAAGTGATGGGATGTTTTTTGTCTTATTTTTACAGGACATCAAGTTAGTTAACTCTTCCACAATCAAAATCTGTGTGTAGCTTGATCTACAATGTTACTAAAAATGCGCTGTCTTTAAACGCTGTGGTCCTCAGGATAAGCAGTAAACATACACCAATGAGATCAAATGCAGCATTTGGTGGATAGTTTCAGCCAGTGTATTCTTCCCTGTTCCATTGGTTATGAAACAAAGGCACTGCATTTGGGATTCGGAACAAATGCCAGGCAGAATTTCTAGTTTTGCTAAATAACACACATAAATCACTGTTTTTACAATTCCATTCTAGTACGTCATGCTAAGACAGAAAAGGAAAGATATCTTGACTTCCTTTATTTATGCAGTGTACATGAAAACAAGAAAATGTGTTCTCTTTGGTTCTGTTGTCTAAGACTGGTGAAATTTTCATGCTAAGAGCTCTACAGTTTTAAGCATGCTCTTGTTTCAGCTGATTATAACAGACATAAGGGTTCCTATCTATATTTAATAAAAGCAAGTGCAACATTTTCTGAAGTGATTGCACAGCAGAGCTGATTGTCTAAATCAGGCTCATAACCAATACATGAACTGAGTGTATGCTTAGAAGAAAATTCCAATGGACATTTATATGACTAGGCTCAAGAAATGCTTCTTGCATTGCTCTTCATTGACCTCAGAACCTGAAAAAATATTTTGAAATTCATTTTTTCTCTTAAACATCACATCAACTTATAAAAATCTTGGTTTAAAAATGAGACTTTTCACTCCTCACAATAGAAATGCAGTGTTTATCCTCAGGTTAACACACCAGCAGAGGTTAGTAGAGGGATGAGATGGGGCTGGTAATTCTGCTGGGTTGAGTGGGTCACAGTTGGTAATCCTAGTAGAGGTTAGTATTATGGGATGAGATGGGGCTGATAATTCTGCTGGGTTTAGTGCATAGCAGTTGGTTGACATGGCATTCAACTCACAAAATATTGACCACACACATGGAATCTGCATGTGTGATAGTTACTTTTAAAATCTATATAGAAAAATGCACACACTGCATCCAACAGATGATTCTTCCCAAAATCTCTGTTCCAAGTTAATGAAAATGCAGAATGTTTTCAATATAATGTATTGTACATAAGTATAAAATAATATTTATGCACCTGGCTCATTCATCTCTGTGAGTCTCCAAGTCTCCGAGGTAATGCCCAATGACAGCTGCTGGGGAGACCAAAGATGAGGTAGTAAGAATTCCTATAGCACTGAAATCAGCCAGAGAACATATATAACTAGAACAAAAACTTCAACAGATGTTAGGGGTATTAAAGCCAATTGAGCATTTTAGGGGCTTTCCCCACTTCCTACCTGATGCAAATGCCAACAAGATTAAAATCCCATTAATCATCACTGCAACTAAAACTGAAGAACTTTGATACAGTTCCCAAATGTTTCATCAGAACTGCATCCAGGGCCAGCTTGATGTTTGGTAGTAAGTTAAAAAAAGAAACCACAACAAAAATTTCCAACCAGATTTTTGGCTAGAACTTTTCTCTGCCTGTAAATTCAAGGCTAAAGACAGCTCTGAGTTGGCGAATGCATCAGTTATTGAGCCATTTTTAAAGTTATGTTCAATCAGCTTTGCAGTGCTGCAGCAGGGCAACAGTGCTACACCAAAACAAAACTCTTTTGGGAATCCTACTGAACCAGCAGGAGGAAATTTAAGTCTAGAGAGCACAGTCTCACTTTTTTAGATACTTTTCATGGTCTTCAGGGTACCTCCTGAAATCTTCAGAGACCATCCCTCTGAATTATTCTGTATTTAGGTTTTCAGAGATACTTTCATTTACACAGTAAAGATAAATGCCCCAGTGAAGCAAGGGGCAGGGGCATCAAACCTCTCCAATGGTAGAGTATTGCTTACAGGAATACACTAACACAGACCAAACCCCAAATTTTTAAGCAGGTAGGTGAGGGTAGGAGTTAATGCCATTCTATGAAACTACCTTCCATGGCTACTGTGCAGCTCGGCCTGCTACATGTGGGTTCACTGTGGACTCCTATCTGTTCACATAGCTGCAGCCACAGAAGCTCTTTCTACATCAAATTAAGATTACAAGTAAAAGCCCTAGCTGATGCCTCATTAGCTGATAGAGTGCATTACATTTTCTGGCCTACTCTGGTCTTTCCAGTCTTGCCAAAGGAAAGAGGATAGCTTTAGTGTATGTAAGAACTTAGTAATTTTAGAAGCAGAGTAGCATTGTCTTTCATCACAACCATGGTTCTTAGCTTGAAGAGACAAGTGGATCACATGTGTTTTTTAGAGCCATGGCTGATAAATGATGACATGTTTTGATAGTGTACTCTAAATCTGAGAATTTTATCTCACATTGTCTTTGCAGAACTTAAAAAATTTATGCTGGAAAACAAATGCCATCTCAGGCAACATAAGGATATCCCATATGACTCACCATCAGCATATGAATGCTAAGCACAAACATTGAGAACTATAAAAAGCCGAGGTACTTTTTTCCTTCTGCAGGTCATCAGTAGGCAGGCACACTGCTGGTGTAGTGAGCTGGCCTCATGACTATCCAGTGGGGAGCTGGATGACTTCTTACAGATCAGATGCAGAGCAGGCCCTTGGCCAGACTCTATTCCAGAAACTTCTTGTAGGCAAGCACACCCTTTGGAAGATAATGTGCCTACAAAAACTGCTGGGGAAGGGAGGGGGGTTATTCCCCTTCTAGGCAGTTATTTTTCAGGCCATAACAGTTCTACAGCTACTGTGCGGCACTGAGTCCCCCTACACATGCTCACTGTTAATCAGAGGGGTTTTTTTCCAGAAATTAGCACTGCAGTCCCAAACTGTACCCAGGCAGCCTCCTTGTGATCAGCTTCATAATAGGATTAAGTGTTTTCACAGTAAAGGCATAAAGTTTATTCAACAGCAACAGAAGACTATTAAGAGCTGTCTCTAGATTTCAGAGTCCAGCTTGTAGCTTTTCTTGATTCTGCACTTGAAGTGATGCAAAGATATTAAAGTGCAAACTAGATATTCAGTATACTGTATTGTACATCCACAAGCCGAGGGTTGTAAATGTTGTCTCTTTTTGTATGGAAATTTGCTGTCCTTTAGAGGAGACAGAACATCCTGGTTCAGCTCGACTGCGGGAAGCTAAGGACCTGGAATACACAGGATTCATATGCAGGAATAAATAAAATGTGCTCAAGAGCACTGATAAAGTCTGGGGCACTTAAGCCAGCTGGCACAGGATAGGCCACATCCATTCTGTCCATCCCTCCTACTGCCAGCAAGAGGACAGCCTTACGCAAACCACTCATTAGGAACACTTCCTGGGCAGCCTCGCTTCCCAACAGCACACAGGGATCGATCAGGAGAGTTGTCACAGACAAACCACGTTCCAGGGACTGCCCTAACAATTTAACAGTATTGATGGCTGGGTTCCAGTGCCAGGAAACTTCCCTGGCAGTTTTCACATTTGTCTTCTGGTATTGTCACAACCTGTGGGTCCCACCTCTGCCTCTACCAAGGCGTAGAGGCAAAAGCTTTGGGGACTCTTATCAGTTGGTAGAACTGAAATGAGCTTTTTTGCATCATGTCCTAAATGGGAATAAAATAAGCACCAGAATCTGGGAACAGCAGCAGCTTCAAAAATCAGCCTCAAGACTTGAAATCACCTTTAAAAAATAGTTCCATGTCTTTATGGTCAGGCAGCTGTACACAGCTTCCACGGGAGGCAGGAAAGAATAAAGGCAAGTTGGGCAGAACCACAGCAAACTCAACTTAGTTACACAACTTAATAATACTTTTTTTTCCTTTTCCCCTCAATCCACTATTTTTATGAATGCAAGATCTTTTAGCTCTCATACGGCAATGGTTCAAAATTATCAATATCTTTAGTTTTAGTCCAAAGAAAAATAAAAAAAATTAAAATAATTTTATATGACCATTACAATCTGGTCTTTCTCCTAAGACAGAAAATGACTTAGTCTCACATGACATTATTTTTAAAAGGTATATATTTTTAAAATAGGTTTTGCATGCCTGGTTTTTGGTGGGGGAGGTGGGGGGGGCACAGGGGTGGCTGGTGACTTGTGTGAGAAGCTGCTGGAAGCTTCTACCATGTCCAGGAGAGCCAATCCCTGATGGCTCTGAGCATGGACATGCTTCTGGCCAAGGCTAGGCCAATTAGAGAGGTTGGTAATGCCCCTGTGATTGCTCAGTTAAGAAGAAGATCAAAACAAACTCTTACAGTTTTTTCTACCCAGAGAGGAGGAGATGAGAGCATGTGAGTGAAACAACATGGAGACACCGAGGTCAGTGGAGAAGGAAGGGGAGGAGGTGCTCCAAGTGCTGGAGCCAAGATTCCTCTGCAGGCCATGGTGAGACCATGGTGAAGCAGCTGTGGCCCTGCAGCCTGTGGGATCAATGGGGAATGCAGAGATCCACCCACAGCCCATGGGGATCCACAGGGAATGCAGAGATCCCCCCACAGGCCATGGGGATCCATGGGAAATGCAGAGATCCACCCACAGCCCATGGGGGAGGTGCCCATGCTGGAGTGGGTGGATGCCTAGAGGAGGCTGAGATCCAGTGGGAGACCTGGTGGAGGGAGAGGGTCCTTGGTTCCAGGCTGGAGCAGCCTGTCCTTGGAGGACTGCGCCCCAGGTAACCCATGCTGCTGCAGTTTTGGGAGGACTACTTGCTGCTCATGGAAATGGACCCATATTAGAGAAGTTCACAGAGGACTGCCTCTCGTGGGAGGGACCCCATGGTCTCACAGGGGAAAGATTCCTCTCCTGGAGCAGCAGAAGAAAATATTGGTGATGAACTGACCAAAGCCCCCATGCCCTGTCTCCCTGTGCTATCGGTGGGAAGGAGAGAGGGGCTGGGGGAAAAAAGGTGGTTTTAGGGCTTATTTTACCTCTCATTATCCTCCTCTGATTCTGTTAGTAACACATTCACTTTGCAACATTTAATTGAGCTTGTTTTGCCCTTGAAGTGTTTTCTCTTGGTCCTTATCTGAATTCCTGAACCCTTCTTTAATTTTTTTTCTCTCCTCTGCGCAGCTGTGGCTGGGGAGGGTGAGCAAGCAGCTGTCATGGGTGCCTGATGTTGGGCCAGTGTAAAACCATGACATATAGCTGCTCAATGTTTTGCTATTATGACTGCCCTTTCAGCCTTTTTCCTGACATCATCTCCTCCTCAGTCCCCCCCAAAACTAATCATATATTCTTTAATGGAGAAATTTTCACACATGAAAGAATAATACCATTTTGAGGCCTGTCAAAACATTTGATTCATTTGAGAGGTCATTTAGTAGTAGTACTAGTGTAGTTGTAGCAGTAGTAGTAGTATTCACTTCTGATTTTGTCTTATTCTAAGCTTAAATGTCAGGCGTGTTCCAGTTTGTCTCAGAGCATTAACGCCAAATGGTTCTGGAACTGGAAATTGACTTGGATCTGACATTCATCCAAAATGGGACCAATCTTTATGGGTTATTTGATTGTTGGTGTTGCAGTGTTATATTCGAAAATCACATTATAAAAGTATTTTCAAAACTTTTCACTCTCTTTAGCAAAGAACAACAACAGAGACAGGTATGAGAAGATCTTGTATTGCTGAATTACTACCTATATGGTTAACATAAAAGATAAAAATTGAATTGATGATTCACTGTTTTATGTAATTAATTTAAATTTTATATTGAACTCAGTTTGGAATAAGAGAAGCAGTGCAATTTTTCCCCTCTTTTCCAGTTGGTATACTCATCTGGGGAAGTCTTCATCCATTCTTTTTAAAGATTTAGTGTCAAATATCACAAGAGAAGGGTTTCTGTCTTAAAATTATAACTTCTGGTTAAGATATTAATTTTCTTATATCAAATTTTGTATTATGTTCTTCTGATATTCCAAAGAATTTGTCTGTGTGTTTAAAGGGATTCAGATGGACTTCTGTCACAGCCATCAGGTACTGCACATAGATATTAATATTTATGCCTATCTTATTTTGCAGTGCTAGTTTAGTTGAAATACCACTTTGGTAGTGTCAGTTAAGTAGCAAATTGCAGGCAGATGTTTCTGTTAGAGGCTGTCATAGAATGAGAATGTTCCCTTGGCAGTTTTGCCCAATGCAACTGTGAGCTCTGCAATTATACTATTTGAAAACATGAGATTTGCAATAAAGGAAAAAAACTTGTTTCAAGTGGAGCTATTTATCACCTTTTCTTTGTCCATTCCTCCCAGATTAGAAGAGCAAAAGGGCAGTACTCAAAGGAAAAGGATTACGAGCACGGTAATAATGATTAGAAGCTAGATAAAATATGGAACTTCCATCATCTGAAAATGTTCAACATTTTAAAATATTTTAGTTTTGATCTCAGACAATGTCACAAACAAATAAAAAACCTTCAAAGATATTGACAGTGGAAAATAAATATTAAAATAATTTCAGAAAATCAGAATAGCCTATGATTTTTCCAAAATTAAACAGTGCACACCTCTCACTCAGAAGTGGGATAATTCTTGGGAATTCTCCAGAATTAGGACTAGCACAGCAAACATGTTGAACAGGATGCCTTGAAGATGCTTCCAGGTTATTTAAAGCTTGAATAAAGCTTTCCCAAGGCTGCTGTGCTTTTGGCTGCATCTTGTTCTACAACTCCTGACTGTGCCAAGAAACTTGAGATTGGCTGTTCTATCTGTTAAGTGCCTAGCTGCTGGACTCTGAAGCAATCTGTGTAGTGCAGCCTGCTAGGAAGCAGCATTTGTGATTCATCAGAGGTTGATAGAAAACAAAATATTTCTGCAGCACTTTAACAAAGAGGTGTTCCTCAAATTAAATATTGCCATGTTTGAAAACTTCTTACTAGCTCTCTTCACGTAGTAGGAAGCTCTCAGTCTGAGAAACTGGGTAAAGGAAAAAAAATTAAATTACCATGATCCATTTAGGGTGTTTCTTAGTAGCAGAACACTAAAAAATTGCTACTGTTTATTGTTTGGGGTTTTTTTTTTTGTTGTTGTTCTGTAGACAAGGTAAAACGCACTGTATTGAACAAACAAGTCCTTGTGTAAGCAAGCAAATACATATGAAAGAAAGGTATGAAGAAAAATCTGAAAAAGTTCTGGGGTCTTATATTGATGAAAAAAAATCAGTATTTTTATTGTATTCATCTTAATCTATATTCAAGGTGTGATGACCCTATCGCCAGTGTATCCCACAAGAATACAGTAAACAGGGCAACCCCGACAAGGGGAGAAATTATGCATCTGACTCCATTGATATCAGAAGGCTAATTAATTATTATACTATATCATTCTATACTATATTACACTACATCTAAACTGAACCTGCACAAGCACTCAACACCTCTCAACTGCCCAAAATCTTGTGACTGTCTGCTGACTGACAGTCTGGACACATGCTTGGCCCTGATAGCCCAAGGAAACAAAACACCATCACTTTGGGTAAACAATCTCCATATTGCATTCTACTTTTGCACAAACACAGGCTAGCAAATGAGATAAGAATTGTTTTTTCTTTCTCTGAGAGTCCTTGTTGCGATTCCCAGAAATATCTTTGGGAAGCTGTGCCTTGCTTTTTCTCTGTGAGGAGAAATGCAGCCACACAAGAATGGCAAGCAGTTTTACATGGCATACTTTGGAAAAGAAACATTGTTCCAATATTGATAATATATGTGTCTGGAACAAACGGATGCTTTGATTAGTTGCTCCAGATAATATGGAGAATGGGTACATTTTTGTTGCCATGAGAGTGAAGTTGAATGATTCCTTTTTATCTTACCCAAAGGAATACATAGAGAAAGTCAGACTCATGTGATATTTAACTCAGTAAAATCACATTAACCTGGATCCTAATTCTCTCAGTTGATGAAATAGCCATATACTTTATGACTCCAGAAAAGGTCTTAATGAAGATAGCCCAATTAACTATTCAAAAATCAGTGGATTAATCATAGGTTAATGGAAGATTACAGAAATAAGTTACTGCATTTGCCTTTTTTCACAGGTTTTCATTTTATTTGAAGCAAGAGCACCTGACTTATGTTTCAATTTATGTAGAATGTTTCTTCTCACATTTTCTACAACCCTTTAATTATTTTTATGTTCCCTCTTTTGTGGGACTTCCATGTTTTTCCCTACAACCTTTTGTAAAAGGAAACATCAAGAGGTCATAGTATGACAGTAACAGTCTCACCACTGCTGTATCTGGATTTCCAGTTGTGTATCTTTTTTTAGGAAACTCAGGTGAAAATTCATTCAGTCATTTTGCTGCAGGATGGCATTGAGTTATGATGTTAATAGCACATATTTAATTCCTTAATGTATCCCTTTGGTTAACAGACTTTTGTAAACAAAAACTGTCTAAAATATGATCTAAAATATATATATATTCTTTAAATTATCAATATTATCTATAGATATATATCATTTTAAAAAATTCATCCCATCTTGTTTGAAAAATTGTATTTAAAAAAATTTGGTGACAGAGATTAACGAGAATTCTGTCTTTTAATTCTTTATTTATTGATTCTGAAATAATTTTTGATTAATTTACTTCTGACGGGAATCAGACTAATCAATTAACACTCCATTTCCTAATCCGGAATGGAGATATAATCAGTGAAATAATCAGTGTTTTCAGTCTTCTACAGTTTTATTGTCACTGTAATAAATAAATAAAATTCAAATTAGGAGGGCAGATATTTCCTCAGCAAACAATTAAGTGTTACTGGAAACATCCTATGCACCTGTAAAATGCTTGTTTAGTTCTAATGTTGTCTAATATCTTTCTCAGTTGCTAGTGAATTAAGAATCTTTCCTTTATTCTTACGTGACCCTTGTATCTTATCTGGCTTTCTTTTAAAGACAGAACAAAAGTATTAATTGAATAAATGTTCCTTTTCTGCACTATTAATAATTTAACAATCCATGTCTAGTTAAAAGGCCGTTTCATTGCTATGATTCATTTCTTTTTCAGTGCATTAGAATTCCTCACTCTTAGTGGTGCTGCTGATGGAGTTTTTTCCATTGTTGTAAGCTTTCCTATGGTCCAGGTGGTTTTAGTTCAGGAGGGGTTTGTGTTGCAGTATTATTAACACAAACTTTGCAGAGGAAAGTCATACCTTACAATTATATAATACCTGTTGTGCTTTGTTTGAGAAATAAGCAGACATCAGGGAAATCTGACTGATGCTGTCAACAAGCCATCTCAAAAGCCTCCTACATAAATAAAGCATCCACTGAATAAGAACAAAAGTTGTTACACATATAGATGTGTAGAAAACGGAAACTGGAGTCAGCAGTAAAATTTCACAGTGCAGTAAATTGGAGTAAAGAGTAAATTTTCACTCTCTACAACTCCCTGAAATGAGTTTGTAGCCAGGTGGGGGTTGGTCTCCTCTCCCAGATAACCAGCAACAGGATGAGAGGACACAGTATTAAAGCTGTGCCAGGGGAAGTTTAGGCTAGATATTAGAAAGAAACCCTTTAGAGAAAGAGTGGATGGGCATTGGAAAGGGCTACCCAGGAAGGTGGTGGAGTCACCATCCCTGGAGGTGTTTTAAAAAAGACAGGATATGGCATTAGTGCCATGGTTTTAGTTGATAAGGTGGTGTTAGGTCATACATCAGACTTGATGATCTCCAAGGTCTTCTCCAACCTTGTTAATTCTGTGATTCTGTAAAATTACTGATAAAGCCCTTCAGGAATCTGTGCTGAGATCAATAATTTCCAGCATTTTCATAAATGAGCCATTCCTTAGGAAATGTTTACTGATATTAAGGTATTCAGGAAAGCCTGACCATGAAAAAAGTAGGAAAGTACCATGTAAAACTGCATGGTCACTGCAATGGCAGGTGAAACTCAGTACAAATAGATCTGATGTTCAGCAAAATATATGGGGAAAATAATATGGATTTTACAGTGAATGGAGATTGAACTAATTACTGTTCTGAATGTTGTCTCTGAATTAAAATTGATTGTTCTGTTAGAAATGTCATCCTGTTGCTCTCAATATTAAGAACTGTTTAAAAAAGAACAGACAAACATGGTGGAAACCACTCCGTCCCTCACCAGGGAGCATGGTGACCTGTCTGCAACTACCTAAGCGTGAGGAATTCCCCCCTTCTCCCCCCTCTTCCCGCCTCCCTACCCACTGAAGAAATATATTAGCACTGGATGAGGCCCTGAAAAGTTTGACAGAGGTGATAAGATACTTGAAATATCTTCTATACAGGGAACAGCTAAATGCATTAGGACTTTCAACATGGAAATTACAATTGATGGCATGTGGCAAAGGCTTATGAAATCAAGAGTGCTGTTGGTAGAGTAGAAAACTGAATGCTTGTGCCTTCCAATGAAAGTTTTGGGGATGTTAGATTCAAACAGGTGTTTAACCTGTGGTTACCTGGAAAAACAGCTTGACACAAGATGATTCAAATGGTAAAAGTTTAAATAGAAGTGAAGTGAAGATATTCTAGACAATGCCATTCTTGCCAATGCTGTTATTGATATTTTATCACAGCTCAGAACTCACAAGACCAGCAGGAGAGGGTATTGGATAAAGAAGAGAAGGCAATTGTTTTTGCAGCATCTGGAGAAGGTGCTTGTTTTACTGTGGAATTACCCTTGAAGTGGTCATTCAGGAGCTTGGAATAATATAACCAAACACGGCCATTTGCAAAATGGCCTCACAGCACATTCATAACATGTCAAAGATTTTTCCATGTGAAGATACTGAGGAGTCTGCAAATGGTTTCAATATCATAATGAATTTGATGAGAACTCTGGTGTCGCTAAATATGCTGTAAGATTATTTTGGTTCTAGCACATCCAGTTTCAAGGCAATCCCATATTTGGTGAATAAAAGGGCAGCCTCTGCTGAGTACTGAAAGACATTTCCAGCCTTGTTGGTAATTGCATCAGGTTTGTGCTTCAGCCTCTTGATCTTTTCCAAGTAGTACTTTTGCAAATGCTGTTTTTCAGAATTGATTAGAGTCCTCCTTGACTTGAAGGTACCATTTGGTAAAGAAAGCACTGAGAAATTATTTGTGATATTCCCCGCAGATCCTTTGACACCCTTTGACAGTTCTGTGTGATTTTTGTGATTTCTTTTCACTTTTTTCTGCGTGGTGAGCAAAGGATCCTTGTGGTTGTTCTTGTTCCTGTCAGTGTTATCAATGGGAGGAAGCTTATCAGTCTCAGATATGTGTCTCTTTTTTGGCCGTCTTGGTTGACTTTGGTGCAGACTGCAATAGAAATGTGACAGTGGCAGGAGCAGCAGATCTTTTTTCTGGGTTTCAAGTGAAGTTTTTGATGCTTTCAGTTTATTGGAGTCTGTTAGCTGAACACTGTAATGATTTCTATTCTTTTTCTGATTTAATTTTCTATCAATCTCCTCCTTCTTTTCTCTCTTCCTCTTTCAAAGGGACTCCTCAGGAGTGTCTGTGGCTTTCCTTTTCAACTCCTGCTTCCTTGCACCAGGTAGTTCCTTGATCTCTACTCTCTTCTGGTGTCTGTCTTTCCTGGAGGACCCAGGGACTTTTGACAGGTGATGGAGATCTATTTTCACCATGAGGTGGTCACAGGTGGTGGGTCCTTCATTGGAAAGAGCAACTAATAGAGGGGGTGATTTTTCCTTGTGGAAGCCTGACACCTGTGGCCGCTGCCTCACACTGGGCACCAAAAAAGACCGAAACCCCATGCTTGTTTTAAATCCAGCTTTTACCCTATTCAACCAGATTTTAGAATTGTACAGCACTTGTCCCAGATCTTTAAAGTCCCAAAGCCCATTTCCAGATATAACTGTTTGTTTAATAGTAATCCAGGATGCCATCACATGCACTATAATCTATTTTGAATTGTTGAAAACCAACTATATTTCTTTTATGATATGATCATACTTGCTTCAGAAGTAAAGGTCATAGCTCCAGACCTACAGGCATACCTGGAGATCTTGAAAATCCCTCTTTTAAAAAAATTAGCTGTTTCTGTTGAGAAACCTTAATTGGAAGCATAACTAACTCTATCCACTCTAGATTGAAGACCCATGACAATTATGACCTCTGACCTTCATTATATTCTTGGAGATGACTATGCTTTTCTTTTCAGCTCTGATTGCCTTATAAACCACCTATCAATACTTGCTAGAAAATAAAATAAAATTCATATCATGCCTACTGGTCCTGGTTTTATCTTAGCCATGTGAGCTTTGCAGGGCTCAAATTTAATCAATCTATTCTTCCTGTTCTGAATGCTTTCACTTTACCAGCAATACAGTGATGAGTCACAAGAACTAATTTTGTTAGTTCCCTCAAATGGAGTTCATGTGGATTTTTTAAAATCTAGCAAATTGACTGTATTCGATAATAAAATGATACACACATGCTTCTCAATTCCTACCCCAGTGAATGAGTAGAAGAGCTTGCATACCAATTTTTCAAGTATTTGTGGATTTTAAAAGTGTGGGACTGCCATTGTGTGTGTCCTGATTCTTCTGTAATAAGTGCAAAAATGATGTCAAGGAAGAAGGAATTTGTTGTAGTTGTTGTTGTTGTTGTTGTTCCCTGGGTAGTCTTGCTGCATTTGCTTTGTGTTGAAACATTGATCCAAGAGTTGTTAAGTGGAGTGATACCAGCGATCCTGTGATGACCATGGACAGAGGCAGACCATCTGAGAG
This sequence comes from Serinus canaria, assembly GCF_022539315.1. Lineage (NCBI taxonomy): Eukaryota > Metazoa > Chordata > Aves > Passeriformes > Fringillidae > Serinus > Serinus canaria. The sequence goes on from NC_066316.1 coordinate 93,653,026, forward strand.
GAAGAATGTCTGCAGCAAGGTCGTTTCTCATAGAAAATGCAGATTCAGAATTCCTTGGTAAGGAAACCAGGAGGTAGCAGCACATCACCAACAGTTGTAGCAAATGTACCTACAGGCGCAGGTAAAGGTGGCAGCAGTAGACCCGGTAGAAGCTTTGAGTACCTGTGAGCATTTGCAAGAACTTACGGCACAGTAAGAGCAATTGCTACAGGAGGAACATTAAAAAAGAGGCTCCAGAACTAAGGAAAAGGATTAAAAGCTTTTGTTCTGATCAGCAAACCACAATAAAAAGGAAACCAGCACACAGAGTAAGTACAATGATGTTGAAACGTACAGGGAATGGTGGTCTCCCAATAAAATCAGCCTGAGGGTGACCTGGAAGCATTTGTAGAGCTTTCAGGTGGCTTGATGTGATCCAGACATCTTTAGGTTGTCAAACTATCCAGTTTGTGAAAGACAGTTTGGAAAATCCCAGATCTGCTGCAAGAATTCGGGCAGGGAATGTAAGGTCACATGTCAAATGTGGTCTAGCACTGACTAAAAGTGAAGGCTAGATCTTGCTAGTTATTTGATCTGAACATGAAAAGCATTCTCAGAAGCTATTAGAATATCCATGGACCAACACTCTGTTTTACTTCTTTAAGAGAGATTAAGTTGTTGATCTCCATGGAATTCTGTGGCATATTGTAAAGGATGGCAACAATACACAGGGCCCAGATCTGTTATGGTTATGAAGTTGTTGATGCTTTAACTGGCCTAATTTTCATGAATGAGGCTGAATAACACGAAGATTCTGTCCTTGGGATGAGAGAAAAGATAAGCAGCTGCCTCAGAATTTTTCAGACATTTTTTTAGTGATTAAGGATATGGTGTGTTTTTAGACACTTCTATGCAGGTGGCTGCAGGTGGAACTTCTGAATATAGAAAGCCTTCAGCTCAGAGTAAAAGAATAGGAAAATATGGGTGTTAAGAACATTGATGAGTTAGATCTGGAATAGATTAGATCAACCATATTAGTTACGAAGAGTGACAGGAGATCTGTGTATTGATTGTGCCACAATTATCTTTTGCGTATGTTAGAAATTTTTGATGTTTTTATCTTAGATGAAGTATCAGCAGGCCAACCTGGGGGTTTCACTTTTGCATGGACTGCAACACTGTTGACAGCAAATAAAAACTGAGAAATTAGTTGTGAGGCTGATCTGCTTTCTTAGGTGCCTCTTTTCTGTTAGCATTCATTTTATTCATTCAGCTCTCATGGTAAGAGTTTATTGCTAAAATAAAGGATAGGTGTTCCCACCCACTCTTGTTGTCAGCGCCTTGAGTGCCAACAGCAGCCCCTTCATTCCTTTCCCCTCTCAGAGATGTTTGACCACCTGTGGTCAAGGCCAGCTAAGATACAGTGCAGCTGTGTAACCTGGGATCAGATTGCTGCAAAAGGATTTGTGAAAGAGCTGCAAAGAAGCTGTGTTGGAGGCCTCAGCTGGGTGAGGAGGTGAATTCCAGTTCAGGCCTTTGTCCCTGGTCCTTATCCAAGAGATCCTTGCCTCTTTACCATACCAAAGGATACTTCTAGTAGGTAGATGAACATCTCTAAAACATTTATGTGTATCACATCCAGCACATCTCATTTTGAATTTATATCTGTTATGCTTTTAAGCAGAACCTTTACTAAAACCATTAACAAATTTTCCAATAAATCAATAACACTGATAATTCAATAGATGGGAATTGTAGACAGGAAATTACTAAACAGAACCCATCCACCTCTATCATTTCAATTTTTGCTTTTTTGGCCCTTGAGAGCTCTGGAAAATTTAAGTTTTTACTGTGTCTTATTTGAGAACCTCACACCTTTTCCAAAAGCATAGACACTTGGCCAGATTCCATTCCTCCCTAAAACTTTAGGTAAGATAATAATGCCCAGCACATTGTGAAGTGTTAGAAAGTGGGACCAAATAGTTAATGATACTGTATTGGAAAAAAGGCTCACAGTCTTGGATTAAAAGCTGGTGCCAACAGGAGTGGGGGAGTCATGGCTCATTCTCTGGCAGTTATGACTAATAGATGCAAAGTGAGACCGAAGATTAGGAACAGTGATGCAATGCAGCCAGCAGAGGTACTGAAGGACTTGATGCTGAAGATATCTTGCAAGCCAGGCAGACCCAAGATTAGTTGAAGCACTTTGTTTTTGGTTAAAGGTAGATGTATGCTTTGATATCAGATTAAGAAGAAAAAGGATACAGTCATTCCAGACCTAGCCTTCATCAAATTTTTGCACATTTATCAAGATCCAGCAATAACCTCAAGAAATCAGTCACCCCTATTCTTAAATTTAATCTCAAAACTGAGAGAGGTGGGGACACAGAGGTGCCAGGAGAGCAGGTAAAAGCACTGTGGCTATAGCCCAGAATGTCTGGGATCTCCTCTCCCCAACAGTACTACCAACACCAAAGTAAAATCTTATTCTTAGACTTATCATCAGCCTACAATAACCTAGGAATGAACTGTAAGATATATGACCTTGCCTGTGCCAGCCCAAGTCCCAGTTTGACAAGTAGCATTCCTTGGCAATAGAATGAATTTTGCCGTGACCACAATCTTTGCCTTTGTCTTAACTGCACAGTAGCATGCTAGGGTAGCCACAGAGCTATCTCCCAGAAAGTACTCTCCTTCCTATGCAACACACTACTGTCAACAAGTTTAAAACTAAGAAGAAGAATTATAGTAACAATGACTATGGAGCTGGGATACTGGCTTTATCTTTTCTGAGAAATTTGTAGGACCAGACAAATTATAGCTGAGCTTGGTCTGAATGAGAAGTTTAGTTTGGCAAGGGAAGGCAGCATAGTTCTCTGTAAAAGGTAAAGTCTGGGGCTAGTATTATGGTATGGGATAGTAAGTATGAAGAACAGAAGTCTTTCAAGATCTAAGAGGCAGAATGAGGGTGAATGTTGTGAATTACTTCTTTTGAAGTAATTGTGTTGGAGAATTTATTGTTCTAGTGAGGTTTAGGAATCGAAATAGGCGAGAGGATCAGAGAAAGAAATTAAGCCTATTGAGAGACTTAGCAGAGCACACAGGAACAAGAGGTTCTGTAAAGGAGTTTATGGGTTGTTAAAGCATAGCTGAGACAAGGGCTACAATTGAAAGCAAAATGTAGGTTCTGTGCAAGAGGTGCTGAAAATCTTTGGGATTTTTGTGGGTTTAATTCTTGCAGAATTTAATTCTTGCAGATGCCACGAGTGGCCTGGATAAATGGTGTTATTTCTTTTTCAATGTGCTTCACATAAATTTAGGATGGGTGTATGATTGTAAGGGAGTATAACAGTTCATCATCAGCTGAAAAAGTTAATTAGCCCAGTTTGTATAGACTAAAACAGCTGGTGTTCAAAGAAAACTGTGTTTAAGGCTAGAGTAAGGGTGAATGTCTCAGGAACTAGAAGATATGATACCCAAAATCTATGTTTATACTGGAACTACACCAGATCTGGAGTAAATGTTTAGCAATAGGGGTAGGTGAGTTTTCTTTAGGTTTGAAGCATATTTAGGTTGCATATCTTATTCAGAGCTATATTTCTGCTTGTTTCATGGTGCTATAAAGCAAATGCTCTAGATCTAAACTGGTAAGAGTACAGTTCAGGATCTTCTAAAACAAGATGAGGAATGGCCTTGGAAAGCTTGTATAATAGGGATGTGGGCATTGATTGTTGGTAAAAGAAGGTTATTTATTACGTTAGGATTTTTAAAGACAGAGGATCAACCAAAAGAAATTTGTTTCTACAGATTTCAGATTTTTTTCTCTGCCTTTGTGCTTCTTCCAAAAATCATTTTAGCAATTTAACCCTTCTGTCCCTGATTCTATGAGCCTTAGGGGTTACATGTAGCCCACATTTTCAGATCATCTTGGTCTGAATCTCTGAACTGAAATGAAATATAAACCAAAAATGGACTTGTTAGCCAGATCCATCTCATTCTGAGCTATTTGACTCACTAGCATATCATCCTGGGCCTGTAAATCACACATAACAAACGGTAAAAATTTGTTTCTGCTTTCAAATTTAAACTGCCACACAAAATATAAATTTTATTTGTACTCTACAGTTGTGCACTACACTATATTGTGTATGTGACCCACTTCAAGCCTCTGATATTGTGCATTCCAGAGTGCAGAGCTGCAGGAACCTGAAAACAAGATCTTTTTCACTTCTTCATGTTCTCAACGTTAAATCAAAGCTTTCTTCAGATATACCTAATTCATACTTGTCCCACATAGCATTACTGGTAAACACTTCACATGCTGGTCAATTCTGCTCATATTGTCAGAGCTAAATTTTGTCTTTTTGAGAACTGAACCCAGAACCCAATGACATCTAGACAATTAACCAAAACCAATTTGCTGCTCTAGCACCAAGTCTTTCACAGCCCTTTGTACTTTTCAAGCACTGCCAATAACACTATGCTCCTGCATCCCTCCTGGGGTGATCTTACAGCTTTTCTTAAACTAGCAGTTCACATCTGCCTCCAAAGTAAGCAAAAGCCATTGTCTGTTTATATACCCCTGGATTAGCTCTCTAGGCACTGAAGAATCCAGAAATTGACCTAGATCTTCAGTCTTCTCTTCTGAGTTGCTAAATCTATTTCTAATCCAGCCTTAGCCTTACTAAGAGGCTGAATTCCCTTCTCTAATTCATTTAATGCTATTTTCTCATGTTCTCTGGTATCTGTGTTCAGAATCCAAAAATAAAACTTGATCTTCTGTCCAACTATAACTGTAATTCCAAATTTAGGCAAATATCTCAAAAAGATAAGGAACTAGCTAGAATTATTGGCCTTCACTGTTGTATCAACTTTATAGGCCTTGCAAATGCAAATAAATTAGCTTTTCAGATTATTCTCGCTAGGACGTGGAAATGTGTAATAGTAAAGCTTTTCCATGTCTAATGAAAAAATTATTTTAAATGCACTTTAAGCATTTTTGGTGCTAGCATAAATCTCTGCTGGTACCAAACCTGGCATCAGTGTCAGGAGTTTGCCAGTGCTGCTCCAGGGAGAGCAGCTCTAAGCCTGCTCTCAGCCACAGGTTTTCCCTGATATGTGACCTATGGTAAGTTTACTTCTGAAGTGCATTGTGAGGTTCCCTCCCACAAGAAAAAAAAGAAAGTGTGAAGAAAAAAAAAGAAAAGAAGCTGGAGTTATCTTATATTTATGTTCTTATCATAGATGTGTATATATCCTCATTACAAAATACACAAATCTCTTTTTCCTAGTAATAAGATTGTTTTAAAATATTACATGTTCTGAAGTCAAAACTTCTCACATGCATTAAATAACAGACTTTGCCTGCCCAATTCACTGTTTAAACAAGGTTGCTGCTTACCTTTAGAATAAAAATTCAGTACTCAGTAGACAAACCTAATTAAAATTTTGTTTTCTGTATCAGAGTTAAGTTTTTTATCTTTTCACAGATGCTTCCTTGTGTTTTCTATTCATGAGTGAGTTATTCAATAATATAACATGCCCAAGAGACTTCAGAATGCAGAATTAATGCTTACTAAAAATACTTACATTCTTTTGTTGCTTATTAAAAAAACAAAAATAAAAAAGTAACACTAATCTCAGAATTATTGGACAAATAAGGACAAGAATGTGACTTTTTTTCCTTTTTTTCTATGTGAACTTTGTGAAAATTCTTACTAGATAAAATGTCAAGATGAAATGCTACCTTTCACTTCACTATGGTAGAGTAAATACAAATACATTATGTGCTATGATAAAATATGGAGTTTTAAAATAATTTCATTACCATAGATTGTATAATTAAACAAATTTTGGATTTATTATCTGACAGTTCAAAAAACTCATTGTTTTAGAGCTTTAGATTCTGAGATCTTAATTTATGTTACCAGTCTATGTTAAAAATAATAAAATTACTTATTGGTGTGTTGAACTAAATACAAAGTTGCTTGTAGACCTTATGAAATATGACAAGACTTTGTTAACATTTAATTTTCTTTGTCTTTTTTTTTTTTGTTTAAAATTATTTCATTTTTAGTGTTTATCCACCTACCTTCACTAAAAATTACCCTAAACAACAGAACACAGCTCAAAGAATGACTTATTTAATATAAGAACTCAGTCCTAGCATACTAATAGGTGCTGAAAGTCTTTTCAAGATTTTATTCCACACACAATTTCAGTGTCAATAAACAAATAAATGTTAGTACAAATATCTGTTAATTCTGTACTTTAAAACAGTTGCATGTATCATTGCATGCTTTGCTTACAACTGAATAAATTTAGGAAAAGATTGATCATATAATAAACATAAAGAATTAAACTGAGAGAACACAGGAAATTTTTAATGAAGCTATTTTCAGGGTTTTGATGGTGTGACTTTGAAACCAAAGTAGGGTTATTTTTTCTGTAGTTTTTTTTTTTTTTAGGTATCTGAAAGTAAGTTATTCATCTTGGGAAAATCTGAGTCCTGTGTTAATATTTACCTTATACCCCTAAAGCACAGTGTTTCTTTGCCTTTTTGCCTCTAAGCATGATAAAATTTAATTATAGTTGGGGTCTCTTTAATTGTCCCTTACCTACAAACTCTGAATTTGAGATCATTTATTAAGACATATAGCCCTCATAAGATAAAAGTGCTCTTTTCTTTTCAAAACTCATTAAAAAATTCCTTTCAACCTTCAAAATTCCCCTAGACCTGAGAGTTTTCTTTAAAAAACTAAGCATAAAAATGCTTAGTTTTAACATTTTCTCCACACTTGTTTCAATAAATACTTGTGCTTTTTTAAATGCAGATGACTTGAAGTAATTAAAATCATCACAGTTTAAATGTGCAGAGTTCTCTACTAGCAGTAACAGCTATCATAATTAGTCCTTACATGTAAAATACTTGTATTAGCTCTACCAACTGCCCAACTTCTATGTAGACATTTTACTTCTCAGATTGACCCTATCAACTTTTTTGTATTTAAATTCACATCTGCTCCCAGTTTCATATTCAGTAGCATGGTGCCAAAACTTTTTTTTTTAATTTTAGTTATTTTCAAATATTTTCATGCATTCTTATTCATTTAGGAAAACAAATTTAACAGCTTAAATGCTTAATTAACATGCAGTCTTTCTTTCCCTGCACCTTTCCCATTTTGTACATGCTTAAAACATTTAGATGAATTTAGAGAACTCTGAGCATAAACCTTTATTTGTGTTCCATTATGGGGCTTAGGTAGGTGCTGAGCTTGTGCAAGGTGCCCATTACAAATAGAAGCCTTTGCAACATGGGCACAATTTTGTGCCAAGCTTAACCAAGCTGAGTCCAATCCTACTTCCCCTCTGTACAGTGGCACATAGTTACAGCTTCCATCAAGAAAGCAGAGAACCTGAATTGTGTGCCACATTCTATTCAAGGGAAATCACTTGGTCCAGGAGATTACATTTCCATCACAATGTTATTTTAAGGCTGCTTTGGGTGGTGTTGACCAGGCATTCTGCATCCTTACAGAAGGTGTTTCTCTATTCTAGAAATGGTTCAAGATCAAGAGAGTGAGAGAGAGACCAGAGGTTGGACTGTGCTTTCATAGTTTGGTGACCAAGCATCTTTGATGAGAAGGCAACTCCATTCCTTAACTTCCAGGCAGTTAATTCTGCTCCTTGTTCAGCACCTATCTTTATATTGGACAGTTACCAGTTCCATAAACAGCCCTCCTCATTTCCAGAAGACTGTCCTAGCCACCTGCTGTCAATGTTATGTCTTTACTTCTTGGATGTAATCTTCTTTTTTTCAGAAATAAATAACTATATATTTGAAATAACGAATAGTTCTTAAATCCTGCAAGGTAGAACAAGTCTACAGGATATTTGAAGAGTGTCCTTTCCTCTTGCAAAATGACAACTCTTAGAGAACTGCCTGAGTCACTCTAAGGGGGTGGGTGTGTGGGTGTGTGTGTGAGTGTGTGTGTGTGTTCTTATGAGGCCCATTCAAACTGAACAAAGTCCACACTTCACAAGGAATGTGTATGCACATATCTGCACTAATCAAGAAGAGACAGAGAGATTGCATTCTTAGTATTTTTCCAGAATCAGACATTAAATCCCTCTTAGCGCTTTGTTGGAATGGAAACAAGCACATCAGGGACAATTTATGCTACAGAGATCTTCATAAAAACATTTTCCTCGTAGATTTTCTAGCAGCTCAAGGGAGATGATCATGCCTCTCTTACCCAGCCTTAGTAAGGCTGCACCTGGAATATCCAGTTCTGTGCTCCTCAGAACAAGAAGGCCAAGAAGCCCCTGGAGCAGCTCCAGCAGAGGCCTCCAATTAGGATTAAAGCACTGAAGCATCTCTCTTATGAAGAACAGCTGGGCCTGCTCAAACTTGAGACGGGACAGCTGAGAGGGGACCTTGTCAGTGTCTGACTGTATCTGAAAGGAGGTGTCAGAGGATGGATCCAGGCTCTTATCCATGGTGCCAAGCAGTAAGATGGGAAAACCTCATGGATAAAGATAAAGGAAGTTTAATAAACTTGAAAGCAGTGGCTGGGCACAGAAGCAAAGGTAAACCAAAGCTTTATTCTCTGCCTCCCATCAGCCACTTCCTGAGAAGCAGGCCTTGAGTAGGTAGAGCAGTTGCTCTGGAAGACAAGCATTGTAATAATGAATGCTTTTGCACTCATTAGGCTTCAAGTTGTATGAAATGTTCCTTTGGACAGTTTGGGTCTGCTGTCCTGGTTGTTTCCCCTCCCAAGATCTTTCCCACCTGGAGAGACAGTTCTGATTCTGTGCCAGTACTGCTCAGCAGTAGCCAAAACACCGGTGTGTAATCAAGACCTTTCTAGATACCAATACAAAGCACAGCACTGTGAGGGCTGCTGTGGTGAAAATGAGCTCCAGCACACTGATAAAGGATGAACTTCATTTAAAAAGAGCTGGCCTCAAAATCTGGACTAATCTTCAAAAGCTCTGGTTTTTGTAGATGTGATCTCTGTCTTTGAAACTGAACTTTGAGTAGCATTTTTATTTGACAGTGTAAATGTGATGAGGTCATTTTGATTAAAGATTCTAGTTTAAATCACAAGAAAGGTCTTTGTGACTTAAACCTTTTCTCTTGTATTAGTTATAGTCCTCCTACCTTTAAAAGGATGCGTTCTCTAAGGACATCTGTTCTTTCCCAATATCTCTTTTTTCCACCCAACTTAACAATACTCATGCAGCTCATCCTTAGCTGTAGCCACAGAGAAGTCATTCAAAACATCAGAGAACAAAAGAAGCTAGTTCAGAGTCTAAGAATTTGCAACAGTTCAGTTTAGCACCGCTTCATTGATATATCTTCAAAACAACAGTATTGTGGTTGAGATAAAGTTTTAAAGTACATCTGAATCATCAGAATGAGTGCTTTCTTTTAATGGGCATTGTAGAGGCCTAGAGACTGCACACAGTCCTCTCTTTCCTCCTGCTTGTTCCCCATGCTTACATGAATTAGTGTACAGCCCATAGTAGTGCTGATTTCCCAGAAGTGTGACATCTTCTCCATAATGCAGCTCTCTCATCATTCCCTTATATATGGCATCATAAACAGTGTCTTCAACTCTGTTTCAATGATTACCATGATGATTTTGATTTGATTACTGTATCTCTCCTGACCACATCACCCTGCATCCTTTGCTTGTCACCCATCTCTGATTTCCTCATCTGATGGTTGATCATCACCTCCTTCCTCCAGCTTTCCTAGCTGAAAGCTCTCCTCAGCAGCTTGGCCAGCTGGTAAGGAGGATTTTGCCCCACTTGGTTAGGTGGTTCTCTAGCTTCCTAGGAGTTCTCAAATCCTCAAACATAGTCATGAAAGCTTAATTCCTGATGATGATACCTGGTCTGCAAACAGTTGTTTGCCCACAGAATCCTTCCAATCATCCTTGAGCTCTTCCCTCTCACCTAGGAGGATTACAGAGAGCGATAATGCCCTTGACCATTGCCGCAAGAGTCTTGTGGTCACTCTTGATACACTCCACATCTTCCCCTGTAATGCCATTACTCACCAGCATGTCCATGCCAATGGAGCAATCAGGGGAACAGTCTGAGGGGTGGACAAGCCATGACAGTCTCCTCAAAACTTCATTCCTGGACCCCAGGCCCCATCATACAGTGGGCAGTGCACTTACAAAAAAATCATCCTCATTTTTACCGCAGAGCCTCACATCTCTGGGCACACTGTATCCACACTGAGTTGGAGACAGGCTGTATCCATAGTGACAAAAGATCATTAAGCTGTGTAGAAGATATGTGACCCTCAAAGGCATACTTTAAAGAAGCTCTACTAGTCCATGAAGTGGCTTTTGCCAGTCTGAAGAGGGTGTCTGTGCTCTGAGCTGCCAGTTCCACATTCTCCAGAGAAGCCTGGAGCCTCCTCACCGAGGCCCTGGCAGCAGCAGGGACTGCGGTGGCTGCGTGAGGGGAGGCCGGGGCTGCCCCAGCCAGACACAGCCGGTCACAGCCGGTTCCAGCCAGACACAGCCGGTTCCAGCCAGACACAGCCGGTCACAGCTGGTTCCAGCCGGTCACAGCCGGTTCCAGCCAGTCACAGCCGGTTCCAGCCAGACACAGCCGGTCACAGCTGGTTCCAGCCGGTCACAGCCGGTTCCAGCCAGACACAGCCAGTCAAGCCGGTTCCAGCCGGTCACAGCTGGTTCCAGCCAGACACAGCCGGTCACAGCCGGTTCCAGCTGGTCACAGCCAGTTCCAGCCAGACAAAGCTGGTTCCAGTCAGACACAGCCGGTTCCAGCCGGATCCAACCACCCACCAGAGGGTGCGGCTGGGCCAGGTCCGGGGGTGGGCGGATCACCACGGGAACTGCGTGTGTGAGGATGGGCAAAAGGTGGTGAGGAAAAACCAGATGAGACAAACAACCATGTGAGCACCAATCTGAGACCCAAGGGAGGTGGAAGAGCTGCTCCAGGCCCAGAGCAGAGATTCCCCTGCAACTCCTGGAGGAGCCTGAGGTTACTCAAGTGGTTCCCCTGCAGCCCATGGAGGGGACCAGGCTGTCTGTCCATGGAAGACAGCACAGGGAGCAGGTGGATGTGTTCTGAAGGAAGCTGTAGCCATGGATATACGCTGTTCCATGCTGGAGCAGACTCCTTAAAGGAGTTGCAGCCAGTGGGGACACCATGCTGGAGCATATTAACCCCGAAAGAGTGGCAGAGAGGAAAAATGGGAGAGAAAAGGAGCAACGGAGAGGAGCTTATACAGACTGATCACAGTCCCCATCCTCCATTCCACTGTGTCACTTGGGTTTGGGGGAAGGACATAAAGGGGTCCGGAATGAAGTACTGAAATTGAGCTGGGGTAAAGGGAGAGTGGGGTGAGGTCTTTGTTTCTCACCATCCCACTATATTTTGAATTTGAGGTAAATTAAGTTAATTATGCCTAAGCTGAGTCTCTTTTGCCTTTTACGTTAGTTGTTAAATGATCTCAATGTCCTTCCTTTGATCCATGAGTTTGTCACCTTATTTTCTCCCCTCATCCTGTTGAGGAGGGAGAACGAGTGGGCAGCTGGGTGGGTATCTCTCTGCTGGCCAAAGTCAAAACACCACAATCTTTTTTCTTCCTGCGAGATGAACATATAAGCAAAGTTGTCCACATAGCAGTCACAGCAGGGAAGTCCACATAGGACAAATTATTTATTTCCAAAACTTAACTTCTTATAAGATTTCCAAATAACTATATGTGTTACATGAGCAAAACACCTTTTTTATTTTACTGTTGCATGGATTGCATTTATGTGTTGCTGCTATTACCAATTTTTAATAGGAAGATCATTCCTAAAGAAGAATTTGTCTTGCATTAAGACAGGGTTTCTTGTCAGGCTTTGCTATCTATCACAGATAGATGAACATTAAGTTGTGGAATAGAGAAGAGACAATCCTATTATATGATTATGCTGACTTAGCTATCATCCCTGGACAGATGACCAACAGGTTGCAGCATTTCAGTGTTAAAGTAGATGTGAGGTCCAGTATATCCTTTTGCTCTTGATGTTTTGAAATAAGTAAACAAATGACCGCCAGAAACTCTGATTAGGTTTACAAGGAGAGCATTCCAAAGAGATGTCTGACTTGGTATCAATAACATAAAGGACAATTTATTCTGAGGCTCACTAGAAGACTGAGAGCAAATTATATGGCTCTGAAACATTATTTCATTTTAAATTATGGCAAAACTCTTGATGCTAAGTCACAAAAGAAGGAAAGATTAATACATAAAAAGATAAAAGACTGAATAAAATGCTGACATCATTATCAAGATATTATGTTTTTAATTATTGTCATAAGCATATTAAGATGGGCAATAAATTATTCTGGAGAAAAATCATATATTTATTAATGAAATTTCTTTGAAAAATATGGATTTCAGTGCTTATACTAACTTCTTGTGAAAATATTTCACTTATGGGCTTGCAATGTAGATAAAATGTGATTCTGGCTACATTAAAGCTAACAGTTTTCCATTTAGTACGAATTTTCTTTCTTTCTACGTGTAAAAAATGAAGGGAGTAGTTGGTACTCAAACAATTCTCTTAAATTTTTCATGTGACATTATATTTATTCTTTCAACAGGGCGTGTCAACCTCTGTATGTTTAAAATTTCAAAATTAATTTTCCTGCAGTTATCTGTCATATTCCAACAAAATTACAGAATTAATTCAGTCTGGTATTCACTGTAATTTTATCAGAATTTCATCCAGTCATTCCTGTGTTAAAATAAAGTTTTTTAAAATCATATCTTGTATGTATATATTTTTTAACTTTTTCACAGTTTTGACAGATTGTTCCGACAGCTTATTGTTTGCATTCTAAAAAAAATACCCTACATATTGTAAGAAAATCAGTTTGGAAGTGTACAGATAAACACATGAAATCAATAATAAATAAATGTGGTGTTACCAGTACTTCATGTTATAATAGTCTGAAAGTTTTTGTTTTCTGAAATGTCCTCTCTTTTCATGTTAGGAAATGATCCGAGGGTTCACAAAATTAATAGGTATCATAACATTTTTCTATTTTTATACAGGAAGTTTTAACATGAGAACAGTGAGAAACTTCTTCCACTGAGGCTTTCCTGCTTGAAGGAGGGACACAGCAATTTGTAAGTTTTCCAAGATATAAACAATATATTTATTTCAAGACATATGATCTTGGCAAATGACAACCTAATGGACAAAACCTTACCAAGTATAGACATATGGGACTATTTACCTATCCGTGAGTTATTGTTAAGCCTAATGTTAGTTTTATTCAAGTGTTATTGCTTTCAGTATGCTGGTTTTTTGCTATGTTTTCATGGTGTTTTCTGTTGCAAAAGAGTAACATGAATTGTGTATATCAGGGAGACACCTCCACTTAATGCACAACTATTCTGTTTATGTCTTTAAATATCTTTGTTCTATCTTACTTATTTTCTGTCTGGCTGCCTGAAAAATCACAACATTTAAGACATGCTGTTTGACCCAGCAGCAGACAGTTTAGTGTTTGAACTGCAAATCAAGACATCCAGTTTTTCTAAGCCACTCTGTGATGGAGGTCAAGAGTGAGTGCGTAGGAAATAGTATTCCTAAGTATGACCTGATATGAACATTTTTATAGAAACTTTACAAGGCTCAGTATTCATACCATTATTTTCAACACTGTTAGAAGAACATTTCTTCCAAAAATATGCCAAAAAATTTAAACTAATTTTTATTTCTTTATTATACAGAATTTCCTGTAGCAATAAGTTAGCATTGTGAGAAAATTGGGGTTTTTTCAGAATTCATAGTGAACATCTGTGATCACTTCACTTACTTCCAAGTATTCATTTGTTATTTTCCACTACTGGAGTGGTACTAAAATCTTTAAAAGCCTATGGGCATGCTTCTGACAGGAAAGAAATTTCAGCAAATGTATATCAACCTCAGTCATTATTGCTGTTCTAATTCCTCTTATGGATTTATCCTTAAGAGGAATTATTAGAGAGCCAATAGAAACTCATCCATTTAAATCTCCTAGGATTTTTAAAGAGTATAATGAGCAATTTCATTTACCTTGTTGAGACGTTGTGTGGTATCTCCTTACATTCCTCCATCACCTTGTCAGAAACGGATGGATGAAAGAATATCTTCTGTCTTTGCAGCTTCTGAGGGTGTTGTTCAGTTAATCTCATTAACATTTGTATAGTGGCAGATGAGGACTACTACAGAAACTGAAAGTACTAATCCAAAGTTCACTGATTGACTCCACTGTGTGCCATGTGGTTCATAGGCTCCAGAAAGGCAGGGACCCGACAGAAGATTTCCTTTTATATGTTTATCATATGCTGGAGGCTTTTATTGCAAGGCTAGTATGTCTGACATCTGCTCTTAGATGCTACTCTTGAACATACTGCATGAATGTAAATAATGGCATACTGTGAAGGCTGCTCACCTAATGGTAATACTGAAAATATAAAACTGTGCTGAGACATCAATAAAAAACATATGTTATTTATCTAATTATCACAGAAGCCAGACTGTTAAGGGCACAATATCTTTCCAATCTGTTCAAGTGTATTATCTGTCATCTGGAATGTTGTAAACACAGAATCAATCATCACAAGCACAACATAGATGACATTGTAGTGTATACATGAAAATGATTTAGCAGATGCCAGAGCTGTAAATTCACCTTGATGTTTATTGGAAATTTACAATGCCTCTAAATGAGGAAGTAGTGGACAGCTAAAAGGTAAAAGGAAGAACGCCTTTACAGTAGTTTTATTGCTTGTCCCGTCTTGACACGATTGAACCATCCTCTAGGGCTGGCTGTCTTTAGCTCCACAGTAGGAAATTATATACATTTAGCATGTATCCCCAGCCCAGATTTGAACACAGAACCTACAATGCTAGTGTTTGTCCTTCAGGAAGATACTCAATGAGGAAGAGAAGAAATCCAGTCATGAGTTAGTTATGAGCTTGGTGCAAGACTTCCTAGCTTAAAGGTTACAACTTAAGGATTTAGAGGTATTTAGGCACTTGCAGAATTTGAATAACTCACTTTCTGTACTTCCAGCATTTTTATTTGGAACTAAAATTCTTTCATAAGTCACCTAGTAGAATATCCTGATTGACCAGCCATAAGACTGAGCAGATGTAAGAACCTTACCCATTCTTCCCGCAGTTATGCCATTGACCAGCCATTGAAGTATAGTATAAAAAAACCAGTAAACACACATATCTACAACCCAGTGATAATGTTCCTTTTGCCTACTAGGATGCTGGTTTGAAACAATAAACAAAATTTTGCTGTTGACCTTTGTTGATAAATGGATCAAAAAAGGAATCCAAAGTTATTTAAAATTGCTCATGGAGAGAAACCTCCCCAGGGAAAAAGTGTTCTGCCAGCGTCTGCTGGCAAGTAAAGGTAACTGCTAATCCCCAGTTGCAAGGAAGTTATGTAAGGATTTTTGAGGCATTTTTAACATTCCAATACGTTTTCATGGTTGAATTTTTATTCAGATTGTAAACCTGTGGCAAGAGATCTCAGTTCATGTGTTGTCTGCAAAATCTGGATTTGTTACCTGGTGTGCAACAAGCCAATAATTCACACTTATGGGAGACATTGATTATTTATTTCAGAGTTGTGCAAGCCTGGGTGCTTGTGGAATTCCTCAAATCAAGCACACCAACTATCAAAACATTTTACTATTTATACATTTATCAAGCAAAGGAATTAGCGTTCATTGGCTACAAGTAACTTAGTTCTCTTATTAATTAGAATTCTGTCTTCTGTTGGTTAATTATTCTCTCGCCTCTCATGCTAATTAGTCCCCATGCTCAGTGTTTCTCTTCTTTTGGGTCAGTGGGTTTCTTGTGTCAGTGGCCCCTGACTCGGTGGTTGCAGATCTCCCCTTGCCAGAATTACCTTTTACCCAGTTGGAGCTGATTTCAGCACAGTTGCTGAGTTGGGTTTATTAGTTTTTTTTTTTTGGAAGTTCTGCCAGTTGTTTTTGTGGCCCATAAATGCTGCAGCCTTTGACAGGATCAAGCTTTAAAAGACTAGAATTGAGAAAATGTGAAAGAGACCGCTATTTCTTTTCCCTGTCAAGTCAGGAATTTAGTCAAGCCCCTCTGGTTTCTCTGCAAGGAAACCCTGCTGCCTTTGCTGGGAAAAATGGGCAGAAGTGTAAGGTGGTAAGTATAAAAGTAAAGTGGTGACAATGGTTGTAACATCATGACAGGGGCAAGAGATAAAACTTTCCAGCCGCTGGACTTCTCCATCATAGACTACAAAACAGAATTAGGAAATATTCTAACAGTTATATAGAGAGATTAGTTATTTTGCCCATTCAAACAAAGAAAGGGTTTTTTTTAAATTAGGAAATATTAATTACTGAGTAACCACACAGTGTTGTTTACTTTCTCAGTTTTCATGAGGGGGCTTGAGACATATTATTACAGCCATGTTGGAATAAGTCACTAGAAATTCTACCTCGATACAGTAATTGCAGTAGCAATATCTTGGTTTAATCCCAGCTGGCAACCAGGCACCACATAACTGATCGCTCAGTCGGGCACCAGTGGGATGGGAAGAGAACTGAAGTGTGGTATAAAAAAACTGCCCTTCAAAATCTAGAAAACTCATGGGTTGAGATAAAAACAGTTCGATAGAGAAAGCAAAAGCTTCACACACAGGTTAAGCAAAGCTAAGAACTAATTCATCACTTCCCATCAGCCAGTGGATGTTCAGCAATCCCCAGGAAAGCCAAGCTTCGTGTACCTCCTTTCTTCCTTGTTCTTCCAGCTTTATATATGG
Source organism: Serinus canaria (assembly GCF_022539315.1). Taxonomy (NCBI): domain Eukaryota; kingdom Metazoa; phylum Chordata; class Aves; order Passeriformes; family Fringillidae; genus Serinus; species Serinus canaria. The sequence continues at coordinate 93,669,859 of NC_066316.1, forward strand.
AGTGTAATGCCACAGGGTGTGGGATATTCCTTTGGTCAGTTGGGGTCATCTGCCCAGATGTCATCTTTTAATTATCTTTAACAGGTCATGGTAACTGAGGCAGGCTCGCAACAACTGAAGGGCAGCAAATACTCCTATCTTCAAGAAGGGCAAGAGCGAGTATCCACAGAATTTCAGGACAGGAAGTGTCTGTTCAGTGCCTCAGAAGGTGATGGAGTAAACACTCCTGGAAACCATTCCCAAACATATAAAGGACAGAAATATAATTTGGAGTAGTCAACATGGATTTTCAAATTTCCAACCTCATAGTCTTCCAGAGTGAAATGACTGTGTCAGTAGATAAAGGGAGGGCAGTGACTGGTGCCTATCTTGACTTTATGAAGATGTTGACACTATATCCATCACATTTTAACAGAAAAAAAATTGATGAGACATAAACAGTGAGGACACTATATCCATCACATTTTAACAGAAAAAAAATTGATGAGACATAAACAGTGAGGATGACTGAAAACTGCATTTCTGGACTCAAAGGGCTTTTGACTAGCAACACAAAGTTGGGCTGGACACCAGTCACTAGCAGTTTATCCCACAGATGGATCCTGGGCCCACTTCTGTGTGACATTTACTTTTATGATTTAAATGGTGTAGGAGACTGCACTCTGCAAGTCCACAGGCAATATAAAACTGAGAAGAGTGGTTGGTTCCACCAGCTGGCAGACCTCATCAGGCTAGAGAAATGGGTCTGGCAGAACATCATGACTGAGTGCTGAGGCCATACTGGAGTATTGTGTCCAGTTATGGTACCCCTAATAGAAGAGAAAACACAGAGATACCAGAGAGAGCCCAGTGAAGGGCCGTAAAGATGATTTAGGGCTCAGAGTATCTCTCAGATGGACAGAAGAGTGTAAGAGAACTAGAACTCCTCTGCTTTGGGAAAAGAAGGCTCAGGGGATCTTCTCAATGTGAGGAAATGGAGAAAAGGGGGAGTACACTGTTCTCATTGGCACCTGCTGGCAGGACAAGAAGCAATGGGCACAACTTGAAACACAGAAAAAGATGTTTAAATATAAGAAAATAACTTTTTATAGTGAGAGTCAAACACTGCAACAGGTTGCCCAGAGAGGTTGTGGAGGCTTGATCCTTGGAGATATTCAAAGTGGACATAGTCCTGAGTTACCTGCACTTTGAGCTAGATGTTGAACTAGAGAGACTAGACAGGTCTTTTGCAATATCATCCTTTCTGTAACTTGTTTATTCTACCATGAGTATTTTTATCCTCTTTGGCACATGATTAAAACAAAAATTACAATGTGGAAAGCAAATGGTATGCACTGCTGATTGAGAGAATATCATTGTTCTTGAGATGATGAATCTCTGAAAAGAATGGTCCTCCATCCTTTTCTCAGTCTATCAGACTGATGATATGCATGAGGAGTCTGTAAGTTTATGAGGTTTGGGGAAAAGGTTGTCTAAAATGCAGAATTTTATTGTACATGTTAACACATAAGGTGGTCAAACGCTGTTCACAGATCTTTATAGATTACTAGCGAAAATTGAGAAGTGACTACAGAATTAATTGTGTAATGCTGCCCACAAGTTTCTATTTTCATACAGAGAAATTGGTGTAGATATGTTGTAGGTGTATACATTATGTTTTGTTAGTGCACCTGGCTTTATCAAGGATGTTTAGTCTGATTAAAAAATAGGTATAATTTCATTCATTTATCTCAGATGAATTGTAGACAAAACTTTGAACCTACCACTTTCAAGTAGAACTTCAGTAATCTAATTTCTTATGATTTCTTATCTTTGCTCTTAAGAAGGCAGGTCCTAATTTTAGCTAATGAGAATCTTACTTTATGGTCTTTTAGAACTCTTTTTCATTAGTAGCAAATGAACATATCCCTAGACCAGTGGTCACACACCCCTGTGTTCTGGGTATTTCTGCACAATCTAGATAAGTGCAGTGTCATAATTTAGAACAGTTATTTCCCTACCCAAATTGTCACCAGATTCCAGGGAATGCTTCTGATGCGTGGTATGATATTCAGTTAGCAAGATATATCAAAAGGAAGGCCTTTGTTGACTCCTAATTTATGGATAATATTTCTTTTGAGAATGACAGTCCTGATATCCATATATAAATGGAAATATATATATATATATATAGTCTGAGGGTCAGAGCGTGAGGTGCACACCCCAATAAGGCAGCTTGGTATTGGCAATGAGAAAGTGCCTGAAGTTGGACTCAGAGAACATGATGCCTGGATGTCTGGACCTCGGAATACTCACCCATATGAAGAGTTGGTCTTTGTAGCTGTCATGACAGCAGGCAATCTGAGAATGCACAAAACAGGAAACCATTGAGGTGCTCACCTACCTTTTGAAAGATGTCTGGGACAAGTGGGAACTTTGAGCCTTTCTAGTGAGTCCAAGACATCTGGAGAAATCATGGGATTTCATGCTGGGATGGTCACACCCTATCCTGTTCAGTCAGCTCTCAAATCTGTGCCAAAAAACATTGTGCCCTGACAAAAACATAATAGCATGGTTTAGCTACTTTTCTCTATCCTCCACTGACCTGGACCTGCCAGCCTTGGCCTCACCCATCCAGTCCGTCTTCCAGGTCTTGCTCTCTTTCCACATCTATACTACTCCCCCATGGCCAGTTATACTGGTACTGCTGTGTTCTCACCTGTATCTGATATTCTGTGTGCTGCTGCTACATCTCATTTGTTCCTTTAGCTTCTACCAGCCCAAAAGTGATGCAGTTTGTGTTTTACCTTTTTTCTTTTGTATGTTCTCTATATATTCTTTACATATATATTTGTAACTCTGTCACCTATTTTATTAGTAGCTCCTTTTCCATGGCCTCAGGGAACTAAGCAGAATGACAAAACAAATTCCAGAGCTCCAAGCCCTGGGAGGCACAAGGCCTCATGGTGTCTTGGCTCTTCCTGGGAACCAAGGCTGAGAAGAACTCTTTGAGATACATTCTCATGGACAAAGTACAACTAGTGCCAAGGGGGGACTCCAGAGAAGGGGCTTGACCTGGAGGGGATTTGCATCACCACTTGTCCTACTAATTGGTGCTTTTTATCAATTATGCTAATTTCCTAAAACCTATAAAAATGTACTCACCCCTGGGGGGGAGGGGGTGTGGGCTTTTGTGGGCATCTTTCCATAACTGCTCCTGAAGGCCTTCATTAAAGATCCTCTTTTATATTACCTCCTTACTAAAATTATCTCGAGTTTCATCTCCAGGTTGGGAAAAAGGCAGCAAAAGCATCATATCTAAATCTGGGGTTCCAGAAAGAAATCCCCAGCCATGCTTGTCTGTCATGTAAAAAGAGGAGATTTCCTTGACCCTTAGTGTTCAATTTGTCTGTCAGCATCCCAGGAAAGCCGAGCCCCTTGTGCCTGAGCAATCTGTCAGTGTCCCATTAGGGGGACCCTTCACTGAGCAGTCCTGCTGGATGAAAAGGCAGGACTGGCTTGTTCAGGGAAATGCGTCAGGAGCAAAAGGTGCTGATGCACCCTCAGCAGGTGTTCCTCTTTACTCCATTATGTTCCCTGCTGCTGGGGACTGCCAGCCCGTGTGAAGGTCTCATATCAACAGTTTAAAGAATATCACTCTTTATTAATTTAAAATTGTGATAGTTTAAAGTTCAAGGATTTCTGGTGAGGGGATAGTATCTGACTGCAAAAATGTATTCAGAGCAATACATTACAAGCTCTAATCCCCAATAATATGTTCAGTGTGCACAGAGTGTGATTCTTACACGACAGGTGTCCCTAGAGGGGAGAAGATGGTTCAGTGCATCGACTGAACCCAGCAGTTAAAATGGAGTCTTCCCTGACTTTCCCCCTTCTCAACTTGATTTTACACTATTTCTCTATGTTTAGGTGGAGCTTGAGTGACTCTAGTCATACATGTCTTTGTTACTGATTGGTGTAAGATTTCCTTGCTTTATTTTAAAGATACAGTCAAAAGGAATTTCGAGCCCATGCCCAGTGAGGGGTGGCTGTACCATGGAGATGAGTAACTTTGGGATGGAGGTGTGAGTTGATATTACAATGAGGGTACAGCGAACCAAGTTCATCTGAGGAGAGAGATTTCGCCACAGCTGTTGGCTCAGCAGCAGGACATCTCCTCCCCTATCTGCCCTGTCTGATGGGTGTTCTGTGGTTTATCAGCTGCAAAGTACCATCAGGTTCCTTTCCCTTCAGGGATTTCAACAGAGCCTGGCCACGATGTCTCCACTCTGCTCCACCCTCTGTTCCATCCCCTTGGCAGGTGTGTGTGCATGAGGAGTCACTGTGGAATAAGTTTCGAGCATGCCAGCTGCTTTCCAGACAGGGAGCAGTGACTGTATTTTACCCCAGAATTCCTGTATCATTATAATATCTGTTAGGATGCAAATATAACTCCTCAGTGTCCTCTAATTAACCCCTAGCCATCTTTCCTCCTTGTTCTTTCCTCCTTTCTCTGTCACAATCTTAGCTCATCCTCTCGCGAAGTCCTATGCTCAGGTTAAGCCAGTTTTGGAAGCTGAAGTATTCCAAGTTCATCATTTTTATAGTGAAATAAAAGGCAGACATTTAAAAGTTCATCACAGCCCATATGGAAGTTGTTTCTTGGAAAATTTAAAACATTGGTTTTTTTTCCTTTAGAAATTGGAGGTTTTCTGAGATGGAAAAGTTGAATATTTTGCAGCATTTTATAGAAAGTAATTATAATTATTACCTGCTTTCTACTGCAAACACTGGAAATCAAGGTTTAGGGATCTGAGTTACAAAGAAGATGCTTAAAAAAATGTTGAAGAATCCAAGTAAGAGAACGGACAAGGCCAAAATGTTGTAGTAGTGTTATTAGTTGTATCAGGATAAAGAAACTTAGCAAGGTCTTTTCTCCCAAAGCTTTCTTACTCAGTCTGAGTCTTTGTGATGGTGAAGACAAAGTACCTAAGAGACTAATCAGTCTAAATAGTAACACTGGATTCCTGTGGCAATCAAATGAAGGTAAAACTAATGTAAAATTACTATAGAATTCCTTCCTTTTTTGTAACTATCTTAAATTTTCTAAGAAAATTTATTCAAGAGGCAACTTCCTTTCAAGCATTTTGACTGTCTTTCAGTACAAGTGCATAACACACTGAATGTGGGGAGAAAAGGTCTCATGCTGCTGTAAATATCTGGTCTTCCATGCCAGATTTCAAGATGAATTTTTTTAGACAATTTTTAAACAGTAGTCAGACAGGAATGTCACTGTCTCTTCATCCTGTGTGATACGTATGCAAAGTGACAGTTGTGGGCACAATTTAAGGTTTAAATGGCAAGTGACAGGTGTTGACCAGTCTATAACTTTACTAAGACATATTTTCTTAATTTTAGTATATTTTTAATATGGTAGATTTTTAATCAGAACATAAAATCCATGCCCATATCAAGCATGGCTAACTGTGGTCTTATTATAGTGCCATAAATACAGAAACTCCTAAAGATCTGTGTCTCCTAACTTCTGAATGACTTTCACCTACTGTCTGAAGTCACCTAACATGATCTTTTATATGCATCATACATGAAGGAAGAAAAAGCCTGTCAGTCATGCAGTATCTCATGCATGGTCAGAAACTCACTTGGGATTTTCTAGTGTATTCTGCAGCTGCTCTCCAAAGACCATTCATTTTAATTTGCCAGCCTGTTTAAACACGAAGATGGCTATGAAGATTAAACTTCTGTCTTAAAAGAATGATTCAGTAGCATAATGATATGAAGCTGTATGTAATTCTGAACCTGTATCATGGTTCCTGTGGAGTGATAAAAGCATCAGGCTGTTGTTGCATGCTGAATGGATTTCAGCTGTATTTGCTGTAATACTGAAAGACAACTCACACACTATTAATGAGAGACTCAGAGTAACATAGCTCTGTTGGTATCTCATTTAAAAACATCTGTGTCTTTTAAAATGAAAACTGCTCTTTATTTTTCATTTACTCTGTTTGAGTCTGCCTTGTCAGTCTCTCTAACAAGACACCTACCTATGTTTCAGCCAAAAGAAAAATGATCAAGTTTCAGGATAACACAATGATTTTAACTCAGGGCTTTAATCTAAGTAGCATATGGCTTTTGTTCAGTGTGCCATTGGTCCATATTTTTGCATACACAAAAATGTATTTCCATTAACAAAATCAAACACGAACCTATAATTTAACAGCCTGCATTTGTATGGGTATCCAAGTCAAGAATCTAGTAGTGCTGAGCCAATAAGAATCATGGTGTTTTAAACATTTTATTTGGAGATTCAATGCTCTCAACAGATTGTATTATTATATTCCACTCCCTGAACTATATACAAATAAGAAGAAAGACAAAGACAGGAAATGGATATTGTGAATTTTAGCATGTAGGTGCTAAAATTCACGTGGTATGTGTATATCTGAACAGTAATATCATTAGGGAAATAGTGTACTCTTAGAATGTCTTTGTGGAAAAGTATTGTGTTGATTAGACTAGATCTCAAATTGTGCTGTATTTCATTTAATCAATGACTTTCCAACAGTCAAGATACAACCCTAAACCCTGTATTTCTTGAAAACAAAATTTGTTGACTTCAGATTTGTATGTCAGATTTTGAGAAAAGGATCAAGAGTTCATATTTTTCCCAACTTGGCATGACTAGGTGCACATTTCAACAGAACACTTTGGGGCGACTTTAATTTGTATGATTTGCTCTTTTAATTTAGAAAAACAATACAAAATAAAATAGTTTATCCCTGCGTTGCATGAGATAAGGCCAACTCTCAAAAAGTCAGGGCCAATTTACTGTAATTTGGAGAATAAAGTAGTGGGAGTTACTATGTAACAGATCCAACTGAGTGTGAGACAGCAAAACTTATAGTATTATTTCAGAGTTCTGAAAATTAATCCTCATCCTCATTTAGGAGACATTCATGTAATAGCATAAAGCCTCTTAGTCCTTAGGGAAGTGCCATGGACAGTGCTTCCCATTACATCAGAGATTGAGCTGTCTGTACACTGAAATCAATACAGCCAAGAAGTTGATTTGGTATATCCCCTTTCTCAGCTGTGATTCATCATTGCAAGTCATTTTGCTTTCAAAGACTTTTTTCCTCTAGTCTGACTGTCCTGAGCAACCAAAAATACAAGTTAGGAAAACAGCACTATCAGATTGTTTTTCCACTGAGAAGCCATGAGCTGTTTACCTCTTTCCTTTTGAAAATGGTCTACAGAAACATGAGAAAATAAATTAAAACCATCAGGATATGTCCCCATTTTTTTTTAACTACTGCTAACAGTGTTAGCAGTTTACTCACAATGTAGCAGAGAAATTTGGAGAAATAATGGCCAAATGATGAATATGAGAGTGGGACAAAAGAAAAAGCTTGCCACAAAAGCAGTGAGATGAATCTTGTTTAATTCCAGCAATGTAAGAATTAGGCTTCCGAGCTAATGTATTGGTCTAGGATCTCTCTGCAGTCAGAACAGACAAAGAATCACCTCATGGAGCTGGTTCAACTGTTGATATTTAGTGATAGTGTTCAAAATTCAACTCCAGATAATACCACCAGATACCTTGATTTATGGTGAGCTAAGTAACTTCTAATTTTGATTGATTCTGTTGACTAATAGTCCATTGAATATAAGGAAAATTCAATAAACAGCATACCTACAGACGTGTTTGTAAACACCTGCATCTGTGTGATTTAATTCTGAACTGAATTCCTTCAAAGCTGGGTAGCAGGTAGAGAGAATCTCTGCAGAGACCTCCATTGCCAACCATCTGTTGTATGCTGCCACCTACACACTCTTAATTCACCATAGATGTAAGACAGATGTATTATTTTAAGTTTCAGTGAAAGAAGTTTAATCTAGTGCACTTGAAACATATTTGAGGTAGACTTGTAATGCACAAAGAAAAGAAAAGAAAAGAAAAGAAAAGAAAAGAAAAGAAAAGAAAAGAAAAGAAAAGAAAAGAAAAGAAAAGAAAAGAAAAGAAAGAAAAGAAAAGAAAAGAAAAAGCTAAAACACCAAAAAAGAAAACACTGAAAGTAAAAGGTATTTGTACAGAAATTGTTTGGGTTTAGAGTCATAAATTTCATCATTTTTGAATAGAAAGTAAAATGTTTGTTTCTTCTAAAATCTTACTATGTTTGATACTGTGCTATCAACAAGAGACTGAAAAAGTACATCTGTACTCTAGAAACAGAAGTTTGTAGAGGAAAATCAGGTCATGATTCCACAGGAGAGTGTGTAAGAATGAGCTCAAACTAACTAACGTGAAGTCTGCTCAGATGTTTCTGGTGTATGCTGAGATGAGTTACCCGTAGAAGAGGCAAAAGAGAGACTTGACTTTTGTCAAGTGAGTAGCTACATAAGGAACAAGAAACTGTTCCTTGAAAACTTTCCAAATCTAGTGAGCAACATTATAGCAAAATCTAAGATTAAAGCCTGAAGTGAGTAAAATTTGGATTATGATGTAAGGCATGAATGAATAAGGTACAAGAAAACATTTAGATAAAGAAAACATGAAAATTCAGGTAAACCTGGTGCCAGATATCAGAGATCACAGAGATCATAGTGGCTTTCTCAGTCTTGGACTATTGACATCTAGAAATTGCATGATGACTTAAACAGAACAGGATCATTGCTGATCCTGGTAGAAAACATGGCTTTTTTTCTGTGGGACTTGGTGATGATCAAAGATTTATACCCAATGACAAGATTTAGCAATCCAAAATAAAATTATATATCTTTAATATTTCTTCAAACTTCTCTGAGAATTAAAATTGCCACACTTGTTATTGTAGTAAATTAAAGTAGTGGTGTCCTCTCTCCTCAATTTTCTTGTAGATGAAAAGCAATTCTTGTTCAAAGCCAAAAAAGCTGGAATTTTAAGTGCATGTTAGATTCTGGTATACTGGGTATCTCCAGCAGGTCATTCTGACCTTCTGTTGGATCATTCTGCTCAGCTGGCTCTTTGATTGCTTGCCTGCTAGCAGGAAAAACCTTCTCTACTTCAGATGTACTCTGATTCTGTCACCTGCCTTTATTTTTTTATCAAGTGTTGACAAAAACTGGAACAAAATAAAACCTCTTCAGAGCCTGAGTATTAGAAATCCTTAGCTCTTTTTGTGGCCATGCACTTCAGCCTTGTTGCAACTGGAAGAGGCCACGTGCCTTCTATGGCCTCATGAATCTATGTGGCTTTGTTGTAGCCAGTGACACTGCTGATATGAGAGAAGAACATCATTAAAAGAAAAGATTTTTGGGGAACATCATGGAAATTCAGCTTAAAATTGGTTTCTATTTTGTTCACTACTCAACGGGATGTTTTTAATGACTGAGCAAACAGGGTTAATTAGGATACTTTGAAAAATGCCATGAAGATGCATTGCATTGTTGATGTAATTCTTTACCTCATGATATCTACTCAATTCAGAGGATCAGTGTATACTAACTGTTGGAAAAAAAATTGAATATGTGGTTTTTGGGTAAAGATTATTTGGACATTACAGATAGGGATTACACAGTCCGAGGATTTTACTTATACAGACACAATACAGGACAAATGAGAAGAGACAAAAAAGTTGATGAAGGTTTTATTTACTCAGGAGATTTACTGAAAGAAAGCACTAAGCAGGAATTTCTTAGCATATGAATGGACCTGGATACACATCTCTGTTTAAAGTACTTTAATGGTAGTGTATGGACAACTATGTTTTTTTACCAACTTCAGTCTGAACACAGATTATTTTCCAATTTTCTACTACTTTACATAGAGAAAAAAAGATAAGATGAATCACAAATCATCCCTTTGATATTGAGTCATGAGACTACTTTTTGGAAGGTATGCAAATCTAAAGTAATAAAAACAAGCAATAAAGTAATACAGTCGTCTTCATTAACACTAGGCAATAGCAGATTACTCATCTTTATGCAGGCTAGCACATGAGGTGAGTGAAGCATGTGCTTTGTTAGCAAGTCTCAGTAATATGTTCTGAAAACAAAGAATCAGTAAGGATCCGAAAACTGCTTCCATTCAAGATTAGCATAAGTTAGCCTGTTTATTAATCTTTTCTGTTTATGCAGGTAAATGGAAGTGCACGGGTGCACATAGATTTGCAGTATTTGTAGTGCAAGTAGAATATTGTTACAATCTCATTCTCCAGATATTTCTGAAAAAAGAATAGAAAAAAGTACTAATCCTCAAGTTTCTTACTGAAGAGATTTTACTGATCACTGTCTGTATAATTAATAAAGATATTGAACAGTACTGGTGCTGATGTGGAGATACACCACTTGATACTGTTTTGTATTTGGACATCGAATGACTGACTGCAGCTCTTTGAGTGCATCCATCCAGCTTGTCCCTTATCCATCAAAGATATCATCCTTCAAATCCATCTCTCCTATTAGAGACAAGGATGTTGAGTGAGACCATGCTAAAGCCCTTACGGAGGCATTAGTTGCTCTAAGCCACTCATGCAGACACTCCCACCACAGAGGCCACATTTAGTCAGTCCTAGGCACCTTATTCAGGTGACCCTACTCTGAGCTGGAAGTAGGACTAGGCAATCTCCAGAGATGCCATCCAAACTTAACACTTTTGTGATTTTTGACTATGCTTGGAATTTTGGGGAGTGTCAAATTAAAGAGCAGCATTACTTCTTTTTTTTTTTCAATCCAGATGTTAAACTGTAAAAGTGCCTAAACAAATATGTCATCCACAAAGTTGTGAACTCTAAATATTTTTATTGATTATTATTTGTAGTAGGCTGCTGAATGTATGAGTAAAACCATCTTTGTTTTAAATATGGATTATTTGATGCAGTGTGACTGAAGAACCAAAAATATGTCACTTGCTTCCATGTAGAGAAAACCAAGTTGTTTGGTGAGGCTCTTTATCAACAACAATGCTGTGAATTGGAAAAACCTAAATGTATTCTCACCACTTGCCCTGTTGATTATCATCTCCCAGAAACTGTTATGGTTATTAAAAAATTGATGTTGTAAATCAGGATAGTCCAGATTAGTGTGAAAAATCTAATCTAACAGTTACTGGTTTCACTAAAACTTTCTCTAAGATGGTGAGTTTTCCTTCTTCCATATGCAGACAACCCTTTGGACTGAGTTATGAGGAAAAACTGGACAGCTGAATTTAAGTTATCAATTTTTTTCAATCAGCTACTTTATTTGACTAGTGGTCAACTTTCAAGAAGGAGTCAAACACAATTTGCTGTGAATATGTTAGATCTAACTGTCAAAGAATCATCTCTGTTTTTTATTAACAAGAGCTGTTACAATTGCAGATTATCTCAGTTAGTAAAATGGATTGTTTTTATTCAGCACTTTGTCTCACAAAATGAAGATTCTATCCTGTGCTACCATTACCTTTTCATAGTGTTGGATTTCCAAGTAACACATGTGTTTAGTATTGAGTATAAAGCATAAACTTAGCAAATATAAAGGAAAAATAGAATTATCATTTTAATAATCAGAAAGAAGATTATTAAGAGAAGAGTTTAGCCATGTAGAAGCAGAATAACAAAACCCTGGTACTCCTTTAGCAGAAGTTTAAAGCAGACCTTAACGCTTTTAAAGTTTGTAGTGCCTCTGGAACTCATAGGCCCAGACTTACCTCTCCTAATTTCAGCTGCTTAACTGAGGAACTTTGCTGTTCAATGAAGAGAGGAAATGACAGATATTTTCAGAAGGCAGTTCACTCTGATCTGTGTTCTTAGATAAGACTGAATTACTGTAGACACCTATTTCTTTTTATTACTGAAAGTCCCAGGTGATTAGATAACTCAGCCATCTGATAACAGTCATCTCAGCTGACTGAGATGTATAAATGTAAGGAATCTAATGTGCCTCTTAATTTGGGTTAGCTGTGGAGGCGAATTTTCACTGGAGCTGAGTTGTTCCTCAAGTTCTAACAGTGAAGGATCTGAAACAAATGCCATCAGTGTGGATTTTTACCTGCATCTATCTTTGGGATGCCAGTCTCAGTGGGTCAAGAAAAAGGGAAGAGTCCCAGCCCCAAACTTTTCCTCCTGCCAAAATGATTTAAGAAAAGAACAGGGGATGTCTTACAAATCAATTTGCAGTCCTTCAAGTGTCCAGAAGTACTTTCTTCATGGCTCTGGAGACTGATGTAGCTCTACTCTTTCTTTATTTTCTTCACTGACAAAATGCCACAATTCTTTCCTGATGCTGAGATAGACAGGAAATACTTTTTTCCCATGCTGTAAAAATGAAAATTTTTAAAAATATATGGCCATTGTGAGTTACAACTCTGAAAACAACTATTGCTCTCTGCTTTGAAAAGACTGCTACTCTAATTTGCTTGTATTTAAACCTGGAAGGGATATCAAACAGAGAAGATATGTTTTTACCTGGTACACCCCTCCTTTTTGATTTTTCCCCCTTTGGTTTGGTTTGTTTGTTTGTTTTTTACAAAATTCAATCCTTAAAATAAGTTAATCCCTTAATGGATTGGACTGGGCTACTAACTATGCTGATCTCCAATTTTTGCTATTGGCACTTTCAACACAAAGATGAAGTCTATTGTTGTTTTGTCTATGTCCTGATATTGCCACTACTGTCAGTATGGTAAATTTGTACTGCCCAGCAATTCAGAACAAGAATAAAGAACAGAAAATATAAGCTCAGATGTATTTCCGAATTTTCTAGTGCATCATTTAAATGATTCAGTTCTTGTGTTGTTTTTAAGCTTGTTTTCTCCAAAACATTTAGCATTCACTGGTTGAAAGCTAGCTCTTGCATCTACAAAATTTCATGTGCTTGATTCCCAGCTGTTTCAGCAATCTTAAATCACTATCCATTCTTGAAAATTTAGACCGTGCTTCAACATTTTTAATTCTGTAACTTGTTATTGGCAAAGAGAGGTGAGAGTTGGATAAGTATGGGATAAGCTGAATAACCAAGACAGGAATCAACAATAGTAAGATTTGCATAGATCTTGTGTTACCTGAAAACAGAGATAAACATAATACGTAATAAATAAATAAAATTAACTTCAAAGTCAGAATTACACATTGAAGTGTTGTACATAATTCAGTAGTTTTTTCAGAATTTTTAGGTGTTTGAGAGTTTTCTTAAAATCTTGCTGCAACAGGCTGTATACACTTAAAAAAAATGTAGCCTTCTGTTGAGAATGAAGACAATGTCAAGACAGCAAAATGACATGAGACCTGAATACCTTTAACAATCCTTCCCTATCCAAAATTATTTAAATTACTGTGGAGTCATGCTTTCAAAGAGAATGGGGTGTATTTTGGAGAAGGAAGGTTACTGACACTATTTTTTTTCTGCAGAAGTGTATTAATTCTGATGTAGTGACTACAAATATGCAGAACAGTTGGCCAACCATCTCTACCAGGAGCTGAAGGGCCAATGGGCTGCAGCCTAAGAACACTTGAAAATGCTCACAGAATTACATGCAAAGTGGTTCATGTGACAAGAACAATTGCTTCTGTCAATTCCACCAGCTTTCTGATGTTTTATACAGATGACACATTTTCATTTCATAAACTTACAGTTTCATCCACATTCTGGGTCACTCAGAAGTTCTGGATAGATATGGTAGAAGAGATGCAATGCTAAATATGCTTTGTAGACCATGTGTCCTCTTCAATATTCCTGCTAGCTTTTCATGCTTATTTAGAAAAGAGGGAAATAGATCAGGAAAAAAATCATAGAAAATGTGTCAGAGTAGTATGCTGCAGAAAAAGAGCAACAGCATAGAAGGAAGGCTTTTTGTGATCATCAGCAAAGAGGGAATACTGTTTGCTAATAGTAGAAACATCCCTTTTATTAATTCAAAACCGAATATTAAACTTTTGATCATCTAATGAACAGAATCCTTATCAAAGATCTTGTCTTGATGGACCTTGTCTTTCTGTATTGGAAGTTTTCAGCCAGAATGGATGCAGAGCTATGTTTCTAATAAATCAGAAATAACTTAAGATATGATTTACCTGTTATGCCCTCCATTGAGTACTGACAGATGCAGCCATACTGGGATGGACCTGTCTAATTCTAGTGCTGGACAGATTTCAAGCAAAATGTCTTCTCTTTGACTTTTTGAAACTTAGTGAAACTGTGAACTTCTCCTGGCTTTTCTGATTTTAAATCAGTATTTTGTCAACACATTTTAACCAAAATCGTGCATAATTTTTAATTTTTTAGTCTTGTGGTTTTCTTTGCTCTTACTTTCTGGAAGAGACCTGTTATTTTTCAGGAGTGAAATCTTTCTCCAGATTCGGAAGTGACTTCTTTCTCATTTCTATGTACAAGTTCATGAGGTATCATGTAGAAAATGTGCATAAATAAGTGTGTTACAAAATGGCAAAAGGTGAAGAGCTTTTAAGGAAATAATTTTTTTAAAACTCCCTTTATTTCTTTTGCCTCATGTAATTTCATTTTATTTACACAGAAAAAGAATTATAACGCTAAAAGCAAGGGCCCTCCAAATGAAGGCAAGTAATGAATGAAGAATTAAACTGTCCACCAAGTAGAACAGATTTGCTGATCAGTGAGTCAAAGAACCTTGCCTTTACCTCCTGAAGAGCATATGGATAAAAAGCCTCAATTCATTCCCAATCTTTAACTGTTGGTGGTATCATTGTTTTTCTTTCTGCATCGTCTGTTTCCAATCATCTATAACCTTAGGTCATCTAGGAGGTCAAACAGAAACAGAACTTCACTTCTAAGATTTAAATATCTGTGGTTTGGTCTTTACCACTGAAACCAACTGCAGCTTTGTGTTTTAACTTGGACAAACTACCTTCTTTGATAGAAAGCTGTCAACTGCATTTCTAGTATCAGAGGTTATATGGGTTATGGCTCAGTGGAAACTTGAAATAATGATATTTTAGTTTTTTATTCTTTTGCTACACCTATTAGATTATCACATTTGGTTTATTTAGACTATGGTCCAGATCCTCAAGTGGAATATGAACCAACAAATAAAAACACCAAACCTCAGAACTGATTCTACATTTCCAATCTAAAGGGCTTAAAGGGTGCTAGTATTTCAGCTTTCACTAGTCATTCTTCCACACCAAACAAAGAAACTAGATTTGCCATCTTCTAGCTTCTAGACACAGCTGAAATAAATGAGAAAGAACAAATGTGTGGTGGCTAAGGACCATTTTTCTCCATTTGTTTTCATGCGTCAAAACTGAATGAGTACTCTGCAATTTACAGCTGAATCAAGAGGAGAAATCAGAGGGAAGACACATTCTGCTGAAGCTCTAGGTTGCATCAAGAGCTGAATGATAATTCAAACCAGTTCTCAAAATAAGCACAGAGCTAAAATCAGCATAGTTTTGGCACGAAAAATAAAAGGGTGTTTCTTTGCTGCAAATTGTTAGATATTGTTACATACAGCAGGTCACCTGGGAAAAAAATACAAACTATTTTCTGCACAGCATTTACAAACCTGAAAGTAGATGCTCATGGTTCACCATGTTATTGCAAAGATGCTTGAAGATGTGGTCAAGAAGTCATTTGATAGGTGTACTCCTCTTATGGAATGGGTTTAGAGAGATCCTCTGTCCATTGTCTGAGCAGACAAAGTACAAGATGGCTCTGGGCTGATCATAAATTAGGTACTTTAATACTAAAGCTCTGCTATGAGAGCAGAAGAGTTGGGTGTCCATGTCCAAAGAAGCTACTGAGTTTTTTCGTTGAGGGACTCGAAATGGACCCATGGAAGTGAATTCCTGAGTCTGACCATTCACTAACGAAAAGAAATAAATCCAAGTCACAAGAAAATAAAACCAATAGTTAAGTGTGTCAAGAGGACATCTATTCAATGGATACTTGTGTCAGTACAAAAAGAAGCAAAGGAAAATGTTTATTGTCAAAATTAATTTTGGGCTATGTGCTTCATACATTACATTTTGCTTATTCCTGGCTGCTTGTGCTCTCTTTCACCTTAATATAAATGCTTTGGGTTTGTTTTATTTTTGTTTGTTTTATTATATGCACAAAAATATAAACTCCTTGAAAAGAGGAAAGTATTGACTACCTTTAGCCTTGAGAGGAAGGGTTTCATTTTCCCAGGTGCTTGAATGAACACTCATCTGGTTTTGTTTTGTAATTTCACAAAGAACTCACAGATTTTGAACCTGACCCTTCATCCTGCTGACAAAACTTGGCAGAATTGTTCCAGTGATATAATACAGAAATGCAATGCTGAGTTGTACCTTCCCCTGTGATGTAATGCACCTACAAGTGACCTTACAGAAAGTGACTCATAATATAAATTTGTCATAGATGTAGAGAAAAAAAAGGATTGCTTTTATCTGAATGAAAGTAGGGGCAAATGATTGTGCTGCAAGTGCAGCCATCTTCCTGCATCCAACAGGACAACAAAAATTATACTGCTAGCTTTGCTTTATCAGTGGGGAAGATTCTGTCATTTTATTTCATTTGCAGCAACAGATGTGTCTTAAGCAGGTTATTTGGGATGTTGTCATGGTTTAGTCCCAGCCAGCAACCAGACCCCAGACAGCCACTTGCGGTTTCTGCCCCCAGCAAGACTGGGGAGAGAACTGGAAGGAAAAGATTGAAAATTCATGGACTGAGACAAAGGCAGTTTAATAGGGAAACCAAAAGCCACATATACAAGCAAAGCAAAGCAAGGAATAAATTTACTGCTTCTCGAGGGCAGGCAGCTTTTCAGCCATCTCCAGGACAGCAGAGTCCCATCACATGCAGTAGTTACTTGGGAAGACAAATATCAACACTCCAAATGCCCCCCCATCTCCCATTTTTCCCTCCACTTTATGTACTAAGCATTATGCTCTGGAATATCCTTCTGGTCAATCTGGATCGTCTGTTCTGGCTGTGTCTCCTCCCAAGCTTCCACGCACCCCCAGTTTCGTCATTAGCACGCCAGTACAAAAAGCAGAAAAGGCCTCAGCTCTGTGCAAGCCCTGCTCAGCAATAACAAAAACATCTCTGTTTTATCAACCCTGTGTTCAGCACAAATCCAAAACACAGCCCCGTACTAGCTACTGGGAAGAAAATTAATTCTATCTCACCCAAAACTAGCATCGATTTCAAGAGAAGAAGTTGTTCTGTTATAGGCAAAATGAAACAGGAAATGGGGTTAGTATCAGAGACAGAGGAAGAAAATGTAATATTGGGAGTTAAGAGAATATGTAAATAAATATCCCATAATGAGAATATCAACTAATAACTCTCCCCCTAAAAACACCCATGAAAGTTGGCAGTATGAAACAAAGAAAACCTTAATAATTCCATCATTAAAATTCTGAGCACCTAATATTATTGATTGCAGTATTGATTACTGAATGTTAAAAAAAGTAAAAGTCATTCAACTAATGACACAGTTCAGAGCCAGAATTTCAGTGGAAAAGCTCTGAGTACAATTTTCTTTACACTAATTTCTTCTTGTATGCTTTTTCTGGTGGTTTAAATTATGCATATAGTAAAAACACAGGTAAATATATTTAGAAGTGCAAATATTGATGTGTGTGGAAAATTTTGCAATCGTATAAGTGAAATAAAGGCAGATTAAATTATAGCTGATTTTGATTTTGAAAAAAAAACCAGTTGCATACTTAGGTGTGTTTTGCATTCTATTAAAATCTCTGCTACAATATCACAGTAACTGAAAGTATCTATGATAAGGCTGACCCTTCATGCTCTCTCCACTTCCTTAGATTATTGCATTATACTTTAACTATAATGGAGTTAATACCTTTTTAATTTTTTAAATTTTAATTTTTTTAAATTTTAAATATGTGCCATTGAATTGTCTGTTCTAATAGAGCTGAATTGCCTATAGATGATAGACACAGAAATTTAATATATCTATATAGTGAAAAAATTTAATGTTGCTAAATACTGAATATATCAGTTTTTGGTGAGTGGATCTGTGGATTTCTGAAATGGTGGATCACACAGAGGCAAGATTTATTGCTGAGAATTAAAACCTCAATTAATTAGCTTTAATTATTACTTGATATAGTTCTTATTAGTTTTTAATGTCCCTGAACAAGACTCAGCTTCTATACATGTGAATATAATTTCTTCAGCTGGGACATTTTTTTTTGAACATTTTGATGGGCTTGAGCCCAGCATTCTACAAATCCTGAATGTTAAACTTTGAGTAGATTGAGTGAAAGACAGAAAATAAGGCTAGAAGCAATTTTTTCTTGAATGAGTCATCTTGAAAGGGTTATTTTTCATTGGTGCTAGGTTTTTAAATGATGAAACAGGAAACCTCACAAACAGCTGAGTGATTTGGTTGTGAGACTGTGCAGGGTACTAAGGAACAGCTGGTAAGAGGGGAAAGAGAATGAGGTATGCAATCTGCATGCACCAGCCCTTATGCTGAAGGAAATTGCATTTAACCATAAACTGGGATTTCTCAGATTGGATAGATTCCCTAAGAAGCAGACATGCTCTTGTATTCATTACTGGGTTTTGTCAGCTTATTCTGTCCCCACCTTTTTTTCCACTTCATGAATGAGTACACATTGGAAGCCATGGAAGGCAATTGGTTGCCCAAATTCCTGATAAGGGAGGACCTTTGCATTTGTAGAAGGATCAAAATTTATAAGAAATTTTTTTGTTTTTGTTTTTGTTTTTGTTTTTGTTTATTTTTTTTTCTGGGTTATGATTCCGTCTGTTAAAGGAGTTAATGTAGTCTTGAAACACTAATGAAGAACCAGATGAGGGAATATCCAAGGCCACTAATCTGGGTGGTATAATTCTTAAAAAAAACTGGAAAATTGGGCATACCTTACCACTTTTCCATTTATGTCTGTAGTTCTAACATATTATATTACACATTTATTCAAATTTTGACTATAATTAAATGTAAAAGTAAATGTTTAGTTTTAATGGAAACAGAAGCCTCTTCCTTACATTGTCACAGAGGAATTCCCAGCTGTAAGCACTAGTTTATACTTTTTCTTACATAGAAACCCTGTGTTTAGTGAATTAATGATGAAAGTGCTTGATAAAATTTGCAGACAAGGCCAGTTTTTGAGAAATCACAAGAACTTTGGGAGGCACATAACAATTTTGATAAATTGAAATAATGGTGTGTAACAGTAAGAGGAAAACCAATGTAAACAGAGTCTACTCAGAAGAAAAGAGTCAGATACAAAATATAGACTAATAAATATAAAAGTATAACATAATAACTCCTGGGGTTTTTTTAAAGAATCTGGACATTATAAATGAAAGGGAAGGAATGAAGGCAGATTTTATATCTGGATTTACAAATTAAATCAAGGATAAGCTTTACTAGTAACAAAATTCCTGAGATAGAAATGTTTATTGGACACCATAACCCTGTTATTCTTCACTGTTCAACCCTGTTATTTCTTAAACTAAAGCCTGTGAGAAAGCTCTAATGAAATCTAAACCAAATTAGATTGCAGAAAGGGACCTAAGCTGGACATAAAATGTCTACCTTTTTATTGTCACTAGGGAAGCATTCATGTTCTGATGAGGATTTTACAGTGAAATCTTTGCAGGAATATGTTTGATTCAATGATTGCTCATCTGTCAGCTAAATTTTAAGATGAAAAAGACTCATGTACAATGGCAAATTAGCCTTGGCCAGCAGCCAGCCTCCCATCCAGCTGCTCACTCACTTCCCATCCTCAGTAGGACGGGGCAAAAAGTAGGATGAGAGAGCTTGTGGGCTGAGATAAATTCAAGATCACTTACCAGTGACCATTACAGACAAACCATGTTTGACTTGAGGAAAAATCATTTAACTTGTTGCCAATAAAAATAGATTCAGATAGTGAGAAACATGCATGAAGCCAACACATTTCCTCCCCCATCTCCTGACTCCCTTGCTCCCTGAGAAGTACAGGGGAAATGGGGAGCAGGGGTCTATGGTTAGAGGTTCCTCTCTGCTGGTCCTTCTTCCTCACTCTTTTCTTCTGCTTTGATATGGGTCATTTCCATGGGCTGCAGTCACTCAGGTGAAGTGTGCTCTGGTGTGAGGTCTCCATGAGCTGCAGTTCTTCAGGGAATATCCCTCTGACCTAACGTGGGCTCTCCATGGGCTGCAGTGCAGGTGTCTGCTCCCCATGTTCCCTCCAAAGGCTGCAGGAGAATCTCTGCTCTGGTGCCTGGATCACCTCCTCCCCTTTTCTCCTCTTTTCCCCACTCACACTTTGTTTCTCTCACTTTTTTAACTCACTCCTCACTGCCTGTGCAGTGTTTTTTTCCCTATGTTAAATAATCCTCAAGGCACCCGTGCCCCGGCCGTGGCCCAGCCGCACCCTGTGGTGGGCAGTTGGATCCAGCTGGAACCAGCTGTGTCTGGCTGGAACTGGCTGTGTCTGGCTGGAACCAGCTGTTTCCAGTTGGAACCGGCGATGTCCGGCTGGAACTGGCTGTGTCTGGCTGGAACCGGCTGTGTCTGGTTGGAACCAGCTGTGTCCAGCTGGAACAGGCTGTGTCCGGCTGGAACTGGCTGTGTCTGGCTTGAATTGGCTGTGCCCATGTGGAACCGGCTGTGTCCAGCTGGAACTGGCTGTGTCTGGCTGGAACCGGCTGTGTCCAGCTGGAACTGGCTGTGTCTAGCTGGAACTGGCTGTGTCTGGCTGGAACTGGCTGTGTCCAGCTGGAACCGGCTGTGTCCGGCTGGAACTGGCTGTGTCCGGCTGGAACTGGCTGTGTCCAGCTGGAACTGGCTGTGTCCGGCTGGAACTGGCTGTGTCTGGCTGGAACTGGCTGTGTCTGGCTGGACCCGGCTGTGCCCATGTGGAACCGGCTGTGTCCAGCTGGAACTGGCTGTGTCTGGCTGGAACTGGCTGTGTCTGGCTGGAACCAGCTGTTTCCAGTTGGAACCGGCTGTGTCCAGCTGGAACTGGCTGTGTCTGGCTGGAACCGGCTGTGTCCGGCTGGAACTGGCTGTGTCTGGCTGGAACTGGCTGTGTCCAGCTGGAACTGGCTGTGTCCGGCTGGAACTGGCTGTGCCCAGCTGGAACCGGCTGTGTCCAGCTGGAACTGGCTGTGTCTGGCTGGAACCGGCTGTGTCCAGCTGGAACTGGCTGTGTCTGGCTGGAACTGGCTGTGCCCATGTGGAACTGGCTGTGTCCAGCTGGAACTGGCTGTGCCCAGCTGGAACCGGCTGTGTCCAGCTGGAACTGGCTGTGTCTGGCTGTGCCCAGCTGTGTCCGGCTGTGTCTGGCTGGGGCAGTCCCGGCCTCCCCTCACGGAGCCGCCGCTGCTGCCAGCCTGGGCACCCGGAGCCTCCTACTGATGTACACGCTCAATGAACCACGTATAACTTCTGTAACAAGCACTAAAATGACCTCAGATCATCTTGCTATTTTTATTTAATGCTTTACTTTATATTCTTCATGGTTTTTTCCATCAAAAATTATAAGTATTTTGTGAGAAGATACGGTAGTCCTTAGGTCTGTTGCTGGGTCTACTCAGGAACTGTACAGAGAATGGGAGATTAAAGGCAAGGAATCAGCCCAGTGGTTTCAACACATAAAAAGCTTCCCTCCACAGTGTTGGCAAATATCACGATGTTTGCCTGTCTTTTGGAGGAGAAAACCTCAGTGTGGTGCTTAAAAACCTAGGGAAAACATCTTCATAATTTCATCTAAGGGTTCATAATTCTTTTAAACACAACTTCGATATTGCAGATGCATGGCCACCCACTGTTAGATGCAGAGAGAGTCATTTGACACTATACCCTTTGAAAAATCTTTAACATTTCCATGGTACATCCATATGTACATACCCCATCCCTGGGAAACATCCAAGGGTTGGACTGGGCTCTGAGCAACCTGATCAAATTGAAGCTGTCCCTGCTCATTGCAGCACCATTGGAGCAGATGACCTTTAAAGGTCCCTTGCAACCCAAACCATTCTATGATTCTATGATCTTCTTAATAATATTAGTAAAATAGGATTTGAATAAATAATTTTATTTTTTTTTTAACTTGAGTTCCTTTTACCTGTTTTTTTAAAATAAAAAGATAGGGCACCCAAACATCTGTTGTGATATGACCCTTACTCACTAGCATTTCTGCTTGTCTCCAGGGCAACTGATTTGATTTTTACTCATTCTAACTTCATTCTTAACCAGGTCTGATGGTGCTTTTTCTATGCAATGTATCTAATCAAGGAAAAGACACACATCCTGGGTACTTCTGCTCAAGTCATGGCACTAAGTTTGCTGTACAGTGACAAGAAGTGAGGCAAGGAGGTAAGGCCATGACACTTCAAAGTGCTTCATGCTATATTAGCAGGGACTGGCCATCTAGCCATTACAGGGGACATTACAAAGATTGCTCTATTTCCCATTAATTTCATAAGCCTCACACTGGGTTATCTGTGAATGCATGTGTATCACTTACAGTCACTTTTCTTAATAAATGATTCATATTTAATGGGAATAATAAGTGTTGCTGAAAGTTTCTAATATGATTTTTTTCACGGCAATTTCCTTCTCGCTGTTCTTTCAAAACACTTAATCATCCATGATAATAATTAGCAAATTCTTGTTAGCTGAAAGGGAAATCATATCTTACAGTATTTGCACCAGATAAACTCGATCCATTATAACCTGTCTCAGTACTATATTTTGCAGGACATGGGAGATGAATTCCCAAAGCATCAAACTATTTTTTATCATGAGCCTAAAAAAATTACCTCTCCTGATCATCTACTGTAAATATTTTCATTTGCCTTCAGTAGTAGCACAGCACTCTGGCTTAAATGATGAAGGAGAAATGAAAAACAAAAAGCTGTTGAACTCCATCATAAATAATGTACAGTACCAGGGGCCTTTTATGCCCTCAGTTATACATGTGCTTCTATTCAATGTATGTATTTAGTATATAAATTGGAGAATTTGGTTTAGTAAGTGATATTTTAATTTAATTGATGCTAAGAACAGTGAAAGTCTTCTAAAATTATGCTACTTTTGGTGGACTTAAGTGCAAACCAACAGAAGATGTGAGAGGGCAAGAAAGAGAGGCGGACACAGAACTGTGCTGAGATTAAAGGGGGGCCTCAGGAGACCATTAAGTCAGACCCCCTGCATAGAGCAGGGTGACTTAGAACAGGATGCTCAGAACCATGTCCAGTCTCTTTCTGAACATTTCCAAGGAGGGAGACTCCACAGTGTCTTTGGACAAGTTATGCCACTGTCACACTGTGAAAAGGTTTCTTAAGCTCATGGAGAATGTCCTGGGTTTTGGTTTGTGCTCCTTGTCCCGTGTTCTGTCATTGGGTGTTACTGAGTAGAGCCTGTCCTTCTTTTCTCCTTTCCCTTTCATCATGTATTTATATACACTGATAAGATCTCCACCTCCTGAGCCTTCTGTTCTCCAGAAGTTTTCCAGGCTGTGGAGAGCAGCCTTTTCTCTGCTGTTGTCCCCCTGTTTGTAAGGCCAGACAACTCTCTGTAGAGGGCTGTCAGGCTGGTTGACATAACATTTAAGATTCAAGAATGGAAAGACATAAATTGTGAGAGTATTCTGGCTCTGTATCTTAACCTGAATAAAAGAAGATTTTTCAAAAGATTCACCTAAGCCCTTATATCCAAATGCAAGTGGACTACATACTAATGACCACATACTAAAATACATAATGAGATCCAGACCCAGCAATTCAGACAGTAACACAAATCCAGTTTTAGAATCAGTGAAAATAAAGCAGAAGATAATGTTGTAGTGTTTCCAGAAAGCACATTATTGGACATATACAGCAAATATGTGTCATTGCATTACAGAACCACAAAATCAATGGCTCCAAGAGAGTGTACCTTATCTATTATACTGATTTCTGCTTCATCCTGTGATGATAGGGTAGTGGGTGGTTGAAATTATCCTTCACTGTCTGATTCACACCTCCTTCCACTGCTATTGCTGAGAAATGAACCCTGCTGAGTCGCAAAACTGAGTGCCAAAAAACAAAAATGAAGGAGAGGTACTTATCAATGAACAGTAAGTAGCAACAGTGGAATTGTACCTAATGCAGAGAGGCACAGGACCACTGAATATATCACACCACAGGTGTGTTATCCTGGAGTGATAAACTGGCAGGCTGCCATGATTAGGACAAGTATTGATTTAAGACAGGCACTGATTGATTTGGAGGCAGGGGCTCACAACGCAGCTGTGTGGCTGTAACACTCCCTGTCCTGTGGGAGACAGAATGAACATGAGTGACCTTATGGCAAAGTGCAGCAAGAATAAGCTATTGCAAATCATTCCAAGATAATTCTATACTCACTCTGATGTCATAGTGCAATCATCTAAATTTGTGTGAATTTAATTGATTTCATATATACGTTTTCTCTTTAAAAAGAAAGCTTCCTTTTAGTGTTATTATTTATCAGTGAATGTAAGAAGAAGTGCAATTGTGTCATTTTTTATGTGTTTCTGTGATGAAATACCTTCTTTTACTCTGAAAACTAGTGTGTCCTCTCTGATACCAGGAAGTGCTATTCCACCATCTTTATTCCAAAATGTGATATAAATCCAGTGAGAACTGGTCTTCAATTTATGATTTTTAAAATTCTACATCACAAAACCTTTTAATGTGGCTCCAGTGGATACATTTTTACAAGTTTGTCAAATACCGTCAAGTGATTTTCTGATAGAATAAAAACAATCCTCTCTATCCAGTCTGTATTAAAGTAATGTAAACAGCTGTAAGTCTTTAATACACCAATATTCATTAAAAATACGAACCCATAAAAATATGTACCATTATTAGAAGAACAAATATTCACTTTCTGTATGCTTAAGTCATATAGGACAGTGAATGGAGTCTCCTTACTGATACTCTTAACTCTTTGATCATTAATTAAAATGGTATTAACTATTTGTTAGTCCATTATAACCACTTACTAACCAAGTTACAAAGAATGATCAAGACCTCTTCGTAGTCCCATAAGGTATTAGATCTACTGAATTTGAAAGGGATCTAGTGAATTTGAAAGGGATCCCTTAGAGGGTCCAGTCTCTTCATTGTGCAAAGGGATGCTTAGCCCAAAGGAACTTCTGTATATGCAAATTCTGGGTTATGCCATTGTCACTGGTTGTGACAATTTTTCTGTAATGACATTAATTGTGGACACATCTATAGAAGAGTAAACGATTAAATGATTCCTAAAAGTATAATCTCCATATGTTAATATGTTTTTTATGTCTTAGTTTATTTCAGGGAAAGGAAAGGTTATTTCAGTAATTGTATTTTCACACCATCATGTGAATGTTTTCTGTGTTAGACATCATGTTTTCTACAATTATGCCCTAATTATTAGTATTGCACAGAGATCCACCAAGGTATTCTGTCACTTCTGGGAAATTATTTTATTTAATTTGACTTTAATCCAAGATATTATGCAGCTATAATTGTATCAGCATTTTATCTTGAACTATATGGCATGGCAACACTTTATTTTAGAAAGCACAGAGAACAATCTAATTTGTACTACAAATACAAAATAAATGGCAATGAAGGTGGAGTGTCTGGGTAGATCTAACTATTACATGAATAGACATAATAAGATAGTGCATAAAATTTTAGAAAAATAAGAATTAGGGAAGTGAAATTAAAAACAGAAGAAAAATAGCATATTTGCTGAATCAGAATTCAAGAAGATATGTGGGACTTCAACATACTGGCACTATTTAATTAATCTTTTTATTTCCTGGCAATGTACAGTGACATTCAGACTTACTTGAGAATTTTCAAAGTGTATTACTCATGTAACCTTCATGGACAGACATGTATCTTAGATTTAATTTGTCCTACAAATTAGGTGATGCTTATTGTAGATTTTTAACTACTGTCAGGAAAGAAAGTACATCCGATTAGAGATAAACACAGATGCATGTGTTTCTATCTTGTAGTTATTCAAGATTATGTAAAAGGCATGTGGCCTTTCTCTATCTGAATTAATTTTAAGGGTATATTAAAATACAGCAAGGTCTTCTCTCCTGCCTTTTAGTCATAGAAAACTGATAAACTTGCAGTTTTTCATAACTTATTTACCACACTTCTGAAATATGTTGTACTACAGTCCTTCCTTCCTTCCTTCCTCCTTCCTTCCTTCCTTCCTTCCTTCCTTCCTTCCTTCCTTCCTTCCTTCCTTCCTTCCTTCCTTCCTTCCTTCCTTCCTTCCTCCTTCCTTCCTTCCTTCCTTCCTTCCTTCCTTCCTCCTTCCTTCCTTCCTTCCTTCCTTCCTTCCTTCCTTCCTTCCTTCCTTCCTTCCTTCCTTCCTTCCTTCCTTCCTTCCTTCCTTCCTTCCTTCCTTCCTCTCTTCCTCCCTCCCTCCCCCCTCCCTCCCTCTCAGGTTTCATGTCTATTCTTTCAGAATTGATTTAAAATACATTTTATTTAAAATTTGTTCTCACTTCAGCTGTGATACTTCCTGTTTATACAATCCCATCCTTTGTTGTTGTGTACAATATGCTTATTTTTCTTGAATGTAGAGGCAAAATGTTTACTCCAGTTTGGAATTCTGGCTAGATCATCTTGACACCTGTTATTAAACTAATTCTATTTCTTTCTTTCTTTCTTTCTTTCTTTCTTTCTTTCTTTCTTTCTTTCTTTCTTTCTTTCTTTCTTTCTTTCTTTCTTTCTTTCTTTCTTTCTTTCTTTCTTTCTTTCTTTCTTTCTTTCTTTCTTTCTTTCTTTCTCTCTCTCTTTCTCTCTTTCTCTCTTTCTCTCTTTCTTTCTCTTTCTTTCTCTTTCTTTCTCTTTCTTTCTCTTTCTTTCTCTTTCTTTCTCTTTCTTTCTTTCTCTGGCCGTCATATAATCTGTCTGGGCTGTTGGTTTAATCCTGAAATATTTTTTCAAATACATTTTCATTCCTCTATTTCTCATTTGCAATAGGAAAAAAGCAGCGTTGCATGTGATGTACAGTAGGAAATAAAAAATCCTCAGGAGCAATTTGGAAAAGTCTTCTGGTTCTGCATCTACAGCATTACACCTCTTAACTTTTAATCTCCTAGAGGAATTAACTCTGAAAAAAACCTTGGGACATTTGGAAAATTGCCACAGACACCAAACTTTAGTTGAAAATTATTTCTGGAGAAAAACAGAATTTTAAATCCAGCCTTAATTTTACCCTTAATTTTAGATAGAGTAAAGCTAATATTTCAGAATATTTTCTACCCCTACTGGATTTTATATCTACTAAGAAATACATAGTACTATTACTTTTTATTTTCTGCTACAACTGACTGTAAAACATATTTACTGTTTAGATTTACTGTAAGCTTTCAGACAATATTAGTGCCTGAAATCTTTGCTCTGGTAAACAAAACCATAGAAAAAGGGGCGTGTTGGGAAGTGGCATAGTAAATTAAACTACAGCTAAGAGTCTAATCATAATTATATGAAGAAATTATCAGAAGTAGAAATGATTCTCCTAATACATTAGTGTTCAGGAATTCAAACCTATAAATTGGCTACTACTTAAGATTATAGACTTCTTATTCTGCACATAAGCAAGTAATTAACTTTACGTTCTCTTCTTACAACTCTCAGGCTCTTGTCCTTTTAATTATAAGATCCAGAGGGTAGCTTTTATGTTACTATTATCTCTACTAAATTTTGAATAAAAGCTGCATTGAAACTTGATATATTAGTCATAGGTAATAGCCTGATAGCTTCTTAAAAGATGTAAAGTGCTATTCTGATAAAGTAGCCAGACATTTGGTACTTTTGTTTCCCCTTTGTGCACATACAAATATTCACTTTTTAAAATCCCAGATTGGCAATTTTAAGTAAAAGTTTTATGTGGATTGTCTATTTTGGCATGTTATAGAAGGGCAATCTAAACTTGTTGATTTCTCATGTTTTCTATGTTTCTATTCATGTTATCATAGGCCAAATTTCCACACTGAAATACACAATCATTCAGTATTGATATTCAGATATTACAGATTTGTGGAAAAGGACCATGAAAAGTTAAATTTCTTCATATGTCTGAAACACATTGATCTTTTTTTAACCTATTATTTGCCATAAATATATTACAAACAGAAACCATACATTGCAGAATTGCACACCATCGCCTTGTTTTTAAAAAAAATGTAAATTGATTATTATTTGCTGAAGGTTTGTCATTGCTACTTTTATTAAAGGGAGAAAAAGAGTAAATAAAAATATCTAAAAGTGTTTTTAAACGAAAGAAAAAGAACTCTGTGAAATGTGAGCAGCTCTGAAGTGCTGAATATTTTCAATCTTTATTTTTTCCTAACTAGTTTCTTGAATTCCCACAGATGCAAAGTAAACACATTTCTCAACATTCCACTTGCTGAGACTATTGCAGTTTGCACTTGAGTTAGAGGGGCCTGGCAGGTGGCAAGTCCTTTCCAGAGAAATAATCAAAGAACACCAAGAAAAAACTTCAATTTTCTTACTCTCAAATGATAAAGATGTTCCTTCCATTTCTCAAAGACGAGGGACCAGAGGACAGCAAACATAGACAAGATGACTTTGGTAGCTTAGTGGCTGGAATTTGCTACCAGAATACCCAGGGTTGGAGTCCTAGTTCAAGGAATGCCTTTGCATTTCAGGTGAAAAAAAAGATCTTCTGAAATACTTTTGTAACAGGGAGCAGTATCCATGCTTCCTATCCTTTAGCCAGATGTATTCTTCATTAGACTGTTCCACATGCTCCTTTCTTTGATCTTCTGTGTCTGTGCCTCCTGCAATTTTCTTTTCAGGGTAGACAGTTTCATCAGGAGAGGCACAGAGATGAGTAAACCAGCCCTCTGTGTCCCTCAGAGGGCTCAAATGGCAGATGTAGGTGGGAGGTGAGCTGACCCCTCTTTCAGAGGCTTGAGGATTCCACAGGGTAAACAACCATCTGCAAACTCCACACAGAGGGTGCCAAATCCCTGGCGTGTGCTCAGCTCTGGAGAACAAATGGCTGTGTGTGAATTAACTGCAGCAGCTTCTGGTGAGCCTACATAGTGACATAGTGATATAAGGTCAGTAGGTATTGTAAGTAGATAAACCAATCTTTCCTAAAATGCTAACAGCACCATGAGAAAAGATGAAAAAAGACAATAAAGATGATAAAAGATGGAAAAATTAAAAGTATTAATGCTGTCTGCACCAAAACACTGTATTATAAGCTCTGGAGAGGGGGAAAGGTTACCTAAGGCCTTTTATTTATGGCTATAACTCATATAAAGAGTACTTAAGCCGGCAGTGCTTGTCAAAACCATCCACAAAACCACTAAGTCACAATAAAGACATGTCTACAGTGCCAACCACTGTTAGGGGAAGGGGAGTAGGAATATGAAGATCACAGAATGAAAATAGACAGTTGTGCACCAGCCAAAAATTCTCTTGATACTGAAGCTGTTCACTTGTGTTTTGACAGTTTTTGGGGGTGCAATGCCCTCCAGCTTTAGGTCTGGATTGAGTCCCTGCTGAACACTGATTTTACAACTTATGGTGCTTGCAGCAATTACATTTAGTGTCAGTGGTGAAAATATGGGAGAGAAAGGAGAAATACAGTTAACCTTAATATTATATTTTTTACCTCATGAGAAAAACTCTTTAATAAATAATTGAAGTATATTAGGAGAGGAGGAAGATTGCCAGAATAAAAGTTGTTTGAATCAGAACCATACTGCTTTTAGTACTGCTTGGTGGCAAAACACTTTAAATAAACAGATATTATTTAGATGAGTGTTCAAATGGTGGCCCTGTTGCTTGACTGTATCATATTTTCAGGTAGGTGAATAAATAATGAAGAAATCCCTGGCTGCATTGGTCGTTCTTTTAATATCTCATAGTTTAAAGGGTGAGATCACTAAATTATTTAGCTCAGTTCACAGATTTTTGCACTGGAGTAATAATGAACAGAATAAAATCACCACATAATTTTGTTAATATGTATCATAAAAGGAGAAATTAATGTCAGAGATATACAATTATGAGGGAAACTTTGAACAGAAACACAATTTTAATTTAGCCCCCAAAAATCTTTTCAGTCCTAAGTATGTATTTCTTTGCCTTATATTTTTACCACTTTTTGAAGCAAGACTAAAAGAACAGAAATGCCTTAGGACTACTTTTGGCATGTTTTAAATGCTGACTTTTAATAAAGCAATAAGAGGAACACTCCATGCCTACCTCCCTTAGTATCTTTTGATGTCTACAATTTTTGTGCATCACCACTTTGTCTGACAAGGGACATCAGGGCTATTAAGGAGTCACAAAATAGATATTGCCAGGGCTGTCCCCAAAGGGATCTTTGTTGATGCACACATTCAGAGTCTCCTAGAAGACACTGATAACACTGACTTTGGAATGATGGGCATGCTGGGACTATCAGAATTTGGGAGACCTCGATCTTAGGCTGCCTTTTGTTCAAACCTCCAAGGTTGAAACTCATGTGGCAGCATGTCTTGGTAGTACCAGTCCAGACTGCAGTGTCTGAGCACTTTCCCTATCCTCTTGCTGAAGCTGACCTCTGCACCTTCATTCAGGATTTCTGCAGAAATCATTGCAGCCAAAGAATGAAAAAAAGTAATTCTCAGGAACTAGGTCTGACTGCCACTACATTTTGCACAAGTGTTCCTTAATGCAAAAGACAAGTGTTCTTCCTAGCACCTTTCTCACTAGGAACAGCTTCACATTACTAACTATTGCAGTCAATAATCACGCTCTCCCTGAGGACCCTAGGTTTGCTAATGTGTGGTTGTCCAAATTCTGCAGGTTGCCTTCTGGTGTTTCTGATCACCCACTATCTGATCCCAGCCGTCTGCTGGGAGAGAAGAGCTGACTCACAGAGGGAGAAAGGCCTCAAGCTCTGCTGTCTCATTTCTGGATGAATCAATTAGTCAATGGAACTGGAAAACACACACTGGTCCTGAGCCTTTTCCCATTACACTTTCAGTAGGCAGCATAGCTTCTACAGGAGCAACAGAAAAGAGGCCAAAAGTCACATATGTCTGTGCTGATTTTGGCTGAGATAGAGTTGCTTTCTTCCACAATAGCCAGTATGTGTCTGAGGTTTGGATTTGTGCTGAAAACAGCACAACCTGTTGATAATCCAGCAATGTTTTTGTTATTGCTGAGCAGTGCTCACACAGCATCAAGGCCTTTCCTGTTTCTTACCTCACCCCAGCAGAGGGGCTGGTCATGCACAAGGAGCTGGGACGGGACTCTCCTGGGACAGCTGATCCCACCTGACCATATGGATATTTCACACCATATGACATTGTGTTTTGCAATAAAACTAGTGGAAAATGTTGCTGGGGGGATGAGCTGCTCAGGGACTGGATTAACATAGGTTGGTCAATACTGAGAAATTGCTTTCATTTTTATCACTCTGGATTTTATTACTCTGTGTTATATTATTAGTAGTAGTTTTATTGGTTTTTTGTTGTTTTGTTGTTGTTATTTCTTATTATTATTTAATGTCAGTTGTTAAACTGTCTTTGTTTCTACCCATGAGTTTTATCACTTTTACCTTTCCAATTCTCTTTCCTGTCCCAGGAAAAGAGAGGTGGAGTGAGTGAACAGCAGTGCGTGGCTTAGTTGCTGTCTGGGGTTAAACCATGGCAATATGGAATGTGGTGATAATTTCTTCACATGGTGTTCATATCTTTTCTTTTCTTTAAACATTCAGTACTGTAAGTAAAAGCATATTCTCCAATGCACTGTGTGATAGCTTGTGTTTCTTACAGCATCAAGGAACCTTGAAAGGAATACAGAAGAACACAAGAGGACTTATGATCAAAGGTTGTGATTGCATGCAAGTTCAAGAAATGCATCTCTGAATTTTCTCATCAGACTATGGGGTTGACTGTTCTATCATCTGTGGTGTTGTTCTTGATGGTTAACTTTCAGCAGACTAATACTTTAGAAATTATTTTGCTTGGTCACTTTTGTAGGAAGCTTCTCACATTGTGTCCTGCTACCCAAAAAATGTATCTTGTATTCCATACCTTTCATACGCCAATCTGCCAAG
Organism: Serinus canaria; assembly: GCF_022539315.1. Classification (NCBI taxonomy): domain Eukaryota; kingdom Metazoa; phylum Chordata; class Aves; order Passeriformes; family Fringillidae; genus Serinus; species Serinus canaria. The sequence continues at coordinate 93,701,894 of NC_066316.1, forward strand.
ATTGTTACTGTCCCTTTAAGCTCCAGGGGCCAAAACCAGAATTGGAGTCTCTTGCCCCAGTTTTGCAGAGATGGGGGATGTTGGGGTCGCTCTTAGAGTCAGGAACACTCAAGGAGGGCTTTCTTTTCATTCTTGCAGGGCTGCTGAGAGAGCTGCTTCTCTAAGCAAAGGCAGCACAAGGCTGAAGCCTTTAGTTTCTCTCCAAACTCCTTTCCTGATGCAGGACTCCAAGAAACTGCATTTCACACTCCTAAATGGTTTCTGGGCAGATTTCACAAACACTTGTCCCCAGGCACTAGCCAGGGCTGGTGGGGTTGGGGCATCTGTTTCTGGTGCCCCGGGAGCTGCTTCTCCCCACCTTGATCCACAATATGGTAAGGCTCAGACACCAGCAGGGTCCAGGGGCCAAAAAGGAGCAGAGAAATGGACACTGCAGGTCCAGAGCTGCCACACTGGGAGAGGCTCTGTCGGTGGTGTGGAGCCAACATCTCAGTATCCCCTGACTGGGTTTGGACTCAGGTTTCCTTTGCTTTTGCACTTGTTCCCTGTTGGTTGTTGTTTGGGGGAAGAGGGAGGTTTGCTATTGTGGAAGTTTGGCTGCTGTGTTGTTTTATTTTTAACTCTCTGTTCACCACATGACTGGGAGATCTGCTATTTTGCCTTTGCCTCCTGGACCACACAGTTTTCTGTGGAGGCCACCATTTTGGGGAGGGACTTCTATGCCATCTTTTTATCTTTGTTCCTGGGAGGCCAGGCCATGTCATCATGTTTATTTTAGTCACAGTCATATGCCTAGGTATGTACAGAGGTTGCAGCACAGTTTTAGATAAACCAACTAATGAATGAATTTGCTAAAATAAAAGTTTATCAGATTAAGAAAAATGTTTGAAGATGGACCTGACTACCTGAATTCTACACCATGCTGATCTTATAATAACATGGATGCTGGAAATGTTTACATTACTTTTTGTTCAATTAACATAAAACTTTTTTTTTTTTTCTATAAATCAAATAGATACAGACCAAATTTGTAAGCTAAAACAATGGGATATGTTCATGTGGCCCTCTGTCACCAGGTGCTGAGTTTTACCCCAGCTAAGGTAAACTCCTGAGCCAACATCCAGTCACTTAGATGATTCATTTCTTAGCCTCCTGAATTTCAGCTATAGAAGTGATGCATGTAAATTGTAGTGATGATCCTATATACCTTTCTGCATTATTACTTTTTTCCAACTAGAGCCATTAAAAAAGAAAATTAGCAGTCTGGTTTTGGCAGCTGCACATTATTACCTCAGCAGAGAGGTTCAGAAATCTGATTTGTGTGTACTGTTTGTGCAGTATATGAAGCCTTGCTAAAATGAAGATCCTGCTCTGTACTGCTTGACTTCTGCTGCGTTATTCCAATGCCATAAGAAATATTCATCAAGTATGACCTTCATTTAATTAGTCCTTTAGTTTCCTCTTGGTCTTATTTTTTACTATATATATATGGGGTCTACATGAGTCAGCCTGCAGCCTCTGGTACTTCCTGTAGCCTGAAGCTTTAATTTTTTTTCTTTTGCTGCTTTCACAAAATTTATGTTTTCTCTCTCTGGTTCTGGTTCCTCATATTCTTTTTGTGTTCTTAAAGATTTAGGTCCACAAATGCTTTAGAATGATGTTAGAAGTCTTGCCTGGGAGAAAAAAAATTCTTCTGCAAACAGTTAGGCAATTACAGTAATGTATTTCACACATAGCTTTTCTTACTGAACAAAAATAACAACAGGTGCGAAACAGCATCAACTTCAACTTCTACTTTCTCATGCAAACAGCAGGTTTGACTTTATGACAAACATGTGTAAGGCATTTGCAACCTGTTTAGGGGGGAAAAATACAGATTGTCATTAGGACCAGATGACCTTAAGAGTGTCTTTTCAACTTCCCACAGTGTCTGAGCTTCCTAATTAATCATTTGGATATGTAAAAAAGGACCAGAGGAATATTTGTGTGAATTGCTCTCAAATGAGGAAATATCAAATGATGACAGAGAATGATAACACGAGTTAGAAAACAAATCAAGTTAATTGGAAAATTTCCAACAAATGAGACTATATTTACATTGAGAATGCAAATATATGCCTATACTGATATCTGAATTCTTATAAGTCTCAGAATCACAGTATGCCAATATCAACTGTATCATGGTATCACATGTCATGAAAAAGAGAAGCATATTACAATAGATATTTTTGGATTGTAGGTCGTACTAAAAGAATACAGATTTAATTTCTATGTAGACAACTCTGGATGTATAAAGCTAGCTTTTTTAAAGATCTTGACTGCATTAAACATAAACACAGCGTTTCCACATGACCAGCTTTCTTTGCAAGCCCTGGGAACAGTTCTCTAATGTCACTTCCAGTCCAAACTTTAAAGACATGAATCTTATGTTTCCTTTTCTGTCATCACAGATTTTTGACCACCTAAGATTTCTTTTTCAGCAGTGGTCATAGCAATTTGATTTGCTGAAACACACCAAGAAATGCTGTGAGCCAGACTCCCTGCTCCCCTAGTTGGGCAGAGCTAGCTGCAAAAAAAAAGTGTGAAATAATCAAAACAGCTGAGAAAACACAACACAGTCTCCCTGGTCAAATCATATTTGCTCTTTGAAAGCAAAGAGTTGTGTTTCAGGAGCTGCTGGCTATATACAGACAGAAAAATGGCAGAAAAGTGCTTTTCCTTTACAGAGGCCCCATTTCTGTCACCTTTAACTCTGAGCAGTGGAGTAAACAAACACACGCAGTCACACTTGGATAAAAAGTGTTTTAGTAAGAATGTTTTGTCTCAGCTACATTCTATATAACTACTTTTAAAGTGAATAAAGTCATGGACAAGTCTGTGGAGAGCAGTGCCCCTTTCTTGAGTGAGCAGCTATATACTACTATGTTAGGAAGACAAGCACATGCAGAGTTTTCTTCTTGCCACTCCCCTCTCTCGTTGAAAATTTTTCACCTTCTGTGCAGAAGTGTTAGTTTCCATCCCCAACTTCTGTGGACTCCTCACTGAGGAAGGCTTTAACCCTGAACCTGGCTACCAGACTTCCAAACATGTTTGTAAATAAAATGGACTCTGTGTGCATTAGATAGTCATCATTAGTTTATGCTTACCAGACTGTATTTTGAGGTGGTAGTTCAATACCTGCAGAGAAGTTTACCCTTTTAAAATTTTCTGGGGAAAACACAGGAGCTATGAGCTTTCTGGTATCAAAGAGCAAAAATTTCTGGGTCTCTTTGACCCAGAATGCCTTGTTGTGATTGTATTCTACCTCAAATACCATGGGATATTTTCATGTTCAGTGCAATCAATGTGCACTTTGTTTGATTTTAACTGTAGGCAAAACACTGAGCTGCTTCTCAGTTTGAGAAAGGGCAGAAATAGAGTAATGCATATTTTTTTCTCTATTTAACTGAAAGTGATTTGTAAGAGATTTAGAATTATGTAATGCCAAAGTGACAGAAAGTGCATTCAGCATATAAGCACCTTTCTAATCCTACCCGGGATTGCAATGTTATTTGCACCAATGAAGATAAAATGTAATTCTACTGAAATCAGATGAGTTATTCTCAGGTACGTGGGTGGCTGTAAAGCACACAGAATGGTGTCATGGCCTCCAGACAATCAGAGTTTTAGAATTTAATACTTGATAGGATACAAAAGTAAGTAAGACTAGCTACCCTTTGCTATTTCCGTAGTCAGAATTAGCTGCACTTATTGTAGCAGAAAAAAATGAGAATAAGAGGACTAGCAGAACAATGTTTTCCTCCCCACAAAAATATTTCCAGATATGGTTTTGAGATTTAAAGAGCCATCATAGCAAATTTATAAACCAAGAAAAGGAATGCAAGTAACAAAGAATTTAAAACAAAATTACTCTCCTGTTTTTGAAAATTTTCCATGAGACCAAGTCCTGAACTTCTATTAATGTTTCAGTGTGTCAGTGCAGACCTTTGAAGGCTCTTTAGGGGAGGAAAAAGATTACAAAGTGGCTTGACTAGGAAAGATGTTTCTTCTTTCCCTTTCTTAGTAATTTAATAGAGAGTGTTTGATAAAATACTTGATAAAAGGAAACTTGATAAAAGGAAACTATAAATGTAGGGTCAGAAGTGGAAGGAAGAGAAAAATCCTTTTTTTGGGACTTTTTTTGTCCACAACTGTGCTTCCCAGGAACGTGAGAGCCTTGTTAGCATGTAGCACAAGCTGACAATTACAGCCTGACCTGTGCTGGCAGTGTAGGAGACGTAGCAGACCTGGAGCCAGAACAGGACAGAGACAAAGGAAGAGCTGAACCCAGTGACATGCACTGCAATAACTTTCATCACTCTCAGGTATGAAGATTACAAAAATATTGGATTCTGCTGATGCTGGGGCTCCCCCATCCCTAAGAGTATGTCAGTAGAAGCCAGGAGATTTTTATTTTAAAGTCATGTCTGAATATTCAACTGAACAAAAACTTCAGGGCCTAATGCTCTGTTAGTCTTCCAGACTAGCAGAGTTACTGATGCATACAGAAGCTAAGGAAATCTAAAAGACAAATTGCCTGGGAACTGAAGCAGAGATAGTTATGAAAACTAAAGCCTTTGCTTTTAGTAGCGATTCTCTCTAAGAGACTCTTTAATTGCTTTGTTGAGCAATCCTGCAGGACAGTAATGTCTAACATGTGTTTGCTTGCACAATTAAGACTTTTTTGCTCATGCTTCTAGTACCTGGGAAAGCTGACTGAGTCTAAGCAACTGATTTCTGATTCGATTATATATGACAATATTAACAGCCCAGATGTTTATTCGATGTATTTAAATTTGTTTATACTTTCTTGGGACATAACCAGGATGCAGTGGAAACATGTAAAGTTTAATTAATTTCAAACTTTCAGCTTATTTCCTCTGTTGACGCTCGGCCTGATGTTAGAAATAATGTACTGTGTTGTTCTTGGAACCCATTAATAGCTAAAGTATCTGATACTTATTTTCTTCTACTTTATTTTTCCTTGCTATTCTCAGATATAAACAGGCTGTCTTTCAGAGGCATGCATTTAAATCCAGCCACATAGTTACATCATTTGCAATATGTCAAGATTTGCTCCACATTTTCTTCTGAAATACTTTGTTTGGATGTTTGGATCCCTGTTTCATATTAGACTCATTAATAGGCATGTAATTGTAAGATAATTAAGCAATAACTCTTCTGTCTCAGAGAAAGTTGTATACATGCATCTCACTTCCATGTTTTTTGATTATTCTATAAGAAATCCTGCAGTTATCGTCCTTACTTTATTAGAGTATTTTTTTTCCTTTTACATGGAATAAATAATAGTGACAACTTTTTTTTTCAATTAATTATCAAGTACTGTTTTCACAAAAATGTTTTTTCCTACTCAACTAACTATATAGATGGTCAGACTGTATTAATAAAATTAATTATTTGCAATTTTGCCCATTATTTTGTGAATAATTTATCTGGAAATAATTGGTCCAGATTCTCAGATGCTTTTAATCAGAAGAGCTCTACTGGAACCCAGAGAATTTTACTGATTAAAACCAGCTGAAAATTTGATCCATCTGCTGCCATGGTGGCCCTAATGTTGAACACAGGCTTTAACATGGTATTAATTTGTATAAGCTAAAATTGCTTTACTTTTATTTCTTGTTAATTTTCTTAGCATGAGTACTCTCAAAACCATAACAATATCTTAAAAATATAGCATCCATTTGAGTTCTAAATGGCTGAATCTTGAAAATCTTTTCAATAAGGCATCAGTTGCTCAAGGAAACATTCACTTTAAAGAAAACCACAGACAAACCATGTTTTAGGAGCATAAGGATAGTCCCTTTCATTTACTGATCATGACACCCAATGTCAATGATAAATACCATGCTTTCAGTTCCTGCTCTCCTTTCTCTAGTTACTGTTGCAAGATTCACAATCAAAATAATTTTGTCCTGGCCTTCCCATGGCACCACAGTGAGGAACATCACAGCTCAGAGCGTCTTTGTCCCAAATGTCTTCATTCTACCAGTGACAAATGCTGTCATTGAGCAGCTGCTCCTGTGGACAGTAGGTGTATCAGCATCTCAGCATGTGCATTATCTAATGAAGCTGGGTGATAATTTTAGCATGTAATTCTAAAAGATCACAAAATTCAGATCATGAGCTTTCTATGTGATGCTCGAGCTTGCAAGCAGACTAGCAAAAGTAAAGGGTTGAATTGTGTAGTTTTCTGTTATATTGTAGAAGCTTTTCAGAAAAAATGGAATAGTAAATAGTTTAAGAGAAGTGAAAGGATATTTTTGACCAAGACTTTTAGAATGTTCTCCTTCATTAAATTTCACTAAACTTTTTCTTCTGTCCCATTGCTGCAACAATGGTGAAAGCAAAATAAAGCATGGCATGAAGAACTTTTAACAGCATTTTTAGGGCTCCGTTTTTGCTTCAGCAGGAAGGACAATATTCCTGCAAGGAATTGCTGAGATTGAAAGTGTCAGAATTTATTTATAAATGCACTGCCTCAGTTTTATTCAGGAAGCTGAAAAATGTTTTGTGGGACTTTATGTGAGTGAGTAGGGAGAGGAGAAGAGAATAGGATTCTACAGAACTGGGCACCAAAAAATAATTGTTTTAGAGATAATTGGTAGCCAAGGTACCAAAGGCATCCAATTTCTATGTTCTTTCCTGTAATAGGAGCTTAGCACAAATTAACAGTATCATCCAACTATTTTGTTTAAGAGTGACCCGGTAAATATTGAATAATTTTTGTATTGTTGACCAATGGCAATTTAGTGATTACCAATGGCACAGTTAAAATTTCTGATTTCTATTATTTAAAATGATTTAATTTAATGATGAAATTTATTGATATATTTGATATTGAACATAGGTCCTACTTCATATTGGATGTCAGGCAGAAGGAACTGAATAAACATATTGGTTAAACCTGTAAATGTTTTCCTTCTTTTTTCTTCAAGGAAGGGGATATTTCCTCTCTCCACTGTGTTAGCATCCTTGAGGACAACTTTCTTGTAGTAAAAGAACATCCTGATACTTAGGAACATGATTTTATGTGTCAAGACCTCAGCTTGAGTAAGCAGGAAGCTATCAACCTAGACCTGTATAAAATAGTTGTATTCAGCTGAGAAGCTGATTCTGGAAAATCCAATGATGTTGGGGTTTTATTTATTTAGAATGAAATAAAGCCTTTTAATTTTTGTAGCTATCTCTTGTTTTTGTCTTTTCAATTGAAAATAATTTTGTCTAATAATATGAGGCTTTCTCAAAGTATGTGGTCAGAGAACAAAAATAACTTGGTAGTGGAGGGAGATGAAAGACCAGAAATGCTTCCTAGGAGTCTTACTGAATTTACCTTTCATTTCACTGTGTTTCTGAGGATTTGGGATAGAAAATATTGTGCACTGATCTTTTCTGCATTAGCTAACTGCACTCCAGTAGAATTTTGCCCACTTCAGTGCCACAGATTTCAAGTAATTTCATTTCACTTTCAGTGAGTGAGAAGTATCCCAATTACTCAGTTTTTGGAATGAAAAGTCAGGGAACTTTTCATCAAAAAACATGTTCCATAAATATGTGATATGGTAGTTTCAAGCTTTTCAGCTCTGAAGGTTACACCCAAAGGGATTTTAACTTTCCCTTTATAAATGTCATAGCTATGGACTCTTCTACTATAGGAAACTTGCTTTCTCTTGTTCCCTTCTGTAACTGTTCAAGAGCTGCTGACCTCATCATTACCAATGCAGGATGTTGGAATTTACTGTTTGGAAGTGGTTGACTGAAATTTCATGTGGTGTAAACAATTTTTTTAATTTTTTTTTTTTTTTAACAATATAGTCTTCATCCTAGCTATCTGTAATAAAGGTGTGTTGCTATCTAATGAGATTTCTGGTATTAAGTAGTAGAGACATTGTAGTCTATTTGAAAATAGCACTCTCTCCAGAAAGTGATGGTAGAGCTCCTAGAAGAATTAAGTTTACCAGAAGAATCTAAACCTGCTTATTTGGCAAAAAATTTTAGCCCATGCAAGACAAGAAAAGTAGATTTACTCTTCAGAAACAGGTGATCAATAATAAAAATAGGGCAGAGAAAGTATCTGAGACAGTGCAATAATGAGGTACTTTTCCAAATATTTTCATGGCTGGAGGGTTTACACTAAGACAGTTTCTAACTTTCTTGGCAGATCTTAACAAAATAACTGCTGACAATGTCAAAGTCAAGGATTATAAAAGATTTAATTGATAAGAAATACATATTACCTATGTGTATTTTCCATTGTTAAAGGTTTTACTGAAATACAGTCATTCCTCTTTCTGTCCCTTCATGTACCTGATAGAACTTTCTGGCTGGCAGACCTCTAAATGTGGGGAAAATACAGAAAATACCAAGAGATGTCAAAGATTTTTCTGTCAGTCATGTGGTTAATAAATGAGCAAACTGACACACAACTTGGTACTGGCAAAAAGTACTTCTGAAAATTGTATTCATGCTCTTCACTTTATCAGTATATTCTCAGAGCCTGGTTTTGTAATGTTCTTCTGAACCTGTTTTGCACTCTTTCTTGCTTTGATACATGACTTTGCCACTTTAAAGAATTACTCTGATTTTCTAGATCAGTTAATATCTTTTTTCTCTCAAAAACTCTTTATTAGAAACTTTTTAAGAAATCCTAAAAAGCACAAGACTTTTAAAATAATGACAGCATATAAGACCTATTAACTGTAATTTTGAGTAACAGTGAAAAATAAGCTATTTTTTTGTGTTCTTAAGATTGAATTTCTTAAGAATATAGGAAAATATAAATGAAAAAAGTGAAACAATATATCCTATAAGGAACTTTATGTATAATGTAGAAAATATGATGTCAGCCTCTATGGCTGTTATGATCCAGTTATTAAAATGGCTAGAGAGATGACTCTGCCTGAATTAGGTTGCAAACAGGACTGTATGCATATATAGCATGGATTTCAATAGCCTGGATTCCATTTAGCAGTAAATGTGAGGGAGAGAGACAGAGAGGAGAAAGAGGAAGAAATGGAAAAAGGCAGGGGGTGGGGGGGTGGGGAGAGAGTGACAGGAAGACTAATTAAGTAGAAAATATCCCCACTCTGTGGATCCTGACGATGTCCTGCTGATTCACTGCTGGTCTTCTTGGTGGTGAGGGTCCCACAAAACACAGAGTTCAAAGGGTTAATTCAGCCTTGCTGGGAACACCCCGTGCCATCTCTTGCCACAGACTCTGGATTGGCTGCATCACTTTGCATCATGTGCAGTCCTCTGTTGCAAGCCTCAGGAATGAGTCTGGGGGTGCTTTGGGGGTCTTTGATGGTTTATGATCCCTCCTCAGCTGCCTCTCACGTGAATGTCCCAGGTGTGTGTGTGTGTGGCCTTCCCAATATGGGGGGATTTTACAGCCAGTAAGAAAATCCAGTTTGTGCAAGGGAGGATGGGTGTCTGCCACACCCCCAAAAGCTCTCTTCCTCTCCCCTTGGTTTGAGGGGAATGTGCACAAACGTGGCCTCAGTAAATGAGTCTGTGGGCTGTGGCCTCCCTCACCCCAAACCCAGCCAGAGCTGGTTTCCAGGACAGCGGCTGGGTTTGACTTTCCTTGAGCATCCATTCTTCTCCCTCAGCCTTGTTTACTTTTCCCCAACCTGAGATAACTAACTGGACAAGAGAGTCACTGTCAGGTGCCATAACTCACAGTCCCGTTCCAGTCAGGAGGCATATTCAGGGAAGGGTGGGCTTCAGAGGTCACAGCTCCTTATACAGTTTTGCCATAATGGACACAGAAGTACTTCTTAACAATGCTTAAACCCATAATTTTCAGTCAAGAAGGAGTCTACAGCAGTGATGCAATATTACAGATATGTGCTGCTGTGGTTTTGGCTAAGATATACAAGTGCCAAAGTGGATAACAGAGAAGAGTTGTTTGTACACACACTTATTAAAGACTGTTTCTAAATGACTGCCACATTTACACTTCATCTTGATACAAAGGATGAGTTTCCCTATCAGCTACAGAAAGCAGTACAATTTTACTAAGCAGTCACTAATCTTAGACTGACCTTTGACTTTGATTTTATATCCTTAACACAAATGCACATGCATTCCGTGCTGGAATATAGACCAACAAATGTGGCAATAATTCCATTGAGCATTTTTGTACACTTTGCTCAGAATATTTAACCTAATCTGAAAAAGACCATGCTGAACATGTATTTTCTTGGGTTGAGTATTATATGTGTGCATAACTTCAAACCACTTCAGAGTACTTTTAGAAATACAACTGCTTCTGTGACTGCCTAGTGAGGTGAGCTTTTGATATTGAATGTAATGAATGTACAGGAGGAATGAACTCCTGATTTTCAAGTAACAAAGGCAATACTTGAATTTTTTTTTATTGTATTTCAGTGGGACCTGACTTTTTCCCAGGGACTGTCTCCTGTTTATTGTGTAATCCTTATTGAATCAACAATACTTTACTTTGTTCATATTTAAATTGCTTACTGTATTTTTTACCTCTTTCACACTGGTGATACACATACAGTTAAATTTGGACTTCCTTTGGAAGAAGTCTAACTAACTAACTACAACTAACTAACTAACTAACTAACTAACTAACTAACTAACTAAACTAACTAACTAACTAACTAACTAACTAACTAACTAACTAATTTTAAATTAGCTTTCTCAGACTTACAGACTCATGGAGTATCTCAAGTTGGAAGGGACCCACAGGGATCAACTCCTTACTTCATATAGGACTACCTAAAAATAAACCCCAAGCAGGACTGAGGAGTCATCTGGTAGATTCTGTGTCTGGTTAAACATCATATTGACAGGTTTCTGTCAATTTGTGTCTAGTCATCTCTTGTGATGCAGTCTCACCTGAAGCACGTCACCTCCTTGGTCCCATGGCTGAATGCCTCCATTAATCATGATATCCACATTAGTCAGACACTTAGGTCACCCTTGCTAACAGCTAAATGTCAGCAGAGAAAATTCCCTGGGCCTAATGGGACTTGCATTTAGAACAGTAATATCTAAAAAACCCTTCCAATTCCCAATGTTATGGATTTTTTCTGTCAGTAAAAAACCCCATATTTTGATACTTAAACACCATCATATTTAACTTTCCTTTAGCTAAATGGAAATGTATTGTGTTCTGTGAGTATGTATTAGCCGTGGTTAACAAATATTATCTGGGTTTTAAAGCTAAGCCTAAATGTTGTACAAGTATATAAAGGAGAATCATAGAGAAACAGTTCTTGTAAATCAGAGGAAATATGCATGGATATCTCCAAAACTGGGGCACACCCATAAAATATGCAGTGTCTGAATTATATCAATTATATCAGTCAAAATTTGATTTGCTGTACATTCAACATGTATTTCAGTAATATGCTAGCTTAGAGAAAATACAGTAACTGATCATTTATTACACTAACAAAACCACTTTTATTTGTGCCAGGAATAACTGCATATTTTCAGCCAGAAAAAAAAAAGGAATGGTTTTCTGTGTAAATAATAGATAAAGAACAACCAAAAAAGCATAATCCAGATATCTTCTCTGCAGGGAAAAATAAACCCATATAAGCCCAAGTTGTGTAGAAAGACCCATTAGGCAGGAAGTTAGTAAGCCAGAGTCTGTCATATGGCTCTGAAGGGAATAAGTTAATGTTGGGAGTTTGGTGCCTTAAATAAGAAATTGCGGAAGGAAGAATTTTCATCATTTCATTATTTCTCATTAACAATTTACTCTAAAAACACTTTGGACAAGAATTCTACAATACTAGTGTATGAGCTAGAAGAACACTGATTGTTATAATAAAGTTATTGCTATCAAGAGGCTACCCTCTGACTCCCAGCACTTCCACTCCAGAGTGTTCCACATTCCCAGGGGATGGTGTCATGGCAGGGTGCGTCACTTTAATAAACACCAGGAAAAAAGAATGAAGTCTTGAGTATTGTCTGAATGAAGGATGAATTCTCAATGTGGTTATGTACAAGGAGATTTGTAAGCTTCAGAAGTCTGTAGCCTTACACTTTCTGGGTACCAGTATGGTAATTTGCCATTTCTGTTCCATTAAGCACAGTGGTCCATGCTGCCTCAATTTTAGGCACAAATCTGTATTTTGAGTGCTGGAAGGGGTTAAGATGTATGTCCTTCCTGGATAGCAAAATGTGAAAGTAGTGGAATGCTCTGGGTATCCTGACACACTGTGTATGGAAATTGTACCTCCCAAAAGTTAAAAAAGTGAGTAAGGTTTGTTGGTCATATAATATCTAGCTGTAAACCTAGCACTGCCAAGTGTAGCACTAAATTGTGTCATATGTACACGTGGCTTACAAGCACACACAGTTCCTCATCTTTTCCACTGAAGATATTGCCAACTTTTCCACTCAGGTTAATGCTGGCTGACTGAGACCATGTATACATGTATGCTCATTCACAAGATTCTTTTAACTAGTGTATATGAGATATTTATAATATGGCTGGTGTCTGTATTTTCTAATTTTTCTTGTTTTTGTCTTTATCTCCTTTCAATCAGGAAATGGAACCTGAAAGAACTCTTAAATGAAGCAAGGAAAAGTGAGAATGGGATTAGGGATCATAAGTGAGAAAAAAGTCAGAGCTGGAAAAGCTGTATACAGGAAAAGCCCTTTATCTTGTAATTTTTGACAGGTTTCTCTAACCCAGTAGAAGTCAGATCCCCTTAGGTATTTTGAAAATCCCACTTTATCTGTCTCTACAAGGCTGCTCTCAGAGATAGGTATGATGTACTGCTGATTGCTTATGAAGACCTAAGGACTCCACAAGGAACATGCCTGATAGAAAGCTTTTGTGAAAATTACCCAGCTCAGATTTCCTGGAAATACAGTCACAAAAGTACACAGAAGTGTAAAGGACTACTGGTGTGATGCAACTCTCATCAAAATTACACAGTGATGGATCACTCCATAGAAATACAATGGCAATATTCTCGAGAGAGATTCAGTGATGCATGTATTACAAATCAGTCCTGCAAGGATGACTGTGCATGTCAAACTTCTGCAGCATAAAGTTCAAAAATATCACCAAATGGTCTTTGATATTTGTTGTGGATTGTGCAAATATTTAATGGTTTTACTCACAGTTACTCTATGTTGTGTTTCTTCAATAGGAGTAGGCCAGGCTGTAAGGAGGAAGGCTGGGGGCTATTTTGTTTTGCCTGCTGCATGCTGGATTGCTGTGCTGCACGCTGGATTGCACTGGGAGCTGCCTGCAAGAAGGGAGACATTCTTTCCCAATAGGGACTGGGCTGCTTCGTGGGAGGGTCACTTCAGATTGTGAGGTGAGATGGGCAGAGTGAAAAGGGAGGAGTAGAAGTCATCTCAGCAGGTTAAATGCCAGAAAGGGCAGGAATCATCTCAGCAAGGGAGATTACAGGGGAGAGCAAAAAGCAGAGGGGTGTATGGCTGCTCTGGGGTTAGGACAACCCATGGGTTCCTGTAGGACTTGAAGGCTGAGAAGGGTTGAACTTCTGTTCTTCACAGGCTATCACAAGTATAGTTCAAGAAGAAAAATTCAGCAGCCATGCATCTTCTCTTTCCAAACTGGTGTTAAACAGGACATTGACTTGAACTCTTGGTGGTCAGTGCCACTGACAGGGAAGGGAGCTTTCACCCTCCCTTTGTGCTTCTTCGGGCTCTAGCTTCTGGTTTGAAGGGAGCCCATACTCCTGGGTGTGGGATTAGCATGTTCCTTAGGGCCTTACATTTAGACTTGGAGTCCTTTTCCCACCATCTTCAAAATGAGGTCTATTGTGGATACATTTTTACAGCTTCTACGTGCAAACATTGTTGGTATTTTTATACCATGGAAAATTAGTAATTGATAGTAATGACAGTTGTCTTTTCCCTGCTTCATTTTTATGGGTAGTTTTTGTCAAAAAAGTTTCAAAATGTAAGCATATTCTGACTTTCACATGCATATCTTATATCGTATTTCTGATATCAAACTTAGGAAATGTATTTCTGCCTTTTGACTCTTTCTATTGTATCTATGAAGGGCAACAGAGAAAACAAACAAACAGATAAGATTTTGTTGTATCTTTGACACTTTCCCTGAGCTCTTTGTCTCTCAGTTTCACCTCAAAATCATGACTGGAAAGTGGCAGGAACCAATCCAACACTACTGCCAAACAATGCAGGGATGTAAGTCTGTGCTCACTACATAGGATCCAGAACTTGTTTTTATTTAGGCAAAGAGCGAAGCAAAGCAGTTTGACATGAGGATAACTCAGTGGAGAAAAGAAACAGGAAAAGTAGAAAGGAAACAGCAGGGAGCTGAATCAAATCATTGGGGCAGAGAGATTACAGCTAAAAGTAGATTAAAAACAAGACCACAAAAAGAAAAGATGAGCATATTTTTAGGGGAAAAATTATAATAATTTTACTGTATATAGTCATTTGTAGTCATGTTTTGTAGGATGATAAAAATGCAAATCAAAGTTGCAGTAAATAAACAGGAATGCTGAAAGAACGCAGGAATATTTGAAAAAGTCAAAACCTCATTGGCATACAAGACTGTACCAGGTGTTTTCCCATATTGCATATATTTTTTGTAAGAATGACTAGTGTGCAGGCAATCTCAGAAAATTTCAGGTACCTGTGATACTTTTTTTCCTTTAAGGCCATTAGGGAGTCATTAATTTCTCTGTCTCCCCAGTCTGTGAAGCCTCTGGAATAAAAGTCCAATGTCTAGATGGAAAGACGTGCAAGCACTTCACAAATCAGTATCAACCATATTTTCAAAACAGACATGATCTAACTATTCACAGATAGATGGACATCATTTCTTTGTACAGGCAATATATCAGGATTTCTCTCTGAAACTTCTAGCAATGGTGGTACAGTCTTTAAACGTATCTCATTTTTATGCTGGCAGCAATTAGGTCCCACACTTCAGGTAAGGACATAACAGTGTAGTTCTTAGTAAGCATTTTGTTTGTCCACACATGGACCTATTGTATACAGCTACATATGACTCAGCCTCAGTGTTCAGTCCAGAAAGCTGGAATCTTTTGTTAGTGACAGATCAGCTCGCTGCTAGAGGAAGTTTATCAGCAAATGGTCCTTTGTTATGAGGACATTTTGCAGAGACAATTTTGTTACACAATAATAAACACACCATACTGAAAGGATATTATCCTGCTTTTCCTGTCTTGGTAAATGCCAGAATGCTCCTCTTCATGTTATACTCTGAGAGGAATTGTTTTTGAAATTTGCATGTAAAACAAATATTGTTCTGCCTCTGGCTTCACCAGGGTGAAATTCTATTTGCTACATGAAGACATGCTCCTATACAGATGTAACTCTTCTTTTATCAGCAATAGTATAAATTGAAATTAGTTCTGTTTGGTGCACATAAATTGAGACTAATGTTTACATAGGTAATTGTCCCAAAAACCTTCACAAACATATCTCCTAGTGAAAGAAGTTTCAAGGAAAAAAATATCAGCAAGCCAAAGTGAACTAATCCCAGAAGGTTTTTGCAAAGAACTTCTTGTTATTAACTTTTAGTAAAGAAATCAGTGTATTGACTTTAGCTTTTAATAATGTTATGTACAAAATAACATGAGGAGTGGAAACAGTTCCTTTAAGAAAAGAAGAATGAAGGTAGAGATTAATGTCAATGACAGCAGGAGGGGTGTTGAACCATGGTGGTCACAATCCATGAAAAACTTGTTAAAAATAAGTCAAAACCCAATAGATTCCAATGCCAGTATAAAAAAAAGGGCTCCCTAAATAGCTGCATTTAACACATCTGAAAGGTCCGGTAATTGTTCCAGAGTAATGCAACTGAATAAGCCATGCAATGGTGAAGATTGAGATTTTGTTGCCTGAGATGAGAGCAGGCTGTTGTAGCACTGACTGTGTTCTTGCTCATCACGAGGTGTGATCAAGTAACTGTAAGCTATAGAAATTTCCTTTACTGTTAGCTGTGGCGGAAATAGTCTGTTTCCACAAAGGTTAAAAAATGCCCAGGTTTCTCTGTCTGGATCATCACAGACAGAATCAGTTCTTACACATCTTGTAAAGAGCTATAAGGGAAGGAAGTGTGAGTCTTGTTAACAAGAAAAATTTCGTAATTTTTCAGACTACAAGAGGTAGGATGATCACAAGTGACAGAAAAACACTATAGGACTAAAGATTATAGAAATTGAATAGATGAAACCTACTGAAAATTGAAGCCTCAGACAAAAAAACTCAGAAAAATGTCATGTCTGGCAAGCCCTTGTTTAGTAGATCACAGGATCACAGGTGGTTTGACAATTCTACACAAGAAAGCAAGGTAAATTTTATTAGGCTGGGATATCTAAAAGGAAACAGAGCCAGCTGGGGTTCCTGAAAGCCAGAAATATACATGTGATTCTAAGTGACTAGTCCAAGGCTGCAACACCTAAACTGAGTACAGACATGATCCCTCATTGTTTAAATTTAGAAGCAGCCTAGGATTTTACTACTTAGAACATAAAGCTATCTATATATATCTAAAAAGTAGCTCAAGAAACCAAAAGAACTGAACCAGGTTTTCTAGAATGTGCAATGGATTCCCTGGAAAGGTTAGGTTTTCATCACAGCATACAGAATCCATATTAGGTCCAAATTACCAACCTCAATTGTTTCTTTTAAACGTGTTTTCCCTCATCTCCCCCGTAGAGTATTAGGGCTGACCTGAACATGTTCTTAAAAAAAAATTAGTTTATAAAAAATCCTATTTTGAAGGAAAAAAAAAGGAACTTTGCTTTTGACATAGAAACGAAGCAATAGTAAAAAGAATAAAATAAATAAAACCAGGGAAAATGAAAATGCTTAAGGCCACTCTGAGTAAACATCAGGCAATCTGTTTATAAAGAGAAAGAAACAAGATATTACCACCATGAAGTAAAATAAATTGCCCAAGCAAAATAAATTCACTCCTTGGATGAATGAAAAAATGGAAGCAATTTGATAACTATAAATTGAAATGGTCTGTTCTTGAAGAAAGAGTAACTTCAGGGAATACTTATATTTATTTCACAAACATTCTGATTTTGAGAATATAAGAATTGTTAAGGAGTTAACAGATTTTCTTTAAAAAAGTGTCAGGGGAAAATCCAACTGTGATCTCTGCTACATGCATGAGAATAACCCACAGTGGTTAAAATAACACCAGGTGCAAGGGCAATCATTACTAATGAAAAGAGAGCTGCCATCAAAGATACAAAGGTAAAACAGGACTGGTAAACGGCAAGGTGTGTTAATTGAGGCAGCATTCAGAATGTCATTAGCAAATGCCCAGATGGAAGAGTCTTCAGGTATAATGCTGAATACCTGAACTTATGTGTAAAGAAATTTTTTTTCAGAATATAAGTAATTCACACTTAGAAAGGCTTCATGGTTATCAGTAAAAGTAACAGTAATCTGTGTGCAAGAATTTGAATGAAGGTTTGTTTGAAGATGCCATAACAAGAGAAATACTTTTTAAAAAGAGACTCCACAAGAAAAAAAAGCAGAAATCCAACCAACCTTTTGTATTATTTTCAGTGATAGGGTGTAATATTAAAGGACATAAATGTCTTACCTGATGGTGAGTGCTAAAAAATGTGTATTCAGACACCAGTTATTGAAGAACATTAGATATAGAAATACCACCAGTTGCAGTAGTAAACTAGTCCAAAATCCTTCAGAAGAGGACTGTAACAGGAATCCATGTATCATTGTGTACATTGAGGCAAGCACAAAGATATGCCTTCAGAGGCTGGTGAACTGTGGGGGGGGGGATGCTTAAATTTCTGTGTGCTTCATGGATAATGCTATTATGATGAGTCAGTAAATTGTCAAAATCCCTTTTTCACAATAAGAGCAACTCTGCAAATCAGGATATCAAATGAAATTAATCTCCTTGCAGTGATCTCAGCTGGGGCCTGCCTGCCCAGGGTGACTTTGCAGAAGATGTCCTGGGGGTCCTTGTGGGCTGTGACCTGAGCCTGAGCCAGCAGTGACCTCCAGCAGCAGTGGTGACCAGGAGCACCTTCTGTGCTGTATTAGCAGAAGCACAGCCAGCTCACTGAGGGAAGATCAATCTCTCTATTTACTTAGCCCTTGCTACTTCTATCCTTGCAGTTTTTCAAGACCTAGCTGGATAAAGCCCTGAACAACCTGGCCTGATCTCAGAGATGACCCAGCTTTTAAGCAAGAGGTTGAACTAGAAACTCCCAGAGGTCCCTCTCACCCTTAGTTATCCTATGATCCTAAAATATAATCAAGGGAAAATATATCATTTGTTTAATATATTGACAGGCAAAAGGAGAGAGATGTAAAAGGGTCATTCTCTTTCCATGTAATTTACTTTGTAGGAGAAAGATAGCATATGTCCTCTATGTATAGACAACAGAAAACTATCCCAAAGAACCTCTGACTTTATGAGATATTTTAAAGGCTTTTAATAACTTAGGCAAAAGGTTAGTATTGGTATCTTCTTATTTAAGTGAAACCAATCACAAGTCCATGATCATCACTTAGGTTGTGGCCTAAAACCTACGTCACATTTATACTTAATTCTTCCATGCCCTGCACTCTTTCAAAAGTGTTGGAAGACACTGCCCAGAATATCTCAGTGAAGAAATGTTCACTGACCAAGTATTCCATCTGGCTATATCTATAATTTCAGGTATCATACTGAAAACTGTACAAGACTTATCAGAAAGTGTAAATTTCCACAAATCTGTATGTCTTACTGTGGAAGAAGAGTGTCAGCTGGGGATTGTGTAATAAACCAAAAGACATAGCTCTTCTTCTGACCTTAAAACAAAATATGTCTTTTCAATGAAGGAAGCTAGACACATAAATAAATAAATGCCCAAGTCCTATGAGGACCATTATCTTATAACGCATTTCCAATGTGCTTGGTTTTTCAATCCCAGATACTGTGACTTCTGTGGGGATCCTTAATAAAGACTGCTGTAGGATGAGGAGCTGTTGATCCACACAGCAGCTGACCTCAGTAGGTTCAGGTTGGTGCTTTACTCCAAACAGTACTTGGCCTTTAGGGCTGTGCTAAATGGCACAAATTTCTTGACGTGGGATCACGAGCAATGACTCCACCAGCACGTCCTTGTCTTTATCTCAGAGTGAAACAGGATGTTTTCATATAAACATCCTTTTGCTCAACAGCAGAAATGATGAATAGAGTTGTTTACTCGTAGGAAAACCCAATAAAGGCTTTAATGCTGGTGAGCTTCACCATGGACAGGTTATGTACTGTATGCAATGCCCTGAGCAGAGGTCTGTCAGATGCTGTGTCATCACAGCATCTGACAGAATGGGCATAATATTTTGTAATTAAGTACATTTTCCTGGGATGTTTATAAAATAGCTATCTTCTTTGGAAATCTGTGTGACTTTCTTATTTGGATTCAAAAATAGCCAGCACCTCCTGGAATAAAACATTGTACAAAAGAAAAAGTCGTTATCAGACAACTAGGGGCCAGTTAATTGTTAGCAAGACCAAAAAGCTTTAAAACAGCTGATTAACAGTTCTTTAGTCTTGTAAGTATGGCCAGACTCCAGGCATCTTATGTGCCCTGTCTTGAGTAAGCAAGCCCATTACCAGTACTGAGAAGCTTTTTGTAACTGTCCACATCAATATCAAGATCTTTAATACTTGACAAAAAAAAAAAAAAAAGAAAACAAGAGGCTTCAGTTTGAACATAGTCTAATAGAGAAGGATTCAGAGGTTGTCTCCTCTTCATCATTTGCAGTTTACAATGGCACTAACTTAATTTGTTCAATTTCAGCAGCTCATCTAGATGGTTAGATGGATCTGGGGGTGCTGAGATTTTAACTTCACTGCCACTTACAATGCTGGCTGTTGGGGATGATAATCTTTAGCTGGCATAGGGCTGTATAACAGGCAGAGTGCATGTGGAAAGCAGTCCTGAGCTCTCTGCACACTCTCAAATCCCCAAATAGTACAGGGATTAAAAATAGAGATTACATGACTCACAGATTTATAGCACCAAATAAAAGCAATGGCATATTGAGCTCAAAGAAAGAAATTAGGAAAAAAAAGGGAATCCTGCGAAGTCAGATAATTTCTGTAAGAGTGACCAATATTGGGCAGCTCTGATGGTGTTCTGAGATCTAGGATGCAGGATCTCCAGGGCCCAGTTGAGCTGTTAAAATAATGTAGGAAACTAAAGAGTTACAAAAAGAAAGTTTCACTTGGGAGCAAGCAATAAACCTAGCCAGACACAGTGTTTTTGGCTTGCAATGTGAGAAAACATACAACATTTTATCACAAGAACTTATGAACGTGTGAAGCAGGAAGCCCAGATACACTTAGCAGATATAAGTATTATTTCCCCAACACCACCTTTCTTTCTAGCCCCATTGTTTCCTGGTTTGATTATGCCCTGAAGCATAAGAGCAGTTCCCCTTTAAGAGATTTTATTTGTGGTGACTCCATATAAACATTCATTTAATACTGTTATGCTGTTAAACACCATGTGGCAATTACATAGGTAATTTGCACAGTTTGTAAACAAATGCTATCTGATGTTCCAGTCTATGCAATTACACATGCTGAGGTACTTAAAATAAGAAAATATTATGAACCATTATTTTATATATTTTCTAATCTTTCAGGCTGTTCTTTAATAGAGAAGTTTTAATATTTTTAACATGTGCATTTCCTTACAACTCCACTGTATAGTTATTCAATAATTTGTTTGAAGTGACTAGGTCACACTTGTTAAGTTATGGCATTGTTTAAGACATTGTTGTAATAATCTTTCACATGGATCAGTTTTCCATGTCAGTGTTCTAGTATTTTTTGTTTCCAAATTGGTTGCTTAAGAAGTCTCCAAGAGGTTGCACAAAGACTAGAATCTGTTTTTAACAAGGTTTACTTCCCAAGAAACAGTGTCTTTGACATGGTTTTTTCAGCATTCTGGATGAGTTTTTTAATATTGTGGAATAATTTTTTTTTTTTTGTTAAATGGTTTTCCCCTTGTCTTCTTCCTTGTGTGATGAAAAGTAATTTTGTGGATGTATATGAAAAGACTGTTTAAGGCCCCTAAATCTGTAGATTGTGTTCTAGTATCTCTTTATTTTAGAAGTTGACCAGTTTCTTACCTTGGAAATTCATTCTCTCTTAGCCTGTGTCTATTTAATTTCATAATTGCCTGTTTACTGAAGTAAAAATAAATTAGTTGGATATTCTATATTGACTGTTTAGTTGAAATATTGCAGCCATTATTAGCCATTAAAAATCCATATGATTTTAACAAGATGATTTACAATTTTCACTCCAATTACATTTTCAGGCTTCCTGTTCAGATTAATTCTGTTAATTTTTGGTGGTACTTTAGAGGTTGTCAAAGATTTAATCCTTCAAATTTGTCTCTAATTTTTGTAAAAAAGCAGCTCAGATATTTTACTGTAAAATACTTCCTGCACTGTCAGAGGAAAGATGGCATATTATGCCATGGGCCCCCTGTGCTGTAATATTCATTAATCCTCCAAAATCATAGAATGGTTTGTGTTGGAAGAGACATTGGAAGCATTGGAAGATCATCTAGTTCCAATCTCCCTGCAGAGGGCAGGAACGTCTTCAACTTGGTCAGGTCGTTCATAGCCCTGTCCAACCCGACTTTAAATATTTCCAAGATGGGTCATGTACAGCTTTTCCAGCCAACCTGTTCCGGTGTTTCACCACCCTCAATGTAAAAAAATTCCATTTTTTAATTGAATATACCCTCTTTTAGTTTAAAACCATTACCCATTGTCCAATTGCTACAAGACATAGAAAGAAGCCTGTTCACAACATTCTTTTAAGTCCCCTTTAAGTATTGAAAGACTGCAATGAGGACTCCTTGGAGTCTTCTCCAGGATGAACCGTCCCATCTCTTTCAGACTGTCTGCATAGAAGAGGTGCTTCAGCCCTCTGATCATCTTTGTGTCCTTCCTCTGGACTTGCTCCAACAGGTCCATGTCTTTCTTGTGCTGAGGACCCCAGAGCTGGATGCAGCATTACAAGTGGGGTCTCATGAAAGCGGAATAGAAGGCAAGAATCATCTCCCTCAACCTACTGACCACACTGCTGTTGATGCACCCCAGGATATGATTGGCCTTCTGGGATACAGGAGCACATTGCTGGGTCATGCCCAGATTTTCATCCACCTTAAGACCTTCTCCTCAGGGCTGCTGTCAATCCATTCTCTGCCCAAACTGTATTTGTACTTGAACTCACTGTGATCCAGGTGCAGGATCTTGCACTTAACCTTATTGAATCTCATGAGACTCTCATGGGCCTACTTCTTAAGCTTGTTCAGATCCCTCTGTCTGGCATCCTATCTCTCAGTCATGTCAGTCAAACTACTCATTTTGGTGTCATCTGAAAACTTGCTAAGGGTACACTTGGTTCTACTGTCTATGTTACTGATGAAGACATTAAAGAGTATTGGTCCCAGTACAGGTCCTGAGAGGCACCACTCATAACTGGTCTCCATCCAGAGACTAAGCCATTGGCCACTACTCTCTTGATGTAACCATCCAGTTTAGCTGGATGTTTCTTAACTGCCTCTTTATGTGTTTCTGTGTTAGTGGGTCCTAAGCTTTATGTGAAAAGATTAGCTTCCACCCTGACTATCACTTTCAACAGAGATATCCATTATAAAAAATCATTAGCTCCCTGCATGCCATTTCCTTAAATTTTTTTTTCCCTGCATGGTTCACATTAAAATCTTTTTTCACAAGTTTTTTTTTGTGATTCCCAAATTCATTATACATTTCTAGTTCTAGTACTTCTCCAAAAGAGTTACGGATTTCCCTCACCTGATGTTGACATTGCTGCTGCTCCTGGCCCAGAGTGAATAATCTCCTAGGAAGACTAAAATCAAAACTTATTACAAAAAATACTTAGAACTTAACTTAACTTTAAAAAATCATTGACTGATTCAGAAGGAAAAGAGCTCTTCTGTCTGGAAAGAAGATGCCCAAGCCTGGGCACCTAATCTTCTGTATGTTGAAAACTGGGGGTCATGTAAACATACAGTGTGCTTGTCAGACCTTGAGCAAGCACACAAGAGTGTGCATGTTTCCCTGCAGTCTTCATCAAGATGACACCTAAAAATAATTGGACAGCTTTGGGTTGTTAATAGGTACGGAGTGAACAAACAGATGGGGGTACCAAGGCAAAGATTTCTGGTGGATGTCCAGCTGAATTGTTTAACATGCTCCTTTGGGCCAAGCAAAGATAGAACTAACTTTAGTGCTTTCACTTCTGCTATTCTGTCAATATTGGCTTGTATGACTTCTAGCACGGCCTTTCAAATTTCCTGTAATGTTGTTGCCTGCCATAATTAACACTGCTTTCTTTACAAATTAATATGGTTCTTCTGCTATTCCTTGAGGAAAAAATCTTCAGTTTCCATAAAATGTCACATTGACAGACTGGTGCTGTGGATCTGAATATTCAAACACTCTAACCCTTCCAAACCTTGCAGGTTTTGCCATTGTGCTGGTTTTGGCTGGAAGAGAGGGTTTTTTTGTTTTGTTTTGTTTTGTTTTGTTTTATTTTCTTTTGTTTGGTTGGTTGGGTTTTTTGGTAGAATCTGGTATGGGGCTGTGTTTTGGATTTGTGGTGAAAATAAGAGTTTTTGTCATCATTAGCAGTGCTTGCACAGCATTAAGGCCTTTCCTGCTTTCTACCTCAGCCCACCAGCTGGGAGGATGTGAGTGTACAAGAAGTTGGGAAGGGATGCAGCTGGAACAGCTGATCCCAGCTGAGCCAAGGGATATGCCACAACATATGGTGTCATGTTCAGCTGTCATATAGAGCTGGGGCAAGAAAGAGGAAGAAGGCGGGGGTAGGAGATATTCACAGTGATTGTGCTTGTCTTCCCAAGTCACTGTTATGTATGATGGAGCCCTGCTCTCCTGGGGATGTCTGAACACCTGGCTGTAACAGGGAAGAGGCAAATGAATTCCTTTTTTTGCTTTGCTTGTGTATGCAGATTTTGTTTGCTTTACTTAAACTGTCTTTATCTCAACTCATGATTTTTTTTCAATTTTACGATGCTGGTTCTATTCCCAATCCCACCGGGAAGGGGGGGAGGGTAGGTTTGAGCAAATGTCTGTGTAGAGCTTCATTGCCTGCTGGGTTTAAACCATGGCAGATATACACCATCAAATTCTCCATCCTTTTAAAGTCCTGAAAGTGATCTTGCATAGTGTGAAGAGAGAACTACACCAATGGATGTCTCCTCAAAATACAGAGTTTTCAGCAGATCAGGTATCTGACCTGAACCCCATGATGCCCCAGTCAACTCCAGCTTGAGTCATGCTCACATGGTGTTAGCAAAATCCTGTTTGATACTGGGTAAAGCAGAGACTGAAACCTCAAGAAAGGCAAAGCCAGCAGGTGTAATCTGTGACTGCATACTTCATCAATTCTTGCCAGCAGAAGCCAAACAGGATGCTAATTTTTCCAGAAATTAAAAACTTGAATCTTATCATCTGTACAGAATTAAAATGGAAATTATTTGAAATAAATAAAGAAGAAGAAAATTGTTAAGATATTGGAAAGGGACAAAATAGATTCTAATTTATTCAGATTACAGAACTTTCGAAGTACAGAAATATGCTTTAACTCAAAGGAAACAGATGAACTGTTAGCTAAAAATGGCAAAA
This sequence comes from Serinus canaria, assembly GCF_022539315.1. Taxonomy (NCBI): domain Eukaryota; kingdom Metazoa; phylum Chordata; class Aves; order Passeriformes; family Fringillidae; genus Serinus; species Serinus canaria. The sequence continues at coordinate 93,726,656 of NC_066316.1, forward strand.
AACTGCCTTGACTTTCTTGTTGAAAGGGTGGTTATTTTCTACAGTTTCTGCAATGAGCTAAAATGAGCAATTTATTTTGTATTTATTTGCCTTCAGACATGTTTCTATTTATGGCCACATGGCATGCTCAATGGAGTCTTAAAATAGTGAGGCTGGGTTCACAGGATGACTCAATGGATCAGCATGTAGAAGAGGGCGGATGCAGCCTCCCTGTTGGGGGCAGGATGGCAGCAAGTGCGCTTTGTTACTCCCCTATTGGTGCCGCAGGCTTCCATAAAGCAGCCGGTTCAGTCCCACAATGACATTTTTGAAATAACCACAGCTGGTATTTGACATCCCTGTTGGTCTTACCAATTTAAAGGCTAAAGGCTAAGTAAACTGTGGGGAAAGACGCTGGCTTTCTAACTTTGTGACCACTGAAGTCAACTCAAACAACAGTGATGGTTAAGGGGAAACGCTCCTGTTACAGCCACCGGCAGCACATGCACCTTGTGGGCCAAGGGCTGCATTCAATAATTCTGCACAGGCTGCGGGGGACCAGCCCCGGCAGCAGTGGCGGCGGCTCCGTGAGGGGAGCCAGGGCTGCCCCAGACAGACACAGCCTGTTCCAGATGGATACAGCTGGTTCCAGCCGGACACAGCCGGTTCCAGCCAGACACAGCCGGTTCCAGCCAGACACAGCCGGTTCCAGCCGGACACAGCCAGTTTCAGCCAGACAAAGCCAGTTCCAGCTGGGCACAGCCAGTTCCAGCCCGACACAGCCAGTTTCAGCCAGACACAGTTGGTTCCAGCTGGACACAGCCGGATCCAATCACGCACCGCAGGGCGTGGCTGGGCCACAGCCGGGGCGGGGCCACTGCAGGAGGACAAAGTCAAGAAGGGCAAAACGCCACACAGAAACAAGCCCATGAGCGGCCAGGTGAGAACAGAGGGAGAGGGCGATGCTGCTCTAGGCCCTGGAGCAGAGATTCCGCACACCCTTTAGAGAGGACCATGCTGGAGCAGGTATTGTGTTGGTTTTGTCTGAGGCAGGGTTACTTTTCTTCCCAGTGGCTGGTATGGGGCTGTGTTTTGGATTTTTGCGGAACATGGGGTGGATAATAGAGATGTTTTTGTTATGGGAGGTTAGGAGGAAACACAGCCCGGACAGGTGACCCAAAGTGGCCAGAGGGATATTCCAGAGTGTACAGCATCATTCTCAGGAGATAAAGTAGAGGGAAAATGGAGGAAAGGGTGGGACATTTGGAGTGATGGCATTTGTCTTCCCAAGTAGCTGTGATGAGGGCCTGCTCTCCCGGAGACAGATGAACACCTGCCTGCTCGTGGGAAGCAATGAATTAATTATTTTGCTTTGCTTGCATGCCTAGCTTTTTCTTTCCCTATTAAATGGTCTTGTGGGATGAGCCCACAAGTTTTCTAGATATTGCTCTTCTGATTCTCTCCCCAGGACTGAAGGGGAGGGGGGTGGGGGGAGTGACTCTGACTACATGGTACTTGGATGAGGTGAAACCACAACAATAGCCCATGGAGGACCCCCACACTGGGCCAGGTGGGTATTTTCCAAAGGAACTGCAGCTCATGGAGAGCTGTGATGGAGTAGGTTTATACTGCCAGAATGCAGCCCACAGTGGGTAGGACCCACATTGCACCATTGAGTCTGAGGAGGAGTTAGAGGCATTGGAAATGAAGTTGTTCCTGGGAAGAAGGGATGGATGAAGAGAAGGTATTTTATCTTTTTTTTTTCTCACTACCTAAATTTTTTTAATTGACAAGAATTTAAATTCGTTTTTATTCAAACTTAATCTGTTTTGCCCATGATGGTTGAAGGTAGCTTATCTCATAACCTTTATTTCAACATATCTTTTTCATCTTATTTTCCCACTCATCTTTTTGAGGAGAGGGAGTGAGAGAGCAGCTGAGTAGTGGCCTGCCAGTTCAACCCACCACACACATCTCACATGAATACTAAATTAACTATATTCTATTTTAAATAAACAAATTACTTAATCTTTAATTTAAGAATTTTTCAGTTCTTCAAAGTCAACATTCTTGACTGAGATTTAGCATTGAAGTCGAATTCTTGAATTGGCATCCTTGCTTATGAAGAGGCTTTTTCTAGTCTGGCAGCTTTGGATGTCATGCAGGTGCCCTTTTCAGGAACTATGTCCAAGACATTGTCTGGTCTATCTGAGGTCAACCATTTTATGCTGATGAACAGGATAACTCTGTTTAAATGCCAACAAGACTTATTTTTTAATTTACTTGACTCAGCCCTCTTCTGTGGTAAAGAAGTCTGCCAGGACTTTACAGTTATTTTATAAAATCCAACCGACTTCTTATGCTTCTAAGCATGTATTCTGAGTGTGCTTGAGTTAGGAGGTGGGCTACTTTAAACAATAGTTTCTCATCAACACACTTTCTGATAAGTGTGGAGAATGAAAATTCTCTGAGTACCCTCCTCTTCCATGTATTTCTCCATCAATTCTCCGAGTCAGCTGGTCAAGCCAGGTGGCTTTGTTTTGGAGAATGTGGCATCAGCTGATTAAAAACATAGTGGCCAACTTGTGAAAGTACCTTCACAAGACAAATACTCATCTATTTCATCTGTGAATCAACACTTCTAAATCTGTACAGAGAAGGTATGCATGTCTGAACAAAAAATTGATTACCTTCAGTCAAATACCAACTTCTAACTAAATCTCACTTAAATCAAATCTATTTTTTATTCCTGTGTTTCTATGAAATGCTTCCTCATATCCAAAACAAGACAGATTGCTGCTGGGCTAATACTGTATCTGCTGCCAGGAGTCTGTGAGATCCCTTAGAAAATGGAAAAAATTACTACAGTTTTATTAAAAACAAGCAGGCAAACAAACCATGGCATTGCAGTGGGAAGATATTGTAGTGTGCACATCATTGTTTTCCTGTGCTCTGCTGTCCCCAAGGAAAGTACGTATGGAACGGACGTCATTGGTGCAGATGCTCAGCAGCTACTTCCGGATATAATTGCAAATAAAGTGCTCTGCAATACCTTTTTTTAATTAATTACCAGGTGTGTTTTTGATACAAGACTGTTTTTTATATAGTCTTCTATTTTGTAAGACTGTTTTCTTACAATTTTATTTTATTTTGGAAAAGCTGTCCAACTTGCTTTTCTTTACCCTGTTTTTACTAAGTTTTTATAACTTCTGCGTATTAGATATCATTCTTTTGTGATTAATTCTGTGGACTTTTACTAACTTATTATGTTGTTTATTCTTCTGCTTAAAAAAGAAAGAATTTATTCCCTGAATATAAATTTTTACTCTGAAAATATATGGTGAATATTTGCCATTATACAGTGTGTTATGATTAATTTATTCAATTACTCTGTATTTTGTTCTCACCACTGCACATGCTTTTTTATTCCAAATTTACATCTTTGTTAATATTGCCATTTCTCCTCTCTCTGTCTCATTTTTAAAATTTATTGGGGAAAGTATTTCTTCTATTTACTGACTTTGAGACTAATATTAAATTACAAATTAATCCTGGCTTTTTTATGTACTTAAAAATAATTCTGTACTTACCCAGACAAATATATAAATAATTCTTTACAGCATAACAAACACTCTCCTGCTGGAAGAATAATAAGAAATAAGTAGCTCCCATACTGCCAGTGAAATGGTGAGGGTTGAAGAGTTTCCCTGAGAGAGGAAGAGTTTTCAATTTTATTGATAGTCAGGGAAATACTGATCTGGCTCTCGTGTTGTGACCAGCTGTATTCTGTGCTATCTTAAGGAAAATATTGATGTAAAAGTTTTTATTATAGAATCTATAATCTATAGCCACAAACTCTAAAAATTATATGAAGCTGCTTTAATTCTGTTTTTCCTGTGATATATATTTTAGTGGCAAAGTCTGTTAATGCACATCTTGGCTGGAGTTGTTTACAGTTATTAAAGCCTTCCAGATTATAATTGGTCATATATTTCATTCACCTCTTTTAGCCACTCATGAAACTGGTTCTGTGTCCCTGGGTTTAGAGAGAGAATGATGAAACACTTTTTTTTGAACAATTATCTCCATATTTTAATAAGCCTATTTAGTTCTATCTCTGTGTTAGTATCTTTATCTTTGGTCACATCTTTATGAAGTTCACCTGTGCTATATTTAGCATATTCATCTGTATGAAGACAGCTATTTCCTTGAATAAACTGACCAAACATTTTGAATGTGACAGCAGATTAAAAATAATTGTGAACAGTGTTTTCACTAACTGAGGACTTGAAGTTATGTTGTTAGAAATTACTGGCACTTAAAAAGAAATATGCAGTCATTTCCCACTGGATTTGTTTCCATAGCAATGAGAAGGTTATGGTGTTAGCAACTCTGTGGATATTTCAGATTTGGGATTTCATCAAATTTCTAAAAACACCTTTTGGACCTAAGTTTTTGTACTCTGTTGGGATTATTCTAACTATGTATAGCAGCACAATCTATCATTTTTCTTTGAAGACTATCGTGCAGGAGAGAGATTTATCTTAATAATCATAAACATCTAAAGTTTTAATTAATTTTAAATCTGTAGTCCAGGTCTAAAACAATAATATTAAACTCCTTTTATATTCAATAGAAAAAAACCCCTACTTCCAGAGAAGTTCATCTTCTCATACAGTAAACATGTAAAGTTGCATAGTATTATTTTTATTCAAGATATAGAGCTTGTTTTCAGTGCTAAGTTAGTCTGGGGTGTTGTTTGTATTGCCTCTTATCTGACATATAGGGGCACATGGGATTCTGTAGCTTGATGTAAGTGATAGATTGCACTGGAGTCAAGTGCATGATTTGGTGTGGCTTGAGCATTGTTCTGATGTGTGATTACTCTCGTTTAACCTAAGCTGTCTCAAGAAAAGTCAACCTGTTCTTAGATAACTTAAGTTACACATTGTGGAGAAAAAGTCCTAGGAACAAAACTAGCTCTGATCATTAATTTTCTTTCATTGGAAGACTGACCTTGATCTGTCCTTGATCTGACCTCAGATCTGCTCGTGCACTTTTTGTGAGTGCTCAGGCACTCAAAATATTTCAGCAGCCCAACAGTGAGTAATGTTTTGGGAGTCACGAGAAGATGCTAAGTTGCCATCTGATGTTCTACACACGGACATGATCAGCAACTTGACTGAGCCCCACTGCATACAGCAGTGAGCCACAGTCTGAGCTGTTCCCAGTTTCAACCAGTGCCTTATTCCACATCTCATGCTCCCTGTTCATGAGAAGGATTTGTTTAAAACCCCATGCATATCAACACACTGCAATGAGATGAGAGTTTGAGACTGGGAAAAGTGTGGGCTGTGTGTGAAAGACAACAGGTGTCACTATTTTGAATAAATTCATTTAGTGTTACCAAACCTGTGAGATTTGGTTGGGTTTTTTTTTTCCTTCTGTTTAGGAGCACAGGCAAGAGTGCCTTGAGCAGTCACTGGGTGCCTTTACAGAGTTTCCTTCAGTCCAAATCATAAGTAAGAGAGCTGGTATTCCCTGTGCTAGAATTCCCCACGGGTTTTCTGTATATTCTGTAAAAATGCTAACCTTTAACATCCAAGGATAACATTTCTGCAGTATTTTCCCACAGAATTCAATCAGTAAATAAGTTCCATCTTTCTGATTTGTTATGCTAAAACTGTTTGAGTTATAAGCCATTAAAAGCTTGCTTAGCTACTCAGTTTCTTTAAGGATCCCCACAGTCTGATACTTACACTGCATTAGATTCTTACCATACGTTTTGTTTGTTTGTTTGGGGTTTTTTAAGAGATGTGTAAGTTTCTCCTTACATCTATCCTTGAAGGTGGAGAAAGCTCTCTAATTAGCACTATCAAGTGCAGTGTGAAAGCCTTGATCCCAGCCCCACATTTAACCCAGAGTTGTTTCTCTAATTGTTTCTGGTTATCTCCATATATGGGCCGTGGTTTTTCTGTGATGTGAACACCAACACATGGATTTGGCCATGAGCTGTCAATCTCCATTTATAGACAATTATCCAAACACATTGTTGTGATGTTTCAGACTAATAACTCTCTTTAAATTATGCTATGGCTTCTCGTATCTTTCCCTCATAAGCATGTTTTGCTTAGTTGGTTTTTGTACCCACATTCAAAAAAGCTTCTGAGGAGTCTACAAATGTTCCTTCCTTCCAAAGTGACTTTGATGTTCAATTTTTAATCAGCCTAATTTCCCACGAAGTTTTGCAGAGGTGTACTGCAAAAGCATGTATCACATTATTCAAACAACCCACTTGTGTCTGAATAAAGGGAATCTTTTTCTAATACATAAGTTTCAGAACATACAGAAACTGTTTGGACAAGACTTAAAAACTAGAGGCTGCCAAGGAAAGCTATGAGCATGACCACTGAATTAAAAAATGTGTCTCCTAGCAAAAGAATTTTAAATTTTGGCTTGGTTAGCTTACTAGAGGCAATGATACAGTATAAGTTTCCCTCAGACATTTCGGAATGACTATACAAGGAGCAGAAATGTTGTGGTGGAGGTCATTCCAGTGTAACATGGAGAAATGGTACAAACACCAGACACAACTCCCAAAGTTACATTAATTCAAACTATGGCAGAAATAACCAATTAAACTTGTAATTTGGATAAGAATTGTTCCAGCTTCTTTTCTCTAGTAATATGCAGAACTTCTTGACACATAGAAAACTTTCTGGGTTTTTTTCCATCTCTGAAGGATTAGTTTGTCAAATAGAAAGAATAACTCCATGTTTTTTCTACCTACTTCTTCTTTCTTTTGTTTTTTTGGAGGTGGGGTTTTTATTTAGTGTTAGATTTTTGGCCTTGCCCCTCATAACACAGCAAGTTTTCAAAAGTAATTTTTCTAGAATATATCAAATGACTCTTATTCTCTGATGCAAATATTAAAATTTGATTAAAAATCTAAAATTTGTTCTAAACAAACCAAACAGTTTTGGGCTGGGAAGATTTTTTCCTTCTGTGTCCTGCTAAAGTCTATACAGAAGGAAATGTGTGCCATCTATTTACATTTGCTTTGTTTGTTTGGAAGATTTGTATTTCGCAGCTGTTAGCAGACAGTTTGCCATGGTACTTTGCCTGAAGTAGTGGAAGAGAGGGGGAGAAAAAGGCTCATAGGCACACTGATATTGAGATTGACAGGTTGTCATTCCCAATTTTCCTTCTATATTGTAGATAAGGGAAGCAACAAAGAGTCCACTTCAGTGCCAATTCATTGCATTGCATTTTGTGTCTCAGCTTCACTACAAAATTCATACTTCTTTTTAGTTTGAGAGCTAAACTGAGCAGGAAATGAAACAGATGACTGCCAGGACATTCAATTGTTCATACCATGGACTGGAACAGCAAGAACAACAGAAGGGAATTCCAGCAACTCAACTCTTCAATTGCTCAACTGGGACTCATTTGGCAGCTGATCTTAATCACTACCCTCACTCTCCCAGTCACACCAAGGAACTGCTCAGTTTACAGTCTAATTCCTATCACACACATTCAGCAGCCCATCCTTCTTCCACCTGGCTATATAACCTTACAATATTTCTGAAAAGTCCCATGGTGTGAAAAAAAAGTGCTACCCATCATAAATCCCATCAGATCAGCAGTTATGTTCCTTCTGATAAACTAAGACCATGTGACAGTAAAAAAAGTCTGCTAATCTCTTGTGGAAATTATTCTCAGGTTTGTGTTCCATTATCCTACACACAGGGTTTTATTCTTTCTATTCCATTGAGATATGAACAGGAAAAAAGGGATGCACTTTCTGCACTACCCAAATGTCAGAGACAAATACCTTCCCAAACAAAAAAAAATCAAACATAAAACCAAAAAATCCCCACAAATCCCCAAGAAATCTTGGAACAGCAGGATTGGGCTGAAGCAGAAGCAAAGGGATAAAGAAGGCTCTAGTGCAAAGGTACAGAGGGCATTTGAAAGTTGAAGGAGGTGATTGGGCACCCCTGTTGTGGCAAAACAAAAGGAAAGTTTACAAAGTTAATAAGGAATCATATTACTGGAAAATGAGAAGGAAGATAAGGAAGGAAAATTCCCAGAACTGTAAGCAAAAAAATTAAAGTGTTTTAAAAACTTAACTATATTTCAAAAATATTTATTTTTAAATTATATTTATAAAGTAAATATCTAGCCCTATAAAGAATAATAGAGGGCAAAGAGGGTAAAAGGTCAATAAATAGGAAGGGCAAAACGAAATGGTTAAGGAGAAGTGTAGAGGGAAATGAGGCAGCATATTTCAGTTTTCCTTGTTATATGTATTCCTGTCACTTTGAACAAATGTGAGATAAATGTAAATTTCAATGACTGACTAGATTGAGCAAAACTAGACCACAAGTGTGCTTAAAACAAGAATTACCACTGATAAATGCAGGAAATATTGCAAAGGTGTCAATGGCTCCTTTTTAGATTGTTTATTTTCTGCAAACAGAAGTTTAGACAGGCAAATAACTCATGGATAATAATTGTCATTTTGAGGCTGTTACCTGAAATTAAATCCACCTGCAAGCTACACCTGGTCAAATAGCTCTTTCTCATTAATATTTGTTCAAAGGTTAGTTTCCTGTAGCAGATGAACTTGTGATGAGCTAGTCAGGACCTTTTTATTTCCAAGGCCTTTTTGAATGTCCCCAACAAACACTTCACAGCTTTCTGTTTGCCATTGGATACGTGTGCTGGGTGAACAATCATCAGAAAAACTTTGACATGTATGAAGATGTTATTCATAGGCATGACCTAACCCACCTGATAAAAGCAGTTTGTTTGTGCTTGGTTTTAAGTGCAGAGGGAACAAGTCCTGTCATCTGGCAGTCACAGCTGAAGGGCTTTGGGGGTCTCCAGAGGGCAGGGCTGGACACTGCAGTCTGGTCACTACAGGTCTACCAGTGAAGATGGGATTTTCATGAGCTGCACTGGCAGCTTTAGGTGCCTAAATCCCATTCACTTGGTGTTGTTGTTAAGAATACAATGACATATATAAAAAAATAAAAGAGATTTTATATTTGGATATTTCTACTCTGTTTTCTTTCAGATTTACTCATGGCATTGTTTCTGATGACTAAGACTTTAAGATAATCTGTTCTTTTCTAAAATGAATTTTTTTGGGGGATATGCTTGCATGGGGTTTTACTTTCACAAGTCTCACAAAATAATGGATTTCCTAATTTAAGGTATAGGTATTTTTAAACTTGTTGGGGTAAAATATATAAAAGCTGCATAGATGCAGGATACAGATGGATATTATAATGACTGAGAATTTCTTGCTTATTTTAACTGCTTATAAATAATCTCTGGGGGCTATATTTCCTTTATGTTAAAATGCAAAATATTACATGGAAGAAAGTGAAAAGTTTACAACAGGCAAGTTTTTAAGTCCTTTGTTCCTCCAATGAAGAATACAAAAATCCAAAGCCAAACTTAAAACCCCAAGATACATGCTTCCTTTGTAGGCCTCTGTGTTCCTGAAAACTTGGAGTAGGTGTAAGATAAATAGACAGTAAAGAATTGTATATTCATTTGGAATCTTGCTTGAGATTAATATGGTTACACATGAACATTTGAACATGAACAATTGAACTCTCATTAGCCAGAGGGTTTCTAGATTTCATGTAGTGACCCTCAGCACAGGGTCAGGACTGTTTAGGCCTGCTGAAGATATATGTTGGTGGCACCATCTCTCACAGCATAACACAGCTGTGCAAAAAATTGGAGAAGATTCTGCCCCTCTGCTCTGCTCTGTTCTGCTCCACTCTGTTGAGACCCCACCTGCAGGGCTGCATCCAGCTCTGGGTCCTCCTGCACAGGATGGACATGGACCTGTTGGAGTCAGTCCAGAGGAGGTCACCAAGATGATCAGAGGGCTGGAGCAGCTCTGCTGTGAGGAAAGGCTGAGAGAATTGGGATTTTTCAGCCTGAAAAAGGGAAGACTTCAGGCTGACCTAATTGTGCCATTCCAGTACCTGAAGTGAACCTACGAGAAAGCTGGAGCGGGACTAAACATGGGGATGACAAGGGGAAATGGCTTCAAAGTGAGAGTAGGTTTTGATTAGATATTAGGAAGAAATTCATTATTGTGCAGGTGGTGAGGTACTGAAACAGGTTGCCCAGAGAAGCTGTGGATGCCTGGGAGGTTGGATGGGCTCTGAGCTCATCCATCCCAACCATCTTTGAACCCATTGGATGGGCTCAAAGCCAGGTTAGATGGGCTCTGAGCAAACTGATCTAGTGAAAGACTCTCAACCCAGTGGTAGAGAGATTGGAACTGGATGATCTTTAAGGTCCCTTCCAATTCAAGCCATTCTATGATTTTATGATTGTATGATTGTATTTTCATAACACATGATGGCAAATTAAAATCTTGGACTTACTTTTATGGCATACTTGTGAATAGCATTGGGATTGAAGAAAGCCTTACATCTTAGAGCAGCTAAATTTTCTTTTTTTCATTTTGCTGATTAGATAAATAATTGGCATAGGGCAAAAAGTGGTTGTAAAAATAAATCTGAATGAACAAGTAATTCACTGAAAATTCTTTATATAACACCCTATTTTAACTTTGTGAAGTGGCTGCAGCTACCCGTCAAACACCCACCCATCCCCTTGCTCAATCCCCTTTCCCAAGGGCCAGGAAGAAAACAGAATGAAGGCAAGAAGATTCATGGATGAAGACAGTGATATTTTTATAGGAAAAGCAAAATGAGTGTGTGCAAGCCAAGGAAAATGAAGAGTTAATTCCCTCCTTACCTTTGGTAGGTGTCCAGGCCTGTACTGTAGAGCAGAGCTTCACACCTGTAATATATACTTGGGAATGCAAATCTCATTACCATGAGCACCCTTTTCCCCCTCTATTCCAGAGCTTGACACCATTCATTGTCACCATCCCCTTGGTCAGTCGGGATCAGCTGTCCCAGCTGTGCTCCCCTACAGAACCTTGCCAGCCCATCTGTCACATCAGTAGTCACACAACAGAAGGCTGGTAAATAGCTCAAGGTTTTTTTGCTTGCAAGGGTCTCCATCAGGAGTCTTACAGTTTTCATAATCTGTTATGAGCCATGACTTGAATAGCTGCAGACTACATGAGAACATGTGTGTTGCCTTTAGAGAGTCTTCTGTGAGTTGCTGCTGAAGAAAATATTCCAGTGAGACCTTGAAAATATCTGTCTCTCTTTAGAAACAGAGCTAAAAGGGATTGCTTAGAGAGTGATGGCTTTAAGATTTTTTGGAGATGCTTTACTCCTCCACATCATGACTTTTATTTTCATTAGGCTGAATAATGTGACTTTTGCCCTAAGGAGAAATCCAGATTTCATATTTTTGGGAACAGATTGACAGTTATTTAGGTATCTAGTGTAATTTTAGAATATTGTTCAGTTTTTTCACACAGAGTGCACAGAAACCTCCCAAATGACAAAAATGGACCCAAATCTAGAGTGTTTCAGGTCATTTTGGTTCCAGAAAATACATTTTGTTGGTTTGTGTAGGGTTTTTTTTTTTTTTTAATTTTTTTTTTTTTAATTTTTTTGGGCTTGGGGGGTTTGTCAGTAGCACAGAGACTTATGCATTCAGAATTAGGAAAAATGTGGGATGTTACACAATTTCAAGTTTCAGCAATACAGTGTAGGATGGCAGCAGTGAATCCCACTCTGAGAAAGATATGAGCTTTCATAAATGTTAGCTACTGGTAGCAATTCAAAACCTGACATGGAAGTTATCTCTTCATTCCTCAGCCTAGGTTTAAGACTTAAAATACCACACATTTCATTAACATTGTGGATTTATTCACTCCCTGGCTGTGAAAGTCAGAATATAATTAAGTAAATAAATGTTCAAAGCAGCAAATATATCCTTGTCCTTCCTACTCTTCACATTCTCTATGCTCTAAAACTCAAGTTTTCACTTTTTTCTTTCCTTCTATTTATTAAATAATCTCACCCTGAGATTAGCTCAATTGGTAAGAGCATTGTGCTAATGACACCAGGGTTGTGTGTTTGATCTCCATATGGGTCATTCACTTAAGATTTGGACTTGATGATCCTTGTGGGTACCTTCCAACTCAGAATATTCTGTGATCTCTTCTTTTCTCATTCTCATCTGAGTAAAAGAATATTTAGAGAAAAAACTATTGTAGGTCTTCTAAGTCAGGTTACATTGCAGAAGAGGAATACAGCATATTATCCTGCTGAAATTCTATGAAGTTCTAACATTTCTTGAAAGTAGGCACTCACCTGAAAGGAGCCTTATGAGAGGAGATGGAATACAGCTAGTAAAAAAAGTAGAGCCAGTAGAGGCAGCTGCACAGTCTATGCAAAAGCTTTTATAAACCATTGCTGCTGCTTGGAGAGGACTTGGATGTGAAATGGAATTAAGGAATCTGCCTCTCATCTTCCACTCCACCAATGCCTTCATCTCATCCCTTCAATCATTTTCAGTATTACTAATGTGCCAAAAACCCTTTAAACCAAATCATGTCACCCTCAGTCACTTCTTTTATTACTGCTGTGCTAGAGCTGAGAAAAGATGTATCTGTAAAATGAAATTTGCTGTCTTCGAGGCTCGACTCCAGCCTGCCTCTCAGTGTTTGTAGGGTCTGCTGAACATGATAGTTCTGGGAAGAGAAAAGGTGTAGTCATGCTGCTGTCCCAGTGAGATGCTGTGTGGAGATGCAGTGACACATTAACCTGTCTTTACTGCTTCCAGAACCTGAGTCTCTATTGGACATACCTTCGCTTTAGGTTGCTCAGCAGTCATTCAGCTATTCCTATTGTTCCATATTGCAGAGACACATGTAACAGTGGTCCAGAAAAGACAACTGTCTTACAAGAGGAGATTTTTTTACCTAAAAGGATATTCTTAAATACGAATATATTTCAGGCACATGGTGCTGGTATGCTGTGTAATCAACTGAATCAATGCAGTAGTTCTGCTGAAACCCACCATAAAGTAAAGCTCACCTTGTTCACTTATTAAACATTTTGATTTCCTAAATGCAAACTGGCACAAAATGGTTTTAAAATTAGCAGAAAGACTTGCAGTGTTAAGATATGTCCTTTCCCTCTTGTCCATTTTTTTGCCCCTCTCCTGTTACAGAGGTCCTGCAGGCAGAAAAGCCAGCCAGAGGGTGGCAACTCTGTTTTACAACAGCTTTCAGAATTTCACAGTTTGCTTGTTGTTTGGTGCTCCATGAGAAAACATCTGGTGGAGCCATCATATGAACAACAGAATATGAAAGTTAAAATTGAGTTTTCCAGGCTGAGGAAAAGGCTTCTGCATCTGACTTGTGGAAAACTTTTTTCCTGTTTTCCTGATTGAAAACAGGCAAGATTTTCATCTGAGTTTTTTCTGACCCACAACAAGGATGTGAGCTTTTTCGTTTACACTCCCCTCCAATGGCCTTTTAATTACTTTGGTATGCTATTAAACATAATATTTTTATATTAAAAATATAAACTTTATATTAAAAATACAAACTTTATATTAAAAATTTATTTCAAGACAATATGCTAACATGCAGACTATTAAGATTTTGAAAGGAATATGGTTCCATATGCTAATGTAAAAAAGAAATGATGGATATACTAATACCTGTAGTATCAAAGTAAATTCATTTAGAATTTATAGACTATCACTGAATTCTGATTAAAAAAATTTAAATCAAAAGTATGTTTCGAGTACTAACTTTACTTCTCCCACTGTCTAGTATTGCTCTTTGATATGCATATTAGCATATTTCATTGTCATATTGCATATTTTGTCAAATGGATCCTTGAACTTACATAGTACATTATGACTGAAGAGGCAGATACACAGCTCCTTCCAGCAAGTCATCCCAATTGTACTGTAAAAAGGAGTGTAAATGCAATGAGATGCTAAGTGTGAACTAGGCTGTTGGGTACATGAAGTAATGGACATGGAGTACAGGAAGTCTGTATTCTAGAAGATTGATGCAGAAGAATTAGGTCCTAGCTTGGATGTGGGATCTGGAAGCAAGCTGTCAAACTGACTCCCAAATTACCAGCTTTCCAGATGGAAAGGTTGAGTTCTAACTGAAATAGTGAAAGTATTGTGGTTGAGGATAACTGAAATAACTGAATAACACTGAAATTGTATTTGATGTGCCAGACAGAATAAAAACCTTCCTTGCATTCTCATTCTTACAGTGCACACTATATCCCTGCATTTTGGTAAGTTAGTTCTTCTGCTCTCTCTGGAGCTTCATAATAAAAAAGTTAATTTATTTCTTTGGCAGGTGATTCAGTAAAATTGCTGTCACAATATCTTCATTATACTGCCTATTTTTTTTCTTGATACATGCTCACTTTTTGGTATAGAACAATAGTAATTTTTTTGACAGATGATTAATAAGACTACTGGAAATTACATCCATAATATTGTTGAATTTGTTTTCTGATATGCTGGCCAATCTTAACTGCAATTACAGAGCTGGTCTTTGTCTTGAATACTTTTTGTGATACAAAATATAGCAAGGATGCAAAGCTGCAACCACCACTAAAATCTGTGATGAAGTATTTTATTACTAGAATGTTTAGTTCTTATACATTAGAAAGCAACTGCCTTATACTCCTAAATTAGCAGCAAAAAATAGGTATTTTTAAATAAGCTGTGGATTATTTATTTGAGCTCAACTAAGAAATAGTTGCTCAAAAAAAAATTACTTAGTTTATTCAATGCTACTCTAATGCAAAAAATATTTTGCTTCTTCCCCAATTTTCTTCTGTATTTAAAATTTCATTTTGTTGCTTTTGTCATTCAGTCTATGTATCCATATTTGAGATGCATTTCAATCCCACATATTCTATGAAGACACCTGTGATGCCTTATCCTGTGGATAAATCCTCAAGACTGCAAATAAGGTGAGGCAATAGGGATCAGTGTCTTTCATAGCAATGATCTCTGTGGCATAGTTACTGTTAAATCCATTTCTTAACATGTGCTCTTGCTGAAACGTGGCTTCTGGACAGGCACATATCCTTGATTTGAAGGTATCAGGAGAAAGCACACACATTCACTTTTTTCATTTTATTTTCCTGTAGGTGTTTCCTTTTTACCTAATTGGCTTTGTCTTATATTTAGCTTATTTTGCTTCACCCTTAAGAAATGAAATATAAAAACTTCTCATTTTTATGCACATGGTACATAACACATCTAGAATCATCCTGGTTATTAACATTAACAGCTTTGGTATCACCAGAATTGTAGGTTTGCAGTATCAGTGCATGAGACCATCTGATTTTCTTAAATTATCATTGTTTTATTTGTTTGGTTTTTAATACATACACACTGATATGTAGATGTGCTAAATATTTCCTAATGGTACACATTTTAATTTGTGTGTCTGTAAATGATATTGCCCTCTGAAAATCTGGTGACTCCTTTAACTGACTTGATTTCTGAGGTTATCCTAATTTCTTTCTACAGACTACTGTTTATTAAGTTGTAGCAGGCATGAATAAAACCAGTAGAATATGACCAAGTTTATAATCTAAAGCAAAAAATCAGACTGATTTCTGCAAAGCTAATTCTAATTTATAGCACTACATATCACATCCAAACTTGAACAGATGGTAATAATTATTAATGGTAAATACATATAATGAAAAAAAAAGTAGAAGAAGGTTGTGTAGCAACAAATCACCTGAGGAAGTCAAGGAGATTAAATTTATTTCATTGTCTAAGGATCTCTCAGTGCTGAAGTACCTGCTTCCAGATGTATTATCCATGTTTGTGGATTTTAGATGCTTTGTTCTTGATAGCAAAATGGAACTGAAAGTTGGAGCTTGACAGAAAATGATTTTCCCATCCCCAAAGAATTTTTTTACCATTTCAATATTTTTCCCAGACTAAACCAGGAAGAAAAATTAGACTGTCAAAAGAGTTTCAGAACTGAAATCAAAAGATAAAGAACAGAATTTGTATAAGAAACAATAAATAGAGTTTTCAAGGCCTTTTCAGCTTAGGAAACAGATCTATGACTGTCTATGATAGCTGCTGAGAAGGTAGATAAGCAATTATTTATTGCTTCATATGAAAAAATGTTGGAAGCATGAAATGAAGTTTGAAAGTGGCATAAAATGCTTAGTAACACTTTAAATGCTTCATTTGAAGATGCTGTAGAAGCGAAAAATTTGCATATCTTAAAAAAAAAATTGCATCCTGGAAGAAAATGATCCATTTTTATTAAATATCTGGTAGTTGTTGAGCAGTAAAATCCTGTATTTCAAAATATAGTCTGAAGAAGCTAAAGTGTTTGTGTGTTTTTATAAGGATTTGCTATTCAATACTTTTCATATGACTTACAAAAACATAAACTTTTGCATTTTTATGTTTGTCATATGTAAAACACACACAGATGAACATTAAAATAATATCAAATTACATTGTTTCCTTCTGCTAATTTTGAAAAAAAAATTCTTAGAAGGTTTATGAACTGTTTTCCTTAGCTTCTAAAAATAAGATTCTCTTAATCATAAAAAAATGCAGGTTTTTGCTTTGAAAAAATGTAACAGAACATTTCAGAATTTTAAAAAAAACCCGCAAATACTGGTAATGGAATTTTGCCAGTTTTCCTTTCTGGTAAACTGTATCAATTTGGTTAAATTGATATTTCTTGGGAAAAAAAAAATACTAAACCATTTATTGGTTTAGATAATGGAGCAATTGTTAATGTTTTAGCAATTAATTTAAATTTTAAAAATCCTATTGTTCTAATGAAAACATACTGAAACTAATAGTAGACACTGGAAGCGAACCTTGTCTTCAGGACAATATTTTAAGACATGGCTGTGTCATGACTAAATGCTCTTGATTACCTAGATAACAAATCAGAAGACCTATGAACATGTTAGAAATTTCTTCTTTGGGTAATGGTATCTATGGGCTTTGAAATCTAGGACTAAACTCGTGCTGAGACTTTAAATTCAACACACATGTTCACATATATGGAACATATATGTATGTGTATGCATTCTGTGTTTGAATAGGTGAAGAATATCAACTGTGCTTTTGTATATGTCTGTGTTAAGCCTGCAGAGGGTGGAATCTAGGATGGGTAACCTGGGAAGAGTGCAGAGAGACTGACATTGTATGAGAACACCAAGCTTGTGTAGTATGGTCACTAGATTGGAGGGAAGGAATGCCCTCCAGAGGCACCGGGACAGGCTTGAGAGGTAGGACCTTGCAAACCTCCTGAAGTTCAACAAGACTGAGTTCAAGAGGATGCACCTGGGTTAGGACAGTCACAAGCAGAAATACAGGATGGGTGAAGAACAGATTGAGAGAATATCTGTTGATCAGGACTTGGGGGTGTAGGTGGATGCTGGGTGCTGTTGGTGGATTGAGGCTGGGCACAACCTGGAAATGTGCCCTTGCAGCCCCAAAAGCCAATTGCATCCTGGGCTGCATCCAAAGCAGTGTGGGCAGTAGGCTGAGGGAGGGGATTCTCTCCCACTACTCTGCTCTCGTGAGACCACCCACCCTTGAATACTGGCTCCAGTTCTGAGACCCCAAGATAAGAAAGACATGAACCTGTTGGAAAATGTCCAGAAGAGGGCCGTGGAGATGATCAGAGGGACTGAGCACACCCTGGAAACACTGGACAAATAGGCAAACATGACTGCTGAGTAGGTAAATTGAGGCAACTTTGTAGGATAAAAAAAAAAAAAAATCCATATGTAATTTTCCTGATGTTTCCATTTCTGGAATAGAAGAATTTATCCAAATGATATCATTATCTTCAAATAGGCATTTTTAGGGTATGATTCACCTCGTCTCATATGTACAAAGCACACTGTGAATCACACATGAAAAGGAGCCCTCACTGACTGTAACAAGAGCTCAGTGTGACTGCCTTGCGGGGAGCTGTCTGGGTTGTATTTTAAGTGATAGCAACCCCACCCCCTCTGTCTTGTTTTGGAGTGTGTGGTCCACACTGACTGTTCATCACTGAGGAGTGTTCATGGAAGAATGATTAGACAGCAAATGAGATGATGTTACTGTGCAGCAGTTTCGCTTACCAAAGAGCAACACAAGGTGGGGGATACAATCATTTGAATGTAGCAAGAACAATCAATGAAACTGTAATGGCTGGAAGTCACAATTAGATAAGAAATAAGGTGCATATTTTTGGCTACAAGGATGACTTATTATGGGAGAAATGCATAGACATTGTCAGTATCTGGGCTTTTTTCACCAACATTGCGTGACTTGGGATATTGTAAGATCTTTCCACTTCAAGCAAAAATTAATTCAAAGATTCTTTGGAATCTCCTTCTGATAGGAGATTGTTAAGTTCAAGAAAAACTCTTTCTGATATTGTAGTTCCTTAAATTTTGAATGTAATTTTGAAAAAAATGTAAATATTACAAAATTATTCAGTAATACCAGAAGACATGTGAGGAAAATCTTAAAAGAAAGTGACTTAATGACTGCTTTCACAAGTCATTATCATCTATCACCTGATACAGTGAGTTTGTAGACTCAGCATCAAGCACCACCACCAAGAACTGTGCACGTGAGAGATGGTTTATTCAGATTCTGAGATGTGATTGTAATATTAAAGTAGCTTTTACCTACATCAGCTCACATAATATATAGGGATACCATCTGAGAATAAGCAATTGTTGGGAAACAAAATTTGACTTCAGAGACCAGCCTTAAGTCATGAGTTTGTCTACTGAAAATACTCTTGCATTATTCAATGAAGTTGAACATGTTTCTTTAGTAAGACTTTAATGCTGAAAAATAGAAAAATTAATGAAAAGACTTGAATCACGGTAACTCATAGTACTGTTTTAGAGTTTATGCTACAGTTCACCAAAATTATTTGAGATGCCTAAATATTTCCCAGTTAACTTCAGGACATTGTGGCTTTCCAGCCCTCGGGGTACATTCTCCCTAATTAGATAGATATCCAAAGGTCATGTGAATTTTTTAAGGATTTGGATGTCAGTCTCTTTAAAACTGGCTGGTAGTTTCATGGACAGAAGGCAGTGATCAGAAAAAGCAGAGGAATCCCATCCTAAAAAAGGTGCAGGAGGATACAGCTGGGTGGAGATTTACCAGGGGACAACAGCTAAGAGGGCTGCGACCTCTTCATTTCTGAGCACAGAACAGCACAAACATGGTGCAGCATGAGGAGGGAGCCGTCCAATGACACAGCCCCTTCCTGGCTCCCTCAGCATTCCTGGGGCAGTGATATAAACAAAATCACATTTTAGGCAGAAAATGAGCCAGGGGTTTGGATAGCATTGATTGTTTAGTGTATTAGCAGAGGGCAGAGTTTACATGCAGTATCAATTAGAAAATACTTGGCAATGAAAACGAGGCCAAAGGCCTTTCTGATTTATGGCCAAATCCTGCTAATTTTCCTCACATGAGTAGCTCTAATGAACTCAGTTATTTTACTCCAAAATCTCTTAAATCACTCTCTTAAATCTCTTATAAGTTGTAGCTAAAATTTGAAAGTGTTTTAAAGGGAAACTTTTAACCTCTCTCCCTAGTTACAGTTCTGGCTGCTTCGTTTATCATACTCTTCTCAGATCACCTCTATCCAAAAGTTCTAAAAAAATCTGTCCAGACATTTTCTTCTTGTTATTTTTCTTTAAGCACTATAATTCATATTTAATTCCCTTAATTCTGGTATAGGTTTTTTAGAAATTCAATGTCATAGTGATCAGAGATGTTCTTTGAACTTTCCCACAATGTTGCAGGATTCAGAAATACTGAAGGGAGTCTCAGATTTTTGTGTTAAAAGGTATATTTCATCCCTCTTTCGGTAGGCTGTGCTGTGCCAGCAAAGGTAGTGATTTGTCAGGGAACTTTTCTAGGGTAAGAGCAATCTGGGGTGGAAGGGATGAGCTGTGTGATGAGCCTTTGATGCGAGGTGTTACTGGGAGGGTGCAAGTACTCCTTCACCAGCAAGTACCTGGGTGTGAATCCCCACACTGGGGCAGTGCCTGTCCCTGCCCCAGGGTGAGGGCAGCTCTCCTGCTGCTATTCTGCTGCTGCCTCCCCTCTGTGCAGTCAGAAGAGTGTCACTTATCATCAAAACATGGAATGGTTTGGGTTGGAAAGGACCTTCAAGATCATCTAGCTCCTCTTGCCATGGACAGGGAAATGCCCACTTGACCAAGTTGCTCAAAGCCCTGCCCAAGCCAGCCTTGAGCACTTCTAGGAACAGGGCATCCACAGCTTCTCTGGGCAACCTGCTTCAGTTTCTCAACACTTTGATAGTACAGAACTTCTTGCTATCTAGTCTAAACCTTCCTTCTGTCAATTTGAAGCCATTCCCCCTTGTCCTAGCACTGCAGGTCCTTGTAAGTAGACCCTGTCCATCTGTCCTGTAGGCTCATTACAGGAATAGGAAGGTGCTCTAAGGCCTGCCCAGAGGCTTCTCTTCACCAGCCTAAACAACCCCAATTCTTTCAGCCTGTCATCACAGGAGAGGTGCTTCATCCCTCTAAGCACCTCCATGACCCTCCTCTGCTCTCACTGCAACAGGGCATGTCCTTATCTCTGTACCATTGTTCACCTTCACCAAGGAAAGAAGAGACAAGAGGTAATAACAATGTTGCCTCCTTACTCTGAGTGAGCAAAAGTTTGTCAATGTCTGTGATTGCTCATATTAATAATAAATAGAAGTACAAATTTAACCTTTAAGTTTTCAACTGATTCAAATGACTTTGTCTGTATTATCAGGAATTCCTAATCAATTTTTGGTGATCCTGTATGCTGCCCTGTACTTGAATAAGGGAAAATTCATATCTAACTAGGACAGTTTTTTTATTTTTAGAATGAGAATGCAATTATGAGAAACTATTTCATAGTCACAAACAGTTGGCCATTTTCTTGTAAAGAAGTGAATTACTTGGAAAATGTTTCAGACCTAACACTTTCCTAATACTTGGCTTGTTGTGTAGCAGTTCTCTTTCTAAAATTCTTCACACAAGCTTTCAGATTTAAGGAGGAGTGAGCAAGGGGACAAATTATTTTGTTGAGGTAATGTAGGAGAAAAAAAATCTGATTAAGTCTCTTGCACTATGAATTTATGTTTTGTGTTTTCTGTTATATACAGAGATTTTGCAAATCTTCGCTTGGGCTTTGGATATTAAATTCTCAGTGATAAAGAAACAAATATGTCACTAGAAGACTAAATATAGCACAAAAAATTAAAACGTCCAAGCTTTATTTCCATTGAAAAAATCATTAATTAAGACTGAAGTATTTTTGAAAAATAATTAAGCTAAAAAGCTAAAATACTGTGTTTTGTTTGGGATGTTTCTTGCTCCAAATAAATTAGAAAAAAACCCATAGTTAACCTATACCAGAATTTCAAGGTTTCTTTCAGTTGAGTTGCTTGCTTGAACTATGGGAGAAAAAAAATCCAGATTGTATAGAAGAAGGACCTAAATAATCTGTGTGCCCTGAAATCATGCTTTGGAGAAATAGAACTTTTCATGTTTAGGTTTGTTTTTTTTTTTTTTTTAATCCTGCTTTCCCTCTGTGTAAGAAATAATGCACTGCCAAATCTTTGCCATTTTGGAGGATCAGTGCTGTTTCCCAGCTTTTCTAGCAGCTTGATAAGAATCTATAACTGAGACCACATTAATCTCAAAAGTTTAGCTCTAAAGACTCTCTGTAAAGTGTTTCTCCCAAAACTTCTAATGGCTTCCCAGCTCCTTAAAATTTGGATCTTGGCACTGCTTTTACTAAGGACTGTCTATCAGCTGGATATTGACCCAAAAGAAAAGTCTCAAGCACAATCCCCCACCCAGAGACAGGAAACAGAGCAGCTCATGCTCCATGGTAATTTTTCTTCTTCTATGTATTCCATGTAGTGGCAGGTGCTGTCTATTTTATTTTACATGAAGAAGAGCACCAGGGAATTATAGTTTGACTTGTGAGGCTACCAGGATATCCAAAGTCTTTGCACTTCTAGAACAAAGAAGTGAATTTCATCTGTTTTGCCTTATCAGCTCCTTCTAACACATTACCATCTGATAAAAATGTTTTGTCAAATGTTGTACATGTAGGTAACATGGGCTGTACATGTTTAATTATTTTTTTTTATCTTACAGTTGATAGGTAGGCTTAAACATATTTCATAAGCATGTTATTTTTAAAGCTTTCAAAATTTAAATGCTGTGAAATCTGTCTGTTCTGACAGTCTGTAAACTTTTAAAAGCTATCAGTTGTTACATACTGACTTAAAACTGGCTTGAGGCTTTTTATCATCCCATTAATAAAAGAATTTCCAACCTGACTTTAAAGTAATTCTTTGGTCAAAACTCAATATTGTTGAATGTATCTGTTATGCCTCCTAAGAATTCATTTAGGCATTTGTTCCTCCTCATTTGCTTAAAATGGCTTCTCTTCAGGGAGACCAAAAAGAAAGTTGCATACCAAAATAATTTAAGTCTGAATGTTCTTTGTTTATGTTACTTCCATTCTGGAGATCAATCTCTAGCCAAGTCAAGACTAGTCTGCTTCATGCTGCTGAATTTAGTGCATCCTGATTACTCCAATCTGAGTAATTAGCTGCAGCAATCATGGGCCCTTACAGATCCATTAAAATGGTACAAATCTGGAATTAATCTCTATGAATTTAAAAAGTCTGGGCCTGAAGTTATATGGTTGAGATCAAAATAAAGTTCATAATTTTATGCATTTTTCATGTTTACTTTGTTTCCCATCTCATCAGTGCTGAGTTGTGTTAATTTTGATGTAAAAAATCCAACATGGCCATGATATATATTTCTGATAGATACAGATTTATACTCTATATTTGCAGATGTGTGCATGTGTGGTTATTTCCTCGGTTTTTGAAAGGAGGGAGTTGTTAGATTTGGTATTAATTTTTATTCTGCAGTACATGTTATTTTAGACACTTATATTTCAATTGAATTTCAAGTAAATTTAAATTAAAATGGAAAATCTTCACAAAAGGGAATAAAAAACATTCTAATAAAAGCAAAAAATATTCAGGAAAATAGAAGGGAGGAAGGTGCTCTAAACCATGGTGAAATTTTCTTTTTGGTTTTGAATTATTTGGTTTCAGGACTTTTTTCATAGAAAGGACTAAACAATCAAAGTCTCCTCATGTCTTTTCATTGACCCTAATTGTGAGCGAATGAACCCCAGGGACACTAGGAATAATAATTCCAGTTAGGGGAGAAGGAACAGAAAAAGGAAATCTGGTTTCACAGGTGTTGACAAAATCTGAGCCTGAGGCTAGCTCACATGCATTCTCAAACAGAAATGGAATCCCACAGCAAATCACCCAGATTCTCACAGTACTAAAGTACATAGAACTAGAACCAGGGAATATTTGGGGAAGAATCCAATTTTCAACATAAAATATTGGTTTGCATCAGCTATAGTGGCTGGCTGAATCATTCATTTAATTTTGACCAGCATGTGGATTCTGTTGCAGAAACATCATTGTTCCTTTTTATAGGTGTGGATTAAAGCCCAGCTTTATTTCTGCTCCTCCAGGTGCTGTTGAACCATTTGTTTGTGCTCCGTGGGCCCGGGCTGTGCTGGTGCTGCGGGTGGCAATCAGTCTGTCTCGGTGCTGTACGTCAGTCCAAGCAGTGCAATCATGCTGCTTCAGTATTGTTGCACCACCTCCAAATGCTTCCTCACGGGGTGAAGAGCTTGCCACACCAGTTGTGCATCCAGAGTGAGCAGTGGCTGACTGTGACACCCAAGAGTACAGGCAGGCTGGTGGCAGTGTGGAGGATGCTCCACCTCAGACATGACTGAACACTTCCAGAGTGGCAGCTGTAGCCAGAGCCTGGCTATGGCTTGGTTGTGCCCTCTGGCATGAGTGCACAGCCCAATAAACAGTGAACATGTGCAAGATCTGGTTTCATTTCTGCTTCCTTGCCTCTTACTCCTGTGGGAGGGAAGAAAGGAAATAGAGGAGAAGGAGGAAAAGGCCACATGTATCTCCTGCAGCTTTCCCAGCAGCAGAAGGCAGCTGATGAGCCCTGCATTGCCCCAGGTGATGCTCTAGAAATTAATTTTTCTCAGTAACCCCAATATGCAATGCAACTGCCTTGAGAAGAGTGGCTGGACAGCTACCTGGCTAGGGAATACATCTCCCTGTATTCAGCACTGGTAAGTGTGCACCTTGAGTGCTGTGGTCAGTTTTGGGCCCCTCACTTTATCTCATTAGCTGATGAAGGATCTGAGACACAAATTGAATGGTAAGCAGCTGAGTTCAGCTGGGAGACCTTATTGCTCTCTACAACTACTTGAAAAGAGGCTGGAGCTAGGTGGGTGTTGTCCTCTAAGGCAGCAAGCAATAGGACAAAAGGAAATTGCTCCTCATGCATCAGGGGAGACTTAGGTTGGGCATTAGGAAAAATTTCTTCAGTGACTGGGTTGTCAAGAATTGGAATAGGCTGCCCAGGGAAGGGTTTCTCTGGAAGTTGTTAAATGCTGTGTAGAGGTGGTACTTAGGGACTTGGTTTGGTGTGAACTTGGCAGTGTTAGATTTTCAGTTGGACTCAATTATCTTAAAGGTCTTTTCTAATGTAAGCAATTCTATGATTCTGTGATCCCATATGAGTACCTACTCACAGCACAGAAACAGGGAACCCATAGTGAAGGACATCATCCTGTCAGAGAGTCACAGGACTCTTCCCTGGCTGAGATCAGCATTTGGCTTTCACAGCTGAGGTTGCACTTTTATGTTTACTACTTCTCTCACTGACTTCTTCCAATGCTGAGGAAGGTGAGTTCCAGGGTAGTAACAGACAATCTGGGCTCAGACCTGAGCATCAATTCAACAGTCCAAAGTCAATGAAGAACATGTGTTTCAAGTCCAGCTGGGCATCACAATTATTGTAACTATTTATCTTCCTAGATTTTGATTAAAGAACTAATTTTTTTCCCCTCCTGACTTTTGTAGTTTTAGATTCAGAGCTTTTATAGTCTCTTCTGCTCTACATGTTTTAAGTTTGAAACAAAAATGGATCACTTTGCTGCTATTTTCTGATTCTTTAGCTCTCAGTGAGATCACCTCTACTTCTCTTTCTTAAATCAGACAAAACTGGAACCAGCTTTTTTTCTAGTGACTCAATTTTGCTCTATTCTTTTCCAATGTTCCAAGTGTGGCTTTTTGCTTTGGATATGTCATAAAATGTATATGTAAAACATGGAAAGAATATCTCCTTTTAAAACAATACAGTGTACTGCAGTTAATTAAATCAATGTCAGCTTTCCAGCTGCATGATCTGAGCTGACCTGTATCAAATGAATTAGAACAGCAGCCATTGTGATGGACTTTGGCATGCTGTCATTGATTTATTTCCCTGTGGTCTTTCTAAACCTTTAGGGAGGTTTACGGGAGGTATTTCAGAAAAATCAGTGAACCCATCAATATAAGACAGAGCAAGTATAGTAAAAATAGTGCTGAGGTTAGGAATACCAGCTGATTTATTTAATAAATCAAAGAAACAATATAACTCAGTTGCCTCCAGCATTTATCCTTCAGACATCATATATCCTTCTCTTGTCTAATTTAATTTTTCTTCTTGCTTTTATTTGACAGAAATATGAAATTTATAACTGAATACCTAGCTGGGGAAAGCTGAAATTCAAATGTATAGCACAAACATGATCCTCTCCATGGAAAACAGATAAAGGGTTGGCAATATCTAACATTTGGGTAATGGTATTCTTGACAGCTAGAAGGTTTTACAGAATTAGAAGGGCTTCTACCAACTTTCCCATACCTAATGCACTGGTTCAGTGACAAATTCTGAGTCTTAATCCACTCTGGTCTGCCACACTGCTCCTTCAATACACAGGAGCTGCAGACAGGATAAGAACTCTTGAAAACCATGCTAGTAATTTCTGACATTTCCCTCAGGGATACATGGTCCAGGAAATCATGGGGGAGAAATTATCTGCCTTCAGGCTTTCTCCTACTTTTGCATCGCCTGATGTTCTCCCTCTGGGAATTTTCCATGTCTATATATTATTCACATAAGAAACAGTTTCTGGCCTTTGTAATTCCATCACAGAAATTTTTTAATGTTCCTAAATGTTTGTGTGAGAAACCTCTAAGTGCATTACCAAGCCTGAGAAACTACAAAAGCAAAATGAGTGCCAGAGAACAAGAGGACTCTGGAAAGCATTGAGGGTTTTAAAATGACATGATCTTAATTACTCTGAAGTCTGCATGTTTTCATTTCTTTAATTGGAAGGTGATCCCTGTTAATGAGACCAACTCTGCATTTTCAGATTGTTTGGCTATAAGCTAGGAGAGATGGTGGTGTGTTATTGTTATGGCTATTTCTGTCCATGTATCAAAATAGCAGACAGAAATACATAGAAATGGTATTGGCACATTTCAAATAAATGATCAAGGTACTTTCTTCTTTTAGCATGCTTACTTGGACAACCCATTTGAACTGTTCCTTGTAAATGAGCTGTAGTGTCAAGCAACCATGACCTTTTCTGAGAGTGGTGGGAATTAAAGGAAATCACTCAGCTATTTGGTCTTTGTAAATTCATAGTGCATTCTCTGCACTGTGATAGTGTTATCATGTAATCTGATATTATTTAATGCCTTATAGAGAAAGCAAAAAAAGCTTAATTCAAAATTAAGTATTGTGTCCCCCAAGAAGGAGATAGCTGGATTAATATTATCCACCATTACACTGTTCCTGGGTTCTCTCCAGCTCACAAAGATTCTAGGATTCTGAGCAGATAAGTTGTTGGTTTTTGGGTTTTTTCCAATCTGGATAGGACAGAAGTATTAGAGTGTGTAGTAAATCTTCTGCTGAACATCAACAACATCCAGGAAGTTTGAACTAGCTTTCTGGATGTTACATACTAAGACTGCAAGAAAACCTTTGGCAATTTCAGACCCCAAATCTGCCTTATTTTTTTATTAAATCAGCAAATATAATCTACATTTATATTATCTGGATCATGTTCTAAAATCCAAATTATTATCAAAAAGCTTTCTTTATAATGAATGAAAATGATATCTAAATGCTTGTTCAAGATGCTGTGGACATTAGGGTGACATTTAAAACCAGCAAGCATGTTATCACCTGGAGCATTTTATTCTGAGAAGAAAATAAACTACATCAGAGTAGCATTTCTGGCTGGCATGACACCAATGGTTAGCTCTTTCCCAAAGTTCATCATGCAATACAAATAGTGACTGAGAACTGCAGAGCATTGTATTGTCAAGCAACAGAGACACCCTCATCACTCTTCAGGCAAAGCTGTTCAAGATTTAGCCATATCTGTTGAAGATCTGGCCATATCTGTTGAAGATTTAGCCATAGCTGTTGAAGATTTAGCCATTTCCTCAGCCATCATACAGTGTCTGAAAGCCACACTGAGTGTTTCCACCTCCCTGAGGAACTGGGAGCTTAGACCCAGGACAGTGCTGGCTACAGTGGGGGGAGCTTGCACCACGGATACGATCCTAGAAAAAGCTGTCAAAAGGACAAATGCCTATGTCCCGTAACAGAAATGTAACAGATCTATCAACAGATGGGGCACTAAGGGCATGGCAAAACTGGCAAAAAAAAACGTTTTGCTAAACCTTTGGTTAAACTATTGCTATCTAGCATGAAAAGGTTAAATTCTGACACTGATATGCTCATCCCATACATTAAGGAGGCATAGAAAGAACACTACTCTCTGAAATATCACAGCTGTGTTTATTTAGATTTATTTATATGAACTTTATTTAGAAGTGCATTTCTTTAGTTCAGTTTAAATGAACTTACTTAATAAGCTTTTTGCCTTCATCAGACATCTCACCGGAAGCCTGTGCTCATGGGATATCATACACCAAACAACTTCTTATTTCTCAAAAGACTTTCAGCTGCTAGAAGAGTGGCTCTACACAGTGAAACACAAAAAATGCATTGCCATTTTCAGGGTTTAAGGTCATAATAGCAGTCTCCATAGCTGCATGTACACTGTTCAGAAGATGTGTTTTGATTGCTTTAAGTTCCCTGCTGCAGCACTCCCTGCAAATGCTGCATTCACTTCTTTCCCAGCACATGCTTCACAGTCTGTTACCACCCACTGCTCTTGGACAGCTCTGGCTCTTTGTAGTAAGAAAATACAGTCATTGAATACCTCTGAGTGTTTGCTTACCTAAGCAAACCCTTTTCCTGTGAGTGGCCCTACTAATCTGTGCACTGAGGAAAACAACTCACTCATTCTACCACCTCCTACCATTTTGTGATTTCCTCTGGTTTCCTCCAAGCACTTGTGTTTTCTCATACTGTACAGTCAACACAGATTAGTCCTCTTTACCACCCTTCAGCTGTCTCCTATCTCACAGGCTGTCATGAGCAGTACCTCCAGAGGGAAATTCCTGTTAAATATCCTTCTGAGTAAGTAGCTGAGTGTGATAATGTTCCACAGGAAACTATGGGGAAAATATCAGATCTGGGACCTGAATTCCTGATCTGAGTTGATCTTCTAAGTTATCCAGGTGGTTGAAAGTGATTTATTTTACCTTTTGTTTCCTCAGTCTCCGCAGGGTACCAGAATACAAATCCCACTATGAGTTAGTGTCCCAGGAGTACAATATAGTCTTTCATCAAGAAATGATAGCTGGTGTATGACTTCTGTGAATTGAACTGAAGGCTTTGTAATGCTTCTTGTAGTTTGTACTGCTTGGATAACTGTGCTCAGATTCTTTGCTTCAGGAATATAAAAGCGTGCTTAATCCAGGCATTCATTTAGGCCTTAGAACTGTGTAAAAAAATTAATTATTGATAACTCTTGACATTTTAAACTAGAATATTATTCAATGTATGGGGTCTGTGTCTTTTTCATCAGGGCTATCCACAAAGATTAAAAGATGAGCTTTTAAGCTTTAATTGCTGTTGTTTCTGCTGCCAATAAAGCAAAATCCCAGGAAGAATATAAATTAAAATATTTTGAAAGAGAGTAATTTTCGTCTTTAGCAAAAAGACTCTATCAGAACAGGGGGACAACTCCTTTTTATGTTAAATTTTTCAGTACATTGTAACATCGGTATGCAAAAAAAGAGTTATGATGAGTCATAGGAGTGATTCATTCAGTCCCAGTTCTGGCTGCAAGAAAATGTAGATAGCATGTATTTTAGTGTCAGCAGTAGTTTGGATAACAGGATACTTGATTTAAAAGAGAGTGGTATAGAAACAAGGGGAGAAGACAGCTGCAATGCCAATATATTATGTCATTTTTAGTTGAGTTTTCTAAGAAAGTAATGCATGTGGTCACGTATCCTGTACCTCTCAGCTTTCTTCTGATACCTCTGTTTTAGTAAAAAGTGGTAAATAAAAACTTGTTCATGTCTTTTTTTACTGGAAACACTGTAATGTTTTTCATCTGACAAAGGAAAACACTTATATTGAAAAAGTATACTTACTTATTTATTGAAAAATAGAGATAAAATATGAAGAACAATCTCAGAAGAATAGGAGCAGAAGAAAATAGGGCAAGATCTGCCCTTTGCAATTGCATGCATGGACATTTAATTACACCAAAAGAAACCACCCCAACACCTCCCAAGCAGAGAAATCTCTATAGCCCTGTGTTATTCTATTTTAATTTTAAATAGGGAAGAGCAGAACCCTCTGAAACTTTTGTGATGAGCTTTTAGAAGCAGAATATAAGACACTTCTTGAATTACCTTCAAATTCAGCTTTAAACATGACAAAGTAGAAATTAGTTGAATTAAACTCAGGACCTGGATTTGTACACTTTTGAGAAGGTGGGTATAAACTGGACATATTAATTTATAGGAAACATAAAAATCATTGCTGTCTGCTATAGACCTCAGTGCACATTTTATATTAAAAATACTGGAAATTTCTCCCTAGCAGGTGTTAGGGCTGCCAGAGGATGGTGAAGTCTCTGACAAGGTCTTC
Organism: Serinus canaria; assembly: GCF_022539315.1. Classification (NCBI taxonomy): domain Eukaryota; kingdom Metazoa; phylum Chordata; class Aves; order Passeriformes; family Fringillidae; genus Serinus; species Serinus canaria. The sequence continues at coordinate 93,756,607 of NC_066316.1, forward strand.
AGATGAGGTTAAGCTGAATGAAAGGCATGTGGAGAGCTACTGGCTGTGAAATGAGACATTGCTGGCCAGGACAGATAACTGTGGGGAGCTGGCCAAAGCTACAGAGTGCTGTGACTTTTCTGGATTTCCCATCTCTATAAAGGGTTTGTGTGAAAAATGACCACATTTCACAAAGAATTGAAGAGGGGTATCAAGGACCTCCTCAGGGCCAGTCTCTTGCAAAGCTAGCAGTACCTGGGATGTAATATCACTTATGCCATATAAAGCATTCAGCCTGGGATATTCTATGATTCCATTATGCTGAAACACAGGAAATACTCTTTAAATGGAAGAAAATATTCTTTTTCCCATGAGGGAGGTTAGACCCTGGAACAGGTTGCCCGAATATGTTGTAGAGTTTCAGTCCTTAAAATTCAAAACCCATTCATGTGCAGCCCTGGGCAGCCTGCCCTGGCTGGCTCCAGTCTTAGGCTGTTGGACCAGATCATCTCCAGAGGTGCCACCACAACCTCAGTGGTTCTGTGGTTCTGTGGAAGGATTCTGAGCAGATTGGACACTTGTGTACCTGACCAGTTGACCTGCATGCTTAGTCTTTATAAATGTCAGCTCACTTTGCCCAGACTTGGATGATATATCACTTTAATGTGGTCTGAACATGCATGAGGATATGTTTTCACTCATTAAAACTGCCATAAATACAGTATCTTTAAAATCCAGTCATTTCAACTGGATGGAGCAATTTTTAGTCAAGGGGACTGGAATGTTTAGTATCACACATATATTCCTACATCACATATAGATTTGCCATATCTCTGATTTTTTCCCTTTCCATGTGACATATCAGGTGCAAGCAGATTTGTGACATTTTTACGTAAGCCCTTGGGAGGCCTCAGAAAAGACCTTTGGTCATTATGAAAGCATGGAATCAGCTGCGCCAGTAGCCTTCAGCTGATGAACAGTATGCTCTGGTTTTCTTCTCTTACTTCATAAGGTATTTATGAAATATTTATGAAGTAGTTGATGCTCTCAGAGTTTTTGTGTTCACTGGATGTATTTTCTTCATCTGATGTCTTAACAGAGCAAGGACATATCATCTTCTCAGGTTTTAATACTTTCTGGCTCACTTTGGAATGGTTTTCAGTATGAGTTACTATGACCTGTGAGTTAGGTTGAGGTGGGTGAGGAAGAGGCTGGAGGCTGCACTGACGTGTATAAGAGTGATGCAGATAACACTGGGGTCACACATTACCTGTGAATTACCTGTGGTGGCACTGGGTTCTTTTCTTCCTAGGCAACTGAGTGGGGCCTAGGATAAATGTCTTCAGCCCAATTTTCTTTTTAGTGTTACTTGGTTGGAAGCTTATGGCCTCAGGGTATAGAATTTTGGATTGTGAGAGGTTTCCAAGTGAATCTGGGAATGTGTAAAATACTAGGTCCTAATTCTTGAACAGTTCCTGGGATCTAAATTCTTTTTAGCCCAATGTTGTCCTTATCACATTTTTAAAGAAAGCCAAGCTGGTCACTGTAAAGCAATGCAGAACTAAGTTCAGTGATGAATTAAACCTTTGAGGAGCATCAGAACAGTTTGCTTTAGCTGGGATTGTTGAAGTGCCTGATTTATCTTAACATATTCATTTGTAAAAGTTTAAGAATGGCAGTGACAAATGAATTAGTTGTAGCACAGCCTGTGCAATTTTGGACAATTAATCTTTCTTGCAAAGTTTAGAGTGACAATAATTTGTCTGGATAGCTAATTTTTTATCTTCCCACAACAAATCAATTCTGCATTAAAAGGAGATAAATAAAATATCTTTACCTTTTAGTGGGAATTTTGGAAAAGTATGCTAAAGATAAGGTTATTGTGTTATACTCTTCTTCAGGCTAGGATAGCATCAGTATTTTGAATTTCTGTGAGTAAGAATGTGTCCCTGGAGCCAGCTGGCTGTTTGCCGTGAGAAGCAAGGTGGATTATGATGGTCAGATTTTGAAATAAAGACACACAACATGGGCACTGTGGGAAGTTATATCAACTCTGGGTCCATTTCATGGTAGCAGCTTTATTAGCAGAATCACTATGATCTCAGCATCTTCAACTGAACTATAAAGGATTGGGAACTAGGAGGAAGCTATAACTGCAGTCTGCAATTGGCTGGTCTTATACCAGTCTCCTCTTTCATAATAGTGAATCTTTTGATATCAGCTCCCTCTCAAGCCTTTTTGATCCCTTCAATCCACTATAACTTTATAATTTGGCAATTAGCCTTTTTTTCTGATATTTTTCTAATGTTGGAGATATTATAGCTATTTTTAAGTTGAAGATGAAAGGAACTGATCTAACAATCTCCAACCAATTTCTTTATGTGGCTCTTACAAGATGCTGCTCAAGGTAAGAACTGAATCTGCTGACTCATATAAATACAGCACTATCTATTACTGTAGGTGCCAATTGGCACAAATGGCTCAGCTCGCCACTGTGGTCTTAAACTGATAAAAATGCTCTGTAAGAGACAGCCACAGTCAAACAGAAAATCAGATCCCTCACTAGAGAACAATCAGAAAACCTTAAAGGGGCTTAGCTTGCACATCAGAGGTTTACAGTTTTTACACTGAATTTCCTGTTCTCTCCAATATCTCCTGCAAATCCAATGCCCAGGGAGGTGGTGGAGTCACTGTCCCTGGAGATGTTCAGGAAACAGCTGGATGTGGCACTTAGGGCCATGGTCTGGTTTACAAGGTGGTGATCAGTCAAAGATTGGACTTGATGATCTTGGAGGTCTTTTCCTATCTAAATGATTATGTGATTTTGTGATTTTAACTTTTATGAGTTTCTGAAGCAACACCTACCTGAAATTCTATGAACATCTATGTAAATAAGCCATTTTTAACAGCTTTAGATGACAAAGTCTCACTGCAGCAATAAGGGTAACAATTGAGTAAATGACATTTTGACATCTTAAACAATCTATTTGCTTAGAAAATGCCATGTCAGCTATGGCTCTGGTGGTGGTACTTCAGAATTCAAATTAAGTATATGTTCCTAATTTATGGAACTGATTCTGTGAAACTGTCGCTCTGTTGTTTGCCATCCACCACTTTGTCAAGAATGTGCCTGTGACAGTGAGACAGCTCTATCAGAAAGCTGATTCCAAAAATACAAGGTCCACCATCAGTGACTTAAGCAAAAAGACAGTGGAAAAGGGATATAAACTTTTTTATTAAGTTGGAGAATCCTATTTTTAGACTGTGTAATCCTCATGTGGCATAAACTTGGATGTATTCTTCAAGCACATTGTCCAGACCACTCAGAAGGCAGTTATCTTACTGTCCTTACTGGCCAATGCTGCAGCTTTTCTTAATGCCAAATAACAGAGTATTTATTGAAAAGCTGTTGATATTGAGGACCTAATCAGCTTTACAAGCAGCAAAAGATGAAGATGGTGTTTGTGATTTATTAGCTGAAAGCAACATTACAAAGAATGTAGCATGTAGCTATCGTAAGACAAGTAGTGCATTCATTTGCCATCACCAGACAATGACCTGTGTGGCTGACACCACTGTTGCAGTTACTAAGATTTACAAGTTTTAATAGAGTTCACACATCGTATGTGTCAGATAAAAAGCCTGGCAAAATGGTAATTGTGTGTTATTGTTGGCTGGAATACTGTCCTGTGTGTAAGGCACAGGACTGGGACTCAGGCATTGTATTAACTTTCATTCTCTCTTATGTTTACCAGAATGGTTAAAGGCAGATTATTTACTCTCTTTGGGCTTTTTTCCCCATTTGTGACATAAGAAAAATTATGCTAATACTATCAGGAGTGACAGGAGGTTAAACTAACATTGCTGAACAAGGCTGAATTGCAGTATGTAAATATAAAACATTCCTATCATTCCACAAACAGAAAATCTTATGGGTTATGAAATATTTTTGCATTTTTTTCTCTCTTACAACCTGCCAACTTCATGAAATTGTGAGAGTTCTAAGGTCAAACTTTACTCCTTTACTCCCCAGTGATGAGGAGCTCAATGGACATGCGATGGAATTGAATGGATCATCATTTTATGATCTTTTAAGAACTTTTATGGAAAAGCCATTTCTAGAACTCCAAAGAATTTTTTAGGAAAAAAAATCCCAGTAACCTAGAAATAGTCTACTGATAAAAAGGAAATGAATAGTCTTATTTTTAAAATTTTATATATTTAATAGTGTTTCAGATGTAACTGGCCTGCTCAGAAATTCTCTAGAACTGTGAGATCAAGAAAAAAAAACCAGTCTATATTTAATGCTCATTTCTTGAGCATTTATCATGTTGATCTGCATTAAAAAGTGGGCTTGTTGAAGCTAAAAGACCTCCTTGGTTCTGGAAAGGGAAGTGCTAAAATCATATGAGAATTTAATTTGGGAATTAAGTCATAAAAATTAATGATCTGTTTAAAGCAAAGGGTCTGGCATAGTCTCTAGAGATGTTCAGGTAGGTGGCTTATGCTCTCAGCATGTAAGTACATGAAACATGACTGCTCAACTTGCGGTGCTATCCTGTACCAGAAACAGGTATTGGATCAGCTGGATCCTTGGTCTGGCACAACGCAGAAATTATTATATTCTTATGGAACTGAAGATAAACTTGATTTTATTGCTGATTTTCATCTGTCCCAAAGAGATACTTTACCTTTCCAAAAGAAAGAGAATTCTTCTGGCACGAGACAGACCAGCTGGCACTTACCTTGTTTGGGAATTTTAGTGGCCAGTCCTTCTCTTTGGCCTGGAGAAAGCTGGTGTGGATGTCAGCTGATCCCTGTGTAAGGCTGCCACAGTCAGTCACCCCGTGCATGGCACCAGGGTCCCCCGGGACAGCCTGTGCCTGGGTGTTCCACCCAGGGTGAATCTATTAGAAATTTGACCACCAGGTGGCATAAAAACTATGTAAAATATCACTGAGGTGCTGCAGATATTGTGATAAAATTACCTCATTTTAAGAATAGTCAAATACTTTGTGATCCTTGCAATCAAATTTGAAAATTATTGTTTTAAAATTATCTAATGGCTTTTAAAATTCTCTAATTTGCAATGTATTCCATAAGGAAGAGCCCATATGGGACACAAATTACTTAGATTTTTAAAAAACCTTTTATCACATTCTTATTCATGTTTTTTTAATGTCAAAACCAAATAACTTAACTGATAGAAAGGAAGAACTTAAATATATTTGCATAGAAACACAACCAACCATTCTTAAGATGTAGGTTTAAAACCAACGATTATCCATTGTTGAAAACACATTTTATAAAACGATCTCTAAGCAGTAATATAGCTTCCAATGTAACAATAGAAATTTGTTCTATTGTAATGAAATCAGTTCCTATGTTCTTGCTGCAGGAAAAGAAAATGACTTTTTGGCACAAAAGTAAGTGTTCAGATGTGTTATTGGCAAGAAAACAGAGGGCCTGAGGTGGCAGATAAATTCTGCAATGAAGGTAAAGATTTTCCTACAAAGAGATTTTTGACAGAATTTCAAGTAGGTTTTTTGGGATCTTTCCCACCTTGCTTTCATGGGCAGGATGTATGTATTGAACAAAAATTCCCACATTGATACAGATATGGTAATCCATACTCCATTACTTTCTTCTAACAAATTTCCTTAACTTTCACTCTTTTTCCTTCTGCTTTCTTTTTTCATTTCTTGGTCCTTTCCTCTGTGCTGCTGGAGGTCCCCTTAACTCCAATTTCATTTTTTTGGCTATAGTTTTAAATTATGCCACTGAGAGGTCAGAACTTTTCTGTTTAATCAGCTTTTCTACCTTGACTTCCTTTCATTACTTACTTTCTCTTCTTTGCTTTTGAGCTTCCATTCTTTCCATTATTTTTTCCTGACAATCTGGCTATTTTGGTGGTATCTTTTTTGGAGCCCTCTGTTTTCCCAACCTCATTAACACTGTTTTCCTTGAATTTCTGTTTTAAGTTCCTTTCTCTTTTGTTTGCCAATATTAATTCTTTATTTGTTTTAGACTCTTCCGTCATTTCTGCAACAAGTTGTTTAATCTATTCAACTTGTCTCAACCTAATATTTCTGTGTAACCAACAGCTGAACTTAACACCTTCCCCTAGAATTCCCTCCTCCCCCTTTCTTTTTTTGTCACCATCAAGAATTTGTAACAGATTAGTTTAATCCATCCATCATGCATGTCTGATACACCGCTGGATTAATGTAGATAATGTAGTATGAAAATTGCTTACAGCTTTGTAAGGCAATGAACTGTTTTGAGGATGGCACCTTCAGTCTAGACCAATAGCAGAGAAAAATATGACATATGGTTAAAGGTTTACAATAGAAGCTCTTCCTAAAGAGAGGTTAATCCGAATAAAGATAAAAAGACATCCTGGGTAATATATATTGTCTATTTTCACTTTCAGAAAAATCCATTTGCAGACTTTTCTGACTGCAAGAACCAAAATAATTGTTCTGAAGGCACAGAGGTCTCAGGGAGTGCGTGGTTCCTTTGAGACTCAAATAGATTTAGTGGCATCTCAGAAGCTCATGAAGTGGCAAAGGGGCCTCACAGCAGTGACCATATCTCTGCTTTCCTTGCTTCCAGGGGAGCTTAGGACAGGGAATGCAAGGGAAACATGGTTCTTCCTGGTGCTCTCTAATAAAGTCCAGGTGGAGATCCTTGAACTCAATTTGCAAGCTCAAGATTAGGCATGTTAAATAGGCCTTTTTTTTCTGATGTGTTTCTCCCAAAAAGTGTTGTTCTACTCATAGAAATTGAAATGAGCGGTAGCCTCTAAGAAGAGATGGTAAAAGAAGGGAGCTGGCTAGAACTGCTCAAATTATAGGATTGTAACAAGTCCCAGTATAGCTACACAGTAGACTCTGGGCACTAATTAGTTTCCATTGACAAGAATAACACTTTAACAGCCCTAAGAGATACAGCACCACTGTTTTTTTCCCCATAAGCTAACACAACTATGTTAGTTTCTTCCACAGAGTGCTTTCTCTTTCCATGGCCTGTCTGATGCCAGAGGTCAGTGTTGGGCTTCTCACTTTCCTCTGGCTTCTATGGGCAAAGTCAGATCATTTGCCATTAACATTGCAAAGCACTGCATACTCCTAGGACATTGTAGAAATAATAATGTTGATTCATCAGGTGTCTGGAAACACACTCAGAAATGATTCTTCTTTTTATTTGCTTATTCTTTTTATTTTATTAGATCTTTGGGATCAATAAAAACAAATGCTTAGTCAGAGCTAAGCACACAAAAAAATGACCATAATTTCTTTCATATTCTTGGTGGTGGAAAACTCAGCAGGGATCTTGGGCACACTAAAGGGACTAGCATTATCAGATTTTGTAAGACCTCAATAAAACAAGCAGTCACATTTACATTACTCATGGATAACATTTTTCTAATGTCATAGCATATGTCAAATATGTCACAGCATAAACAAGGGTGTATTGCATCTGATAACCAGTCCTTCAGTCCAAAAATATAAAAGAAATGGGATTTGAAAGTTGTACAGTGTTGCAGGTAGCTTGCTATGTTTTATTACTATGGTGTCCAGGACACTTCTCCTCAGCTGACAGCAACAGCAGCATTACAAATGAGCTCCTGCTGGAAGCCTTCAGTCTGGTGTTGTGAGGAGCAGGTATCCTTTGTTACCTCTACATAGGTCAGCACTGACACTGGAAGCTGTGAAAGTGTGTCAGGGCTATGTTCACTCCACAGGCATTAACTTAAAGACAGGCTTCATATCATCAGAGCAGACCTGCATGGATGCACATGTGTCACTTAGAAAGTCTGGATTGTGACACAGTGAGTAAGTAAAAGGATAGCAGCTTGCTGCTGGCCCAGATACCTTCAATTCTAGGGCATTCAGATTTTCAAGAGTTGTCCTTGTTGCTTTTACCATATTTTATACTATGGGCAAATCTTCTACCCTGCTCTAACCCCAAGGTTTTTATTAGTTAACCTGGCCTTTTACTATTCCTGTTTTATAGATATTAAATAACTATAATTTTCATTAAAAAGCAGTTAAAACAGTTTACTAGTAGTTTGGTCAGTTATGTTTTCTCCTTGGAGACAGGCTCTCTCTTGAGTTTTTTGCATCAGCTCTTTCATCTGCCTGTATGATACATCTGGTAAAAGCAAGGCCAGAATTTATAAACAAGTTATGTCTCTTGATCTTAACAATAAAGAAAATGAGATATTTAAAGAGCTTTGAAGAGAATGACTTCCTAGAACCTATTTTTCTTTAGGTACAAGTCAATGTTCAGCACAAAAAATTTTAATCATATTTTTTATTTTTCTGTTAATCTTTCACAAAGCCATTCAACTGAGGAGTCAACTAGATGGTGTAATACAATTTTAAGGGATTATTACTTTGTTTAAGAGGACACCAGCCAGCTGAGCAACCAGAGGAAACTTACTGTTTCCTCTTCCAGGTTCATCAAGAGCTGTTCCTCATGGGCAGACTTGCATGGCTGGTTAGAGGAGCCCAGGCTGGCTGCATTGCTCTTAGAGCACACACCTGGTAGACACTCCATGGGTCACAGGGCAGAGACTGCACATTCAGAATCGTGTGCACAGAAGACTTGGGCATGGAAAAAGATGATACCTGTCACATCTTTGAGATTACTTTTGAGCAGCAGATAAGAAATAAGAGAGGATAACCACCGAATGATAGAATGACGTGTCCTAGGGTGGGAGGAATTGCTCTGTAGAAATGCTTTTTTCTTGTTCTATTAAGTGTCACTGACAAACTTGAACTACATGTCTTTCTTTTAGATGCTAAAATTACAGGAAAAGAAAATGACATCAAAATTTGTCATCTTTCCAGTAGATGAGGTAAAGAAAAAAGCATTGTGATACATTCTAGTCTCCAGCTGGCAGGAGCTTATTTAACTGTAAGAGATTTTTAATTGTTTGCAGTGTGATCAGCATTTGAATAGAATTCATTACTTTTGAAACCTCAAAGCAAAAAATCAGAATATGAAATTTTATTATTAATGATATGTGTAAAGCAGCATTACCCTATAAAAGCAAATAGTCAACAGAATTTGCCCTTAGAGGCATGTATACTTCACAAAATATCTGCCTACCCACTGAAAAAATATCTTCATAACTTTCAAGCTACAAAATCTTGGAGTACCACTTTTCAATACAAAACACTGAAATGAAACCCTTTTACAGTTCTTCTAAAGTTTCTCAGCTGTATTTTGTCCTTGTAGCTGAGACTCAACAATTTCTGTAGTTTGCTATTAACTGGTCTCCCAGCATGCAGTCTTTCAATGGCCAGCTTTTTCTTAAGTCTGTGGTTAAGCATGATAGAAGCAGAATTTAATTGTTACAATGCAAAGAAACTTAAAAATTTTTTTCAGCAGTCTGGTTATCACATAAAGGAAAAAGAGAAGTTCTATTTGGCTGGTACAATCAGGAGGAATGTAAAGCTCCCACGCCTGCCTTCAGTAATTGATGAAGTGGGTTGGTGACATTTTACAGGGATGCCATTGGATTGGACCCTTGAGGATAAATAGCACATAAACTTCTTCCGCCAGCTCTTTGCTGAGTTAATATTGGCAATTCCAATTTAACACTTATGAATGAAAATATTGCAGGCTAAGTGAAATTAAGGAACAGCCCCTGCTATTGTTTCAGCCAGTGCTCTTCCCTGCAAGCACTATTTAATCCAATGAAATCCAGAGACCTCAGAGAAATACTTGTGACTGGGCTGGTTCTGGGGAGAGGAGAGTGTTCTGGAAGAATTTAGAATTGTTGTAAAACTAAAAATGCAGATTTTTAGCAGAAGTGTCTGTCACTAGCCCATCTGGGAAATATTCTTGTTGATTTCTTGGTGAGGTGGAATATTGAACGGTTGTAAGTTTTCAGGTGCATGTCAGTGTTAACAAATTCTATTAATAATTTACAGTAAAAGGAAATATTTTATTAATGCCATCTGAAATCAATGCACAAAATTAAAATGAAGCATTCCCAATTGCATAACTAAGCTATGGGACATGGCTGGAGAAAACAGGTATTTAATTTTTAGAATACATTGTTCATTTATATTTAAATGCTTCATTTAGGCATAAAGGAAATTCTTTCATGCTGTCAAAATGAATATTTAATCTCTTCAGTGTCACATATAACTTTTATATAAACACACATAATTAGCTCTTAGCTTCAACTGAATGAATCCAGAGCTTACTAACAAATCTTCATGAGTGCGTACAAGTAAACTGGGCTTTATTGGTGGTATTGGTGGTGGTGAGCGAAACAGAGACAGGGCTTAGGCTCAGTTCCTGGTCCAGTGGGTATCTGTAGTGCTTAGTGCTAATGCACTACTTAATATAACTTTGTTCTGTTGCAGGCATCATCTTCCCAGAGAGCTTGGGCTCAGCCTGTTGGTAGCCTGGGGCTCTTCCAGGGGGCTGTATGAGCAGCGACACTCTGCTGTGGGGGAGATAAAGCTTTAGCCAAATGGATGCAAGCCATTCCATGTCACTTGTCCTTAGGCTCAGAGAACCCAATCTGTTTACAGCAGAGGTGTAGCCATACCCCCAAAGGGCCTTTTAGAGCTGCAGGTTCATTTGCAGGGATAGCTATACACCTGTGGCATGCCATGAACCAGAGGGGAGTTCCATGGATCTCTGCTGATGGATGTCATGCTGCAACTGCTGTCCCTATCAATGGCTGAAGAAATGCTGTAAGGTTTAATGGAAAGCTCTGAGGACATAGACCAATTGCTATAAAGTAATTCAGGCAAAACTACTGTTGGAACCCAGGACATTCCTCTGTCTGCCCTGGAGGACTCAAGACCCTGGCAAGGGGCTCAGAGACCCTGGCATGGGGTCAAAAACACCTGTGCCTTCAATCTTAGCCCATGGAAAAATGTACCAACTTTGTGTGAAGATTTACAAGCCACGAGGGTTTGAGTAGAATGTTAGTGAATTTATCACAGGGTGAAAAAGTAGAATTTTTGGGGATTTAGAATGGGGGTTCAAGAGGCAAGATGGAGGAATCTGGGCGTGTCTTTCTTCTTCTTGTCCTTCATCTTCTGCTGTCATGGTGACACTTCTGGATTGGTTTAAAGTAGAGACAGACAGTCTAACATAGGTGATAGGTATTGGAAAATTATTGTAAATAAAGTACCCCTAGTTTTTAGTATAAAAAGATAACACCACCACAAGGGCAGTCACTGTGCCTTAACCCAGTCTGCCAGACAGATCTCAGCAGGTCAGAGAAAGGCTGTAATAGATAAGAGAAAATAAGCAACCTTGAAAACCAGAAGTTGAGCAATCTCAACTTCTTCTTCAGTTGTGAGGCTGGGAAAAAAGACTCTTTAATTTATTGGGAGCCATTTCAGCAACAACAAACCTGAGAAACTACTATTGAATTCAAGAGAGCTTTTTCCACAATAAGGTTTGGGGATTAGCTCTATTGCCATTGAAAATGTGAAGCCTAAAGCCTAAGGAATGGGATGTCCTCACAAATAACTGAACATTAAGCTACTCTTTCTGCAGTAAGCCATTGTACTTGGTGTGAATACTGGTGACCCATGTGCACCACTCCTCAGGAAGTACAAGGACTTGAATGCAATGATGGATTTACCAGGGCAGGGAAGGGAGAACAGTCCCAGCATACACCTTATAGGCAAGGCATATGCTCAATGTCACACTCAGATCTGCTGTCACCACTGTGGCTGCATCCAACCCGGGGAGTCTGTGCCTTTCCTGCACATATGGTCGGAGCTGTGTCCCAGGAGTTCATAATCATGGGATGTATACTTTTTAAAAGGGATGAATAGTTTTGGTGGAAAACAATTTAATCAGCCTGATGAAAACATTTCTGGCTGGAAAGCTCAAAATGATACCAAAACTGTGAGACCACTTTTGAAAAATGTTTTGTTCCCGTGGCTGTTTGAAAATGTAATAAATGTGAAAGAATCTTATTATATTTTAAATTCACTGTGTGGGAGCAGACCCAGCCACCTAAGCCTCCTACCTATGAGCATCTGGCATCACCCTTTATGTGACAGACATATTAATTCAAGCTAGTTGGGAATCTAGGAAGGTGGGATTTTTCAATTCAAAAAGGCTCATTCTGCACTCCCCCATGCTTCGCAGATGCTAATCCATTTCCAGAAAGCTCTATAGCCTAGAGATTTTCCAAACTCAGCACAAGAGAAGAAGTAGCTAAAGAAAACCCTCTCCCGGTGCTTGTTTGGTTGTTTTGGAAGTATAGAAGGATGCATTACCTTATGGGACTATAGCTTATTTTTTTTCCTTTTGAAAAACTTGCCTAGCACTCTGACATAATGAAAAATAATGTCTGAACCTTTAGGTTCTGTATGTACTGTTCTGTCTGAAAAAATCCTGGGTTTATAGCCAATGGAAAAGAATCTTTGTAATCCTGCTTTAGGAATGAGATTCCCTCCTGATACCACTACTTCATCTGTCATCTGTCTTGGATACAGGGGCAGGAAAGAAGGGCTGAAGGCAGCTGTTCAATAGTTCACATATCTAAAAGAGCAAATACTCTATGAAGAAGCCCTCTCAGATTTTCACTTTTCCCATTAAATCTTTGAGTCCAATGGAAGCTTGCACTGTACTGTTTCTACACAATAGCCCTTGCCAGAACTATATTGAAATTAATATTTATTTAATTTTAAAAGGCATTTGGATTTTAAGAGTAGGGCACCATGGGCATGTATTTAAAAACATAATGCCCAGGAAATTATGAAACCTAAATTTTCCTTGGCATAGTTGATTACTATTAGGGAAAGAAATACCTTTGGGAGTATCTAAAACATCCCTGTTATAATTGCTGACAGAGGGGCTCTCAGTGCCTTTGACAGCCCTATCAGATGGTTTTCCCTGTAAGGCTGATGGCAATATCCTCACCAAGCTCCACAGTACATTTGAAAGGAGTCAATACCTTGATTGCTGCTAGGTGTGTTATCCAGCATTCAACTGTGTAACCTTATAGAAAAGGCTTTCATGTCTATGAAGTAGCCCATACAGAATTCTAGGTAAGACTGGAATTCTAGTCAGGCCAATAATATCTACAGTATGGGTAGAAAATGGAAATCAGTTATTCTTTTGTTTCTAGTAACTATGATGTGACAATTCCTGTGCTTGAAAATCTTACACTGTGATGTATTTTACAAGCAAGGTGTAACTACTGTTTAAAACAGCTTAAGTTAGGAAATCCGACATGAAATATATTAACTCATATTTTAGAAGTTTTGGGGTGCAAAAGTAAAGTGAGTTAAGACAGGGCTGCCTGAGAGCAGGAATATGGAATAGGTGATTTCTTGGGGTAATTTTGAGACTATGTTTTCTGTGAATTTATGATTTCATGAAGTTATTCATGTGCCTTTTTGCTTCAACTCTGTCACCAGAATTAGAGGGATTGAGATTATGAAGATAAGTAAATATAGGAACTGTAGGACTAAATACTTGTAAAACATCTGTGAGTCCCCAGGGAATGCAGCAGAGGTGAATATTTGAAAGATAATTCTAAATTAAGGCAATATGGCATTAAGTCATGCTTTAATAAATATATAACAGCAAATTAATAGGCTACAACTAGCAAAAAGTTGGAGTCTGTGTCCTTGTGAAATGTAACAGTAACTTTGCATTACCTGTTGTGTGCCTTTTAAATAATGAATGTGTTTGTCACTCACAATCTCATGAGCATAATGATTTGTTTACTTCAGTTCTCTTTCACTGTTAATCCATATAAAAAAGTTTAACCTATTAAACAAAAGAAAATCCAATCAAACAAAGAGGTAATAAGTGTCTAGAAGCCTGGAGCTTGGCTGGCTAACTAGACTGCTTATCCCAACAAATTCTCAGTGGTGCAACTGTCTGTTAAAAGGTTATAGCACATATAAAAACCCCCAAAAGGACAAACTTCTTTCAGTGAGTCCTTTAACCCATTCATTTATTTCCCATGCACTCAATAACAGATTATAGTTCAACAACACTGTTGCCACAAATTGTTAAGGTGACATAAAATATAGCATTTAAAAAAATGTCTTGAAATTGTTCAGATTTATCAGTCATAATCAGTTTTGAAAACTGTTTTGAGATCTATACTGCAGTGATTTAACCCTGAAAGGAAATACTTTTTTTCAAGTGTTTGAGATACATCTGATGATGTATTGATGATGCATTAAATTCACCCAAGGTAAGGAGATGCAATGCACTGGTTCCCAAACTGAGTGCAAAGAAAGTTTGATTTTATTAGAACCTGATCTTATGAATCATGTACCCACCTACAGCTTCATAGATTAGGTTTTTGCAACTCTCGATTTGAGCTGAGAATTTAATGAAACAGGATTTGGCAAATTCTTTAATTCCTCTATCTGAAAATTAGGCTTTTATACATATTTTGGGAATAAACGGATTTCATATTCAGTTATCTTTCTTGCTATTTTTCTTTGCAATGTTTAGATTCTAAAAAGTAAATATTGAATCAGCTATTATAATCCGAATTTGCCAAAAAGCAAAGGACATAGAAATATTTTGTCTCTATGCTTGTCTTCAATGTCTCCATATAAACTGAACAAAAACCTGTGTATATGTTTTCTTTTCTTCACCATGATGAAGTTATCACTATATTTACTATTAATAATATTTTAATGACTGTACTTGTATTTGTATATGTCCTGGTTTGGGACAAATTTGGAAGGGAACTACCAAAGGAATGTTCCCTAAAGGACAAAATTCAGCAGCCTTCCCCCCACCTGTTTGGGAGATAAACCTCCTTCAAGAAAGGTGGTAAAAAACTGTTTATTTAACAAGCAAATACTCACAAACTTGAAAAAATGAATAACATTGAAGAATGGAACCTCTTGCTGTTCTGAAGAGATGGCAAATTCAGTAAATCCTTTCTGTGGGGTGTACCTTGGCTCGCTCAGTATCTTATCAATCCCTTCTGTGCTGGAAGTGCCATGGCCTGGACCCTGGTGGGCCACAGGTGTGGGCTCCCAGTGCTCCTCTGGATATTTGGTCCAGAGCAGGACTGATCAGTTCCAAGAAAAGAAAAGCCACACTCAGGGGAACTTCTCTGCCTCAGCTAGCCAAAAACTGACCAAAAGCAAAGGAGAGCTCTGTCCTGCTGTCTGTGCTGCAGACAACACGCATCAAGAGTGAGAGGGAGAGAGCTGAAGCTCTTATCTCTGCGTTTTGAATACAGCCACCTCAGACATTCCACTGCTTCTCCTTCTCCCCCACTTCACTCTCAGATCTAGTTCTAAAAGCACAGAACTTATTTCTGGGCTAAACAGATGAACGGGGATACAATTTAGCATCCCCATTTTATATTTAGCCGAGGACAATATATTAGTTATATTACATTATTTTACCTTTCATATTGAAATTTATCCAAAAATTATATAAATATTTTATAATATATAAAATATATTATAATAGGATATTTATATATTAAAAGGGATGTTATATTAGTAATACGGAAATATAAAATATTTCTGTATTACTAATATAATATCCCTTTATTAATCTTCTAAGCACACATTTGATTGGTAGTACAGCAATTGATATTTTTCTAAATAAAACAGAGTGTTACTTAACTCTTTATGGGAGATCAGGAACTTTTTTGCAATATTAAAAATACTTCTTTAAAGTATTTTTCAAGAAGATGCAAATGTTGCCATATTCTGTTAAGGACATAAATAAAAGCTTGAAAATTTTCATGTAGAACATTTTTAAACACATGATAATAATTTTTTAAGAGCTAATTTCTAAGAGAAAATAGAAAGCTACACAAAATTTAAGAGGAAACTACAGAACTGGGATTGAAAAGGAGTGTCAGAAAGGAGAAATGAGAATCAAACAGGGTCTGAGAGAACAATAGGTGAATTACTTAATGGTAAATTAGTAATTTCTTCATTTGATTTGTTTACAGGATGAAGGGAGAAGGGTGAGAAATCCCATCAGGTATATTTGCCTGATGACTAAGACAGCAGTCTGCAGTAAAATAAGAGAAGAAAATGTATTATATGTGCTTTTCATGATCCAGTTTTATGACAACCAGTTTATTCTATATGCACTATGACACCACTACTGATATACACAGCCTCAGAGAATAACCTCACTATAGTTTGAGAAGGGTATGAGAAGGAATTAAATTCAATTGTATACACAGGATAACTGTTCAAATCTGAGCTAGTATTAAAAGCCAGATTTGTTGATCCTATATGGTGTCAGGTTATTCTTATGTCAATCTTAACAGAAAGAGCTCAACACATGCAGTGTAAATCTAAATTTTCCCTTTTTTAAAAACCTAATGAAAATATACATCTACGAAATATATGACTCAACCATATATGAGGGCATAGAAAAGCAAAGTGCTATTAAATATGAATACTACTGACTTAATTATAGGAGTTAAGGGGAAACTTGAGAAAACTAGGATTTTTTGGTATGTTTTTCTTCTCCTTAATCTAATCAGACAACACTAAAAGCCCAAGAGATATATAAACTTCAGTAACTAGTTATATTAAACCTGTGTTTACTTAGATGATTTGTATGAAATAAATAAGTAATTACCCAAAGGAAATTAAAAAATGGAATATATGAGACTGCATGTGAGCAAGCTAACACAAAGCAGAAAGCCTGACTAGTGCATATTTAATAAGAAAAATTCCTGGTGCTTTTATACTTCTACCATTCTATAGAAGTCCTTATGTCACCTTTATCACCATAGTAACTCAGCACTTTGCAGTCTTCCTCTATTCATTCCTCTATTATTTTATCAGTTTAGTAAAGGATTTCCCTGATTATCCACTATTTGGTACCCTGCAGTGTGGGCATCTTGCTGAGAAGTATTGAGAATAATGTAATAATTCATCAATCTTCTACAACAAACAAAAAGTGATACCTGGTTTATACTACTGTATCGTCAATTTGTTATTTCACTAAAAATTAAAATTAATTAATCATCAGAACTGAGTATTTTTCAAACACTTGATAAACATTTTTGTAGCCTTCTGAGAAGAAGAAGCAATTATTATAGTCTTAAGCTAACTCTAAACTGTCAAAACCCAGCATTCAGAAGAGACAACATTATTTAGGTTTACTAGAGGGTATTTTTTTCTATCTTCCTCTATTATAGTACCCCCAGAAGGAGAGAAGCTTCCAATAAAGCATGTTTTGTAGCCCCAGTTTACTCTACTACTAAAATACAACAAACTAGAAAGAATAAGAAGGTGTTTTCATTTACATCCACTTCTAGCTTTTGAGCTATAGTGTATGAAATTAAATAAATATGTAGTTCCTTACATATTTAAGTTAAAAGGAAAGAGAATTTGCAGTTAACTAGTTCCATTCAAATAGGAGTAGCAAAGACTAAATCAGTGACTGAAAACAGTTTTATAGATTGGACTCAAAAATTTAGGATATTTGCCTCTCATTTAATTTTTTTTTCCTAAGATATCAGCTTGATGGCTTCTAAATATGCATTTGGCTGACTTTTATTTATTCATACTAAAGCAGTGTGCTGAGAGGCTTCGCCAAAGAACTTAGGTTTATCTGCATGAATGCATCCATATTACTACTTTGAAACAAAGCTGACACTTCTGGGGTTTGATCCTTCAAGCACAGACTGTATGTGCATGTGTCCTAGCTTTTATCTAACACTCCAAAATACTCTTCTCCTGGGGCACAATACCTCACTTTGATCCAAAGAAGTGTTTTTATTCTGAATGCATGTTTCCAAAGTCCACATTTAGATGTGGTTTTATTTTTAATAGAACTTACTTTTTTTTCTATTCAGTTTCCCTTAAGGTTACTAATAAATCCTCAGAAGGACTATTTTTTTTTCAACTATAAAGTACTATTGGTACATCAACAAATATCTTTTCCCTTGCCATAATAAATTTAATTGAAGTAAATATACTTGCTTCAATCCATTAAAATAAGTGCCACAATTTGTGCAGTTTCACTCCATTAATCTCAGCCTTGATCTGTGCTTTCTCAAATGGGTAAAGCAAAGTACAAATAAAGGAGTACAAAACTCATCTCATGACTGGTCAGCCAAGAGCTGCAGCGACCAGCTCATGGGATGTGTGACTCTCTGTGCTGATCAGCAGCTTGGGTGGGGCCAGATTCATTGGTTAATTCAGCCTGACAGAGCTTCAGGATCTGATTCGCGGATTTGAAAACACGAGATGAGGAGTAACTGGAGCAAGTCAAATTGTTCAAACTATGCTTAAAGACTTTTTGTGATATTTCCTGCAAATAAAGAGTTAAACACTCCTGGTCTAGATAGATGAACCTAACATTTACAAAAGCCTATTTATCCAGCACTGCAGGCTCAGTGATTCTCTCTTCTGCCTTGTCTCACAAGGCATTTATATGCCTTCTCCTGTAGGGACTTTTCCAAGCAAAGTTTCTCCACCAAGATTGCAGATTTCCTTTTCAGCCTCCTCTGATTACTCTTTCCTTACTCACCTGACATCTGAGTGTGATTAAGCACCAATGAAGAAAACAAAAGGTTCCAACACAAGATTCTTGTGAACAAGTGATACTTAGTTTTAACCTACAGACGAAGCTGATTTAGCTAAAGGAACAAAAAGACAGAAATAAGCCCAAGTTAGATACATGTAAATTTCCTTTAAAATATCCAGTGCTCTTTATGTATTAGTCAGTCCTGTCTTGGCCCTGTTTTGAGCTTAGCTCCATAAGCTTGTTCTTGCTGTAGAAGCTCCAATTCTCTTTAAGCACAATGGCAATATCTGAGGTGGACTCAAGTGTTATAGGGCCAAGAGTGATGAAGAACACTTGTTCCAGTTCTCCTGAGTCACACAAGCTCACAGCTCTTAGCAAACCACTCCAGAGATTCTGCCTAAGTGAGGGTGCCAATAATGAATGCAGTGTAGCTCCTCTGTTCCTAGCAGCACATGAGAAAAGGACCCTTTCAGACTGTGACTGAGTAATAAACAAATTAGAAAGTTAAAGCCCTAAAGTCTTAAAAGGAAACTTTCCCAAGTAGTAGCCAGAAAAGCTTCCATTTTAGGGTAGGTTGATGTGAATTGCAATTATTTATAATTTTGTACAGAATGCAGTTTTTAAAAACTCCAAGTCTTAGCTGTTTGTATCAGGAAGTGAGTCAGTTTTGGTCTGTTTTGATTACTTGGCAAGCTCATATCCCCTTGTTGTTATGTACATTTTAGCCTGCATGTCCATCACTGGAACTTGAATATGATTATGTTTGGCCCAGTAGGTTCATGTCTTTTAGAACTATAACATTACTTCACTTGAGCAGTTATTAGGGCTGCAGAGATGTAACTACAATTGCTAAATGGGATAATGCAAAATGAATGAAGTGAGAGAACCCCTGGAGGCTTCTTGATGTTTACTCTTTCAAGTAATGCACTCTACTAAGTCTGTCAGCTCATCACAACAGAGAATTATTTAGGGAACCGTGTGAACAGTATTGCTTCACAAGTCTTACAGCCACCCAGAATATAAAGTGTGTATTATACATTGCAACTCATAAATAGACATTTCCCTGTTTTCTGCAAACCACTCTCACTACAATACCTTGTCTCATCACAGCAGAGCAAATGAGAAAGCAAAGACATAAAGTAGCAGCACACTGTTGTGCTTTATAAGCTATTTTCAAACTATTTACTGGCATAAAGAAAGCTAAATTACTAGGCTCATTATAACTTACATTCTTCTGAGGGTAGACTAAGATGGAGACATTTCATTCTCTACACAGCATCTTTTAATAGGTCAGCCTCAGTAATGCCTCAGTAATGCTTAATGTTGCTGCATGTTTTAACTCTGAATATATTTATGCAAAAAATAATTACCTCACGGCATTATAGGTGTATGAGAAATCTGTTACAACTTAAGGATGTGCAATCCTCATGAAACCATTAAGATCACTTGCAAGAAGAATTGGCACCATTCTTTTCTGGAATTTTTACACATATGCTTAAGAGACACCCATACGGAGCTGTGTATTGATAATGGAATAGAAATATATTTTTGAAGTGAAGTGAATAGAAATATATATTTGAAGTGAAATATAATACATATGATTTATTAGCAATAAAATAATCTTTTTTTATTATAAAGGGTAATAGTCCCTACAAAGTAAAGGAAGACCAAGGCACATTTTCTAGAACCCTTCTAACCACTCCAAGGCCAGGTGGAACAAATAGCCACCAAGTCCTCCCCTGGACAGGGAACGACTTCTGATGTTCAGTAAGAGCAGGAGGCAACAGGGAGTCACGGACCACTCAGTGACCTTCCAGGGTGTATGACAGAGGAGCTGTGCATGTGCCATGGCATAGTAAACCAAGCCAATAACATCTAACAGGATTCTCAGTGGCAGCTGAGCCCTGATCTCTCGACTATCAGGAAGCAGAACAGAATCCCAAATGGGCCAGGTTGGAAGGAGCCACAGTGGGTCACCTGGTCCAACCTTCCTGCTCAAGCAGGTTACAGACAAACATTCCTAAGGATTGTCTTCTTCCAGTCAGAGCTATCAACACCGAACTTTTAAATGTAGAATTTGGGCAACAAATGTGTCTGTATCAACGGCCTTCACACCATCTCAAATTTTATGTCTTAAAGCTTATGCACTGTAAATAGGAAGTGAGAAGAAATGGTGACTTTTGTAACTGTGGTTTAAGGAGATAGAAGTAATAAAATCCTCTTCTGTTTAAAAATTGGAATAAAATGCTGGAACAGGCTGCTTAGAAAGGTTATATAGTCTCCATCCTTGGAGATTTTCAATACCTACTTGGACAATGTCTCGAGCAACATCAATTTAATGTTGGCCCTGCTGTAAGGAGATGAGCCTGGATGATTTTATGAGGTCATCTCTCACATAAATGGTTCAGTGGTCCTATGATTTTTGGGGTCAGATAGGCTGCCTGTAAGCCTAAATTTTGCATTTGGCACCAATTAAGTTGAAAATAACTTAATCTTGTCAATGTGTTTTACTGGATCAGACAAGGGAGGAATTAGAGACTGAGGTTATAGCTTTTTTGCTGGAGAGTGGCAGTACAGACAGAGTTGCTATCTGCTGAAGTTCTGCAATGAAAATTTTACCTCTTCATCTCTGAAAAAAATTCACAGATTCTGGAACTATTTCAGGTTCACGAGAATGAACCTGATGTACAGCACAGCACCAGTAATACTATTGCTTCCATTTTCTCTGAACCATGGCATGGAAGAGGCAAAATATGCCATAATTAGCTTCTGTCTCTTCTCTGAAGACTCCAACATGCTCATTTTGAAACAACTGGAACCAGAGATTTTGATGTCAATGTCACAGTGGCAAAATGTACAGATTACTGTTTCCTTACTTTTGTTTGACAGCTGCTACTGTAATTCTTTCCTTTCACTTATATCTTATTCCACTGATGTGTCTGAGAACAAACTGTTAATGTACTTACATGCTCTGGGTGACAAAGCTCCATTGTGAAGCAGTCAGTTTGGTAGTCTATGTTTAGCATTCCTGTGGTTATTTATTATTTATTCCCATCTCATCATCTTATTACAGGCAATAAATATATAAAATTGCAGAGCCTGATGTGTTCCTTGCCTGTCCCCAAAGTCAATACAGTCAAAACTATATCCAGGTGAATGATGAAATATTAAAATAAATATGCAACAAGCATCCATAGGAAATGCTACTTCAGTCGTCAATCTTGTGTTCAGACAGAGAAGGCATTCCCTGATGAAAAAGCTTCTTAGCATCAGACTTTGTTGCTGCTGACATGTTTTGGGGAATGAAGATGTTTAATTCAAATGTGCAGAGGAAACCATTATCTAAGCATTTCTCTTTTCCTATCTCCAAAGGAAAACCAAAAAAACTCCAATTACAAGCCTGCTTTTTCAGGTAGAGAATGTGTAGCTTACATGGGGGTTTTTTTCACATATGGCATTATTCCTCACTCCCCCTTTTTTCCCTTCCACTGACAAAAAGGACTTTTTTCCTCATTTTTTTCTCTCTTCTCATACTTTACTTTTCCAGGTCTATCATACATTTCCTATCTCTTGTTGATCTTGTTATCTATTATTACTGTAATTCCCAAGTAGGAAACTTGAACGCCAATTCTACAAAATAACAGAGCTGCCTGGGGTAGGAAGTGGTTATTTAAATCAATGAGGGTATTTTAACATCTCTTCTTCCACATAAGACTTCAGTCATCAAATAATAGTTTTTTCCATGGGAATCTGAGTGAAGAAAGGAGATACAAACCAAACCTCTTCTGGAAGCTGGGCAGCTATTTAGAAAATGTCACTGGATCATGGAAAGCACAACCAAGTGCTCTGTGCTTAAGCATAGCTTAAGGAGCTCAGGTCTCTCAGTTCAGGGCAGATTCCTCTCATGAGTCGAGAGAGATCCATTACCTGTAGCATTTTTAATACATGGGACAGTGGTTTCTCTACCTTTGCAGGTTCCTGTGGCTCCTTTCAGCTTCCTCTGGCTCCTGTTCCCTGTCAATAATGTAATGGTACAATCTTATCCTTTGTCACTCTTGTAGCTCAATGTCTGGAGCCCCAGCAACTCTGTTAGAATACAAATAAATAATAACAGAATCTACAGACTCTCTCTGCTCTTGTCCTTAAGGCATTGTCCCCTGACCCTTCAGTCTCTTACTATGTGAATTCAAGGAAAATCATTTTCCTCTGACAGAAACTCCAACCAACCAACCAACCAACCAACCAACCAACCAACCAACCAACCAACCAACCAACCAACCAACCAACCCCCACAATCAAAAAAACCAAAAACCCCCAACCAAACCTGAGCTATGGAATGAGTGAATTACTGTATTCATAATGAAGTCTCTATATAAATTTGACATAAACCAAAAATCTGGACAACCTAGAACATTAGAAGCTTTTTGAAAAGATCCATGCCATTGCTTAAAAATTTAGAAGATTCTTTCTGTAAGGACACTATGCCACCACAGTGCAGAGAGCATTAATCACATTCCCCTGCTTTCCAGATTGCATAACAATTGTTTTTATCTTCTGATAAAAAACACTTAGAGATTGCAAGGAGAGATTCAAAACTATAATATATGACATCTAGTCAAATGTTTCATGTCTTTAAAACACAGTCAAATCTAAGAAAGCAAAACCATCAAAACATCTCTGGCACCACCTACAGAAGTAATTCAGTATTAGCTTTAAAAATTTTCTTTTGGAAGAAAAAAAATTTAAATAAAGACAGAAAATTGAAAAGGAGTACTCCCCTCCCCCAGTAAATAAATAATAAATAAACAAAGAATTCCAGGAAGTAGAATTATATGGATGGTCAGCCCCCTACTGATGAAGTGCTGTTTATTAGTAGCTGCTATGCTTTCCATGCAGCATTTTCAAACTCCAGAGTGTACTTACATGCTTATGAACGTTCTCCAGGAAATGATGAAGTGACAAGATACAATCTGTAATGTGGAAAAATCAGTTTTTACTATGAAGAATTTACTTTCTAGTACTGGAAGACAGCATATATAGATTAATCACATTTTTACAGCTGGATTTTTGAATAGAGCCTCATTAAACTGGTATAAATATACACCATTTTGTTGTGTATGTTTCGGTTCTTTCATCAGCATCAAGATAACTTTGCTACAGAAGAATGCTGTTTCATTATATCCACTCCAGCTGTGCTCTTCCAAAGTCCTAGCACTTGCCAAGTATAAAACTTAGCACTTGCTCACAGCAGTAAATTGGTAAAGTTTGATTGAATGAAAGATAATATGAGAACAGAGTAGGTAAGGGAAAAGATAAAATGGGCTTAAGAAAGAAGAGAAAATTTTGGTCACAGATATTTTTTGTCTCTTTGCTATTCATTAAGGTTGCTGTGCTTATTACCATAAACAAAACAGACACTACTGAGTCCCCATAACAATTAAAAGAAAAAAATAGTTTTGACTAAAATGACAGACTACAGCAGAAAATCCCATATAAGTTCATTATGGTTGTGTAAAAAGGCACAGAAAGAGCAGGTTATACAGCTGATATTGTGCTCAGAGCCCTATGAAGAAAGTGTTTCACAGTAACAGCGATCTGAGAAGCTCAGAAAGATCTTGTGCTTTTAGTATGGGTATAAATCTTAGTGGAAAAAATTAAATAATGAGCTCACCAATGTTAAAAATGCAAAATATCTTTTTAATTTCATCAAGGTAAGATTTCCTTTGTGGATCCCTTAGAGGTACAACAGGTATTTTTATGTCTTCCAGACACGTGGTTGTGGCACAGCCATGAAAGAGGAAGTCAGTGGAGACCCTTAGGGGCTTGCAGTCCTGAAGGATCCAGCTGGGCTGGATGTCCAGGAGGCAGCCAGGGCACTGCTGGCACACCAACACCTGCCCAGCAGGTCTGGCTTAGCCTTTGAACTGTTTATGCTCAGCTGTACCAAGTGTGCAGCATCTCTGAATCAGGCTGGGCACCTCGCTGGGTGCTTAAAGAAGAGAAGCAAGGTTTCAATACACTTGTCGAATATCTTAGCCAAAATCTCTGGTTTTCAAGATGTTTTATATTTTGCCAGCTAGCACTTTTATCCCCAAAGTTACTGTGTAGTCTCCAGGTAGGTATAAGATTCAACAGATTTGCTGTATATATTCATATTTACATTTTTTAAAATTTTTATGGGTATATAAAATATCTATAAACATTCTTTATTGATATTCTTTATTGAAAGTAGCTCCCTAATGAAATTTCAGTTGACTGCAGTGATGTAACTCAGAGGGAAATTAGACTTGAGATTAATTTTATATCATTGCATTTCCTCACAGATTTTTCTTTTTTACCAAAACCAAATTATATATAACCATTATATATAACCATTACATTTTGAATTGAATGAGTAATTATTAAACTGGAGATTGTTATGATCTCATTAAAATAGGCCTATTCTTGTAATAAAAACAATGATTCACTGTTCACAAGCGAGTTTAGACCACTGACGTTAAATGCTAATCCTTCCACCAAACCAGAGCTACAATGATTTTCTTCATGAACTGCAATATCAAATCCCAGTAAAGAAACCATTTAAACAGTGCAGGAGTCTCACAAACATCAAAAACCAGTGAGACCAAGGCCTGTATTGTCACAGAGGGCTCTGGAGAGTATGCAATCCCATCCAGAGTGTGGGGAAGCAAAGGAGAGCTTTAGCTGATGGACTGCAGGGTGCTATCCAGGAAGCATCCAGTTTCGTGTCATGGAAAATAGGGTGGGAAATGAAGGGCATGACAGCCTCATTTGTCAGTGGGTCCTTCCAGGTGCAGCATGTCATATTTTTACCAAAAGCAACATGCTTTTTTGTGGGTGAACTGTTGAATACCAGTGACATTATATCCTACTGCCCAAAAAAACCCAAAGCCAAAATCGAAACCTCCCAAAAAATCTGTCAAGTGACTATAGTGGAAAAAAAAATACGGAAAAACTTATCTCTTATCTATTTTCAGTTTATTGGCTTTGTATATTTTATACCACTTTTGATAATGTCATTTTTATTTTCTTCTCTAAATTACTATGTTTTCTCTCTTCTTGAGGGAGAAAAGTTTATGTCAGTCAGGCTCTAGTCATCTATTCTATTTCATTATGTCCATAACAACTATTGTTACTTATTCTGGATTTATTTATTGTATGTAAGGTCAAAACAAAAAGTTGCTGGTGAAACTGCAATTTCTTTCATAACAATAAGCTTTTGTAGAAATAATTCAGTTTTGCATGCTGTAGGTGGGTTTCATTTAGTTAATTTGACTCACCAATTAATATGGGCCACATAGCAGGCAACAACTATTATTATTGCAACAATTTAAGAATGCTTTCCCTTGATTGAGAGGATGATTTTAAATTGATCACTTAGTAGTCAAGAGGTCTGCCAGTTACAACTCAGCTTCCTACCATCCATGAATTAGGCGTTTTTTGGTATGCTATGGAAAATTATTTTCACGTGTTTTGCTCTGCATTCATGGATTTGCTGCAAAATGTCACTGGTGAGAAGGAAGTGTTCTTGTACTCTTGACTGAGTAGTTTTTTGGCAGACTTCTTAGCAACCCTGCATACTCTCTGTGACAGAGTGTTGATTTTTAGTTCTTCTATGAGATGGGGCCAGGATGGAGAGAATTGTTTTCTTTTTCCCTTTTCTATTGTTTGGAAGCAAGTGTTTCCAACACTGTTCTTGTCACATTGGCAATGAATAGTGCCCTTTTGTTTTAGGAAGCAGATGCACTTCAGAAACATTTTAATGATTTTTTTAGTGAGGTTACATTATGTTTTCTTCTTTCTTCTTTCTTTTTTTTTTTCCTTTGGAGTACTTTTAGTATAGTATGCTACTCTAACAAACCCTTACAATTATATCACAAATTCAATCGATGGACTTGAAGAGCAAGCAATGAGAAATGTGCATGATGCCACAATCTGCGACTATGGTGACTCATGCCCCAGCAAAGAAGATGAATGGTTTTAGTGAAAATATCCAAGTGGAGTATTCCACTAAACTCATGGCACTGACTCATTGCTTGATTAGATACGGCCCACAACAGCTCCAGTGAGCAGAGAGCGAGCCTTCAGGGGTAGGTTAGAAGGCTTTTCTCATCACAGACCTTCGGAAGACTCTAGAAGGTAGCTGATCCAACCAGCTGTTCCCACTGTCATCTGTACCTCATTTTTTGCTGCATTGATATCTTACAGATCTTCCAAAATACATTTAGAGTAGGTAGATGTGTCAATACCACTCTTAGGCACACATGTTTAAGGTATTTTTTAGCTAGTGCTGGTCATCATTAGAAAGAATCATGGGTTTCAGAAGTTAGGTGTAGATTACACACTTCTCTGAAACTTAAATCCACACATATGCATGCATGAAATCCAATACAAACATATTACAATGTATTTCTGATTTCAAGAAACCTGGAAGTACAACAATCTGAATCTTGAAGCTGAAAATATTAATAATTTTTTAAACTAGGAGCTTTAAAGGGCTATTTTCATCCTTCTTTATCCTGAAGTTTAAAAATAATTCTGCCTTGTGGAGAGTAGATGGTACATGTAAACTTACACAGTCTCACATAGCATATTGCTAATAAAAATAGAATAATCAAAGTACTCACAGGCTCTTAGAAGTGAAATGGCATCTCAACCTAAATTAGCAGAAAACAGCTGGAAAGATTTTGTTTGAGAAATTAAAGCAGTGAAATGTCTTTTATAATGACGAAAATGTATTACAGGTCCTAGTAAATGATCTGGTTAAAATGCCATAATAACATCACTTTCTAAGAAGGATAGATTTAAGGCAATATTTTTTCGGTAAGCCTAACCTAAAATTTATTGTAATTAAAGCCTTTTCTAACTCCTAGGGGGAAAACAGCTCACTTCTTCTCTTCAGCAGTCTTTCATAGATCTGAAGTGCTCCATGTCGTGGCCCAGATTTCTCTTTCTTCCACTCAGCATATCCTCCATATCCTTCATGAAGAGCAGAGCTTCCAACCTGCTCAGCACTTCAAGTGAATTTTGGAGAGGAGGGAAGCTTATATGTGATGTAAGCTGTGACTCTCTTCATGTGCTACAGGCTGTCCACCTGTAGTTAATCTCTCATTTACTTTGTTATATATCATAGTGTTTTAAAACTATTTTTTTCAGTTTTTCAAGATAGTTTTGAATTCTCTTAGTCTTTCAATACGTATGCAGTACCTATATTGAACCTATATTCATATACCTTATTGAACTTTACTGTCTGCAATTTTCTAGTCTCTTATTTGCAATTGTTTCAATTCTTTGATTTATTAATACTGTTTCTTACAAATGTAAAATGAATATGGCAAAATGATCCTCCTTCTGCTGAGCCCTAAGCAGCTCAATAAGTTTGGACTACAAAGTTGTAGTATTTACAACAAGAAATTGCTCTCAAAATATTTACTTACTATTAATCTACCCAAAATAAACTCCTGGACACATAAAGCAACATAATTTTCTTTTGAGTAGTATATAAGTAGCATCAAAATAGTCTAAATAATTGCATGAATAACTGATTTTTGATATTGTCTAAATGTTTTTTCTTATAGTAAAAAAAAAATAAACAAACTTTTTTTCCAGTCAAATAAAATGCTTGCTAGACTGATCCAGAACATTAATTTGGGAATTTGCCTTGTTTATTATTCCTGGGTTTTCCTATTATTCAAAAATAAACAGTGAGAAAATGTATAATTGAAATACTTGTTGTAATTAATAATTTTTTTCCTATTTTGTTTTCATTTTCATTACTTTCTGAAGCCAGTAACAGTTACTACATTACTTTTAAAAAGAAATCCTACAATGAGAGGGTTAAACACTGAAATAAGATCACTAGGAAGGTTGTGAAATCTTCAACCTTAGAGACTTTCAAAACTCAACTAGACAAATTCTGGCACAATCTAATTTCCAACTAACCCTGCTTTGAGTAGCAGGTTGAATTATTTCACACAGTGTTCCCTTCCAGTCTATATTCTTCTGTAATTCTAAGTAAATTTAAGGAAGGACATGTACATTAGGATGGCAAAAAGCAATAATTTGCCTGCTTGATAAATGTCAGTGATAGTGGCACCCTGGAAAATGCTAAGATAAACTCTGAAATGTTAAGCCTTGTGTTTTACCTGTGTAAGTAGTATAATTGCTAGCTGTAATGAATGTTTAGTAATTAAAATAATAATTGTATAATCATAAAAAGAACAATGAGAAATTGTATGTTCCTCATCTAAGGTGGCTATGCTTGGCTGAAATCTATGTATACTATAGAACAATGTAAGTTTAATAATTAACATGAAAGTTATGTAACGATAGAATATAAAAGCATATCCATCCCGAAGCTATGTCAGAGTCAGATTTGGGTTTGTACCCCTGACACCCAGAGCTCTTCAATCAAAGCACCTGCATATAATCATTTCTCGTGATTATGTGTTCCTGAACGCTAACATCAGTATCCATTGTTCCAAAATTCATAAGCTAGTATTTTTGTGCCTGGTGTTCTTGTTAAGCATGCAAATATTCATGTATATTAGCTGGGGGCAGGATGGTCACAGTCCTTGAACATCTCATATAATTGCAGGGACAGGAGCTCCTGGACAGGGGCTGCAGTCCCCTGGGCCGGACATGGAGCCCTGGACTGTGGGCAGGGAAGGGGAAGCCATGGGGGTGGCAGCAGGGATTGTCAGGGCTGGCTGTGCCCTTCCCATAGACCCAGCACACCTGGTTCTCATGTGGAATAACAATGAACCCATCAGGTCAGGTCACAAAGCTTCAGCACGCCCCTGTGAAGGCAGCACACAGAGGCTGTGAGGGCCCTGCCGCCGTTCGCCCGCGGCCAGCGGAACCCACCCCAGTGAGCGCACACCGGCCCACGGAGGGCACGGAGCACAGCGGGAGGGAGCCAGAGCTGCCTCTGCAGCAGCCAGCACTGCCCGCCCTGAGCCATGTGCACCTGCCTCAGCCTCTGCTCCTGGGTCTGGGACCAAGGCTCTCCTGCTGGCCCTGCACACAGCGAGGAGGAACGCTCTGTTAGGCCTTGCACCGGAGACAGCGCACGCGAATGGCCTGTACACACGGTCTGGTTCTTGGTAGGGAGGGTAGAGGGACATGCAGCTGACATGTACAACCTGAGGTCAGGGTACAGGTGCCTCTTGGTGGGCTGTCAGAGATGTCCTGGTTGTGACCATGCTCTCATGCTCTCAATGAAATTTCACGGTCTTCTCATAGCATTGTGTCCTGAAATGCTGCTATTTCTTATTGGCTTCAGGAGCTGCCCTCCTCAGCTCACACACTTGGAGACATGTAGCCACTAAGGCACTTCAACTGCTCATGATGCCTCAGGTTTTAGCTTTTATATTTTTCAGATTCTGTACTGCTTTAGAATGTAGTTCTAAGCTTTGTATTAGAGGATAGGAAGCTCTCTTCACAGAGTAGGTAGACAAAACAATTCACTCTTTAGCTGGGGACCAAGGACAAATGATCCAAATCTCAGGTCCAAGAGCATAAACAATGAATGGCAGAATGAAGAGAGAAAAACAAGAAGACTTCATATCTAAAGCTGTAATTGGACAATTAACTCCCATATGCAAATGGCCCAGAACTTATTAAAGTGTGAGACCTCGTGACTGGTTTTGCATTTTGTGACCATTTTGGGTGCAGCCCTGGCTGGGCTCTTGCCCAAGGTGTATCCATTGAGGCCTTTTAAAAAATATCTACTTTATTTAACTCCATCTAGTCTCTGTTCTAGGTCAGCCTTCTCAAGGCATCACTCATCCTACTAAGTCTTTGTGTACCAGGGCATGAAAATCTACACCAATGAAGGGCACAAGATCACATTCTGTTGATCTTGCCTTTTTTCTTTTTATTATCTAAGGCTCTTTCCCTTTTTTAATAACTTCACTGTTTGCTCACCTGGCTGTGTCCAGCAGGGAATTGACACCATGTTCTTGGAAGTACATACTGAATTGCACATGGGATGTCTCACCCAAATCAGTGTCCCTGGAGTTTGCTAGAAGCAGTTGAAAATTTTCTAATATATCTTTCCTAATAGAAAGTAGTTTAAAATTTTTATCTTCTACATTCTTTCTGCAACCAGTCATCCTGAGAGATGAATAAAAACCTATGGGAAAAACCTTAGAACATTCACTTTTAACAATTACTGTGTGAAGGAGTGTGTGTAGAACAACTGCTTCTAATCTCCAAAATCTCTTTGTAATGTACGTCACAAGATATCTGAGCTTGAGTTCACTGAACAGCTTTACTTTTTCTCAGGGACAGTGCCATGGGTAACTAATGATCAGCCAGATCTTCTGAAGCAGAAAAATGCTACAGCTAAAATCTGTGAAGAAAAAATGAGATCAACACATAAACTATAAGCTGTAGTTTACAGCTATACAGTCACTCAGTAATCCAGCAGCTTTTCACATTCACATGTTTTTGGAAAGGAAGTGTGTCAGTGTCTCCTGATAGGGGCTGTCTCTCAGCATGCACTGTGGCCTGTCTGCTTTTCCAGGCTTGTTAACCAGAAGTGACTAAGGTGTGTTATCCCCTGCACCTCAGTGGAGGTGACACTTCCACAGATTTAGCACCTGCAAGAATGATTTGATTACCCTCTAGTGACTCCAGATTCTAGAGGAAATGGTTTTTTTAGGCACAGATTGAAAGAGAATTAATGGTTCATTCACTTACTGCACTGGTCATGTCTGAAAACACTTTTTTAAAATGCTCATTCCTCCAAAACACCACCTCTCTCTTGGACTATTGTCCAAGGTGCAAGCAGAATGTGTTTTCAACTTGCCTGTATTCTTACAAGCTCTAATTCTCCACATGAAGAGAGAGAGCACCTGTATTAGGTCCTGTTTGCCCTGTGGCATTGCTGATAATGCTGTGAATTAAATCAGCTAAAATTAGTCTAATTTGCCTGTACAGTTCACATTCCTCCTACTTGGCATGTTTTGCTTTCACTTAGACAATCTGTGTAATTTATAAACCTTCAGCTGATTCCTACTATATCGTGAGAATTATTGAAATATCATTGCACATTTTGGAGCTCTAGTAAATGCAGTAAGCAGAAGTCCAGATGTTCAAATCAGCAAGATATGACATGGTAATTCATCCTCAAAAAATGAAATAGAACTGATCAAGAAGAGACATGGACGAATTAAGTAAAAAGCAGAACCAACAGGCAGAATAACAAGATTTTCTTCCTCCACTCTCTTCAGTGAGGTTAGCAGTGAATTTTTGCTTTCTTACAGGAACATCATAAATTTCAGATTCTAGCATCTTTGTATTCCTCCCAGTATATATTCTAGCATCTTTGTATTCCTCCCAGCAATAATACTGCTCTGTGCAAGAAATGATAGTGTGCTCAGTGCAATAACAGTACAGCATAAGATATCAGGAGTATAAGATTTCTAAAGAGCAGAAAGAGTTTGACTGTGAAATGCTGAGAAAATTAGAAGTATTTATTCTATACTATCAGGAGCTAACAGGTGAGATTACACAAATAAAATGCAAAAGAAGTTAGCCTCTGTAAATGAAAACAAGGACATGCTATAATTAGAAAGAAGCATTACCAATAAATTGCAAAAAGAGAGACTTCATTAGAAGAAAATAGAAGTGGGGGAAATGCTCACTTTTGTTTTCTAAAATTCATATTTTAATTGTTTACTTAATTTTTCATCTCTGCTTGTAATAAAATAGAAGATATACTTCAGAGTCCCAGAGGAATAATGAATAATGGGGTTTTTTATTAAAAAAAACCCAACAACAAAAACAATAACAAAAGGAGAGAGTAGAAATACCAAAATTGTGGTTGTCTTTTTCTGCAGCAAAGTTGTTCCCAGATAATTGCACTGGCTGAATTGTGTTTTAAGTTGTTACATGATAAATTTTAAAATATCCTAGAAAATTTTGAGTCCTTACAGCCAAAATGTTGCATGACAAGGAAACAACATTTTGTAAAGACTTTCATGGTATTAGATGGAAAACAGCATTTAAACTGTCTAACAGTGGTAACCTTGTAATAAGTGTCTTGTACAAAAAGCCTAGTTTTATTTTACAGTTAAAGCTTGTTTTGGCAGGAAGGCAAAATTGTAAATGCTGAATATGAATGAGGTATTTATGACACCATTGTAATGAAGATTTCTCTATGAAATGAAATTTAGTATGATAAAGTGGCTCCCAAATAAGTGTGCAAATAGAATTAAATTCAATGAAACACCATTAAACATCATTAACACTTTCTATTCTTAAAGAATAAACAGTTAGAAGTCAAGATCTTGACTGCATATTTTAATTGCCTATTAAACTTTAACATTTACATACTGAATATAAAAATTTCAAATGCAAGAGATTTATATTTAATTAAATATGGGTGTTCAAATTTACAGTTGTAAATAACCTACCACCAATGACTAACCAGAAAAATAATTCAGGTGAAGCTTTTTTTGCAGCCACGTCTAACATCTTTGTAATGTATTTTTTCAGCAACTTAGAATTCATTTAACTACGTAGTGGAGTGTTTTTTCTTGCTCCAAGATAGATTTAATGTTAATTCATGCTTTCAGGAAAAGAGTAAGTGACCCTTTGCTTCCCATGCTAATGGTCACCTGCAGGTGATGAACAACAGCTGTCTGCTGACTGAGAAAAGGATCTTCCCACCTCTCTCTCCCCGCCTCAGCCACATCCCTAAATTTTGTATGTGTTTTCTTCCTGTATAAAAAGTAGCAACCTTTACTAATCTTTCACTAATGTTTTAAGGTCAGTAAAAGCAGAGTCATGTGCAAGAGCAAAGCTTTAGGATGTAAAAAATTTTGTGGCAAATAAAGCACAAGCAATTGTACAGAAATATTATTCAGGCAGCCCACCACTTATCTCCCTTAAGCAAGGCTGAACATTATATTGGCTGCAGTGAGCTACAGCACCCCTTTTCTACTTGTAGTCCTCCAGTACTTGCTGCCCACCAGGAATTCATACACTGTGGGTGTGCAACTTCTCTTCCCAGCTAGCAGGAAGAGCAAGAACAGTGTTTGATGGGACCTGAAGACAACTCCTTCTATGCTGCACCCACTTAGAGGACACTGAGAAAGTGTCTTTCTCACCCTGCCTTCAATGGTCCTGTATTTAATGACCTTCTCTGTCATCACATTTCAAACATTTCTGTTTCCAACATGACAATGTGAAACTTTAGTTAACTACTTGTCTATAATTTTGTTATCTGATTCCTTTCAATTTTCAAGATAAGGCTACCTGACTTTCACAGTCTGAATTCTGAGGATGGAATGAGACTGGGACACACACACACACACACACACACACACACACACACACACACACACACACAAACACACACAAAATGCGTATATAGTCAGACAACAAATGGGGGAAATCTTATGCTTTACTGAGGTTGGTGCTCCGTTCAGTGCTTAAGCAATGGCCCTCCTGAGGAATACAGCTAAAGTCTCTCTCAGGTTTGTCCTCAAACTGTAAGACAATTTTAGGCATACCTTTGACCTAAAAACTGTGAGCTTAACTGCTCCACTTTTTATAGTTAAAGGAAATGAGAACTTTTAAGGTAATGTTAGTAGAAGTTTTCACATTGAAAAAAAAAATCTTGTTATAATTTTACAATTTTTCATGCATACTATACAATTTTGCTTTCAGGTTTTTGGAAAAAACATCAAAGTTTGTGCAATTCTAAGAGTCAAAATAGTGCACAAAATCCCAATCCAACTTTCTTTTTCTTTTTTTCCAGAAAAATGATCTGGCTAATTTCAGACATAATTTTGTTTGGGAAAAGTGGCTCAGAATTTGTAACAACTGTAATATACATATTCAGACCAAAATTATGAGCCTTAAAAATTCATCAATTTTTCATAATACCTTTACTGCCAATGTCTTTGCCAGAGCTTCAGGCAAAATTTCACAGTGGGACTGACACAACTTGAAACAATAACACAGCAATACATACAACACTGACGGACATTCAGAAACACCTGTGCATTGAGACTTTATATGAAAAGTTTTTGCTATTCTCATAGTAAAAAATTCAAACATTAAAAATATTGAAACTGACCAACAGTGGAGCATTTAATAGCACAGAGTAAATAATGTGTAGGACAATGATGATATTCTGTATATTTTAAGGCTCCAGCTTTCTCATGTGTTAAAGTAATCTATCCCACATGCACTATAAATGTCAATTACTATATATGAAGTTTAATGTAAATTTTCCTTCTTGCACCAAGAAAACAATATTATGTAGACCTGGAGAAAAGCCACCATACACTACTAAAATGTTTTCAACAGTTAAGCAGGAAAAACCTATCAACAAATGCAAGAATAATGATCACGTAAGCTGTTACAAAAAGATTAGCAATAGTCCTTCCTTACCATATGCATGTAGTTATTTTTACTGTACATAATAACATTCATTATCTTATAATTTCCCATGTACATGAATAATTATAATCAGGAAAGAAGATTATTTTTAAAAAATTATGCAAATACCCAATCATTTTGCAGTACAGTTTTTTTTCCCTTAAAATTGTACAGCAATTTTTTGAAAAAATAACATAACTTTAACTGAATTGTTGCTACTGTATCTCTTGGCACCTTGTTTCAAAGACTTCTTGGTTTTAGCCCAAATATTATGAACATATAAACTAATGTTACTAATTTTTAAGCACATTTCTCAGAGATTTCTCTTTCTGTTATTTTAGTAATCCAAAAAAAAAAACCTGTCCATCTATTTCCAGTGTGATACTTAAAGAATGAGTACAGATTAAGTCAAGTGTTCCTTAGAGCATTTCCAAAATATATCTCTTTTATTAACATTTACAGGCAAGACAAAATAGAATAGAGAGCCTCATTCCAGAGTATTTGGGTGTCCAGACTGTTCAGCAAGGTTGGAGAGATGCAAGAGGCATGGCTGCAGGTGCACCTTGTCCCAGCAGGTTGGACTTGAACCAGGCTTTTCCCTGTCTAATAACTGAGCTCTCTCTCTTGGGCCTGTGACACGAGATAGAAGGAACAGGCTGCCCAAGAAGATCCAAGAGGCTGCTGGTAAAAACACTCCACTGTGGTGAGCCTCAAGCTCATGTCTTATCTAGGCCAGAACTGTGATTGAGTCTAGTTAAATGACTTTCTAAATGAAGGTCCAATTCCTAAAGCTGTGATTTACCAGGAGGTTCTCTCCATCTCTTTCTGTCTGATCATCATGGTCAGCAGTTTCTGCTTAGACTTGAGAAACATTTACCAACAAAAATGTTAATCAAAAGAGCTTATTCCTAAAAAAAATCCAACTCAACTAACCAAAAAAACCCCAAAATATCAGTTCCAAAATTATCAATATATAATTCCTCAAAAAAAAAAAAACCAAAAAATCTCATTTGCCCCCACTTAGGAGGACAAGAAAGTAGACACATTATTCATTCCCATGGAGTTATTCCAGTTATTTGGAACAAGGTATCAAAATCACAATATTTATGTACTTTGCTTTCAGAGTTGACCTGGAATGATTAAAAGCTTGGAAAATGCTGAAGAATTTCAACCAAATTAGCACTGTTGTTACTAAAATTTTTAATGACTTAAAAAACCCAATTAATTAAGTTTGGTCTTGATCCCATGCCTTCCAGGAGGTTGCAAATGGGCATATAAATACCCATTGGGTTCTGTCCATCTTCCAAAGAAAATGTGGACTATGGCTTTTCTGCCTCTTACAGAAGTGAGTGAATATCCTTATAGCCCCAAGAAGAGCACATCATTGAATTACCCTGAAGCATTCATTGAAATTATGGCATTTGTATGAAGAAAGAAAGTGCATCAAAGGCTATTTAACAGCTGTGTTCCTATCAGGATGTTCCACAGCCAAACTCACCAGGTGATGTGTGGTGGGATGCCAGGCCAGGGAGCCACTCAGTACATCCCTTAAGAACTGCATAGGAATCTGTATGAACAAAGATGAGTTCTTTATCATCCAAATTCCTCACAATCACACTCCCCACTGCTATTGAACCTCCTGAGAATTTTTGTTTCTCCTTTGTGTGGTGCAGAGTAAATTCTTATGATAAATTGTGTTTCTCCACACACTTCTCTCTACTCTGTGAGAAGTGGTGAGGAGGTTTTTCCATGGAGATGACAGCCAGAATGTCAGAAAAAGGGTAACTGATTTTTGGTTGAATACAAAATCTCTGGCAGAAGAGGATGGTAACCTGGGATACGCCTGATCTCTACTGCTCCCCACTGCTAAAGTCTTCCTCCTCTCAGATGGCCTGAGCCCATCAGACCTGCTGAAAGGTTTTCTGGTATAACCCAGACATGTTGAAAGGTTTCCTCTGTAAGAAAGTCTAGGTGGCTCTCAGAAAGGGTTAATGGGGAAAAAGATATTAACCCTCTGTGGGTTAATGACTGATTTGTTATAGGAGATCCTGGGAATTTTTGTTGGTACTCCTGTGCACTGCCCAGAGTGTATCAAATGATCTTCCCCTAAAACCACTGAGGGGGAGGTGCTCCAACCCTCTGATCATTTTTGTGGCCCTCCCTTGTAGCCAAAAGGTCTAATTTTGTTACCAATCATCATTTTGACTTTCTTTTTTTTGATTTGTTTTTTATTTTTTTTGAATATTAGCTACATAGATTACATTTGTGCCCAACCACTAAGAGCATACTATCACATTGTAGAGAGGCTATAACTGCTCTCACACACTTTTTGGGAACCTTTTATATTTGATTCCTAAACTACAGTTTGGTAAATCATAACTGAAGTTTACACACTGCGTAATGTGCAATGTTTAGGAGACATGAGATGGAGTGAAACCTTGCTGTAGTGCAGTGTTTTTCAGTATTTTCAAGCTGTAAATCTCATTTGAGAGGAAAATATAACTTTTCAGAAAACTAAGAGGAAAAAGGGGAGCATTCCCACTGGCTCCCCTCTGGTGTCTACTGTCTTTTGTTTCTCCTCGGTGCCCATCCTCTTCCTTTTAGGAATTTCTCTCCTAATGCTTTGGCAAATTATTTCTTCATACGGTTATTTTTTTCATATTAAAATTATAATTTTGCTCTAATAACTTACTGCTAGTTCTGTGCAGAGACTTTCTAGGGTTAACTGAAGTGCTGCTTGAGGAAGGGAATTGCTGGCACCGCTTTAATGTAGGGGCAATCAATACAAACTTGCAGAGTGAAATACATTGGATCCATTACCTCTCTACCTAACCCAGAAAGAACTAAAAAAACTAAACTTGAGAGCTCACACTGAGACAGACACTAAAAAAAGGAAGTTTCAGAGCATCTTAAAAAATACTGGTCTATGCTGTCAGTCTAAGGCCTTTCTATACTCCTCAGTTATCCAAAGTGCTTCTGTGCTGGCTGTCAAACTGCCCAGCACAGGAACAAGCCTGGGCACTCCAAGAGGTCAGCTTAAATTCAAACCCTTATGATTAAAAAATGTGAGCCACAAGGTATATAGAACTGAAACAAGCCTGATGGGCTAAACCATGCCATAAATACCTGCTTTAAAGCAGTAAGAGCAAAGTCTATCCCTTCTGATTGAATAGGTCTGTGAGGAAGCATTTTGCAGTAGCATGGCTGCTACTGCAGCCATTTGTTAGGGCATTATCATAACACAGCATCTGCTCCTTTATATCCTTCTTTATAGCTCTGACTTTCAGAGAGATGGTAGTGATTGCCTCACATCTTTATTATATAAAAAGAGCTGTTTGCCAGTTCAGTGTTCAAAAAAAAAGTTTTTGTCAGTTACTCATCAATTTGCTCATCTGTTTGTCCTATGCAACATGATGATTTCAAGTCTGCTGACACTGTTACCCAAGGGAGTATGATTCATGCAATAATTTTCCTTCCTTCCTGCCTATTTCTTTTAAATTTGCTGGAACTTTAATACATCCCGTACATATTTTTACCTTAAACTATTCT
Source organism: Serinus canaria (assembly GCF_022539315.1). Classification (NCBI taxonomy): domain Eukaryota; kingdom Metazoa; phylum Chordata; class Aves; order Passeriformes; family Fringillidae; genus Serinus; species Serinus canaria. The sequence continues at coordinate 93,795,046 of NC_066316.1, forward strand.
ATCCCTACTACCACAAAAGTAATTCATTCATTTAACTTTTAAAACCTTTTTTTTTTTTTGTATTTTAGATAGGAATTTTATAAGTATTAGACAAATACTTTCAATTAAGAGGGCATACAATTTTGGTTTTGTACCCTTAACATCAATTCTTGACAAGATACCTATTTTATTTTTTCTCTTCTCTTGGAATATGAACACCTTCAAGAATAAAAATTAGTATTCATAAAGATACATTTTGTTTATAGAATCCATTATCACCAAGACTATGAGAGAATATTAGTAAGGTGGGCAATTTTTCCTTTTCTATTGGGAGATCATTTCGATTCTCCAGGATACAGGGTCAACCAGAGGCCTTCTGAAGTAGTCTCCTGATACTGAATCTGTAGATTAGAGCATGGCTTGTTGAAAGCAACCCATTAGGGCTTTCTGGGTGGGGCAAGACAGGACTTCCCATTCCTATGGTAAGGGAAAGACAATTGAGGAAGGGACTGTGTTGGCAGATGTTTTCCTTTGGTGGGCTCAGATCAGGTGAATATGAAAATGCACAGCACCATATTGATCCTGGCTAAGACAAGGGTGCCAAATTTATGTGTTGAAATGGTCATGACTACTTCTTCATGCTCTAGATGAACTGACATGAAGGAAGCCTTTTGACTTGTAAAGCACGCACTAATCCAGAGAATAAAGGAACAAGGAGTAATATCTTGTGGTCAATCTCCCTCATCAGCAGCGTGCTAGAGGCAGTGCGTGAGGTTTAGTGGCTTTTAACTCTCAGCACTGACCTATTTGTTAAGTTTTTGCTTGCTATATCTGAAAAAGAGTTTCCATAGCCATGATTTGATAGGTTTAGAAGAGTTTCCAGGTTACATGCACAACATAATTTGGGTTCCTCTCACATGAGCTCTTGTGGAGGATTTTTAAGCAAGAAATATGCTATCTTTTCCCCGAGAAAGCTTGCAGGCTGTAAGAAACACTTCTTTTCACTTCACTGTCCATTTATATTTTCCTTCACATAGATGTTTTCTCCTTTCCTTGTCCCAGATGGCTGCTCTCCTATATCCACCACTACCACTACCACAAAAACTTTCACATTGTGTTTTTTTCTTCCATGTATTTTTTCCTCTGCTTACGGTTTGGTTTGTCTTAATTCCTTCCAAACATTAGATTTTTTTAAAAAATTACTTTAAACAAACAAAAGCACATTTAACTTCAATGCCTCATTTCCCCCAGATCTGTTTCTCTACATGCCAGGTTTGTTTCTGTACAGGAGTTCCATTTCAAACCTCTTCCCATTTGCTGAGCACGGCATCCTACAGGAGCAGTCTGTGAAGCTGCAATTGTCCTTCAAGGTCTCTTAAGTCTCAGTTACTGTGGAAGTCTCCACTTTGGCCTTTAAAAGCGCATCTTCTAAACAGCTGAAACATGGATGAAAGTTCACTGATACCACATCCATGCTCTTTCTTCTCTTTCACATCAAACACTTCTTATTTGTGGTGATAGCCCTTTGCCAGAGCTGTCGTTAGTTTTAGCCAGTTTTGTGCCTCTAGAAAGGAGCTGATTCACACCTGAATCCCCTGGAAGGAAAAAAGGAAGTACCTTATGCTTCTTTGCCCATAAGAGGGCAAAGAAGTTGTTTGGAGGTAACACCCTGCTTCAAGCTGTTAAAGAGTAAATTACTGTAATGCTGTAATTTACACACAGACATTCTGAACGGACAAGAAGCATTCAGAAAATCATGAGAAATTATAAAGTCATGCTTTAGTTGTCTGCCATTAGAGGAGTCTTCATATTTTTGAAATTTGAGAACTGAGAATCTTCTCACATATTTGATACTAATTCCAGTAAAACAACACATAACAGCATTGTAGACGTCCTCCTTCATCTCACAATCCTAAATCTACGTCATCAGACCTTTTAACCAGATTGAAAGATCCTGTGCACAGTTAAATCCGTGTAAACAAAGTTAATATAAGGCCTAAATTAAATTACAGTAGATGTCAGAATATGTTAAGATGACAAAATTGGTCTATTTTCCAGTCCTACATAGCAATGGAGCCCTCTAAGGGTTACAGAGCAAACTGATCACTTCCTAGCCAAGACAAAATATGGCCAGATATGTATTTAATTGAAACAATTATGCCACTTGATCTTTTCTTTTTGATGATTTAATACAGCTATAGTACCTCACAGGACAGGGTTAAGTTTAAATAAGATGACCACTCTAAAAGGGTATCTTCAGTAATAATGATCAAAGTTAATGGTATTGAATGACAATGATTGCTGCAAACTGGAATTGAACTAATATGTCTCTACCTAATAGGCATACATACAATGAAGTCAGAAGGCTTTGGTGTTGTTTAATTGAGTATGACATTTTGATATTTTAACCTATCATTTGCTAGGTAAAATAAATATTAGTAATAATATTAATAGAATAATAAATCTAATGCAATTAGCATAATTTCAGCTTTTTCATTCAACATTTTGTGTGAAGATTCCACTTTTAAAAGAAGGTTGCTTTTATTAGAGAAGATAAGGTCTCAATTTTTCAATTGAAAGGATTTTTGGTAACCTTTCTGAACTGTAGCAAGCTGGAATTTGTCAATATTGATATATATTAACATACACACAAGAATTAAAGAGGCAGACAAAAAACGTCATGATAATAATATCCTTTTGTTCCCCCCCCTGTATTTTTATCTTACTTTGCATTTATATTTCCTGATCATGATAGAACCATGACAAGTTGTCTTTAGATGCATTAATTTTACTTAATTTAATTTTATAAATACATTTATGTGATTGGAAATTCATATCACAAAAAACAATCTGAAAGACTCCAATGTATTTCACTCCACTTAAGACTGTGTGTCACTTTGGATGATTTCTATTAACATTGAAGTCTTGAAGTCATAAATTGAAAAAGGCTGAGAGACTTGTGGTTGTTCAGCCTGGAGAAGAGAAGATTCTGGTGAGACCATGGAGCACCTTCCAGTACCTAGAGGGGACCTTCAAGAGACCTGGAGAGAGACTTTTGGCAAGGGTTTGTAGTGACAGGCGGACATGGCGGAATGACTTCAAACTGAAAGAGAGTAGGTTTACATTAGACATTAGGAAGAAATTCTCCACTTTGAGGATGGTAAGACACTGGAACAGGTTTTCCAGAGAAGCTGTGGATGTCCCACCCCTGGAAGTTTCCAAGGCCACGTTGGATGGTGCTCTGAGTAACCCAGTCTAGTGAGTAGCATTCCTGCCCATGATAGTGGGGTTGGAATTAGGTTCAAAGACTCTTTCAATCCAAGCATTCTATAATTCTACAAAATTCCAATGGACTTGAAGATGCTTGTGGGTCTTTCCAAGTGAGAATAATCCGTCATTCTGTGAGTTTCTTCAGAGCTTGAAGAAGAACTTAATTTTTCTTTTGACATAAATGTATAAATTAGTATCTTCAGTATATTTCATTCAAATTAAAACTTTTTATAAACTTCATGCACATTAATGGTTTAGGGAACCACAGCTCATGCATAAACTGTTTTCTATACATTTTCAAGTTATTTTTTTGTAAGTATCAAAGTTACTGACAAATCAGCTTCTGAAGGACCACTATTTAATAATATTTGGAAATATTTGTACTTCTACTTCAAAGAGAATTACACAACATCACATACCATTATAACTGCCATTGTCTGCTCACATCCAGTCAGCTAATTTTGCATTTTACATTTGTTCTTCCTACCACATGGTGGAAGCAGAAAACTTGTATAACATACACTATTTACTAATCTATTTGAATTTTTGATGGCAAAAATCTATACAGCAATTTGCTAGAAAGAAATCAGTCTCTTAAGCCTTTTATATAAGTTAGCTCTTTTTAATCAGATGGATGTTGTGTCTCACTTTTTGGTAATTGCTGTAGAATTAATTGTTGATTGTAGGACTTAGAGACATTGAAAAAACAAAAAGATAAAACTGAACTGGTTTTTTTGTGTTGATTCTGGGACTTAAAAAACCAGCCTGTGATTACTAACAAAAGCCCTCACTATCAATTAACATACAAATCCAACACGCTTAAGTAAAACCAATAAATCTGTCTCTAAGCCCATTTTTCAACACTGCTGTGGATTGAATGTATTTAAACAACTAAAATCTTACAGTTCCCTGTATTCTGCTAGAAAATACTTTGTAATAAAGAGCCAAAAGCTTCCATGTTATTTGTTTAGTATAACAGCTTCCTGATTTTTGTGTTGCTTTTGCTTGAGGACTGACATTACAAATCACATTCTCTTTAGGACAGCTATAGGAAGCTGATTACTCTCACTAATCCCTAAATCAAGGTGACGAGTATTTTATCAAAGACATTACTCTTACAGTTATGGATCGAAATGGTTCATGTCTTATTAAAAATCTCCCAAGCTTTGTGTTCTTTAAGATCAAGGTGTATTGGTTCTGATTATATGAAAAACATCACATCCTCCTCCGCTGATTGAAACTTTTCAAGTGTGTTTATTACACAGTTCTAACACTGACAGGTGAGTGTGATATCAGCGACAAGTCCTACCTTAGACATCTCTTTGTCCAGCTGAATGTCATTCTGCCTCCCCCTGGGTCACGATGCAAACTCTTCTTGATGGAACAGAAGGGAAGAAAGGTGCACAAGATTGTATTTCTTTGATCCAGGGCTGGATTAAGAAGTGTATTGCAAATGACACTTGGAACTGGTCCATTTTAAGGCATGTGCCTTGTTTCAATCAGTTCTGCTGAATGCCTTGTTAATTATGACAATGTTTTGAGATGAAAGAGGCAATACATGTGATCCTGTCCTGTTAGTTTCAATCGGTTCTAGCTTTAGACAGTGCCAAAGAAAACAGGACCATGATTTCAGTGGGACCACTTAAAATCAGCTTGTAGCAGTGTAGCATATTACCAGTTACAGCTCCTTTTCTGGCTTCATTACTGCCTCCAAAACTATATGAGAAAGGTTCCTACAGTTCATATTTATATGAAAAATAAACACAAATATAGGAAACATAGAGGCCTTCATTTGGAGTCCCCTGAGATATTTTCCATTCAGTACAATACTGTTCTGGTATTACAGCAAAACAGTGGTGTAAGTATGACCACAATTCAGAGCAACTAGTTAGAAGAAGATAGATTATAAAACAGAGGTCCAAAAAACACATCAGGTTTGACTTATGAGGCTGGTATTTCTCAAGCATGTTGCATTGTAATCGCCTAATTGTTGTTATGTGAATGTGAATGCTGTGAGGAAGTGGGACAAAGTCCATTCAAATTGTAAGTCTAAATTCTTCAACAGGTGGTGTGTGGAAAATAGAACTCACAGGAATAGCAAAGATAAAAACCACCAGGCTCAAAGCCTGGTACACAAAGGAGTACATCAAGTGGAGAACACTGCACACAGACCTTCTCAAATGAAGTCACAAAACCTCTGAACACTCCAAAGCACTGTTTGCCAGGTGGTGGAGAAAGTCTGAAGTGACTTCTGAGAGCCTCAGTCATGACTGTAATTGACTACCAGCTGTCACACAACAAGGACAGACACGGTAACACTGCATTATGCAATGGTAAATCACAAAGAAATAGAGGACATGTAGCAGCTCCATCGGTTTGTGAAGTACACTGCTTCAGGAAACTTTCCTGCATATTGGCCACACAATAATGTAATTATTTTTCATTGTTATATTACTTTTTAATTGGTTGAAGCCAGAATCCTTCTCATGAAATGTAAGTATGAGTGAATAGGCTATTTATTCTCTTTATGCATTAAGAAATTTTAAAACACATATATACTTTCTGCCTCTGGAAATGTGTATGTACCTCATCACTGCTTTTTTTAAATGTAAAAAGTAAGAGTTTCAAGAAACCCTTGAAAGTGGCTCAAGATGTATCTTAGAGTTCAGGTAATAGTTTATATTTTCAGAGGCTACAGTCCAAGGCTTTCTGGTCATTCCAAAATGCTGCAGTACTTATGAAGCTATGGTGGGAAGAGCTACCTAACCCTCTCAAAAGGAAAGCTTTGAATCAGCTTTTGCCTGTGAGACAGCGACGTCCAGCGGTGAGTTTGTTTGCCTGCAGTGATCTCTTCCCCGATGGACAGAAAAACACCAATATACTTTTATTTAGTTGAAATGCATTAAAATATTTCAGACCTATTTTAAAATATTTTAAAATATTTCAGTAGAGAAATATACAGTGTTTGTGTTCCCTAAACAGAAAAAGCATACTTAGATATAATATTTATAAAAATGCTGTGTTATAAAAATGAAGTGAAAAATTATGGAATCACAGAATGGGTCACATTGGGAGGGACCCTAGAGAGTCACCTTGGCCAACCTCCTTGCTCAAGCAGGGTCACCCTAGAGCACATTCTACAGGATTGCATCCAGAACTTTTAATCAAGCTTAAAAGAAAAGTATGCAAAAATGTTTAGCTGTATTTGAAGAAATAGAACTTTTCCTACACTACACAGCTGTATTCTATCTTGTTCAGACAAAGAATCACTACTCCTCTTTTTCCTGAAAATCTCAGTTGCTATAAAGATGGAGTTTATGATTCTCAATACCCTCAAAGCAATTCTTTGTAAACCCTTAATCCATTTGGGATTCACAGCCCCAGCAGATCACCATCTATCTCAAACACAGCTTTTCTAGAGTAGATCCCTCCTTTCAAGACCCAGCTGTTGAAAAGCACTAAGACTGTATTTCAAAGTTCTTTGTTTATATACCCAAGGATTTAGAAGACCTCAATTCAGTGTCCTTCTTGCCTTTTAGAGACAGGTGAGTTTTTTATTGGAGATGGAGGTCAATGTATCTACAAAGCTAGGAAATACTGCTGAGAAAGACATTTAAAATCCCTTATTGAATCTGTTCCTTTTTACCTGCCGTCATGAGATTTGTTGGACCAAAACGAGGCTAAAATACATCTATATTAAGAATATGATATTCCAGTGGATATGGAAAAAGAGAGCATTCTAAATTCTCATTTTTGAAAACTCATCTCAATTACTACTTTTTCCTAGGAAACAAGGCCAACCTCAAACTCCAGCACGTTTGCCAATTAATTTCTGATAATCTGTTTTTTCACAGATTATCATTATTTCACAGTGCAACAAAATTACCTTCTACTATGACAAAGTTGCCAGGTTAATATTACTTTCTCCCTTGTAATGTTTTTCCATGAAGCTGACACCACTTGCTGTCATGGAAAGACATATAATGGTAGGCTGAAAATCTGAGTCACTTCTTTTGAGATACACAGACCAGTAACAAATCACCTCTGTCTTGTCTCACTCTCCAAAGGATCCAGTTGAGCAGCTACCAGTTTTCTGTATGTATGTTTGGAAAGGAAATAAACTGGCTCTTTCACAGGCAACCTAAATTCAGGTTTCCCAATTAAAAGCAAAGGTATTCCACCAGTCTTAAACATTTGGCTCTCCTTCACCTACACATACAAATTCTAAGCAGGCGGAATAGCCTCGAAATTCGTGATCTAATTATTTGGTTTGTCAGGAAGTGGGCCTGTACTTAATGTAACTGTACTATCACATCAAAAATCCAGACTCATGACGAAAAGAAGTCATGCTTCACTTACTGATGGTTTCTCTTAAGGTTTATGATACCTACTTAAAAAAAATGAACAAACAAAAACAAAACCAAAGCAAACCAACAAACAACTTCGCTCTTACTTAGTGTTTCTTAGGCAAGTTTAGGTAGAGGAGATCACAGATAAAGCTGAGTCTTTCTGAAATGTGGAAAATGGGAATATTTTTCTGACAAACACACATGCCCATGCAAGACAAGACAGTCATCCAAGACAGCCAAAAAGACTTCACAAAGGACAAATCCTGTCTGACCCACCCGGTGGCCTTTTATGATGGAGTGCAACAATCAACAGGGGAAGACCAACAGATGTCATGTACATAGACTTGTGTAAGGCCTGCGACCAGTCCCACACATTGTCATCCCTGAACTGGAGAGACATGGATTTGAAGTCTGGACTATTCTGTGGATAAGAAACTGACTAGATGGACACAAGCAGAGGACTGTAGTCAATTGCTGACATCCAGGTGGAAGCCAGTGACAAGGGATGTCCCTCAGAGCCCTAGTCTTGGCATTGGTGCCCTTTAGTGCTTTAACAATAACACAGTGAGATCCAGTGCAACCTCAGCAAGTTTGCAGATGACACAAAGCTGAGTGGTGCAGGTGACACAAAGGAAGGAGTGTCATCTAGAGATGACACTTCAGCCTGGAGAAGGAAAACTCCAAGGAGACCTGGTTGCAGCTTTTCAGTATATAAAGGGTGCTTACAAAAAAGAGGGGGAGCAGCTTTCTACGAGGACATATAGTGATAGAACAAAGGAGATCAGCTTTCAACTAAAAGTGGGCAGATTTAGATTAGTTGTTAGGAAGAAAGTCTTCCTCACAAAATGGTGAGGCCCTGGTTGCTCAGAGAAGCTGTGGATGCCACACCTTGGTAGTGTTCAAGGCCATGTAAGATTGGATATTTGGCCATCCAGTCTCGTGGATGGAATCCCTGACCATGGGCGGTGGGTCAGAACTAGATGATCTTCAAGGTCCGCTTCAACCCATGTGTTTTTGTGATATATGGAAAATACATTTTTGTGTTTGTGAAAATTTATCTCACCTGTTAGATTTACTTTATTGTAGTTCCAGGAGTCAGGGAAGGTTTTAAACTCACAATTTTGAGACACCCACCCTTCAAAAAAATACTGATACAATTTTTGAATTTGGAGCTGTTTATGCTTTCATAAAGCAATACTTCTAGAACACAAAAAAAAAAAAAGCCTTCATGCTTTTGAAACCAAGTATTATCCATCTTTTTACCAACATCACACAGTTTGCTATTTTGCCTATCACAAAAGATAGGCAAAATAGCAAACTATTTGGAGAAAATTTGCCTTGGATGCACCAAATAAGGAACACTGTTTTCCACTGCAAGACTTGTTGCTCAGCTGCTCTGAACCTCCTCACTTACTGTGAATTAAATTCATATACTTCACACTGTGAAAAAAAGGTTACTTGGTCACAGGTAGTATCTCCATATGAAGTATTACAGCTTCAATTTAGTGTGACACTAAAACAATTGTGTGCTGATTTGAGTCAGAACAGAAAAGTCAGGAGCACAACATTTGAGAGGTCATGCTTAGGGCCATATGTGAAAATTTCAACTCTCCTCATCAAATTGTAGGAGCAAGGCTGAACTTTTATAAACCAGCCTGGGAGGACATCCTGTGCATATGAAATCAAAAAGGTCTGTTCTTTGGTCCTGGTGACAGCTGCCATAGCCCACCTAGCAGGCATTTGGACAGACTCCTTTCACTCCTTCCCAAAAAGCACACAATTTCTACCAGACCACTTGAGATTTTTCCATCCAGTTGACACCACCCAACACCGCACCAAGAGTCACAGGAGAACTGTCAGAATGGGACAACAAACAAACTTGCATCTATTAAGTTTGCTAACATAAAATAGCCCAGCTGCCAGCAGCTGTGGATAGAGCAATGAGTGGATAAAGGAATGGTAAAGAGGTGTGGGAACATAAAGAAATGGATCCAACACTAACACTTCCCTGCCCTTTCAGTACTTTCACTTTGTCCCTGTTTAGGAGACTGGCAAAATGTCTGTATGTATGTTTGGAAAGAGCAGGCATCTGCTCTCTTCCTCAAGTCCGTATCTCCGCTCTTGTGAATTACTTTAATTCAAGTAATTAAAATTAGTTTCACAAACACTTCCTGAACTTATAAACTTACTAGTGTTCTGCAATTCTGTACCCAAATGCTTTTCACATTAGTGTAAGATCAGTTTTGTAGATCACCTTCCCTATCTTAAATGACAGCTATTTTAGACAGAACTGTGCATCTCCCAAGATCCAACTTTTACTAAATATGGATGGTCTCCACTGTGTCCACACCCCTTCTCAAATTATCTTAATTCAATAAAAACAGGCTACTTGAAGCAAAACTAAAGCCTTCTTAGTTTTTAACTATTTTTAATTTTCAGTTATTTATTTTAAAAGAGCAGTAAAAAGGGAACAAAATTGCACATAACATTACTGTTTCTTCTCTTCCTTTCTGTTCTACAAAGCATAGAATGATCAACTTTTCACCCACTTTTAAAAAACGTATTTATCTAGAAGCCTTAAAAACATGAAGTATAAATTGAAAGAAATGCAGAGACAATTTTTAATTCTTTAAACAAATTAAACTGGGGAATTTGCCAAACTGGGAATTTTAACATGAAAAATGAGGGGAAAAGTCTGATTAAAAATGAATGCAAATTAACTCAATTTAAGATACAGTGAGTGGATAGTTTTATTTATAAAATGCCACTGGCACATAGTATACATAGGAAGTATGAAACTTGATTTACAAAGAAGTGAAGTGCTTCACAGAAGCATGGATTCCTGAGTTATTCTGAATAAAATCTCTCATTTGCTGTAATTCGCAACACAGACCCAACTGGCTTAAGCAGCAGAAAAACTGATACTTGATAAGCACAGAATAAAGACATAGTAAAAAAATACAAAGACAAATGGAAACTGGAAGATTGTGTCTCATCAATACTACCAGCCTTGGTCATGGAGGAAAACAATCATACACTGAAGGGCACAAAGACTTGTTAAGACTGGTTTCATAATTTCACAGCCAATTCAAATGTACTGTAGATACCCGCTTTCACCTCAATGCCCACAGCCACAATTACAAAGTCCTGTTGACACCAGACACAAAAATACTTCTGTTCCTGCATACCCATACAGAAGGACTGATTACCCAGACAGGCTTTATTACAACTGAAGAAAGAAAAAGTTTGGCACTTTCATTTCTTTTTCTCTTTCTCTACTTTCCTTCTCTGCTGTAGCATCTTTAGTTCAGTCATTACATTCAAAGTTCTGTAAACCCAGGTAACCTGAAAAGAAAGTAAATTATTAAATTCAACTAATCCATATACTTTACTTACTCATTTAATGAAAGCACCTATATGAATGAACACATACATACCACAATTATAATAGTATTCACCAGCAGTGGCGCTGAAAATACAAGTGAAATAAACATTCCTCTGGAATCAAAGTATTGGTATTTAGAAAAGAGTCTGGAAGAAAGAAAAAGAAAATGAAAGACAAAGCTTTATTTAGTGCACTTCACAGATTCAACTTTCCCAGCAACTATTCTACATGGACACTTGTACACATCATCCCATCTTGAGATCACCAAGCATAGGCCAGCATTCTACAGTATTAAGTCAGAAAAAAAGAGGCAGTTGATACTTCTTCATTTATGAATATTAATATCAGTCTTTCTTTTCTTTACAGTATTACTGCGTAAAAGCTAACTAACATGACTGACTACAAGACTGCATCACAAATCATGCTTATTCTGAAGCACCTGAAATGCTTTTAGGTATTTTGCTTACTCATATTAGAAAATGAAACAAAAATAATAAATGTAGCAAAGATGTAATTAGGTCATGTATGCCTGAAGTTAAGCATAACAACTAAAATTAGATGCCAGCATAAAGTGGTGTCAAACACACAACTTTCAGTGGTATAAAGGAAAGATTAAATCAATGCTCAAAATATCAAAATAAACCATTGGTTTAATTCTGGTATACACATTAAGCAAAACAGGCAAATGTTAATGCTTGTTATACATAAAAGTAAGTATATAAAACAGCAGTGGTATTTTTGACAAGTGGTCCTTAACTTCAGCTACTAAACATAAATACAACAAAAAACCAACAAACCCAAAAGACCCAAAAATCCACAAACAAACAAACAAAACCCACAAAAAAACAAAAAAAACCAACAAAAAAACCCCCCACCACTTTACATTCTTTTCCTCTTAACCATGGCACTCTGCTTTTCTCAGTTCTTTGACTAGCTGGTTTACAAGCACTCACATAAACAGATTTTAAGCAGTACAATAAATGCATGCTATCATTATTATTTCTTATAAGTATGTGATAACTACGTTGTATGGTATAGTTTTATTAAAAAAATGAAAGAGAAAACATTTACCTCCAATTCATAGCTGCTAATTCATTGATATATTCAGCACAGTACACTAAGACCACTATAAATAAAAAAAAAAATTAGACTTGATATTTCTTTAAAAATAAACTGCCCATAATGCATCATCTAATCCAAATCCATGCAGTCTTAAACCAAAGCTAGGATGTGTTCTGCCAGTCAGCCATGACTGCTTGGCAAGGGCACCGTGGACTCTCAGGCTGCTAAACCCTGGGATAACACAAGTTGTTACTGCAGTCTGCAAGCCAGTCTTGCTCTTCCTCATGCCATTATCACCGCTGCCAGCAGGGCATACAGTGAACTTGCTTCAGAAATTAGGGATGACCGTATTCACCGAACTGCACCATTAGAACAAGGCAGAGTACAAAGCAACTGCTGGCTTTCAGTCGATTTCTTTTCTGCTTCTCCAGCACAGAACACCTCATTGGGAAGCTGCGGTACACACGGCAATGACCATGCACTAACCTTACTCATCCCACTTCCTCACCAAGGGCAGAGCTTTAAGTCACTACTTCATACATTTTCTTGGAAATAAAAGAAATACATATTTTTAAGTCATAGCAGGTTCTATAGCAGATTATCATCGACAGACACATGCACTGCTAGCGGAGAAATACGAGCTTGCAGGCATTGCTCTGGAGCCCGGCAGCGCACGGTGTGCCCGAGCACTCACCCATGCAGAGGAAGTGCCCGACCTGCACCCGGCGGTGCTGCAGGGACACGCACGTCAGGAGGAAGCAGAGCAGGTGGAAGGCCGCCAGCCCCAGCAGCCAGGGCTCGGACCAGTCCGTGCTCTGCGGGCAGAGGGAAAGCGGGTCAGGCAGCGGCGGGAGAGGGCGGCCACAGAGACCGAACACGGCCGGTGTCGGTCAGGGACCGCGCCCCACAGCCTCCCGTACCGGGCTCGGCAAGGAGCACGCCCCCAGAAAAGGCCTCCCCCCTCCCCGCCGGACAGCCCCGCTGCCCCGGGCGGCCCCGCTCCGCCTCACCGCCAGCACGGCCGACAGCCCGGGCGGGCCGCGCACCGGCGGCTCCATGGCGGCGGCGGCAGCGCCGGCTCTCGCGAGACTCGGGCGGCCGCCACTCCCCCTGCAGGAGATGGCGGGAAGGGGGCGGCTGGGTCCGGGGCGGCTCCTCCTTCCCCGAGGCGAGGGGACCGCCCATAGTCCCGCAGACCGGTGCACGGGCTGAGGTGGCTCCGCATTCCTCGGTGGGTCCTTCTGAGGGTGGCCGACAGGCGCAGCCCTGGCTCTCCGGAGCGGGGAAGGAGCTCTGGTCGCGTGTTGAGCCTTTGACGTCGGGAGGCCGCCAATGTCCCCGTCCGCTCTGTGGGGTCCCGCTGGGCACCGCGCTGTGGGATGGTGGCCCAGCACTGGTCGCTGTTAGCTTTTGGTCTCCTGTCAGCAGCACCCAGGATTGCCTTTAGCGATGGAAGTGCCAGAAAAAAAGAGCTTTAAGCCCGGCTGGGAGTTCTTTGAGCTCTCTAGGCAGGAACTTAAGTCAAATGAAAAACACTTCTCTCCAAGCCAAGCCCACGGTGACCCCGGAGCCCACCTCGATGCGCAGCGGGGCCCCCTCCTGTTATCGCCACTACAGCAGAGCTGAAGGACACATTTCTTAACTTTGGAAGTTGAAAAAAAAATTAAAATATTCTAATGGAAAGGAAACAAGAGACAGGTTAAACCTCTAATTTATAACTGGATTTGCTAAATGCATCTAGGTTTGTAAGAACCAACTTCTTAAGACTTAACGACTTAAAGAGCATTTCAAACTTAGATTCCTAACAAAGCCAAATCTAAAGAATTGGATCTATTGAACAAACACTGTTTTAGTATATATCTCCACATTCTGCTTTCACTGATTTTTTCCTGACATTTTAGCTTATCAGATGTGAAGCTTTGGCTTTTTTTTCTCCCCCCAAATATTTTGAAATGCATGTATAAGTATTTCAGATACTCTTTTAATTTAGTTTACCATATAGCCAGATATGAGTCATCAGTATGACCTGGTCTCTCTTCAATGTGCTATTTAAGATGAGATACCTGAAACAGGACTTTTTTTTTTTAATTTTTAGTTTTTTTGCTTTAGGTTTTTGTTAGTCTTTTTCTCAACAAAAATAGTATCTGGAGGCTAATCAAGGCTTTCACTTGAAGTGTTATAAAATTAAGTAAGGTGATAGAAAGGTGGTAATTACTACTACCATTATGGTCTTAAAATCAAGACTAGGGGAAAAAAAATACTTTTATCCCACACTGTAGATTGGAAAACAAGACTGGAATAACGTGGACCTGCATGGGCTGGGTGTTGTGTTGTATTAAGTTGTTCTGTTTCCCCCTCAGTTGTATATGGATGGTTCTGTTTCCCCCCTTTAGTTTATATGGTTCAGGCTTGACTCACTCCGCCCTCCTCCTCCCTGCCTGTCACCCCTGCTCCTCCCAAATCTCAATGTATCCTTCCCCAAACTCCTCTGTGGTGCCCTGCCTGTCACTCGGTGCTCCCTCCTTTCCCTCTAGAAAGTACTACCTGGAACGTCGAGTAATTGGCTCTGGAACCAGGGCTCTGCCCCTTATGTATTCCTATTGTTTTTTTCCCCTATGTCACTCCCTTGAATACCGCTCCCCTCTTTCTCCCCATTGGTCCTAGCGTTGTCTCCACCCCTGTTCTCAGCGTCCTTTATAGCCTGGTGCCTTGGCTGCAGCTCTTTTTCCCCAGCATTAAAAGCTACTACAACCCTCAGCTGGAGTCCCTCTTTTATTCTGCTGGATTGCTGCCACGAGCCCCGTCCGTGACAGGGAGCTGTGCCCACTATAACTTGGAGCAGTTCTCCCTAGGCGCGCTCCAGGGTAACCAGGCCCAGGAGAGTGCCCCTTAGCCACAAGCAGTGCGGAAGGCTTGCCGGGTGACGGGAAGGTACGAGCCTTCCCCAGGGACTTCTTGCTGCTTCAGCTGGGGTCTGATCTGCTGGGAAGCAGCTCTGTGGAGAAGGACCTGGGGTTCCTGGTGGCCAACAAGCTGCTCATGAACCAGCAGTGTGTCCTTGCGGCCAAGAAAGCCAAACGTATCATGGGGTGCATTGGGAAGAGCATTGCCAGCAGGTCACAGGAGGTGATCCTGTCCTTCTACTCAGCCCTGGTGAGGCACATCTGGAGTGCTGTGTCCAGTTCTGGGCTCCTCGGTACAAGAGAGACGTGGAGCACCTAGAGTGGGTCCAATGAAGGGCTACAAAGATGATTTAGGGACTGGAACATCTGTTTTATGAGGAAAGGCTGAGGGAGCTGGGCCTGTTCAGCCTCCAAAAGAGATGACTGAGAGGGGACCTCATCAATGTCTGTCAGTATCTGAAAGGAGCGTGTCAGAGGGTGTTTCCAGGCTCTGCTCAGTGGTGCCCAGCAATAGGACAAGAGGCAGGAACTGATACACAGGAAATTCCACCTGAAGATGAGGAAGAACTTCTTTACTGCGTGCATAACCAAGCCCTGGAACCGATTTTCCAGAGAGGCTGTGGAGTCTCCGTCCCTGGGGATATTCAAGAGCCATCTGGACACAATCCTCTGCAGTGTGCTGTTGGGTGACCCTGCTTGAGCAGGGTGGTTGGACCAGGTAACCCACTGTTGTCTCTTCCAACCTGACCCATTCTGTGACTTGTTTGGACAGTCTTATGGCTAATAATAAATTTTTGTGTTTTATAAATGAGGAATGAGTTTTGTGTAATTGCTCAGTAGTGCAATTGACTTCAGAAACTGTCTGCAATAGTTGAAGGGCTTCAATAAATGCAGGATGCAGTCACTAACTATATGAGTGGAATATGCTGGTCCATGGTGAATCTGTGATGCAGACAGTGGATGGATAAGACATTATTGGCTTACTATGGCTACAACATGTTGAATTAAAAATTCATGTAGCTGTTACTGTCAGCCACTGTAGCATTAGCAGAAACTTTCCTATAGGGAAATAGGAGTTGTTTCTTTAAAAGACTGACTTAAGATAAAGCCAATAATGCTGTTTGTCAGCAGATGGTAGTAGATACATGAGTATTGCCAGATCTTTTGTGTGGTACATGTTCTCTTTCATTTATTTTTAGTGGAGAATGAAATGTGAACAGAAGATACTTAAAAGGCAGTGAACAGATACATTACTCTTTTATAGGGAAAAACTTGTGTATTTGTCCTTCTGTAGCTCCTTTGCAGAACCAGTATGCTACAATTAGAGCCCAATTTTTAGAATACTAACCGTAAGTCTACAGTAGTAATAATAATTATAATAATAATGTAGAAATAATAATAATGTTCTCATTATTATAAGTAACTTAAGTAGTTTGTAGAACTCTCAGTTTTCTGTTGCAAGATTCATATTCCTGTGTCATTTTCTTCTGCACTGCAGCATTATCCATGCAATTTGGATAAAAGATAAAAAAACCCTGGTCAGTAAAAAGAATTTTTTTTCCTTTTAAGAACAGAAAAATTTAATTTACTTTACAGAGGAAAGGATCTAAAATCAGACATTTATCTTAAGTTTATGTTGCTGAAAAAACAAGCTACCTGGTAAAAGTCTATATACAATACGATATCCCAAATTTAAATGCTAAATTATGTTCCTAGTCGTAGCCCTTACGTTTGCTGGCAGATCATATTTTGCAGTACTAGAAACCACATAGAAGTGCCTGTTATACTTCCTGCTGAGAGAAATGCGGCTCTGATTCTGTAGGAGAAGATGTGAGAAGTGTGTGTGTGAGTGAATGAGGTAGCCCCTAAACTCATCAGTCAAGGCAAAGGTACAACGTGACCACATGTGGGGGTTAGTGACAGGTATTGACAGCCCAGTTTGTGTGCTTTGTGACATCCCACTGCAGAGTTCTGCTGTTGGGGATAGGGACTGCTCATCTCTGCATCTCCTGCCTGCCTCACAGCCTGCTCCTGCAGCGTCCTGTGTTGTACTGTCTTCAATAGTCTTTCCAGAGCTTTGGGAGGCATGAGCAGCTTCACTCTGAAAACATGCTGAGCTTGGGAGAGGAATCTGGAGAATCACTGTTGCTGTGGTCACTCCCAAGGCATAGTTTTTTTCTGCTCTGAAGATTTTCCTTCTATTCATGGTTGTGCTCAAAAGCTGCCTTCAATTTGCATTTGCTTCCCAATGCAACAGAAGTGAGCCTGAGTCTGGTTACTCACTCTAATACATGTTTCACTAAAATCCTTCACTTTCCCTGTCCTTGCCATTCTAAAATAATTATTTTTGAGTGGTTCCATTATATTTTGCAGCTGCTGTCTCTTTATCTTTTTATAGTACCCGCTTTTATTGGTCATTATGTGCTTGGAAAATAAGAATAGTAATCATAGTGTTGTAAAGACTTCTTTAGAAATAGAATTTAGAACTGACTGGATTGCTTTATGCATATAATTTGTGAGTTTCCGGTTTAGATGATGGATGCCACTTCATCCAACCTTGATGCCTCTTCATCCAACCTTGAGGTTATCCCTGCTTTTGAGAATGAATTTGACTGGATGACCTCCAGTGGTGTGACCTATATTGCTCTATACTTTGGATTTCCCAAGGGTATGGACTGGAACCAGCTGGCTGGGAAGCAGCACTGCTGAGCACAGCCTGGAAAGCCTGGGGGGGGCAAAAAGTTGAACATAAACCAGCAGTGTGACCTGGCAGCAAACACTGTCAGCAGTTTATTGGGCTGTATTAACAGCACACCCAGGAGATTAAGGGATTCAGTATTCATCAGAGCACATCTGTATCTATCTTTGGATACATCAGCTATAAGGACAGTAGAGCTAAACGGGGAAAATTCAGCAGAGAGCTGTCAAAATACTCAGGGAGTTGAAGAACTTGTCCTGGGGCAGGGGCTGAGGGAGCTGGGCTTGTTTGGCCTGGCAAGAGGCGTCTCCAGGGGAAACCTAGTAGCAGCATGACAGTGCTTCTTAGGAGCTTGTAAAAATCATGGAGCCAGGCTCTCCTGGTGGTGTGGTGTGAGAATGAGGGGCAATGCACCTAGAGTGAAGCTAGAAATTTGGGCTGAAAGAAAAGAATTTTCCTCATGAGGATAGTCAAACAGTGGAAAAGGTGTCCAAAAAGGTGGGATGCCTCTTTTTTGGGGATTTTTAGGACTTGGAAAAAACCCTAAGCAATGTGGTCTTTCCTTGTAATGAATCTGACTTTGAGCAGAAGGTGGAAATGACTTCCTAAGGTCCCTTCCAACCTGAATTATTCTGATTAAGTGATTCCACAACTTAAAATGAGAGAAACCAACTTTTTAGTAGTGTTCACTAAACAATATTGCTTTAGCCTGGAAGTGAAATAAATGCTTTTGTGTGGTTTTTTCAGAATCTTATTCCCATATTCCCTCTCTTTCATCCACTTTCTGTCAGGGCTTTTTTTTCCTCATTGCAAAGTAGCTTCAGGCATCTTCATGCTTATTTTTTTTCCTCCTTTATTCTCAGACAGTACATGCAGTCTGAAATACAAATGTATTTTTTTTCTCTACCTAATAACATGACCTCCTGTTAAATTATTCCACTAATCCCAACATAGGTCTCAGAATCCTTTCAAAGCCTTACTCTATTCTGCCAAAGAAACCAGATATTTATTTCTGTTGTGGTCTTTGTCCATTCGGGGTGGAAGAGGCCAAGTGTAGTTGCAAGCAAAAATCAGTCCTGACAGTCTCAAGTCCTGTTCTTAATTATATACTTTATTATCACTTTGACTCATTCTGAAGTGCTCTTCTCACAGAATTGCTGCATTGATTGTTTTTCATTTCAGAAATACCATCTCGTGTCATTCCATGGGATGGTATGGAAATAAAGCACCTCTGCATTTCTTTTATGTGTGACTGCATTGCACCTGGCACAATGCAGTGCATTTTAGTCGCAATACAGCTATTGTAAGAAAAGGGCAAGAAGGAATAGAAGTATCTGGGATGTGCAGAGTAACTTCCAGGATTGTATCTGATCTGATTGCAGAACTTTGTGTCAGCATTGTATTTTCTCCTTCAGGGCATGCTGTTAAGACACATCCCAGTCACTCCTGCCTGTCATTCTTAACATGTAGGGGAAGTACAAGCTGCAGGAAGCAGCAGGATCAGGATCAGCAGAAAAGACATTTTTGTGAACATGTCATTGTTCAGCCTTTTCATCTCTGAGACTGAACACTTGATACAAATCTTGTACTTTGAGGCTCCTGCTGTTTCTTATCATCATTCTCTAATGAAAGAAGAATGAAGCGTGGGAAAATGGTAGTAATTTGGCAAGAGACAGCCAAGAGCTAGAAAGCCAGCACATCCATCTATTGATCCTGGAGCTGTCCATGGTTGTGCTTTCCGGTGTTTTGTCTATTTCATATCCTCAGCAGTTTAGAGTTCTGTTGGTATAATTTGTCCTAATGGCTCAGACCATCTGAGCACTTCAGTTAGAGATTTGAGTTTTTGGATATAGAAACTGACACACACAAATTATATACTTTCAAATACAACAATAATTGCAAAGGTGTAAACATTTGTCCATTTAAAATGTGACAATATTGTCACAGCTCCTATCAGCTCCTTAATATCTGTGAGCTAAAAGATATGACCTGAGAATATTCCCATTTTGAAATTTTTTGGCACAGGTGTGGGAGCTCCACTGCAACATCGTGCATCAGAAGAGTTGAGAAGCAGGCCGTTAATCCTCCTCCAGTTTTTTTGCAGTTTGAGGTTTTACAGATTCATAGGTTATTTCACAATGCTGCTCCCTTATAACTGGTGGGAAATGTCTGTATTCCTGACTAGATGGGGGGGTTGCTGTGGTGATGATGTTTTGAGTTGTTCACACACTGCTGTTCAATGTGTGATATAAGTATTTTAATTCAAGGCTATCTCCCATAATAGCACACCAGTGCTGACAAATCCACTGTTGGGAAGATTATGACAGAGATTTTAGGTACTATTCTGTACCTGTATTTTAGATGACCCTTCTTTGTCAGAGATTCAAAATATCTAAATCATCAGAGGTTTTGATGTATGAGTATTTCTCAGTTTTGTAGGTTGAAGCAGTGAGTGGCCCAAAGGAAGGCTTGTACCTTCCAATTGCCCAGCAAGCCAACAGCACTGTTTGCAGCTGGGGGCACTCCCCTGGGTCTGGTTACTCGGGAGGGCGCCTAGGGAGAACTGCCCCATGTTATAGTGGACACAGCTCCCTGTCAGGGATGGGGCTTGCAGCAATCCAACAGAAAGAGAGTGACTCGAGCTGTGGGTGGAAACAGCATTTAATAGAACTGATGGGAAATCCCCAGCGCTGAAGCAAGCAACACAGCCTTGCAACAGTTTATAAAGGATACTGGAAACAGGGGTGGAGACAACATCGGGACCAATGATAGGCAAGAAGGGAGTGGTATATAAAGGATTGACATTAAGGGAAGACCAATAGGAGTACATAAAGGGTGGGACCCTGCCCCCTGAGCCAATCACCTGACGCTCCAGCTAGAAGTTTCTAGAGGGAGGGGAGGGAGCACTGAGTGACAGTCAGGGCACAGGGAGGGGTCAAGGGAAGGATACATTGGGATTTGGGAGGAGCAGGGGTGACAGGCAGGGAGGAGGAGGGCGGAGTGAGTCAAGCCTGAACCATAGTATACTGAGGGGGAAACGGCATAGTCCAACATACAAAACTGAGGGGGAAACCGAACAACTTAACACAACACAACAGTAGGTGTTTTTGGTAGGGATGTAGATTTGCAGCTCCCCTATGAGCTGAGATGTCATCCTTGTACAAGGATGTAGATGGATGTTTTGTGGCACTGAAAAAGGAAATGTATGAGAGATAAATCAGCAAAACCATTTAGAAAGCTAACACCCAGCATATCTGAAAAGCCTGAGAGAAAAGTCCAGTTGCACAAATTCCAGGACAAAGATGAATGCCAGAATGAGACATCACAGAATATTTTGGGCAAAGACTAATTTTTAGACATACAGGCAGAAGAATTGCAGACCTAACTATTGAATTTTTAGTTGCATGCCTGTTGTTTGCAGTTTGAGGATTATGTGATGTTTGGACAGTGAAACACATAAAACTGTATCTGTTTTTAAAATTGCCATTGGCCAAGAAGCATTGTCATGGGAGTAGTTGTACATAGAGCATGTTGAAGACCTTTACAGTGCAAAAGGTAACCAGTTTCAAATGAGAATTGTGGGGTTCACATTGGAAAAGCCCATGTTCTGTTCTGTTCTCTTCTGTTCTGGTGAAATAAAGGAATTAAGCAAGAAATATGTATCTGTCCAGTAACTGTATCCTGGACTTCCTTCCTGGAAAAGTATTCTACAACTGGACATCCTCTCCTCCAGCTCCATCCTCCCATTTTTATGTTCTGTGTCCAGTCTTTCCATGCCCTGCTTGTACAATAAGCAGTACAGCCAGAAAGTAAGGTAATAGTAATTTGTTTAAAAAAGAAAAAAATTATCCCCTGCAGATCCTTTTGGTGGCAAACTGGAAAATACAAAATGAGAAAGAATAAGTACAGCAGAGGCAAGACAATGACAAAATATGGTAACACCTGGGGCACCATTAAAAATCTATTCTAGAGTCTACATTATCAATTAAATGACAGTGCTTCTCTGCATGCTTGACCCCACACATAGCAATATGAGGAATGGCAACATTCACCCTTTTGCAGTGTACCTTGCAGCACCTTTTCCTTGTTACTGCTGTTTTCTCTGGTTTCCAATTAAATTTACCTTGCTTAAAAACAGGCTCTCCTGTATGTTGCCAGATGCTGCATTTACATGAGTATGGGTAACACACATTTACAGAGGGACAGGGAGAGAAACTGTTTCACTGTTGTCCTAATGAAAACAAATAAATGTGTGATCACATGGAAGTAGCTGTTCTGCCTTCCTTGCCCGTTATCCCTGACAGAGTCAAACTACTGCACGGCTTCATGGTGTCATTAGCTGTTGCTAGGAAAAAGATGCAGGCAGAGATCTTTTCCTTAAAGATTAAGTCTAGGCTTTCACCACTACCAGTAGACAGGCAATCTTCCAGATGTCATGAACCACTGGAATTAACTGTCTCTCACCAGTACAATACTGAGTCAAAGTCAGGGCTCGGGCATTATCAAATCTCTTCAAAAAAAAAACGCTCATATGGAAACTCCAGGGTATTTGGATGTGTTCTCTGGGAAGAGTGGTTTATCTCCCTTTTCCAACATCTCTGAATATCTCTCAAGAGGGTCCTCTGATCTCTTCCCAGCTTCAGAGACTTTTTTTCTTCTCACAGACAAAATTTTTCAGTTCACTGTAATAGAGATGGATTTTTCTGGGTTTAGCAGGCTTAGCTTTTATCCTTTTTTTCTCAAATATTGCTTTCATTTTCATTTTAACTTCATGCAGCATTGATTTGGTAGGGTGGGACTCTGCAGGGATGGCCTTGTGACCTTTGCAGACTGCTATCAGATCATTCAACCTTACAATGAAATTTTTGGTCCTTTCCATGACTGAACTCACTAGAATTGGGGTGGTGACCTTCCAATAGCTCCCCTTGTTTTTGTTCTCCTGAACTGAAGATATAATGGTGCATATGAGCACTTACATTGATGGGTTAAATACTGTCTTAGAGTTGTCCTCTTTGGAAGTAGAAAGGCCGGTTTTTTGGGGTTTTTTTGGAAGGTATGTTAGCTTGTGACTGGTCTCCTATTACTTTCCTGCTCATTTTGGATTCCTTCAAGTATAGAGGAAGGACAAGGTATATAAATATTTCTAGATCTGTTGCTTGCAAATAGCAGGATTTCAGAGTTGCTGAATTCTCGCTTTAAAGGCTGTACTTTGTGTCCCCAGTAACCCTGGTACTCTGGATTCCATCTCAGTGTGAAGCTTTCTGCTTAGTTCGGGAGAGAAACCACAGTGTGTGCACAGGCTGTGTGCCCAAAGTGTGCTCCTTGTAACTCCAGGCACGGACACTTAGCACATTCATACCTAGGGGAGTGATGCTGCTCAGTAAACCGCTAATGTAGATTCACCTTAACTGTTCAAGTATGTTATCCTTAGTTAATTAACTCAGAAGTTCATCCTCACTGGAGAAAAAAAAAGACTTCTAGGTGGTCTGAGGAAAGAGGCCTAAGGCAGCATGTTGAAATTATCTGTGAGACTTTCTTTCTGTGGAAACATTCAGAGAGCTATTTTATTTAGCTTGTTTCTGTTTAAATTGAGGGAATGAAATAATCGCCTATATGATAGTTTGTTTTATTTGATCTATTTAACATATAAAGGAAAAATCCAAGTAGTAGATCTATTCATTGTTAACTACTAATCTGCTGGTGGGGTTTTTTCAGGTATCAGAGCATTTTTAAAGGCTTGCCTGTAGTTTTGGTGGGTTTTATTTAGTGCTGTTACAAGGCTAAGGTAGTTACAGGAAAACCTTCCTTTTATGGACAGCAGACTTTATGCACTACCTGGAACAACATTTTTGTTTGTCAGTGTCCAGTAGCAGATTCACAGGGAAGAATATAAGACCAGGACAATTAGAAAATGATACTTGCCCAGTAAATTCTCTCTGTATCTTCCAGCTCTTTGCTTTGGTATATTGAGAGCTGGAAGAAATTCTCTGTGATTGAGATTTGAACTGAAGTTGCTAAAGTCTCAGTGCAAAAATCTCAACCAATTCCTGGTGAACACTGGAAACGGGTTAAAAGAGTGCTGGTGTCGAAATACACATGCGGTAAACCTGATATCGCCCAGCTGGCTGTGAGTCCAAGGGTACTTGAGTGCGCCGTGGAAGATGAGGAGGATAAATTGGCATCCAGCGCCGTTTTCCTGTTAAAAAGCAGCGGCAGGTGGCGCTCTGGCTTTGCTTTTCCTCAGGACGTCGCTGTTTCAGGAGCACTGGAGCAGTTGGATATTCACTAAACATTCAGGCGAACGAAGTTTTGTTCTACAGATCCTCATTGTAATAAAAAGCCCCGCGCACCCCTTTAGTGTATGGAACAACGCCTATGCTTCCCAAAGGCAATAGTAATTGCTCTTTCAGTCCCTACTGCTAAATCTTTTTCGGGGGTACAAAGATGCTGCAGACTTCTGTAGGACCTTACTTGTTAGGGAAAAATACAGGCAGGGTCTTTCACCTTAAAGGTTAGGAAAGCAAAAAAATGTCATCACTAAGACTTAAAAACTGTGTTGGGCATCTCCGTGGTGTCTGCTATGAGCCAATACCTACTGCAAGTGTGTCTGCTATGCTGTGCAGAGAAAAAGCATCTGCTTTGGTTCATTTGTGCTGTGTCCTACAGCTGTTCCTGCTACCAGCATGTAAAGGAAGTCTATATTTGGAACATGGGAGGGCTGGTGAATAGGAGGGCAGTAGCCAAGTGACTCTGAGCTTTCTAGCCATGTCATGCATATAAAGCTAATCACTCACTGCTTATCTGTTAGTGCCTTATCACATGCTTTTACTAAGCAGAATTTCTTTGTAGTGTACTTGATCACTGCTGCCTTCTAAGTACATTTATTAACCTAAGAATAATTTACGGGGACAAAACCATTCTGATCAGAGTTCTGAATGCTTGTGGATTTTGCCATGCTCCCTGGTGCAACTTAAAATATAGACCCCAGTGGCTCTTGGTTTCTTTGTTGAGGCTGGCTCTGGAACCTCGATTAGCTGCACAGAACTGGATAATCTCCATGTGATGATGTGATGAACAGTAGCATCCTTGCATAAAATTTAGTTTCACAAAGGAGGGAAGACCTGACTTTCTTTCTGAGAAGAATGGTTGCATTTTTAGATAAGCAGTTAATCCTCCTTTAGTTTCCTGATTTAGAATATATAATGTTCAAGTGTTTGGCTAAACCAGGTTTTGGCCATTGCCATCTGTTAGGTGAAAGCAAATTACTACCGAGAGGTGCTGCTGGGCTGCATTCACAAGAATTCAAGTTCCTTGTATTCTCTAAGCACTTATGATCGTGGTGTGGGAAGAAACTGCCCTAAAATGAATGGAGTAATTAATATCTTTGGAAAAGGAAAGTTTTGGTAGAGAATGAGTGAGCATGCTGTGCACAGTGGAATAAGAATTAGGGTTTACTTTGGGGATGAACATGTGCTTCTCTGGCTTATTGAGATGCATTTGAATATTATGGAAAATCCTGTAGGAAGTCAGTCTTTTTGAATTCTTGTATAATTGTCAGCGGGATTAGTGCTGAAGTGCAGCCTGACCTTTCTGGATGCCCATTCCCTGTTAAGGGAGTGTTCTGGTAGGAAAAAAAGTTCAGTCTGAGTATGTGCCCAAATGTAGGCAATATAGAGTCATAGAAAAAAAAAAGCCTAGAACTTAAGGGCACCTGAAAAATGGGACCTGAAACTTGTATTACATGAAGTTCTCTTTGTTTGTTTTTCCTGTGATAGCTAAATGTTTGTTTTGTAAATGAAGAAGTGTTTTTGATTTCCCATTATTGGTCTCCTGGAAAAGAGACTGCTGTTAATGATTCCTGGTTTTAAGAGTCTTCTACTATGAACAGTGAAAATCTCTGTTAGTTGCTTGCAAATGCATAAAGAAAGTTCCTGGTTATAGACATTAAAAAATGGACTTCTTTGGACTTCTAATTAATGCTTCTGTGGAAAAAAAAAAAGATGAACAAAAATCATTTCATGAAACATACCTGAATGTTACTGGTTAAATAAGGAGGCAATGAAAGAACAATGGAGTTTTTAGGTCTTCATGTTTTCTTGGGAAACTATGAATAGTTTTGCAGCGGTGTACAAAGAAAATCCATAGTAAATTGAAAAAAAACCCACTCACATGGAATGCAGTTCCATTGTATTGACATGAACTGTAAGCAATCTTAGTGATTACTTGTATATTGTAATTAGTGGATTTGCATTGCTGAAACAATGTTAGCAATTAAGATGTTTAAAACCAGGTAAAGATATCTGCCACATGTATGACAATGACAATGAAATAATATCTGATAGGTATAATATTAAAGGAAAACTCATATCAACGAAAAGTTTTAGGCATGGGAACTTGAATTACAATGTCAGAAAGTAAGAACTATTGACTTACTGTATTGATTCTTTTAAAAATATGTGTGTACATGAAAGTTCATGCATTTGGGGTTCTCTGCTGACAAGAAAGTTTGAGAGAAAAATGTTAATTACAGAAAACTTTTTTTTCTTACAAATGTTTGCTGGAAATAAGAACTGTTAATTTAGGCTGTTCTAATAAGAGGTTTGACTATAGTAGCTGAAGGGAGCAGGGCTACCAAAAGCTTTGCAGGCAATTCACTTTTATGGGAACTGTGTGCAAGACCTAGTCAGCTCTCCGATTTTACATTTTCTCTCCAACTGCTCTCTTTAAGAAGATTTGTTTGGGGATAAACCTAAGGAGGAAGATTCCAGTGTAGGGTATTTACTGTGTAAGCACTTAATGCATCTTTTCCAGACAGATGAATAAGCAGCATGTCCAGCTGAGGTTCCTACCCAGTCAGGGTGTTAGGGATTTTCAGTTTTACAGTTTTCTATGTATTTGAAAGTGAAAAACTGGTTTTACTTTATTTAGTCACCCATCTTCAACATGTATTTCTAAATACTGGAAAATCACTGAGTAATTTCACTAGAGAAATGATGACTATAATTAAGGATTTTGAAAATTGCGCTGTTCTCTCATACAATTTTTTTTAAATTTCAGTTGAATGCTATCAATGTGACATCTCCATTTCTGGATATTTTCAAAACTTGAGTGGACAAGGCTCTGAGCAACTTGACCTAGCCCTGAAGCTAGCCCTGCTGAGAGTAGGAGGTTTGATTTGATGGCCTCTATGGTCCCTTCTTTTGTAAATTTTTGTATTGTGAAGATTCAGTTTCAGCAATTAAAATGCCTCTTTTATAAAGGACAAGATAACTGAGTTGTATTCTGACATAAACTCTTGGCATAAAGCATATATAACATACTTTTCCATAAACAAATACTTTAAGTTTTTTTCTCATTGATTTTTTTGAATGAGGAGAGTCCTTTCTGCAGAGTTATATATTTTCCTTCACCTTGATGATGATTAGTGTTTCTTGAATAAGATTTTTTTAAAGGAAAGACTTTTACAGCCAAGTCAATACCCATGAATCTGCCTTTGCTGGTCATGAAATATTCCATCTGCTTTCCATACATATCCTAATAACTTTCCACTTTTATATATATATATATATATATATTTTTTTAGAGGACACTTTTCTTATGCTGGGAGGGGGTTAATTTTTTTTTTTTTTTTTTTTTTTTTTGGTGATACATTTGGCAATACCACAAATTTCATACCAAGGGACTGTTCCCAAAGAAGCCATTTAGGAGTTAGTGTCTGAGAAGGGGTGGGAACAAAGACTTTGGTGAGGACACCATACAACTTGAGGCCCTTCCAGGATCAAATACCAGAGGAGGAGGAGCTGACATGGTAACAGCTGTGAGACAGCTTCTTCAGCCTCACCGAAGAGCCTTTAAACAGGTGTGTGTGCTTAGCTTTGAGAAAATGCAGCTCCTGATAATCCTGTTGAAATGTGTTGTGATAGTTTTATCCACTGGCCCACTTCAGCAATTGATCAGACACACGAGGTGTTGGCAGTGAGAGTCCAGTGTTTATCAGTTCCTCATAATACTGGCAGACTCAGGGTTTGAATAGAGCCTAGACCCAGGTCAAGGCATTCCCAGTCCTTCAGAGCCTAGGCTGAGTATTCTTGGCATCATTTTAGAAACTGGGAGGCTTTTAAAATAGATAACACAT
Source organism: Serinus canaria (assembly GCF_022539315.1). NCBI lineage: Eukaryota > Metazoa > Chordata > Aves > Passeriformes > Fringillidae > Serinus > Serinus canaria. The sequence goes on from NC_066316.1 coordinate 93,822,827, forward strand.
TAACTAGGAAATTACTTTGGCAGTTCTTAAGCACCACTTTTATAGAAGTCAAATGTTGCCACTCATAAAAATAATAGCAAAGGCTGTTTAGGATTACACTTAAAGAATTACATTTTAAAGGCTGTTATGGGGATTGAAAATAATTTATATAATAAATTGCAATGTTAAAGCAGAAGAAACAATTCAAAAGCTAACTCTATAAAAACTGTTCTGGCAATTTTATGTCATCAAGATGAAGTCAGTATCACTGTCAGTTCAGAAAAAGTTACAAATTACTGTGTAATTTGTAGTGTTACCCAGTGTCACCCAAAGGCTAACAGTACAACCCAAACATACACTGAGACAATGACAGATTGTAATTACTAATGCTTCATCCTGAATAAACCCACGCATTCTCTTCTTTCCTTGTAATGAGAGGGTAGTTCTGAATTTTCTTGGTGGAGAGAACCAAGAGTTATTTATTTCTGCTAGCTTGCCTAAAGCAAGCTCAGTGCTGTAAAATGTAAAACAGAAAGCTATGAAGAAACACTGCAGAGATTAGCACAATGTGAAGAGCTGGCAGCTACCCAATTGTCTACTGTGTCTGGAATTCATAGCACCCTAGTTTCAGTTGTTGCATCATTGTGAGTGAGATGAAGTCGTAAAGCATTAAAAAGTGATCTGAGTTTTTTCTATGATCATTTTAATAGGATACTGAGGATGGGGTGCTGTTCTGATTTAAAGTAACAGCTCATCAAGTGAAATGTAGCGTAGTGTTGCCAGCTCTTCATTCTTGCAGAGGGGACATGGATTAATGTTAGCGTTGAAGTTTTTACACACTCTGGTGCTAGACAGGAGTGTTTCATTGCTAAAGGAGTTCAGAAACATAAGAGGCACTAACACATTTCGGGCAAGATGAAGAGGAGGTGGCAAAAGCCAGAATGTGGCACACAGGAGGTGAAGAGGAGGAAGCAGAGAAAGCATTCTTTAGGGACTAGGACAAAGGGCTTAGAAACAAAACTGAAACTAAAACCAAGTAAGACTGAAACATCAAGGGATTAAAACTAGCTATCTCATAGGTGATTTTCAAATACATGCAGCCCTCCAGAGCTGCCAAGTACCAAAGAGAAGAAATTATTTCAACAGAAAGAAGCTGGGTAGGGAGGACTATGGCCTTAACCAGGATCATCCATGTTGCAAGATTTTTCCTTTGTCAATGAAACCGATACTTTTGGAAACCTTCATTTGGCATCATCATTCACTTTTCCATGGTCAAGCACTGTGGCCAGCTGCCAGGCACCCACCCAGCCACTGTCATTCCCAATCCTCAACAAGACAAGAGGAGACAATAGCACAGAAAACCTCAAGAGTCAAGATACAGACAAGGAGATGGATTATTTAGCAATTATCATCAAGGGCAAAACAGACTCACCTTCAGGAAAATTAATTTGTTGTCCATTAGAGTTGGATGGAGAGAAAAAAAGACAAAAATTAAAACACTTCCCTTCCATCCCCTTCTTCCCAGGCTCAATTTCACTATTTCTTTCCTGTCTCCTCTATGTCCTTCTTTCCACACACTGAACAGTACAGAAAGATGGGGAATAAGGACTGTAGTCAGTTTGTATCACTTCATCTCTGTGCTTCCTTCCTCCACATCTCCCTTGCTCCAGCATAGGATCTTTAATGGGCTGCAGTCCTTTGGGATAAACACACTCCTGCATGGCTTCTCCAGTCTGCAGTTCATTCAGAGCACATCCACCTGCTCTGGCACAGTGTCTGCCATGGCTGCAGTGTGGATATCTGCTCTGACATGATCATCTGGATGCTGCAGGGTGGCAACTTGCTTTCCCATGGTCTTCTGCATGGACTGCAGAGGAATCTCTGCTCCAGTGCATGGAGCACCATTTCTGCCTGCTTCTTTTCTCACCTTGGTGTCTGCAGGGCTGTTTCTCACACTTTTTCCCTACCATTCTACTGCACAGTGGTTTCTGCCCTTCCTTAAATGTATTCTGCTAGAGGTGCCGCCATTGTGGCTGTGGGACTCAGCTGTGCCCTATGGTGAATTTTTTGGAATCATCTGAACTTGATGTGTCCCACACAGGTTAGCCCTGTCATCTGCTCACAGTGATTCTTCTGCATCCCCCACTGTGCAGTGTCGCTGTATCCTCTCTGTGACCGTCCAGTCACTCCTGACCAGCCCTGACACGACGGACTGCAGGGACACTCTGCTGTGCCCAGGGGGTACAGCTAGGGTTGTGAGCAGTACAGAGGAGGTGCTGGCTGACCATGGTGGAAGAGGAAGGAGTCAACTCTTCGTAGGGTTTAATCCAAGGTTTATTAGGAGTTCAGACACAGCTTCTGTACCTCAGGGTGACCAGATGCAAAAAGGCCAGCACAGAGCTCTTGCAACAACTTTTAAAGGGGTGGGGGGGGGGTGGGGGGGTTGGAAACAAGGGAGGGATTCATACAACAACCAATGGGAAGAACAGGGAGTGTGAAAAACTGAAAGATAGACAGGAGGAGACACAAATTGGGAAGCACCTTGAGGGAGGGCCCTGCCCTCAGGCCTAGGGAGGAGATTGGGGAATGAATCAGCAGAAAATTGGGGGTGGTAGGTGAAGAGTAGGGAGCATTAACACGGAGGTGGAGGGAAGCAAGTCGGGTTAAACCGCTTTTTGGGGAAGAACAGGGGTACATAGATGAAACCATTACAGAATGAAAGAAAGGTAGTAAAAACACAATACAACAGTCCAGCACCTTGCTGTGTAAGCCCAGTACAAGCATCATGACACCTCTAGTCACTTTCTTCAAAAAATATAGGAGACAGAGAGGGGTATGTATGTTGTCATTACATGCTGAGCCTTGCCTGTTAGAAAAATATCAGTGTCTATAGTCTTCCCTATGGCCTAGATCTGACAAATACAGCAGTATTGTTATTTTTTCCCAAATGGGGACAAACGTAATTGATGGAGTCATAGTGCTTATCTGCATGTGGTTGATAGGGCAAATCCCCTCTCTCACTGGGTAATACAACCTTACCTAGACAGTGAAAGATCACATTGCCAATTCAGGCATGCACTTTTCATTATGCCACAGCATGATGGAGCATTCCTTTGGTAGTCTTTCTGCAGGCAGAGATGGCTGTGAAATTTGTAAGTGCCGATGTTTCAAACACTTTGTGAATAACTGGAGCCTGATTTGCTTTTCATTACCAAAGTGAAGATGCAGGAGAAAGATGTTACTGTGTCTACAACAGTTTCTGCAACAATTGTCCTCCCAGCCTACAGGAACTACTTGTAGCACATGTAATGCACAGGAGGAGCTCAGAATCTGAAATGCTATTTTGAGCCTTTTTAGTAACAGTGGTGATAACTCTTACCATGATTTAAAAAAAATAAAATTCTATTAAATGGCTGTTAATGATGTGCCATTTTAGGAAAAAACATTATTTGTCTTGTAAATCCGTGATGGTTTTCACAGGCATTATTGTGATGTTTGCTTTCTAATTCAGCTGCTTTCTGTCTTCTGGCCTTTGATAATCAGAACCCATGCAAGGACTTGGGTTGAATTTATACATTGTTATATGTATAAATTAAGAAGTTCCCTATTTTAGGAGGATATAAATGTCTTTTTCACAATTGTTGTAATCTTTTCTGAAGGATAATTTATGGATGTAATCGCCTAACAAAACTGCACATATGACAGCTGAAACTGCATAACCTTTGCTGGGAATAATTTTTTCCCTTTGTAGAACAGTGAGAGGAAAGATTTCTAGGGCTAACAGTGTGTATGGAAATCTGCATGGCATCTTCTGGATAGAATGGCTTGAGGAACAACAGCTGATACAACAGTAATGTGAGTGAGTGAATAGAATGCCCCCAAACAAACTATTCTAAGGGGTGTTTGCCCAAAAGTATGATACTGCTAGGAAGAAAATAACAATGATTGAGTTTGTTTTGGATGACCTTCATAATGATTAAATTATAACAAAGAAATTATCAATTATCAAGATAGTTTAGAGAAAATAAATCAATTTGAAAACAAACAAAAAAAAAAGCGTAGAAAGTAAAAAAAAAAGCTTGAAAATTTGTGACTGTGGAGAAAGATCTTGGAGTTAGTGGAAGAGAATAGCAACTTAGTAAGATGCCATAAGCATCCAGGTACTAGAGCAACAGTCTGACACAGAGACTTACAACTTAGGTGTGTATGTGAACTTGTGACATACTTTTTCATCAGTGTGTCTTGGCAGATTGTAAGGACGTACACATAAATCTAAAGAACCCATATCTTCATCAACAGCTGTGGGTAAGAATGGAGAACTTGTCCAAAAGCGAGTTCCCATGGCTTGGATGCAGGAAGAAATACATGAGTCATTTAAACAGGAGCTCCAGAGGAGTGGACCTGTCTTCCCCTAATACCACAGTGGATATTAGGGGAAGACAAGTCTCTTTTTAAAAGCAGAAGTGACATTGGTACACAAAAAGTTTGTGTTTCAAGGTTTAAAAGAGGAGCAGAAACAGGAGTAGAAAGAGGAGTGTGGGACATCAGCAGAGAGAACATTCTGGTACACAACTGAAAAAATGTAAAGGGTGAAATAACTGGGCAGATATAACACAGCAGTTGACAACTAGTGCAATGCTGGAACACATTGTTCCAGAGGAGGAGGAAAAGCCATGCAGCACTTTAGATGATTGCCAGCCAAAAAAAGAACTGCATAATTAGAAAATTACAGTTAAGGGGAGCTTTCATGAAAACACATATTGTCAACACCCCAGCTCCCCCCCCCCCAAAAAAAAAAACATCTCCCCAAATCATCATTGTAAACATAAGAAATCCTAATGAAGAAGAATAGGTGCTGCTGAAAGAAGCTGCTTCCAGTTCAGAGAAGCAGAATTGTAACCTGTGTGAGGGAAGGGAGCATGAGAGGTGAGGGGATTTGTTTGAGTGGTGACTGTTTTCAGAAAGCTTGGACAGTGAGTGGTGAGGTGAAGGCAAACCACTGCTCTGCTTTTAAAAAGCTGGAAGGTGTTTGCAGAGGAGATCTTACATCTAGCTGCTGAGATAAAGTGTTTATATCTGCCTCTTCCTTTTAGTTTTTTTCTTCCAGCAGTCTAATATTTAGCAGCAGGGAAAAAGGGAAATAATTTTAATGAAACAGGAACAAAACATAATTCTTACTGAAACTAATCCCAGCTGCTTGAATAAGGAAATGTCTGCTAAAGGTGATTTTCTCAACCCCTTAATTTCAGGAAAAATGTGTGTGACAGCACTCTGAGTATTCTCACCTGTACGTGGCTTTTCATATCAATGATGTATGCATTTATGTCTTCTTAGAGGATAAAGCTACCCTGACCAGAATATTCTCCTTTCTTTGTTGGCCGAAGATGAAGTATAAATATAGAAAATGTCTCTCTGAAACAGCAATTCACTGTGTAAATAACTCTCCTGTCTTAGCAGCGAGGGTGATGGAGGGCAATTCCCTTCTCTAGAACAGGAACATTCTAGTACAGTGCTCATGTTCTAAAAAAGATAAACTCTTAGCATTGGCACATGAATAGCTGTGATAAACTGGAGTCTGCTGCTAAAAATTTAATATGAGATGCTTTTTCAGTAAAAATGCTCCAAATACCTTCATAAATTCATTTGGATATATAGGGTTGTGTGGCTGCTAGAAGAGAGCTATTTTCCATCAATCCCATGGCTCAATTCATATAATTTAGTGATAAATTGTCCTACTTGGTAGGACAGGTGTAGCAGGTGGGCAGCAATACCTGCTCTCTGACCGACCCCCCTCCCTCCCACCAATGTACATGGACGTGTACATGGGAATCAGAGCTTCAGCCCTGCCAGCTAAGTACCAGTGAGGGAGAAAGGTACTTGCTCTGACTGGTTCTGTGCTGCAGCCACAGTGGACAGCTCAGCTCCTGCACATGGTGGTTCCTGTCCTTGAGTTTTTGCTTCTGTAGATGTTGGAAATCTGTGTGTTATGACTTCATTCCAAGCAGATAGTGGCAACATTGTTTATTGCTTCTGTAGATGTTAGACATCTGTGTGTTATGACTTCCTTCCAAGAAGATAGTGCCATAATTGTTTATTGCTTTCTAATGGCTTTGCTAATCTTGTAGCCTCAGACCAGCTCTCGAACTTCATCACTGAGGTCAACCAGGTGAAGGTTGCTACCAATTGTGGTTTGTCTAACTTGTCAGGTTCTGCCCTGGTGTGTTTCAGAAAAATGGGTATATTTGTTATGCAGGTTGAACCACGTGAATCTCATCACCTTATGCTGAAAGCAACCAGCAGTAGTCCATTAATCTGTGTTTCTGCTGGGTAGTATGACACCTGGAAAAGGTTTGAACCAATTGTCTGCAAAGTCTCTGGGTTGTTCCTCTGGAACCTTTTGCCTGCTTGGCTTGTGGGTTATTTAAAATTGCTAGTGGTCAGATAAGAAAATCAATTTAGAATTGAGCCATGGGATTGATGGAAAAGCCTACAAATCAGTGTCTTAGATGTTTGGTTATATAACCCCAAGTCTGCTAAGATGTCTCCATGGAAAACTTAGGAAACAGTGGCTGCCTTTCAATGATCTTCATCACCTTTTCAAGCTTTCTTGACGTGAGAGAGAGGTGTATGATTTGCAGCTATTCCCAATATTGTATTTCTATGAGTCATTGCTAGGAGAACAGAAGCCAATCCCCTACCCCCTGCAGCACGGTGTCCTCTGTCCTCACTACAGAAGGGGCACTGCACCCAGGCTCCAGTGTGCAGGTTCCTTCCAACAGGAGGAGCAACTTCTCTTATGTGAGCCAATTATCTGAGACTGGACTAGATCAACATCTCGAGACATCTTGGAGTGCAATGCCGGTGTCCATATCCGTGGCCTGCACCTGGCTGGAGAGGTGGGCCAGGTTTGCATGAGTGAGGCAGGGCCCTGTCCCACCCTCAGACCCCCAGCTGGTCAGAGCTGTCCACCAATCACACACTGGGATGGTGCAAACGCAGCTTCTAATTGGCAGTGCTTTCCATCACTCATGCACTGGCAGTGCCAGTCCAGTTTCTGATTGGCTGAGCCCCCAGCAGTCCCGCCTGAGGGGCAGGCGCATGGAGGTTTAAAAGGGACTGACCGTGAGGTGCCCGTTTGTCTGGACGCTTCTTTCTCTGAGGTTCCCCATGGGAACTCAGGAGTTGGTGGCTATTGTATGTGTGGTGTTTTGTACCTTTTCTGTCTTTCTCCCTCTTCTTTTCATTCGCTTTACATGGAACATTTTTGGGTAACTTTACTTCTTATAGGTTTAAAAATTTCTAGGCTGAATGAAGTGAGTTTATGCTAACTTAATATTAAATAAATACTAACTACTGCTATAGTAAGTGTTTTATGTTGAATTTGGTGTTGCACTTACCTCTCTGCTAAAGTTTCTTAATTTCTATGTTTTTACCAGTAAACTTTTGTGTATTTATCACGTTTTGAGAATATCTACTTGGGATTTTTCCTTGCACCAAATTAGAGTAAAAGAACATTTGGTTTAACTCCTGGGTTTACGTTCTGGAGTGTAACACCAATATTGCCTGCTCTTGCAATGCCTATAACTCCAGCTGTGGTCATGTATGGAAGTCATGCCTAAAAATAATCTATGTTGATCACCAAGCTGCTGATGTAGACACCATTGGAGTGCTTCAGATGGCACTTAATTCCTTTTTTCAAATGCAGAGTTGTGCCCCATGCAATTTCTTCTGGGTCCCAAGAGACTTTCCATTGTTACTGTGTTCTTGGATGTTGTCCTGGCAAGCAGAATGGATGTCTTGGGCTTTTTAGCATTGTCAGCCAGGGGAACTCTTTCTTGCCTCTCAGAAGGGTGCAGGAAGGAGGTGAGGTGTAGAAGGATTGGGGGTTGTCTGGCATTTCCAGACTTGCAGGGAATGGCTATGAAGAGAGCTCATAGAACACTGTACTTGACCACTCAGGCAGACAGAAATCTTTGAAATCTTGGCTTGAGGTTTTTTTCTTCAGTTGCAGCTTGAAAAAGGTGGCTGACTGTTTTTGTGCTGCCTGCTTCAACTGACCAGAAGATAAAAGAAGGCCGAGCATACCATTGCAAGAGGGAGAATGAGCTGTCAGAAGCACATGTATAATTCTGAAGGATGTTGAAGGGCACTTTGGCCTCATGATCTGCCCATGAGGGCACTACTGTATAATGACATTAAGTGCAACAGCACTACATGGATGGATAAGTGGTGATATGACAAGTTGTTTCTGAAGTGCTACAAACTGTTCTTTGTTCCTTGAGTTGTTTTTAATCCCTGCAGGAAGAAAGCCCAGCTTTTCCCTGTTGCTGCAATTTTATAAAACCGTACATAAATGTTTTCCTGTTTCTTTCATGGCCATTTTGTGCGTAATCTGCCCCAGCAGAAAAAGCTGGATGTGCACTCGTTCTGTGCTGCTCTGTTAATGTGACTCATGTGGTATTTCAAACTAAAAATGTGATACTATTTCCATCTTTCACTGGAGTAAGAACCTGCAACTAAGCAATATATAGCACAGCTGCTGAACTGCAGAGTTATTGGTTATTACTTGAAAGTACACAATCTCTGAGTATTTTGTTTTACAGAGTCCCTTTTACAGTGCATCAGCTCCTGTGCACCATTTGAAAAACTGAATAGGATGCAACCAGATTGCTTCTGGTGAGATGGGCTGTCCTCAATGGTCCACAATTTTCAAAGATCTGCTCTTCAAAGAACTGAAGCATATATGTATTAAATAAAAAATGTAAAAATTTTGAAACCTTCTGCTTTCAGTGATCCAAGATGATGTTAGCATTGAGATGTCAGTACTATAACATCAATATGGCGTATGAATTCAAATGTTTTATAAAAACGGGGTGGGTTTTTTTTGGTTTTTTTTCTGGAAAATACACTTATAATCATCTCTTTTACATCTACAGTGATTTGTGTGAGTTTTTATACACCTTGTTAGGAACTAGGCTTTCTATAAATTTTTGAATTGAACAATAATGGAGCTTGACATCATGTTATAAGCCAAAGTTTTATTGAGGTGGTGGAAAAGATAAGCAGTGGCGCAGCTACATGGAAACTCTCCCAATCCCCACCAGCAAGCACAACATCCTTAGTGATGCCATGGCGCTGGACTTCTGGGACACTTGGTGTTGGAGTCGTCTGGCCACAACTGCCAGTCGTGCAAACGACTTTTGCAGGTGAGTAGGAATCATGCTGTCCCTTGGCTCCACTGGTGGCACTGGATGTGAGAGAATCCTGCCTTGGATGAATAATGTGTGTGTATCCTGCCTGTGCTGCCCAGGGTGTTGGCAATGTGTCAGTGTGCCTGATACTGGTGGGGCCAGGATGTCACCAGTCTGGCTGGGCTGACCATACTGGGCAGAGGCTGTGTGTCAGGAGCAAGCCTTTCTATACATTAAAAGAGTGTAAGTATAAGCTCTCAATTCCTTGTCAATGCTTAAGTCAGAAATTAATGAGAAACAGTGTATAACAGAGCTGGAATAGGGATACAACCAGGTAAACTGTTTGTAACGGGAGAGTATTTTGGGTTGATTTTCCGTACTTGTAAATGTTTTTCTTATTTTCAAGTACTGCACTTCTTTCATTCTACTGCTACCCAGGCAAGACCTTGATGAATGCTAGGATGTGCAACTGACTTCTAGGGACTGAAACTGGAGCTTAGATGATTCTTGTCAATATTTCATGTGGAAGAATGTGTTGATGTCTTTTTTCAGACCAACTGAAGGCAGAAGGTTTTATAAGCACTGTTAGAACAATGGGCCAAGTGAAGGATTCCCACCATAGAAAAGAACAAGCAAGTGTACCATAAAGGACTGTCAAACAACCAGGTTGTTTAAAAACTGCTTCAACCAACTTACTTTTGATTGCAGTCCTGATTGTTTTTGAGATGCAGCTGTGCTCTGATACTAAATTAATATTTTCAAAGAAGCAGTAAGGACAGAATGCAATATTTTGTGGTTTTTTCTTTTTAAATCAATAAATAATTTCAGAGAATCTAATACAACCCATGCAACTGCAATGACTAATCCTGTTTCTTGTGTTCCTAATGGGAACAAAACAACTGTTTTATTTGCCTTCTGGGATTTTATCTTCACGTGTACACTTCAGGTTGATGAGATAGACAACAAATATATTGTATAGCAGCTATGCTCTTCTGGACTGCCTTCATTTATTTGAACACCAGAAGTCTAAAAGTCTGTAGTCTGAGCTTAGTGAGTACCCTTCATCTTTTCATGTACTGTTCATGTAAATGGAACTCTTCCTCTCCGAAAGATACTTCATCTCACTTGCTTTTATAAATCTACCTTGAGATGAAATGGAGAGAGATTTTATAAAAGAAGTTTGAATCACCAAAAAAAAAATTTACTGATGATCTACGGCAGGTGTTTGGCACAAAAGCACTTTAATATTCCATGTGGGAGGCCTATGGTTTGGAACAGCTGTGTACTGTCCCTGAATCCACTGCATAATAGCTTCCCTAACTCCAAGTTAAGTTAATTCACTGACAAACTCTGGTTAAACTGCCATTTAGAATTAGGTTCAAAGGAATTTAAGGCAAGCAACTTGCCATTACCCTTGCAAAACACTTGTAAAATAAAGCTGTGCACATTTTTAGGAAATATCAAAAACTTGAAAAATAACAAACTCAGTCATGATTTATAAAACCATATTTATCAGTTCTAAAATTGACGGTGAAAAAAAAAGAGCTTTCTGTATTCATTCCACCCTCACCAGAATGAAAATAATCAGGTGTTAATTTGGATGTGAGAACTGTTTTCAGTTCTGCTTCAGAAAGTATTATTAAAACTTGATGGGAGCTAATGGCAAGCACAGGCAGCAAGTATTAATAATGCTGGAGACCCAGCATAATCAAGTTGTAATAACTGCTTCCAAAGGGATGTTTTTGTCTTCTCTGCAGGGTTCAATTTTCTATCACAGACAGGAGGAGAGCATCTGAGCAATAGAAAAGATCAACCCCCCAGGCATGACAGTTGTGTCTGCTCCTACTTTCAGGTTATGCTCCTTCCTCTTTTTCTGGTGACACATGTCAGATGGATTAATGACAAGTACTAGGCCTCCAGTAATAAGGAAACACTTCTCCTTTTTTAAGATTTCCATTTGCTTTAATGCAGATATGTGTGCTTAGTGTGTGACCCTGGCATGGAGTTGAGTGTGCATAATCATGCCAGGGATGATATCACATTCCAGATAACAATTTTAGATAGATTCAGTAATCTGAGCCAGTAGCCTGAAAACCCTAATTGGTAAAAAAATACCCCAACTTTTCAAGGGCAAGATCTTGTTTTCTATATAAGTACAAAAGCAGTCAGACATTTGTAACTTTCTATTACCCTGAGGGTTTGGAACACCTATGGCGAAATCTGTCACTTTGCAAGCCTCTAAGAGCAGGAACAAGAAATTGCTCTTATCAGGCTGGATCAGGGAGACTTATCACTTCAAAGGATGAATATTCTTGATGCTTCCTGAGGTTTATGTTCATATTTACATGAGCACTTGCTGCCTCCTGCACAGGAGAGTGTTGCCAGTTCTGCAGTCTGGATCAGATGTGAATTACAGGGTACTCCCTGAGACCACATGTGAGAAGGTTATGAAAGCACACAGATGAAGGAACATCATCTGATGATGTTTATGAACATGAAGTATTGTTTATGAAGATGAAGGATTTTACTTAGATGGAAGATGTTTACATCCTTTCAGATTGTGAACCTACGTAACTCAAAGTACTGGAGAAGACTTAGTCATAGTGGTACCTGGAACAATATGCACCATCCCTCATCTTCTGTGTGGATTTCCTGTGTTGCTGGCTTTTCCAGTTTCAGAGCCTTCGGGAGTTGCTTTAATTCTCAGGAAAAAGAGTAAGGAAATGGAGAATGATGTGACAAGATACAAAGAATTCCAATTAGTGGCACAAACTACTGAGTGATTTGGTCACTGATCTTTGTGGCTTATAAGAGAGGTAATTTGATTTGTGTAGTGCTTTAACAGTTCTCCCCCATCCTCTTTTTTATTTTTTTTTTCCTACAGGAAATTGCTCTTTGAGAATGTCCATTTCCAGAGGCAGGAATGGTATGTTAGTCTCTTGCTAAGAATAATTTTTACAGAGGGGAAGAAGTTCCTTAGAAGGACAGGAAGAAAGAATACTGATGTGGCAGGGTAGTATCTTAGATTAATTCTGAGTTAATGGTGTTCAGGACTCACCTGTTGGCTACTTCAATTTGCTACAACACCTGGCAGGTTGGGAGCTGGACTCAGGCTTCTTAAACCCTTTCTTAACTCAAAGAAGCACACAATCCCTGCTAAAATCAGTCTGGTAACAGTATTGTCAGTTTCTATCAGGTGTGAGGCCCCTTCAGTTGTGCCAAAGTGGTTTGGGTAAACTGAGGGTATACAGAAAAGCTGTAAACCTGGTATGACATTCTCCTTTGCACAGCAGACTGAAAAACTGCTAAGAATGGAAGTTCCTTGCTGGTGGCAAGGAGGTATTACACAAGGAGAGTTAATGTGAATGTGGGGCACAGGCACTTGTTGGTTAGACGAATCCTCATAAATGAAGGAGACATATAGGCAAAAAAAAAAGTGCTTCAATCTTTGGCCGAGTTTCTTTATTGTCCTTTACTTGTGCATTTGAGCCAGTATCTAGGTGTGTCACTGAAAAACAGGAAATAGCTCTTCAAACAATTTACTAGGTTAGAAAGTCACTATTACTTTATTACCAGTGCTGGATGCATGGAGAATACTGCTCAAAGCATGTGTGCCCACTAACCAAACAGCCCAGTTTATATTCCTCAGAGCAATACATATTCATCACATCTCCTGAACATATGCATATATGCTAATTATTTTGGTGGACTTACTGTATATGGTTCTGGATCTTTTGATGAACCTTACCTCCTCAAGAGTATGTCAAGTATGTGATCAGGGTATAATGTACTTCTCTTACTATTCTTTGACATACAATCCTTGTTCTCAAAACTAAGGTATCTGTTGATACATATTAATCACTAATATAAAAAGATAAGGAAGCATTAGCTGGCACAAGACTTATTAGTCTTATTAGTCAGAGATGCAGGGAGTTAACACACAGCCACATTAATCTCTGGTATTTGTACTAATCATTGTATGGTACAAAAATAAGCATTAACCATGAGTACAGAGACCATACACTATTGTGCTAAAGTTGAAAGAATTTTCCAGCATCTTCACTCAGTGCTGCATAGACTTCTTAAAGAACTATAGCTTGTTTGGTGACAGGTGTAGATCTGCCAAGTGGAATTCCTTAATTCCCAGCCTCTATTTTTCACCTTGCGTCTTGAAACACACCTGAGGCTATTGCCTTACTCATCAGATCTAACTGAAACTTAGGAAGTTTTATTTCCAACAAATTTGGTGTTTCAGTGCTGCATGTTGGAAGATTTTTTTTTCAAGTAATAAAAGGGGATTTTTAACTTCAATCAAGATGCAAATCACTGAGAAAATCACACATTTCAACTTATTAGGGAGTTCTGAACAGTCTTATACCTGAACCATAATTGTTTTCTCTAGAAAAGATAAAATCTATCAGTATCAATTATCAAATTTGAATAAAGCGGGGGGAGTCACATTCTGTGGTAATGTGGTTTCATTAAGCTTCATGCTTAAAAGCAGATGCTGACAAGCAGGATGTCAGGGGTGGTGGGAAAGCAGTGTGGCTTGGAATAAATTTCCCCAATTCCAGAAGTTACACCACTTTGCCCAGCACTCTCCCAGAATTTTACTCTTTCTTCTTTTTTTCCCCCCTCTAACATACCATGTATATGTAATAACTCTCATTGCTATTAATTGTTCATGCTTTTGTAACTTTCTGGCTGGTAAATGCTTCATTATCACCTCGGCAGCATTGTGAATCAGCAGGATACCAGCCATTAGTGCATAGTCTAGGAGTAGCTTTTGTTATAGTAAATCTCACAGAAACCTAAACACATGGTGGCTGCTCTGCTGTAAGTCAAAGCTTCTGATCAGTGACATCAGTGCTTTGATTAGAAATTTATGTTTTCATTTCAGTTCCATTGAGACATTTAGAAACACACTATATTGTACCATGGACAGAAGGATTTGAGTTCTGTGTCTTTTCGGGGATTGCAATGAATGTGTTTTTACAAGTGCTGATTTCTCTGTGCTGTCTTTTTCCTTCTTACACAGTGCTCTCCTTTGTTATTGCTTTTATTAATAATCATACTTTTCATTTAATTTAGAATTAATATTTTAATGTGCTGCTTATGTCAACTAGTCTTGTACTGTCTCAGACAATTTATACTTAGATAATTTGGTTGTAGATATCTGTGTGCTGCTGCTTCAGTAGGCATCATTGTTATGCTTTGTATTTAGCATATACCTTGCGTAGTACATGAAGTGGCCATACAAGAGTCCCACCAGACTCTTGAGAGGTCATAGAATCTAAGAATATGCTGCACTGGAAGGGACCCATAAAGATCATTGAGTCTATCTCTTGGCTCTGTGCAGGATACCTCAATGACACACCATGTGCCTGAGAGTGTTGTCCAAATGCTCCTTGAGCTCTGTCAAGCTTGGTGCTGTGACAGTTTCCCTGATGAGCCTGTTCCAGTGTCCAAACACTCTCTGGGTGAAGAGCCTTTTTTCTAAAATCCAACCTAAATTTCCCCTGACACAGCTGAGGCCATTCTCTTGGGTCCTGTTAGTAGTCATGAGAGTGAAGAGATTTGTGTCTGTCCTTCTGCTTGCACTTGTGAGGGAAGTGTAACTGCAGTGAGGACTCCCCTCAGTCTCCTCCAGGGTGAACAGACCAAGTGCCATCAGCTGCTCCTTGTACGGCTTCCCCTCAAGGCCCTTCACCATCCTCACGGCCTCCTGTTGACATTCTAATAGCTTGGGGTCTTTTTTCTATTGCAGTGCCCAAACCTGCACACAGTATTCAAGATGAGGCCACCCCAGTGCAGACCAAAGCAGAGCAATCCCCTCCCTTGCCTCGCTGGTGATGCTGGGCCTGATGTGCTTTAGGATTTGATTGGTCCTTCTGGCTGCCAGGGCCCACTGTCATTTTCCCATCAGACATAGAATTCCGTTCTGGTATTTGGCAAGGAGGGAATATATGATGCTCTCCTTTGCAATGGGACACTTGTAACCAGTTCTGTAGGTGCCCCATTGTGGAATATCTGAAAAGAAATCCTTATGCAGGGAAAACCAAGAATCCCTTGGTTTGTGATCTGAGCCTGCATACTCACACCAACATCTGCACTTGTCCATGAATAATGTCTGTTTTTACAGTTTTGATCACAGTGGCCTCAGCCTATTCTTGACCCAAACATCCTTCCCTTTTTGTAATTTCTGCTGCAATGTGCACATAGTAAGTAAAAAATATTGCTGGGATACTGAAAATAATGTCTAGTCACCCTATAGGTTAGATATTTTGATTTGTCTCTCTTAACTTAATGCAGAAAATGAAAAAAAAATCACTTTGAAACACCTCTTTCCTTCTTCCATTTACAATGCCTCTAGAAATAGTGTTAGCTCATCTTTATAAGGCTTCTATGCCAATGTATCACTCTCTTCTGTGACTCTTGAAAGTGAGACTTGAACACAGAGTGGCTAAATGGTGCCATGCTTGTACAGGCTCTAAAAGCAGGTGTAAAGTGCAGTCTGTGGAATAATCACCTTTAGTTCCCATGCTGTTTTTCCCCTTTGGAAGGCTGGAGAGAGTACAGGAGCGGGCTGTGACTCCTTTGCTCCCAGTTTTGGATTGCTAGTGAAAGTCTCTTGCCCTCTGTGACCCTCTGTGACTCTTTGGAGTGGTGGGATGTTGGCAGAGGTTTATCCCTACCTGATCTTTGAAGGCAAGTTGATCCAGAATAGGCTTTCTGTGCATTTGTAGCAGGGTGGGATGTGTTGCTCCATGGCCAAGTGCAGAGTCCTTGGTGGGGGTTGTGTTCTTGTGGGAGTCTGAGGGGGGCAAGGAAGGTGTGCTGGGCATTGTGTGCTCTGTAAATGCAGATATCAGTAAAGAAATCTCCCCCTAATGCTCCTGCACCTGTGTTCATCTGGGAAGCAAGTAAACTTCTCCAATACAGTAAAAATGGCAGTAGTTATCACTGCTAGGCATCTTTCCCTGAGATTGCAAGACATCTCTGGCTGTGATTAAAATTCTGGGGTTTCAGAGTTGGCTTGCAGATAAATAAGTCAATAGACCTCAAGCTGACTCGTGGTTGGGTAGGTTTCAAAGGTGTTCTTGCAGGCAGATAGAGTCTTCTGAGAGTGTATTTTCTCCTTATGCCCTGCTACTGTCCTGTGTCTGTGCAGTGCAGAGATAGGGGATGCTGGATGAGTGTTTTGAAGGGTCTTTGAAAGGGCTCACTGCCTGTGCTGCTCACTGATTGCTGTCAATAACCTTCCCTGCCGCTCCTCTGTGTAGTGTGTGTTCCATTTGCAGTTCTCTACAGTGGAGAGCTGTTTCTTCTGCACTCAAATATAGTTTGACCTTTGTGGCAGAGGGCTGGAGCAATCAACTTACAATATAGGACATAATTGTATACTCTGAATTGACCAGATACACAACAGGCTCAGCCTTACTGAACTGGCTTTTACATCGTTTTTTTCCTTACTACCTACAGCAGCCACTGTTATTTCATCACTGATTGTGCATTCCATTGGTGTGCTCTCTCACCAGAACTGAGGAGCAGTACATTTTCCACTGTGCGGGTGACAGAGGTCACTTGGCATCTTGATAATGGAGTTGACATGCCTCTACTTGCCTGGCAGCATACTAGAGTATGACCTTTAAAAGTCAAATGGGATGTTTTTTCCTAGGCTTTGTTTTGTAAAACTCACCTATAACTGGTCTGTGGAATATTTCTAATTAGGTGCTTGAGGGTGCTAAAAATTGAGATAGCATTGAGAAGATGCAAAAGTAATAAGAGGCTGCAGGATAATGTAGGAGAAGACACTCCAGCAGAGGGTGACAAAGATGATGAGGGGACTGGAGCATCCCTTTTACCAGGAAAGGCTGAGCAAGCTGGGCCTGTTCAGCCTTGAGAAGAGACAACAGAGAGGGGACCTCATCAATGTCTACAAGTCTCTGAAGGGAGGGTGCCAAGAGGATGGAACCTGGCTCTTCTTGGTGGTGCCAAGTAATGGGACAAGGGGCAGTAGGCAAAAAGAGGTGATGAGGAAGCTCCACTTGAAGGAAGGACTTTACTCTGTGGGTGACTGAGAACTGGAACAGATTGCCCAGAGAGGTTGTGGAGTCTCCCTCACTGGATATATTCAAGAACCATCTGGACACAATCCTGTGCTGTGTTCTCTGGGATGCTCTAAGTTGGACCAGATGACCCACAGTGGTCCCTTCCAACCTGACCCATTCTGTGATTCTGTGATGGGGTGGTACCTTCCCCCCCCCCTTCAGGTTGCTTAGAAACGCTCGTTAGCATTGATGAACAGGACCTGGGCTCAGATGTAGAACAGGACCTGGGCTCAGCTGATCATTTCTGATCAGAAATGCTATCTGCTCCCCCAAACCTATACTATCTAACAAGCTCTTGGCTTTTTAACAAACAGCCTTGGAAACTAATTTTTTGCCTGGATAACAACCCAAGTGGAACAGTAGTTTTGTTACTGAACTTTCTTTGAAAGTTACCAACCTGAATTGCAGCCAGGATGGAAAATTACTGTGACTAAAGTAATCTCTCTTGTCACCCTATAAACAGCAATCCTACATGAGACCCTTTGATCTCTCCTAGTCTGCAATGGGCTGTGACCAGAAAGCTCCCTCTGAGTGGAGCCTCTCAGAGCCAGTGAAATTTCAAGTTTGCTATCCTTGGAGGGCTGCCACCAAAGACTGCTAGCAGAGCCTGGGCTGATAGCCCCATTCCTCGATGGGGAGGATGCGAAGGCATCTGGTGTGAGTAGTTCATTGACTGAAAGTGGAATTTTTCATAAGCATTCCTTGTACACACTTGTTTGGGTCTGTGTGCATGCAAGTGTGAATATCCTATGGCAAATGTCCTGTGAATGTTGCTCTTCTAGATTGTGAAATACTTTAGATTAATAGATGGATTTTGCCTACCTACAGGTAAGTTACTGTTGTGCCTATAGTAAATTCTATTGAATCTTTTCTTAAGCTGTTTAAATTAGGCTATTAATTAAGTGCTGTTAAATTGAAGCATTAAAACCTTTAGGCCTAAACTGGGAAATCTAGGGCTCGGTTTGGCAAGGGGCTCCATTCTGAACTTTGTGACATGGTGAGAACGTCTCCCTTATCCTTTTTATCCTTACCTTTTCCTGTCCTTACCCTTTTCCATACTCAGATATCCATAGATATCTTTTAGGTGATTTTAGGTTTAGATTGATTGATTTTAGATTTTAGTGGAATTTTTCTGTGTGCTTTAACCAACTTGTAAGTGGTAGAGCAAACCTTGCCAAGGAACCTTTTCATGCTTTCACTTAAGTAACAAACCTGCCTTTGCCAATACATTTGCTGGTGATTGAGCTATCTAAAGCACTCATTCACAACATGCGATACAGGAAATGGAGATGGGGTGCGGTTGAATAGCCCATTAAAGTGCTGCCATTGCTAGTAACAGACTGCAGTCTTTTTGTTTACTTTGGAAAGCTTCTGGAGTATGGCTTGCCAAGTTTAATTTGTCCAGACTCTTCTGCCCTATATTGAGTTTTATTTTAGCTTGTTTGGCTAAACCAGCAATAGTTTAACAAGCAGGTAACTATTATGTAACCTGCTTAGCATTAGCTGGTGTTATATACTTGTGTAGTAATTTCGATGTCCTTCTGCAAATTACAGATAGCAATACCAAGCAGTTCTTCTGTGTACAGTGAACTGTCTATGACTCTAGAATAATAATGTAGTGAATTGGAATACAAGCAAAGGATGGTAGCAGAGGCCTTGATGGTACAAGAACAGGAAAGTACCAGAGGCTATAAACAAATGGCCAATGGTCAGTTATAGCTCGTTAAAATAATGCAGTCTTAGGAGCTCAGTAAAACCATTCAGAATAACAGAATGAAACCCAAAGACTCAACAAGTATAAAACGCAATATATGTAGTATCTTTAGAAAAGATTTTGAATTATGGACCATGAAAAAATAGCAAAGTGTAGCACAAATTAACATAAAATATTAACAGTCAAATACTCACCACACACTGAAGTGAGGAGAGAAGAAACCCTACCATCAATATCAGTATTCTCCTCCTCTTCTTCATGAGAAGGATTGGAGCAGTAATTGGTTAGTGTAACAGCAGGAATAGAAGAGTGTATGCATGTATGTGTCTAGCAATTTTAACTGTAGAATTTTGAGAATTTACCAATGGAATTTTCTTTTGTGTTCTTCCTTGCTTTTTCTGTAATGGTTATATCTGGAATAATAGTAACTATTTGGTTAGAATGTTATTATATTTATAAACCAATAAATTACTGCTTTCACCTGGAAAGGGTGTTTCTGTGGTGCAAACTGCATGTGGTGTAGTGTAACATGACACAGGTTAAAATACCTTCAAACTATATCCAGCAAAATGCTTCATATTATTACTTCTGAATATTACTGAGGTTAGAGATGAGGAGACATAAGGATTTGTGCGGATGAAGTGGCAAGGACAGACTGGGTAGGGGTGTCAGGAAGATGTCACATGACTGGTCTGGAGTTATGGGTGAGGAGAGTGTTTAAAAATAAACAATCAAGCAAGATAAAGATTACTGCTTAGTTCAAATGTCAGGTAAACATTCAAGCAAGGAATCCATCTAGTGACATATATTCTGTTATTTATGATCTATTTTAATAATATTGATATCTATTATCTAACTCCAATTAGTGTTACCTGTTACTAGATGGAGGTGGATGAATTGCCAGTTTTATGGATGAGAAAGTGAAAATGCTCATTGATATATCTAGCTCACAGTTAAAAAAAGAGTGGTCTGATTTATTTAGATTATAATGATAACACATCCTACTCCAGTAATAACTCAGAAATATGTGAAAGAACCTATGCTAAAATGAAATATTTTACAATCATATGGTCAAGGTATTTTACTTACAGGAGTTTTAATACAGGAGACTGAATGGTTCTTCCAATAAATCTGGAAGCTGCTGGGAAATCCAAGAGATCTAAGAAGAATAGTGGAATGCCAATATTTTTTAAAAGGTTGAACAAGAGGACCCAAGATTCTGGCCCCTTGTATTGATCAGGGGTAAATGAGGTCCTAAGTGATGCACAATGTTAAAAGTACTCAATGAAGGTAATGCTTAACACTGTGTGAAGTTGAGAATCTGTCAGCTTGAAACTAAGAAGCTTAGATATGAAAGAAATCAGACTCTTAATATATTTTTGTAAAATATTTAATTTCACACCATATTAATCAATGGATTAGTAGAAACCTGATCCCAGTAGGCTGATTTAGCACTCCTGAAGTAAATGTGGGCAATCTCAGTGCATTCGGAACAGTTCAAGGAACTTGGGCAGCACCTGGAGCTCCAGAGACCCTCTGACAGAAAAGTAGGTCAGGCAGGAGGTAAGGAAATGATATGAAAAAGAAGTATAACCTTAAATGAAGGAATTCTGTTCCTATTAATAAACAGCAGTGTAAGCCATGGGCACTGGGTTGTAATTGTCCAGACTATGACGCTGACATTGGGGAGTTCTTAGAGACTGCAGTATAGATGCACACAGTCCCCAGGAATGGAATGCATCATATATTGATGGCAGTTTCAAAAAGAAATCAGAATGAATATACCTTTTTGTGCCTGTAACATACAAAGATTAGTGTAGAATTTTGTATTGCCAAGACTTCAAAAGAGGTTTCATTTTTAAACAGCTACTCAGATTCCTGCTGCTTAGTGGTTGCAGGACTGGAGGTTTTTGTCTAGCTCTGCTGTTCCTCTTTCCCAGCCATTGGATGACACAGAGAGGGCAGCATACTAGCGGAAGACTGTTAAACATTGTACATGTATGCAGGATCTTACAGTAGCAAAATGACTGGGGAGTTGCCACTTAGAAAATTTTCTGAAATTTGATATTTTGCCAGCAGTTGCCCTTTACTATGATATAGACATTATTTTTTAACATTTTTTCTGAACAACTTGCTGCTCCTCATTAAGCTCATTAATTGTGGTCAGTCAGCATGGCATGATAGATGCAGTGGTATGAGCCCTTGTGTTGAAATCATGCTCCTTGTCACACTTATGAATTCAGAAATGCTTCTCTGACCAAGTTGCTTTTCATGATAACCTCATTTTTTTATATGTGTTGCTATTTTTGCTTTAAATGAGATGATAGGATGCTGCTGCCCACTCACATGCTTATCATGCACAGTTGAGAAGAGACAATAAGACAAAAGACTCATCTGGCAAAACCAAGTCATTTCAACAAGGAGTTCTCAGCCACCACTGACTTCCAGAGCAATGTATTACATTTGGGTCTTGTTTTTGTCTCTGACTTAGCATGCATTAGAAATTTTTATGAGTAAATGTAAGGGGTGCACAATAAACCTTTGAAGAGAATCAACCCTACCTTACTTTGGTAAGTTATTGATGATCTTAATCTGAAGCAAGACCTGCATGTCTTAATACATGTAGGAAGTTATAATCGTCCAAGCCTGCATAATTGGCTGATGGCTACAAAAAGGTATGTTTAAGGCAATTCCCTCTTTTGCAGCTGGAAAGATAAAGTTTGCCCTTGTGTGGGTAAAGAAATAAGAATAAATATTTACTGTGTCTTCTGGTAAATTGTGCACTCGAATCAGCTCTAGTTGACAGGCTGAACATTCAAGAAACCATGTCCTCTAATGCAGTGTTGCAAACATGTTCCTCAGCATTCCTCAAAGTGCAATCTGAGGTACAGCTGACAAGGAGTCAGAGTGCCTTTCTGTTACCTCTGCGGTCTCCTTTACTTGGCACAGCTTCCTGAAAATCAGTCTGATGTCTGATACAGGTGGGAAGATGCTTTGTACTTGTTACTCCAGCAAAGGAGGTTAACATCTGCCATGAATAAATCCAGAGCATTTGTTGTTTTGTTGGTGCTGCTGTTTTTGCCTCCTGTTGGCATTATCTGAGATAGTAAATCATATAATGTCAGCTGTTTCAGTATTACATCTATCATCTACTGACTGTTGAATGGCAGCAGCTTGTTGATGAAAAGAAACTTGCAGCTCTTTCATGATCATATTGACAGTGGGAAGGGTGTCACCTTTCATAATCTTCCTGTGCTCTTCATTTATCATGCTAAGAGATGAGCATGACAGTGCAATGATATGAGCTACCTCTTATACCAGAAGATGCCATGTGGTGCACTAATTTGCTCCCAGGGAAAATTGTCCAAGGCATATATTCCCTGTGGCATTTCATGGTCACTGTATTCCAGGGCATGGTTACCATGATTAAAATGTCTTAGTCCTTTCAAGGACTGCAATTGCATTCAGCTGCATAACAAGCACTCTTGATTGTACTGTATTGCCAGGTGATAGGACTAGCTAGTACCTGTATCCTTTGAGGGTATAAAAAATCAGAAACTTGCCTTGTTTAAGGAAACATGTTTAAGTGTTTACTTGGTAAGGAAAAATGTTGTACCTGATGATATCTTAATACAAAAAATGTTACCGCAACTAAAATGTAAAGACTAAACTATATGCCTTGTACCCATCAAGTAAGTCAGGTTTGGTGCTAGGCTGGGGTTATATTACTGTGTATGGAGGAAAAATCAGCTAAATTTAATAAAGTTTTCAAAAGATAAGAAATACAAGCTTGTCTTGGCATAAGTCAGCTAGCCTTAGCTTGAAAAATTTCTGATAACATTATTAGTGAAGGATAAAACCTCCACAAGTCCTAAACATTTTCTACATCTCCAACCCTACTAAAACTGTAAAAATAATTGACATCATGTATGTGTGAGTACTTGTTCACAACCTGCAATGCTTTTGGGAAGGCAAATATATTATAGTCTGTAACAAGCTCTAGTGTAAAAAATGACAACTAGAGAAGCAAAAGAAGAATTCATTATTCTGCAAAACCCAAATTAAATTCAAGGTTGTAACCAGTTTCATCAAGTTTCTTCTAATCTAAACATACAAAGATGCTTGTTAATGTGGGGGGTTTGTTTGTTTGGGTTTTTTGTTTGTTTTTCTGGGGTTTTGTTTTGGTTTTTTTTGGGTTTTTTTTGGTTTTGTTCCGGATTGCATTTCTCCTATTTTGAAGCTGGTATATAGAGCAAATAGCTAAACTAGAGGAACATCTTTTGGTACAGAAAAAGTTATTTTAGGACTATCTCTACATGAAGTTATTTTAAAGTTTAAGCTGTATGTTTCAAAAATATATGTATCCTTTGCACAGTGTTTTCCTAATATGGCTTAGCTCTTTATATAAATCCAACTCTTAGACATGAAAAAAACATATTTGAAAAGTCATCTTTTCTATGATAATGTGAAAATGTTTTGGTTTATGTTTTCTATCAGAGTTCATATTTGTGCTGTGGTTTTTTTTCTTTAGGTTGGAGTCTGTTCACAAATGCAATGGCTTTCTTTTTTTGTTCCCTTTTTGCCTAATCCTTCCAGAATGAATTTTAGCAAGATCTGACACAAATACAGCAACCAAGAAATATTTCTATTTTTACAATTTATGTGTGTGGGAGATGTATGTTTTCTGTATGTCTGTATATAGTAACGAGGGAAACAATAGAAAATTAACTCACTATGTGGTATGCATGTAAGTTACTAGATTCCTTTGTATTTGCTCAGTCTGATGACTGCTTTACCATAGAAGAAATTTTACTTTGTTCTATGAGTGCACATTGCAGAAACCTTCTCTACTTCCTTTACAAATTTTATTTTTTGTATGTTTTACAGTCATAGTAAAAAATATGTTGCAATACAAAGCATTCTACATTCAGCTAATATGTTTAGAAAATAGACACCATCACTATTTTGGCCCTCATATTCAGGTCCAATTTATATGAATGTCACATATGAAAAGATTTTTTAGGATTTTTTCTGTCATCCTGGATGACAAACACTGCACTTATATCTGAAGAAGTTACAAAGCCTCCCTCTCCTGTGCTCTGCAATTATTTAGCTTACTTCTTGGTATGGTTCTTCTACCATGTTGGCTTGTTTAGCTGAGTGCATAAAGTGCTGTTATAACATGGAAAGTCCCTTCACAGGATTCTACCAGAAGCAGATTCAAGTATCAAAACATACAACTGTTTGAAAAATACAAGGTGTTAGGGCAAAAATACTACGAAAATGGAAAAAAAAAAAAGCTTTTTACCCTGTTTGTATTTTTTTCAAATAAAGCCACCTCATCTAAAATCTGGATAATTGGATAGCCTATTCTACCCATATTAGTCCCTGTTGATCACTTGTTCTCAGAAGAATGCTGCTACATACTTGCATTTTTTTCTATGTACTAGATTAAAAATAGTCTTTCCTGTCTGAAAGCTATATTAGATACATACATTCTGTGGGAAACTAAAATGAGAGCTTATGAAATAATGGTCACTTAAGCATCTGGTTTTGTGTAATTGGTTTTATTAAGCATTCCAAATTAGTTTACTACTCCAGTGAAACTCTACTAAAAAATATGTGTTATGAGTAATTTCCTTGCTTAAGTTTTCAATGTGAAAAATCCCCAAACTTATAAAAGAGAGGGGAGCCTTTACTAGGAAAAGAAAGGAGTCTGACTTTTTTTTTTTTTTTTGAGATTTATTTTGTAGTTTTTAAGTTATTTGTAGTATTTAAGTTATTATCAAGCTTTTTTAGCTTTGAGTCTGTTTTAGAAGAACAAGGAGAACAAGAAATAAAAAAGGCAGGACAGTGAAAGATTTAACAGCCAACTGTTGTACAAAACTGTCTGCTCATGTTGAAAATAACTACTTTGTTTTGAAGTTTGTGATCAATACTATCCTATAAATCTTGTAGTTGGTCCCACAACAAGTCTCCTCCACTGACATTATCTCTTAATTACAAGAGAAAAAAAGAAAGTGGACTAACAGTCACTTTTTTAGTGATTGAGTTATTTTTCTTGCAAGTTTTATTCTAGATAAATGAAAGCTATTAGTTTGTTTCAGGAATAATTACATGTCAGGGACAGAAGAATTTGTAGCAGTCTGTCACTAATCCTTTGTCTCTGAATCAATAAAAATGTCTCTAGAATCTGTGTAATGAACTTTCATAGGAAAGGACACAGTCACAGGAAGAGAGAATTGAATCTGAGATTTCTGGCACTACATCTTGACCTAACTGTATTTGTGTGGACATGTGATTAAGCTTGTGATTTCCATGGTTCACCATGGCATGACAGAAAACACTCCAGATATGTTTCTGTGGACATGGTAGTAATTTCAGTGGGTCTTAGATCCCAGTTTTAATGTCCTGGAATGTCCATAATAACTGGGAGGTATGCCAATCACTGTTGCCATCCCAGCAAAGCCTAGGCAATGCTTGTGCAGTGTTCCCTACCTTGGATATATTTTTCAGTTTGAAGATCATTTTGCTTTACATGCAGGCATTTGATATCAATGCTTAATCATCAGATTTATATATTTTTCCCCTTTAATCCATCTAGAAGAATCTCAGAATCTTAGGAGTCCTTAGAAGGCTGCTCTTTTGCTATCCATGAGGCAATTTTTAGAGGATTCCTTTGCACATAGGCCAGCGCCTGGAATTTAGCTAAATTCTAATTTAGTGTTAATGATTATAAGTTTCTGTTAGCCACTTGCCACTTTCTCTTCAAGGCCTTTAGAGAAAATTTGAGATGAAGAAGAAGCCTAGACTGATGAACTAATACTGTCATTTTTGCACTGGTGTGTGCTTTAGCAGTGGCTCTGTGCCAAATGGACAGTGGCAAACTGAACTGACAATTAACAACCAACTCTTATATGTTTACTGTAGGAGTTTCCAAAACTGTGTCTGATTTGGTGCACCTTGTCTGGGTAAAGAATAATCCTAATACAATACCTGGATTTCAGGTACTACTTTACCCAGTTGAGCAAGGGCAGCTGATGGCTCCATAGACCAAATAATTGTCTGCTGAGGAGTTTTCCAGAATATGCAAACAGAAGATTGCATTTTCCCTGAGCTCCCCCTGGCTGTTTCTCTGTCTGCAACTGAATCTCTGCCATTCTCTTCTTTGCTTTCCTTTGCAGGAACATTCTCACAGGATGTGTTGGTAACCGGTGGGTGACTGGCTGTCTTAGGACAGGGTGAATAAGAAGCATCTACAGAGAACATTTCACCACTGGGTTGCAGCATGACACCTTGTACACACAGTACAGCTGGTCTCCCCAGTTGCTGTGCCAGGGACACTGCAAACCACTGATCCAAAATCTCCCCAGATATATTAGGTAATATTAAAAATTTACAATGCTTGGGTAGGCAGATACAAAAAAACTCCAGAAAACCAAACAAACCAAACTGTCCATGATAAGGAAAGATGTCTGTTCCTCTTTGCTAGTAGCAGTTTCTCCCAGAACACCCAAGTATTCAAATAAGTACAAAAGTAAGTTTTGTTTGGTGGCTTCTGAGCTTCATTGGAGTGGTACTAAATTAAAAGAAAGGTGGATTTTTTGAAAAAGGAGAACCTAATATAAATAATGTCCTTCAGATAATCCAGTAAACAAAGACTGAACCAAAGGGAATTATTTCATCAGTTAGTCTACAGTAGGAGAAACCGCTGAAAGTAAAATGTACTGTGTTGTATATCAAACCCCCACATCTCACTGTTGAAAATACTGAGCTGGATATAAATTCATTCTCGAGAACTTAATGTGTCTCTGTGAGAAAACCTGAATGACTCTTGTAGGAATGTTACTAAAAATCAATGCAAATCATGGCTGATTGCAAGGTATTTCACATATGTAGCCATTATGTCTCTCACATTTCCATCTGTTGTTTGTTTAATGTGGCTTGTTGTGTTGGTGCAAAGAGATTAGCAGGTTGATGAAAATGTTAATGTGAACTCTAACAGAGCCCAGAGAAAAAAGTGGAAGCAGTGTGTCTGAATGTTAGAAGCCTATTATTAAAAATATACAAATGCTGAAGGAAGCATTGGTTGCTTTCAGCTTGCAAAGTCTTTTGATTAGACAAAGACTATACAAGCATCCATCATTCACATAAAGGGTGCTGGGCAACTAGACATTTAATCTGCCATTTGCATCTACCTGCCCAACTTCCCTTCCTCACCTGTTCAGAGAAAACACAGTGCAGAAACCTTTTGCTGACATATAGCAGTAATAGCCCTACCCATTCTTCTGTAGTGCAGGCTGGAATGGGGATCCAGGGAACTACAGGCCTGTCAGTCTGACCTCTTCATGAAGATCATCTTAAGTGGCATCATGCAGCACATCTGGGACATCCAGGGCATCAGGCCCAGCTGGCAAGGGTTTACAAAACATCCTGCTTGATCAGCCTCATCTCATTCTAAGACGAGGGGACCCACTTAGCGGATGAGGGAAGGGCTGTGGATGTCTGCCTGAGCCTTAGTAAAGCCTTTGGCACTGTCTCCCACAGCATTCTCCTGGAGAAACTGGCTGCTCATGGCTTGGAGAAGTGAAGTGTCAATGGGTGAAAGCTGGCTGGATGGCTGGGCGCAGAGAGTGCTGGTGAATGGAGTTACATCCAGCTGGCAGCCGGTCACAAGAAGCGTTCTGCTCTCAGGATTTGGGCCAGGCCTGTTTCACATCCTTATCAATCATCTGCGTGAGAGGACTGGGTGCAGCCTCAGTCTGTTTTCAGATGACACCAAGTTGGGTGGGAGTGTTGATCACCTGGAGGGTAGGAAGACTCTGCAGAGGGATCTGGACAGACTCTGTGGAGGGATCTGGCTGAGTTGAAGAGCCAAGGCCAGTTGTATGAGGATCAACAATACCAAGTGCTGGGTCCTGCCCTTGGATCGCAGTGAGCCTCTGCAGTGCTGCAGGCTGAGAGCAGAGTGTCTGGAAAGCTGCCCTGTGAAAAAGGGCCTGAGGGTGCTGGTCAACATCAGCTGAAGCCTGGACATGTGTGTCCAGGTGGGCAAGAAGGCCAATGGCATCCTGGCCTGTATCAGCAATAGTGTGGCCAGCAGGAGCTGGGCAGGGTCTGTCCCCCTGTACTCAGCACTGGTGAGGCTGCACCTCAAGTGCTGTGTTCAGTTCTGGGCTTAACACTAGAAGAAATTGAGGGGCTGCAGAATGTCCAGAGAAGGGCAATGGAGCTGGTGCCGGGTCTGGAGCACAAGTCCTCTGAGGAGCGGCTGATGGAGCTTGGATTGTTTAGTCTGGAGAAAAAGAGGCTCAGGGAAAACTTTATTCCTCCCTATAACTACCTGAAACAAGTTACAAGCAACAGAATAAGAAGAAACCTTCTGAAGTTGTGCAAGGAGGGGAATAGATTGGATATTAGGGGAAAATTCTTCACCAAAATAGTTGTCAAGCACTGTCTTGCCAGGCTGCCCTGGGAAGCGGTGCAGTCACCATCTCTGGTAGTATTTAAAAGATGTGTAGATGTGCCAATTAGGAACATGGATTTTCTCAATGAACTTAAAGGTCTTTTCCAACCTAAACAATTCTATGCTACTATGATTCTGTGATTTTGTTTTGTCCTTCTAGAATTGATTTTTTTCTATGTAAGGACAAAGAGAAGCCCTTAAATGAATGAACCCCAAAATATCATTTGTAGCTGGCAACTATAGGGAGCTCTGAGAGAAATGGAGAATGGACCTGGGCTCTTGATAGAGCCACAGAAAAGAATAATGGGATATACCTTAAACAGACATGATTGATGTGTATCCTGCCTTCTTTTTCAGTAGCTTTTTTGAGGTAATTTTTTTTCCTGATTTCTAATCCACTGTAAAATTACCTTTTTTGCATCTATGTGGTTCATTCAAGGAGCAGTGCCCACTGACAGCTGTGATTTATCAAAGCATGAAAGTACTTTGATGCCATAAGCAGAATGTGAGCTAATTGATGTAAAATTTAAGAAGAAAATAGTCACTTAGGGACTGCAGGGAACACAATTTATTAAAAGGTAGAATCACAGTTCTGCTTTGATTTAGGTCCCTGTCTTCACCAAGATTGCCTTTGATTTTTTGAAGTGAGGTTGTGCAAAATTCTAGTTTGCCTTTTCTTAACTGATGATGTGCTTTTCTTGCTGCAAAATTTTAAAGATAATAATGTAATGTCCTCTTTACTTTTAACCAAACCAGCAGGTTGTTCTTTTACCTTGGTTATTTCCATGCCTTCCTTACAA
Source organism: Serinus canaria (assembly GCF_022539315.1). Classification (NCBI taxonomy): domain Eukaryota; kingdom Metazoa; phylum Chordata; class Aves; order Passeriformes; family Fringillidae; genus Serinus; species Serinus canaria. The sequence goes on from NC_066316.1 coordinate 93,852,088, forward strand.
AACATCTTGAAAGAAATAACAGACATTATTGACCAATGCCTTATTTTGAGGATATCTTCCAAGGAAATGGATGGATGGAGAATTGGGAACTTTTAGGGGTACGAGTACATGAAATTTCTAGATGCAAATAATATTTCTTTAGTAACAAAAGGAAGCAACTGGAGATAGTTCCATTTATTTGCTGTTCATGAACTTGGCAATTATCCCCCCTATATTTTGCTCTGTTGTTATTAAGCCTTCTGTTTTGTCTCAAATTTTCTACTTCCCTAAACTCTGTTTTCCATTGCATAGTGATTCATATGAGGCCTTGAAAAGGTTGGGGAGGCTGGAAATTATACATCACCTGTCCTACTTGACCTTGACTCGGGTTTGCATTTTCCAGACCAGCTGCTATTTGATTATGTTCATCATGTCCTGCACTCTAATCCAGAAGAGAGACCTCTCTTTTAATTATGTTAGTGATGTGAATCATGCAAAATGACTGCTTTTATGCTCAGGATCTTTGTGATAGACACTCCTTTACATCCTGTGTTCATTTGGGAAAGGGAGGGATTAGCACTCAGGGGCTGAAGCTTCTGTATTCCTGGGTGCCCGGAGCTGTTCCTTATTCTCAGAGCTGGATGAGAAAATGCCTTAGCACACTTTCCATTTGCTGCCTGTCATCTAATAAATACCACTATACTTCTTCAGTTCCTAGCCAAATACATGCTGTCTAACAAGTCTAAATTTTTACTGAAATATGAATTGAAACCTTTGCTTTAGACTCCTATATCTGTGTTGCTGCAATTATTTTAATGTAAAGAAAAGGAAGGACGAAGGTCAGAAAAACAGTAATGATAGTGGTTAGCAGATTAGGGTATTAAATGATCTGTGAAGACTCTCTTAAGTGAGAGATGCAAAGAAGATGAATAACAAGGTATTGCTGAAATAGTCTAGTTAAAACTCTTCCTGCCACCACATCCTGCTGTCACTGATGCCCAGTGGTTTAATCAGTTCTGGAATGGTGTTAGAAGGGTGTTGGTTTCTTTGCTGTGCTGAAACAACGTTCAGCTCTATAATCTTAAAAAAAATAATTGAACAACTGAATTCTGTTCTTTTGTAAACATCTCTATTTCTCTTCTAATCAGTGCAATGTTGGCTAGCAAAGAAAGGAGAGATGAATGCTTAGATCTACAATGCTACATGGTAGTGATAGGCAAAAAATATAAATTATTAAAAAAAAATTATGTACAACTAGAGGGAGGAAGAAGTGACTATGGCTGAGCAGATGTAGGGATTTTCCTATTTTCTTCCTGCAGACTGTGTGAGAGGAGATCTGGATTCTGACCTGACCTGTGCAATGTGACAGGTTCGGTCCTACAGTCTCATCCATGATCTCTCCATGGGTGCAGTGCCTGTGCTAAATTCAGTCTCAACAACTATAGATTTTATATATGGATTTAAGACATTTCTACACATTTTCATGACTACAAAGTCACACTAAATCATTACACCAAAAATCAGATTCAGGGTAATTTTACTGTTTGTTAGCATGTCCTTTCTTTCTTGATCTGCAGCTCCATATTACATCTGAACTCATTATGTATGACTATTTTACACATCAGACACTTTGTTCTCTTTGTTACTACAAAACTATTTTCAGCTGGCTTCAGGTTTGCATTTCTTTAACTGACCATGGTTGATTCATTCATGACTGTGGACCCTCCAGTGCCAGGTCTGTGCCCCAACTTTTATTGCCCCATGCTCATACTCCCCTGTATCACATCTGGTGCCTTCACTTCTGAAAACCTGTGCAGTCACCTCAGGCCTGTAGTTCTTGCCTTATTGTCATACTCATCAAAAGAAACATGGCCACCAGGTTGAGCAGGGTGATTCTCTATTCTGTTCTCTTGAGATCCCACCTGGATTGTTGTGTCCAGCCCAAGAAAGACTTGGACCCATTAAAGCAGTTCCAGAAGAGGGTACCAAAAATAGTCAGAGAGCTGTGACATCTCTCATGTGAGGAAAGGCTGAAAGCGCTGGAGAAGAGAAGGCTCTGGGGAGACCTTATTGTGGTCTTTCACAATATGAAGGATGCTTATTAGAAAGATGAGACAGACGTTTTTACAGGGATATGTTTAGAATAGATACAAAGAAAAAATTTTTCATTGCAAGGGTGAGGAGACCATGGAAGAGGGTGAGACACTGCAACAGGTTGCCCTGAGGAGTTGGGGATGCCCTGTCTCTGGAGGTGTTTAATACCAGGCTGGATGAGGCTCTGAGCAACTTGATCCATTGCAATGTGTCCTTGACCATGGCAGGAAGGTTGGACATTAAAGATCACTTCCAATCCAAGTGTTTCTGTAATGCTGTTATATTAGTCATAAATATCTATTTCTACATAGGATAAATCTTTGTTACTTCTGTGCATTCAGAACTACATTTGTACTCTGCACAGATAAGCAAAAGTAAACAACATTACATACAGACAACTGGCCAGCTAAGGAAATTCCAGTCACAGCTAAACTGTGTGAACCAAAGTTCACCCAAATCAGACTCGACCAATCTCAGTTCTGAGGCTTTGAAAACTCCATACAAATATTATATCTTGTTACTAGCCGTGGCAATACCACTGCCAGAGTTACAGCTCTGCACAGCAATTAGGAGCTGTCATAGGAGCTCATTTGGCAGTTTTTCATAGGAATCATAAGAGAAAACTAAATTTGTGGACTCCTGAAATATGCCTAATGTTCCCACATGGTCTGTAGCTCCTCTGTGGCTTTTTACTCTGGGGTAGATTCTGAGTATTTTCACAGGCATCAGTGGTGCAAGCAATACGAGTTATGACATTGTAAATGGTTGATGAAATAAAATCCAGGCTTAAGCATAGCTGAGATACTCTCACTTTCCCCACCTCACTTCCCAACCTGAGGCATACCCTGTCAGGTATGATTCAGGTTTAAAACCAGCCATATATGTGAGGTGAACAGCTCCATGTAAATTCTCCTGAAGTAACAAAAAACCATTTTCATGACAGGAGTGTTTTCTTCACTTAATAATACTAGCAATCAATTTATACCTAAAAGGCTATTTGTGATTCTAGGTCTATTCCTGGTTTTACATCATTTTTTCTTACTAAGCAGGAATATCCATTAACTTCCATATGAAAGTAAACAGCCCACACAGTATTTCTATTTCTTAAAAAAGAAATAGATTTAGATTTATAACATGCTATTTTCCTCTCTCTTCCCTGAACACTTGTAATTGTCTCAGGAGATGGTGTAGACAGAGCTGGCATGCCAGGCTTTCCAGCAACTTTTTTGTCCTGATTGGAGAGGTGGCAAAGTAGTTATTTTTGGTGATTTTTATGCCACTGGAAGTCCTACACTCATGGAGAAGTTTTAGTACACTGATATTAAAGGGTTTGTTTGTCAAAAATTACTGCAATCTCAGAAATTTATGAATAATTCTGTGCTGTCTTTATCAAGAGCACCCTAACCCAAACTATACATTTGTCAGCAATTTTCCCTCTTATACATGATAAAAATTGTAGTGGAATGTGAAGCTAAATAGCTTACATGAAAAAGAATGGGGAAGCTGATGGTGTTTGGGATATTGAGTCTGGGTGCTCCAGAAGAACTCACTGCTGAGAGCTGGGGGGGTAGGAACAGGGAAAAAACAACATGATTATAGGGGAACTTTGGTCAGGTGAGATTTTCGTTTCACTGCGGTTGTTTTGTTCCAGTTGATTGAAACATTCTGCAAATTTACCTCCAAAATTCAAAATAAGAGACAAAGGTCAGTCTAAATCCATATTTTATCTGTATGACATGGAGTTTAAATAACAGCAAACAGAAAATTCAACAAAAAAACTATCAGATTTCCAAGACAACAAGTAATGATCTTTTAGTTTTTAAACACCAAATCCAGAAGGCAAATCCCACTCTATTACTGAAAAGTTGTCCAAATTAAGCACAACAAATGATGTGACTCTTCATACCTAACCCACGCATATTGAATTAAAAGAATTAACCTACAGTAGTGTTGATGTACCCACACTAGCACTATATCTTTTCCTTGTATTTCTCAAGCTGGTAGGTATTTTGTGTGGTAGCCTGGATTCCCTAGTTGTATGAAATATGCATCAGAATACTTCTTCAGATTCTTATTCTCTTTAAAATCTCTTTCCTTTTGTTTCACAGTCAATGTGCAGAACAAAGCAGGCAGTCATTCAGAGGGCATTATGGACATTCCAGTTGTTCCAGTGGCTTAAGGCTTTGTTTTGTATTTAAATTATCTGTACTTCCTGGCTATTGGGTGCTGCTTGATAAGTCAAAGAAGCAAGTTTTAGGTCATGTCAGATAGTCCCAAAAATTCTATTGCTTGAGAATGATAGTGCAATGTCACAGTCTGAAGGTGAAATAGATGCATTTTGCCTTACTAACCAACTAAAGGGAAAAGAGAGGCTAAGACCATGACCAAGGCTGTCCATGATTTACACAGTTCAACCTTATTGTAGTAACCTTTGACCAGAAAACTGATGGGACTCTTAGCAAAAATCTATGTCATTGCAAGTGCTCCTGGGCATAGCTAAGATAACATTGCTTGTAAATGGCTGGACAAAAAATTTTGTAGTTCACAAAGTATAGATTGCAATAGAAAAGTAAGCAATCCTCCATCAAAGCCTCTGCTAATGTGTTTCGGGTTTTTTTACACTATGTCAGTGTCATCAATTTTTTTCAAGAAGCAATAGGTTTAAATGGCTCAACATAATCCTTTCATAATTCTCACTTGTTTTTGCTCAAGAAGGAAAGGGGAAATTAGGAACTGAGACTGAAAAGTCTGTTCCATAAAGATGCAGTATGATCACTGTATTCCCAAAACTTTTGAAAGGAATTTTTGACTAACAGCTGTGACATAAAGTCTCAAGGTAGTGAGCAAGATAGCCTCTAATTTACTCTTGTCCTTGGGCACTGATTTTGATCACTGAGTGCTAGTTTGAGAGAAAAAGAAATATATAAGGTTTTATTTTTAATATAGTCTTCTGATTTCAGGTGTGGAATGAGAACTACTTTCTGTTTATGCACAGATTAAGTTCTTCACATGTTAATGTCATGCTCTGCAAAGAATTAGCCATGAAATACTGTAAGCAACCAATTCTATAGCTCTGACATGTCTTTATATATGACTCTTAATTGTGGGTTTGTTCTGAGAGATAATTGTCTAGATAAGTACGTGTCTGTCTCTATAGACTTGTTACACATTCTGTGGGTTGGATATTCCTCTCCTTACATGACTAAGATCTGCAGTAGAATATCAGCCTTCAGTGGAACAACACCTTTCAACTCCATTGGGACCTATCAAGTTTATGCTGAAGTAGCACAAAACTTTTTTTGCCATGAGTCACAAGACCTCCTTCAGTTAAAATTTTTTTGTCTAGTGAATGTAATGTTGTCTGTGTATCCCATTTTTTAGGGCTTTAAAGAAGAAAATTAATAAAACCGTTGGCTACTTCTTTCTTTCTGTTCTTTCTTTCTTTCTTCTTTCTTTCGTCTTCTTTTTCTGTCTTTTTCTTTTTTCTTTCTTTCTTCTTTTTTTGTTCTTGATATGTATGTTAGGTCTTTTCTTTATTGCGTTATGTAGTAGGGTATTGTGAGTGTTTTTATTTCGTTAGTGGCGGGATGGAGTGATTTATGTGATTAGGATGTATTTATTAGGTTATGGTATTTATGGAGGGAGTTATGGTGAAGCTTAGGGAGGGAGGGAGGATGTATTTATTTATTATTTAGTGATTAGTCTTATGGATGGCATTGTATAGATTTATTGATTTACGGGATTTACTGTTCTGGTATATTTATGGAGGTATTTAGTTATAGCATGGATATGGAGAGTGAATTGATTAGTATTTATAATAGATATTTATATATTTATATCTGGATATAGTGGCGAATATGTTAGTTCGATCTTTCTCGCTTTCTTCTTTCTTTCTTCTTTCTTTCTTCTTTCTCTTCTTCTTTCTTTTGTCTGTCTTTCTCTTTCTTTCCTTCGTTCTTCTTTCATCTTCTTTCTTTCTTTCTTTATCTCTTTCTTATTCTTTCTTTCTCTCTTTCATATTTCTCTTCTTTCTCTATTTTCTCTTTCTTCTCTCTTTCTCTTCTTTCTCTCTTTCTCTCTTTCTCTCTCTTTCTTTCTTCTTCTGCCTTTCTTTCTTCTTCAGCGTGATGAAGGAGGGTACCTTTTAGGTCTTTAACTTCTGTACAAGATGCAGAATTTTTTTCAGAGGTACTTGGATGTAAGACCATGTCTCGGTGAGCTGTTTGGAAGACCAAACCATGTGATATAACATACAAATCATGTGAACAGTGCAAATTACCAAAACACCCAGTGCAAACAACTAAATAACTATTTAGTGCAATACAACACTTTGAGAAAAAGAGGTTTTGTGCTATTAAAATGAACATTCCATTCATTTCCTTAGGCATAGTTTTGGGCATTAAAGATAAGTTCATATTTTGACTTTATTCTCTATTTTTCCCGTGGTACAGAGTAAATATTGCATGAATATCAGTAGGCATAAAAAAAAGTCATAATTCAGTTCTGTGTACATAACAAAATTGTATCCAAACACTTCTTTAGAAATGATAGTAGAAATAGAATAAGGTAATCTCCAGAAGTTTATAATCCTTTATCTTACTTTCAAATCATTTGATGAACAACTGAGAGAGATTTGGGCACTTCTGCCTGGAAGCAATAATGTTCTAACCCTAAAGGCAATAATAAAAGGCAATAAATAAAGGCAAACCCACCAACTGGAGGCTAATGGAATGCAGCTCTGTGTCACTTTGTGAGCTGTAGACACCAGCAAGCTTTATACTTTCCCAAAGTCTTAATATTTTTTTGTAGGCTGTAAGTTGTGGTCACATGTGCCTTTTGCAAAGCTTCTCTCAATGCAAGTAGAGAGAAATGCCCAAAATGCTTAATGCAAGTAGAGAGAAATGCTGAAAATTCACATGAATTTCAGTGATATATCCATAGGGTTTTTGTCACCAGGGCCATGTTCTTTAGCTACTTTTCTTTAGCATGACTGGCATGGAGGTGGACACCTTAGATGTTTGGTAATGTCACTGCTGCCTTTCAGAGAATCCATAGTAAAAGGTGTTTGATGTAAGGTGAGCAAGGAATTCTGTAAGAATGCTGTGTTTTAGCCTCAAAGTAAGATAGACTGGCAAAACAGGAACAAGTTTGTCACAACACTTGGAACAGAGGTGCCAGCTCTTAGTCAAGTGTAGCAAATATAGGCCAGGAAGGTAAGGAAGGGAACTGGCAAACAGAAAGACCAAAGAGTGAAAGGCACGAGCCAAAGAAAACAGTGAAGTGGCCTGGGCAAGTGTGCTCAGGCAGTATCCTCCAGGAAAAGGATAAGAAGCATTCATATGTTCCTAAGTGGGATAAAATCTAGTTGACAGAAACTTTTCTTGGATGTTTTTGAGGAAATCTGCATGCATATGTAATGCGTGAGTCTTGCTGCACTATACTGTCTGATTGATGTGTTCAGGAGTAGCTTTGATCCACACATGGCCTTAGGTATTTCAGATCTGTTTGGGATTTAATTCTCTGGCTGTTGTGCCTCCTTGACCATTTCACTGCCTTTGTGTACCAGCCAGTTTAGCCCCACTACAGAGATGAAACCTCATCTTCTCTCCCAAATCTTTTGTCATACTTTCACTGTATAAGTAAAATTCATACTGCACCCCAGGCAGTACATTTAAGTCAGGGAATGCAGACTGTTCCTTAAATGTAATGGCTGAGTGCAGTGCAAACATGACTCCTGCCATTCCTGGGTTTATGATTATCATATCCCACTTTCAGCAGGCTGGGCTGCATTTTTTTTGCTTTTCTAAAACTCTGTATGCACTGTGTTGGACCTGAAGTACATTTCCTAGTTGAATTAATCTGTACTGTGCCTTTTGTACCTCATTCTTTCCTAATGTTGGTAAGTATCTGAAGCTTAAATCCTGCATTTAGCATCCCTGGAACAGGTTAGAGGTGATTTGATTTTGTATGTTGTGTGTCCTGTCAAGGTGGCACATGAATATGTAAGAACCTTTTCTCTCTCCTGACATGGTGGTCCAGGTCTAACCAGTGCCTATCTGTTGGTTAAGATTTGTGCTATACAATGGGTCTTGAAAAAGGAGTGAGGAAGATAATGGGAAGAATCTCAGTTATTCTCTGAAAGTGCCAGTTGTTCTCTACTAACTATAGAGGGACATGAGGTTTTTAATTTAAAAGTTTTAGTTAAGTACCATTACTACGTGGGAAGGGTTTAAGTCCTGGAGTCCACTAAAACAAAGATGTTGGTATGTATGACATTCCATAAATTTCACATAGCCTTAGAGAGAGAAGAATTGGGAAAGCTGCTGAAGCTACACACTAAGAAAATGTCTCTTACTGTGCTATTTTGGAGCCTATCTGCCCATTTCTGAATCTGTAGCATTCACAGATGTTGCAGGCTTTAAGCTCCTCAGTGTTACAAACTATGGAAATTATTCTTCTTCATTATCACAGAAATATATGTAACAGTAATTTTATTAAAACAAACTGTAAAAATCAAACAAAATTGTAGAAACTATAAATTCATCATTGAAATGATGATCCAGAGCAAAGCAACTTTTAACATCACCATCAATGAATATCACAATTTGATCAAAAGTAAATTTATGGCAGAATGAAAGAAGGCAAAGGTAGATTAGATAATTTACTTCTATTTACATAATATTTACAGCTGCCATTAAAATAAGACTTTTACTGTGCCAAGTAGAGAGTCTTTCAGCAAAGCAAAATTCATTTTGTGTATGACCTTTAAAAGTCATCAGTTTCAGATGACCTCCTCACATTCAATGTAGTAGCCCCTTTCAGGTGGTAATGAACTGTCTGCTCTAATACTTTCAGGTAAAGCAGCAGTTAAAGTTATAAATGTGGAGAAAATAAGCTCTCAGGCTTATCTCACTGGCTTCACCTTTTAAACACCAACAGACCTGTACAACAAACTAACTTAATACAGCCCCAGACTGAAGTTATCAAGGCACAAGAAGCAGAATGCCTTGCATCTTTCATTTAAGAAAAATGTATGGCAAAACCTAACTTGTAGCTATGTCAAAGTGTGATAAATTCTCTTTTCATTTGGCAGTGATGAGAGAATAGATTTTAAATTTTAAAAATGCTGTACCCCAGCTAGTTAATTCCTGTCAATATTAATATTAGAGAACAGCAAACCAATCCAATATTTATGTGACTGGAAAGGCACACTTGGTGCAAGATAAAGAATAGTATAATTTCAATTAATGAGACCATTAGTTTTTAAAGTCCTCTTGAGAATACCGAAGAAGATATTTTGATATCTATCACTTTGAATAAAATGTTGCTAATGCTGTATGGCTTTAAAGATAAAATCTGTTCACTAGTGTAGAGAAACCATTTCTGCAATAGCAGAATGTAAAAATGAAAAGAGAAGGTTTGTGAAAGTATTGTAAGGGGAAAACTAATTTTTTTAAAAATAAGAGGGTTGGGATAAGGGGCTTACATTATTTACTGTATTCATGAGGGTTTAGAAAGATATAGTTTTACAGTTTTTCCAGGCTGGAGGTATTTGAAGATAAACTGACGTGGAATTGTTTCAGTTCATTATAATTGTTTGGAGGAGCACTGAGAATAGTCTATAGAACAGCACAGAAGAGTACAAAAAAATGTTTTAAATTGCTGTTAGTCTAATTCCTTTAAAAATAAGAAATCTCAAGGCATCTAGTTAAAGTTTTCTTAAAAATAATTTTTCTAAAATCTTACTACACAATTTCTACAATGAATAATTGTATTCACTTTGTGCTATTTTTAAAAGATATTAATTTTTATCTCATGTGTTTTTTTGATTAAATAAGTAGTTTAAAATATTAGTTGCACATTAAACTGATAATGTGGTTAACATACATTGATGTTTTCTGTTTAGTTCATTTGGGACTTCTCATATCTGTAAACTCAAAATGATAAATCAGCTAATTAAACCATTTAATATATTTGTGTGGTCCAATTTTTATCTTCCAATTATTACCTTTCTAAAAAGGTTTTGTCAGTTATTTCACAAAGAGCAGTGAAGAAACTTTCCAAAAGTTGAAGTTTGATAAGAAATCAACTGTTCATATTAAATAGCTGAAGACAAAAAATGAATGGGTAATGGCTGAAAATTTTATAATAAATCAAATATGCTGGTCCTTGGAAACTAACTTATTGGTATTTGATATTTTCAGTCTCCAGTGTCTATGTGTAATGAAGCTGGGGTGCCTAGAAGAGCTTAATTTCCTGTCTAATCAGAATTCCTTAAATTATTGGTTCTTTCCTATACCTGAAGCAGGAGCCCCTGAGAAAATAAAAAATGCCCAATGGTACATAGATACAGAAAGTACTGAAAAATTGGTTTGGACAGTTGTTCTTAACTATAATATTTGTTTTTCCATCAGGAATAATACTACCTTATTTTTTGTTTCTGTATTACCCTCTTGCTTTCCCAAAATTTTATATCATAGAATTTTTAAAGAGCAAAAAAGTTTGTGTTACAGGTGGAGGTTGGAAGGGGTCTCAGGAGGTCAACTCATCCAATTCCCCTGCTCAGACAGGGTCACCCAGACCTGGTTGCCCAGGACTGCCCAGCTTTTGAACATCTCTAATGAATGACTCCACAAAATACCTGGATAATCTGTGCCAGGTTTTGGTAATCCTCCCAGTAGCAAAACGTTGAAGTTTGAGAGCACCTCCTGTGTTTCATTTTATGTTCTTTGCCTTTTGAACCTCTCACTGTTTCTGTAACAGCAATTTGAACCTCTTAATGAGATGTTTTACTCATCAAAAACCCCTAAAAATGTTAACAGAATAGGCTAAAATATTATTTGGTAGAATGTGAATAGAAGGTGGTGAATAGAAGAACTGTGAACTGCAAATGTAGTCTCTTGATTCCTCCATTCCTGAATCAAAGATTGTATTGTGTGGTGGTGTTCACAGGGGTTCCAGGAAGAGGGAAGAGATGAGGATCTGGCTCCATGTTTCAGAAGGCTTGATTTATTATTTTATGATATATATATTATATTAAAACTATACTAAAAGAATAGAAGAAAGGATTTCATCAGAAGTCTTGAAAGGAAAGCAGAGCATGGAATGAATAACAAAAGCTTGTAACTCTCAGAGAGTCTGAGACAGCTGGACTGTGATTGGCCATTGATTAGAAACAACCAACATGGACCAAGCACAGATCCACCTGTTGCATTCCACAGCAGCAGATAATCATTGTTTACAGTTTGTTCCTGGGGCCTCTCAGCTTCTCAGGGGAAAAAATCCTAAGGAAAGGATTTTTCATAAAATGTGTGTGTGGCAGTACTGTTAGCTCAATTCTTAGAGTAAAATGGCCAAGTCTAAGTCTGTGGAGGAGCTTTGTGTGAATTCAGCTGTTAGTGTTCAGTGAAAGTGTGGACTTAAAATTCCTATCATTAATGTTTTCACTGGCATTGTGTGAAAGATAGAGAAAAGACATCCTAATTTATCTCCTGCCCAGAAATCAAGTGTCACACAATAGCTTCCTGTAGCGCTGGGCAGCTGTGTGGACTTTAGAAAAAAATATATTTAATTGGAAAGTTTTGATATTTTAAGAGTTCTCGAAAGTTTCAGTGTAACACACGTTTCTCTTATTTCAGAATTAGACTCTAGTTATTTTTCAAATTTTTCTTTGAGTCCCATGCCATTATTAGAACTACTGAAAATCCATCTTGGAAAAATAGATACCCTTCAGGAATGGCAGTAGTCCATATTGTCTTCTAAAGTTAGTGTTAAAATCTTTTTTTCTTCCATTTAATAAAAAGAAAATGAATAATAAAAAAAATAACTTGGAACATTAATTTTGACTGAAAGCAATTGGGAGCAGAATTGTGTTTATAGCCAATACATTATATATATATATATATATATATATATATATATATATATATTGAATTCAGTGTAGCTACATTATATGGTTTTGCTTGAAGAGATTACTGTAATGTCAATGTTTGTAGAATAAATATCACCTTTTTGAGATTAAAGTTGGTTTGAACTTGGACTTAACTGTCTTGTCTTGTTTTGTCTTGACATCCTCCCATACTGCTGCTTAATTTTTTCTATTATTTCCATCCTAAAATTATACACTGCTAATTTATACCCATATCTTCTGAAGTCTTAAAATAAAGATATTTTAAACAGCTATTCTCCATTCATGATATATATTCCTAGATGTATTTTTAGAGGGCAATCAGGTCTTCTGGAATTAGTACTTTTAAAATAGATATCACACTTATTGCCTTCCTATTTCATGCAAATCTTACAGGCCGGAGGCCCCTCTCAAGCCTGGACTGCTGAGTGAGATTTTCTCTTTCCATTTGCAGGTTGTTCTCTGTTTTCCTGATCCCACCCCGGTAGGATCAGCTGCTCAAGAGCAGAGGAGAGGAGATGAAGGTAGGAGTATTAAGAGCTTCCCTGCTGGCAAGGGTTACAGAGTTACTTAACTATTACAGCTATAATCCTATTGGTTTATGTTCAGTCCTTCAGGAAAGTGCATGTTTTTCTTTGCCTTTATATTTCATTGGTATTTGAAGAAATATTTTGTTTATGCAAGGCTTGAGCTAATCTCAGTATCAACTCCTGGATTAAAATGGATTAATTTCATAAAAGGCAAGCAAGAATATAATCTTTTACTGCTACAATTAGCTTCCAAAAGACATTGGAATGCAGAATCAAAGACCATCAAACTGAATCCCTAGCTATTTACTAGAATTCCAATGTTGATTAAATTTCATTGACTTCTAAAGCACCCTTTCTTAGTTCTTTACAAAGGCCATGATATATTTTTCCCTGTTCCAAAATAGGAAGGGACAGTTTTATTTGCTGTATTAGGTGTAAGTATTAGAAGTTCCTGCAGTTGATACTATGATACCAGAGTTGTGAATGGATAGTGGCAATCCAGGGACAAGTTCTTTTGCTAGCAAGAGCAGAACTACATGTCAGACCTACAGAGAACAGATGGCAGAATAAGCTCCAAGCCAGACTCCCCCTACTACCGTGCTAACCACTTTACAAATGGGATTAAAGGTACCTCACTGATTCTCAGAAGAGTTCAGAAGGGGCTTAGATGGGGAATGTTCCCTATTTCCCATGTCTTCCTTGTGAAGCAAATGGGTATAAGTGTAACTGCTTCCTCACCTGCATTTAAAAAAAAAAAAAAAAAAAGTAATCTGTTGTCATTTGGTTCTTCTGTTGAATGAAGTTGAATCTAGTTTGAGGGCATTGAAGCTCAAAAGCAGGCAAAATCAAGATGGTGCTGAAAATCACTTTCTCCTGGAGTTCTTGGTTCTGTTTACTTTCCTTGTTTTCCAGGAGGAAGTGTGAATAATTACAGGTCTCACAAAGGAAGGAACAGAGAACCTATTTGCAAGGGTTCTTGCCCAACAGCATATAGGAATTTAGCTAATAAGGCATGATATCAAAAGAGAGGAGCTTAAATGAACAAGACTGCTGTGATTGTATGGTACACAGAGTTACATTGCATTAAATATTGGGCACAGTTCTTATCCTTGTGAAAGCACAGTTGCTTATACCCAGGAGGATCTGTGTCCATATCCTTTGTCAAATCTCTGCTCACTCTGTCTTTTTTTGTGTTTCTTCTAAACCAAAGGGGTCAGCTGGACATCTTCATTTTTATGTTTCAAAGGATCAGAAGTATGAAGAAAACTCTGAACTATTGAGTGACTTGAAAGACAGGTCTATGACAGTTCAACAAAATCAGTAAAGACTGTGAAAATAAACAGCCTGCATTAATGCTTAGCATCACTGAACTGCTGACTCTTGGGCACCAAAGGGTTAATCAGTTTTTATTCTCACAGAAGAAGCATCAATTAAGGTTGGTTTTGGATTCTTTTTTTTTTCAGAAGAGGAATTTTTGGTTTACTGCCTGTGCTAGCAAAACTGTACAAACAGACAAATTGCACTGGGATGGTATCTGTAGCCTGTGAGGGGAGAGGCTGATTGCAACATACATTTTTATAACATGCTATAAAAGAGTTGTGATTTGCACTTGCTGACCCTGAATTCCTTTATCACAGCCAACCAGGTATTACAAGGCAAGTCATAGAGTGTGCTTTTGTGTGATGCACAGAATTTATATATACTTCCTCAGGTTTTATCCAATCTGGGAATTTAAACTGATAGAATGTGTGGTTGGAACCACCCATACATGCCTTTTACAAACATGTAGGGCTTTCTTTTCATCTTTCTAATCCCACTGGTCCATTAGATATGTTCTCTATGTTAGATTTAGAAATACTGGCTTTTGAGAAAAATATTGTAGTAAATATTGTTGTCACAATTTTCTCTTTGGGGTTTTCAGTGAAGAAGCTGCTACTTTAGGAGCAATAGTATGAAAGGAGTCATCTTCTAAACTGTATGCATTTTATCATGTTTTTCTGTTTCCTTCCTGTGCTGATTCTGTAGTGGAGATGGGTAGATGTTCCATTTATTAATGTTTCTATTTGCAGTTCCTTATCATTTGTGGTTTTGATTTATAGAGTTGTCTTGCTGTAATTCAGGAAGGGATAGCTGCTGTAAAGAGTTTCAGGTGGTTGATCGACTGTGGGCAAAAGCATGTCATGTTCAAAATGTTTCCCTTTGTGATGATTTGAAGAGCTATTTAAATTTTACAAATTATGACCTGTGATTTCAATAGCATGGACTGGTGAATAATATAGTATTGAGTATATAGATTTCCTGTGAGGTTCTTCTATTCTACCACTGCATTTAATACACTTTCTCATTTAATTATGGCATTTTCTGTTGTTTAGTAGTCATTAATGTATTTTCTGCTAATGCTAATGGATTTTTTTATGGATATGCAAGTATGCTTTACTCTACAGATTGGGCCAAACCAACCAAATAGAAATGTAGGAATGTGTAGGAATTCCTATATAGGAATCTCTACATGAGATGGTTAGATATATTTTCCTCTCCAGAAATCACCCATCTGTGAAAATATATAGTCAGTGTAAGTTTTTTACTATTATTATTACTATTATTATTATTATCAAAAAAACCCAATTAACATGTGTGAAAAACAATCACTGAAAGTGTACTGACTTCTGGGCCAGAAAATTGTAGCATAAAAAGTCCCAAGAAAGGTTGATTCAAAGGAAAAATAAGGGGAAAAAAACATTTTTTTTTTCTTTAAGTCACCAGTATTTCATAGAAACAAGATAGAGAGAATAATTTTTTTTTTACTTTTTGTTGATTTCTTCTGGTTGAGTCTTAATTTCCATGGACTCTTAGAATAATTTAAGCTTTATAGTGTCTCGTTGCTCCACAGGAATAAATTAAAACCTTTTGCTGCCTAAAGGGAGATAGAATTGTCTGTGGGTCTTATGATTCTGTGCTTCCTATTTGCTGGTGTGTTCCATGTGATAATAATCTCCATACCTTTCTTCTGACCATATTCCCAATTCCATTCAGAACAGGGGATGTTCTACCCGTTCAGTAATAGCAGTCTGTGTTGGTTTTACATGGCCTGGCTCTTGGTAATGGGCAGGAGGGACCAGAGGTGGCTTCTGTGAGAAGCTTCCAACATGTCCAGCAGAGCCAGTCCCTGATGGCTCTGAAGATGGACATGCTGCTGGCCAAAGCTGGGCCAGTTAGAGATGTTGGTGACACATCTGTGATGACACAGTTAAGAAGAAAAGCAAAACAAAGTCGGTGGCACAGTTTTAATTCCTGACAGAGTAGGACTGAAAACATGTGAGCAGAACAACTCTGCAGACACCAAGGTCAGTGCAGCCAGAGAAGGAGGAGATGGTTCAAGCTCCAGAGCCAAGATTCCTCTGCAGGTCGTGGTGATGACCATGGTGAAGCAGCTGTGCCCCTACAGTCAATGGGGATCCATAGGGAATGCAGAGATCCACCCTCAGCCCATGGGGGAGGTGCCCATGCCTGGGCGGGTGGATGCCTGGAGGAGGCTGTGATCCAGTGGGAGACCTGCTGGAGAGAGGGGGCCCTTGCTCCAGGCTGGAGCAGCCCGTCCTTGGAGGACTGGCGCCATGGAAGAGTGACCCACGCTGCAGCAGTTTTGGGAGGGCTGTGTGCCTGTGGGAGGGACTGATGTTCAGCAGTTTTAGGAGGACTGCTGCTCATGAGATGGAGCCACATCAGAGAAGTTTGCGGAGAGCTGTCTCTTGTGGGAGGGACCCAACAGTGCAGCAGGGGAAGGCTCTCTCCCTGAGCTGTGACAGAAAGCACGTGTGATAAATGGTAAACTGACCAAAACCTCTATTCCCTGTCTCCCTGCACTGTCCGTGGGAAGGAGGGAGGGGCTGGCAGGGACAAAGGTGTTTTTAAGGGCTTTTTACTTCCCAGTGCCCTGCTTTGATTTTGCTAGTAATAAATTCACTTTATATGGCTAAGATGGGGCTCTTTTGCCCTTGATTGTAATTGATAAGTTTTCCCTCAGTCCTTATCTCAACTCACAAACCTTTGTTATATTTTCTCCCCTCTATCCAGTTGTAGAGGGGAGTGAGTGAGAGGCTTTCATGGATGCCTGACATCTGGTCAGCATCAAACCACAGCACAGTCCTACTCAGTAAAGGCGTCTGTTCCTTGCTCCAGTTCTGGTGTACTGTCTCTTTCAGCACATCAAAATATCCTCTGACAGACATCTGTCATTCATGGAATGAACTGGGAGACACCTGAGGCTGTATGGTCATTCTGGTCTGTTATTCAGCACTCCTCATGTGAGTGTAGTCTCCTTTTTATGGTCTGTCAAAGAGTACCAAGTAGACCCAAGAAATGAGGGATGGAGGGCTGATGGAGAAGGAAATGCAATAAAAACTGTGCATTAGCTGGTCATAATCTTGGGGATGGAGAGTGGTGACTGCTTTAAATGGAAATTCACCTATTCTTGGAACTGGTATTTCATGATTTATCCATAAGTTTGGTTTGATTTATCCAAAATTTTGGTTTGAGGACCAAAATTTTTGTTGATTACTTGCAAGTCATACCTATGGAGACCAAGGTAATTTTAACAGTAAGTTCAGTGGGTCCAGAATCAACTTTTAAGTGAATAAATAATTTACTTTCAAACAAAGTCTCAACACTGAAAATATTCTAATGTCAAAGACTTGTACTCCTATATGCCATTAATATTCATTAAGAACTGAAAGAAACACGTATTATGTTCCACTGGGATATGGCTTCTACTTTCTTTGTTCATACTGAAGTTTCTTTTAATAAATTCTGAAAAGTCTTTGGTAACCTTTATGCTCTTTAGTTGTGTGCAAGCTTTTACACTTCTTCCTCCACAGAAATCACTGTCTGCTTCTGAATGTATTTCTGTTGTTTTGTGTCATATTGCAGACCTCCTTTGTAACTTGTTGAGACTGAGTGAATCTTCTGTTCATCTTGAATGAAAGCTGGTACAGAAAATTGGACACATTCACCAGGGTAATTGCATCTATTTTGCAGTTCAGCTTTCAGTGGTTTTGTTGCAGTGAGAGAATTGAGATGTGGTGACACTGTTAGGCTTTTTGACACAAAGCTGGGTGAGACTCAAGTATGATGCCTCAATTAATTTCTCATTCTGTGGAAAAGAGAACACCTGCAGAAAATATACTTGTTTTCCCATCTACTGTTATCAAGACTCATTGTCTTTTGGTTCTATTTTCTGTGTTAGAATGTTGCCTGCGATTATGGTGTACTCAAATTTGCTTTGAGTAGTTGTAAATGATCCCCATGTGGGAATATTAATATACTAAGAAGTATGCTGAAATACTATCTTGACAAATGTCATTAAGATACTCAGTAAATGTGGAGCTCAAGATAACTTATAGATTGTTAAATGGTTTTATTATAAGGCAATACCTAGAAATTATGGGCTAAATTTCTGATTTTCTGGATTTTTATTTAATTATTCTTTGAAAATATTGGTTCACAAGTCTCTTGACTGATCTCAGTTTCTCAAATTATTCTGTAACAAACAGATGAGTGCACAAATCATTAAGAAACCCCATTTTCATTCTCCATACTCATAGAGTGAAAAAAAAGAAACTACCATATTTCTGCAAAGAAAAAAATGTATTTATGTTATTTACACTATCAGAAATAGATATGCTTTTCAAATTACTCTGATAGTGGCAAGTTATGTTTTGTAGTTGGAAAATTAGTTATTGAAAAATTTGAATCTTCAAATATAAAGCAGTGATTAAATCTTAAGTAAAGATCACATTTTCCACAATGTTTTCTCAAGTCAATTACATGAGTTTTCAAGCAAATGGATAGCATGAAATTTCAGGAACAAATAAAAATGTATCATTTTTGACACAGAGCTCCAGCTCAGGTTTTGACTTGTATCTTTTAAATGATTGCTTTGAGAAGTCATGTAAAGGACTTAATGAAGATCTCAGAGTAACAGTGGTACTCTAAAGTTCTAAAATATCAGGAGAAAAATATCTACCTACTCACAGCCAAGTATTTATTGTGCCAATAAGAGAAATTTACATTAAACTGTTTGGAATCAATCGTGGTGATTAATACAGTATAGGCTTTTTAGTATTGAATAAAGCAATGTTCAGTGACAAATAGGTCTTTAACCCACAAGCTGTTCAGAACTCATGATAACACAGAAAGCAATTGCAAGCCCTCACTATCAAACCTCAGTCTTAGTGTCCTCCTGGCCCAATCAGTCTTTTACTGTGAATTACATGATAACAGAACTTAGTCAGAGGATTACGAAAGCTCACAGCTCATTGACTACAGCACATTTGCAAGAGATGAGAGATGTGCCTTATTCTTCCTCATGCTGCAGGGAAGGCTCCTCAGTGTGTTAAGAAGCAGCTGTATTACACAAAAGACACATCCAAAAGCATCCAAATGCAGGAACAGGTCCAGGCTGTGAATCCCTAACCCAGAAATAAGACCACTCTAAGGGAGAGGAGAACTTCAGACATGCCTGTCTTTGTGTCTAGGTATTAGAAGGATTGCTGAGACTTGCCTAATTTTTCATTCACTGAATAAAGAGCCAAAATGACTAAGTACGGAGCTTAAAGATTTCATTACCAGTCAGATGCTTAAAACTGAGGTATGACAGCACAGAAATTCCTTGTGAGTTGAGGCCTGAGACTTTTCTTGCATCATTTACAAAATTCCTAAGAACCGCTTATTCTTGGAGATTTCTATAAAAAATAAGAATATTAACATGCAATGTTACGACTTAAGACCATTAATTTTTGTCAAAAAATACACATGAAAATATATTTGGCACATTTATAAATTTTACATACTAAAATACTTTATATATCTGGGATAATTCTGTAAGATGACTTGCCATTATTTTGCTGAGGGGAAAAAA
Source organism: Serinus canaria (assembly GCF_022539315.1). Lineage (NCBI taxonomy): Eukaryota > Metazoa > Chordata > Aves > Passeriformes > Fringillidae > Serinus > Serinus canaria. The sequence continues at coordinate 93,871,514 of NC_066316.1, forward strand.
ACCTTTCAGAACATGAAACGTGTCACATGTAATAAGATTTAGAAGTGATTAGGATTGGCCTGATGGCTGAGGCCAAAAAGGAACATGAATCTTCTTCCCTCCAAAAGGATGGGTTTGTCAGCAGAGCTCAGTATGAGCTCCGCTGACATTTTGTGGAGAGAATGGGAGGTAAATGAAGAGATTCCAGTGAGCAGTTATGGAACATGTTTATTTTATAGGTATTAGGGATCTTTTGGGATTTAGGGTTATTTTTTGGTATTACACATTTCTGTTTAAAGAGCGAAGTGTGCTGAAAGGCTGGTGAAAGACTGATAGTTAAAAATGTACTATCACAAATGAAGGACTGAGTATGCTAGCTGTGTTTAAATGTTCTGGAAGTTCATGGCCACTCTGTTGTAGCAGCTTTCAACCCCAGCATCCTAAAACCATATCCTTAAGAAAGGAGAGAGCAATAGGCCTTCTTGGTCCCCTCCCCTCCTGCCCAAGGAGGCAGGAGACCCATTCTGGCTCTGCCCAGGGCCCCCTGTTCCAGCTGTTATTGGTCATGCCAGTGCCCAGCTGTGTTCCCTCACCTCATGGCTGGATTTCTGGATCTGACTGGACTTTCTATAAAATGACATCGGTGTAGAAGAGGTAGTAGTACTTATGGCCTACTAAAGATTTCAGCAGAGCATGAATAATTATTTTTTTGTTAAGCAAACATTTAAAAAAAATAGTTAAACTAATTGATATACACAGAAAATTGTGAAACTTCACATAACACAGTTATATGGCTTGTGCACCTTTTTTAACAACATATTAACTTTTGTTAATATGTCTTCTGATTACTGAAATGTAGTTTCCTCCTCTGTTATATGGTGCTTTTATCACAGGGAATTGGTTAAATGAAAACTCTTAATCAGGAAGGAATCAACACCAAGTTATTCTAGCTGTGCAGGAGAATGTCCATGAATCTCATTTTTTGTCTCCTGGGAATGACTGCAGTCATCTTAAGTAATGAAAGTTTTGGGGTAAAGGACTGCCAGTGTAGGTCAAGAGAGTAGAACATGAGATTTTTTTAAGCTATTCAGCTGTTGTTATGGGGAGCTTGACAATGTGATTTACAGGAAATTTCAACGTAAATTAAAAGAAGATTAGCTGTGTAGAAGATATCTGTATTATAGTGTGAAAATGTACAGAGTAGTTCTGTGTATGTGTCAGTCTTGTATGACTAAAGCACAGAGCTTGGCACACTGTTCATAGGGGTGTGGGGCTGTTTGAAGAGAGCTATGGGAACCCTAACAAAAATTCAGTTCCACCACACACTGCTTTAGCAGATCTGGGACTTCCATGGAAGATATATGGATTATTTTGAGATTGCAATTAAGAGGTTCTTTAGGGACTGCTTATAGATAGGAAACCTCTTGTGTGTATGTGCTATTACTGTGAGGAGCTTGTATGAAACTTGGGGGTGCTTTTGTTACAGTGGACATTGACACCACTGGTTTGTGTTCTGGTTTGTATTCTTTTGTTTCTGAAGAGAACCTATTTATCTGGTGGTTTTTGCCATATTTCTAAAATCACTTTATCAAGCTCTATCCTGTTCTGTGGTACTGGGGCCTCCCTGTCACAGTTAATTTGGTATTTTCCCTTTACTGCAGGATGTCTAGCAGAGCCAAATGAGTGGGTTGGTTTGTTGTGCTTTCTATCAGAGCCATCTAGAGACTTGCTGAAAAGGGAACCGTTGTGTTAGAGGAGTTATTGACTACATTCATGTTCTTGTGTGTGTCTGTGCCTCTCCAAGTGTCATAGCATTGTTTCATTTCCACTGGAGATATTGCCTGCTTTGATTGCTAAGAAAACACCTACTTATCTTGTATAGCAGCAATTTTCCCTCAAAGATGCATGCAAACTTTTTAAAAAATAATATCCTTCAATTAAAAAAAAAAGAAAAAGTGGAAACACAGAGATTTTTTCAAGATATTCACAATGCAGTTTCTATTAATTCTGAGTTGTCCAAACTACTCAACATACAGCTGTTGCAAATTAACTTCCTTGTTAAGACAAAATGTTATGTGAGGCATTGAAGTAAATTGCAAATGGGTGAGATTAGGATCTTTTGCTGTCAAGAAAAATAAAATATAATATCAGAAATTACATGAAAGCCTGCTTTTCTCTTGCTGTTTTGAGAAAGATACAAAGAAGATAGATTATAGTAGTATCTGAGTTCTTAAGTGTACTTTGGATTTTTAACTTGTTTTCTTTGCTTTTCACTACTATTGATAAACGTGATTAGGTTTTTGGGGTTTTTGTGAACAAGCAAAAGGTGCTTTGTTGAGAACATGGTCTTTAACCACTAGAATGGCTAGCACCAAAAAGGAGAAATAGGGACTCATTTTTTATTATTCTTTGCACAGTGGAGAGCTAGACTAAACACTTGCATTGATTTGCTTTTGTTTACAGTTGCACATTTCTCTTCAGATGCATTCATTAGCTGTTCTCTCATCTGACTGATGTTTTAAAAATGCTTTCAATAAATTGCTCTGGGAAATTCTACCTAATTTATTGAGAGCATCATAATGCAGCAGTATACAAATCTACTTTTATTGTGAAGGCATGGGTAACCTGAAGAGGCTGTGGTGTCCTTCCTTCTTGGGGAACAGTCAAAAGCCCTGTGGATGTGGTCCTCAACAACTGGGTCTGTGTGGCCCTGCTCCAGCAGGGAGCTTGGACCAGGTGACCTCCACACATCCCTTCCGACCTCAGCCACTTTGTGATTCCATGATTCCATTCAGGCATCCCGTGGTTGCTCTGGGCTTGATTTAGACAAGCAAGTCAGCTAGGCAGCCCCCCAAACCAGGAAAAAATTGTTAAGTGTAAACTATTTGGGAGCAAGTGATAAGATCTAAGGAAAAATTAGGAGTTTATATTCTTAAATGATTTGACTTACATTGGCAGATGCATCCCCTTTCTCTCTTGAGTGGGACAGTAAACTGATAGAACAATATGCCACAAGACACATCTTGTCTCTTGAAGACCTTTGATATCAAGGTTCTCAGAGGCTAAACCCAGGTTTTAAATTTGTTTTTGGTATAGACATGAATGGAAGGAAATGAATGAACGAAATGAAGATATGTATTGTACCTGGATAAAGGACTTTGTACATTAAGTCTATTTTCTGATTGTCAGGTCTAATAAAAGATATTACATCTCTTGCCTCCTGTGTAGTTCAGTAGGTTTCAGGATCTCAACATAGATTCGTAACATTTCCTGTCAGTGAAGATATTTTCAGCTTTACAGATACCCTACATTTCTCTTGACCTACAACTGAGCTGTTCACTATCCTCTTGGAATCTCTGCTGGTCAGAATGACCCTGAGATATGCACAAGTCTCTTTTCCCAGCCTGGCGGTAGAAGAAGGAGTCAGGATTCCTCGACTGTAGTTTTCAAGGTTGTTTATTATTTCTTATCTATAGCATTCTTTCTCTGTCCTGCTGAGGTCCATTCAGCAGGTCAGACAGAGGCACGCTGACCACCCTCCAAGGCGGTGTTATCTTGTATACTAAAAACTACGTGCACATTATTTACAGTTATTTTCCAATACCTATCACCTATGTTAGACTGTGCATTCCTACCTTAAACCAATCCAAAAGTGCCACCATCACACAGAAGATGGAGGCTAGGAAGAAGGAGAAAGAAGGACAGAACAAGCCCAAATTCCTCCATCTTGGGTCCCCGAGCCCCCATTCTAATAACCCCAAAATTCTACTTTTCATCCTGTGATAAAATATTACTCTACTTAAACTCTCTTGACTTGTAATTCTTCATATAAAGGTGGCAATTTGCTCCTTGGGTCAAAATCAAAGTCAAAGGTGTCTTGGGCTCTGTGCCAAAGTCTCTGAGCCTTCTGGCAGGGCTCGAGCCATCCAGGACAGCCAGAGAGATGTCCTGGCTTCCAACACTATCCAAACTGGTCCAAGTCTACTGTGCTGCAAAGAACTTCAAATCAGCATTGATTATATACTTATGAAGACAAAAGTTCTTTAAAAAGCAATATATTCACAATGTTTTGCATGATCACCATCCATTTTTATAAAAAAATTAGGATGCTGCCTTATTATTTTAGTTGTCTAATAATCAGACTGGATAACAATAGAAATAGCAGTGCTGTATTTTTTCTTGTTGATCTTGTTTTTCAACCGTGTGTTGTTGAACAATGAAATAATTTATCAGTAAAGAACAATTGCTCCATTTTCAACATCCTTGTCTAGCCTCTGTTTCTATACTAGAAATCTTGTAAGACTGCATGTAGTGGGCAGTTGCCGTATTTGTTTCACAATGGATGTGTAATGGAATGAAAACAAATCACAGAGCTTTGTACCTGGATATTTCAAGATTACCTCACAACTGTTTCAATTGCCAGTGTTCAGGTCACATGTATCTTAAAAATTTTTTATAGTACTTTGTTTCTTTGTCTTGTAATTCCCTTCAGAGGAGAAAATACGAGATCTTTGAAATTAAATATGGTATCATCTTCATAAACTAAGCAATTCATATATTCTTCAGATGTTTAATTAAAATTAACCCCCCCCAAAACCCCAAACAATAACAAACAAAAACCTAGCCAGCCATACAAACAAACAAACAAACAACCCTCCTAGAAGAGCACAGTGCAAGGACAAGTATTAGAATAAAATCTGAAATGTTTTCATTAAATTACTGTTTTCTTTTTTTTTTCCCCAGGAAAGAGAACTTTCCCAAAATCTATGTTTTCACATTTTCTGCAAGGAATTTTTTATTTTGATGTATGTTCAGTTAAATGGCAAAAATCTTGGAAGATATGTACACCGTTTTTAAGCTTTCTTTGGACCATATTGAGGTGGAAGGTTTGTAGTGCAGCCTGCTGCTCAAAGCAGGGTGAGCTGTGAGATTAGACCAGGCTGCTCAGGGCTTTATCTGGCTTGATCTTGTGAATTTCCAAGGCTGGAGGCTGCACAACCTTTCTGGGCAACTTGCTTCACTGCATGGCTGTCCTTGGGGTGGAAAAGGTTTTCCTACATTCAGTCTGAATCTCTCATTTTAATTTGTGTCTGTCCCTTGTCCTACCACCATACATGACAGAAGGCCATGGCTTCATCTTGTTAAACTCCTCATAGGTGTTTGGAAGCTGTTTTTTAGATATACTCTTCAGCCTTTTCCAGAAAATGAGAATTTAGTATATATTTTTAATAAAGACTCATTATTACTTTATTGCTTATATTTTACTATTATTACTTTTACTTCCATAAATGTGTGCTGATAATACAAGTTCACTGCATTTTTAGAGTAATAATAATAGGAATACGAAATTAAAATGAAATAATTCTTCCATTTTCCCTAGATGAGTTTATTTAATACTTTTTCTTCTGTCTGCTATGTAAGACACAAACCCAGAAATTGCCTCCAGGTAATTTCTGTTTAAAAATTGACTGAGCTACGAAAGGGCATCACACCTTTGGCCAGGCAGCAAAATATGTCCTTACATAAGAAAACCAGGTCTTGGTTGACTTGCTAACCACATTGCAGCTTTAATGTCTCAAAAGACTAATGAGAAGCTGGTGGATTCTTCAAAAAACACAGTGTCCTGTTGGAATTATTCCTTGTCTAAAGCCAGTCCAAAGCAATTTATCTGTCAAGAATGAAGAGGCAACGTGCCTGCAACAACTGAAGCTAACTGCAACAGGTGAGTTTGAGAGGCAGAGAGTCACGGTCTGTGGCTGGAGTCAGAAGGTGTGGGATAAAGCAGAGGCTGTGGGACACAGCCATGCAATTAGCAGGTGGATAAAAAGTTGCTTCAACCAGCCTGGCTTTCCCAAATGTGTTGGCGAGCTCCCTGTGGGATACTGAGTTGATGCTCTCCCTGTTTCTGAAGAGGAAAACACATAATTTGTTTTTAATTAAATGCCACTAAAAGATGGAGACCCTCCAGAACTTATGTTATCATCCTAGCAGAAAATTAGGAGGGAAAAAGTATGGGATTTCAAAACATGAACTCTTGCATCTTTTTAAAGGTAAGCTGTAGTCTTTTTATACCCATCTCTTTGAAGACATGATTTTTAGCTACTATTTTCCATTGCATCTCATTTCTGTTCAAATTATCATAATGTATGAAATAATCAGCAGTGTATAATCACTGCAGAAAACTTTTTCTATGTCTGGAAATGTGTCAGGTTATGTTTCTCTACTGCCATGTGGATAGCACACCATGATCATTCCCACATTATGTAACATTTAGAATTGTTTTATACTGACAGGCAATGCAGGTTTCATTCCATAATTATCCTTTTTGTCAGTTTTTCTTTCTTGAGTGGTGTGGCACAAGGAAAATTTCTGTAGCCAGAAAAGGTCCAGATCTTTACTGTAACCAGTCTGGGAAATGGGAGATGTACCAATTACATATAACAGTTGTTATAGTTCGGAATGTAAAGACTGCCATAAAACTTATGTCTAATGCTCCTGCCTTACCAAAGTTGTCTCTGTATCTGTAGATGAAACTGCATTGGTAATAGAGATTACAAGTAGGAATAACAATTTTAAAATTAAGCAGTAAAATTATGATGGTTGCTGCTTCAACTTCTTTTTCCTTTTTCTCCTCATTAAGTGGAATTCAAATGTGAGAAAGACCGAGCACATATGACTGTGGAGCAGAAACAAATTCCACTTACAGGCTATGACATGTAACAGAAAAATGTTTGTGGGCAGCTACAATTAGCAAAAATATTACTCCATCAACCTAATGTCATATTAACCTTACAGAAGGACTGCCTTGAGGGAAATGAAGAATGTTGATTGGTGAGTGGCTCTCTTGATATTCCATGTTCCTTTGTGACACACTGACTGAGCACACTATTCTGATTCAGATGTTAATTTATGAAAATGGATAATACAATGTATCTGATTGCTTAATTATGCATCCTGGGGATTCATTCAGAACCCTTATAATACATCTTGATGACCTTTCAAAGGCAGAACTGGCAATTTGCAACTTTTATTGGGGTTTAATCAACTGGACAATACTTCTCACTTCTTTTTCTGATGAGGGAACTGACCCCTGTCTCTGGCACCTTTGTCATGCACTCGAATCACTGATCTCTAATGCAAAAAGAAGTCATTATTGTGTAGCACCAGTGAATCCAAGAGCAAACAGAGTCAGCCCACAGTGCTGTCTCCTTACTCTTTAATGCCTAACAGAGGCTAGGAAGGTTTGGTATTGAGGGGCTTGCAGTGTGCTGGCAAAAACGGGGTATGAAGGCCAAATGACATGAGCAGGGAGTACAGGAAGCTGTACATTGCACAGTGTAATAAATGGCATGGAGAAAGTGGATTTGTATTTCCCACTTGAACTGCTTCATTATAAAAAACAAGGTGTTTCTACTGGAAATTAAAGAATTCATTGAAAATTGAAGAAAGGGCTCTTTACTGCATCGACTGCAATTAATGTGCATAATTGATTGCCAAGAGTTGTGAATGAAGACAAAATATGACAGACTAAAAATCCAATCAATGTTTCATATGTATAATATGAACTTCTTGAGTTATAATTGTAAATATGGAGCTGTTAGAAAGTGTATGAATCCTTATGTCATCCTCTGGGGTGCAACAGCAAGTCTCTATACTTGAATCTAGGAGCAACCCTCCCTTGTGTTTAGTTAAGTACCACCTGCAGAGTTTTTTAATTTCTTTCAGAAAACCTGAGCCTCTCTATTAGTTTCAGTCTGTCACCAGGGGATTCCTAGCTAATTATGACTGACTTGTCAATTAATCATAGTAAGAAAGGTGACACTCTTGGCTGCCACTCCAAAACAGCAAAATAAATAACCCATGCAGAAATTACACATCCTGCTTCTCTTCTGTATTTTGGAACAGGGAAGCAAATCAATGCTCTTGAAATCCAAACATCTTTTACAGTTTCAATATTCCATTATGAAGAGTATATGTCATAGCAATAAGTAAAGATGAATATAAGAAGGGAAATAACTTCTGTTGGCCAATAGAGAGACTTACAATAATAATAGTCTGGTAGAATTTCAGTGTCTATATAACTCACTGCCAAGAATTAAAACTTCTGCAAACTGCCTTTTCCCTTTTTTTTGGATTTTTTTTTTCCTGGCATGGTAGAGCAGTTTATGGTTTAAAATTTTTTCTTTAAGCAGAAATATTAAGGGAAAAAAACCCCCACCTTTTCAGATCTGAAAGTGTAGGAGAGGTAATATTCCACCAAATGAGTTGACAGGACATATAGGAAGGGAACAAAAGCTTTTGAAGGCGTGGTGTTGATAGGCCAGTACATAGCTGTCTGTATCTGCAGAGAGTTGGCATAAAATGCATTTAAACACTCACAAAAAAATGTTTGGCTGCAGATAGTACTTTAAATTCTTGCCACCTTCTACACATGCTGTACAATGGACATGCTGCTCTATCAGGTATTGAGTGTGTCTGAGAGTTACTGGGCTGGGAAAAATGTAATCTTTGCAATAGTGGGTAGACAGGACAGCAGGACAGGGTTTTCTTTTTAAATAGCTTCAATTCACTTCTTTGATATTCTGTTGAGAGTAGTTCTGGGTTTATATTTTAAAGCCTTTATTGGCTACTAGATTTTATGAAATGTAAGGCAATTTTACTGTAGTAAATTACATGATGAAAAGTAAGTAAATGAGAAAATATGCATTTTTCTTTCTTTGGTTTTAATTACCTTTTGTGGACCATCTTCTCAAATGGAACTGGTGGTGGATAACTGTATGAAGGAAGATCTACATATCCTACATTTTGTTAAAAAAGACAGCTCACAACTGATTAAAGTTTAAAATGAAAAAGTATGTTTTCTTAATTAGTGATCTAATCTAAATGACTAAAGACACCAGCAGAGCATGCAAATGCACTTAGTCACAAAATATGCAAAATGCAAATACAGTCACAGACTGTAGTGGGGTGGAAGAGTGAGACTAGACACTGTTTCCCTCAAAGAAGAGAGATTAATAGCACCCACTGTCTCAAACATGTCTGGGATGGCTTTGTGCTGATTAGTCTGAGGCTAATCTGCTGCACCCAGCAGCTGAGTAGTCAGGATGACATTTTGGCCTAATTTATCAGTTACCTCTACAGTTGTTTCTTTTCAAGTTGGAAAGATTTTTATAGCACACCAGCTGTCTGAATAATAGGGAGCCATCAAGTCTTATGTTTACAACCATATTTTTCTGAAATATTTTGCATGACAGGTTTCATATTGTGACAATTAGACTGGGTCAGAGAAAAGAACATCAAGTAATGCCAGTGCTTGTAATGAAGAATGCTCTGACCTGATGGAAGCACCTTGATTGAACATGCCATGTTGTATTTCTTATGAGAGAGAAAGAGAAAAATTTTAAAAAGCCTATGAAATGCTGTCTCTTACCACAATTTTGAGCAAAAACCTCATGCTAGCTGTTTCTGAATAGTGTTTTGTTTTATATAAACTATGGCAGGCATGGAGATGGTTTCCTGAAGGGTGGCAGGTAATCACTCTCTGTGCTAAGGCTGCCCCATGCCAGAAGTGGTGCATGGGTCCCTCCTGTTCTGGGCCTTTTCCTGCTGTGTTCCTGACTTCTCATTAGAGCAGAGACTCACTCCTGTGCTGGGCATTCCCTGCTAATGGCATTGCCTAAAGTTTCTCTTGTCTTTTTAACACTTCCTATCAGGTGGTTTCCATTTACCAGGTTCACTGGGGGACTCTGGTGGCAAGATCCAAGATATGTACCTCAAATATTTCCAGTCTCACTTTCTGATGCAAAAAATGTTCTGGTTGGTAATTATTTTTCTTTATTGAAGGACAAAGCCTTTCTATCCAGCATCCAGATCTTCTCATAACAAACTGTAGTTAATTTTAGACATTGATTTAATCTCTAATCTCCAGCTCTCATAACTGCATCTTTAGAGTGACATTATGAGATTTAAAGTTTATGTTAAAAAAAGAGCAGATGTTTCGTGTATCTTTGCTTTCAGCTTATTGTGTCTAAAATGTCACTTCCTATTGAGCTCTGCCTTTCATCTTATGCATTTCTGTTGAGACAGATAAATTCCTAGGGTTACATGTTCTTTTGTTTTCTTCTTCACATATGGTTTTCTTGGAGTAGCTGATTCTGAACAGAGCCTGCTCCACAGTTTCTATGTTGTGGCAGTGGTATTACCCCATTTATGGCAACACCAAACAACAGTTAAGGATTTATTTTACCAGCCTGAGGTGGTGCTGTGGATCACTGCAGAGTATTTCACATTTCTATAAAAGGCCTTAAGTAAACAGACATTTTTAGATGGAACTTTGAAGAGTACTGTTTAGTCTTTTTGTGTCTTTATTTCTGCCATTCTAGTATTCCAGTGGGTTCCAAATCAAGATTTTCCTTTTGCAGAATTTTCATTTGCGAGGTGCAAATAAAAATATTTCGCTGTTTATCCCTTTGGTTTTTCATATCTCTGTGGATATGCATAGCACTTATATCAGCCATAAGTGCTGCAGCTGAACTTAAAGTCATTGCTGCTTGCTGTACTCTGTTCTTCATACCAGCCTTCACTGCTTTTAACAGTGCCTTCAATCTGCTCTTTTGGTTTGCTCTAGATTTTGCCTGAAGAGTTGCATTACAATTACTGTGAGATTACTGTGGCTTCTGCTGATACGTATTTGCTAGTGTGTACTTACATTTTAGGCAAGTGACTGAGCCTTGCATTAGTAGAGAGATGCCTGGGCTGTTTTGCTGTTCTTTCTGTCCTTTAGTAGGAGGCTTCAGGGCAGCTCACCATGTAGCAAACAGTGTTTGCTAACCTCCATTAATGATAATGATGATTCCCTTCAAAATACCTGATACTGAAAGGACATTTATTCTTCAAAAAAATGCTCTGCATGAAGTATGCAATGATCTACACTTTGCACACCTGCTGCTAATACAAACTTATTTAAATCAGTACATCTGCTGTATGTACAAATTATCTCATACTTTATTAGTTGTATTCCAAATCACTGACTTTGTAGATTGTTTGGGGTATTATGTCAAGGCCAAAGGCACAGTAGAATTGAGCTGTTTCTTCTGTTTCTTCTGCACATTCCCTAAGGCAAAGATTGCTAAATTGCAATATAGATCTTAAAACTTAACCTCAAATTTTTCAATAAGAAAACATAGAAGATGGTTTTGGCCAAATAAATTCTCCTAACTCTGTGCACTGATAGGTCAGATGTGCTGCAGGATTTTCTTAGATCATAAGTGATTCATAAGAAAGAGGTACCTGAAACAGGAAAGTGATGAAAGCTAAAATGTGCTGGCAATTCCTAACTCCATGTTGAAAATCATATTGCTAGTTTCCTAAAAACTAATCTTGGTCCCATTCTAATGCCTTATTTTGTGTGATTAAACAAAGAAGTGAGTATGAAGAAGTAGAGCCCAATGGAAGGACAACAAACAAACCAAAATCATTATGTTTTCAGCTTGGTTATTTTATAAGACAACTAATTTTATTTTCATATCAGAGACATGAGTGACTATTCTACTGCCAAAAAAAGGAGGGGAATTTTCGCTGGTTGCTTCTCTAGAATACAATTAAGAACTAGCCTATATAATCAAATCACATAGTATATATTCTTCTTTTTTTTTTTTTTTTTTTTTTTTTTTTTGTTACTAATTGAGTTACATTAAGCATAGCATTGAATGAACTTTCTTACAAAGATTTATTCTTTTCTTCAGGCAATGTTTCATTCTCCTCTCATGTGCACTTGAAAGCCTGTCATCTGAAATCATTCTGTGCTTCAGGTTCTAAGAATCAGATGAAAGTGGAGAATGCTTTCATAGCCCATAGATTTTAATCCTGCACAATTCTGACTCAGTTATTTTAAATGAAGAAGTCTTACAATTTCACTCTTAGAGAAGTTGCATAAATTTTTTATAAAGGAGTAAAGGAGAACAAAATTAGTTTTCTATTTTTTTTTCTTTCTTTTTTTTTTGTGAACAAGGTAAGTGGTTGCCTTTGCAGAATGAATGTTTCCAGGAGATGAAGCCTCTGTGCAGTGAACTTCAAAGCAATGCTGACTGTATTTATTTATGTCTGTAAGAACAGTCATCTTCACAAACATCCCACCATGTAGCATCATTAAATTGATAGTTTCTACTAAAAAGTAGCCAGCTGAATGCCACTGTAGGAGACTGTATAAAACAGAATGTGTTTTCATAATTATCTAGGAGACATGGAGCAAGGAGCTCACACAGTCACTGTGCCACACTGCTGGACTGTCACTGGTTGCTCAGTGTAACAAATGGAGCTGATTGCTCTGCACAGCAGTGGATAAGCAAAGTTCTGCATTTCATCACTTACTGTAATACTGAAGGAAGCTCAGTAACATGCAAAAATGGAATTTGCCAGCACCTGCTGCAGGTATCCTTACTATTTCCTTTGTGTCTCCAAACTTCAGATTTTTATGTATTTACTTAATTTTAGTTCTGGATTAAGTTGGATGCCTTTTCTACATATGTCATATTCTGCTGGAAAGCTTTTGGCATATGGAATTTCAGTAACAATGTGAAGGTCAGCACAATAAGGAACTCATGAAGAAGTAAATGCCAAGTTGTAAAAATATTAATAAGGAAAAATGCTGGGTTGCAAACATAAAAATCCTCCTGAGTTTAAGAATTGTCTCATCAAGTAAGAAAAACCCTACAGGACAATAGGACAGTGTAGAAATTCCTTCTAACTTGATGTTGAATAAAAAGATTGTGATGCAGGCCAAAAAACCCTTGAAATATTTCACAGAATATCTATGACATCTTTTTAATGTTGATGGTTTGAACTCATTAAGGTGGGCAATAGGGAATTCTGAACACAAGGGCATCAGAGAGTATTGCTGTGACAATAGAGAGTGATGGAATATTTACTATTAACCACTTAAAAGAGATTCAGAGGTATTGGAATTAATTTTACTGTTAATCTTGCTGTTTAAAAAGGAAGAAAAAAGCCACAATAAAATCAAACCTTTTAAAATAAAATAGTGAAATGGTAATAATTTAATAAAATTCCTGAATTTTTCTTGCTTTATTATTATCAGACACCTTTTTGGGATTACCTAAAAACATTTTTCCAGTATTTGTTCAAAATGACCTTTCAGAAGGTTACAAGGCAAAAGCTGTAGTGAAAGATAAAGAATTTAATTCCTTCTAAAGAGACACTCTGAAGAGTTTGTCTTTCAGAGTACAAAACAGTAAATTTGAAATGGATTGTATAAGGGCAGCTAGAGAAATTGTATCAGCTTCTGTGATAGAGCTGACTCTGATATTGAACAAGGTTTAGTGGGAAACCAGAGCTGCATTAGAAACAAAGCCAGTAATATATTGATAGATAAGTGATAAAAGAGTTTCCTGACTAGAATGCATTACATAAAGGAACTCAAACTGTAATATTTTAGTGGTATGAGATACAAAGTGAATAGATTAATATTAAGGGTAAACTAAACAGAAGATGAACATGTCATCTAAAGGATTAATTTATGAATTTCATTACCCATCTAAAATGCAGTATTTTGAGAAGAAACTGAGATTATCTGAAATATTAAAATGGAATGGGGTTGAGACTGGTATCTTTTGCTTATCTAACTACAATTATTTCATAAAAAGTTCATTTCAAGGCCAAATGCTCTATTTAAAAAGAATTTCTCAGTGTTAAACTTGACAGCGTTTAATAATTGGTATCATGTTTTATTTTTACTGTATAGGTATTTCTATTATCATATCCTCAAATCAACAAGCCTTTGTCTCATCTAGAATGGTTAAGTTAATGTTATTTTTTTATAAAGCAGCTTTTGGTCTTATATTTAGGCTTGAAATTCTACCAGTTTAATTTTTATGTTATATCATATATATATAACTCAACAATCATGCTGTGTTTCATTATATAAAAGAAACTTTTATTGCAGCTTGTGCCAGCTGATTAAAATCGCATTAGGTGATGTCCAGACAAAGCTTATTGCTTTATCTCTTGATTTCAATATCTATAAACAGTGCTATGATCAATGAAGTGCCTATTTCATAGTATCATCCTCACACCCTACTAAACCCTTTCTCTAGTGGCATATGACCTTTTTGCTATGTGCATTTGGGACAGACAAATGGGGTGGGGCACAGATCCCAATATACTTCATAGAAATATCTGATTAGCAAGTGTGATGATGGCCTCATTCCCCTTCATGGGGACGTTTCAATTTGGCAGGAAATTTTCAGTGAGGGAAATTTGCTGTCTCTACCACATGCAGCAAAAGCAGGCTGGGTGCACAGATGCTTATTCTGCAAGGCATTTCCCTTAGACTTGCAATAGTCAATAACAGTTTAAAAAAACACACAAAGAAAGAAAAAGAAAGGGAGTAAAAGAAAAAAGATCAAACTTCTGCTTTTTTTTTTTTTGTTTATTAATGAATAAGGAACACAGCAGAGCTTGTGTGAATACAAATGGCTATGGTCAGCTTCTTTTTGTAACTGCGTTTTTCATCATATCTGTCATTTTTTCATAAAGCACCTTGCAGTTTAATAATCTGCACTGTTGGGATTGTGAGATACAAATAAGTACACAGGGTATAAAAGGATCATTCAAACATTTTATCTCAAGGTTGACTGATTGCATTTTGGGAAGTCCTTTATGATGTGGTGAAATTAAATTGAAGTATATTTTCTGTAACTTGTGGCTCTTGCTGTTGATTTGCCGTGTGTGGGAAAGGCTCTGTGTGTGTTCTACTAAGATATGATCACATTACTTATAGTTCTTGATCATTGCTAATGATTCCTGCTATTTGTTCACTTTCATATAAGAAAAATGTATTAATTAATCCATGCCCTAAGTAAATCTAAGTGTATCACCTTTAATGTGTTCAGATCCACTTTGCTAGGGATCTTGTGCTGTCTGCTCCACCAGGCACTGGGCAGAAATACTTAAGCTTTTGTGTTGGCTTGTCCTTGGTTTTGGGAAATTTAACTCTCCTACATTGCAGAACCCCAAACTTGTAGATGGAAATTATATTTTACCTAGGTCACAGGATGCTTATGTGGAGCTTTGAAGCTCTAATATTCCAGTAAAGTTTTACAGACTCTATTCTTATGTTTCTTACTTAAGAACTTACTTCCATTCTTACTATTTGGAAAGAGTTTGATAGTTGGAGTTGCTGAGCAATACAGGCAGGCTTATTGACCAGCTGTGTCACTGAGGATGGAGTAATCTTGGGGTAATCTTTTTATAAGTACAGAAGATCTATAAGGCCTGTATTGAACTTTTTCCTTCCTTTTAGTTTTACATTATGTATAGGAGATGGTTCTGGGAAAGTTCCTGTCACTTTTATTAAGATAGATCATCTGGTATTCTGCAGAGGAGGGGTTTACAATTTACCTTTGTGCATAGAAAAGAGCACTCTTTTTATTTTGCCCAAGAGTTTAAGTGTAATGTGCAATAATAAAAAAAACCAAAACCAGAAAACAGCATAGTGTCTAGGAAAGTTTCAGCAAATAGCTTTTTAGATCAAATAGTAGATCTGAAAACAAGATGGTGCTAGTAAGTCTCTGTTCCCTCCTTTTCACAGGGCTCCTAAAATCTAATTTATGCAGGTGAAATTTCAGTTTTAGCTGTGATTTGCCAATATACTTCAGTAAGCCATAGCCACTATGTCCAATCTGCTGTACTCTGGGCATATGACCCCTATCCATACATGAAGAAAACTTTTAATCTTATGGTCATTAATCTCCTTGAATTTACTAGCCTGGGATGTGGAGCTGATCTTCAAGTCTGTCATAGCTTTACCATTTTGCAAATGCTTTTAGAGACTTTGAGGTCTGTAAAGCTAAAGCAGGAGGGGTGGAACAAATAACTGATTCTGGAACTGAATTTATCCAGCTGACAGTAAAAGGACTGGATTGTGACCCCCTTGTGTTTTTTTTTTTATTAGGTGGTTTTCTAATGTGACTCTTTGGTGCAGAGGTAACAGACTGGAATCCATTTAGATTAAAGATACCTAGAAGCCAGTGTCTTGCATCCAGGGCAAATAACATAAAGCCTGTCATGAAAAAAGCTTACTCACAAAGACTATTCACACTCACCAGCTAATGGATATTAATTAATAACTGACCTAGCCCTGGAGATTACATCACATTGTGGTCCTGACAGTGCTCTTACTACTGCCTGTTCAGGATTGATACCATTTTAATATTTGCTTCTGTCCTTACTGACTACTCCCATTAGTATGGATGATCTTGTTGGGCTGTCTCTGTAGTTACTTTTGAAGGAGGGTCTTCTCCCTGTGTGCAGAGTTGCTGCAGGGGGTTTCTGTGCTCTGTTACCCTTCAGGTACAGTTAATTTCTCATTGCCATCTGTAGAGGAAGCCTGGAAAGATTTAACCTCATCAGGATCAAATGAATCTTCGTGAAAACCTTCACCACTCACCTTAGGCATTAGAAAGAGTGGTCTTTTCTTTTAAGTATGTAGAAGGTGGCTTTGGATTTCAAGTGGAAAAAGTACCTAATGTGTAACCAGGACTTTGGCTTTTGTGTTCCTGGGTCTCAAAACAAATCAAACACATTCTTGGGTTTGGGCTTTTTCTTAATATGAAGACATGTTTTTTTGTGGCTCATCCTTAGACCCACCAAGTTCTCCTGTTGTCAGGCTTCTTATATACTCAAAGCCTCACATTTTTTAGACTACCTGTTAGAGATGAATGTCCAGTTTTTGGTCATGGACCTTAATTTAATTGTGTGGAAGGTACACTCCAAATTCCTGCCTAAGGGAGAGCAGATTTAGAAATTATTTGCTTTCTTACCAATACAGAAAAGATCATATAGAGATTAGAAAAACTGTGTTTTTAATTGCATATTGAAATTCTGTTCTCTGATTCCT
This sequence comes from Serinus canaria, assembly GCF_022539315.1. Classification (NCBI taxonomy): domain Eukaryota; kingdom Metazoa; phylum Chordata; class Aves; order Passeriformes; family Fringillidae; genus Serinus; species Serinus canaria. The sequence goes on from NC_066316.1 coordinate 93,888,408, forward strand.
TTGTTATGTCCTTAGGTGTGTCTCAGTTTACCCATTTTAGTTGATTTTGTTTGTGCCAGATGAGTTTCTCAACTCTAGATCTTTTGTTTATCTTACAAACTCTGGGACAGCAAACTGCAGCAAATTTTAATTCTAAGGTTCTTGGGATCTTTTTTCTTGTTGAGAGTAAAAAAAAATAGTGGATAACTGGTGGGAATGAGAAGTAAAGTTTTTGACCTCATAAGAAACAATATTACTCTATAGATTAAAGATAATTTAATATACTTGATTCTTACATGGACTTGGCTGTGCAGTGTGTGAACTGATTACAGCATTGCTTAAGACATGAGATAACAAGGTGAGGTATAACATGCTGAATAGAGATTTTTTTTTGCTAAAGCAGTACTGTTTACCAAATCATTGGCAAAATCTTATCACACTAAAACAGACATAGGCTCCTTACGTTTAGTTTTGAGAGGCTGCTAAAATCCAATATGTGTACAGCACCTTTAAATGGTATTGAAACAGTCTGTCTACAGAAAAGATAAGTAGCATTGAACATTAGTGTCTTCCACACACCTTCATTTTCTGAAAAAACTTGGGGTTTACTAGGAAAAAACCCAGTTTTTCTTTATCGTTTTTGTCATGCAAAGGGATACAATTTGTAGAATCCCTGAAACCCTTAGCATTCCTGTGAATTCCCAATTTATTTTAAACTTTTAGTAACTCCCTATTGCTTCAGTTTAGTTTTGGAAATCAACAGTGGTATAAATTATTATTTTAGATGCATAGTAAACAGTTCCAGACCCATGTTCCCTTTCTGGAACCAGTTACTGTGATCTTGACCACAACTGGCAAAAAACTTAACGCTAAGATCTTCCCAAACTGGTCTGCTTTAGGAAAAGCATTGCCAGCAGGTAAAAGCAGGTGATTCTTCCTGCCTGCTCAGCACAGGTGAGGCCCATGTGGAGTGGTGGGTGTAGTCCTTGGCCCACCAGTATAACAGACACGAACATACTGGAACAAGCCCAGCAAAGGGCCAAGAAGATGATGGAGAGGTGGGTGCATCTTACATTCAGGAGAGCTGAGACTTTTCATCTTGGAGAAGAGAAGGCTTGGGAGGATATTGGGAAGTAAAGGTGAAGTAGCCAGACTCCTCTTAGGGGTGTTCCCAGTGGCAGGACCTGCAGCAATAAGGAAAAATTGAAGCAGGAAATTCTGTGTACGTGTAGGAAATAAGCTGTTACAGTGAGTTTAGTCAAACACTGGAACAGGTTACACAGAGAGGTTGTGGGATCTTCTTCATTAGAGATGCTCTAAACAGGTCTGGACACAGCCCTGACCAAGGTACTTGAACTGTCCCTGCTCTAAGTCAAGTGGTAAAAGTAGATGATATCCAGAGGTGCCTTTCCACCTCAACAGTTCTATGAAAACAGAGCAGCTTCCAGATTTCCTAGAGAGAAATGCCTCAGGTCTGAGATAATGCCTGAATCTCACCCAGGAATATATTGGCAAAAGGTATTTGACCTGAGACAAATCACAGCTGGGCTCATTCTAATCAGGAGAAATGTTGAAAAGAAATACAGAAAATGTGCAGATTTCTTTGTGATAATAAAACCTTTCAGGCATTTGACAACGTATCAGAGAATCAGAATGGGTTTAGTTGGAAGGGACATTACAGATCACCTAGCTCCAACCCACCTGCCATGGACAGGGACACCCTCCACTAAGACCAAGGCTCAGAGCTTCATCCCAGCCGTCCTTAAACCCTTCCAGGGATGGGGTATCCACAACTTCTCTGGGCAACCTGTTCCAGTGTCTCACCAGATTCACATTAAAGATCTTTTTCCTGATATTGAATCTAACTCTACTCTCTTTCAGTTTCCAGGGCATTCCCCTTGTTCTATCACTACATGCTCTTGTAAAAAGTTGCTCTTCGTTTCTAGTAGACTCCTTTCAGGTACTAGAAATTAGGTCACCCCTAAGCCTTCTCTTTTCCAACCTGAACAAAATTAAACCAATCTAACTGCTACTTTATCTGCCTCATGTGAGATTGATATATTTTTTAAAATTTTTCTTCTCTTTTAATATGAGAAGTTAACGATTTGCAGTACACAGCAAATGAGGATTTTACTTAACAAATTTCTTGCTGATATGTGGTCCTAGTAAAATTCTCAAGCACTTTTGATCTCTTTCTGTGCCACTTGGTAACCATAGGTTTTGGCCTTTAGTACAGCTATAGATGCACTGCAGTGTTTTGACATGTTATGTAAGAATTCTTGGGGACTCATGAAATAAAGATTGTGGGAAATGTAAGTGCAATCAAAATTAGGTGTTTAGATGCATTGACAACAAAGATACAAACCTTCTAAACTAGTCAGTTTCATGACATCATTAAGAGAAAGACCTTCTGCATGCTTTCCTCTGTTATTATCAGATTTTTGGGAGTGTTGTTGTTTCATTTCTGTATAATGCTAATGCATATTGGGTGACGTCAGTAAAATATAAAATATTGTCCTCTCCCATCTGAAGAGGAAAACCAAAAAACACATCCCAGGTGTTTATTTTAGGCCCATATGCACATTGAAGAAAGAAGAGCAAAAGGGCCACATGAGCTGTGCCCTAGGACAACCTGCTCTCTCACCAAAATAACCCAAACAAACCACAAACCCGCTGGGAGATGAAGTCCTAATCATCAGTACAGCTTCCCAAAAATGTCTCTTAGGAAGTAGATGCCTCAGGATACTAGGAATGAAAAATCTCTCCTTAATCTGGAGAGATTGCTGGAGCAGCTCTCCTATGAAGACAGGCTGAGAGAGTTGAAGAAGAGAAGGCTCCAGGGAAGCCTCATTACTCAAGATTTAAAAAGGGCTTATAAGAAAGATGAAGAGCAACTTTTGGCATGGGCCTTTAATGACAGGACAAGAGGGAGCGGCTTTGAACTGAGAGTAAGTTTAAATTATATGTTAGGAAGAAATTCTTTCCTGCAAGGGTGGTGAGGCACTGGAACAGGTCACACTACCTTCCCTGATCAATAAATAGGATTTTCAAGTCCCACTGTTTGGTGTCTGTCTGTTCATTTTTGTAACTGAGAAGCACGAGGAGAAATTTGTCCCTACTTGTGCTACTTTTTTCCAGACTAAACCGATAGTCTGGCCTTCAAACACCATTGCTCTTCAAAACACCATTAAAAATAGAGTGGTATCTTGGTTTATGATTTCAATCTAATTTTCAATCTGTATGAAGGCCTGAACATACGTGTACATTTTGCCCTTTTTGTATATGTTTTATCTGATTCATCACAGAATAATATTCTCTGATTCCTGTTGTTGTGCTGTGGCTAATAAAAATAATCTGAAGGAATCATTACTTGAATTTTTTAAAGCACAGAAAGGGTCAATCTTGTTTATTTGGTTTTTATATGTTTTTTGTTGTTTGTTTATAAAACCATGGGCACAATAATATAACTGAGGAAACTGAAATCACAGCACAATAGTTTTCCTATGACATAGTAGGAATATATTTAAAATGCCAGACATATTTATATTTGCATACTCTAACACAGTATTTCTCTCTAAGGGATACTTCAGTACAGAGTGCTAAACATTGAGTATTTTAACCACATCCTCTCTGCTTCAAATAATGGGCAACTATAATGTCTGGTTCAAGTCACAACACATTGTCAATATTTTATGGGTTTTTTAGGTAATAATTGTATTAATGTTGTATCTTAAAGTTAATTCTTAGATAACTCTGGTCTTCTTTGATCTTCAGTGTTTGCATGTGTGTGCTTTTTCTTCTTATGGAATAAGGGATAGCAATTTGAACAAATTGATGTTATAATACTTTTCAGAAGTCAGCATAATTTTAAAAATAATTTATGAACAGTAGTTTTTTACATATAAATAATAATGTGGAATTTAAATTATGGCTATCAGAACAAAATACATAATGTCTTGATGAGCTTGGATAGGGTAAATCGCTGGGATATAATGCAGTAAAGAAAATAATAATTATAGCAAAGGAAGCAGCCAGAGGAGCTGGCAGAATTTATCTTGGTGTGAGTCGTTAAGGAAATGAATAGTTTTTTGCAGATTATGTCAGAAACTTGGGGAAGCTGCTACATCTGGATGGCCTGGGAAGATATGCAGCCCCACAGCTTTCACCATCATGACTTCAGAGAGAGAAGCTGCCCCTGCCCTTTTGACTGCCACCTGCATTTCTGTCACCTCAAGATGTGGGTGTTGTGGTGGGTTTGCATGGTGCCAGGCCTGAGAGCAAGCAGAGGGGCAGGCAGTGCAGAATGCTCTACCTGCTTTGCAAGTTGAACTGAAAGCTGGAGTACTCCAACCATGTCATGTCACTGCCATGGTTTCACCCCAGCCAGCAGCCCAGCCCCACAGAGCCTCTCACTCACCCCCACACCAGCAGCGTTGGGGGAGAGCTGGAAAGGTAAAAGCCAGAAAACTCATGGGTTTGAATAAGGACAGTTTAGCAGGGAGAGCAAAAGCCATGCACAAGAGCAAAGCAAAGAATAAATTCTGAAGGGCGGGCAGGTGTTCAGCCATGACCAGGAGAGCAGGGTCCTGCATGTGCAGCAGCTCCTTGGGTGGACAGACACTTGCAACACAGGTCACAGCATCTGTCACTGCTGAGATGGCCACGATTCACAGAGTATCACCATGCAATACCAGAAGGCTTCAACCCAAACACAGTAACACCATACCATCTCAGAAGGCTCCAAGTCCCTGCCATTCTTGTTCTTTAGCCCAACCTTTTATACCCCTCCTGTTCATGCATTGCCCCTATGTGCCCTCTGTTCCCTTCTGTGACTGGTCAGTGCACCTGGGCACTCCATGCCTCATTGCTTTCAATATTGCTTCATTGCTTTCAATGCTGCTCACCTGCTTTTCACAGCTGTAGCTCATTGGGGGGTGAGGCTTGGCCACAGCCCCACTCCCAATTAGCACAAATTGTGTGCCTACAAAACACCATCACTAAATATTCTGCACCCTATCCTGCTCTGCCCCCACTGCTCTTTCTTCCTTCTTCCCTGCACTTGATGTACTAAGTATGATGTTCTGGAATTTCCTTCACGTTACCTGTCTGGCTCTGTCTCCTCCCAGCTTCTCACCCCCAAGTTCCTCACCAGCGTGGCAGTACAAAAAAGAGGAAAGGCCTTGGCTCTGTGCAAGCCCTGCTCAGCAATAACAAAAACATCTCTGTAGTATCAGGCCTGTGTTCAGCACAAATCTAAAACACAGCCCCATACCAGCCACTGGGAAGACAACTAATTCTACCTCAGCCCAAACCAGTACAGTCACCCACTGCAAAAGCATTTGATATCTCCTCTTCTGTCTTTTTACAGACACTTTTCTGGTCCTTCACAGTATGCATGGGCATTTTCATGCCACGCTAATTTTCCTTGCCAAATTCATAGGATTGCTGAATAAAGCCCTCTAAGAGAATCTGGCTGCAGCCTTCACTATAGGGCACTAATATTTCCACATAATGATGAAGTGGATCCTGTTTGTGTGATTCAAATAGTAATGTTGAAATTGAGGAGGCACATGAAGTGTCTCCTTATCATTAAGGAAAATTGATGAGACAAAATGCTCTATTTAGAGAAGAGAAAGGCTACAATTACTCTTCTTTCTATTCACTCCTTCTGTTCTATTCATACTTTCTCCCTTTTTCCTCCTTTCTCATTTCTTCAGTCACTGACTTTTCCCATTTTTAATTAGTAGCTAGCAGCAGAGATTTCAGAGACAACATTAAAAGGAAGTTATCAGGCTGTGTTTTATGCTGCACAAACAGAGGAAACTGCAGGATGAAATATGGTCCCAGGAGAAAGTTACTGCTGGAAAGGCAGGTTTGTCTCAAGACTGCCATACTCAGAAGCAGAATTTCTTTTGGATTGCAGACATACAAAAGCATTTCCCTGCTACTAAGACAGTAAGCATAAGAGATGGGAAACAATATAAAACCACTTGTGCTGATCCTTTTGTTTTTCTTTTGAAGCAGATTTCTTTCTCACTCTAATAGAATTTATATACTGGGTCACATTTGCCTGGCATTTTCTAGTATCCTAGATCAATCAGACTAAAGAACTCATTCCCTGAGAGCAGCAGCCAAACTAAAAAAGGCTAGCATCATACTTGGCTGACACCAACTTCGGGGGAAAAAAAAAGAAAACTTTAGGCTAGGAGGTGTCTCAAAATATCTGTTGCTATGTAATATAATACAATACAATGCATACTTTTGTGCATACCGACTTCTATATATGCTAAGTATTTTGTTAGAAAATTTCAAAGGCTTTTCTAGAATCTTTTCTGTCTAAGCCTAAGATCTTGCACTCAACTCTGCAAGTCTTATAAGAAAAGAAGATTCAAAGTCATAAAAATACCTTTGGCCAGCAGGACCTTTATGGCCACCACTCATGGCATCAGTGTTTTTCAGGATAACTTTGCTGTATAATACACAATACTGCCTTCCCTGCAGTTCAGGCAGTTGCTGCTGTCTGCTTTGCATTTCCATACAGGATTATTCTTATTTATCTCTTAGATTTTTGATTCCTAAGAAAGTAGACTTTATTTTTATTGAAATAATTTAAAGTAAAAACTTAGGATTCAGACTTGTGCTGAACTTAACTTTTCTATTTTTCTCTCAGCAGTTAAGTATACATCTGTCCTAAAGGCAGGAAATTACACTTATCTTGGTGCTGAATTTTTAAATACTTCCTTAAAAGGTATTCATCAAATATGCTTTTATTTCATAAAAACAGATAAATAGCAAAGAACCTAAATAAAATTCTGTCTTAGGCTGTGTTTTCTTGAGGACTTTGTTACCTTGCAAGTATAAGCTGAAAAAGCCTTCTTCCTTGCTCTTTTTTGCTAATTTATTAACTCCAGACTGCATATGAAGTCATAAAGATAGCTTGCAGCTAGGAGGCATAGGAAAGAGGGATTATTGCATGGGTACTTTGGGTAAAAAATTCCTTAGATTGAAAGTTATGTTCTCTGAGATAATAATCACCAAAAACAGACAAGGAGGTAGGGCTACAATTCTGTCTAAGAGACAAACTTTAAGATCCTGAATGTGAATATTGTGGGATACAAGTATTAATACCTTAACTAATTAGCACCTTTCAGATGTTAGTCTGACTTTGGCATTCAACAGACTCCACAGGCAGTGGCAGGAAACTTGTCAGGACATCTCAGTCACTCTCTTTGATCTGACTGCAGTATTCTCATGTTTTGCTACAGCTTCAAGACTGATGCTTACTGTGTAGTCAGGGCCAGGAGCTGGACTGAATGACCCTGATGGGTCCTTTCCAACTCAGCATATTCTGTGATTTTCTTGACTGAGAACTGTTTCTGTGCAATGAGCTAAGCACACTCCAACCCATGCTCAGGTCAAATCTTTATGACTGTCCATCTTGTCTATATAGAAGCTACATTTGTGTTTGTCTTTAGTATGAGCTTCAAAGCATGCCAGGTCAAGAAGGATGCTCAGGTAAGCCCATGGCTTTCCTATGGCCCTGGGCACATGCAGTACAGGTGGACCAAGCATGTTGGTGTTGATAGCACTCATGTTGAACCAACACAGCCTGTGCAGCACCTTGCAATGCTCACAAAACATGGCAGTGCAACACAACATAAGCAGAAAGCTGCTCCCCTAGGCCTGAACTGTTAAGTATTATCTCACTTGAAATATGAGAACTGAGTCTGCTGAGGTGGCTGCTGACTAGTGTGAAGCAGTTATGCATCTTTTCCCATCTCTTGTAGAAAAGCACCCTGAGGATATAAAGATTTGCAAAAGCTTTTCTGTCCAGTCATCTATGAGCTAATTTTTTAATGTTGCTAGAGCTGTCTTTTTCCATCTCTGCATCTACTTGTTTGGTTTATCTTAATAGAGAGTGGTACTTTGAGTTATATTAAATTTTCAGTAGCCTATTCTAGCCTCTTGTTCTATTTCTGCCCTTGTAATTTATCATAAGTGAGTAGCTTGCTGTCTTGAGATTTCCATTACTTGAAATGTTTTCCATTACTTGAAATGTTTTGTTTGACTCCTTTCCCCCTTTTTTGATGTGCTCTGCTAGCATTGATGGCTAAGGCAGCTTTTGAAAGAGAACTGTCCCCATTATCTGCCACATGCTACGTTTTCCTTTTACTCTTGTTGTTTTCAAAGCAACTATGTCATAGATATTTGGATTCCTTCCAAGGTAGCCCTGGCACAAGCATATTTTAAAATCCCTGTGGATTGTTTTTATTAATTTCGGTGCCCATAATTTAGCCATCTGTGGGGAAGAGTGGAAGGGAGACTGCCATTAAAGTTTTCAAGTTGGTGAGGGGGAAATTTGGCTTTAACTGAATCATATATTGCAATTACCAGTATCCACCAGGTTGTCAGTGGTCACTAAGCTCAGTAATCAGTGTAATAATCCTTTCTGCTGCTGTTACTGCTGTTGGGAGTTACTGACATATTTTTGTGAGCTCCTGAATATTGTACTGCCAGCTTACTTGCAGTCAAGAGATCACAGCACTCTCAACTTGAGGAATTGCCAAAAGTTTGCTACAAAGGCTAAGTTTTATTGGAGGCAAGCACAGTTCCAAAACACTTCACCTACCAGGAAGGGATATGAGTTAAATGATATGAACTGATGGAAAGGTGTTTGCCAAAACACAGGGATATCACTTACCCTGTACTGGTCATTGTCAGACTTTTATCCTTAGTTGTGATATGGTAAAAAGCACAGAACATGTCTCTCACATGCCAGCTGTATCTTCTTTTTCTTACTGTCCTATCCTGTATGTCCCCTTTCATTCCAATGTCATTCTGTCCAATGTCATTCTGCACTTACTACAATGTTCCTTTTCCACCACTGCAGTAAGATTGCACATATGAGTTAATGCCTTAACATAAGCCTTTGTGTTGCTGGTATTCTGGTGAACCCTATATTTGGCAGCCACACAACATATTTCCCCATCAGACATGTGGTTCCATCAAACATGGAGAAAATAAAACCTTATTTCTTATTGATTTGTCTTGCATTAACCTCATGAACTTTCTGTTATCCAGCAAAGTGTGAAATCATTTTGTAACATCTCCCTCACGCAGGATTCTGATAGGGTGTTTTTCCTTTGCACAAAATCTGTAAAGAATTCTAACTTCCTGCCAGTCACACAGTAATGTAAGGGCAGGAATGAGTGGGAATTAAAAGTTTCGGATGTATGTGTGCTGGGGGAAATAGGGAGGATAGAAAGGCTGTGCATTCCTAAAGGCTGTTTTGCAATTAATTTGCAATTAGCTTGATTAGGGAAAAAGGATATCTAGAGGCCTTATGGACCCCAGAAGATCTGACTGAAATGTACTTAGATCAGTATCAGTTGGAAGATACAGGTCTTGATAAGAGCTGAGCCAGGGTATTTCAGGACTTGTGTGTGTCATGTGCATATGAGTAAGTCTGTACTTAAATTGTAAATGAACACAAGGGAATCAGGCTGACAGTTTCTGTCTAAAATAGGGCAACTGCCATTATATTACAAGCAAACCAAAGAGTCTCCTGAAATATCTACCTGATTTTGAAAGTTATTCCTGGGGAATTCAGAAGTCTGCACAGAAATAAGGAGAGAAACCAGCTGAAGGAAGAAAAGCAAAGAAAATAATCTGAGATGAAAGCATCCATCCCCCTTTTTACAACTTTTGTCACAGAAAAGGTGACTGGGAGTTCACAGAAAAAGCATGAAACTCCTTACAGTGTTGTTAAAGACATGTTCCAGGTGATTAGTGCTGTCTATCATGAGTTTATTTCTTGCATCTCTTGAAATATGAATAATCTTGGGAAAAATCTACACCAGAAGGTGTATTCATTTCTACCCAGAACTATACTTTGCCAGACATTTGGATTCTTGATGTGGAAGAAAATAAGAATTGACCACTTAGGTACTTCTTTTAAGGGTGAAATATATCTTCAAAAATCCCAAACCTCCTAAATTGTGAAAAGTGGAGGGAGAAAGTGCCCTAAAAGATCCTCTTACTGTCTGTTTCTATAATTACTCTATCAGTTTCTTCTTTTGGTTTGGCTTGTTTCAAGCTCTGCTGCCAAGAAGGCTGTGTGTGTGAACTTGCTCTTATTATTAGCACAGTGAGGAAGAGGTTGACAGGTTCTCTTCTCTCGCCTGAAGCTGCTACCTCCTCAGCCTGGCTGATGCTCCCTCTGTAATTTTTTCTTGCCATATTTTCTTGTTTCCCGTGGTTTTTACTTCTTTACTACATGACAGTCACATAGATGAAAAGCAGCCAAAGGAAAAGAGTAAAAAATCCAATTCAATCAGTAACCATAAATAATACACCTTCAAGAAAGTATAATTAAATTGGTGAGAAATCCAGCATACAAGAGACTACTAAAAGGTTTGGGAGTATTTTATCAAAATCAGTAGTGAAGATCAAGTCATGTGATCATGAAGGCAGAAAATAAAAACAAAATAAGGACTTGTTCAAAAGGGGCTTTTTTCTGTTACAGTGCACAGTGTGATGACTTCGGCTCTCAAGCCACCCAAGTTCCCAAATTTGTTTAGGAAAAAATAGGAACTACTATTACAGTATCTGACAAATACAGAAATTACAATCAATGGTAATTGGCATACATAGTGAGTTATGAATATAAGGAATAAAAAGATATTGGAATCTAAATATAGCAGGAACAACTTCCTGTAAGTTACCATTGTGAAGGCAATAGCAATGTCAAAGTATAATTTTAATATAGTTAAACTCTATCTGTAATGAAAGAAATGCCAGTACCACTCAAGGAAACCCTAAGATTTGAACAGCCAAACAATGATGCGAAACAGTAGTATTTAATAAAATTTTATTTCCAGATTTTTAAAAGGTGGGATATATTCATGTATCTGAATAACAAAGTGCTCTCCAGTCCACTGGTTTAAAAGCTCATAAGAGAGCAATAATAGAAGCAATATTTGAGATCTAAAACCCAAGATTGCTTTGTCGAAGCCTTTTAAGATTCAGTAGATGCTCTTTTTAAACCTGAGAGTCCTGGTGAACACCAGCTTTAAAGTGAACCAATAGTGTTCCCTGGAAAAGAAGAGGGCCAAGAGCATCTTTGGGTGTCTTTGACTATTGGCAAGAGCTGAACAGGAGGGTTGAAGGCATCCATCCCTCAAAAGGCTAAAGGAAGATCCAGCAGCTGCCTGTAGCTGTTTATTGGGATGTGACAGAGAAGGTGCACCCAGACTTCTCAGTGCTACACAGAGAAGAATGGGAGGTTCAGCACAGGGAGTTCCAGTGCAGTGTAAGGAAAAAATTATTTCTGTGATAGTGGTCAAACATTGAAAAGTTGTCTGGACAGGGAGTGGGATGTCCATCCTTGAAGTTACATAGAACTGAACGTGGCTCTGAACGTGTTCTTACGAGGACTTCATTGGGCAAAGGAGCTTTGGATGTTCCTTCAAACTGGTGTGATTCCATGCTTCAGTGGTTAAAAGATACTAATTAAAAAAAAATTATGAAAGGTGTTCTAAAATTTACATATTGGTTGGTTAGCCACACAGGAATCCCAGGCAAAAAGTAATAGCTGTGAACTGATACGATGAACCAGCAGCAAATTATGTGAGTGTCAGAAACAATGAAGGCTTGAAAACCAAGCCTTGAAGACCTGTGAGACCTGATGTCTAATAAAAGTAGGGCTCATGGGTGCTTTAAAATGTCTTATTTTCTTTTTTTACCATTTTAAAAAACTCCAGAAACAGGAAATCTTTGAAATCTCTTCCACCTGGTCAAATATGTTTGAAATTGCTGGTCAGCTCATGGTTCCTGATGAGATCGATCAACAAGAAAGTGAATGCAGAGACAGTGTCTTATTTTTGTAGGAAGCCAGGCTGAAAGTAAAAGCACCAAAAATATAATTAGGACCAGGCAGCTTAATATTATAGAAAGAGGTCTTGTCCAGGAAACATGGTTTCATTCATTCATATCATTAGAACTGGGATTCATAAAACTAAAAGCAAATAATAAAAGTATTTAGGTGCTTTATTAGTCGTTCATAACACCTTGATTTCCAAAAATATGATTATGAATTATCAGTGAAGAGATTTTTAAAGGGATTAAGAACTGCCTTGTTGAAAAGAACTGGAAAACAAGCTGTCAGTGGGGAGTCACAGTGGCAGAGAAGCTCAGCTAGTGGGGTTCTTTAGTATTAACTTGTTCCAGTCAATGACTGAAGTTGAATATAAAATCACTGATAACAAACAGGCAGTTCAAATAAAAGCAGGGGATTTTGCCATTAGGAAGTTTAGTTACAAACTAAGGGAAGCAGCAATGTTCTAATTCCATGATGACTTCAAATTAAAGGAAAAAAAGATGCTGCTAGGATGTTTTTTTGCTAAGGCTGTTGACTTATTTCAGCTAAGGTGAGTGAGTAGCACCTTTTAATCTTTTCTCTCCTTGAAATCAGATAGTTTAATGGTTCTTTCCATTTTGGAAACCCTAGTCATTGAAAACAGCGACAGAAAAATGTCATTGATGGGACCAAAGAGAGAAAAACTGAAAGAGAAAAAATCATTAAGGAAAAAAAGAAAACCTGTGATTAAACTCAAGATAACTATTGTCTAATTTTGCGTTATTAAAACAAATATTCTTAAAAATCATCTTCAGCTAGGACTGGACTTGTTGGATATTAGTAAAAGGTTCTTGACCCAGGGGGTGTTTGGGCACTGGAACAGGCTCCCCAGGGAAGTGGTCACAGCACCAAGCCTGCCAGAGCTCAAGAAGTGTTTGGGCAGTGCTCTGAAGCTCATGGTGTGTCCTGTGCAGGGCAGGGAGCTGGACCTGATGATCCTTGTGTGTCTCTTCCAATTCAGCTGATTCTGTGTGAAAAATGCAGTCAAAAACTCAATCTTATTCTTAGATTTGGCTTTCAAAGACAGAAGATTCAAGCAGCCAGGAAATCCCATCCTAATGTTATTTACACTAGTGTGATGCAGTAGCTCAGGCTTTCAGTAGATTCCTGACAAATGTTTCAAGGGCTTCCAGTAGCAAACAAAGTTGTTAAGGTACCTTTCAAAATAGAATGACTGGAAAAATTTCTGTTCCTACGGCTGTCTGGCAACACACATAGCCTTCCCACACCCCCTCTCCCTTCTTTCCTAGAAGTCCTAAAAAAGTCAAGCAGTGAAAATAGAAATGTGTTCTTTGTATTGTGTGACAGGGGTTCCAAACAGGAGCAGACACTGAAAACTCTGCGTACAGATTAGAAGCTTATTGCTCCTCTGTGCACACTTACTGCCATTAGTAGCTTCACACACTTGTACATGTATTATTTTCAGAAAGAACAGTGTTGAAAGTTTAAAGAACTTTCTCACTATTGCAGTCTTGTTTTGTTCATTGCAATACTAATTGTAAGTCCGGTTAAGCTTTTTCCAGCTGCTTCACTTCCTATTTGTTGGTAGGAATCCAGTTTCCTTCTTTGAAAAAATACTATGAAATCCTAAACATTTATTGAACCTTGTGTGATGCTTTTTTACTTATTAAAATCTGTGTTTCATCTTAGACTAATTCTATATCCAGTGTTCAGTAGCTATCCTCACACACATGCTTGTTCTTATGTCCAAGGGTCCAGAGTACCAACCTGCTCTGAGAGAGCCTGGTCAGCCTGCCCATCAAACTGGGGCCATGGAGCTGAAGTGTCTGAAACTACACATCCTGTATGGAGACAGTGGCAGAGCTTCCTATATCTCTGTGAACCCTGGTGTCTCCTCTATTGTTTTTCTAAAGTTTTGTGCCTTCTCTTTTATCTTCTCTTGCTATCCAACCTTGTATGCTAGCAGTATATGTGCTTCTCTTTCTCCTGAGTCTTGCAATGTCTTGCCAAATTATGCTGTGGACCAGGTGCCAACTGCATATTTTTTTGCAAGCATAATCCCCATCTGAAGCTTGCACTTCTGTAAACCTCATAAGAAATCTTGAGTTTTTACTGTGCACTTATTTGAGCTGTTATGCTTTTCTTTTAGGGATATTGAATGGACTCTGTAAGAACTTCTTTGTGTGTTCCAGTGAAAATGGATGAAAGAAAAATGAGCTTAAACAAAAACTATCACCAAGAGCAATTTTACCTTTTTATTTATTTGTGTGTAGAGAAGTATACATGGAACTTTTTGAGGTTGCAGTCTGCTTTCACTGTAATTAAGTCTTAATTGTACAAGATATTTGATCTCTGTCAGAATCCTACCAGAAAGGTGTCACTCCTCCAGTTTTGCTGTGGCCAGTTTTCTAAATCTAACCACTTGGATCCAGAGATAGGATCCCATTCTCTCCTGGGGCATACCTTCATATAGTCTCTCCACTCACACTCCTCTTTCCAGTTTCTGATTCCTGGCTGAGCAGTGATTCTCTCCATTAAATCCTCCAGTCTGTTCATACCAGGAAAGATGCTCCCACTTCCTCCAGGTTCAGTGGGACTTACAAGTACAAGCAATGAGCTGATATATGTAAGGGAAGTGTTACAAAACCTCTCTGCCAAGCCTGCATTTCTGTGGGAATGGCTGTGTCTTGGTCTATTTTGCACCACACTCAGAATTGTCAGTGTTTAGTACGTAATATCTTTCAAAAATACTTGAAGCTGTATGCAAAAAAGCAGTGCTAGAGCAAAGTATCTCAGAGCTTTCTTGTGGGTCTGTGAAGTGAAATGGTTGATATTGAAAACCCAATGACCATTCTATATACATCTCATGGCCCTCTTGCACTTACACACTTAAATATACCTAACTTTAATTTGGAGTGTCTTTTCTACAAATAGAATGCAGAATATCAGGAGTTTATTCCATTTTCTGGCAGTGCAAATATTTTTTCATAAACATAGATGAAATCCCTTTTCTCAAGCAGCATTTTTTCTGATTAACCACTTCCCTGAGTTGCTTTAAAATCATTGCTGGAAGATCATTTTCAGTTTCATCTGTTGAGATAGGACTGATTGAGTCTGAGTAGAAAGCTTCAGGCTGTGATCTTTGCTAGGAGGTTTAACATGGAATTCATTGACATGAGTAAATAAGGAACAAAAAAAGAAGGAAGGATGCTTGTAGCACAAATGAGCCATAAACTCAAATAAACCAAATGTAAATGCTAAAGGTGTGGTCAGGACCTTTACCTGACTACAGTATTCACAAGCCAAGTAAACAATAATCAGGTGTTTGGTACCTGGAATAGAGATATGTGTTTTATAAAAGGTGAGTTGTAGAGGCCAACCTTCAGACTCAAACCACTGGATTCCAAAATTTTAGAATGTTAGTGCTTTAAAAGTTATCTGTATAACCTGAGGACTCTATGCAGAGTTATGTCTGTGGCTAAAGAGGCCAAAAGATCCTGGTAAATGAGGAAAAAAACTTCCAAAGGAAACTATCTCAAATTATTGCATCTTCCTTCTATCACTTCTTTACCTGTGTTCTTTGCCTTTAACATTTGTCATTATTCATGTCATCAAGCCTTCTACTTCCACATTTCCCATTTCACATACTTTTCTATTAAGTTTTGACAATAATATTTTAGTTGTTATGGAACATTTATTTCTGTACAGTATTCTCCAATTCCATAGTTCAGCTCTAAGTGTATTCATCATTACTTGTATCAAGCCTCTTGTCCATCATTTTGGTGACTTTGAGGTGCACAGCAGTATGTTATTTGGGGAGAAGCTGCAATCCCATCTATTAAAAAAAATGTACATTCTGTACACATTTTTGTCTTTTCACTAAATTACTTGGTGTCCACATTCTCAAATCTTCTCAACTTTAACTACAGGAATCAAATTCTCTTTCCTGGACCTTGTTACCTAGTTAAACACCAAGTATTTACCTTTCAGATTGCTCTAGCTAATACATTTCTGCTATAGGAATTCTTAAGCATCTCCATCTCTATGTGTCACTAGTAGAAGCATTAGGAAATATTTCTTTCCCATTACACTTACAAGAGATCAGGGTTCTCAGACTCCTGCCATGTCTTTCACAAGCAGTACTCCGTAAGAATTTTAAATGCTGAATTGTATTTCATCTTTTCAATTGAAATGATGCTCCATTTGTTCAAATGCTGCATATGCAAGCAGTCATGGTGTGAGCTGTCACATGGTGTGAGCTGCCACCCCTGCTGTAGTGAGACATGTGAGTAGAGCTAAGCCCAGCTGTATTGTCCTTCTTTCCCTCGACAGCACTCAGATAATACCTGAAATGATCAGTCAACAGTGCTGAAAGTCCCTTGGAAATGTAATCCCTCTAGTTATGCTGCCTTCAGGAGCTTCAGAACAGGTCCTTGGTGCCACAAGATGACACAGGAGGATCTCTTCTTACTGGCTAACTATATAGTAAGTAACCATGCAAAAATTCAAAGTTACCAAAGTTACCAAATGGCATAAAACCACAATTTCAGCAGAAGACAAATGAGAATGGCAACACTTCAGAAATGACAGCACGTCAGAAAGAAGGTCTGGAGTCACGATGTAAAGTTCACTGAAAAGACCAACATGATGTTTAAGACTGATCAAACAATAAAACAAAAAGTTTGGAGTTCTTAGGAAAAGATGAGGCAACAATTCAAATATGCTAGGCCACTATTTAGCTGATGACATGCCTGTTAAATGCTATTCTAGCCTCAAAATGGATACAATAGAATTTAAAAAGTCTTAGAGAAGATGAAGTGAATTATGAGAGGAGATTGGGAGGTAAACTAAGTAGAACTTGGAAAAGAGACAGCTGAATGGGAAAAAATAAGTGTTAATTGTCATGACAGCTATGAAGAAGATAAAATTTCCCTTTTTTCCTTAGAAATAAGCAGAGGGAAAACAAGACCTTGCAAGGCAGTATTTTAGCTACACAAACCCCAATAATTTTCTGTAATTTTTAATAGTGGAACTCACCTGTAGAGGAATGTGGCATGGAAAAATGTATGGAAATATTCTCATAGTCTCTCCCTGAGAATCCACTGTGATCAATGCTGAAAACATGGTACAGGGCTGAAAAAATAATTGTTTTATTGTTTGCTTTGTTAGTGATATTTCAAAGCACAGACACAGCGTGTTAAAAGACCACAGGCTTAAAAAGACCACAACTTCTAAGCTATTAAAAAGAATACAGTGAGGAAATTGTGCCTCTCCCTTTGCTTCCTGGAGTAACTGGATCACAAATTAGCTCACAGTAGATGCCAGTCCTGTTGAAGTAAAAAAAGCAGCTGATAGAATGTTTGTGCAGATACAAATGATGAGAAAGCATCTCTTTCCTGTGTTGTTTTCAATGTCTTGTCAAAAGCTAGAAAGTAATAATCACAGGGTCTCTTCTGATGGCCTTGCTCGTGCTTTACTTACTGATTATAGCTGACCAAGAGCTGAAAGGGGGTGGACATTGCAAAAGTAAGGATGACAGCCCCCTAAGGGGAAAGAAGAACTTAAAGTGAACTAAATGAGAGAGACTGCATGCACAAGGGGTGCCTGGCAGCAGGGCAGCAGGGAACAAAAGCACTCAGGGTGTGGATCAATACTCTCTTTAGAAATGTATAGAGAAACATCCAGCTTTCCTCCAGGCTCACAACTGCACTGCATTGCTGATGACATGAGCAGCTGCTTTCCTCAGGCATTGGTACTTTTGGCAATATTAGAGAACTTTTGGGGTGCACTTCATTTGTATTTTCTCTGCCACTGGATGCACTGTTTTCTTTTTTTCTGCCAGAAGTTCACAGTTCTTATTTAATTCTCATTCTGAGCACAACAACTGAGTTGCTAATGTGTGGAAAAGCATTGCCCAGAATTAATATGATTGTGTTCATACCATCCCCTACCATCTTCTTGTCAGCCCTTATACACTTAAGCTATACTTTTCCTGGACTGACCTTTTTTGCTAATTGGGCAGGAGAGCACAGAGAAATATCTAGGTGCTAGGATAATGCCTTACTGTGGTAAGGAGGGAAAAAAGTTTTAGTCTTCTATAAGAAGTATAATTTCTTGGAGAGGAGGTATAGCCAAGACCCTCTTGCAACAATATAGTTTCTGCTTTTGAGTCCAATTTAGACTCTTTTAAGGAATTTATATATTTTTCTATCAAAACATTGATTGAGGAGATTTTTTTTTTCTGTGCTAAAATATTGTCTATTGTTATTTTGGGTTGATTTAAACACTGGCAGCTTAAACTGTGTTAGTGGTTACATTCCTTTATGAAGATTGTAATTGCTGGACTAGACCAGGACTAGTAGGGTGATTCCATTCCCACTGATGATCTGCAGCAAATCCTGCAGAAAAACATGCCAGAAACCCCAGTCTGCAGATGTAAAGTGGTCTTCATTCTAAATCCTTTTAAATCAGACTTTGGTTTAGATCTTGAAATGTAGGATTTCATAATCTCTCCTTCTTTTTATAATCTTTATTTTAAATTCTTCTCCTGTGCAGCATCAACTCCACTTTGTGGCCTATTCCAATGCACAGCTATGTCTTTCCCAAGATTCCTGCAGATCAATAAGGTTCAGAATCAGGACACGTTGCCTGTTTGTGTGATTCTCAGTACAGGATGGCACGCACCAATTCAAATCAATGATTTCTGAGGGAGCTATAGTTCATGCTGGGTGTGCCTCTGCTGGAGGTGTTTTGATGCTTGTTCAGGAGTTGTGTGTCCCTGCCAGGAGTCTGTACTGCTGAAGCAAGGTTTTCTGCCCAATATGTTTTATAAAATTGAGGGAGCTTAATGCATCACTGTACTTTGCTGTGGGGTGAGCAAATAGGACATGGTTGTACTAAGGAAAAGGCAATGTTTATCCCTCTCTGGCCCCAGAGAGAACTCAGGGCAACTCACACCACCAACCAACAGCCAAACTGACCAGGAGGGGTTTGCTTCTGCCCCACAGCTTGCAGTTATCTGTGGCAGAGGAACACAAGGCTGCTGCTGCAGAAGCCAGGGACGGCTTTTGTTAGCCATAAGTATTTTCGAGGGGGCCCAGCAGGGTATGTTGCAGTCACCTTTTAGCTTCATGTAAAAAAGCCCCACATCCATGCCTTATGCATCTGTGTAAAATGTTAGCAGCACTTGTAAGAGCAGAGCTCTGGAATGTGTTTCAGCATTGCAGCCAATTAGTCAAGCAGGAAAATCACATAACCTTTACATTCCTGCTTCCTATCCAACACCCAGGAAAAGTGGAATCACAGTTACAACTAGTTTCTGGAGTCAGTCTGTTTAATTAATGCCACTTTTCTTGTCAGTATTTCTAATGCAAAGAAAATCCAATAAAAAACATAAAGCAAAGTAAGGGGTCTTAGCAACTTTCTGAAAGGATTTCCTGCCAAAACATGGGTAAAGAGCAAGTCACAGGAGACCTATAGCTCTCAGGCACAACTCAGGTTCAAAGAGATCAGCATGACACCTTGTGCTACTCAGCTCTTCTCATAGCTGCCTGCCAACTTTATTCATGTGTTTACAAAGTACACTTTGCTTTGTGTAGACCTGAGTATGAAATTCTAAATTTTAATGCAGCTTGTGTTTTTGATTATCAGCATTAGTTGCCAAAGAAACAACTTGGGCATTGCATAATCCTGTTTCTTTCAGCAACTAAGATCAGACAGGGTATGATTAGAACCACAGATCAAAATATAGTACACAGAAAGAACTGAACAGGGTGCTTTCACTCTATGAGCAGTGATTTCTGTCACAGAGATTTTTTTTTCAAAATAATTCATATCTCATTCCTTATGACATATGGCAAATATCATGACAATCTAAGTAAATGCCTGGATTTTAGAAGACATACAGCAGCTATACAATGTAAGTACAGCAGAAATATTGCTGTAGCACTCTTAATCTGACTGTATATTTACAGGCATCTCTCCTTGTCATGGGTAAATAAGAGGTATAAACTTTTCAAAAAGCAGGGTCATCACAATGTTTATTTGCCTTGTTTAAAGTAGAGGTACTAAAGAGAGACAAGAGAGTCAGGAAAGAATAGAATATTATATAAGATTAGCTAAAGAGAAGAAATAGGTATTATTCCTGTGGAACTCTATTGTCATTGTTACAAGAGTAAGTGTTCTTCTAGAAGCTTATGCTTATACTTCACCAGAGATGATTCCTGCCTGTTTCAAATAGTAGCATACATTATAGTCCTATTTGTCTTTATACTGACATCAACTGTAGCATTCCTCTGAGACATAGAAATGTAGAAGGATCTGGGACACTTGAGTTTTCTCGTGTCTATTGAACTGGCTGCATTTGTTCAAGTCTGACATGATGAAAAATGTTAGTAAAAAGAGAGTTCTTGCCTTGAATGACTATTATCCAACAGAATAAGAAGCTGTTTGATAACCCTGCTTCTGTTGGGAACAAAAGCAAAATAGAATCAGATCTTTGTGATCAGATACTCTTAGATTTTTTAAAAAAAATTTTCTGCTGATTGAAGACTTCACTGGGTCTTTTTTCTACTTTTTAAAATAAATATAGTGGACACCTAAATGGATAATGTTGCTTAAAATCCTGGATTTATGGTCAGTGCACTCTCCATTAGGGTACTTAAGGTAAAATTCAAGGCAGAATACGGACCTGTCCAGCCAAATTTAGGTGTTCTCTGTTTCTGTGCTCCAAAAGATAGGCAAAGCTGGGTATGAAGCATATAGATAATTGATTCTATTCAGAAATATTAACTTTTCTCCAAATGCAGGGAAGGAGGATTGACTTATAACCAGAAAGATAAGGATCTCAGACTGGTTCTAGTATCCTACCTAGAAAAGCTCTTGGTGTTTTCATGGCAAGTATGAACATTGCATAGTGCCACCCAAAGTATTTGTCACTGGTTCACTCACAATCCTAACAGCAGAAGTTTTCTGACTATAGCAGAGCCACAAGGTAAGTCTTTCATTGGCATCACATTCATTTAGAAAAATCATGATGAATATTGAATTAGAAACTAGAGCAAGAGCTTTTATTCTTGTTCTTCCACCTTCTCAGTTGCAGGAACAATTTATGGCTCATTTAATATTACCCTTATTTGATTAAACTGCAGCCTTTCTTGACCTAACAGCATTTAAGGCACCAAGTTAGAATATTGAATATCAGTGGCTGTGCTGGATGTGATTTGAGACTTCTCTAAATATTAGACATAGGTTTCTTTTCCATTTAGGGGCACAATGAAATAGCCATGACATGGAAATTTTTTCATACTGTTGAAATGTGATTGCTTGAACTACAAGGTGACCTTAAACATGATGAAAAAACCATTTGTCTTTGTGAATGTTTAAGGGACAAAGAGTAGAATTTAAAATAAAAATATTTATATAAAAATAAAAATTCTCAACACTAAAGTAAAACATTTATTATTAACACTAGAGTAAAACATTTATTAAACTGCAAGTTGAGATTAGACTACTGTTAAAAATTTTCACATGGTTTATATTGTCAGAGAGGTTTCTCATTCCAGTACTCACCATTTCCTTCCATTATTGGCATATTGGTTTAGAACTGCCATAGTTCAGATATGATTTTGTCTAAACTTCTGAAATAAAAAATTTTTGTACTTTTCCAACTCTGTCATCAGCTAAAAATCATCCTTGTCTACAAAAAAGAATGGACTCTGTTTGTCATGTTTTTGTCACAGACAACAAGCAAGACAATGCATAAAAACCAATAAGGGAGATTATGATGAGAGGAATTGTAAATCAGGGTACTGAGAAAGACAAGGTTCTCCTATGCTTCCAGGAACACAAGGTATTTTCAAAGCTGAGCTCCTGCCTGCCGCCCTCAAACACTGGTTCCCAAGTATTTAAAGTCTCTGGAGTACTTGTTTATTTCTCCTGGCACTCATTTTATCTTCACTTGCTCACTCTTGTTCTTTCCAATGTTCAAAATAAACTCAGCAATACAAATCATTGTAACAAAGTTATGCACAAAGCAAAAGAATTGACAATCCAATGCTTTGGGCATCATTTTCCATTTATTTCAACAGTTTCTGTTCAGTGTCAGAATAGTTTGGGGAAAAGGGGATGCACAATACAGCCTTGATTGTAGGAGATGTATCCATAACCAAGAGATGGAATTGTCTTTATCCAAGCTGTTATTTATTGTGTGGATTTTTGTGTCTCTAAAAAAATGATGAATTATTCAAGAAAGCATGGCATGCAACAGTTCAAAACAGTGTTGTGAATTTAAAGTTGAAAATAGTACTAAAATAAAATATCACCTCCCTCCTTATTCCTCATTCTTCAGATATGTTTAGACCAAAATAAAATTGCTTTTAGGTTTTTTTCAGGAGGATTTTTGTGATGAACTCTAGGTTAAGAAGAAGGGCAATAAATGGCAAGTTCTCCCAACCCCAGACACTCATGGGAGTACCTTGATATTATTTAATAGATCCTCTCAACTCCACTGACATTAAGAGGAGCATGGTATTCCCCTCCACACCCCTCTGACAATTGGCCCCTTTTTTCCCATAATGCCTATAGGATAGAGCCTGGTACTTACCTGTTATTTTCTTCATGATTAGCCTTTAATTTTTTCTGCACTGATCTGTTCAAATGTCTAAACACAAATGGAGATCCTCTTTCTATTTGTAATTTAGCTACACAAATGCAATCTGATGGAAATTTCATTTTCTGCAGTGAGTATGTAAGTTTAATAAGAGAGTTTTGTGCTTTTTCTTTCAAAGCTGTGAAAATACACTATCTGAGGATGCAGTATGAATATGTAAAAAATGGATAAAAGTTACAAAAAGCTCCATTGTGTTAACACACACAGCCAGGAACCACTGTTTATAAGTTCACTTTTCATTAAAAAACCCTTAAGGCAAATTTGTTTTTATCAGACATAGGAGGGTTTGTTTGTTTGGTTGGTTGGTTGGTTGGTTTAGGTTTTTTTGTGTGGATATTTTTTGCACTTTTTGTGGCAGTATTAAATGTAAAGACAGGTTTTGTGTTTAATTGTAAATGATCTTTGTTATGCAAACAAAAAAGACAACTTAAAAGCATAGAAGACTTCAGGTAGATAAGCTCTTACTTATTTTCTTAGAAATTTTGCAGCTTCATTGTAACTCTTGAATTCTTTCAGCTTGTGATACAGAATCTGTACCTGTCAGAAACAAAATAATTTCATGCTGCAGTGTTTTGTTATGGTTTTTCTCTCCAGTGGAAGTCCCTGTGTTTATTTGATGCACTGTAGGGAGAGTGTGAAGGGATGCAGCTGCTATTTGTATTCTGAAGGTTTGATTAGGTGCAGTTTGTAACTCTAATGATTGATACCTCTGGAGGAGTTGAAAATCGTGACAGTTCACCTCAGTTACCTTACAACTTCTGCTTTTTGAGGCACTTTCATGCAAGGTTCCTCTGGGATCTCTGGAATGTTCTGTATTGATCAGCCTTCAGTCATCCATTCAGTGAATCAAAATAATAAAAAATGGGCTGCAGCTTTGGAACCTTACCCATCTTTGGAAAACAGAGATTTTTTTCTGTCCTTCCAGTCATGTAGCTGCAATGACCTCTGAAGGAACCATTACTGCCTCCACAGCAGTGGCTTGTTTGGATTAGCTGCAATTTTTTGGATGGTGTCTTCAGGCAGAACAGGTGGATCAACTGACTTGATACTGCACTTGGTCTCTGCTAAGGAAGGCAGATGGGGAGGTTTGACTCTAGAAATCACAGGAGAGGGCATTTATTCATTTGACTGTAGTAGCAGAGGGGTAATATAACATCAGGTATCCCTGACTTTCCCAGTTTCTCTAAAACCTATTAAATGTCTGAAGTTTTTTATGGTATCAGAAGTTAAATCCACACATTGGGATGAAAGTCTGCAACATTTTATTTGTTCTTATTACAACACATGGTTAAAAACTCTGAAATCCTTCACTAAAAGCAAGTACAAAAGTAAAAGAAACAGGAATAATTGAAAAAGTGCTGGAAGCAGTGCTTTAAAAAAAACCTAACAAACAAAACAGTAAACAGCAGGGACTAGAACAAATAGTCCTGTGGTAACAGAAGAAATTATATAATGACTTTCAGGGAGTAGAAAACTCTAGGATGTATTTAGAATTTAATAATGTTGTTGTATTAACTGGGTCTTTATAGAGTACATATTCATGCACTTGTGCAGAACAGAAATGCATTCAATCCTATGTCTTTATTTTAATGGTTTTATTAAAAAAAAAAACCACAACATTGAAGTCACTGCAAGCAAAAAAGCAATTTAAAGGAGTAGGTTCTACATACAGCTTCAGCTGGTTTTGCAGCAGAATTTTTGATTAATTTCCTCTTTTACTCTGAAGGAAATATTTGATTTATTCTATTCATGTCCTACCAATTGAATCCAACCAGAATCTGTAAGGAGCAGTGAAATATTCTGTGTATATGTAATTGGATGAGTCTGGCAAACCTCCCCCTTCAAATAATGGTCATGTTAAATATTGAGAAAGATAAACTTTCCACTTTCATCTTTTGCTTTCCACAGTTTGTAATTTCCTAACATGCAGCCAGCATGAACAGAAAAAATGCACTGCAGGTATTTATCTTTGCTCTTCTCAAGTTCATGTTGGAAAGTTTTGATGAAAAATGTTATGCTTCCATGGATACCTCTGCAAAAAAAACCAAACCAAAGCAAAAGCAAAAACAAAGCAAAAAAACATGTTACAAATATTCTTTAAACCCTTTCCTTATTGCCTTTAGTCATAAAATATCCCCAGATGGCAGACCATTCCTCATACCTGTACTCCTTAAATCACTGTTTCTGTTTCAAATCATTGATGTTTTCCAAATCATTGTTTCTGTTTTCATGCTCTTTATGGCAGTAACACCCATTCACATCTCTATCTTTTGCTTTCCTGCTGATATTTTCAATTCTATTTTTTGCGGGATCCTCTCCTCCTTCTACTCTGTGATTATGAAAGAATCAGTAGTAATGCAGATAAAATATGTTCCATATCAAAGTTTCCAGTTAAATGGAGTGTGTCTTCAAGATAAAAATGGGATGTTACTCATGTTACATTGAAAGGATCTACCAGTTTTGTCCTCTTCAGTTGCTAAAATATTCTTTTGATGTTTAACTTCCTAATTAACACAGTGCATTATATTTTATAGGTTAAAATATTTCAGTTAGAATATTTTAAACACAAAGCATCAGTTCAATCAAATATATTGATACATGTAAACATTTTCTGGGAGATTCTAGCTGTAACTTTTCTTCTCTGTAGTTATTGAGACCTTTCTAATTTTACCTGAAATAAAATGTGCTAGAATATCATAGCAGGTGGGTGGAAAACTTCAGGAAACTTCCAAAGAAAGCCTTAGATACTGCTTACTTTTTTCCTGTGTTCTAAGCATTTTCTCCTGTTGATTAAATATTTTATATTCACATAAATACTTGTAAAGAAAAGCAGAAATGAAAAGCTGAAGTAACCAGCCTCTGAATTCTAAGGTTATGAAAAAAGTGTTACCAGTGCAAACCAAACTATTAAAAGCCTTTATTTCAGGGGCTTACTTGCAGTATTCTTGGTAAGATATAATACATTTGGTTCTCCTTTTCTGTCTTGTTTCCAACTGTCTACTTCATAATTCCTTAGGCAAATGCTACTGGCCTGATGAATAAATGACTAAAGGGCTTTGACATGACATGGTTCAGCAATCCTTGTGATTAAACTGCTATTACAGGTATTTTATGAACATACATATTTAATTTTTAATATTTAAATCCTCAGAAGAATTCCCAAAACATTATAGATAAGGAACTCTGTTCAGGTGCTGGTTCATGCAAGTGGACAATATGTGAAAAGGTTTTAGCTATGCAGAAGTCTAACTGTTTCCATAAATTTTCTTGCTGGTGTTCAAACCTTTCACACTAGGGAAGGGAGAAATGATGACTGAATAAGAAAAGTCTTCCAAAACTGGGTCTTTTTATTCTGAATTGAGGTTAACTTATCTGACTGTCTTCCAGTTTAGGTACTACAGGACAAGAGGCTGATGTACAATGAACAGTTCATGTGTTTCTCAAACACAAATCTCAAAATACAGAATAGAAATTCCTTTGCAAAATGTTAACAGCTCACTCATTGATCTAGATTTGTATGAAAGAAATAAAGTGGTTAAGCTAAGTCCTCATTCTTTTAGTTACCCAGTGGAAACCATATTAAACCCACAGTCTTGTTACTTTGGTACAGTTAAACTTGGCTAAATGTTATCAGGTTCTTCTTCAAAAAATTTAAGTAATTTTAAAAGTTTAAGTAATTTGATAAAGCTGAAATTACCTTTCCTTTATATTCAATCTTCTTCTGATCTCCAGATTTCTAGAAAATCCGTAGGAAACACATTCATGAAGTATACAACACAAAAGCCCTCCTAAGTAGAAAATCATTTGCATCTAATAGTAGATATGTAATTGTTGCAACAGTACTCAAAATGGATCTGCATTCTGGGTAGTCTTGCAAGAAGTTGCTGGAGGTAAAAGCAAAATATAAAAAGATACAAAAGAGATATAAAAAGAAAATTATTCTACTTCGTGTGGGGATTTGAAGGGTTTATTTTCTTTATTGCTAAAAACCAAGCTGAATCAGTTAAGACTTCCCAGAAGCAGGGCTGCATGGAAATCTTCTGCCCAGAGAAGAATAAAAATAAACAAAATAAAATCAGTCTGCAGCATTCAGTTAGACAGATGGGGAGTCAGGGAAGAGGAGTCAGGGGTCAGTGGGAGAGATCCTGGAATGGATCACTCTAATTTCAAGGGGTTTAGTACAGGAGAGAGGTTGAGAGTCAAAATTTTGAGGCAACTGATACTAGCCAGTGGAGTCTTTCACAGATTGTTGTCCAATAGTGGGAAGAGTCAGGTTTTTCTGGAGAAGAAAGAAGGGACAAAGTAAGGTCACAATAGGTATCTACTACTTGCTGCAGTCAATGTGTAAGACAGCAAGAGCAAGTCCATCACAGGCCATCCATCCTCTGCATCTGCCTGGTCTTGTCTGCAATAGCACTGCTTAGGAAAAGCTCTGCTTTCTCTAGACCCCAGGCTTTGCCTGCTTTCCACCTCTGAGTGCAGAAAGATCCTCAAACCCTGATAAAGTCTCTGTTAATTTCTTAAATATGGATGATTTGAAATATTTTTAAAAATTCTTATAAATCAAGAAACCAGTTTCTTCAGGTTCAAGATAGGAGTAATATGGTCATTGTGCTTATAATATCCCCAGCCTTTACTCATTCATCTTCTGTCCCTATGAATATGTTACTCATGTATTTTATCCCAAAGATTAAAATCCCAAACATTAAATTCCCAGATTGCTGTTCTCATTTGGAATTAATACAAATTAATTCCAACTATTATTTTGCAGAAAAGTTAATTTTATGTTACTTGTCCACTTACTTGCCATGAGAAATTGGAGAAAGAGCCCTTTTAAAACTGCAGAGATCTGTACATGTGACATTTGGCAACGGGCTGCTTGCAGGAGCTTTTTCAAACAGTCAGCATTCTAATAGACTCCCTGAGCTTAATCATGCACTGTCTACTTTTTCCTTGATGTCATTATGCTTTATATCAGTGAGACAGAATGTTAGCATATTGCTACACCAAGCACATTCAAAGTATATCATCTATCAAATTAAGGAAAACATAATTAATTGAAGTAAAAGAGTTTGGTTGAGTAAGTTTAAATATGTATAATGTCCATACAGATGTGAGCAATTTTCCCCATGTCTTTGAAGAGATTAAGTTTTCAGAGAAATTAATCTAATATGATGGATGAATTCCATGTTTCAAAAGGTAAATTGGGCATTTCTAAAGTCAAAAATGGACAATGTCCACAGAGAAATAAAAAGGGATTGTATCTCTTTGCTTCCAGACCATAATTTGGTAAATCTGTATTGCTTTTGATTCCTCTGTCTCTTCACTTACTTTGTGTGACAGCCAAGTGCCTCTTTATATTACTGCCACAAGAAACAAAAAGAGCATGGTACCACTGTTTGAGAGTCTGTGTACTCAATATGTTCCTCTCTGAGTGAGCTACTCAGCAATTAAACCATCCCTTTAATCAGTGCAAAAAAAGTTCTGTTTTTAAATAGACTTCAGTATGAAACATGTTGTCCCTCTTTTCCCTACAAACCATCTGGAATACAACAGCAGTTTTTGCAGCTGCCTCTCCTGGTTTCTTTGAGAAAGAGAAGATATTCTGCCACAAATATATAACTTATTGTAATTAAAATCAAGCCAGCTGAGACTGGTGCCACCTTTTTCAAAACTGTTAAAACATTGGAACATGTCAAGATATTTGTTTGCAGTCGGGGTTACTTGTTCTGCTGAATAAGAAACCACACTCCAAATTTTACTTTCACTCAGGCTGTTGTGCTTAGAGAAAAAAAAAATTAAACTATAAAGATATTTCTGCATAAAATGATTTTTTATTTCCAAAATATGGGCTCAGAGCCTTTGTTTCCTTTGAAATATTCCTTTCAAAAATAATAAAAAAATTCTTGGCTCATTTATTACAAAAATGTCTGTGACAAAATTTAGTGTTCTCTTCATTAGTTCAGCTTGGGAGTAGTTCAGGTGGCAAGTTCTCATTTCTTTTCAGTTCTTCCTTAACAAAAAAAAAAAAAAAAAAAATCTGTGGAGTTAGGTCAGCACAGAACTGAAGTGAGACAGCAGTAAATTAGACCCAGCGGAAATGGATGTTTAGACATCTGAGCTGAAGATCACAGGGAAAGGAACATTGAGCAGACATTGAATTCACCAAAGAAGGAACAAAATAAAACCTCCTAAGTCAGATCACACGACTGTGGGACTTCACTAATTGCTCATAACAAGTGTACAAAGGAAGCACTTGAAAGGAACTTTTTTGTATCAAATATTCTCACAGTAGCTTATAAAGAAAATGGAGCAGAGGATCACTGACACTATGTCATGAATATTGTCTTTCAAGATCACAAGTTTGATCAGTTCCTTTTTTCTCCCTGCTCTTCCCTGAAATTGTTTTTCTCTTGCACTAAGTGATTTTCCTTGGCTGAAACTTTTTTACACAGACTTGATACTTAGGAGGAAAGGGAAATTGCATGTTGTGAAGAGCTAAGAGAATGCATGTCTAATAATATTAAGAGGTAGCCATATGAGGTATGAACTAACATATGAGAAGATTGATTTCACACAACATAAAAAATCATGCAACAGTCATTTTCTTTTATTAGTAAAAATGTTTTTGTGTGTAATCTTTTGGGGGTTTGCTTTTTTTTTTTTTTTTTTTTTTTTCCTTAATTTTTGCTCCTCTGGCCCTTGTTCTTTGCTTTCTCAGCCTCCTCTGAGAGCAGCTGAAATAGCCACCACAGAGCAGTATGGAATGTGTGATATGAAAAATCAGTTCTATTCTCTAGCATTCCATGCCACTTATAAGGATGCTATATCAAATTTCTGATGTTCTAAGTTACCAAAAAAAAAAAAAAAAAAAAGTTTGTTCATTACCTTCTGCACTTCCTGTGTGTTTTTCTTTCAGGCTGGTGAGCTGAACAACCCTCTGAGCAGTACTGACTTTGTGAATTAGTTCTTGGTTTACAGGAATGGGCACTTACATCTATGGTGTGTTTTGGTACCTGTATCAGCCATGAAAATTTAGCCTCACAATGAATTGCACTAAAGATGTTTATGAAGTTCTTGGTATAAGCAGAAAAAACTGAAAGGGCTTCAGAACTTCTTGGTTTGTAGATTTGATTTATATCATGTTGACAAAGCAGGTCTTAACAAAACTCTCTCTGCTGGTGTCTTCAACACAGTAGGCAAAGGTATAAATCGGGATTCAGGCCAGGTCCCAGACCCTATGACCAAGTAATTATGATCAAAAGACATAGCACTGTGAAGAAAGGGATCTTTATCACTCACTCCAGTAATTCAGTGGTAATCTAGCATCAAATTTGGAGCAACATGTCTTTCTGACACTAAATGAATCTTACTGAGAATAGTGTTGTCAAGACAGAAGAAAGAATTTGACCAGAAGTCATACAAGAAAAGAAAAAGAAAAAATGAAAATAATTAGCAGATCAAGGCTATGAAAAAAAATAGTTCTGACACATAAAATTCTAAGACACTAAGTTAAAAAAAAAAGCAACAAAACTGCAGAGAATCTGCAGAGGCTGCAGTTCTGCAGTATCACGGCACAGCCTTTTCTGAAAAGAAGTAGAAGGTGATCCTTCCCCACGTGATTGACAGCTCTCTGAACAGCAAATCCTCATCTATCATCTTACCAGCAGTGCTCAGTATATTGATGCTTAGCCTTGCAGCTCCTTAGCCATAACTATCTTCTCTGTCTGCTGGCTGACACTCAGTTATTTTGTTGTGTATCTATTCTTGTGCAGTGTCTCTGCTTGAGATAAAAGAGGCCAAAGCATCAATAATCAGAAGGGGAGAGTTATAGCTAGATTTTCAGTGAAGATGCTTAAATGCCAGTTAATATGCAAAACAATTATTTTATAGCTTCACTGGGCAGCTCTATTAGTACCAGAACAATGACAAGGTCATAGTTTTACTTTAAAAATGTGATTAAATTAATTCCAAAAAGTGATAAATTCATTTACATCTTGTGGGAACTTAATGAAAGGTCCCACATCTTTGCTAATTAGAAAAACTTCAACAACACTGCTGCTAATATTATCAATTAAATTTTAGCAGTAGATAAGGTTCAGTTTTCCAACAAATGGCCAAAGTGTTAGGAAAACATTTATGATCATAGTGATAGCATCGTGTTGATGGTATCGTAATAAAGCCCTTTCCTGTTCCCAATGTCAGGTTTCTCAGACCATTAGTTGCAGATTGCTGGTCAGATCATCCCTTAGTGAGAAGCACAGTATCCTGAACTGCCTGGTACTTGCAGAACAGATAGTAAATTCTCATTTACATGCTAAATGCCATGTTATTCCCCATGACAGTCACAAAATAAAATCACCTAATAGCAAACTTGTTATTGCATCTTTCATACACAAAATCATAGTAAATTAAGGATCTCAAAGAGGCACTAAAGACTGCCCCAGCAAAGTACTTCTATATTGTCAAAGATGGCTTTTCAGATGGATTTAATGGGAATGGCAGATCCATCAGTTCACTATTACATGTATGGACTTCACAAGGTGGAGTAAAATATTTTCATAATAAACCTTCTTAGCACACAGTTCAAGGAAGCCCAAGAAATATTGTCTGCCCTGGAAGATGAGCAATGTACAGGGAGGAGATTCAAGCTAGGCATGAGTGTATGAGAGGGTAGAAGGAGGAGGGTGGGAACATTCAGATTTATCACATATTTTTTCCAAGTAACTGTTAATGAAGATCTGCTTCTCTGGAGATGGCTGAGCATGGGCCTGCCAATGGGAAACAGTGAATTAATTCCTTCTTTTACTTCACTTATGAACGTGGCTTTTACTTTGCTTATTCAATTGTCTTTATCTCAACCCATGTGTATTCTCACTTTGACTCCTCTGGTTCTCTCCCCTGTCCTGCCGCAGGGGTGGGTGAGTGAGTGAGTGAGTGAGTGAGTGAGTGAGTGAGTGAGTGAGTGAGTGACTGACTGACTGACTGACTGACTGACTGACTGACTGACTGACTGACTGACTGACTGACTCTTTAGGGCTGAATTGCCAGCTGGGGTTAAACCATGAAAGTCCTGAAAATGCCACTGGTGTTAGTGGACATAGACAAATACTATTAGGGAGCAAGACAAATTCCCAGCACAAACATTCATCAGTTTATGCAGTTATTCATCTTCCATCTCTGATGGAATATCAGCTGAAGTCCAGTGGGCAGCAAACTGCAGTATCATCCACTCTACTGAAGACTTTTGAGACTATGAAACAGATGTTAACAGTGCAAGGATAAGTACTGATGACATTTTTTTCCAAAATAAACAAATCTGGGGGTTAGGATCTAATCACAAGTGATTGCAGCTCTTCACTGTTGCATGTTAAATGAAAGTTCACAGTAGATGAGGGATGCACACACCACCCACTTTCTCAAACCAAAATTTGTTCCATCACAGTATGATAATGATTGGGATATATAATTTCTGCCAGTAGACTTTTGCTGCCATAGATCTCTGCAACCTTTTGAAGCTGAAGGTGATCCACAGAAAGTTGGTGTTAAGGCATGATCCATGTGTTTTTTAAAGCTGTGAAGAATCAAGGGATATAAATAGAAGAAAAGCAAGATCTGTGAGTGTCAGACAGTGGAGGATTTTGGACCCTTGATTCTATTTTTACTACTTGTCAGGATTTATGGGAGAAAGCTTCACTTCATGCAGTGATCCAGATGAACTTGCAGATTGTTCAATTAGTCACAGAGGCGGTGCCAGGTCTGTTGGTTTCTCACATGGTCATCAGTAAGGCTCCACTGTTCCTCTGTATGACTGTTGTGAGGAAAGCCCCTTCTCACATTCAGGCGTGGTGCTATGCAGCCCTGCCTCTGTAGATGTTGTCAAGTTTGACCTACAGAGACTCTAAGATGACCTAAAAGACCCAGGCTGAGTGGTTCCTGCTGGAAAAGGCTTTCCTGGTGTAGGCTGCACCCCTCATTCCTGGCTGCTTAGTCTGCACAATTAAGCATCTAGACCTGTCCCTCAGTGTGATGCAGTGATCTGTGCATGTCTCTCCAAGGCACGGGCATTGGAATACACAATAGAAATCTCTGACATCGACAAACTCTGCCAGTCTGGCAGCAGCCCCTCCCACTGCCTCTCTTGATGATGAAGCCATGCAGAGGGGAGCAAAAGCTGGTGTAGCTTTTAAGCCATTGAAACAGCCTGTCTGGAATTAAAAGCACATCTGACTTCAAATGAATGTTAATGTGCACTGTGTGGTTGTCACTATTTTTCTCCATGATTGTAATACTTGAACAAATGAACAGGTTCACATCAAGCCTTCAGTCAGTTCCATGTGACCTATTTTTCTGCCCTTAGTGATGTTAATGTGTGCAGCACGGTACGATCCCAAGCAGTTCTGAGACAGTGTTCCTCTGGGACTGAGCTACACTGTCCAAGCATCTGATGCTCATCTCGGAAAAATGATTGCTCAGAGCTATTTTCTAATGTTAAAATGTGTGAACAGCTGAGAGGTCAGCCAATGAATTGTTAAACAGATGTGCAAAAAGCAAATCTTCAGCTCTGTGTCATTAGCTGTACAACGTGGGACACTGCAGCTAAGAGATGATCTGCTGTGCCAGAGAATAGGAGCTGGTACTGCCAAAGGCCATGAGCAGAACTGGCTGACATTGTGCAGCACAGAACACAGCGAGGCAAGGCAAGAGACTCCCTCTCATGCATGTAGCTATTTTATTGACAGTACCAGTCCTATATTTCACCAATTTAACCATAAAGGAGAATCCTCAAATGATTAACTGGTGGAAGACTGGCAATAGCTTTTTCTGCATTTGCCATATAGATGAGTTTTGGAGGTTATGAAATTGAGCATCTTTGTTTTCCTGTGAACAGAATATGCAATAGAAAGGCTGGTGTAAAATAATGCAGTGAAGTTTGTTTCTGATCTGTGAAGGGGGCACTTGGAGATATTGGCTGGGAGATGGAAATCCTTTGGTTGGTCAATAAACTTGAAATATTTCAGTTTTCTGTGAGGATTTTCTCAGGGAAGATGAAATCTCCTTTGCTCTCATCTTTAGAGAGTATTTAGCAATTGCTGCATTATTTTTAAATCACATTTCTTAGTTATTAACTTTGTTAAATATTGCAGTTCAATGTTCTGCCCAAAAATCACATATGGAAAATTGACATAAACTTATAATTCCAGAAAAATATTTTCATAGAAGAGCAAATTATTTTCAGATCATTCCAGAACAATATTTTCAATAATCTTTGGATTTCCAGGCATTAGTCTTTCACAGATAATTTCTGTTCTATGAAGAAAGCAGTGTAGGTGTTCTGTTAAGAAAAAAAAGAAAACAGATTCTTTTCCAATGATGCCTATTATTTCCTGGCCCAAGAACAGAAATATTGATTAAATAGGCTTTGTACCATATTATACTCTGTGTTTTCTTCCTCAGCCTAAGTTTTAATCCCCTGAGGTACCAGAATGAGTCCCTTGGGCAGCACATTGCGCACAAGGCTCGGCTCAAGTCTAATCCAAGATGATAGTCCTCAATAGTAAATGTTTAGGATTTTCTTGGTAGCTTGCATTAAACCTGCAGTTTCTGGCTCAGCACTTGGAACAGTGTTTGAAGAATCAAACATTCCCGGCTGCCAGTCTTGGCACAGCTTTGTCCAGCTCTCCTGAAACTACTTTCTGCTCGGTGGAAAAACAGTGTTAGATTAATGCCTGCTTAGGAGGAATGCTTGAGATGTGTTGGGTTTATTGGCACATAACCAGGCTTGCTGAGGGTAAGTGTTAATGGTGTTGCAGCAGTCATTCTATTTACAACACAGAAAACTCAAATAGATTCAGAAGAGACTCAAATGCTACCCAAAGTAGATATTAAGGACTTGATCTCAGTGGTAGCAAGTTCTTGTGTATACATCTAAAATTATATCCATATGATCTTTTGTAAATTTGCATTGCTTGTTATGTAATTGAAAATGACTAACAATGCAAAGTAATTTTTGTTCTCTCTGACTTTGATTTTGTTTAAATAAATGTATAGTGTCGAAGAGAGGGGAGACACCATGTAGAAAAAAATCCAAAATTTATCAAAGTAAAAGTCTTTCAGAATAAGAGTTGATAGCTCTGAATTCCCAGCTCACTGTCATCATAAAACCAGATTCATCATTTGAAGATTATAATAGCTATAAACTTTAATAATCTCAATAAGGAGGAAAGGTTGCCTGAGCATGCATGTGTCCCAAAGATCACCAGGTCTTGATCTGACACAGGAGAGGATTGCCAGCTCATACCCCATAAATGTCCCAGGTTTAAAAAAAATTAAACAGGTAAAAAAATTCTAGGGAGAATTGTGCTGCATATTCTGATGAAACTTCTCATGTGTTACTGTTTCAAGAATGAAGATTTAGTAAAATAAGCTGGTTGGTTGGTTTGGGGATTTTTTTTTGTAAAAAGATGATTAGGAACTTTTAGTATTCTCATACCATTACATCAGTTTCCCAAGAGAAAATAATTAGGAAGCAAAAATGCTGTAAATATCAAACCAGAAATTCATACTATTTTTACATATATATTACTCAAGAGATAAAAATAAATTATATTTACTGGAAAGTGAAGATAAATTCTCATATGGTTAATAACATAATTTCATGTAGACAGTGTTTTCCAGCAATTATTCTTGAAATTTGCAATAATATATGAGGAACTATAGATGTGATATAATGTTTCCACAGGCATTATAGGAGATGTAATGCACCAACTGCCAACCACGGCCCTTATTTACAACTTGTTGAAATAATAAATTGCTGTTTTACTCTGACAAAGAGTTGTGCTCTCATTGCACATTGTTTATAAAGATATAGCCTGGTGCAGACTATAAATTAGAAGATTGATTCTACAGCTCATGGGAATTATTTCTGGAGTAACTTGCAAGTATGAGAAGAGGAGGAACCAAGCTGCATTTATTAAAATCGATGATGTTAAATTTATGCTTGGGGTTAAGAGATCAGCTAAGGTGGAAAGTGACTTGGGAGAACTCCTCTCTTCTCTGTTCCAAACTATGTTGCTCTTAGACCTTTACTTTATGCCTTATGTATTGTTTGCTGGTAGCCAGGCTGAAATGCTCAAGAAAACAAAGACAAGTAGGAAAAAAACCACCATGCTATCTGGCTTTGCATGCCTTAGAGTTAGAGAGGAATCGCCAGTCCCCATCCTATAAAAACCATACAGCTTTTTTCTACTGTCTATGAAGGCCTTTTAAAGAAACAGCCCATAATTAGCTGACTAATATATTTATCTGGTTTTGGGGCACCAAACATAAGGCACTGCTTGATAAATATACATATATCACACTAATTAAGTACAAAAATGCATTATTTGAGGACTGTTTGAACAGTTTGTATATTTAAAGTCAGTAAAATTGACTTTTCAGTCATACTGATGTTGAAGTGTCTTGTCCCATTTACCTTATAAATTTATAATCAGATATAAACAGCTGCTCTATATTGCTGGGAAAAAAAGGAAAATATATATCAGAAATGTGTGGATTCAAATCTGGTAGATTCCGGTATTATTTTGTTATTTCTGTTGCTTCAAAAGTAAAAAAATGCCTCTTTAAGGACCCAGATTTTTCAATTTGTCCAGGTGATGAGATTTTGAGTCATTGGGATTGAGTGTTCACAGGCTAAATTGCTGAATACCATCTACTAGCTAGTCATGTTTCAGAGAACCTGTTCCCTTTCTAGGGCTTTCATGCTCCTTGTGGTAAGTGCTGGCTGCACTTACATGTGCAGCAGTGTTATAAATAGTGCATTTAATGTTGTTTTCACTGTAGTAAATGTTCATGAATGAGACTATTTCTGCTCACAGGCTTTTTTTATGGAAAATTATTTTGCCTTGAACTGGATCTTTCCCTTTTGCCCATTGACTGCTTGCCCTGTTCTTTACGTTTTCATGTGTGTATGTTTATGTTGTCTTCTCTTGTCTCTATAAGAAAACTGGAACTGGTCTTAAGAGAGGGAAAAGCTTCTCTAAACTGTAAAAGAGATTTAGCTAATAAACATCCATTAATTCTATGTTTACTCCAATACATTGTTTGAAAATGTTAATCTTCATGAATTCATCTTGTTTATCTGTGAAATAAAAGTTGTGTCCATCATCTTGTAACAGTTCCCTAGCTCTCCACTAAAATGTGGCAATAGCTGCCTCTCTAATTTTAGGGCAGAATATAACCATTGTTAGAAAGCTATCTAAAAACCTAAACATGCTTGATTACAGCTTCCAGGGACAGTAATCTGGTTACACTGTAAGTGTTTTAGCATTTCCTAAACTTCACTGCCTCTAATAAAATCAGACATTTCCAAAATTTATTTCTGAATATAAGACTATTCAGGTTTCTGCGAAAAGTAAGAAACATTTGCAGAAATTATTCAGAGTAGTCCAATGCCCCAAAAATCTTCCCTACATTTTATTTTTCCATATGCTTTTAATAAATTTCTGAGAAAATTCAGAATTAAGTGTAAAATTTGAAGCTGTAAAAAGGTAAAAAAAAATAAAAATCATAATTTCAGTGTTCAGTTTCCTTAGTTTAGATTAAGAAAAAAATTGTAATAATTTATAAAAAGGCCAAAAGTTATGTGGATGTTGAGGTAGCAGTGTAGTCAGCATCAATAATAAAACATGAAATTGTCAAGTTTTTAAATCCAGGAAATAACTTTTTGACACTCAAAACATTATCAATGTAAAAATTAGGCTAGGCTT
This sequence comes from Serinus canaria, assembly GCF_022539315.1. NCBI lineage: Eukaryota > Metazoa > Chordata > Aves > Passeriformes > Fringillidae > Serinus > Serinus canaria. Next base: position 93,925,702 of record NC_066316.1, read on the forward strand.
TGTTTTTATTAACCCAGCCCTGATTTATGCTACCTCTTTGTGTGTCAGTATAACTTTTTCTTCCTAAGTAGACCCAAATCTGTATCTATGGAGAAATGATGTAGAGTTATCTGTATTGGAGCACATGACTCCTGTGTAGCCCAGCAACAGCTCCTTTCCCATGCTCTGTGCACTGGAGGTCAATATTAGATGTGTCATTACCTCACACACTATCTGGAATAGGTTTGCTTACTTGTGAAACAGAATGACTGAAATATCACTCCTCTGCATAGTAACTGATTTTCACAGTCTGTTCTTCAAGATTAATTCAAAATTACTGGCAGTGATCATTTATGCATGAATATTGTAGACAAACTGCACTATGCAGTTGACTGCTTAGTTGGTATACACTGTAAATCAAAGGTGTATTTGACAGTACATGAAAGATTATTTTGGAAACTAATTACAAATTAAAAAAAACCATAAATATGGATATGCACAGTGCTGTGAAAAATGTCTTTGTTTACTTTGGGGCTAGAAAGATTCCCAGTCCTTCCTGAATTTTTCAAAATTCTTACTATATAATGTCTTCAGTGATAGGTTTGGGTCTTCCAAATTAACTTCTTCAATTAAATAAACCAAACAACACCTCATATTCTCTGAAAATGCCTCTTCCACTTTCATTTGGCAGACGTTATCCCTTGTATTTGTGTAGTAAAATAACTTTCTTGAATCATTTAATACCACAGTCTCTCTTTTAGCTGCTTTACTCAATCACAATTCAAAATGAATAACTGAGTGCCTTATCAAAAGTACTTCCCTATTAGAATTTATTCTCTTCCTCGGATCAAATATTAATTCTTTTGGAGACTGAAAATCCACTCAGTGCATTTAAAAGCATAGGAAGCTTTAGAGTTTTAGATAGCTGTAGATCAAATAGAGTTTAAAGATAGCACAACTAAATATTTTAAAATTTTGAATTTGAATTCAAATGCATCAGATGTTTTTCCTGAGATAAGTTTTTGAGGTTTTTTGGGTTTTTTTCTTCCCCAATGAATGGTCATAGGTTTTATTTAATATAAATGATCCCTGCTTTTGCTGCTTTCATTGCTTCAGTCCTAAAAGTTTTTAATGCAGCTCTGTGCAAAACTCAGCATATTGCTTTGACTGGAGAGATTTTAATTGTATCTTTTGTATCTGCCAAGAATGATTCACCTGACGTATGTTTCTTGGTAACTGGCTGGTATCAGTGCATGCAACCTTAAGTTGACAGGATTATTTTTTGTCTGAATTTTCTTTCTCAAACTGTGTAACAGGCAAGGTGAACAGTTGAGAATTTAAGGGCCCTGAGTAAATGAATGTAGATGGCAAGTGGCATGTCCTAATTGGGTTTTATCTTAGACTAATATAAATATTTAGGGTAAGTTGTTAAACTGTTTTCTGGGGCTATTTATCTCTTCATTTGAGGAATAGGAGGGGACTAACTGACAAACTGAGGATAGGCACCTCAGTGGCATTTTCCCTGTAGAACATTCTCAACATTTTAGGACAAATATGTGCTTTCAGTATTCCCCAAGTATTTTCTTAATTGGTGAATTTTCTATCTGGACAGAATTTCTAAAGGAAGAAAAAAACACTTTCCTCCCAATTTTTTTTCTTCAAATAATTTCAGGGAGTTTTTTTAACTCTGCTCTTTCTCAGCTTCTTAAGTATAAAGATCACATCTCATGATCAATTTCTGCATTAAGCATTATGAGTTTTATTAACAAGGGAAAAATTCTCACAGTACCGAAAACTCAGGGAAAAAATAAATTCTTAAAGTAAAAGCATGTGAGAAAGCAATTATTCTTCATGGACACTCTTCATCAGACACGTATAAAGAGGCAATACTACTCTGGTAAGAAAGTCTTGGTGTCACTATCCACAACTGAACGTGTTGATCAAAGGACTAAGAAGGATTTTTATGGAGCTGATAATTAATTATGTATGACAGGAATATGGAAGGAGGATCACATGAAAGAGTATCAGAACTGTCACATGGAGGCCATAATTTACTCCACAGAACAACTCAAGAAAAATTATCTTACAATACTTTTGGAACCATATCTTTGAACCTAAAAACCTATGACTAAAGTAAAACTCATGACATTTCCATGACACTTCACTTAGACTAAGAATCTATTTGCTGTTACATTCATGTCATCAGAAACAATAAAGAAATGTATGTTTGCTCTGATAGCTACAGATTTCATTTGGGACTAGGCAGAGACTACTGGCATGGAGGCTGTGAATCTTCCATCAGTGCTTGGACTTGGTTCAGTTGCTTTTCTATTCAGTTGCTATTCTATTCTAATATCCACCTATCCCATTGCTTTCATTATTGAAAGACTTAATGGAAGATGCTAACATCATGTTAGGACATGAGCCCTTAAGGATTGGCTGGGCAAAGTTCACTGCTCTTTTTTAGATTCTCAGATCTTTTGATACTGTCCAGAATGAAAGCTCTAAAATCCATTAGTCACTCATTGATATGAGTGCACTGCAGACTTTAGGCATATTTATGAGTTAATTTGGTTTTCTTTGAATGGTAATGAAGTAATGCTTCCCTCAGATTGTGTACAAAACTTGGTAATTAAAATGAATAAAAAAACTGTGCAACTCAGTGAAAACCCACTACTGAAATTCACAAGTAGTCAACCCATTTTTATAAGCTATTAATTTAGAAAATATAATAAAACATCCCACATAGAAGTGGAAATAATTTTCCTAAACAAGTAAAAAACATCTGTTGTTTGTGCCTTGTCTTTATTGTTTCTTGGGTTTTGTTTTTAAATTGGTGATCCCCTGTCTAGTTTTCTTAGAAGGGTTATAACTGCTATGTTTTTATGATGATGAACAGAAAGGGGAACAAAAAATGTAATAATACACCTTTGGTTCATCTCTTGATGATACCAAATATTTTAAAGCCTCAGAAGTTCATTTTATTAAGTTACTGCTCATGTCAGTGACATTTACATTCTATATCTGCAGGTTTATCAACTCCTTTGCCAACCTGTATTACAAAATTAAATGCATATTTTCTGTTTATTTTTCTTTCAAAAAATAAGCTTAATCTTTTTCTAGTTTTCTAATGTCAATTTAGAGAAAATTGCAGGAAGCACTAAAATTCAAAATCATTCAGTACCATATGGAAAAATCCATCAGCCTTTTTTGTCACAGCTAGCACTCCAAACAGCAAGGACTGAAAGAATTCCAGCCGGGAACTATTAAAATGGCTCCTCCATGTCCTAGAAGCTAAAGAAAAAAAAACCCAAAACAACTACCACCACCTACTACCTCCCTCCTGCCCCAACACTCCCCCCCTCCCCCCCCAAAAAAAAAAAAACAAAACAACCAAGGCAAACAAACAGACAAACACCCAGAACCAAAACCACCACCACCAATGATAACTACAACAAAAGAGAAAACAAACCAACAAAACATAGGGGAAAAAAAATTGGAGGGAAAATCAGAAAAGAAAAACCATTTGTGTTAGTAATCCAGAAATCAAATCATAGACTATCTCTTCCAATTAATGTTGTACAGTTTCAAGGTCCACATGGTACTTCTAGTCATAGTTTAATTATATTAATATCTTCACTGGGAGACACAAAGATGGATTGCCAAAAATTGTTGACAACTTTAATTTTGCTCCAGAGAAATAACGGTCTGAAGTAAACACTGACCTAAATGTTAATTGAATGAGTTTCCTGAATTTTTAACAAAGCAAAACTAGGAGCACAGATGACAGAATTAAAGAGAGTGTAATTGGAGCTACATGGTCTTTTTATTTCTTTTCAGCCTTACATAACTTCAGGTCAGACCCAGCTTTTCATGTAGCATGTCACAATATTGCCAGATGTCACACTCAGGCTACCATTGTAGTTTTGATAATGGAGGCAAAGGTGAAATAAACATAGAAAGCAATGCTTTAGAAGGCATGATCTACCCAGAGATCTTTTTAGTTTTACTGATACCACCAGGTAATTTACAGTTCTGTCTGAAAAAAATTAGAGATCATGGGATTATCTGAGGGAGGCAAGAGAAGTCCAGTATTGGGTATATCATATACATTGCATGACTGAGGCAGGAGTGATACCTTAAGATTTGTTTGGAAGCTCATTTTGTGCTGCATACAATAACATTCTCCACAAAAATCCCAAAACATGACACAATGTGGTGAGCAATGGCATTACACTGCTAACATAAATTTGGTGATATTGTTGTGAAATTTAAAATGAGTTTGAGATCAAAAGGAGATGCTCCCTTCAACTCAAGTTTGAAATGTCAGGAGTAGTCTAAATAGCTCTGAGATGCAGGTTATCAGCTTTGTATCTATTCAAAGCTCACAGTAAGTCCATAATTGCTGGTGTGGCACATGTATTTGACATCAATAATGATTAGCTGAATATGAGCTCAAATGAAGTAATTAAGCAACATTGATTTTGTTTAAAGATTAGGCCAAATACTTTGAGTAGGATCTCTGTCTTTTGATACCCCCGCTAGAGATGAATATTTCAGAGGTAATTATCTGAACCTCTTTTGTAGTGATGGGAGAGAAATAAAAAATTAGAGATTAAAATTAATCTGATATTTGGAACAAGATAATTTGAGCCCTACCCACACATTTACAAACTGACTGCAGAAAATTGACTTAGAGGGTCAGATAAAACCTGCCTTTAGTGTTCAGGGCAGCTTATAAGTGCACCAGACATCTGGATACTGCTTGAGAAACAATGCAAAAAGTGTTCAGGTCCGTAGAGATATCAATATCACATATGAATTAAAGTATCATCTAGTAAGCATAATGTCAGGGTTCCACCTAGGGTTAGGGTTTTGAAAACCACAAAGCTCAGAGCTCCAGGCACACTGCAGCTGCAAAAAGCATCCCAAGGGGAACACAAAACTGCCACGACATCCCTAACTCTGCTGCTTTTTCCTTGGTACATGGCTTGGCCCTAGGCTGCTTTCACTGCCTAGGGTTAGGCTTAGGGTTCCACCTAGGGTTAGAGTTAGGGTTAGGGTTAGGGTTCCACCTAAGGTAAGGGTTTTTAAGACCACAAAGCCCAGAGCTCCAGGTACACCTTTGCTGCAAAAGGCATCCAACGGGGAATGCAAAACTGCCAAGACATGCCTTCTTTCACTGCCATGACATGCCTTTCTCCACACCTTTTTCATTTTAATGATCCTTAGGCCTAGGCTGCCTTCACTGCAGGGTTCCACCTCGGGTTAGGGTTTTGAAAACCACAATGCCCAGAGGCCCAGAAACACTGCATCAGCACAGGAACTCACAAGGGGAATGCAAAACTGCCACAACATGTCTTCCTACACTGCTTTTTCATTAGAGCCAACCTTCTCCCTATGCTGCTTTCACTGCCTAGGGTTAGGGTTTGGGTTCCACCTAGGCTTAGGGTTTTGAAAACCACAAAGCCCAGAGCCACTGGAGCACTGCAGCTGCAAAAGGCCTCTGATGGGGAACACAAAACTGCCACAGCCTGCCTTCCTCCACTGCTTTTTCATTGGAACCATCCTTAGCCCTAGGCTGCTTTCACTGCCCAGGGTTAGGATTAGGCTTCCGCCTAGGGTTAAGGTTAGGCTTTCATATCGGGTTAGGGTTTTGAAAACCACAAAGCTCAGAGCTCCAGGTACACTGCAGCTGCAAAAGACATTCCAACGGGAAGCACAAAACTGCCACAACATGCCTTCCTCCACTGCGTTTTCCTTGGAACCAACCTCTGCCCCAGGCTGTTTTCCCTGTCTAGGGTTAGGGGTAGGATTCCACCTAGGGTTAATTACACATTTAAGGTAGAACCTGCCTTGATATAATACAGGCTGAATAATATGGTCTCACCACTTATAGTTTTGGGAGAAGTAGAATTTTTAATAAATAAATTGCTGGGAGAAATTCTGCTTCTTTTTTTTTTTTTTTTTTTTTGCTTAACCCCAAGTTCTTCATGTTACCCAAGGCAGATTTATACTATTTAGGAGACATTTGTATCTCAGCTTATTGTCTAAATTTCTTTTACTGTCAACACTTATAACGTTGAATTTCTGTTATATTGCTAATTTTGTCCTCATGTGTGTCACCAACATGTTCTATGAAAAATCCTTTCTTTAGGATTTTTCCCTCCTGAGAAGTTGAGAGGCCTCAAGAACCAACTGTAAACAATTCTTATCTGCTGCTGTGGAATACACCAAGTAGATTTGTGATTGGTCTCATCTGGTTGTTTCTAAATAATGGCCAATCACAGTTCACCTGCCCAGACTGTCTCGGTCAAAGACAAATCTTTGTTATTCATTCTTATTCTATTCTTAGCTTAGCTTTCTAATGAAATCCTTTCCTCTATTCTTTTAGTATAATTGTAATATATTATCTATCATAAAATAATAAATCAGCCTTCTGATACATGGAGTCAACTTTCTCGTCTCTTCCCTCATCCTGGGACCCTTGTGAACCATACCACACATGTGGACTTCTAAAACAGACTTGTTGCTACCATGGAAGGTGGCTCTAATTTTTTTTGGTCAGATGTCTATACTTGACCTATGAGGAGTATAGCAGTCATAGATAACACAAGAAAAATACATCAATATTAAAAGTCCCTTTGAATTATTTTCAAGATCTCTATTTCTATAGGTGCAATAGATGTAATATAATGAAATATATACATAAGAAAGTATTTCTGTGTTCTGTGGGAACATTATTGCTAAGACTGAAATTTAACTCTCTTTGCTAATTCTGTGAAATTCCTTCTAATCTTGAAGTCACTCCTTAAGATATAAGTTTGGATCTCATCCTCACAAAGGAGAAATTCATGGAATTACAAAGATGTGAAAGAACTTGTTCCCTTTATTTCTTAGTTTTGTAGTTTTTTTCCCTTTATTTCTGTAGTTTTCATCTACAGAACACAACGTTAAATTTCATATAAGCACAGTGTAGTAGTAAAGACCAAAATTCAAACACTTCCTTTCAGTAGGAGATAAAGCAAATTCCAACATTACCACAAACTTCTGTTGACTCAATACAATCTGAATTCCATTTCCTCTTCCACAACTCTCCATCATTTAGTATTGTTTTCTGTCTGGTAATAATTATTCAGGAAGAGTCACTTGCTTCTGAGGATTTTGTGGTGTAAGGTAAGTAGACAAGCAGGTAAAGCTTAGAGAATAGGGAAGAGATAAATTGAGATGTAATATTAAACCTTTAATATTAGGGAATAACACTATTGTCTATGGAGGCAGCATTAATTTTTTCACTGCAAGTTTAGGTCTCTGAATGATGTTTAATGAGGAATTGGTATGAGTCTCACAGAGAAGTGCCCGAGTCAAGTACTCAAATATATTGATAAGATTGCTCCTGATCCTTCTTTTCTTCAGGCTGACAGTCCCAACTCTCTCAGCTTTTCTTCATATGAGAGATGTTTCAGTCCTTTCACCATCTTTGAGGCCCTTTGCTGGACTTGCTCGTGCATGTCCATCTCTCTTGGAGAAAGAATCCCAGAGCTGGACTCAGCTTTCAAACTGTCTCTTACCAGTGCTGTGCAGATGGCAAGGATAACTTTCTTTGGTTTGTTAAAAATACTCTTGTGAAGAGGTGATAAGAGGCGGCAGAAATTCTCTCTTTTGTAAGAAGAGTACATGAAAGCTACCCAAAGCTATTTGGTCAGGAAAGTGAAATAATGCGGATAAACATTCCTTAGGATATATCCTCCATGATGTCGCATATATGTGATGAACACAGCAGTAAAGAGAACATCTGTCCCTTTAAATAGTGTAGGTAGAAATTACAGATCCTCACAGTATCTGAACAAACTGGATTATTTTCACATGGCATTCAGCATTCTTGGCAGATTCCTAGCTGTTACGCCCCTCTAGCTATGACTGCACACCTGCAGATTTGAGATCTTAATTTCCTAGAATGATGAACAGAAGAAATTCCAGAGTTTTTTATCCAAATGTACCAGTTTGTTTATAGGGGTACAGTGCATTTTTGTTTCTATTTATTTTCTATTGTTATTACAGTTTTTGATTTTTCTTCTGCCTGACTTTATTCCATAGCACACATTTCACCTGCATCTTCTTAGACAAACAGAGAGATCTGATGTGCTTGTGATGAGTGAGTGGCTTACAAAGTTCCCCAAAATAAGTCCATTAATTTTCCTCTGAGTTTTAATCTACAATTATTTGCCTTTTTAATTCCATGTTGCTCCTTGTGTACACAAATTGTGATTGCATTATGGGATTGCACCATTTTTCTTTAAGATAAATTAGCTACAGTATTCTAGCTCTCTTCAAAGCACTGCCGATCTCTTTTTATTAAAAAGATGTTATTTGCTATGCCATGATATCTTAACTCTAACTTTTGATATGTAAGCTCTTCATACAGCTTTCATACTTCACTTTTTTCTATTTATATATAGTATGTATTTTGAAATCAGAATTAGAACATCCATGTACATGTCTACATGTATGTGTACATTTAGAAACATATATAATCATATATTCAGGTAAAATACATTATTCTCTTCATAATATAGTTTTCCTTTCAAAGGTTGCCCCTGTAAAAATGTAGTGCATTGTATTTCTGAAAAATCAGTAGAGCTCAGATAAGTATAAACCTCTGCTCAGCTGAGCAAACAGCAAAGATAAGAGGGGAAATGAGGATCATCACTGATTTTTAAAGCTCTTATAAAATCAGAAAAATCATTTTTATGATTTATGTATTCGTTTATTTGTCTGCCTTGAACAGCAACGAGGATTGCAATACAGTCATATTCTTTTCACTATATTGTTATTTAATTGTTTTTTCTATAGTACATTATTTCCTAACTAAAGCATAAGAAAAGTTTTAATATATATGCCATGTGAAAATAATAAAAAAGGACATAGTAACATGTAAAACACAGCAAATTAGAACAACCTTTGAAAATTATGATTAATATGAATGAATTGAAAATGAAGACCAGTGTCACAGTATATGGTATTTCTGTGTATTTCTGTGCATTGCCAGAAATACACAGCTGTAAGGGAAATGGCAGTGAATCAGTAAATTCAGCATGGCTGAACAAACAAGTCTGATAATAGTTAATTTTTTTGTAAAGGTTCCATGTATGGCATCTAAGTCTAGCTCCCTTCTAGTTATGAGAAGCAAGAAATTCTTATTTTTGACAAGTACTTTCAGGTGGAAAAAATTACTCAGAAGCAAGAGCTTATCATGACTATTGATGAGTTTAGTCTAATGATAAGAGAGAAGGACAAAACAAAATGATACAGAAGAGAGGAGAGTGCATGGCATAATCACAATAAATTTAGTACAGCTTTGTGTACAATTTATAGGAGTAATACCACAATTGGAAGAAAAAAAAGGAAATAAAGCAATTCACCATCTGCTGAAACACTATGGTATTGCAGTGATCTGCAGCCCTTCCTGCAGACTGAGACACAAACACAGGATACCACATTCCAGTCTGTATGAATGTGTTTTCAGACTTATATGACTGAATTCTATTTGCTTTGACTGTACACAAGTTTGTCAATTTTAAAATCACAAACAAGGGATTATCCTGCAATCAGTCATGATATGGGTTTTCTAAAGAAAAATCCTTACAGATCTTACAAACTACATTCTAAAACACATTAGACTGTCTTAAAAACAAGAGCATTTAAGTGGGTTTTTTTGTTGTTTTAACAGTGTCCCTAGAGAAATGAAAACAAGCAAGACAAATATTTATTTTATGTTTTTCACTTTAGCTTGTGTCTTACAAGGAAAATGCCTGACTAGATACTCATTTGCAGAGACAGTTTCAGTATAGTGCCCTGTAATTAATGGGTTCAAAACTAATCAGAGATGTAAAAGACTTTAATGACACGTTATAAAGAAATAGAATGAAAGAAATCTACAATAATCATCCTTAGATGGGTTTATACTCATTTAAAATGAAAATTTTAATAGATGGATTAGCTTAATTGATAAAGATGTGATCCTTTTTGCACTTTTCGGGTCTAATTTAAGGAGATGAGTCTCGGAAACATACCTGTTAATCAACTCTGTTAGGCATTTCTGGGTAATCTTCCTTGTCTGTCTCTAAGGACTACATTTAGAAAGTGGGTTTCTGCTCCTTATTCAAAGCATTGTAGCAGCATGCTAGCTGAAGCTCTCTAATCACTCATGCTTGAGAGTTTGTGACACTAAATGACAAATGGGAACCATGCAAAGCAATGAAGCAAAGATGAGAGGGGCTGCCAAATTTGTGACAACATGTGATTATGCACACACCACTCTTGCTTATAGATCCTGAAATAATTTCAGTAACATGTGGCATTGAGTTGGCCAGATCTATCAATTTATTCTATTGGAGAAATTTGCTAAATTCAGTGGAGTACATTGCTATTAAGATTTATTTTCAGCATTTTTAAAAATCAATTTACTCTTAGTAATTCTGCCTATGGTTCAGTAATTTATGTCATATTCTTATTTCTTTGATGCTATGCTGACACATGGCCAGAGTTTCATCCCCATTCAAGTGGAATACCACTTATTCTTGTGAGTAGATTGATAGTTTGCATTTCAGTTAATTACTAGTAAATCTTTATTATTCAGCACATGGAATTATTCATTTTTTGGCAGATTTTCATGTTTGTTGTGTGTTACCTACTTTGACGACTTGTAAGACTAAGTGCTAGTCTGTCTGACCCTAAAAAAATTGTCCTAAGGTTATAGTACTGAATGGACTTACTGATGACAATCTCAAATGCGAAATATTCCATTCTTTACACAAGTAGGGCTTTCAAAGCATTTTAGGGAATGGTTGTTTAGCAGAAGACTATGTTTGCTAAAATTATGCTAACATAATAAAACTTAGTTTTATTATGTTAGCTAAAACTTAGTTTTGGGTATCTTGTATTTTTTATATTATCAGGGAAAGCATAAGAGACAGATTGCTGAGTTTCTTCATTTCTGAAAATAAACAATTCATCAGCTACTTGTTTTTAATATCGGAAATGACAGTCAAGTGACAAAATACGCCAAATAAGAAGTCCAACTAGTTCTGGCCCAAAGAATCTGTCTTTCATACCTCATGCTAGATAATACCTCAGAGACACTCTCCAGCCTGCTCACACTGCAATCCATGTCTAGTCCATTCTGTCACTTCAGTAATTATCGCTGCATACAAATGTAATCATGCAGGAGAAGAGGCCTTTTCTCCAAGGAACTTTTATAGGGATGCCATAAGTCACATATGGAAATGGTAAGTTTTTTTGAAACTAAGATGGATGCAAGGGTGATTGCCAGCTCAGTGTAGCGTGTTCAGCTGTGTCTTTTGCCTGTATCACATGGCAAAAAAATGCAGTCAACCGCTTCTCCTTTTTTCCTCTAGTTAATTAGTGTCTGCTTAGGAAAATGAGATAGTATTGATAGAGAAAATGGCAATTTTCCAAACAAATTCCCCTGATATGCACATATACAGAAATGTTAACACTGAGCACCTAATTTTCTCTCTTTAGTTTTCTAAAAAAGATATATTATAGGGATGTTATAGTCAGGGTGGTTACTAGAGTTCATAAAATTGTGGGTTTATCTTTTAGATGGTATTTGGGAGATACCAGCCCTTTCTGTAAAAAGGCTTACCACTGTCACAGACATGTTTTATGAAAAATCCTTTCCTTAAGATTTTTCCCCTCCTGGGAAGCTGAGAGGCCTCAGGAACAAACTGTAAACAATTCTTATCTGCTGCTGTGGAATGCAACAGGGAAATCTCTGATTGGCCTTGTCAGGCTGTTTGCAATTAAGAGCCTATCACAGATCACCTGTCCGGCCGGTCTCGGTCTGAGAAGACCTTTGTTTTCACATTCCTATTCTATTCCTAGCTTAGCCTTGTAGTGAAATCCTTCTGTCTATTCTTTTAGTATAGTTTTTATATATTATCTATCATATAATAATAAATCAAGCCTTCTGATACATGGAGTCAACTTTCTCGTCTCTTCCCTCATCCTGGAACACCTGTGACCGAGGTAACATACCACAGCATACATTAATCTTTAGAGATGCAAATACTGTGTCAGTGATTTGATCTAAAGAGCAAAATAGTTCAATTGAAGCTTCTTTATATGAGTACTTCCCCCTTTCTCCTTTCATTTTCGTGTTAGTGACCCATGTCTCTAAGGCAAACGGCTTAGTGCTATCTCATCAAAATTTTTTGACGTCTGCCTTTGTGTCTCAGATTTTTATGGTTTTCTAAGAAATCAGGAAGGCTGCAGCATGGGATGAAGACAGCAGGGTACCTGCACAGCAAAAAGCAACTTAAATAAGTCTGTGTTTTCTTACTGTTCCCTTGGACTCAAACAACTCATGGCAGAAGACAACAGTGCTCTGCAGAAACAGCAGCTATTGGTAAATGCAAATGTCAGGGAGATGTGTCTGTTTCTGAAACAAGCCATGCCACAGCTCTGTTTGTGCCCACAGAGCTGCCCAAAAGGCAGACTGGTTGGAATGGTCCCTTGTCAATAAATGGCTCCAGCTTGAGAAAAAGTGAAACTCCAGGTCTTGCTGTGTGTGTAACAGCCCTGAAGACTCAGCAGTATCTCTTGGGCCAGTGTCTTGGCCCTGTTTAATTTGCTTTTAAGGACATGGTAATTTCGTCCTGTTAAGTGTAAACGCAGCTAAATAGTCAGAGAGCACTAACAATCTGAATAAGCAAGCATTCTTCAGTCTTGGTGCTTTGGAGGTCTTTTCATCTTCTTCAGACTGGGCTATAAATGTTATGCATATGCAATTCCATCAAAACATGTAAGGTCTAGTTCAGTATACCCACAACAAATTCAGGAAAATCATCCAACCAGGATTCTTGTTCTTTGTGAAGAATAGTACCATTGGTGCAAGGCTCTAAAATTCTATACTTGAAGAATAGATAAACCCAGGCTGGGCTATAGGCAATACCTCCTTATATGATATTTGTACTTACAAAAATGGAAACCAACTTTCCTGTAAAAATTCTGGTTCTCTTCCAGATGGTGACAGGTTTGCGATACCATGGAATTTCATAATAATCTCCTTATGCTGCCTGGGTAATATAGCTATTACCCTGATTTGACATGTGTCAAAATATCCCTATAGTCTGTCATGGTGCTTAATACACCTCAGATGACAAGCTGCCTTGGGTCTTCAGCAAGTGTGAGTGAAGAATATTAAGTGAGCATAATGTCAGTTCCTAGCTCTATAAAGGTTAAAACATAACGTTTTTAATATGCATGTGATCTATCATCACAGTTAAAATCTATTGCTGTCAAAACTTGTTTAATAATAATGGTGACAAGTATAGCTTGTATGTATGTAAGGTTTTAAGACTATAAATATTTTCAAAATGTTGTTCAATCAATATTTTTAGAAGTCACATTTCCCCAAGATCAGAATTTGACCATTCACAAGGGTTTAGCTTTTCAATTGCAATATTAGCACCAAACTCATTGTTTTAGGAAGCAAAAAACTCAATATTAACTGCAAATAAGTTTTAGTATATTTTAATATAAGAAAAGGTCAAGTACAGGAATTTTCAAAGCATGTCAAATTTGAGGTAAAACCATTAGAATCTGTCATCATTGCAGATTCTGACTCCACAATCATAAAGAAATACACTACATACCTGACTGGTCTCAGCAATTCCCAAAAAAGTTTGCCTTCTGTAGTAAAAGACATTTTTGTACAAATAAAATTCAGAACAATATAAATTTCCATAAATGCAACAAAACCCTCAGCATCTTCAAAAACTGAAACACAACCTTGGTTGTTGGGTTTTCCTCCTCTTAAAATTTTCATAGAACTTGTTTTGGGGATTGCTGAAAATAATAAACAGCACTTCTATCGGTAAAAGCATCCTGTCCTATATATACAAAGTTATCTTTAGATATCTCCTCCTTGTGGTCTTCAAAAATGATTTATCTTCCCAGAACTCATTGAATATGATAGATTGGGACCATGGTATTATGGTCTAACAGCTGGACTCTCTGCATGAGACAATTACTGCCAGTGAGGAAAGATGTGTGCAATTGGGTACAAGCCTAATGGAGACAGAAGGGAACATTTTCAACCCAGAGGCAATAATAGAGGGCTATGATTTAATTATTTCTAAACTGAGTAAAGCTAATAAATCTTCTAAATCTAAACTAGACATGATTAAAAATGAACTCCTGAGGAAAAAAAAAATTGATGTTTTGATTCAAGTTTTGCCAGAGAGAAGACACTTTCTATTAAAATGACGGCCAAAAGTATTTAGAGTTTTTTTTCATTACCTTTCAAATTAATGCTATTTTTTCCTGTTAAGAAGTGAACTTTTGTGTTTTTTTCAGGTACAAAGAGCAAAATCTATTTTGAAATTCTATGCTATCATTTACCCCAGTTAAAAAAACATGGTAAAAATAATAAAAGACTCAGAGAAGCTGAATATAGTATTTGATCATTCTGTCAGAATTTTTGCATGCACACCCTCATGAATTTACAGTCAATGGACTTGTATAACTAAACACATAAAAAATTATAACTTTCTTGATACTAGAGAGAAAAAAACCAAACAAACCAAGAATTTAAACAATAAAATCCTGGGCCTTATTTCCCTTTCAGGTTGCTTCTTTAAGAAGATATATTGCATAAGTTGTACAAGAAAATATTCCAATTAAAATATTTCAACATAATGATAAAAAGAAAAACAACAGTAAGAATTCTGTCCTCCACATTTTCAATACTTAAAAATTCAAGTAGTAATAGATTCAGAAAGGTTCTTGTAGTAGCAGCAGACTACAAAAGTTTGATACAAAAAAAAAAAAGCTACTTGAAGGAGTTTTCTTATGTAGTTTCTTTGATGCATAAAAATGATTTTCTGCAAATTTTTTTGATGCAAAAATCAGTTTGCCTTGTGAGATGGAAGGTAAAAAAGCTATTATGGGTAATTACTGGTTGGTGATAAAAAGGAAAAATGCTAGAAAAATTTGAAAGACAATTTTATTATAAGCTTATGATATAAACTTATTATAAACTATTCATACTCAACTTATAGCATCTAAACTTATAAGCTTATAACTATTGATATTAAAAGGAAAGTGACCTTTGGATCTAGAATTGGCATGCAAAATGACTTTTGCTTCTTGGATGAGCAGTGGGTCTTAGAAGCCAGAAAAGCTGTGGCTCTTCAGACATGAGACAACAGCACCAACAAATGGTTCTTTCTAGATTCTGCAACAATAATCTATTCAGCAATGCATTGTTCTAGGAAAAAACCTCTAAGTTTTATTCTGAGGCAGATGAAACTATCAATTAGTTCAAGCAAATATTACTAAACCAAGATGTAACCAAAGTAAAATAGCAATTAGAACGTTTAAAGTTACGCATTTCTGTACAGATGTAATTAAAAAAAGCAAAATAAGGGGAGAGAGAAAATAAGCACAACTTTTCCCTTCCCTTCCCTTCCCTTCCCTTCCCTTCCCGTCCCTTCCCTTCCCTTCCCTTCCCTTCCCTTCCCTTCCCTCCCTTCCCTTCCCTTCCCTTCCCTTCCCTTCCCTTCCCTTCCTTCCCTTCCCTTCCCTTCCCTTCCCTTCCCTTCCCTTCCCTTCCCTTCCCTCCCTTCCCTTCCCTTCCCTTCCCTTCCCTTCCCTTCCCTTCCCTTCCCTTCCCTTCCCTTCCCTTCCCTTCCCTTCCCTTCCCTTCCCTTCCCTTCCCTTCCCTTCCCTTCCCTTCCCTTCCCTTCCCTTCCCTTCCCTTCCCTTCCCTTCCCAGTCTCAGGGCTGAATGGATGCAGTTACAGTTGCAGCAAACACCAGAAAAACCCCTTCACTGTTCCACAGGTTAGATTTGAAATGGAGTTTTCTGACAAAATAAAAGTTTCATGTCATCACCTGAGGAAAAAGCCTGTAACTAAAGTTTTAGAAAAATTTAAAACCTAACTAGTAAAAAAAGAGTGATGCCCATTTTGCCCCCAAAACCTCCCCCAAACAAACCTGAGACAAACCAAAACTGTTCTGTCAGAGCTCATTAATTCTGTATTTTGGGGGAAAAGAGACAGCAGCACTATATATCTAGTTATATTTATCCTTATATAACTGCAAGTAGTAAATAATGTTCTTCCATTTGAAATAACTCAGAGTGACAAAGATGTAGGCCAAGATTCTCCTCACACACTTGCATGTGTCAATCAGATGTCGGGCTATTTAAATAAATGAAGTTACACCTGTGCAAACTCACTGTAATTGCAAGGAGGTAGCATTTCCAGGGTTATGATGGTAGAAGGATGTTATGTGAAAATGACACAATTAATTTTCTCCCCTTCTCCCTGGTACAGCTTAGGGGAAGGTGGTGACAGCTCAGGGGTGGGAGAAGATGTGAGGAGGGACAGGGGGAGGGAGGAGGAATGGCCAAATATCTGTCAGCTGGTGACTGCTGTCAGGCAGCAATATTGTGCTGGAGTAGCACAAATAAATGGGCAAAGTCGAGGGAGCAGAGTTTGAGGGCCATGTTGGGAAGAACGCGGTAAAGCACATCGTGTAAGTAACCCAATTAAGAGGGGAGAAGCTGTTTCAGGATTTTTGTGACAGATGTCTGACAGCTAGGAAAGGTCTAGGCCAAAAAGGACAGCTGGCTGAATCCAAACACTTGTCTAAATAGGCATCAGGGGTAGTACCCAGACAAACACACAGGCTGTTCCAATGTTTTTAAAGCCCTCTTTGGAAGTGTTCAAGGCAGTGCTCAAGGCCGGGTGGAATGGACCCCGAGCAATCTGATTTATTGCATGGTCTCCCTACCTGTGGCAGCAGTAGCTGGAACTAGATGATCTTTAAGGTGGGTCCCTTTCAAACTGAGCCATTCTGTGGTTCTACACAAGTAATCCAGCCCAGTTTCCTGGAGAAAAAGAGTCTTGGCTTCTTCAAGCGAGTCCTGCTGTGGCCCAGAGGCTGCGGCAGCCGGGCCAGGCCTGAGCTGTGGGGAAAGGCTCCATCTCTGCACATGATTTTGTACTTTAAAAACAGAAATTCAGCTGTTTGGAAAACATAGGGCCAGACCAACATCCCAGATGAAGCTACTGTTAATTTGGTGATGGTGCAATGACATTGTGTGCTCTCCAGACAAAATACTTTGTTATGAGGCAGCTAAAAGTGCAATAAAGCATCAGTAAAATAGTTAGAAGGGTTTGGATTCCCCCCAGAGGTGCCACAGAGATAAAGAGCTCAGTCCTCTAATCATTTTTCATGCCAGTGTTTGCCTGAAGAAGTTAACAAATTTAAGAATAGGAAAACTAAGGAAGGCTAAAGTAGATGAATAAAATCTGTTCCAATCATAGACATTTCCCTATAGCCTAAGCAGAAGCTGAGGCTGAGGTAGCTGAGGTAGTCAAGCCTTTGGACTACAATTTGTTATCTTGAACCATAATTTTAGGAAAAATAATGCAGAGGGGTGATTCCATAATGTAACACTAATTAAACTGTGTTCTATCTATCTACAAGATAGATGACAGTAATTTTGCAGTGACTTATTTTTGAACTTTGAATAATTCTGATAAAGACATTTATAAAAGAGTAAGTTTTGAAAATATTATTTCTTTATTCTTTTAAGAATATTCTTTTCCAAAAACCAAAAAGAACTTTGACCTTTTTTTAATTTTCCCATTTTTTGAGGAGCTGAAAAATAAAAAGCATTGATATAAGCTTTTTCAGTCATTTCAGACAGAGAAGTGGATAAACTGAAACTAAAAGTGGGAACCGCTTCTATTGAAATAAGACAAGAAAAATTACTAAAAAATACTAGTTTAGTCAAATGATTGCATAAATCAAAATTAACATTCCTTTGAAAACCTGTTTTGTGGAAAGCTTTGAGGAAATATTTAAAACAGTGAATTACTTCATTTATGCTCACTACCAGGCCATGCCAACTACTATTTTATTCTGTTGTTTACATCTGATAGCTTTGAGTGCAAACTTAATGCAGAGAGAACCCTACCCATTAGCTTCTTCTGAGTAGTTCAACAATTGAGCCTAATTTTTAATGAATTAGAACCTCAGAGATTCTCTTTGATACTTCTTTTTGCCCCTCCAGCTTTTATTAAAGTACTTTTTTCAGCTTGCTTAGTTTGCTTAAAAGACAAAACATTACAGAAAGCCACACAGCAAAAAATGCTGCATGGATAAAATGCTGTAAAATTACATGATGATTCCTTATTTTAGTTCAATTGCCATAGAAACAAGATGCACAGAAATTGATAATCAGCATATTTTATATGCTTTCCAACAGGTGAAAAAGAAAGCAAGTTCCTACTTATTGTAACCAAAGTAGAAGTGGGTTTATTGTAGGCATTCCTTCTTTATTTTCCTTTTACTACTGAAATTGTATGCTGTACATAGAGTCCTTGACTGACTAGAAGAGAATTTGTAAAGGTTTCAAGGAAACAGGATAGAAAAATTTAAAACTGAAAAAAATTCTTTACTTCTAACAATTTTTTTTTTTTTTTTTTTGCTAAAAACATATTGCCTAACTAGAATAAACAGTGCACTCTTTCAAAAAACAGCTTCTTATGGACAGATCTGAAATCCTTTACAGTTGCAAGTGAAGATTGCACATATAGGTATTACACAACTTTCAAACACACAACACATTTCCAGTGAAGTATAGGTGCTAATTTTTTTACAAGTGAAATTTCAAGGATAGATTTAAATGTATGCATTTAGCAAATTCAGATTTTTAATCCAAAGCAGCCATTTTAAAGAAACCTAGAAACCAGTGTCTGAAATCTGCTCTGGTAAATGCATTTTCTGGTTTGGGTTGGCAGGTCTTGATCCCTCATATGGTGACAGAGTGACAAAGATTCTTTGGCAATAAGGAGAAAATATCCTCTTTTAAAAAGCTGTCTGTTGATCACACAGAAATGAAAGAACAGATAAAGAAAAGCCTATGAAATCTATGTGTTCTATTTTCACTCATCCTTTTGTTTTATGTTTGCAGCTTTCTACTTCAAAATAAGGAAGATTTAGACTTACATGTCTAACATTCCTTATAATCAGATAGAAATGCACATTTCTATAGATCTATATTGATCCAGTAGTTTGGTGATACATTCATGGGTTCCTATTCTCTGTATGATTACTGGAAAGGAAAAATTATCAGAATTAGATATGCTTAGCTTGTGCTGCATGAGAGAAGTTCTTAACTGGGTAGGAAGAGATAATTTTTTGCAACCATTAGATTAGGACTGAAGTAGGTGCTCTCTCTGCCTATATAAGTGCAACCACACCTGGCACACTTTCCTTGCAGCAATGGAGGTAGTCAAGAACACATTGAGTCTTTCTGGACTGCTCTCTTCCTTCTCAGGCAGGGATTTCATTGCTTTTAAGCATAGATGTAGCCCTGACCTGCCTGCCCTGCTGTTCTCTGGTGGCATGGGAAACAATTTTCTTGCGCTTCCAGACTGTCAGTCACTATCAGTGATTCACATGCCTGACATTCATTTGGATTTAAACCAGACAGACAGATGATAGTGGGTAAAGAATAAGGGATCGGGACAATTTATTTGGAAGCTGATGTATTTAAATCATGCATCTACAAGTCAATGATCGTGAGCTCATGGCTGGACTCCAGTGGCCAGTTCAGTGGACACTGTGAAATGGGTGCTGAAAAAAGAAGAACTAAAGTATGAGCCAAAATCCGAGATAATTTTATTTCCTGTGATTAGTCTTTTGTATAAAAAGGGCTAGTAAAAAGTATAAAAGTCTTTCAAAACTGAATATTTTCCAATACTGTGGTAAAAAAAACAGATGTTACTGGACAGTACCTACCATAAGAGCCTTAAAAATCATCTCACATGAAGAGTTTGTAGGAGAGGACAATCAGTTTGACTTGTTCTGTACAAGCAGCAAGGAGTGATCCCTGTTATTATTACAGAGAACGCTTCCTTTTAACCATTGAATCTAAATAATATGCAAACTACATAACAACAAAAATCGCAATTGCCTTTAAAAGGACTCTTTTAAGATGAAGAAAAAAAAATATTACCCTTCTACAGACTCTTGTCTTCATGCCAAGTATTTTAATTTTCCTTGGTAACTTAATTAACCAAAACTACAATGTCATCAAATGCACTCTATGTAGTGTTTAGATACATCAACACCAAAAAAGGGACAAAATACAAAGAAATATAATTCGGAATTATCAAATTTCAGTAATCCACATGACATCTATGCTTGTTGTATAAAGGAATAATAAATTAGTTTCCATCTATTCATGTTAAAAAAGAATATAGAAGAAACAAATGAAATTATTATTTGTGTTTTGCTTCATTGGTCCACTACTCAAAGAAGTAGATACTGATAATCTTTGATTTACCTGGATAGGTTATGTAAGAAACTTTAAGGAATTTGTGGAGCATGTATATAGGCCACTTCTGCTAAAAAGAAAAATTTTTTTCTAAAAGATTTCCAGTGTACGCTAACTTGGTAGAGATAAATCAGCCATCAAGAAGCCAATAAGTCCTTATTTACCTTCAGCATGAATCAAAGGGGAAGTTGCTTGTCTGACTAATCATAGCTGTAAAAGGTTAGATGGTCCAATTGCTTTTAATCAGTGCTCTTAATCTGCTTCTGAGGACCTGATTAGTTAACATCTCCTTTGCCCAAGACTTTAACCAAAGCCTGTGGAAACTCTTGCAGTAAAGAGACAGTTAATCAATTAGAAAGGGAAAAGAATGATCAAAGCAAGAAAAGAAAGTCAATAATGGAGCAAATATCACAACTAATTTCACAATAGCAATGCCAGTGCATAACTGTTTTAATATTAATTGTATCAGAAAAGTGTTCTTGGTAGAGCCAGGGAATATTTAGCTTATTGAACATTCAGGAGACCATTGCTCATTTTATGAAAGGCATTATAGACTGGAGTAGCTTTTAGGATAAGAGAGTTGTATCTGATAAACTGAACTATTTCTTTAATCCTGCTTCTTATGCATTTACAGCCTTAAATTTTAACACTTTGAATTACTTTAGAAGATCACCTGGAAAACAAGGAATTCCCATTGTTCCAGTATCTGTTGAACAATAATTGGCACTAAACAAAATTAATCCAACCTTTTTTTAATTTCTAGAACCCAAGAACTAATCTTTAAAATTTAAAGTTAGATGTAAATGCATTAGTAATATATTTTTTAAGAGCTCTGGCATTTTTTTCATGCAGTGTTGAATGTTGACCATTCAGTGATGAATTCCATGGGAGTGATGTCATTGCTAACAAAAGTGAAGTAAGGGCTCAAAGTCATGCACAGACCAGAACCTTCTCGTTCAACTCATTGAGTTGTATTTCCACTAGGTATTGTTTATTTTGTAAATAAGTTGTATTTCTTTTGTGTTATTTTGACAGTGTAAAGTAATTATAATTCTATAACTTGTCAGAGAAATATATTTTTATTCTTGAAAACCAAACTTTACTGTGTTTTGGGGGTTTTATTTAGCATTTATTAATATTGTTTTAGGATATTTTAAGATCACAGGAAATAGGAATAAGGATTATTTAGTTCCATATTCTGAACTGTATTTAATTCTCTTGGTTTGAGATGGTAAAACATAACTTTTTTTCCTTGGTGTCACTGCAGGAGCATGGAGTGAATATGGGGAAGGTAATGCTTAGCTTTATAGTTTGTGTTTTAAAACAGTGACTAGTGGTTTTGATGGCAGTAGCCATTTATGAAAGCAAAACATCATAAGAATTCTGGCTTCAAAGGAATGTGTTCAGAGTTTTTAGGAGATTTCCATTATGTATCTCAAAGTATAAACTTAGAAGTAAAGAAAACTGAATCAGCCAGTTCTTGAAATCTTTCTGCAAATGTTTAAGTTTTTCAAAACTGCCAAAATTACTTTTGAGCCAAACTCAACTCATGATATCAAAAGCATTTAAGTCAGTCTGAACTCTATAAAACCTTTCCATCTATAATACTTAATTTCTCTATTTCTCTCTAGTACTAGTACTTAATTTCTTTATTTCTCTCTAGTACTAGTCAGCCCAGGATAGAAATCTTTGTCTCTGTACATACTGCCATATGTATCTGCCATATCTGCTCATATTAATAAATGTTGATATTCTAGCTTTGTTTTTGTGGGTTTTTTTTTCCTAAGAACTTTTATTTCCCAATGTTTTTGCCAACTTTTTTTTTTTTTAATATGCAGACTTCACTTACTGTATATCACAAGAACTTGCAGTATTTTGATTGGAATATATGAAACATTCACTTTGTACTTATTTATGAGTTTTGACTAGGAGCAGCATGTTGGACTGTTCATTTTTACAAAATGTGGAATCACACTGATGAAACATGAATTCTAACATTTCATTTCCCATTACCAGTAAGGGAAAACAGAGCCTACCTCAACTGTTCACCTCAAAATCATAGAATTGTAGAATGGTTTGTGTGGGAAGTGACCTTAAAAATCATCCAGTTCAAAGCCCTCTGCCATGGGTAGGGACACTTTCCACTAGAGCAAGTTACACAGAAACCAATACAGCCTGAATACCTCCAGGGATGGGGAGCCCACAGCTTCTCTAGGCAAACTCGTTTCAGTTATAATAACGAATTACCTCCTAAAATCTAATCTAAATTTGCCCTGCTTCAGCTTAAGACCATTCCCCTTAAAACTACATGCCCTTGTGAAAAGTCCCTGCAGCCTTTTTGTAAGCTCCCTTTAGGTACTGGGAGACTGCTCTAAGGTTTCCCCAAAGTCCTCTCTTCTCCAGGCTGAACAGCCCCAAGTCTCTCAGCCTATCTTCATACGAGATTATCTTGGTGGCGCTCATCTGGATTCATTCTAACAGGTCAATGATGTTAACAACTCTACTGTCACTTCTTGAGGGCAGCCAGCTCAACCTGTCGTTTCTACTGCACCATGATTCAATTATTTTAAGGATCAAGAGGTCTGAGACACTGCTTTGGGTAGTCCAGGATTGAGCCAGTAAGGAAATCTGGTCTGTCTGTGAGAGAGTAGAGTGTGCAGGGAATCAAACAGGGACTGTCAGTCACTGGAGCCCCCCCCCAGCAAGGTATCTCAGTCCCAGCTCAGGTGATGAGAATGTGACTGCCAGAGTGGCTCCTGCAGGGTTAGACAGTAAAGCTTCCCTAACACAACCTCATCATGACCTGTTTTACAATCATTATAATTAGAAGTGCTGACCCAGCACTACTGGAAATATTTGCCAACCTTTAAAAATACAGGTTGTTCATTGGTGAGTTGAGTTGTTACAAGCCCAAGGCAAAGGCCGTGGGGATGTCCCATTGCCAGGAATCTTTTGCACAGCTACATCAAAGCTGCATTTAAAGCTGCATGTGTACTCTATGTTACAGAAATAAAGGCTTTCTACCAAAACATGGACAAAATCAGCACATTTTTACAAGTAAGTGCTGATTAGTCTGCCTCACTTCTCAGTGACTAATGGGGATGACTCACAGTGAAAAGACATCTCTCATCATGTAAAGCAGGGTTGGGGTTATTCACAATGCAACATTTGGCTCTGAGTAGACCGAGCTCCCTCTTCTGTGACTGCCCACAGTGCATCGTGCTGAGTCAGTCAAGGCTTTAGGAAATCTTCTCTATTATGATGTGTTTAATGCATGGTGATTACTGCTGGCCAAAAGAATTAGAAGCAATAAATTCATAAGCATGAAAAATTTAATTTGACTTTAAATAGTATCAGGTATTAATAGCTCTATTATTAATAACTGCTAATACTTTAAAGGTTTTAATGTGTGCTAAATAAATAATTTATATTATTGGGCATTATTGATTTAATATTTCCATCTGAACCACGTGTATGTTTGGAAAACAAATTTTAATAGTTCCAGTAGCTAGTTCAAAAAGATAAAGTAATCATTTGCTGAAATAAAGCAGCAAAATTATTAGATTATTAATGGTTCTCTAAATATATCTTACTTTTTAACTGGAAAATGATGCTGAAAAATTTTGTTCACATTCTTTTTAGAGAATCACAAAGGCTCTTTTTATGCTTGAAATAAGTCACATTTATAGCATAAAAACTGAAATTGGACATATACTTGTATACTTCTGGGGAGATTAGGCTTCTAAGGGACTAAGTATTTCAAATTTTCTTAGCAACCCTAAATACCTAACTTTTAGTGTTGCAAAATAACGTTGAATAGGTAAAGAAAAAAGAGAAATGTTGACATAATATTTTGCATATTACTACATTTATTTTTGTCATGCAGTAAAGCTTAACATTTGTTATTAATTATTTACTATACCAGAAAATATCCACAGGGTTGTGAGACCTTTGAGAGTTTGTTTGGATTATCAGCTTTTGTTGACAATGGCATCTTTCCACCAATTTTAATTATTTTTCAAATAGCTTCTGTGTCCTGATTTGTGGAGTTTTTTAATGGTAGTGGGCAGGAATGGCATATAGCAGCTCAGCATTACCACCCTACTGGGTGGGAAATTTGTTGGCTTTTGCCTTCCAGGAGGTGGTCTGTTTGCTGCAAATGACTGGGAATATTGCCCAGAAAGCTAAGAAGCTTCAGATATTTTATATAACATTTGCCTTTCAGATTAAAAAAAAAAAAGTGAAAAATCCTACTTTAAAATCACCACAGAAACGTCTTTCTATTGCAGTGGCTGATGTTTCACATGAAGTATGGGACAGTCTTCTGCCAGGATTAAGCTGAAACCTAGACCAAAACTGAAGCCCAGATTTGACACCTTGCCGTTAGAATCACAAGATACTCCATCAGCCCAACACCAAATGTAGACAAAAGCTACTATTCTAACCTTTGGATGGAGCAGCAGCTGCAGCAGGTGCTGTGGGGAGATGTGAGCTCACTGCACCGTGCAGTGTGACATGGCAGGAATGCTCTGGGTGGTGTCTGGCACCTGCTCACCTGCCCTGAGCCAGCAAGTACCTGCAGCTGGCCCTCTGAGCATCCCACAGCTTGTGTGGCAGTGCCAGTCAGAGGGGCCTCTGGGGCTTGGGTGATGTCTGGCTGATGAGATTCTGGGTGAGTACTGCAGGCAGAAGTGAGGAAGAAACCTGCAGTCACCAAATTATTACTGAATGCCCCTGGGCACACACACAGGAAAGAATAGAGTTCTGCTCAGTCACCATGTCCAAAGCATGTCCTGAGAGCACATTGGATCCAGAGGATAACTGAAGGCACTTTTGTTTTTAAAGTGTAGATTTCTGTACAGTGGTTCTGCAAAGTCACTCTTGGGCACAAAAGGCTGAGCAGAAACACCTAGGTGAGGAATACTAGGCCATGAGGAAGTTTGGGTCATGCAGCCTGGAGAAGGTTTCTTCCATGGAGACCTTATTATGGGCTTTCAGGACTTAAAGAGGGGCTCTAAGAAAGGTGGGGACAGACTTTTTAGCAAGGCCTGTAGCAATAGGGTTAATAGTTTTAAACTAAAAGAGCATTGATTTAGATTAGATGAAAGAACTAGTTTTTTTTATAATGAGGGTGGTGAAGCACTGGCATGGGTTGCCCAGGGAGGTGATGGATGCCATATCCCTGGAAACATTCCAGGTCAGGCTGGATGGGGCTCTGAGCAAACTGATCTAGTTGAAGGTGTTCTTCCTCATTCCAGCAGGGTTAGACTCGATGACCTTTAAAGCTCCCTTTTAACCTAAGCTATTCTGTGAGCTATGAAAATAGGTTTAACACAAACACAGCTAAAGGCAAAAACAGCCAACTTCTTTTAAAGACCCTGAAAATGTGGGTACTGAAAAAACTCCACTGATGAAAAACTTATTTCTGTCTCAGTAAAGAGCTGTTACCAATTTCATACTATTCCACTCTATAAAAATAAACCTATCAATTAATCACCACAAGTTACTGTCAAACTACATGTGTTTGACAAAGCACCCATTTGTACTTTCATTATAACAAGCACATATAATATCTGACAGACTGCTCTTGAACGCTTGCATTTAATTCAGTAGCATTGATGGTTGAATTTTAATTTTATTTTAGACTCATGAAGTGTGGACTGGTCATATAATTCACTCATATTTATCTGGTTGTTAGTTCTGATGAGGGCCTAAAATTAAATTAACATAAGCCATTTATGTATAATCAAATATTAATTTTGAAACAGTTGCATCCATCTGGGGCAGAAGGAATGAGGAGAAGATGCAGAACTGTCTACATAAAATTCTAGTTGTTAGGAACATATGAATCAGGTAGACCTGAAGGGTGATGAAACCCAAGCCTTATCCCATTTGCCAGCAACTCAGTAATATGATGCTTTTAATAAATAGCTCTTCTGTTCTTCACTACAGAAGAAGT
This sequence comes from Serinus canaria, assembly GCF_022539315.1. Taxonomy (NCBI): domain Eukaryota; kingdom Metazoa; phylum Chordata; class Aves; order Passeriformes; family Fringillidae; genus Serinus; species Serinus canaria. Next base: position 93,952,023 of record NC_066316.1, read on the forward strand.
GAGATCCTGCACCCATTTTCCTGCTAAAAATTAGTTTGCATCTGATATTTTTAACTTTCAAGAACAGAAAATATTCACTAAACTTAGAAAATATAGATTACTACATTGATCCACACATGTCTCCAGGGTTTGCCAGGATTTTAGAACCATTTAATTGACTAACATCACTGCACTTCTGTTTGTTTGGGGTTTTGGTCTGTGGAGGGGGCGTTTGCTTGTTTCTTTGTGTTTTTCTCCTTGAGCTTTTAGTCTAGAACTGGGTATTCATAATTTTAAAATACTCACTATGCATTTATAATTAGGATAGAACACATCATATCACATTCTTACTGGATACTTTTTGTAGAAGAACCCATTTTTTTAAGAGAGCAAAATTGATAAATCCATGACATGCTTTAAAAAACCCCAGTTTTAGCTTATTGTTCCAAAGAATAAAATACTTATTCACTATCTTTCTTTTACTTGGAAACAAATTTCCTAATTTAAGTCATGGCAGTAGTGATGTTGCCCAAATTGTGTAGAAAAAAACACTAGAGATACATCTTCTTCCCCTAAACTGTTTTTTGTTGTTACAATATTATTCTTTAGTCATGTTCTCTTGTACAATTACCTGGTTAATTGTACAAGAGAATCTTGGTTATGACTGATCAAGGATTATTTTTAAGAAAATTGATTACGCTTTACTCAAAAACTATAAATTTATTTGATCTTTTTTCCATCACCATAACTTCCAATTGACTTTTATTTGTGAAGAGCTCTGGTAAAACTTATTATCTGAATGAGTTACTGCTGGGCTTTACTTGGATTAATCTTTATAGTGATTTATTGCAATCAGTGTTATGTACTTGGCTACTCATAGTCTTTGATTTCTCAAAGTAAATTGCAGTTTTAAAGTTGAGTACAGCATATTTTCACTAAGGAATTCATTAAATATCATAATATTCATATTGTTTTACTTCATTCACTTAGAGATGATTTTTACATTTTGTCTTAAAATACTGATTGCTATTTTTTCTTACTTATCATGCTTTTGAATTTTTTTTTACTAATCCAAACTTTCATGATGTGTAGGAGAATACAGCCCTATCCTGAGAACTCTCAAGAAAATATCCAAATGTTGGATGACATAATACCAAAAATGTAAGTATGTGAAATTTTGAGGATGTGGTTGTTGATGTGTTCTATCTATTTTGCTTCACTACTGTTCAGCATCTTGTGAAGAAATTCTCAGAAATCTACAAGCTGTCATGGTATTTAACAACAAAACTGGCAGGCCTTAAAAGTAGGAGTTGCATCATTATCTTAGCAATAAATATGGAACCAGATCTTAGGGAATCATAACAGAGCAGTTATGCAGAACTCATTAAACTAGTATTGTTAAATACTCTTAAATTTTCCCCAGACACTGACCTCTAATAACAACTTACAAGAAGTACATTCATAATATAAAGAGCATAATTTAAATTATACTTATTCTTTTTTGGTCAATGTGATGTGACAGTGGTCTGACATAAAAAACATTAAAAAACACTTTGAAAACTGTGTTTTCATTAATCAATGTCATGAATATCAATCCAAAATTCCTTAAATACCAGCTGAAATCTTGTGATACTAGACAATTAATAGAGTACTAGTGTTTTATGAAATCCCTGGTGAGTAAAAATAATTTTATCTTGTTCAGTCTAGGCAGATGATGAACATGACTGAGAAGTGAGAAAAAAGGTCAATGAATTTCCTCAGATTTTGGAATGGACTGTGTCTGGTGATGTTATTAGATTTCGGAAGTTAAAATAACTTTCACTATACTGAGCATAAAAAAAGAGGGGATTGTTTTAATATAAAATCTGACTACTGCTAACCAAAGTTCAAATGTATTAGCATCCATCTCTGTCCCTGTCATCTTGGCTTTTCTTCATTTGCAATTTTGTGAGTGATGCTCTGAGTGGAGAAAGAATGTCTTATTTATCTATTTAGTTATTTAAATCCAGTGCAGGTGGTAATGTGTATTTGGCCATTTTCCAGAGCTGTGAGCAGAACATGTGTTATAGTTTTGAGTGGAACCTTGTGATGAGGAATTTATCTACTAAGGATAAGGAATTTATCTACTTTCAGGACCAGAATTAGAAAGTTAAAGTCCTAATCAATGGGAATGATATTTACACAGTTTCTATATTTAGAATATTTTAGGGGTTTTTCCCTAAATCATCCAGAAATCCAAATCCCAGTGTTAGGGGATTTTAATATCCACGCACATTAATTTTTTTGAAAACACTGGTATGTGTACACCTATATGGGAATGGGACCTTAGCCAGGAGAATCTGGGTTTATTTTAGTATCAACCTATGTACTTCTACCCAGTATCACTGAACCCTGCACCAAACTGATTGCTGGATGCTCTTCTTCAGCCTCTGATTTTTCTATAGTGTGATTTCATGCAAAAAAACCACAAATTATTTTCTTTTGCTGTTAAAACAAAAACCTTCATTAAGTAAAAGATATCTTTCTCAGAAGATACAGTAAAAATGTGGAGCTGGGAATCACCAAACACAGAGGCAATATTTCCTTTTACCACAGTAAAATCAACCAAATGGTTGGGTCATCTGGGTCAGTCATAATAAAAGTTCTTTTTCTCAGTCTACACTTACCTAGAATTTAACATTCTCAGTCTTATGAATCACTCATCTTACTAACATGAGAGCTTATAAAGCCCTTACACAGCTGCATGTTCATCAAATTTTCACACAGATTCATGGTAAAAATAAATGCCAAGAAATCCTTTCACTGGGACCGTATCTCTCACAACAGTGAAGGATGCCGCTGGAGAAGAGTGTGCCCAGCCATCACTGTGGGGCAGGGTGTGCATAAGGGCTGTGCTCAGGGATGCTCCACGTGGAAACACAGAGTTCCTTATCCTTTCACAGTCCTCCTCACCCTCACTTTCCTGTGCCCTTATACTTGTGTCTCCAAATGCTTCTGTGCTATATGGTCAAGCCCCCTTTGCTTAGCCCCATGCTACTCCACAACCCTCTCCTCCCAAGCTGTCCAGTTTCATACAGAGGAATTCCAGGAGCATCTCCCTTTTGTCTGATTGAAATCACTTCACTCTTAAGCTCCAAATCTTTCTATATTAGATTTCCTTTTCCATATGCCACTGCCATCTTGCTCCTCCTGCCCTGCTGTGGACCAAACCCCCCACACCAAACAGGCCTGTGGTGCTCCTACATTTTACGACATGAGAGTATATTCCAGGAAAGCCTAGGAACAGCACTAAGCTTACACCTTACCACTCCATTAAAAGGCACATATCTTCAGTGAAAGATGTGCTTCCCAGAAATACGTTGTCTTTTCTTCTGTAATGGCCAAGAAGGAGACTTGATTTAATCCTCTCTGATGAACAGATTCTCACAACAAAGCCTTTATGTAGCTGAACAATCAGCTTCTGCCTTAAGAAAAGGGAACCTAGAGCAGCATACTTTGAGACAAATGGATATTTCATTCCCCTTTTCCTAAATTATAATTTTTATTTATTTTTAAAAGAAAACCCTCAACTTCAATGCTGACATGAGATTAATGCAATAATCAGTGCATTTTTTACCATACCACTGAAAATATACCTTTCTAAAACAGCTATCATATCCCATCATGACCCATCACTTCTTCAGTGAAGATACATTCAGCACTTTAAATAATGAGGTTTAGTTTCATATGTTCAACCATGTGCTTTTGGAAAGCAAATTAACAAACAATATATATAAATACATTGATTTATAATATAATGACCAACCAGTTAATATTTTGTCTTATGTGAAGACAAAACATAATGAGGAATTCAGCAGCAGTAATGTTTTTGGTTATTTTGCTATCTGGTTTCCTCCTACTGACTGAAAGCTCCTGAAAAATTGTGTCGTTCACAGCCTAATTTGGCTTATACTGACTTCTCTGACATGTACAACTCTCCTCAAGGGTTTTCCTTTGTTATATTTCCTATATTCCTTCATATCTACTTACTAGTGTTGTTCATCCTCAGTGATATTTAAAGAAAGCTCTGGTATATGTCATACTGTAATTCTTCTCTCAAAGGTTGGTTTTACAACCCCCCTAAGCACCATGAAACAATGGTTCATTGTTCTTGTTCCTCAATGTCACTTGTTATAGAAGTCTTGGCTTGGTTTCCAAAACTAAATCAGCCTGAGGTGAAACTTTCCCATAGTTTTAATTTCACTTTTTTCTGTTCTGCTTGAAAACATATTTCATGTAGTAACCGTCACCAGTGGCGATGTTTCACAACTCTATATGACATCAATAGTGGTCTGTGTCATATCTGAATTGTGCAGTTCTTTATTCACAATGTTGCCTGCTTAATTATCAATACTTTCTTATCTCTTTCTGTGAAAGCTTTATCTCTATGGCATTGATTGCTAACAGTCTCCTGGTATCAGTTATTGTTAGGGAGTGTCAAAAAAGCTAACATTAAAAAGTTAGGATACAGTGACAAATTTCTTGAGCCAATGATCTCTTTGGGTAAAGAGATGTGGCAAATCAAATTTACAGACTTTATTAAGGAATAAAAAACACATAACAATTTTAACAAAAAATATGTGCTTTTTGGGAGAACACTATAAAGAAGTGGAAGAAAACCTGCAAGAAGTATGAGGCTGAACGTGACACAGTGGAATATCTAGAACAGAACCAAGATATTTGATTTATGCTATTTTCCCTGCCAAAAAAAATAGTCTGTGAAACACAGAAGCTCAGTATCTTATCATTTTTACTGGTTTGTTCATCCAAAGGATGATAACTAGTTTTGTCAATCACTTCAGAAGCTGAAGAGGAAAAAGTCTGTGACATAAATCAAGACCTTTCAGACTGGTGGATGAACTTCGAATAATAATTTTATACAAGGAATTGCATTTATAATTTGTTTCTGGAACAGCTCAGGAATAACATTACAAACCACATTTTTGCAGAATTGTATTAGTAACATTAACATTGTTATTGAGTAACGCTAACATTGTAGGAAATATAATCTGGAAAGATCAGATTAATGAGAAATCAAAAAATATTTCAATCTTTCTTATATATTTGGGAAATATATATTTCACATACATTTAAGTGTGTTTCAAAGATCTAGAGACCCTTAGAAATTCATGTGATGATCTCCTAAAGTGACATGCATACTGAGCCTTAGGTGTACTGAGCCCTTGAACTCTTTTTTAAAAGCTTTTCCTGCAGAATGTCTAGTTTGCCAGCATCTTCTCCTAATCATTTCAGAAGACTCTTTTAGTGACAATCTACTATATTGATCTTATCAGCACTGTGTGAAAAGTTACTATCTCCCTAATTATTTCTACCTCATGTATATATCCAAAGTCACATTAATTACAGGTTTGATCTGGAATTTCTATGATTTCTAAATGGTTTTTATTTCAGGAAAACAGCCTTCTCTCCTTTCTTGGTAACTAAGGTCAAGATTTTCTACCAGTTAACCTTAGCCTTTTAGAATTTCCTTTTCTTCCTTATGTAACCTCACTTTCTTCTGCTGTGAGAGATGTTACCTACAGAAGTTGTTTAATCCAGTGCTAACATATGGGAGTTGGCTGTCTAGATATTCCTCTGACTGAAGACCTGTGTTTGAGGCAGCTAATGTTAGCTGAGATTATTTCCAGGTGAAAACTGGAACAGGTTTTCGTTTGCCTCTATTTAAATGAATTTGTTCAGATGAGTCCAGCTTTCCAGGCAGTGTCACAGACCAGGAGAGGCAGAGCAGTACCTTCAGCCACAGAAACAGCATCACTCACACAGACACGGGCAGCACAGACTGCCTGGTCCTTTGCAGCTGATCAGGTGAAAGTCAATGGTGGCAGACCCTTATTCAATGGAGTTCATCAATCAGAGGCCTAAGTGTTCTCATTTTTGTTATTGTCTTCATTATCTCTGATTAGGCTTTGTGTACCTTGGTGTTCAATTTATTAATTTTTCAGTCTTTTGACATTTTTTCTTAATTTGAATAACTGTTTACTAAATACCCTCAAAATCTTTATATCCTCAAAGGTCCCTACATTTCAGGTATCTACCTGTCCTTTACACATATATTTAACCTGTCCTTTACTTTACATCTTTCATGTGACAATCTCAACACATTTGATGAAAAATAATGAAAGAATAATAGAACTAAAAAAAAATCCTCTGATGCAGACATCTTGTATCTGAAAGGTAAAGAAAAAAAGCCCAGTTTTATCTTGGCTGAATTCAGCTAAGGGCAAAGGAGTACAAATGGTTTGAATTTAGCATAAGAGGTCACATTTATGAAGATTTTCCAGGTGTCTAAACCCCGTTAGATTACTTGGTTACTAAACATAGGAAATTGTGCCATACTCCACAAAGACATGATAAAAAAATCAATGTCCTGTAACATATGCTGTAACTAAAACTTGTACTAGAAAATATAAAGTTTCCCTTTTTTTTTTCCCTTTCATGGATTGGATTAATTGCCTAAACTTTGAAAAATAGGTGTGAAAGTTTCTTTTTACATAATAGAATTAATTTCCAAGATATTAAAGATCATTATGAAAGGAGAGCATTGACTCTTCTGAAACTAGCAATTATTTACAAGGAAGTCTGTGGACCTGAAATCTACCATTTTAGGAAAATTAGGAAATGCTCTCTCTAAATTACAGGTGATGCCAACAGCCTGGCAGCTAAAGGGCAGAGTGATTTATTCTTGTGTAAAAATAACTCACATCTGTCACACTTGCATACCTAGAAATCTATTGTATCTTTGCTGGCATATATTAACTATTTAAATTCTTTTTATGTCTCAAGTAAGTAAACAAGAGAAATAATGGGAGTAGAAGAACACATAAGTACATAGCACTTAGTATAGAGCACTTATTCATACAAAGTTTCAATGCAAAATTGCTGTGTGGTAATGAATATCATTTATATTCAAGTTGAAAAAACTAGCTTGAAAATACTTTTGAGCAAATAGCTTCATATGTCAAGTCTGAAATGTACTCAGAGCTAGATTCAGTATCCACTGAAGTAAAATTATTTCCTCTTGGTGAACACCAAATAAAGGAGGAGAAGGAGTTGTGGGAATCGTTAAGGATAAAGTCAAAGCTCACATAAAACTGCAGAGAAGTAGCATACAACTCAAATCTGCTTTGCAATTCAGTGCCAATAATGTTCTGGTATGTTTTGCATATCTTCACATACCCCTGAGATAGGTGAAAAAAAGTAAATATGCAATGGAAAAAAAATTATTTCTGAAACAGCCAAAGAGACTGCAATATATGGAAGGCAAGATCTGCGTGTTTGTCGGTGAGTTTGGTTTTCATCCATCTCTACAAGAAATTTAGTGGTGTCTTCAGATTTATTGATGCCTAGACACCTGTAATTTGATTTTCTGCTTTCACTATAGAGATTATGGTCTTATCTTTATAGTAGAGGTAGTGCTAAAAGCCTTAAATCTCCTGAACTCCAGTATCTGTTGTAATCTCTTTGATGTGTGGGCACATCTTTTGCCTGACTACTGACAGTATTTCCTTGAGTGTGGTTAGCTGATCATGAAGGATAGGTGTAAGCTCAACAATTATTTAAACATGAAAAAGTGAACAAACTGTAGCAATACTTGTGGACTACTAAAATGTGCAATGTGTAAAATAGTGACAGCAAGAGATAATACAGATCCTTTTAAGCAAATCCCAAAGGACATTAAGAAGAAGGGGTTCTTTCCAGGTATGAAGCAACAAAATCTTTTCTCTAAAAATTGTCAAATAGTGGCAGGTTAGCATAGCTCCAAAGGTTTTCTTCCTTAATAGCAAATTAGGGATGGGATTTCCTGCTAGTTTATGTGGTCCTCAGATTTCAAGATGACAACTGCTAATTTTAACCAGTTGACTATTAAAGAAAGAAAGGGCATTGGTAAATTAGTAAAAAAACCCATTAGTTAAAAGAAATATTTAACTGAAAGTCAGATGAACGAGGAAATGTTCAAATGACATCTGGACATGGTCCTGGGCTGCTGACTCCAGGTGTTCCTATTACAGCAGGGGCGTTGGACTAGGTGACCTCAGGAGGTCCCTTCCAAACATAAATATTCTGTTATGTTTTGATCTTGTGAACCACAATAACAGGCATTATCTTGATCAATAAGTCAAAAATAAAAAAATGGATTCAAGTGAGCATGACTCCAATTTCTCCTAAAGACCCTCAAGATGTTTTAGAAGCAGCTTATTAATATCAGCAGATGATAGATCTAGAAATACATCATCAGTTATCTGATCCTTATCCCTTCTGTTCCTGTTGTATTTTGAAATATCTGTTCAAGCCATGCAAACTTTGTGTTCTCTTGACAGTTTAAAAGAGGACACAACCATTAAAACTTCGTGCTGGACATCTTATTCAATAGCCAGTTATTTCAAGTTCCTCCTAAATACGCTTAATAAAAACATCAGTAAAATATACTCTAAAAATTGATCTCCATTGTCTTACTTAAAAATCTATTTCATAAAACACACATTCTTGTACACACAACAACAGCATCCCATAAAATGTACAAATAAAGAAGCTGTAAAAGAAGGATTATTAATATAATGCTTATTCTTATTTATTTGTGTCCATGAGTCAGTGAACTACCTCTACCACTAAGCTTCTCTCTTTTATATTTAAAATGGCAAACAAAAAATTAGACAAAAATGATAAAAGCTTTGTAGGTCTGCAAAAGATTTTCTCCCTCAAAGCTTGAGTATGTTCTCTAAAATAGATGCATACAGTTCAGCTTCACATTCTGTTCAAATGCAAATTCATAAGTAGATGTATTTAGAGAACTGAGATGCTTGACTGATAATTCACAGTTAGAATTTGTTCTCAGTAAGTCTGATGCATATAATGCTCATACTTGCTGAGCTAAAACCCCTGTCATTTCTCAAAAGAATATCTATATTTAGAAGCGCAGTGAAAGAGTTTCTAATCAACACAAGTCAATACACCATCTGATTTCCTCCTTTTCTCTTTGCCTATGTCCTAAGCACAGCTCTCTGCTGCTCAAGACTCTTTAAAGAGAGTATTCAGTGACTTTAATATCTTTCTTTCATCTCTAGGTTCACTAAAATATTTTAATATCCATATATGCAGTGCCTTTGATTTAGTCTTGCCTGTCATCATGTAATACTATCTCATCTAGTATGGGGGGCATGTGACATTTCAGAATACTGGGAAATTTTTGATCACAAGCTGATCAAAATGATAAGCTGTAAAAGATGATAGAAACTGTAAAAAAATGATTGATAAGTAAGAACGCTATCCAATGAGGAAGACAAATCAAATATTGACTGAGCAAGAGAAGGCTTTGTCTGAGCAAGGAGTCTTTGTCTCCACCTAAAAGGAGAGTCATGGTAGCCAGGTTGGGCTGTGCTCACCACTGCTTGCAAGCAAAGAGTGTGGTTATGTTTTCACAAAGTTCTTCAACATCTTGATGACCCAAACAAAGTTACAGCTTGTGGTATTCACATGCCCTCTGAACAGAGAGAAGCTGTGAGACAAGCAGAGAAGAAGGAAAACACAATTCTTATCTCGCTTGCTGTGCCTGTGTTGTGCTAAAGTAGAATGCAATATGGAGATTGTTTACCCAAAGTGAGGATGTTTTGTTCCCTTGGCCTATCAGGGCCAAGAAGTGTGTGTGTGGGACTGTCACAGGACAGTCATGAGAGAATCAGAGATGAGTGCAGCACTGTGCAGTTGGGAGCAAGAGTGAGTGCATGGCAGATTTAGTTTAGATGAAATGTACATAGTATAGTGTAATAAGACAATTCATTAGCCTTCTGAGGATGGTGTCAGATGCATCATTCTCTCTCCCCTTTGTCTGAGTCGTCCTTGATTTACAATAACAATAGAGAAGTTATAATGAGTGAATTGGAAAATTTACAAAACTGCAAAAGGAAAATGTTGTATTGCACTAAATAGCTTATTTGGTTGATGCACTGGTGGCGGGTTTTCCCCCCTCCCTCATCACATGGTTTCCCCCTTGCACACCCCCCCATGTACCACACACCTGGTCTGTCCCACAGGTGCTTCGCCCCTCCCCAGTGGCATCCCATTGGCTCCGGTTCTCTCTCCCCCGCCCCCATCCCCTAGGGTATAAAACCTCCTGTGTGAGAGCTCCAAGCCCTCTTTTGTACCTGGGTGACCCATCACCTGTGTCCTGCTCCAAGCCAATAAACAGGATACTTGCACCCACGTGGAGAAGAGCGCCTCTCGTCTTTTACCTTTGTCTATGCGGATCCGTGTGGGCTAGAGTCTTAAGCTAGCCGGATTAGACACATATAAGGCCCAGGAAAAACACGGATTACCGCAGGAAAATATTTAGAAGAGGAGGAGGGATGTGTAAAGAGCTAGAATATGAAACACAAGATTAGGAAAAGAACAAGTAAACATTAGTATAGAGAAGAAGTGCAAAAGAAGGCTTCAAGACAGCAGCTATTCTTTGTTGCTTTTTGTAGTCACAATGTTTAAGATTCTTCCTGCTCCCCTTTTAGAGTGCTCTTTACCAAAACACAGATTGAAAAGAAGCCTTCTACTGTCCCTTAGTCGTTTTTATTTTAAAAAGGCTTAACTTTCGCAATAGTCAATACTTACACCATGAAGTAGTGGGAAAGTAGTTTGGTGAGAGAAAAATCTCATTCAAGGTGTCCCACATCTGCCCTAGCAGTTAATAATTTTCCAGTATATCAGACTGTGTATTTTCAATGTAAAACATTCACAGTTTCTCTTTTGCTGCAGAAACAAAGTTCTAGAAGACTTTCATCAATGCCATTTACATAAATAAATTCCCTTGTTATTTTTTTGGAAATTGTAAGCAGTTTAATATACATGAGAGGAAAGCAAAATGTTCCATTATAAACCCACATTAATTAAATGCACACCAACGTATCATTGTTACCATATCAATATCTGTTTATGCAGAATCCCAGACCTGAAAAATAGAAGATTATTTTTCAGATAAAATGATGCATTATTTATGATAATATTTTAAATTATTTTGTCTTAGCTATGCTTGTAATAGTTATTCTATATTCTTTAATTTTAGCTCTCTGACATTTACTTTGATTTTTTTTAAAAGGTATTTAATTAATTTTCAATTCAGGAGAGAATTGGGCATCACACTGGTAGACCTTTAATTTCCAGAATAGTGCCTATTTTCTTCTGTGTTGCTTCATAAAACAAATTGCTCCCTATAATCTGTAAAGCAATAAACAAAATTATTATATCTTAGCCCATTCATACTCTACTGCCCCTCTTAATAGCATTTTGTAAATAAAGCACTGAAGAAATTACCAAGGTGATGACAAGGAAATAGGAGACAATTATTTTGAGGAAATTAAAAAAAAATGAGAATATAAATTAAGGTTAAATGAAATGAGAATTGTATTTATACTATGACTTAATTTTAAATGAGCTCATTTTAACCTTAATTTAAAAATATACATTTAAAGAAATACTGGTTTAAAGTTATATATTAATAGTACAGAAGAATGTTCATAATCTGTACACGTAACATAACTGTGCTAGTAAAATTTTTTTCATATCATTAGTATAGCATGAGGTCAGAAAAAGGGCTAAAAGAGAATAAATATCCCAGAAAAACAAACCAAAAAAACAACAGCAAAAACCCCAACCGAATTAAAAAACCCAACAAAACAAAGCCCAAACAACAACAAAAAAACCCCAACATAAAACAAAAACCACACCAAAAAAAAAACCCTAAAAAAAGAGAGAAACAGAGTTCAGCATTTTCTCGTGAAATATTTTTTAATACCTAAATTTGTTATTATCCTATTTTGTCTATTTAAATGATAGAATTACCTTGCATTTCCTTAATTTTTTAATTTGTCTTACACTGACAGGAGGACCACCCTCTTACAGTAAAGGCCCTCACTCTGATGTTTTTATATCAGCTCATCCTCTGCAGGGGCCCTTGCACACATCTCACACACATCCTTACACAGACTGGATCTTGGGTTCTTACTAGACCATGAATGTGCAAAACTGTAATAGGGTACAAAAATGTAATAAATGAAAACACGACCTTGAGCTGCCTGTAAGAAAAATACGTGCATGAGAACTGATATGTCAGAGGAAACCTGTCCATTCATTGCTGCTGGGGCAGACTAATGAGAAGCCTTACACATGAAAATACCTTGGTGGCTTTCAGATCTTCACCATTTTTCTCTTCAACACTCTAGTGAGGCTGCTGCTCTGTGAAGGTCTAGGGCAGACAAAGCAGAGTTTCTGTCTAGGAGAGTACATGGGTCACCCATAACTTTTGCTGAGCCCTGTTGCTCTGAAAAACATAAATCTGGACTGTTCAGACAACTTCAGCCCTGCTCATTCCAGTTGTAAAAAAAGGTGCAAATGCATAGATTGCTCTAGCTTAGTTGGCTAATGGCCCTGAATGCAATGCAGATATACATGCTGATTCTTTTAGACATTATCTGTACTATTTTTTCTAAACAAAAAATGATAAAGATTCCTTTTGAAGCATTGACCTTATGTACTGGCTAAATTGTACTAGAGCTTATGTTTTCTGCCTGTCTACGTTTTTACAGGTTTCAAGGGAACACAACATTTCCATGTTGAACATAATGCTTTCTGTGTTTCAGTTGTAAGTGCTGCTGATTTTCACCCTAGGGTTGTCAAGAATTCAGTGAAGGGATGGCATTCCCTGTAAATACAATTATTAATTAGTTTGTATAATTTACTGACATCTTTCCCTAAAATATGTCCATCGTTATTGCTGCCATGTCTGAATTCAGACCCAAACACATTTATCTTAAGTATTTTAAGGATGCCTTTGGAAGCCTAGAAGAGGAACAATAATCCTTTTTTTACAATCAAAAGTAATAAACTCCTTTCTATTCAGCAGATTGATTTCTTCTTTGATTTTAAAGCAAATGGTACATTCTAGCCAGAGGGAAACCTTATGAATTTTTACCTGAAAAATTACACTACTGCATCTCCCTATTCCCCTAACACCTTTAACATGTGTAACAAGAAAGCATTATTCAACCCCTTTACCATTTCAGGTTTAAAATGATGTTAAAATTAAATTATTTAATTAGAAAAAAAATTATAGACATAATATTTACCTTATAACTAAGACTGACTCTAACTTCATATTTTCTAATCCTGTCCATCCCCATGACTATGGAGCACAAGCTGAGCTATCAGTGTGCTACAGCTTAAATTTGCAGTGCAGTACAGTGTTTAAGGATCAACTGAGGGGGGCATTTTACTGCTCACAGTAGGGGGCCATGTGAAAAATACACTGAAGTGCAAGAATATGTTTAAATTGAAAATTCTAGTTCTTAAGCTGTCTTTATCCTCACAAAATAGAGGGTGGAAAAAGCTTAAATAGAGCTTTTAATTTAAAGTCCTTGTAAGAAAATGTGTCCAGCTTATCCTTCTGAGAAGTCAAATCACAGAACAGACAAAGAATATGGAGAAAATTTTACTCTAGAAGGGATGACTTTGCTTCAGTAAAGTAATACCAGATTTTGCATCCATATAAAAAAGTCAGAATATATTTCTTTATTTGTTAATAACAGAATTTTGGAAAATTGATTATAGGAAATTTTGAAATAGTTATGAGGACTAAATAGATGCAGATGTGCATCTCAACAAGTTTGTAAGACAGTTTTTAATAATTTACATTATTTGTCTGAGGAAGAGCATAAAAAATTCATTTTTATATTTTATATGAATTGTAGAATATAAAGATTATTTGGTAAACCTGTATATAAAAATATAGTCTCTTGATTACATCAATAAACACTGTTTTAACAGTCTTGTGTACTTCTTGGTGAGGTATGAAAATCATTGGAATTTCCTTCCTTGCTTCTTACGTGACAAATGGACTTTAAAAGCATGATCTATACAAAAATCCAAATCCCATAACTTTAGGTATATAAATGCCATGTGACGAAAGCCACATTGAATTTGATGGAATTTCTCTTCAGACATCTCTGCTAACTGTATAAAAAAGATGCTGAGAGTCCAGAGCACAGGCAGGACTCTGAAGAAGCATTTGATGCCTCTCTGTGTAAGTTTAAGGGGAATGACAAGCCTAGGTATGCCTAGTTACAGTCTGTGTGCTCACCACTCCGGTCTTTTCCCAAATTGCCTCATAGAACTTTTGGAATGTCTGTGATAAAATCACAGACTTGGAGAAGAAAAGCTTCCATATCCTCTCTTCCTAGTGAGATTGGACTCACTGCAGCCTTGTTGCTTGAACTATGCAGAAGGTCAGACAAGTTTCTCACAATGGCCCCTGCAGGCCATGTAATGAATGTAGTAGCATTAAAATGTAGAACATTTCTTCATTTTATGTTCTGCTGAGGCTGCAAAGTTTGTAACAGGCAGTTCTGGATAACAATCCTTATTCTTTTTAATAAGCATAGTGTACTTGAACCAAATATTTTTGGTTCATTATTTTGCCTTAGGTTCTGCTGCTAATGTTCTAGTTTCTCAAAAGACTAGCTCTTGTGTTGGTTTATTAATACTTCTCCCTAAATCTATTTTACCTACTTGCTCATTCAAACCAGTCCTGCTCAGAAGTTGGCTTGCATGAAAATGTATTGGCACGAGCCATGCTGTGTGAGGTTTGAATTATGCAGAAACATATCATCATCATCTTTTAGCATTTCAAATTATTCCATAAAGTCCATCATTCTGTTTGGTATCCAGAAATGCCAGAGCCTTCCTGAGGACTTTGCTATAAATATTATAGCAGGTAAAGTCTAGTTTGAGATTGTAATTGCATTATTGAAAGACATACAGGATAGTAGCTATTCTAAACAGGAAATAATTTGAAGGTCCTTTTTCTGTTTAAAATAAATTACATAATTTGAAATAAATCTAATTATTGATTAGATAATAATCAATATTATTTTGAAATAAATAAATCTAATTATTTGGTTTTTGTTGTTGCAGGTTTACTAGAAATAATGAGTAGAAAAATTTCTTGATTTTTTTAAGAGAATTTTTAGAAATGAAAAATGAAAATACTGTGATAATGTATTAGGACTGTCTATTTCAAAGCATCTGTGTAAGCCACAAGTGCATTTGATAAAGATCTGGTATACATGTAAGAATCTGATCTGTGGATTTGAGTGAATAAGAAGTGGAAAAATATTCTGAAACGTATAGACCTTGTAAGAAAAACATTCTGAAGACCACTCGATGGTGGTCTTCAGAATGTTTTTGTGGTCTTACTGCCCTATTGCCAACATCTGTCATAGAAATGTTTTAGAAAAACTTTAGGAAGTCTAGTCCTAGCTATGCTTTCCCTGCTTTTTGAGATGAACTTCCCTAGGGAATTGCTATGAAAAATAAGACACACAGGAAATTTCATCAACACATAAGGAATTTTTCATTGGAGAGATTTTGCTGAAAACCATTCACGCCAGCATTGGCTCTGAAACCATACAGAAAACAATAAATATTCCTCAAGAAAGAAAATATTGAAGTGCAAATAGGCTTCCTCACATACTGGCAAAGAATGAACACCAGCTTTTTTTTAATTCCAGGGCTTTCCTGCTTTCTCCTGAGCAGGGAATGCTTATGTGCTCGTTCTGGCAGTGGAAGAGAAGCAGTGTCCTGCACTTCTGTGTTGATCCATGCTGGTCTGGCCATGACTCTGCTCTGCCTTCTCAGGATGATATCACTTCCTTATCACAGCCACTGTCCACTTCCCTGAGGAATAAATGTGACCAAACCCAGAAAGTGTACCTGCTTTGAGAACACAGCCAGTTTTCTCCTTAACTATTA
Organism: Serinus canaria; assembly: GCF_022539315.1. Taxonomy (NCBI): domain Eukaryota; kingdom Metazoa; phylum Chordata; class Aves; order Passeriformes; family Fringillidae; genus Serinus; species Serinus canaria. Next base: position 93,967,848 of record NC_066316.1, read on the forward strand.
TCTCCTTGTACTTTATCACCACAATCTTGTGCACTTCATGTGAACAGCCTAATCTCTTCTTTGCTGTCTATGGTGATACTGAGTATTCTCTATTTCTAGTCTATTTTTAAGTTTGTGGATACAGTCCTCCTCTTTGAATTTTAGCATTCTCATTTTATTGATCACTGCTTTTTGCTTGCTTGCTTGTGATTTTTGAGGCAGAATGAAAGAGGATTCTGTTCCATAAAGCACTTTTATTTTTTGGTACTTGGAAAAATCATCCTTTTGTCATTACCTTGATATTACTTCAGCTTAGGGCTCAAGAAAACACTTTCTTGCGAATAATTCTTTGATAGTCTATTTTCTTGTTAGCATTGGGACAAGGGGTTTGCCTAGTCCTTCCAGTCATTTCTCTGCTTGCTTGCTTGCTTGCTTCCTCCCTTCATCCCCTTGGTTTATTCCTGCTGTCCCTTCTACCTTTCTTTCTCCCATCCTTCTCTTTCTTTAGTCATTTTCAACCTGCCTCTTTTTTTTCGTTTTATAATTGTGTGGCCTCAGGGTGACTCGTGGCAAGAAATAAAAGCCTTAAAAGCACAACGACATTCTTGCATGTGGCAATTATGCAGTTAGCAGCTAACCTCCAGCTTCAGCATATGATTATAAATATGGAATCTCAGCAAATCCCTGGACAGTTTTGTCACCTGCTAAACTGCTATTTCACGTACGATTAGGTTGAATTCTGTCCATTTTTATGTTTAGGCAAAACAATCCATTTGCTCATGACCAAATGAGTATATTTTGCTCGAAATGCTGTTTCAGCAGCAAGCAGAGGGGACTTGGAAACTTGGAGAAAATATATTTTCTCAGCTATTCAACTTGAATATGCAAACTGTAAAGTCACTTGAGAGCATTTTCTCAGCAATTCCAAGGAAAGCAAGACAGCTATCTGTAGGAAAGTCATCCACAAGTCATCCAAAGTAGGACCACAAATATTCACACTCTGATAAACCATGCAAATGTTTTTCTATATGTCTGACACTAAAACTGAAAAGACTAATAATCAAATTGCTTAAATTAACTCTTACTAGATACTTTTTATAGTAACAACTATGTCACAAGAACACTTTTCCTTTGTCTCAGTTAAACAAATTTGTAAATAAATATGTAAAAAAAAGAAAAACTGTGGGTGAAATAAATGGTAGAAGTAAAAAAAGTCTAGGCTTTGAAAATATAATTTAAGGTTTTAGGGAAACTGTTCAAAAATTTAGTAGGGCTTTTAGCCCAATTTAGATGGGCTTTTTTTGTTTTCTTTTTTCAATGCAATAAAACACCCACTTGTTAGCAAAACTGCTTTATAAGATCACATGTGTGATCACAGTAAACTCCAAATATTCCAATTAAAAGGGAAGCACATGCACATGAAATGTCTTTAAAACAGAAAAAATTCTATGCACTCATTTCCCTGTGCCACTCTGGTGCTGGTTGCAACATTCGGTGAGTCAGTTCAACTCCTATGGAAGAAACGTCTTTATTTTTTCACTGGATTATTGGTTGCAGGACTGGTGAGTTGGACTGGCACAAAGAGATACTTGGTGAGTACCAGATAAGCTGCTTCAGGAAAAATAAAACCCCACAGATGTGCCTGTACAAAAGAGCAAAGTAAGGGAGGAAAGAAGAGAGGCCTCTTTTTCTTTGCAGTCATTAATTGCTAAATTGCCTGAGACATCTTTCTTAACTTCAACATCAGACACACTTTACCTTAAAATGACATCATGTATAAGAAAGGGAAGGGTGCTAACTTTATTGAATGGAAAAGATTAACTGATGGTTTATAAAATATTTAGAGAACATTATTTGAATTTTATCTTACAATGTAAAACAAACACCCAACATCTTAGATTCTCGGATCTGTTTTCAGGAATTGAGAAAATAAATCTAGCATTTTCTTATTGAGGAAAAAAAACCCATAACATTATCAGTGTGCAGGGTAAGGCAATCTCAAATGTGTAAATGATAACACATTCACCTTCTTTTTTTTAAGAAAGTCCAAACTTCCAGGATATTTTTTTTAATGTCCATCAATAACATTAGACATATTTCACACACAGAGGATTATTCCAGCTAGCTGGTACTTTTTATTGCAATTTACTTTAATTTTGGGGGAAAAAAGACCTTATCACATATCATTGTGATTTTATCATTTGTCCTAAAACCACCTTTCAAGAAACAAATTTACAGTGTGTTGAAAGAATTGTTCTGCTTTGTGGAAGAAAGACAAGACATCCATCTAGCAGATTTTGCCAGCATGAGCTGTTATTTGAGAAGCTAATGAATCAACTGTGCATGTTTCTGTGTTTCTATGCATGTTTCTACTTCAAAGAAGTAGGCACTACTGTGAATAAGGGATAAATCAATGGGAATTATTTTAGATTTTCTGATCTCTATTTGCATTTCATCTGTATTGAGCAGGAAAGCAGATGTACGCTACTGTACTTAAGCCCTTTTTCTGAGAGTTGGTAGTCCATCCTTGCATTCTATTTTACATTTTCCCAATAACATTCTCATTTATTTCTCTGCTCTATGGATACTTGCTAAAATTTGAATAAAACTTAACAAAATGGTAATTCAAGAATTTAGTTTGTGAGTTTTAAATGCTAATGTGATTAAATGGTACTATTATTAAAAGAAACACTTGAAGAAAAATAGAAGAGTGTAGGATTGATTAGAGCCTTTTAAAAATATGGGTGTTTTTTCAAAGAACCATCCAAATGAAAACCTTGGAATCAAAACCACATCCTGTAATAATACAAACACAATAGCTGTAGAGGCAATGTGTCCACTGCCACAAATAGCTCCCTGACATTTTCATAGAAACTATTGTTTAAAAGGAGATAATTCATTTTTTCATTCTGCTTCTGAGGTCTCCTAGTGTATTTACTTTTAAAGGTAATTCTTGTTACACAGACAGTTGCTGTTTGGAATATGGGTTTTGAGTTTATGAACTTCTGAATTTTTATCTAAAGAAAAACCAAACCTCAGGCATGGATCACCTTATTGTCATGTTTAATAATTTACAATTGCTTGGTTAATGTGCAGTAAGAGACTGAAATACATGTGCTATAAACAACTGGCTCATGATGATGTCTGCAGGCATGATGGGTTTTGTAATCATTTTGCAGAGTATTCCCAGATGCTTTACCAAGTTCAAGCAGTCCACTGACCACAGGCTAAATGATTCTTTGGTTACTGGGCCCACTTACGAATTTTCCTTTATTTATTTTCAACTCTTTTTCAGCCTTTATAACCTTACCCAATGTCCATGACTACTGACAATGACAGATAGTAAAGGAATGTTACAAGGAGTGCAGTGCTTTCATTCTAGACTGTCAATAGATGGGTTTTTAAGGCCACAATTTGTATCTACTTAGAGGGTTGCTTTAACTAAACTACTTAACTATTGAATCTTAGTTCTTAGGAATTTATTCTATTTTCTCTATAATTTGTTAAAGGAACCTGGGTGCCCAGAAATATTTTTTATCCCTTTCTAAAATTGGCAGGCAAAATTAATTCCATTGTGGGATAATTGTGATGGGTGTGCTGTGCATATCTTTGTGCATATCACACTAATCCTTTGGCTCCATTAGTGTAGAAAGAGCCTAAAACTAAGTACTTTGGTGGACTTAAACGTGACAGCTGATTTTAGGATTGTTTCTGTCAGGAAAATAGCATAAAAGGATTTTTGCCAGAGCTAAGGCATGGGCTGAATATCTGATGAGAGATTTGCCTACCATTATAACAACATCATGTCATTTTATATACTCATAAAGAGTATTTTGGTCAACTTATATACTCATAAAGAGTATTTTGGTCAACATCTGTGTGAATTTTCTATATTTATGACTATTTTCCCTCATCTCTCCGATCTCCTGCTCTGTAACTCAGCCCAGTAGGGTCCTACACATAAACAAAATGTATTTCTCACAAAGGCTGAGAACATTCAGACTGTAAGAAGTATGAAATTTTTTTTTGATTTAGGTTTCTTTGAGCCAGTAGAATTAGATGTTTATGTTGCACTACAAAGCAAATGCATAAAATATCAAATTAAATCAACTTTTTTGTAGTACATTAAATACATTTTGCAAATTTTGTTTTATTCCAAAACTATTTAGTAAAGACCTTATTTCAAAGTGCTACTGTGTAAATAAGAGAGACCACAATTTAGGAATGCTTTTGGGAGGAGAGGTACTTATGGTTTAAAGCTCTTTACAGATACTTAAGATCTATGAGAAATTATATATACAAAAAGAATTAAGTTCCAAAGTAATCTAATGATAATTGTTTAAAGCATTTCTCTGTACAATAAAAAACTACCTTACTTTTGAACAACAATTCATGATAGGGGTTTCTGTAGCATGTTTCAAAGAAACAGTTTTCTGGATAGTCTCCTTCTCTTAGGAATATCCAGGGAGAGAAAACTATTTTATTTCCATTAAGATATGACATATTCATTGCTCAAACTGTTGACTGCAATCAGACAAAGTGTGTTTAATGAATAATGACCATTGGTATGAGTAGGTGCCAATGAGTGTCACTCAGATATGTTTTGTTCATTTCTACAGTTCCTACGTGCATCATTCTGCTACGTAAGTTGCGGTGGAGAGGTGGACAAACTTTCTAAAAATCACAGACCTGACTTGTTGAGAGCAGCAAGGTGTACACAACCCAGCTGAGACCGAGGTAGAGGGAGAGTTCATGAGCTGGTTTCTCAGTGTTTCATGACAACCATCTCCAAAAAGCCCTGGCAGTCTGTTGCAAGGCTGGATGTTTTCTGGCACAGCCAGTAGTGTTGTTGGCTCTCATCTCTTTCATACTGGGAATTTGGGTCCAACTGCTGGCCATTGTGCTACCCACAACAGTCTGTTTGCTGCTGTCTTTCCAGTGTAATTTCTGGTGAAAATAGCAATGTGTTTTTGTTACAGCATTCAAAAAGCATCATTGGGAATTGAAAATCAGTGATAGCAGGCTACCCCAACACTCACATTGTGGCCTTGGGTCCCCATTGGGCTATAAATGAATGAGAAACAGCAGGGATCTGTGACCTTAGGCTTATGCTGCAGCAGACAGTGCTACTGAATTAAATGTGTTTCAGGGTTTTGTTTGGACCTGCTGAATGCCATCATGAAGCATAGAGAATAAAACAAAATCATCATCACCATCTCATTATGGCATTCATTATTCTTGCTCTTTTTGCCCAATATTGGGAAAAAGCCTTGATAAAATGATCTCCTTTAAAAAGATATGTCATAAGTGAGGACATTTTATACTCCTTTCTTTTTGTATGTATTTGACCTCATTCTCCACACTCAAACTACGAAACCCCTCAGGTTATGGTACTTTTCAAAACAAGACAATTTCTGGAATAGATCCCAGGGCATTTTAGTCCATGAGAAACTTTATGAGGCTGTTCTAGCATAATTAGAATTTACCTAGTGTCCATAAACATCTGAATTTTGTAAAAACTCAGTGTCTTGTAAAAGTATTCATTGCAGGTTTATGTTACTGCTATTTAAAATTTTAGGACGTTGTACCAGGAATTATGAAACTACAATATCAAATACTTAAAATGAAGTTATACAGAAAAATGTTATTATTTTGAAAGTTTTGGGCTTTTTAATTGCACCAGTCAATGTACATTTTTATGAAGGTTTATAATTCGGATGCAGAAACCTCTGAATGCTGGATTATTTTCTGTAAACATGGAGCATAACTTAGTACCAATTCCTTGACTCCCAACCCCTGTTTATAAACAACTGATATCACATTATTGACGCCAAGAGGAATTTGCAGGTACCTCAATGGCAACAAGACAAACTCCCAGAAGAGACTAAAAGGAGTTCCTACACTGCATCACAGATTTCAGACTTGTATTTCAAGTTCCTGTATTTTATTGAAAAAAGGCTTCACATAGAGATCAATCAATGCCTGAAAATACTAAACTAGGTTTTCCTAAAATATTAATCTTTAATTTATTAATCTTTCATTCATTCTAAGACATACTTCTTGAATTTTACAGAAAGGGAAATTAAATAAAAACTGAAAAACTGTGCTCAGTTCACAACTGTCAACCTTCAGTCTCTCTTGTTCCGTCACTTCTCAAGAGATGTTGCTTGCACAAGAAGAAACAGCTCTAAATGTCTCTTTTTAAAAATTATTTTTAGTGCTAAAGACCCCTAAAAATTATTACAGGCATTTAATAAAATTCTCACTAGTTTTCATTTTGTCAAAATATAGCCCAAGAAGAGGAAAGCATGTTTAAGTTGGAAAGCACCTACAAGAGTTATCTAGTCCAACAGCATGATTGCTGCAGGGCTGACCAAAATTATACAAATGCCTCCTTACCACTAACAGATTTGGGGCACCCATGACCTCTGTAGGAAACCTGCTCTAGTATTTGACCACCCACTCTGTGTAGAAATGCTAATGTCCAGTCTGAACATCCTCTGGCACACCTTTGAACCATAATTCAAACCATTGTTTGTTCTGTCAGTGGATCCTATGGAGAAGATCTCAGCACCCATCTCTCCACTTCCCCTCCTTGGGAGGCTGTAGACAGCAATGAAGTCACCCCTCAATCCTTTTTTTCCAACTAGACATGCTCCAGGTTGTTTGCTGCTCCTCATAGGACACGACTTCTGATGAAGAAAGCAGTTACTGATCCCTGAATAAAGATGCTGCCTCTACACTATGCTGTTATTCCTGCTTGACATATTCCCTTCCTCAATATATTAGTTATAATGATCTGTTAACATATAATAGGCCAACCACTGGCAAGAGTCAATTATGTCTCTTTTGTCTTAAATAACTTCTGTACAATATTTGGCCTTTATTATCATGACATTGTAGAGACATACAATTCAGAGAAAGTTTAGACTCAAAAGAAGTGCACAGTTTCTCTCAAAAAAGTATTTATAAACTTTGAGAAGTTTCTCTTACAGAAGTCCTCCCTGGTTTTTACTGTTTTTATGCCTCCTTACTTCTCACAGGAGCTCTTCTCTTCCTAATCAAGCTGAGTCACCATTACATTCAGCACAATTTCTCTCTGATGTTTCCAAAGAAATTCAAGAGATATTTAATGGGCTGCTCTACAAACTATATTCATGCACTATGTTAAGTATTTTTCCCTCAATCAGTCAGGGATAAGCACCATGTCTGTGCTGTGAATACAGGTGCTGAAAATGCAGTTTGAAACTTAGTTTTAAAACATGGTCCTCCTGAGCATGTTTGTCCATGAAAGCAAAGGCTTACAGAAAGAAACTAAGAAAGTTTCATGATTTTAGAATCATAGACCCATAGAATCATTAAGGTTGGAAAACACCTCCAAGAACATGGAGTCCAGCCTTTGACCAAACACCACCATGTCAACTAAACTCTGGCACAAAGTACCATTTCCAGTCATTTCTTGAACTCTTCCAAGGGACAGCGGCCCCACTACTGCCCTGGGCAGCACATTCCAGTGCTTGACAACACTTTCAGTGAAGAAATTTGTCCTAACTTTCAACGTTCAACCTGAACCTCCTCTGGTGCACCTTGAGGCAATTTCCTCCTGTCCAGTCACTGACTGCCCTGTGGAAGTGGTCATCCCCCACCTTGCTACAATTTTTGTTGTCCACAATTTTGTTGTCATGTATGGGTAATCTATTTTTAGAACAACTGTAATCTCAGATAAGTGATCTGAATTGCTTCCCAGCATCATTGATATAAAGACTAAGCTGACTAAAATGTATCAGTTGGCAGAGACTTTTAAGTGTGAATTACAATGTGTGTGGTTCAGGCTATTTGAATCAGTAGATCCTAAAAATTTTAACAAAACCAACATCAAGTATAGGGATAATATTTTTAAGCTGTTTACATTTCCTCCATCTTCTTTTTTGGTCTGTTTCTTTAGGAGTTTGTTTTTATATTTTTCAATGGGCTTCTGTGTGCAGTTGCAATATAGACTTTACTGAATGTTTTTATAAACCAGTTGTGAGATTTTTGCATGTTTCTTTGTTTCCCAGCGGTCTTCACATTTTGAAAGAGTTGCTATCAAAGCAAAGCAATGCAGCTAGTTCAGTATCTCCTACAGCTTTTATGCTGAAACAAGTTTTGTTCATGTTATGAGCTAAGTAATCTTTGCAAAGGGAGCCAAATTTTTTGATTTATTTTTTTTGTGTGAGTCCCAGCTGTGCCAGTTAGTGGATCTATGCTATTTCAGTCACCACTGTCTGAGAAACTCAGGCAAATAACACAATAAAAACTTGAGAACTTTCTGTCATTCATGTGAGAGAACCACATTTGTTAGAGGCACCCTGCTGGATTCTCCTGGGACTTCCTGGGGCAGAATTCCCACACTGTTATGGGTTGACCTTGATTGGATGCCATGTGCCCCCCAAACCCCTCTATCTCTCTCCCTTCGCAGCTGAACAGAGACAGAAAATAAGATAGAAAGCAACTAGTAAGTTGAAATAAGGCAGTTTGATAAAGTAAGAATGAAAGGTTGCACAAGTAAAAAGAAATAAAAAGATTTTATTCTCTTCTTCCCACTGGTGAGTGATGTCCAGGCACTTCCTCGGGAGCAGGGTTTCAGTACATGTAGTGGTTGCTCCACAGGGAAAAACATTGTAAATTATGATTGTCTGCCTTCCTCATCTTTTTCTTAGCTTCTATGTCTGATCTGACATTATAAGGGATAGAATATCCCTTTGATCAGTTTGGGTCAGCTGTTCCTAGTTGTGTCTCCTCCCAAGAGCTTGCCCACCCCCAGCCTGACGGGGAACAGAATGTTGGAGACAGCATTGATGCTGTGCCAGCACTGCCCAGCAGCTGACAAAACAACAAAACACTGGTGTGTTACAGCACCTTTCATACAAAACAGTAGCGTGTTACAGCACCTTTCTAGATACCAGTGCACAGCACAGCACAGTGAGGGTTGCTGTGGGGAAAATGAGCTTCATCTCAGCCATATCCAATACACATAGACTCAGCTTCAGAGGAATAGTCTTCATTAGAACAATGTCTTCCCACAAGCATCAGTGATTTTTTTGAAGTCGTTACTTACTGCTACAGTATCAATTTACCTAAATTTCACTCTAGTTGAAAAATTTTTAGTTTCTACTATTTCTCTTCTTCCAGTGGAAAAAAGAAAAAAAATACCAAAACCTTAATTGACATTAATTTCAGGAAAAGATACAGTTTAAAACTTACAGTTATTCAAAGTATGCATATTACCTTAGTTCATGATGAAAACAGTGCCCACGGATGCAAATACATCCTTTTCCCTCTACCTTCCCCTACTCAGCTGTAATCCAGAACATGTGTGAATAGTGAACCAAATGCATAGAATCATTGACTATCTTTATTAGTATCTTTAATCTTTAACCCATAATCACCATCTAGTCCACTTACTGTTACTCACAGTAGCAGTAGCATAAGAATTAAGTAAATCTTAACTCTTATGACTACAAACATCATCCAGATGCTCCTTGAACTCTGGCAGGTTTGATGCCATGATCACTTCCCTGGGAAGCCTGTTCTGGTGACAAACTATCCTCCCAGTGAAAGACTTTTTCCTAATGTCCGGCATGAACTTCTCTTGATGCTGCTTCATTCCACTTCCTCGTGTTTTCTTGCTGGTCACCTGAGGGATATCAAGCACCTTCATCTCTACTGCTTCTTTTGAGCAAGTTCTGGACTATGACCCTTCAGCTTTCTCTTCTCCAAGGTGAACAAATGAAGTGACTTCAGCTGCTTCTCATAATTCTTGCCCTCACAGCTTTTCACCATCTTTGTAGTTTTTCTCTGCACACTACTAGCTTAATGTCATTTTTATATTGAGGCATCCTAAACTGCATACAGTACCCAATGTGAAGCCACAGCAGTGCAGAGTGGGACCATCTCCTCCCTCAAATGGTTTGTGTTGCTGTGCCTGATGCATCCCAGGACACTGTGGGCCATTTTGACTGCCAGGGCACTCATATTCAACTTGTGATTGACCAAGTCCCCCAGATCTCTTCCTGCAGGGCTGCTTTCCAGCCTCTGGAAGTCCACGGCCCCTCAGTCTAGTATCATTAGCAAATTTAATGTAGGTTCTGTTCCTGCATTCAGATAATTTTATAAAAACACTGGAAAGGTGCTGACTCTAGGATTGAGCCTAGGGAAGAGCCACCAGGCCCATTCACTGTAGCTCTTTGAGCCTGACCCTTTGGCCAATTGATCACTCAATATATTATGGACTTGTCTAGAAATGTGCTGGACACATCCAGACAGAAAAGAGAGAAACAGTATCAGAAACTTTGCTCAAATAAAACTCCCCACATCTACTGTCTTCCCTTGGTCAACTAGATGGATAACTTTGTAGTTATAGTGGTAGAATAACTTTGTAGTGTAAGGAAATTAAGTTGGTTAACCAGGACTTTCCCCTCACGAACCCATGCTGGCTATGACCAAAGAATGCATTGTCTGTCAAGTGTTTCTCAAGAACTCCCAGGACAACCTATCCTCCACAATTTCACCAAACACTGAAGTGAGACTGACTGAACTGAAATTACTCAGGTCCTCCTTGCTCTTCCTGAAAATTAGGACAAGATTCTTTAGCTTCCAATTGACTGGGACCTCTCTAGGCACTCACAAACATTGAAAAATAATGGAGAGGGCCTGCAATAACATCAGCCAGCTATTTCAGTACTCTGGGATGAATCCCATCAGACTCCATATACTTATGTGCATACAGCTGGAGCAGCAAGTATTGAAGAAGTTTAGTGTCAGCTGGAAGTTTGTCATTCCCCCAGCCATGGTCTTGAAACACAGGGCTACAGGGTGCCCAGAGACCTCCACAGGCATTAAAGAAAAAACATGAGATAGTTTAGGGGGGAAAAACTGAATTTTTTGTTGTTTTTGGGAGAGAGAAACCAGAAATTTAATTTTTTTCTTTCACTACAGGTTATTCTGAGCAGATTTCAGTGCAGCAGGGAACATTGCTGCAAACCAATAAGCAAGTCTGACTTTTCTAAATGTGAGGGACTGGCATTTTGAAAGCCATGTATTCAGTCTATTCACCTGTTACAGCAAGTCAAGACATTCCTTTTATTATCTATAAAAACCTAAAAGTATTTCTGGTGGAGAAGCTTTTGGTACAGTTCAAAATATAGGCAATAAAAATATTGATACATTTGAGGTATGAGACCATGATAATTTTAACTGTCTATAACACAGCAAGAAGGACAAAAGATATAACTGAATTTCCACAAAATTCACTCTCAATATTATTCTCTTCTCCTTGTTGTCATAACTTTATTGAATTCTTCTTTTCCAAAAGGTTTAAAAGGAGAAATATTCGAACTTTGGCATTTCTTTCTATCATATTTAGGAGTCTGACTTTGTTTTTTGTGTTTCTTTGTAGACTGGGTTCCTGAACTGGCCTTCCAAGATGGTTTGCATCTCACAGGATGCCAAACGTTACTGACTTAACAGGAGTGACAGAAATAGTTCTACCCCAAGGTGATGCTACATTGTCTCACACAAGATACCATGAAACACCACAGAGGAAATTCTGATTCTTGGTTATTTAAATTATTTGGATTATTCATGTAATAAATATTTGACTAGGAAGATTGAAATGCCATTATGTTTGTACAGTAATGGTAGGACAAATTACCTTATTATGATTTGGCTAAGGAACTCTAACAGAGGAGTTCTTTGAAGTCACCTATCCCAACTTAAATCAAACAGGCCTCCCTGGAAACAAGTGATTAATCTAACCTTAGGCTATGAAAGCAGCCTAGGGCTAAGGCTGGTTCCAAAGAAAAAGTAGTGGAGGTAGCCATGTTGTGGCAGTTTTGTGTTTCCCTTGGGATGCCTTTTGCAGCTGCAGTGTGCCTGGAGTTCTGGGATTTGTGGTTTTCAAAACCCTAATCCTAACTCTCTTAAGCACTGTTGGAAAAGCAATGTCTCAGCTGCTCGTGTGGAGACACATCGTTCTTTGGTCAAAGGAGCCTTGTCATTCACACCTCAACCAGCTGCAAGACATTCTGACATAGGGAGTCCTTTAAACAAGAGTATGTGAGTAAATGAGCAGTGATGAGACGGATGGAAAGGATTTGATAAAAGCTAGATTAGATTATTTGCTTACTGTTTTTAAAAGGCTAATGCCATGATTATATATTCCCACAGCATTGGGGCATTTATGCTGAAATAATCTCTGATTATTTATTGTTTTCCTCTCAGAACTTTTTCTGAATTCCTTTCTAACTCTTCCAAAATAGTAAAATTGTCTTTATTTCCAAGCCTGGAACAAAAACCTTGTAAAAGATATGACTCTTTGGGGAACTCAAATAGAGTCACTTGTTTTTTCCATGGTAATGAGTAGGCTTCTGTTCTTTTTATGATTTCAGAAAATCACTTCTGTAATCAAAACACTGCCTTACACCATCAACCAGTCATGGCAGAAAGTTACTTTTATTGTCCTGCTTTTCAGAAAAGAATACAGGCTCCTGGAGATTGAATAAATTTTCACAGTGATGTCAGAACAAATTACACTTGCTGATTAAAATTTTGGCGGCAGTTTCGTCATCGAGGTTTTGCCATAAGCTAAATCTTAATTAGAAACTTTACTGAATTAGAGTACATCAATGTTACAACTGGAGAATATTTAAACAGAGCAGGGAATTCAATGTAATCAGAGAGCAATTCAGAAAGTTTTTACCCAGAAGATCCTATACATCTCAAGAAGGGCAGGAAGCTCAATTATCCACCCTCTGAGGCCAGTGAACAAATTCCCTTTGACTTCACCGACTGCTGCACCCTCCATTGAGAGCTGAAGGGTGAACACCAGAGCACTGGATTTTGATGACTTAATGAATAAATCAGTCATTAGGAAATATGCTTGTGAGTGATTCCATTCATTACATCTAGTAGTATATATTTTCTGAGCATAAGTAATAGTTAAGGATTTAACAATTTAACATACTTTAAGTAAAAAAGTCCATATTTCACAAGCAAGGTATTTTTAACCAACTTCTAGATATTTATAGCTATAATTCCAACAGGCATTTAAGAAACTATTCATGCAGCTTTAAATGGTTCATTGCATTTAAAATGTGGATTTACAGAAACTGACAGATCACTAAACCAAGTCTATCTCTTGGGATGTCCTCAGTTTCATGTACAATCACTGTAATGTCTTAAGATCTCTGACTTCTTATCAGAAAGAATGCCCCTTATGCTTTTACATTTTATTGGATTGAATAGACTACATGATAAAACTACATTATTATAATTTGGCTCTTCTAATTTAATCTACCCATATGATGGAACACACACTGAAAATTACAATTTCTTTGTAAATAAAATCTACAAATATGTTGCTAATAAGGAAAAATGTTGTGAATTTCTTTGATTAAGAGTCAGTAAGACTTCAGCTGCTCTTTGTAGATGCTTTGAATGTTCCATTACCCAGCAACTTGCACTAGAACTGATGAAAGTTTCCAGTATTCAAGAGTCAGAATGATGCAAGACACCATGATATAGATTTCTTAAAGAACATACCATATCCACTACTTTCACAACAACCAGATTCCCAATTACCTGATTAACTCAAAAAAAACCCCAGGGGTCTCAAATAAAATACTCACACTTTAAAGACTCCACTGAGGTTTGTATGGGCTAAGGCAGATAGACCAGTCAGAAATCAGTGCAGCTTCAGTGTCTTTACATGAAAATTTCAGAGATTTCCAAAGAACTTTACATTAAGAATTCCAGTTAACAACCTTGAATAACATAGACACTATCAAAATTTTATCCTAATATTCCTTTGATGAACTGCATACATCTGAATCTATGATCTTTGTGCCCTCTAGGAGGAAAATTAATTGAACTTGCAACCTGTCTCATCACATCTTCCATTTTGAAAGAAACTTCAGAACTTTGCTCTAGGAGTGTCTGTCCATTGACTAATGGCCATGTAGTTTGACCTGCCCAAATACAAATAATATAATGTTGAGAGCTAAATTCAGGTGCAAATCACCAATTGTATTGCATAGGCAGTTGGAAAATTATTTCGCCAGTAGAAAGAAGGTGACTTTAGAATTTTCTTTATTTTCTAAATATGGAAAAGTAGACTTAACCTTACAGTCTAGCAGCAATTTCTGAGATGTAGTATAGCTAAAGAATAAGATATCGTAACCCAGATTCTACCATGTATTACAGTGGGACTTGGTTTTACAGGTCTTTTCCAACCGAAATGATTCTATGACTATGAAATGAATGAATGAATAAATAAATAAAAATCTAGTAACTAATTAAAATTTTCATGTGAGTGGGTGTGTCTAAGACAAATGTAAAGTTGGAGTTTGAAAATTCATTGGTTGGCAAGGATTGCCAGTATCTTTGAGTCCTTTTTTTAGGATAGTTCTGGTATCTATAATATATATTTTTATATATTTTAGGATATATACATTTATACATCTTTAGGATAGTTCTGGTATCTATAATATATATTTTTTCATACAATAGGACACAAATGAAACAAAACTGTGCAACTGAAACTATGAAATTCCTTGTTCTACAAGATGCTTCACTGAAGTCAATAGACATTGTTTACATTCAATTAAAAAATGTTATCCTAAGAAAAGGGTAAGGTAGTTTTCCTGTAATTTGCCTTGGTCAAAACAGAAGAAAGCTCTGAGGAGTTGGAGACATACCTGGGTTGTTTGTGTTACCACAATATACATCACGCTGAACAGTGAGATCCAGCTGTTATACTTCCTAGAGATGCTCAGCTGCTCTCTTTGCCATACCAATGAAAAACCCAGAAGTTTGGCAGAGTTTCTGGGAAGTTAATAAAGAAATTCAAAGAAGACCATCAAAAGCAACTCACACGTTTTTAGCAATAAACAAAAGCAAATACCTTGTTTTATATAGATGGATATGATTATAGACATAACATTTTCCAGTAATTTTATTTGCTAAACTTGAAAGGCATATAAACTCTCAATTGCAAATGCTGTAGTTCCTTCTCTGCCTCTGTTAGCATAATGTGGAAACCTATTTACATATCTGTGTATTTTTATATTTATGAAACCTTTATTAAATCAGCCCCAAAATAATTGGATTATTTGGAAAACATTACATGACATATGAAGATTTTTCAGAATGCAGAAACACAGTGTTGCTTAAGGGCATTCAAGGGATTTATCTTCACTGAGTCATGATAGTGTACTGTTTTAGTAGGTGGGAGCCAATGCCTTTGATCTGAGAATATATGCTAAGAAATTCACTGCCTGATGAGATGGAATGCTCAGTAATCGAGACCACAAAAATGCAATACCTTCAAAAAGAATATGTTAGCAAATTCTCAACAGCTCCTTTGGATCTTTCTTTCTGTAAAATTTGAACAACATTTGTATATGCTGTTCCTGTTGCTGGTGACTTCCTTTGTGCAGATACTTTTCAATACAAAGGCACTACTGGCCTTAAGAAGCAACAAACAGTAAAAGCTCTAATTACTTAATATTGTCTGTAAAATATTTGGCATTCTCACACTTTCTGTGACAACCGCTTGTGTACACTTAAATCAGTGAATCCTATGAACAAGGCAATAACAATCTCTATTAGAGGGAGGAGAAAAAGAGGAAAAATTTATGAGCTGTTTTGATATCTATTTGTAGCAAATTGCATTGTCCACATAATGGAAGTAGATGGGAGAAACAACTTTTATTTAACTTCTCACGTAGGTTTCTTCCACAGAGGCTATTTTCTTTTCTGTGTAAAACCAAATGCATGGGTCTCCATACATATTTTAGTTGAAAGCAAACACACGAAGCTCTGTTTGGAATCAGCTGCAGTTGCAAAATCAGTATCTAAGTCTCTGACCTAAAAATAAAACTCATAACTGGCTTAACTTTAAACTCATTTCTCACAAAATTTCATCAAGCCCAGGAATGTAGTAGGTAAATCCGTGCCTCTGCAGAGCTTTTTATTATAAAGAACCTTCCACTTTGCAGAATGGGCCATTTTGCTGCACTTCTGTGCTTCTGTTTCACTTCTGTGAAACCCTTTTAGTTTCAGTGTCTCCAAGAGTTGTTTGCTTTTCCTTTCTCATTTCAGCTGATAAATGTTTTCAGTACAGAGCTCTTCCTTACCACACAGCTCCATCCCTGGCGTATCCACAGTCATTATTGACTGTACCCAGATGGGACCTCTCCAGAAGGCCCAGGAACTGGCACTGCTTTCAGCAGTCTTTGAATCCAGAGCCCAAATAGGATGCAGAATTACTTTTAGTTTGACTTAAGAACTAAATCAGACAATTCAGATCTTGCCTCAGTTAGACCATTTTCATTCTGATTACCTCCAAGGTGGCACAGAGGTAGCATGGAAATCTCACAAACTTACATATAGCATTTAAAATACTGTGAAATAATTCATCAGCCCTATTTAATGCTGGCTTAAGAGTCATAAAAATAAATTTGTTTTAAAAAATTACTAATTTGATTAAACATATTGACCCTTTTCTCACTGCTAGATTAATATCTCTGTAAGTTGGATCATTCTTCCTTTTCCTCATCTGAATCCTGCAGTCAAGTAATCCCACCTGTCTTGCCAGCTTTTAGTTAGAATGTGTCAGCAGAAGAAGGACATGCCAATAACCATTAGTGTTATATTATGGAAGTATACATATACAATTTAGATCAAATTTCTCTTTCAGTCAAAAATACCTTTACTTCATGGATTTTCTGATGGTTTAGTTGCAAAATGGATATATTTTATTTACAAGAAGGGTTTTTTCCTAATTCATGTTTAATAAAATTTGTATTTCCCCTTCTCTTGAAAATAAAACTGTTTGCTAAGGAAGAGAAATGTTTCATTTTCTCTTTGGAAGAAATATATTTCAGGATTTTGATAAATACATATGTTCTCACTATTTTGCTGCATTGAAAAGATTAAGCTACTTGAGACCTGCTACTGTAAGATTTTACTGAATAATGAAGGATATACTTTGCAGGTGAACTCAAGTAGTTAATTTTAAGTATATTGTGCTTTCCATTGTTTTTATTTCGCAGATGAAAATCAGAAAGGGAACAAATTAATTTGATAGAACAAAACAAGAGTAGTGGCTTGTATGTCAGTAAACACTTCAAAAACAACTGGGGGCATTTCCAATACAAAACATATAATCAAATTAGTTTTCTGAGACTAATCCTTGATCCTTGTTTTGAATTATGTGCCTCTCTTTAAAAATAGAATTTTAATAAAACACATTTATGCAATGCTATGTCTCATTCTCTCATCTGATTAGAAACAGGAATCGTCTTTCAGGTTCATATATCACTGGGCTGCATCTTGATATCCATAACTATTATTCACATTCAAAGCCTCTGGAAACAAGAGAGAAGTTTAATACTGGCACATCTGATCTCTCATATAAGACAGAAGTCAAAAAGTCATCAAATTTGATAATCTTCTGTCAGAACCCATCTTTGAGGGTGAAAACAAACACAGAAAGACCTCTGTACATGTGATGCAGGTTTATTTTTAAAAATTAATTGGAGCAGAATGGAAGTATACAATCATTTTGGTTATTTTCTTTGAAAAATAAAAATAATAGAATGAAGAAAATATCTAAGGAAAGGAAAGAAAGAAAAGGAAAAGATAAGAGTAGAAAGTGGAAAGGAAAGACACCATCACCCATGAATCCAGCTACTACACTTGATCTTTGCAGTGTCAATGTCCATGGTCAGACCAACGGTTGTAGTTTGATTCCTTGGGCATGGGGGCAGGTGCAGCAGAGTTCTGTGGGTTATAGACTCTCAGCTTTGCCTGGGAATGCTCCAGAGGGATTTTACACTGGCTGAAACAACCCTGTGGAAATGAGTTATGGGAACACTCAGAGATCTTTGATGGTTTGTGGCCCCTTCTAATGACATGACATGACAGCTCTTTGGCCCTCCTTCTTGTGACTGTGTAGTTGTGCTTGCAACAAGGCATGAAAGGCTAATAAATAAATGAGTCATCTAATAGAGGGAAACAGGAACAAAATTATTATTTCTAAGTGAGCTAACTGAAGGAGAGAACATGAATGTTGCTCAGAATACTTTGATGAAGACAATAAGCAGAAAGAGGACTGTAAAATCTATCCATTCTACAAAAGCTTGGCAGGGCATGAACACAGACTTGATGAGGAGTGTTCATAATGAATTTATTGCTTTTCCCCTACATCTTCTTTACTAACCACAGAGTTTTTATTAAGATGATGTGCAGAATATGGAAAATTTTCTAGGGGCCATGTAGCTGTTAAATATTGCATGCATTGTTAGTAAAGACGCTTTCCACAGACTGAAAGCAGCTTAAGCTAACTAGAATCCAATCCACAGAAATGGTAAAATAAATTTTCTGCTTTGGAGTGAAACCTTTGAATTTTGTGTCTTGTGCAATTTCTGAAGAGAGGAGAGGAGAGGAGAGGAGAGGAGAGGATGAGGAGGGAGAGGAGAGGAGAGGAGAGGAGAGGAGAGGGAGGAGAGGAGAGGAGAGGAGAGGAGAGAGAGTGAGCAGGAGAGGAGAGGAGAGGAGGGGAGAGCGGAGAGGAGAGGAGAGGGCAGGCACGAGGAGTAGGGCTGGACGAACTGAGCTGTATGGATACTGTACGCACAGAAGCAGCACGAAGGCGACCTAGATGGTGTAACCCTCCTCTTAGGAGCAGGGGGATTGCGCAGAGGAGAGGCAGAGGAGACGGTCCGGAGAGGTGAGGAGAGAGAGAGGGAGGGAGAGATGAGGAGAGGAGAGGAGAGGAGAGGAGAGGAGAGGAGAGGAACGAAGGAGAGGCGAGGAGAGGAGAGGACAGCGGAGAGGAGAGGAGAGGAGAGGAGAGGAGAGCAGAGGAGGCGGGAGAGGAGAGGGAGCGGAGAGGAGAGGAGAGGAGCGGAGAGGAGATGGGCGAGAGAATATGTTATGACAAATAGCACTACAATAGAGAAAACACCAAGATATTAATGAAGCCCCACAAAGCCCCCAACCAAAGACGACCCATCCCACGAAACCAGCGCCCCCCAGCAAAGAGATGCAGAAACTGTACTAATATAAACAGACAAAGAAATCAGCTATACCCACCGTTACTTAGAATAAGAAAAGACCAAAGAAATGACACCCAGAACCGAACTATAGAACAATTGATCAACCCAAAGACAAAAATTAGAAAAAGATATATTATCGACACAGAAAATGACCTTAAGAAAAGAACCACTAATGAATTTCTAAGCAACCTCGAAACCGCACCCCAAACCAAAAGAAATCAGAATCCCAAGCAAAGAATTATTTTTATGTCCCCAAAACGGATTAAGACTGCAAAAGACAACGTCTTCTTATTTTACCTTCGTAACCCCCATCCCGAAAGATTACTATTATGATTTTCGAATTTCTTTATCAGTTCTAACCTGACAAGCATTTAGAACCATGAATAGTATATATGATCTATTGCTGTAACATTGGCTTAAGATTCGAATTATTTAGGCTAAAACCCACCCGTTATTTTACTTTTCTGTTCTATTTCTGACCAACTTTTCGTTTCTTTTCTTTTCTTTTTTTCTTTTCTTTTTTCTTTCAGTAATTGTTCTAAATTTTATTCAGTCTGTTTCCCAACTCCCATATTCCCCCTCTTTTTTCTTCTCCTTCCCCTCCTCTTGTTCCCTTTATTTATGTTCCCTCTCAGCTCTCCCGATACCTCCTCCGGAAACCATAAGGAGGACAGGTTACTTTAAGTCCAAAAACAGAAATATTCCAGAAAAAATAAAGAAAATAAAATGACAAAAAAAAGAAAAGAAAAGGAATAGATAAACCATAAACAGGTGGACTCTCCCTCCCACAAGAAAGGCCCCTCCCGCCCTCCCTCCCTCCCCTCCTCCCCTCCCTCCCTCCCTCTCCCCCCTCCCACTCCCCACCCCCCCCCCCCCCCCCTCCCCCCGCTTTCCCTCCCCCCCTTAGAGAGAAGAGAGGAAGGGGAAAGAGGGGAAAAAAGAAAAGAAAAGAAAAGAAACGAAATAGAAAAAAAGAAAAGAAAAGAAATCACATTTTATCAACACTGAAAAAAATTGCCATAGGATTCTGGTGATATACACGAGCCTTAGGTGTAACCTAATGAGGTACAATAAAATAAAGGAATGTGACAGAAGAGGGAAAAGGATGAAGTTAATTAGTAAATTTCTGCAGGTCATTTAAACTTGGCTCTATTGGTATTTGTCAATAACAAACTTCCCCCATACACAAATTTAAATTATTCTTTATATTCACTAAATCTTTAAATTACATTCTGATTTTCTGCTTACTTTCATTTTAGTCTAGGAAATGATAAGATTTTTGCTGTGAAAAATACTTCCACCAGACAAAATTCTTTTCCTTGAAAGATGCAGGAATTTAATTAGGGAAATATTATAGAATAGTGGCTAGATTCAATCACTTAAGCTTCATCTGTATGTATCATTTGACGTGACATTTTTATGACAGCTGTCTATTCTCTTGCTTGTGAGTAAAATCATTTAATTCAGCTTTATACCATAAGTCTATTAATAACATCATACCAAGTACCAGGAATTTTGCCCAAACAAGACCTGCAAGTCAGATTCTTAAGCTATTTTGGCATTTAAACAAACAGACAAACACAAAAAAAAAAACAACTTACCAAAATAGTTTTAAAAATTTAAGAAATTAATAGTCTTCATTATATAAATAATTAATTACAAACCTCAAATAGTTAACCCAAGAGAAATTCAGATTTTTGAATTATTTTCTCATCTGTAACATATTGAGTTTTATTTGAAATAGAGGCCAGGCTAAATATCTAGAGATCAGTGCTTAGATGATCCACAATCAGTTTCTAGATTAGTTAGAAGTATTCCATTTCATTGTCAAACAGCAACTCTAACTTTAATCAGACTGAAGTGGAAAGAGTAGTTGATAATTAAAGAAAAAAAGATAGTTTACTTTTTTCCAGCACAAAATTTGTTCATATTTGAACCAATGATTATGTATGTGTAGTATAAAGTTCAGTAGAAAGTTCCTGCCTGCATTCCTGCTATTTTTAAAGGATTTACAAGACAAGATTGTGTATTATTTTTCTGGAATAGCTTTCTCAGGGATTTAATGTCTAGAAGACACAAACTCACAGCATGTCCAAAGACAGTGTATTGTGTCACTCAAAACTGCCCCCAGTGCTCGAGGTGAGGCTGTCCCAAAGCAGAGTGGGACAATCCCCTCCCTTGCCCTCCCTTGCCCAGCTGGCCATGCTGTCCCTGATGCCCCCCAGGACAGGGTTGGCCCTCCTGGCTGCCAGGGCACTGCTGACTCATGTTCATGCTGTCACTGACCAGGACCCCCATGTCCCTTTCCATGGCACTGCTTTCTGGAATCTCACTCCCCAGCCTGTCTGTACAGCCAGCATTGCCCCATGCCAGGTGCAGAATCCAGCACTTGTTGAACTTCCTATGGTTGGTGATTGCACAGCCCTCTGATCTGCTGAGGTCTCTCTGTAGGGCCTCCCTGCCCTAGGGGCAATCAACATTTCCTCCCAGTTTTGTATTGCCTGCAGATTTGGTTAGTATCTCTTCCAGTCCTGTGTGCAAGTAATTTAGGAACATGTTGAAGAGCATAGGGCCTAAGTTGCTTTGTTACATCTTGTGGAATGAATATCTTTTTATTGAAATAAATGTTACTTCAAAAAAAATATAAATAAATACAAAATATTATCTTATAATCATGCCAATTATTAATTTTTTTCCATGATACTGCTAAGGAGCTTTCCACTTAGAAGGAAGTACAGCAAGTGTTTTGAATATCTCATGAATACTAATACAGCCTCTCCCACAATCAGATATCTGCTTGCCAGATTCAATACTGTCCTCTAAACCAGGCATACCTTTGTTCTTTTTACTTCAATTATTAAGCCTCATTTGAGAAAGTCTACACTGAAGTGATGCAAATCACAACTCTAATCTGACCTTTTTCCAGACATAGCTCTGCTTGATGAAGTAATACCTGCACATGCCTCAGGACGGAGCAAATCACACATGCAGATACACACACATACTCAGAGCTTCCTGAATTTCTCTGTTGCCTAAAAAGAGATTCTAGATTACCATTTTTAACTAGGTGCCAACACTCCACAGTAGCCAAAATAGGCCTGATAATTTACTTCTGTTCATGCATACCAGTTCTTCAATGAGGCTAATTATTCTATTGAGCAAGGAATCAACTGAGTTTCTAAATGTGAGACAAATCAACAAACAGATTCTCCAGAGTATTTGCAACAGTCTGACTTCATTTAACTATGCAGCCTTCAGACCCAGCCCAATACTCTTTTTCTTTTTTTCTAGTATTGAAGCATCTTGAGCATTTAATAAATTAATGAGTCAAAATTAAAGACTAGGGAGTTAAATGAAACAAATAAGCTATTAATAATATTTAAATGACAGTTCAGGGGCCAGAGAGGAAAACCACCAAGCTGGCAGAATGTTTCCTAAATATTTAGACATTCTATGTAAAATGTATCCCATATATTTTAGCTGTGTTTCCTTGAACCATTTGTGAAATGTGAATTCTTTGTGACTTGTAAGTGAAGATAAATTTAAGTTACTATTTCTACTAAATCTTTCTTTTTCTAGTAAGTTATTTTTTCCTTTTCATTATCTTCCCTGAAGATCATTTATTCCTAATTAGTCCTAACCAGAATTACCTTTTTCTGGCAAGAGTTGTAAGAATAGAATAATAGGTCAGGTGATGAGCAATGAGAATAGGTCAGCAATTAGGCTGGTGGGCCTAATGGAACTGAGCAGGTATAAAAAGAAGTTGAAGTCAGACATTGCTGGATAATTCCTTTCAGACTATGGGTGTTTACAAGAGGCATCAGATACCAAACTGGTGTAACAGGTGATAAATAGTATTTTTCCTCTATGGCACAGTAACATTAGGCTGATATATACCACCAGAATACAAACCCATTCCGTGATGGGATTTTATAGTTCTCTGTATTCAACTTTCCAATGAAAAATTATTTCATAATTTTATGCATAATAATTACCTGATGCATTTCTTTTACCTGGCATATTAAAAGTAAATAACATCACAAATATTATTTACATTAAAATATGTTTATGATCTTACCATCTTAAGAAAGAATCTTTTAGGTTGAAAAAGGTGTTTAAGATCTTCAAATCCATCTGCAAATCTAATACTGATATGCTCATCATTAAACCATGTTCCTAAGTGCCACATCTACACATCTCTTTAATATCCCAGGGGATGGTGACTCCACCATGGGCAGCCTGTTCCAACGCTTGACAACCCTTTTGGTGAAGAAATTTTTTCTAGTATCCAATATAAAATAAATCTCCCCTGGAGCAACTTAAATTCATTTCCTTTTGTCCATCTGCTTGTTACCTGGGAAATTAGACCAGCACCCTACTAGTTACAAACTTCTCAGGTAGCAGGAGAGAGCAATAATGTCTCCCTGAGCCTCCTTTTCTCTGGGCTGAAAAACCTCAGGCCCCTCAACTGATCCTCTCAGGACTTGGGCTCCAGACCCTTCACCAGCTCTGTTGCCCCTCTCCTCACTTGCTCCAGCCCCTCAATGTCTTTCCTGTAGTGAAGGGCCTAAAACTGAACAGAGGCTATGAGGGGCAGCCTCACCAGTGCTGAGTTCAGGGGGACAGTCACTGCCCTGGTCCTGCTGGCCACACTATTGCTGACACAGGCCAGGATGCCACTGGCCTTCTTGGCCACCTGGGCACACAGCTGGCTCAAGTTCCTCTGGCTGTCAGCCTCATTGAACCTCACACAATCGGCCTCAGCTCATTCATTGATTCAGCCTCTCCAGATCCTTCTTCAGAGTATTCCTACTCTTCAGCAGATCAACATTCCTGCCCAATTTAGTGTCATCTGTGAATCAACTGAGGGGGTGTTTGATCCCCTTGTCTAGATCAGTGAGGGTACTGAACAGAGCTGTCCCCAGCACTGAGCCCTGGAGAAGCCCACTAGTGACTGCCACCAGCTGGGCCACGCTCTGGGGCCAGCCCTACAGCCAGTTTTTCACCCAGCAAAGAGTGCACCTGTACAAAACCAGGAGCAGCCAGTGTCTCCAGGAGAATGCTGGGTGAAACATTGTCAAAGGCTTTAATGAAGTCTGGGAAGAAAACATCCACAGCCTTTCCCACATTCAGTAAGTGAGTCATCTTGTCATAGTGTTGCCTTTTCCCCTCCTGGAAATGAAACTCAGGATAATTTTAGTAAGGAGATAATATAAGAGTGGATCTTTATTTGAAGGCCTTCAGGGTCAGTTATGGAAAAATGTCCACAAAAACCTACCCCCCCCCCCAGGGGTGAGTACATTTTTATAGGTTTTGAGAAATTAGGATAATTGATAAAAAGCACCAATTAGGAGGACAAATGGTGATGCAGGTCCCCTCCAGGTCAAGCCCCTTCTCTGGAGTCCCCCCTTGGCACTAGTTGTACTTTGTCCATGAGAATGTATCTCAAAGAGCTGTTCTCAGCCTTGGTTCCCAGGAAGAGCCAAAACAGCATAGGAGCCTTGTACCTCCTGGGGCTTGGAGCTCTGGAATTTGTTTTGTCTTTCTGCCTAGAGAAAGGCCATAGAAAAGTACTGGGAAACTAGATTACTTCTAGTGTCTTCAAGAGTTTAATTTCATTCTTAAATTAGACAAAAATATGTTGCCGCTCCTTTTATTCATCATGTTTATCAATGCTTTTATCAATTTATGTGTCCATATGGAATTCCATTATTAAAAGTCATCCTATTTTTGTACCTGTTGTTTTGCACTAAGTTTTGTTTTGGAGTGAATCAGCTTGTTCCCTCTGAGACAGCTCAAGGACTAATTCTGTAGAAGGTTTGTTAAGGAACATTTTGCAACAGAAAGTGTTATAGAGGTATAACTGAATCCCCCTTTCCTGCAAGTTCTAATGATGGCCAAATTAAATAAATTTATTAAAGTGAATTATTTAGTAAGACAAATGAACATATAAAGTATAACAGACAAAAGATGTTAATCAGAAATACTACACAGTATAAAACTAAAAGAACTACAGATTTTTTTCTACAGAGTAGATTACAGCATAACATAAAACAGTGCACTGTATCAAGGTACTCATATTAAAGCCAGCAAAAGAAAGAATATTGATGAGAACCTGAAGGTAACTTACTACCAAAATGGAGATAATGTACACAGATTCCTTTGTTTACCCCTGGGGAGTGACTGTGAAATAGGCGTCCCTATTCACAGGAGGAGCTCCACACATATCCAGGAAAACATATGGAAGATTTCTGCTTTGTGGGAGTTTGGTATGACTTTTATAGTTATAAAGTGGCTGTCAGTCAAAAATTTGGTTTATCTGATCAAATCGCATTTCAAAATAAAGACATTTATTGGCAGTTGGGAGATGCCAGACCAGAGCTAACCCCATGGTGCCAAAATAAGTCACTACAATACAGTTTGTACAGCTTGAGTTATTTGATCAGTTAACAGAGTAGATAAGCTTTGCAGGGGTGTGTGTGGGGGTGGTTCAGGTCACAGTGGATTCAATATCTCTCAAATTGAGGGTGGATGTGGTCTTCTCCCTGTAACAGGGAGTGACCACTAGTGTTCCATCACAAAAGACACAGATTCAGGAAAGGGGCCATCTCTTAGGATCAGGTGCCAGCAGAAGAGCTCCCCAGACGTCCAGGGACAGATCTGTCACAGAAGCCTCATCAAGGTAAGAGATGATGTCATGACATGCCACTGCCATAGCAAAGGACCAATGTCTCCTTCTTCACTCACCGTGTCATTCCTAGCTGGTGGGGACAGGGCTGTGGCAACAGGATTGAGAAAGCTCATTAATGCCACTCTCCTGGTGGCTGCAGGCATGTGTCAGATGGCTCACTGTGTAGATACTGCAGTGCTCAGGGCAACTATAAATGGACTGATCTTCATAATTACATTTAACTACACCAGGACACCTATATTTGTAGCATTTGAACTGCATTCCAAGTGCTCAGAAAGAAGCCATTAATTAGGCCAATAAATGAGAATTCAAATGATTAATTATTTCACCTAATGTCTCACTGGTATTAATAATGCATTGTTAAGTACTCTCTTGGTTAAAAGTAAAGGTCTTGGTAATGAGTAATGTATCAGCCTAAGAACATTGTTAGGCTCAGTTGATATTATGACTAACATGATGGAGAAGATCTCTTACACCATGTAGCAATGACTTCAATAGGTATTTACTTTTGCTGTTGAGGACTCATGCTTCGGATGTCAAGGTGCATACCCTCATCCAAAAGAGGAGAACAGTGTCTACATGTTCTTCAGGAAAAGGAGGAGGAGGTGAAGGAAAAAAGGATGTAATGGAATGATCAGTGCCATAGCCCATTGTACTGCAAGAGCACCATGAGTCATTTGCCTGGAAAGGTTAATCAAGTAATCTAAGAAATAGAAGGTGCTTTGACTCAAGCAAGTGGCTTGTTTTAAATCTCCTTTATATTTTTTTCCTGGTTCCTATGTGTAAAATAACTTAATACAGGGCCTAAAAAAGAGTACAAAAATAAAAGTATCAATTTCTGCAGCTTATATTGTTTGTAGCACTGAGGGAACTGTCTCATACAGCTATTGCTGTTTAAAAGGTGGCTTTGAAAATTTAGAAATATTAGAGAAAATGCTAGCTAGAAAACTCTTACAACTTTATTTAGTGAGTTTTTATCTGAGCCCATACCCCTCCCCCAAAACCAGCTCTCCGCACCTGGTATGGCTTTTAGGTTTTTACAACATTACAGAGTGTTTTTGCAGAGTAATTTGTATTAGTCAGGACAGTGGCTTCGGAGCTATGAATTGCAAAATGGATACTTTGAAAAACATTGGAGTTGAAAAGCCAAACCCAGAAAGTAAAGCTGAAGAATGGAGATGTTCAGTCTTGCATTATCTCTTTCCTCTCCCCCTTCCTTTTCTTTCTTGCCCTGCCTTTCCATATATTGTAACTTTTGCAGTCACTGCAGAGTGGAGTTTTTTTTCATTTTATGCTAAAACCTCTACAAATACACTGCAGTGACAGAAGTGTATGCATTACATAATCTTACATTTTCAAGAATGGTAATGAATGGTTTTCTCCCACTCATAGTAGTAAATTTAGAATGTGACTATTATATTGAGAAAATCACTTAATTTGTAGCCATTCCCACATCTACAAATTACACCCTTTTGATTGTCTGCATATTTTCTGTTTATTTATCTCAAAGACTGAACTGTCAGATGGCAAGATTACATGGATATTGTCCATCTTCTGACAGCTAATTTGAGATTCCCAAATAAAACATTAATGGCTAAAATATATGTATTCAATAAGACATCTGGGAAAGTGACCTCGTTTTGGTTGAGTAGAGCTAATTTTCTTCATAGTAGCTGGTACAGAATTGTATTTTGGATTTAGGATGAGGATAATATTGACAACACACTGATTTTCTTACTGTTCCTGAACAAAGGTTTCCCAAACTCAAGGACTTTTCAGCTTCTCAC
Source organism: Serinus canaria (assembly GCF_022539315.1). Taxonomy (NCBI): domain Eukaryota; kingdom Metazoa; phylum Chordata; class Aves; order Passeriformes; family Fringillidae; genus Serinus; species Serinus canaria. The sequence continues at coordinate 93,995,405 of NC_066316.1, forward strand.
GCTGTCTCACCACTGGAGATTTGGGGGTGCATAAGAAGCTGGGAGGGGACAGCACAGATAACTCCAACAGACCTGAGGGATATTCCATCCCATATGGAATTATGTTCAGAATATAAAATAAGAGAGAAATTGCCTGGTGGGCCACTGCCTAGGAACAGGTTGAACATCAGTCAGTTGGTGGTGAATAGTTGCTTTCCACTTGCAACTCTTGTTTATCTTGGGTTTTAGTTCTCTCTCATTTTGTTATTTTCCTTTTAATAATTATTTTTGTTGTTATTATTATTACTATTATTATTATTATTATACAGGCACTGGTTTTGGAGGACCATAACGTAAGAACTCTGTACTGTTGTATTATGTTCTCTGAAAAATATGAAGTTAACATTTTCATTTGGTTGTGGAAAACTCTCATCACTTAGACCAGAGAAAAACTTCAGTGTAAGTCCAGTGCTTTTTGTACTGGAAAAGTAAATTCTGACATGTGCAAACAAACAAATACAGAGGGTCAAAATCAATTATGTATGTAGCTCAGATATGTTTCAATACAGATGTCAATAAAAATCCATGTGAGCAGTCACAACAAATAAGTGTTCCTGACTGAATAAATGCAAGTACAGTTTCTCTCATTTTTATTAACATACTCCACACATTATTTTTCAGCTCTTTGGGCTTTAGCCGATTAAGTTACCTGTTTTTTCTTCTGAAACATTTTCTGATGCACATTCATATCTCACATACAGTATTTGAGTGGAGTGGAATGCATTCATGATTTCTTTGCTTCAGTTTTGTACAGTTTATGATGAACTGGAAGTCTGGTTATCCTTAATTAAACTACTAAAAGAGAATACTATTAAGATATTTTTTAGGTTTTAACCAATTTACCTTTTAATATCTGTAATGTTCTCTCCCTGCTTTCTGTTGCTTTTTTCCCCTCCTTTTTCCTATCTTGTGGTTTTTCTTCTAGTCTTATGTTATTTGTTCCTGTAAAATAGAGAAACCGATATTTTTTTTCATGTAAAATGGTGAAACCTATATTTTTAACTTCCCCACTAAGGACATAAAATATCTAAAACTTTGGGAACCACAGCTTCATTTTACAATGTCTTTAATTTGCATTAGGTTGTTCCAATCTTTTTTTTAATGACTGTAAATCAGCTTCTGTAAGAGTTCCTACCAATTAGGTCATTTATAGTTGTGGAGCATATAATTTTTTCCCTGCTGGGAAATATGAATTATAACCCACATGAGAGATTTTTTTTACTGTTTTGTTAAAAAATATATTTCCTGACACACTAGATAGTATATACTTGTCTTGCATTTTGTAATGTAACAATTAACTTGGAACCCATGCTACATACAGAAATGAAGATAATTTATATAACTCAAACAGTGTGGAAGCCACTTGTGTGTTTGCAGACAGAACTGGTTGCACAGGATATTTTCTGATGCTGTGGCTAGTGCTTTGGGTAATTTCCCTTCACTTTTCTACCAACTTAACTCTATTGGAGAAGGCCACTACATTTCTTAGGCAGGTTTTACCCCTTATGAAGCCACGTTGGCTATCACCAATCACATTCATATTGTTTGTGTGCCTTAGCATATTTATGAAAAAGATCTGCTCTGCATTAGTACTGACTACAGACTCAGCCACCCAACGGTATAAGGGCAATCCAGTTATGGAATACTGAAACTCGACTTTCAATTAGGTTTCTTGGTATTAAACAGAAAAAATTACTGCTTAGACACAACACATTGAAAGGAATCTGAATGTGGCAGCTTTTTTACCACAAAAAGTTAACATACTGCCCTAACAGCAAAATCTTTCACAATAAAATTTCAGTGCTTCCAGACTCTATACTGGTACCAAGAGAAACTCTGAAGGATTTAATATAACAACACCTTCTGCCATTTTCTTCTGGTGAAAAACATCTGCACTTCTAACCCCTTTACATAACCTATTGGGCCATTGTGAAAAGGAAAAAAGTTCAGGGTGGTTTGGGACTTTTATCTTCTGTAGAGAGTTTGAAATGGGTTTAAAATATTCTTAATATATTTCATTCCTAGTTTGTTTTTCTTTTGGATTTTAGGGGATTTATCAGAGCATAGGGAAGTTGAGGTTGTAATTTTTTCCCCCAAGGAAGAAGAAAATAATTTAGGATTCCACAAAAAGACCTTTGCTTCCAGCATGAGTTTTTTCCATGGAGTACACAGGGCTTAGGAAGTTGAGGAAAAGTTCTTGCTTACCTGGACTTTCAGACACGAAAGATGAAAAAAGACAAAACAAAACAATAGTAGAATTGATCAGTTTAATTGATTACTGTATTAATATGCACATTTTATGTTAATATGTTTTATCTGATCTACATTTGAAGCCTTTTGAGGAAGAAATTGCCTTGGACTGCTGCAGGATAATCAAGTAAGTAAGCATAATGCAGTGATGTTTCTTTACCCTCTACTCTTCTACCATTCATGTAAGTAATATTCAGATCTATCCCAGTGATAACATTATTCTAATCAGATCACATCTTTTATGAGAAGGAATAAACTGAAATGCTTTTCCAGACTTCAAGGGGGACATTTCTAGCTACCAGAGACATCTATCCACTTCTCTTTTTATTTTTGTATGAATTATTTTGTCTAGAGTAGGCAAAAGATTCATTTCTCACACACACTGCTCAATTATTTATACTCAAAACAGCAGTATCCTTGTCACTCTGGGCTGTTTACTGTTTCTTTTTTATCAAAAATTCAGTGATAACTACTTTACTAACAAAAATCAAAACATTAACACTCAGTTATAATAGATGAAGCAGTTATGGAGATAAACAAAACAATCAATTTAGATAAATGTAGTACCTGTTTCTTGTAAACAGTGATGTGAATCTACTAAGATTTAGTTTTGTATTCCAGGGAAGATTGTTTTTATCTAAAACTTCAACATTTTACAAACTCTGTTATTATTTTAAGATCTGAGTGAAACACAGCAGATGTTTAAATAGAAAGCAGTGTTCACATTGGCTTGACTATAAGCTCTTAAAAGAAGCACAAGTTTAGTTGCAATACATTTCAGCAATATTTAACAGACATCTTACTTCAACATTATGTGCTATTTAATGCCAGAACTTTTCCATGTGTGCATATTACAGCTAACAGACTTATAGAAATCATTAACTCCTTTACAAAAAGAAAAGAGGACAAGACTCTGTGCTGTTGGTATGGGTGCTGGTAGTATTTGGAGTCAAAAACTGCTTTGAGTTGGAAGGGACCTTAAAGATCATAGAGTTCCAATCCCCTGCCATGGTCAAGGACACCTTCCCCTGGACCAGGTTGCTCCAAGCCCTGTAAAACCTGGTCTTGAGGACTTCCAGGGGTGAGAAGTTGCTTGTCTGTCCTGGACTGGGGAGCCCAGTAGTGGACACAGCACTCCAGGTGTTGCCTCACTGGGGCTGAGTAGAGGGGCAGGGTGACCTCCCTCAGTCTGTTGTGAGTGCCCTCCCTAACACATCCAGGTTACCACTGGCTAACTGGATCATGGAAAAATTCTTGTCCTGTTAGTCAGAAACTTTGGGGATTTGGAGGCTTACAGACACGAATAGTCATTTGTATCTATCTGCATCGCCCAAGTTTGCAACAGCAATTTTTTTCTAGAAACAGCAGCAGCAAATCCCAGAAGTGCTGGACATAGGATTTGAGTAATCTGTTAAAGAGCTAACTGACAATTCCAAACTGGCAGGTGGTGTAAACTCTCTTGAAGGACAAGATGCCTTGGAAGATCTAGACATAGTGGAATATTGGAGCATCATGAATGGGATGAAATTAAACAACTCTAAGTGCTGGATTCCTCACTTGGGATGGAGCAATTATGACACAAGCATGAATTTGGAGGGGAGTGGATGGAGAGCAGAAAGGGGCCCGGGGTGCTGGGTGACAGCAGGCTCCATGTGAGTCATCAGTGGCCAGCAGCCAGGAGGGCAAAGCCCATCCTGGGATCACCAAACCCAGCACCACCAGCTGGCCAAAAGAGGTGATTGTCCCACTGTGTTCAGAGCTGGTGCAGCCTCACCTTCAGCATGAGTGGGGTTCTGAGCCCCACTAGTGAAGAAGGATGTGAAAGGGGCTTGAATGCACCCTGAGGAGGAAAACAAAGCTGGTGAAAGGACTGGAAGGTAAATCCAAAACAAAATTTTGTTTGACACAAAATTTACTGAAATTTATTCTACAGAAACTACTGAAGACCAAGGGAAAATATCTGCCAATGAACTGGAATCAGATAGTACACCAGATGCTTTTCTTTGGATTGCTGAGTACTGGAGGAGTGCCATTACATGTGATGTAATCTGTTGACATACATATGTAGAAATCTAAATACATCATCATATCTACTGAATTTAAATGACAAAATTACTGCATATTTTCCAATATTAATGCTGTGATAAATATAAAATCTTGTCATTTTACCTTTACTCCTTTCAGACTATAAAGTTTCCTTGCGTGAAGAAAATAAAAAGATTATTGTACTGTTATCAGTAATTATGTACTGGTTGTAATTTCCCATCACACAAAGCACATATTTTCTGCTCTCACTGGAAATTCTCATAGTTAGAGATCATGTTTTTAATGTATACAGGGCCAAGGAAGCTTGTCAGTTTAAGGACTCTTTGGGACTATACTACATAAATGTTTTACGCACCAAATGCTTGAGGATAAAACGATCTAGCCTTTCTTTTTTGTTAACCTCTCAACATAGCAGAGCATAAAGGCTGTTGTGCAGTCTGCTGTACAATGCTGCAGAATACATGCTCAATAATAGAGTTCCTCATGGTAATGGCTTCCCACAAGATTTTAAATTAAATTCTAACTTGCTGATTCTGTGGTGCTCCAATATCATACAGTACTGATATACTATTTTATAAGTTCTACCCACTGCCTCACCAAGCAGCCTCATGAAATGCTCATGGTTTGTCCCTTAGTCTGTAACACATGAAGAGACTGAGAAAATTCATCCTTTTGTTCATTTTCATAGAATAAAATCAACAATAAAATCAAAGATTAGGATCAGAACCGTATTTTAACTCACCTCTGTCTTAAATGTATGTTGCAGTCTGAAAAAAACCTCTCAGTGGGAGTTCTGAGGACAGATAATTAAGCTGAAACAAAGATGAAACCTAAGAATTTGAGGAGAGATACTAGAATACTGTGAGACATTATCCAATGTGTTGCTTAAAATAACAGGAACCTGGACTAGGCCCAGGCAGTCCTTTGAATTCTAGACTTTCTAGTACATTGGTGTTATGAAATACAGTACACCTGTATATATTTTCTTTCCAAATTTCTTTTCCTATTGTGGTTACAAACCAATACCTATATATCCTCTTAAAATCTTTTATTAAAATTTTTTTGACTCCAAATCAAAAGAAGACCTTGTAAAAATGAACATAAACTTGTCAGAACTCTAGACAGCCTTTTGTTTGGTTGTTTGTTTTTATAAATATGTAGATATTGTGGTCTCTGTCTCTCAGAATGAAACCAGTTATTTCTAGATGTTTGTTCACATAGTTGAGTATAAAAAGAGGAAATATACAAGTACCTATAATAAAACAAATAATGAACAGGGAAATATTGATCTACTGACAGAAAAATAAAACATTTTTGACAAATTAACACAACTGAAAACTAAATTGTATCCCAGATGTAGAGGAGTGCAAAAAATCATGGGGAAAATCAGAGGGTTTCTGCAGGTCCTTTCAAAAGAAAGTTGGTTTCAAAACTAGATCAGTTTGCCATGAGACTAGTGTAGCTCAGTTCTGGAAGCATCCAGGAATTCTTATCCCAAGGCTTCTGTTAGAAACCTTCTTCAGGACTTCACCATTCTCATGGTGGAGAGCTGCATTGCTGTGCCTGGCTGCAATTTTCCTTCCTGCAAGTGGTGAACTCATGTTGCAACTTGAGAGCAGTATCTCATCGTGTCCTCTCACCCTGCACCTCAAGGAAGAGTCTGGTTCTTGCTGCTCTATCATCTCCCTTCATGTAGTGGAAAATGGTAAAGAGAGATTTGTTTGCAGCAGGAGCTGCTGGTCTATGACCAACCCAGTCAGAAAGGCACTCAGACTCTGTGAAGTATCATTTAAGCTGTTATTTTGGAGTTAAAGAGAGAATAGCCTAGGTAATCTGACATTCCTTTAGATACTGGAGAGCTAAAGGATACCCTGAATTCATTCTTTAACTGCTCAGTGTACCAACCCATTGGCAAGAAAGGGTTTTGGTCTTTCAGAAAAGTTGTGCATGAAGAAAAAAAAATAGGTTTGGGTATTTAACAATTATTTTATCATTCTGATGCTTTGGGGCTCATTTTTTTAGTTCAGTGAGTAAGTATTTTTTTTAAACAAGTAATCTTTTTATTTTCTTCACTTGAGAAAAATTTATAGTCTGAAAGGAGTAAGGGTAAAATGAAAAGTTTTTATATTTATCATAGCATTTATATTGGATAATATCAATTAGCTTTGTCTTTAAAGCTCTACTAAGAAAGAAAAATAAACTATTGCAGGTACTTCTTGTTTTGTCATATGTGCCTATTATTTTCTCTCTTTATCTTACATGGATGTAGAACATTTAATACTGTTAAAAAAGTGAAACTCCATCTTGGCTTCAGTAGGGTTTTTGAGACTCTCTCAACATCTAGGGCTTTACAAGGAATGGCCTGGTAGCTTAGGTTCATTCACTTTTTTTTTCTGTTAATTCTTTTTCTCTTTTCCTTTTTTATCATTCAATATTAATGCACAAAATGTAAAATAAAGTTACCCACAGGAGATTTGTGACACTTTGGGAATTAGGGTGTTGAAAAATCCAAGAATTTGACCCCAGAATTACTTCACTGAAATCTTTTCATGAAAGGTGGATATTGTATAAAATCAAAATAGGAGGGAAAGTCTTCTCTTGCCTTACTTTCCAGTACAGTTTGTTGTGAGATTAGTTGTTTTATAACCAATAACTGAGCAGCTCCCCTGCTCAGTTTTCACAAATATATTTTTGTGAACATTTTAAATTATTTACCATTCATATTTCAGCTGTCCTGGGTGTGTCCCCTCCCAGCTCCTTATGCAGCCCCTAATTTTTCCCTGCTGCAGTGGGGTGAGGAACAGAAAAGTCCTTGAGTCCATGTAAGCACAGCTCAGCAGTAGCTAAAGTATCCCTGTGTTTTAGAACTATTTTCAGAACAAATCCAAAACAAAGCCCCATACCAATATACAAGAAAACTCATTCTATCCAAGCCAAAACCAGCACAATATATCATTGAGAATCTGGCCATCAGAGAACAAAATATGAGTTGCAGCCAGAAAGCCTGTGAGATTCATCTTGGATCCACATTTCCTTAACCTTCTATCAATTCACTTTGTAGGAAAATATTTTGCAAGGGTTGTTAAAGATTACAGAGAGGAGCACAGTGGAATTTAAATGTACCTAGACACCTAAATCCAATTAACCTTTATTTCAAGTGCCTTTAGGTTTTCCTGGAAAGTCTAACCTAAGAAAAAACTCCAACTAGAAATAATACAGCAACACATGAAAATTTTGACAGAGAACAATAAACTTTAAGTAGAAAACAACTCTTTTATCATGTAAAATATAATGGCTTAAAATTTATATTTTTGCTTTTAATTTTTGTAAAGTAAAATATGTCAGTTTTGCATCTACTGCCATCTCTGCCTTTTTATCCTTCTTCCTCTATGCTGAAGTTATTATAAATCACCCATAATCTTTGCTCACATTGAAACACTTACATAGCCTTTAAATATTGAAATATGAACCTAAATCCCTATTTATTTTCTGACATCGTCTTCCTGTTGCTATGAATCTTAGAGCAGCCACCAATAACATCAGTCTGCATCCTAGCACTGCAATTGTGTACAAACAATATTCCTACTAATATGACTCCTTCCTGGGTTTAAAAAAATAGTTCAGGAAACTAAAATGGGTTTAACTTGACTATTTAGCCATCACCAGCCAGAACTATCCCAGTTCTCTCAGCCATCCCTCACAGGAGAAATGCTTCCCTCCCCTGCTCATCCTCAGGGGCCTTCACTGGTCTCTCTCTAGGATGTTAATTTCTCTCTCTTGTACTGAGGAGCACAGAACTGGGAACAGAGCTGCAGGAGTGTCCTCACCAGTGCTGAAGAGAGGCAAAAGTTCACCTCCCTTGACCCACTGCTAACACTGTTCCCAGCACAGTCCAGGTTGTTGTTGTTGTCCTTCCTTGTCAGCAACGAGCACTCCTGGGTCATGTTCAAGCTGCTGTTTACTAGGACCCAGAGGCTGCTTTGCCCAGCTGCTCTCCAGCCAGTCAGCCCCAATCAAGTGCTCGTGTGTGGGGTCATCCATCCCTAAAGAGCAGAACTTCTCAAGCTTGGAAAGCAAATTCACTCTGTTCCATTTCAAATCTTGAAGCTCTCTGGCCCTTTGGAAATTGATCATTTATGATTAGATTTGAATCAAGATACTGAAAACAATCAACTATTTGTACTGGTCAGCCTCATGCATGTGCCAGGATAGATAAAAGAATTTTTGTACATCCTTAAATTTTGTAGAATCATTGAATACCAGGTTGGAAGAGACCTCTAATATCATATGGTCCAACTTCTCTTGGCAAAAGCTGGACAATCCAGCTGTCCAGCTGAATCATAAAATTGTCCAATCCTGGGGAATCCACCACTTCTCTGGGGAGATTATTCCATGTGTGATTAGTCCTGTGGAATTCTTTTCCTCCTTTGTCCAGACAGAAACTCCCCAGCAGTAACCTATACCTATCGCTCCTTGCCTTTTCCATGACTCTTTGTTAAAAAGGGGGTCTCCATCTTCTTTGTAAGCATTGCATAGATACCTTTAAATACTGGAACACAGTGATAGATGTCCTCTAAGCCTTCTTTTCTCAAGGCTGAACAACCACAGTTCTCTCAGCCTTTCCTCAAATATCAGGCTTACCAGTCTTTTGATCCCTTTTTCCTGTGTCCCTTTTCTGAACCTGCTCCAGACCATCTACATCTGTTTTGTGCTGGGAATGTAGCTGAAATAATGGATCAGGACAAAACTCAGTAGAGATGTGAAAAAGGAACAGAAGGAACAAAACCAATCCAGCAATTCTCCCCTTTTAAAGTCAGAGTAGCTCTAATGCCACCTGATGTGTTCAAACTAATCACAAGTGGACACGTAAATCTGGTGTAAACTGCATTTATGTATGTATGAGTGTCTATGTGCACACACATAAAGTAGTGTACTTTCTTCCTTGCTGTACCTAAAACAATTACAAATTGTGATGCTAAAGTGTGTTTGAATTAATTCTGTTTACCCAAATATTCAGAGTTCCAAATTGCTTATACAAATATATTAGCATTGTATGCATCCATTTTTTATCATTTTACAAGTGTTTACCTTCTGCACTTCAGTGACAATTTTTATATTACCTTCCTTGTCACTGATGACAATATTGGACAGAATCAAGACTAAAGCACTCCTCTTGGAAATCTCCCTTTTGAAATTGATGTAATTGTACTATTTGCATTAGTATTGGAAATCATGTAGTCTATTCTAAAATATAGCATAGAGTGCCAATTCTTTATGATAATGCCATGTTTAACTAAGTCAGCGCTTTTCAAATGTCTGACTATTTTCATTTATTTTTTCAGAAAAACTAACACATGCCAGCCTCATAGTCAGATTTGTCAAGGCTTATTTTCCACAAAATCTCTTCCATCCATTTTTTATTCATTAATTTCCTGTTCTGTCTAGGCCTGATACTACAACATGAATCTTTGTATCTTCACTTGCTGAATATTGACAGTAGTACAGTACAGTACCAAGCTCTTCATTTCTCTGGAGTTGAAAGTTGTCATCAGCAGAAAGGAAATAACCTAAGTAAACTCTTTTACTATACAAAAAGTGTTCTGCTTACATTGCCTACACACTTCTGTGGCGTTCATGGGGTGGCTTCTGCATGCTTCTGTTTCTGTAAATTAACGTAGGATATGAATGAGATGCTTCTGCCTGCAGCACTTCTGTTGTCCCAGGCTGATGAAGTGATGACAACAATATCAACTTCCAAATTTTAAAATCAGATTATACATTCAGAATCAAAGCCATGTGATATACCTGTACAATAGTAATCTGCTGCAGTCTGTAGAACTCACATGGAAATTAGTAATTTGACACTGTTGTGAACTCCTAATATTTCAGGCTGATTTTTGCAGTAGATTACAGATGTTCACAGGAATTAATTCTGTAGTGTAAGAAGTTTACTACAAGATTGTTGGTATAATGAAGAATTCGACACAATGGATAATTTACAGAGCAGGTGGATTTAACCTTTATGAGGAGGTGACTTTTTTGACCTCCTTCTTCATAGTCTCTCAGCTAATGAAGGGAAGTTCTGCTATGTCTGGTAACCTTAGGAGAAAGTTCAGTGGTTGGAGATCCATGCCCTTTTACTCAATTCAGTCTCAAACACAAAGATGCTGCATGGAACACATGGGAATTTTTGTCCTTTTGTACTGACATTGTGTAGCTCCTCAATCTTTCAGATCTTCATTCTTTTAACTGAAGAATGATCAAGCCTCACCTGAGAAAAGATCATTAAATACCAATGTAATAATATATTATAATTCTAAATAAATGCAAATAATAGGTAAAAAAACTAATAGGAAATGTACACAGATGGCTTTATATAATTCATAAACCCATCTCAGAATTTTCACCTATTGCTACAGAAAAAATCACGTCTCTCATCGGAGTAAGAATTGATAGGAAATTTTAATATTTCAGCAACAAGTCACATTTTTGTTTATAGAAAAACAATCTAATGTTGATCAAAGCATGTTTGGTTTTACTCTGTGTCTTTCAATATCATTAGATAAGAATTTAAGAATCAGATTTTGCCAGTGATCTTTATTTGGTTATTTTTTTTTTGCTGTGGTAAGAGATACTCCAATGTCAGTGCTTTCTATGTGCACAACATTATTTATGGATATCTTCTTAATGTTCCTTCTTAATTCTGTGTTAGTGATTGATTTGATCACACTTTTTTTCAGTGTGGACCATTAAATTAGTTTAATAACTAAAAAATAGTCTTTGAGACACTGGACATGAAGAGCTGGGAAGAGTATATAAATTAAGAGTTTATAATATAATATAATTTAAAGAGACATTAAAAATTGCTTTTATTCTAATAAGTCCTTCAAAGAAAACGGGGCTTGTTACCTCATTGGTCTTCAGTGAAGATTCCCTGGGCTTCAATTTTAAAGAAACACTTTGTAAGGGTCCTGTTAATTGCTGGAGCAATGTTGGTCATACCAGCAGTGTCTGCCATCAGATGCAACTGATCGTGTCTCAGGGGACATCTGATCCTCCTCTGATCACCATAACAGAGATAGAAGACATTGATACCAGTGATAATACTCCTGAGTTTGGTGTAGTTTTGGTCCTCTTATGTCTCAGTTATGTCTCAACACATCCTTGGTGGAAATGAGCTGAGCCTTACCATTTTGCAAGTGCATGGCACAGGGGGTGACAGCACCAGGCAGTATTTGTGAGGGGTAGGTGGCATCTCACAGCTTTCTTGTTCCTCTGATCTTTGGCATGGGTAGGTTATTGCAAATGGCTATTTTCTGACTAAGTACTGAAACAAAAAACCTGCTGAAAAATAAACTTAGCGAAATATTAATTTTATATTATGTCATGAAACAGTACTGGTCATGCTCCTCACTGTAATTGTTCTTCATTTCTTAGATAATACAACTGAAAATTGCCCATTTCAGCTGAAGTAGAACTCTTTAACTTTGTTGGTGCACTGATTTTGACATTTAAGTTGAAGGGTGCACAATTGATGACAGCTGACCATACTTTTACTTTGGTTTCAGCACAGATGCTCCTCGTTTATGTAGTTGAATGTGAAATTAGAATTGGGCTCTCAAGAGTATTTCTTCATCAAACAATTTCCTTCTTGCAAAATCTGTAAATTTGCCTGTCAGACAGGGTGAGGGAAGTCATACAGTCTAGTATGAAAAGCTATCTGAAAAAAAAACCGCATATATTTTTATAAATGGGAAATATATAAATGTCTTCAATATACTTTGGGAGAACATACCATTTCTCTGCAGTCAAAAATGGGGCCAAAGGAAAGCAGCCTTGAAATTCAGCCAGTGCTGCAATCCCTCACTAAACTTTGGCTAAACTAGGCCTCTTATCACCATTTCAGCTACAGACTGACAATAGGAGGAAAGAAATGGCTAGCAGAAACAGACTGCTGTGAAACTGGAAATCTACATTAAAGAAATCTTTTTTAAACGTTTTTTGACTTTTCCTGGCTTGTCAGGAGTAAAAAATAGTGATGAAGGCTAAAAAACCAATTCAGCTGTAGACTGCTCAAGGAAGTGTGACAGGGTAGACAGCTCTGTTAGATACATATTATGTGACCAGTAACACTTTTATGGAATAAAAGTGGTATTCCTGCTGCTAGCTTGATTTTTTTTTTTCATCACAGCACCACCCTTCACAAATAAAAGCTTTATATTTTCCTAAAAAAAACCCATGTTAACAGCTTAAATTATGCAATTACCTAGTCAGTGACACACATTTTCTGCTTTTTGCCAGAAAACATCACACATGTCCCAGATACCGTAGCTGGATGTCTCTCTTCCTCGTGCCTCATACTGTAACTCACATGAGGAAGACACCACTGGCATTAAATTTTCATTATGTTCTCCCAGAATTTACTGATGTTGTGGTTCTGTTGTACCCAAAAGTTTTTTCTTGATTATTCTGGGGATGATGTATCATTCCACTCTCAGGCACATGGAGACTTTGATTTCCAGAAGAAGTAACAATACTGTAGCAAAATTTTAAGACAAAATTTTAGTTTTCCCCTGAACTTTGATTCCTGCCCTTGTGATTTTCTCCTGTTTTTCCCTTCCAGTATTTCAACCTCCTTAGTCATAATTTGCCTCTTTCTCAGTCCAGACTTAGTAAAGGCTTATTAAAGCTTCTGATCTCACTTAAGCTCTGTGTGCCTCTGTCCCCTTTTTTCTACCCTGGCGTACCCTGTTCTGCATGGAGACCTCATCTCTGCAGGAAGCACACTGTCACTGAGGGAAATGCAGGAGCTGCTGTGTCCTTGCCTCTCACCCTGCAGCTGGTAACCCTCTCCACTTGTCTCTCCTGTGCTACCACTTGCACAGTTTGTTTTTCACCTTGGCACTTTTTGCCTTCAACGAGCTTCATCCTTTCCTGCATGTCACTGTACCATGCTAACAATTTCTTTTTCTCCTGCTTTTACAAGCTCCTGGCTCATGACATGCCATCACAAACATTTTTATGCTGTCCCTTGGAGCTTGCATTGATGTTGGTCCTGCTTACATCTCTCCCATTTCCTATGCACATGCTCTGTGCTCTGATTGCTATTATCAGTGCTGCTTTCATCATTCCACCACAGATATCTTACACACTTGAAGACCTAGCTGAATGAGTCCTTTATTCCAGCCTGGACAAAACAGTCTCTCCAGGAGTACTCACCAGGCTGCCTCCTGTCTAATTGTATTCCTCCTGGTTCTTTACTCTCACAGCCCGTTTGACTCTGATTTCTTGCTCCTTTGATATCATCCAACAACACTGAAAATAAAACCCTCTTGGTGGGACTTTTTTTTACAGGGAACATACCAGCCATATGCATGCTATTATATACAAAAAGTAATAAATAAAAGCAAATCTGGTGTTCCAGTATAACGAGAGACTGAATGAAAATGGTACACTTCCCTGTTTGCATATGCAGTTTGAAGAATAATGGGCCCTAATTAAGGTTACTTAAAATATTTTTATTATTGTTCAAAATACCTTGCAATATCTTCAGAGTTTAAAGAAGACTTAAGTGTATATTTTAATTTTTCTTACCTAACATATAATCTTTAAGTCAATATGGAAAAATTCCAGCAAATGAGATTTGGTTTTACTTTATGTAGAATCTCTGTGAGTGTCAGGGCATTTGAAGAGGAAGACTGTGCATGCACCAAAGGAAGAGTGACAGTGTGCATGGAGAGAGTTCTGGTAAAGTCTGAATCTATTCATTGTGACACTGGAGTCTGCTTTTCCTAGACCAATGAAATGGAATGGGAATTCATTATGAGGATTATATAAAATTGTAGGATATAAAAAAATCTGACATAAATGGGGTGAATGATTACTAGAGACTACAAAGATAGATACATGACAACATCAAAGACTTTGGAGAATTATTGTAGTGGAGTCAAAATATTCATCAGGCAAGAACACTGTAAGTTTATTAAATATATTTTTATAATATTGTGGAATAATCTATGATTATGTGATTCTGTGATTGTTACAAGCTTTTTTATTAATTAAACTGAGAATATCCAACAAAACCAAATCCAATGTAAGTGTTTCAATCATCAAAAATAACAAATCAGAATTAGATTTTATCAAGCAACAATATGTATAATCAATGTAACTTTTCTTCTATTAATCTGCTGATAGACTTTCCTATTTTATTCTATTGAAAGTGAATCTTGATATAGTAATTTCATTCTTTATATCTAAACAATTTACCTAATTTTGCAAGAGAAAGTTTGCAGTTTGATCCCTAGCAAAGCTTAGGGATCAAAACCAGCAAATGGACTAGATAATTGAAGAGAAATCCACATTTACATAACAAATTCTTTCTAAATTAATGTTATCTTCTACATGAACTGCATCATGAATTAGGAAAGTAAAAGTTTTACTTAATGACTGCAACGTGAATTAAATATGGAATGCTATTTTTTTCTTCAAGTTATGAATACTGTGTCGTTTAACTATGTCTGTACTGCTAGATTATACATAGCCAGAGATTTTTTCTTCTGGAATTTCTGCATCCTATCTGACAAACTTTTTAATGGTGGCTAGCATACTGTAACCCAGAGAATGATACAGGGGCTATCAAAGGCTGATCAATGATATGGGGACATCAGAAATTCCTGACTGGCTCAGAATGATTCAGGTCACACAATATTCTGTTTCCAAAAAAATCCAAATGTGATGGAATAAGTAGGCAAACCTGAACAATATTTTTAGACAATTTATTTCATAATTTCTCTAGCATCCACAATCCTTATATTAGAAGCATTGGAAAGTTTATATTTCTGTGTGTTTAGAGAACTATTAGTCATTAAATTTCTCATCCTTTTTGAATCTGCAGATACAACCTCCTGTGCCAATAAATTCAGGAAATTCAATGTCCAGTGAATGAAGCAGTAGATTTTAAATTTCCTTTAAGCTAGTATGGTACCAGCTTTAATGGCTGCTCTCTAGTTGTATAATTTAAGGGTTATATATTCGTACTCACTCTTCAGGATTTTTTAAATCTCACTTGCACAGTCTTCAGACTTCTCTGGTGTCTCTTCACAAGACAGTAATTCCTTCTGTCTTCTATTTTAGCTTTCCTTTTGAGCTCCTTTCCTTGTCTTTGATTGTCCTTACCAATCAACCACTGGGACTTGGCCACCCAAATCTGAAGGATAAGAGGATTTAATGGGCTATTTCAATAGGGAATGGTCTTGAGAGAAAAAAATGGATTCCAAATATTGCAGGAGGAAAAAAACCAAAACACTGAACAAGTGACCAGGAGGCAGCCACAGCACACAGTGACAGATCTCCCAGTCTCTCTGGGAGACTGAAGGGCACACTGGAGAAAGTACAAGCTCGACCTGGTCATCAGCTCTTGGAGGTCACAGTTGGAAAGACATCACTTTCACAACGTCATAAGCACAAAATATAGTCAATGCAAATAAAATGGGAATCTGATTCCAGACATGGTGCTCCTTTTTTCTGGAACAATTCCCTTTTTGACTGAATTCCACTGAGCATGTATGCACAGGGGATTCCCTGTGGGCTATTTACAAACAGAGCTAGAATTGCCTTCTTTTGTCATATAGACTTTTTTTTCCCCTAACCAGATGATATTACTTACCGTGGATTAATAAACAATGTCTGATTCATCACTGGAGGCTTCTTCATAAGATATCTAATTGCATTCCACTTCTTTTTCCCACTGGTGTTGGAACAGGACATGTTTTTTTCAGTTCTATAATATTTCACTTTTCAGCACTTTACTGGGATGTGATATAACTTTAAAGAATCATTTGTTTTTAAAACATTGACTGCAAATAATAAGCTAATATTAATGTTGCTGCTTGAATATAGTCCTCTGCACACAGTTGAAAAAACATTAGCAATCATAGCATAACTTTGAGAAACTTTCCAAACCATTTATTGTCTTGGTGTTATGTTGTCTTAAATTTCTTCTAGAAAACTGCGTTAATTCCCAAGATATGATCTCCCTAAGTTTTAAGAAAAATATGTTGCAAAACATATGATATACACTCTGGCAGGAATTAGCTTTCCTGCTACTGCCTCCCTGTATAGATTTTCTCCTTTCTGTAATCATACCTCTCTCTTTCCAATTTTTTTTTCAGCCCAAGGCTTTGACTGATACAATTCATGTGTTCAGCAAAGAAGGTGGTTTTGAGGGGCAATGATGTGATTAAAATGGCTTTACAGGAGCTTTGGAGGGTAGAAAGTAGAATTCAAGTTAGAACAGCTTTTATTATTTTGTTATTATTATTATTATTACTAGTAGTAGTAGTAGTAGCATTAGTATTATTATAACTACTTTATTATGCTAAGAACCACCAAGTCCTTGAAAGGTATAAAGAGCAAATCATCTGTCAATGTCATTTAAAGTTATATTTTTCTGCTGGCTTTCTGTCTGTAGGCCAATTTGTCCTGTTTTGTCATTGTTCCGTTCATTGAAGGGGTATGTGGTGTATGTTTCCTGCCATAAAACCAGCAGTGTGTTTTCATTTTCAAGTAAAAGCAAAGAAAAATTATAAGTTTTGTAACCAAATTGATACATGTTCTCTAGCAAGAATTTAGAAACTATTGATATTCTCTGAAGAGAAAATTCAAAGACTAATTTTTTTTATGATCAGATCCCAACTTTATTAAAAGACTGCCATATTAAATGTAATGCTGAGTATATTTGAAAACTATGATTTTTTTTAAAAAATAAGTATTTTTAAGCTAAAGCACAAAGTCTACTGAATTCCTGTCTGCTCATTAAATAACCTTTTTTGTAAGTTTTTCCAAATTATTAATACTTTTTATTTAGCAAATCTGTAGTCTGTATGTTCACGTTTATATATGCTATACCTACAAATGAAATATGTCGGTATATAATATATACTCATATAGATATGAGTATTTATAAATGTTTAGTATTTTTCTCTTCAGAAATAATTTTACTGAGACCAACTTGAGCTTTTTTGTGTTTGACAAAAGCTGCTCTCATTTGAAGAGTCATTCTGTTCTCAGTGTCACTCTGAAGAAGAGAACATTAACAGACTGTGTTGTAAATTAGTGCATTACATTTTCAAAATTATATTTGCTTGGGTTTGAAACAGACTTCAGAGAATCATATTTTCATGTCACACAATACAGCAACTAACAGAAACATCTCAATGAGAGACAACAGGTTCCTTTTTTCCTGTTAAGTAGATCAAAGGACAAAGGGATTTTTTAATAAATTCATTTTATCTGATTCCATGTTTAGGACAAGGATTGGATCGAGAGATGGAGTTCACTGGCCCAGGGGTGAAGCAACAATAATGCAGTGTTTTCCAGCAACTTCTAGGATGGCACCCTTTTTTTTTTTTTTTTTGGCCAACATTTGGAAAAGCTTTGCAAGAAATTTTGCTGAAGACAGCTGGAACTCTTGAAGTTTCTGGATGTCCAGACTCTGAAAGTTTTGTAAAAATAATAGTGAATTATTTGTGCCTAGACACAGAAACTTTCTCTGTGTGTTAGGCTCACAGGATGGGTAAACAGAATGGAGCACATACATAAATAAAACATTTCTGCTTGTTCCTGCTCATGCCCCCAAATTCCTGTGAGCAATGACCAGAGCCACTCGGCTTGTGGAGCCCTCCCAGCCTCTGGAGTTTGATACCCACGCCAGGTGGTGGGGATTCCCACTGTGACCTGTCAGTCCTGGCAAATGAAACCTGTGTCAGGATTGGGATCAGTGTCTTGTTCTTGGTTCTTTGTTGATTGTGCTGGAACTGCTGCCTCTGTTGCTGGGACTCCTCATTTCCTGGTGTCTGGAGGAGCTCTTTGCTGGGAGAGGGGCTGAGCCCGTGGCAGGAGTTGCTGCTCACACCCAGCCAGGACCAGCTCGGGCAACGGGGAGCAATACCTCTCCAAATCCCTCATGGCCTTCTCAAAGTATCAAAGGACTCTTGGGTAAAACTTCACTCTACTTCAGAAGTTCACACCTCTGAATATATTCTGGCCTTAAAGTTTTGCTTTTTTGTTTTTTGGGTTTTTTTTTTTTCTTTTTTTAACACACTGGATAAAATAGCAAATTCGGTATGCATTAAGTTAAATTTTTATAAGAATTATTCATTCAAGCAAATGATGTGTTAGTCTACTTTTGTTTCATATTTTGGTTTTTAAGGATGAATTGACCCACAGTAATTTGAAGTTTTTCATTAAAAACTTCATCTTAAAATAGTAATGTCAGAATTTCTGGTTTTTAGAGAAGGACTGCTTATAAATTAACCTTATTTCAGGCAAACTGATATTAAACTCTGAAAATGGTCCTAAAGGATTAGGTTAGTACTCCTGAGACTACTGTAGAGATCTCTGAGGAATTTGCTCATGTGGACACCAAGACATTTATATTGTTCAGGCTTTCTTTGCTCATGAAAAAAATATTCCAACCCTAATTCTTTATGGATCATAGAAACTTAAAGATCAAAGTATAGCTCAGATCTAAAATAGCAGGCACTCCAAGACTGTCACCACTCCCAAGAGTTTTTCCACTGCTGTGTTTATTCTCCAAGAGGATCTGATGAGCAGCACACATTATTTCCTTACGCTGACTCTACAAAGTGTGATTGTCAAAGTATTGCTATGCAACTGTTGTGCTTGCATGAACTTGTAAGTAGTTAGTTCAGGAGGAGTCAATGATTTCCTTAAATTTAGATATTGGGAGGGATGCTAGCACTTTCAATTTATTGTCTAGACAGAGACATTAGCGCTCCTCAGGCTGGGGAGGGGAAGTCAACAATCCTTAAGGCACAATGTTACAAACTGACATTCTGAACAAGTGACTAAGCACCAGAGAGCTGCGGAGCAGCAAGGACAAATGTCTGAGTGTTAATGTAGAGAAAATGGTCAAACAAAGACTGATGCATCACACCATCCAGATTCCCCTCAAGAAAAGCAAGATCCAACCTGTGGATCTTGCCCTACAAATGCATTTCAGCAAGTAAATCATATCAGCATGGTTACAGTTTGTTATCTAAGTGATACACACTGACAACCTAAAGTGTACTTACTGCTTTATACATATATATACCCCTAAACACTGCTTTAGATGAACTCTAGGGTTTCTAAAGGTTAACTGTCTACTTCTACTTAAATGCTGACTGATGCAGAAATTACTTTAAAGAACCAGAAATCCATGCTTAGGGTTGAAGTAATTAATGAGACACATTTAAAGTGCTAAATGTTCCATCAAAAGTTACACAAGGTACCAAATTACTTGGGAATATTCTACTTTTCTTTTTATGGCTTTTGGTAACATTGCTTTTGGCATGGTAAAAATGTTTCTTCCAGTGGGAAATTCTACCCAAAATATATCAGGTGTGGTACAAGACTGAAAATTGCTGGTCAGCTCTAATGGTTGTCGCTCTTGAAATTGTGGTCAAATCTGAGTTCCAACTGAAGTTAATGCTGAATTTCTCTCACAAGGTTTCATCCCCATCTGAAGGTTTATGAACTCATCTAAAATGACCTACTGTACTTAAGCCTCCCTAATCCTGAGCTGTCTTGATGGATGGGATTGCTATTGGTTAATGGCACTGTCTCTCTACCTGTTTTTTCCTAGCACCAATTCTAAGGAAAAAAAACAACAAACTTGTGTGTTTGTTAATTTGTTTTCATCCTTGGCATTAGGAACTGTAAAAAATAGCTATTATTTATAAAAAAGTAATTTTTTTTTATGTCTGGAGCATTTTACACTGCTTTTCATTAAGAATTTAATGGTACAAAGTTTAGAGTAGATTTAAATAAATACTTCTGTAATTCAAGCTGTATAGTTAATAAAGGCATTTATTAGTGATTTTTCCTGATGACTTCTCTACTTTTAAAAAGCAAGAAGGTTATTTTGTACTTGTTTACAGGCAAACAGCAAACCCTCACATGGAAAATTTTCACATCTGTGTATTTGTCCTTTCCATACTGAGTGCTACATGTAAGATATGGAACATAGACTTGTTAAAAATTTTCTGACAAATTAACTATGTTTAAAAATCTTGGTTCATTGAACTAAACTTGTTTATTCTGAAACACCTTCAGTTTCAGAAACTCTTACAAAAATAAGAACACGTTTGGAGGAAACCCTTTGAGTGAATCCCAGGAAGACTGGGATAAAATGAATTAGAAGCTGCAGATCCCAGAACTGCTTCCTTGCAGACCTTTCTTAGCAAGGATGAGGGATTACACTACAGTTATCTGCTTAATGGAAGGACACAATTCAGCTTCTTTCACAGCACTTCCATTTTTCAAAACACTGCCAGCAACAAACCTGAGAGGTCATCAGTTAATCAAAGCAACTGACTGGATTCCAGTTCAGAAAATTTAGAAAAATGTGGCTTCAGTTTAACCATCCCTAAGTCTTCAGACTTGTGAAGTACAAATTCTTCAGTGCTGAACTCAACATGCCTCTGAACTGATAGTGTCTCTCATCTTTCCAGGCACAAGTTTCCCTTTTATTTCATTTTATAAACATTTTGAATGAAGTGATGTTTTAACTCACTAGTTATATAATCAAATATAATCCCGAATTTCTCCATAGTAATTACAGAGACAATATATCTGTTCTTGTAGTGAAAAAAGTTGTGTTTTATAAACATATGTACAATCCAGCTAATTATGGGTCAAGCTCTTCAGTAACTCTTAGGCAAGAGCTGCAAAGAGAACTCGGTTTCATGATGCTAAAAGGAGTGACCAGGATTTTACTAGAGGAACAATCACTCCAGTATCTTCTGGGCAAATGCATAAAGCAGTCTTGGCAAAATCAGAGCCCCTCTTGGGGAAAGAATTCAAGTCAGGGAAATCTAGGAAACACCATAGAAGATGGTTAGCATACATGACAAATGCAGTCAGAAAAAGGTTGTATTGTGCAAATCACAGCATCAGTTTTCTGCATCTGTATTAATAAAAGCATATATAAAGTGTCTTCCAGTCCTTGATGGCTTTATAAGTCTTCCTTAGTCCTCAGAGATTTTTTCCTCCTTTATTTTTTGTACATCTTGAAAACTTTTTTTTTCCTATTGTCTTTTGTTGGGAATTCCTAATGTATAAATGTGCCTAATGGCTAATATATAAATGTGCCTAATGTGTAAATGTGCCTGTGCCTAAAATGGGGCCAATAAACAGTTTCTGACAGAGATATATGTGCCATTTTGGCAGATTAGCTTTGCCTGGCAATGAGATCCCCACCCAGCTACTCTCATACCCATCAATACAATAATGAGAGAAATTAAGATGAAAAAGTTCATGTGTCAAGATGAAGACAGGGTGAGTACTTACCAGTTACTATTACTGTCAAAACAAACTCAGCTGGGCAAAAAGATTTATTTTAATTTATTGGGGTTTGCTTGTTAGATATTTTTTTTTTTTTAATAGAGTGGGATAGTGAGAAACAAATACAAAACTAAAAACACCTTCTCACCAGTTCTCATCTCCTCTTTGGCTCAACTTCACTCTCAAATCTTCTACCTAGTTCCCTCCTCAAGCACCACAAAAGGAAAAGGGGTTTTGGCCAGGATTAAACACTTGATTTCCACCTCTCCTTCCCCCTCACAGTTTCCCTGATCCATTGAGGGGTCTTTCCCTACAAGAAAGTTCCTACAAGAACTGTTTCTCACTAGGCTGCAGCTCTTCAAGAACTGCTCTGGTGCAGGTCCCATCCCTCGGCACAGGTCCCTCTGGAATGGACTGCCCAAGGATGGGCTCTCCATGGGCTGAAGTTTCCTTCAGGGCACGTTCACCTGCTCACATGTGGGACCTCCACAGGCTGCAGGGGAACCTCTGCTCCCACACTTTCTTCCCCTCCTTCTGCACAGACTTTGGTGTCTGCAGAGCTGATTCCCTCACATTTTCTTACAACCTTATGAATTCAGTTTACATCCCCATTCATTCCAGTTTGATTCTTATCTCATTCAACATGTTTTTATCCATTGATATTTTCTAGTGCAGCAGTTGTTGGAATGTGGTTGTGTACGTTGCCGCTTTCATCTGGGAAGGCTCCCATGAAAATAACTTTAGTTAGAAGGATGGAATGGAAAACTATTGTGAAAAAATAATGCCTTTTTGGGAGTAGGTGTATATGGTATTTTACACCAGGCATTTTACACTGGATTACTCATTGTAAATACCCACTGTTCTTTTAAGCCAAGTTTTGTTGTACATTAATGACAAATTTCCATTGACAGACAACAGTTACAAAGCAAACTGAATAAATATAGTACTCTTTGTCTGCTTACTTAGAAATTGTTCTCTTCTCTTGTTTCTTGTAGGATGAATTATCTCTCAATTCTGTGAAATCAAAAGTATCCCAATAGCATGCTTTTAGTTTAAACTGTCTGCCATGAGGTTGTTCTGGACTCCATAACTACTCAAGCACAAAAGTTGATTGAAAAGAATTTGGGTTTATCTTGTAGAGAAATGCATGGGAACCTCCTGAAAGGATAGCTTTCGTGCTGTCTTAAAATGGCAAAAAAAAAATGTCTTGTGTCTATATGAAAAGGCCTCCATCCAATATAGTGAATACAAGTGTGGAAGCACTCATAGCTGCTAGCATATATATTGTGTTAAGAATAAAGGGTAATTGGTTTTCAGCAGGTGAACAGAAGAGAGATCTGAAGTTTGCCTTCCATAGATAACTGCCGTTCAGAGTGCCTCCACTGAGTTAAATCAGTAAAAACCAACACAGTATTGATACTAACTTTTTATAACAGGCTAGAAGAAAAGTGCACACTTTTGAATGTGTGGCCTTTACACAAACATCTGATGTCCAAGCTATGTTCAATATGTAATGGGAGGAAAGCTGAGCTGAGGCAATGAGTACACAGAGCACTTCAAGGATTCTTAGATCCCAGAAGGTCAAAGTCTTTTTCCTCATTTTGATTGAAATTACTGAAGAGCTTCCTATGGGATTATCTTCTTTTGCACAGCAGTGCTTCCCACTGGTGTAAACAGTACTGCTTACATCATATGAAATAGAACACTTGCATAAGTCTTTCTAGAAGGAGAGATGACATACATTAGTAGTTTATAACAGGATTATTTTGATGCAGTAGGCTCAAGTGCAAAAAGTGAAATATTCAGCAAAGGAGCTGTGGTTTTTGTAGCATATAAATACATACATATAGATACAAAAAAGAGATACAAAATTAAGAAGGATGATATAGATTATGACAAACTGAATTAGCTAAGTGCATGAAGACTTTTTTTTAGCAGATACACCATTGAATGAAGAATGAGATGGCCATTTATATGAGGATAAGAATTCAGGGTGAGAATTGAGATAAAATTAGCATTGACAGATAGTCAAGATCTCTAATGGCTGGGACAACATCAAAGAAAATATTGCTTCAATGCAAAGGTACCATAACCTACAAGACCATTTTCCACTTTTGAAAAAAAAACCAAACCAAACCAAACCAAAAAGAAAACTCACAAGCCTTTTAAGGAGCAGTCATTTCTTGTCAGTCGTATAAAATGCTGTCAAAAATTGCTGCCTCTTTAACTGCACCAACAGATGTAAATGGCATGGAAGTGTAAAGCCAGTCTTCTCAGAAGATGCAGCTGAAAGACTCAGAGGTGTTAGTATTCCCTCCAAAGAAAAGGAAGATCTGGAGAAGGCTCAATAGTGAGTAACAGAGGAAATACTTACTAGAAGGCATTTTAAGTTGGTCATTTTGTTTTTATTATGACTGTTTAAAGTGTATTAGATTTTTTAAACGCACAGACATTTTGCTAGTTAGTAGATGACTACATGTCTATTGGCTAGTATAAATTGAGTAATAAATTTGATGATGTGTCAAGACATGACGTTTAACCAAAAATTTTGTCTCGACAACTTAGCAGCCAACAAGATATAATAGGGTAGAGTCATTGGACTCTGCATGCCAGATATAAACCTCAAAAGATAATGATATATTGTGTGATGTAATATAAGTGCAGTCACATGGAATCAGTTACATACAGTACTTGGCAGTAATTGTCGAGCAATATAACAAAAAATAATTACCTAAAGAATGCATGGGAGATGAAAGGGGTATGAAAGGTTAGTACTTCATTATTTTTTTCCCACTGATACATTGTGTGGTGTGCCAATTATATTTCTGGCAAGCTAAGTTTTGGAGTGAAATTTTATGCGAATTTTGCTACTATTATTGACTTTGATTTTCATCTTGCTCAGTTTTGACTGTGAAAACTGACAGATGAACAGGAAGGTTTTCACATTTCAAGCAACAAATATAAAGAATTAATCTGGAATTGTAGGCACCTCTGCTTAAGGAGAAAATTGCTTCTGCCATTTTGTATCCTGAAGTGCCAAGGGGCTACTAGGTTGCCTTAAGCAAATTTCCTTTTCATTAGAATCATTAGAGCACAGACTGGTGGGTTGACCCTGGCTCGATACCCACCAAAGCCATCCTGTCACTTCTTAACTGAGCACAAGAGAAACTATAACAAAGGGCTTGTAGGTCAACATAGGAGCAGAGAGAGAAATCACTCACCAGTGACTGAAATGGGCAAAACAGACGTAACTTGGGGAAATTAGTTTAATTTATTACCAACCAAATAAGAGTAGAATCATGAAAAATAAACCCAAATCATAAAAACACCTTCCCCACTCCTGTCCTCTTTTCCCAGGCTCAACTTGCCTTCCAGATTTCTCAACCTACTCCTCTGCAAGTGGCACAGGGGAACAAAGAGTGAACAGATAGCTCCAGCATGGGTCCACATAGGGTCACACGTTCTGTGAACAAACCTGCTCCAGCATGGGCTCCTATTTTCACAGGTACACAGGTAGAGTGTGGACTTCCCATGGGATCACAGCCTCCCTCAGGCATCCACCTACTTCAGTGTGGGGTCCTCCACAGGCTCCAGGAGGATATCTGTCCAGCTGTGATTCTCCATGGGCTGCAGGGGCACAGCTGCCTCACCATGGGCTGCACCACGGGCTGCAGGGCAATCTCAGCTCTGGCTCCTGGAGCACCTCCTGCTTCTCCTTCTGCACTGACCTTGAGGTTTCTTTCCCATTCTTGATTCTCTCTCTGGCTGAAGTTGCTGTTGTACATTTTCCCCCCTCCTTCCTAGCTGTGTTATTCCAGTGGTGCTACCGTCAGAGGTGAATGGCTCAGCTTGCCAGCAGCACATCCATCCTGGAGCTGTCTGGCATTGGCTCTGTTGGAGATAAGGGAACCTTCTGGCAGCTTCTCACAGAAACCACCTCTGTATTCCCCAGCCACCAAAGCTTTGCCATGCAAAACCAATGCAATTGGATATACTCTGTGGAGAACATTTGTAGGGGCTTCACTGATGCCAGGAGAGAAAATACCAGAACTGAACTGAGTTCCAGAATTACTTTTAAAATTACTGTACCTAAGAGTGTAACCTGACCTATGCAGTTTGTAGGTGCAGCAGTAATGATTTCAGTAAATGCACTCTTTGATGCAGCAGTTTCGTGTAGTGTGCATGACCTTTGGCCAAGAGGAGGCTGACTATTCCTCTTTGTATCATGTAACTGGAGTGTAAATGTGCTTAAAGACCTTAGATCAGCATTCAGACTGAACTCTCCTCCCTTCTCCAATTCTGCTTAAACACACATATTGTCTATATAATGCTTCAAAGTACCCCTTTAATGTCTGTGACCATCTAGAATCAAAAGCAAAGATTATTGATGTCATAATTTATAGGAACAAATTCACTAGGAAAAAGGAAAGAAAAGGATATTTAGTGCTCTCTCCATCACTGAACCTGGCAAACAGAAGAAGGAACTCCAGTGAGACATTTCATGACTGCATAGTTCACCCATTTAGTCCTGGCTGTATCTGTTTCTTTTTCATTATGCCAGCTGTGCAGGTAAATATACCCTTGAAATTCAGTTTTTCATGTTGAAAGGCATGTGCATAAACAAGGTTTGATTACTTCTACACTATTTGCTGAGCAAATCTTCAACCTTTAATTGCCATCTCTCTGATATTTGTCATGTCAGGTGGAAAATCAGAGTGAGAAAGATAGATATCAACTGCTCCTTGTATACTCCAGGGTTTAATTGCTTGTGAAGCTTCCAGAAAAATCTGATTGAAGATTCTCTCAGACAGTGATGAACCTGGGCATGTCTTTCAGG
This sequence comes from Serinus canaria, assembly GCF_022539315.1. Classification (NCBI taxonomy): domain Eukaryota; kingdom Metazoa; phylum Chordata; class Aves; order Passeriformes; family Fringillidae; genus Serinus; species Serinus canaria. The sequence goes on from NC_066316.1 coordinate 94,021,923, forward strand.
CCTCTGTGGTCACAAACACTCTGTTCAGTAATTAGTCAAAATGACAAATCAAATCATGGTTTGCTAAGGGGCTCTTTCCAACTTTCATCTCTTCTCCAAAAAAAATCAAAACAAAAATCACTTTCTCAGTGGCTGTAAAACTTCCTAAAACTCCAAGCACTGGCTGCAGTTAAAAGGAATTAATAGATAATCTAGATTTAGCTTCTGAATTTCAGTCTTTTATTTTTACTTCCATGTTTTGGTCTCAGCAACCAGGATTCCTGAAGTTTTCCATACATACAAGTTGATGTCCTATCTATCTTCAGCTGAGTGTGCTTAACACTTTTCACAACTAGGGGATCGGGGAAAAACTTCAGGAAACATAAAGGGACAGAGATTACTTAAGTTCAGTACTGTGAAAGAAGAAGAATATGCTGCTTTAGACAGCAGAAAGCCTAGATGATTTGAGTTCAGACTCCCTCTTGCTCCAGTTCCCATTGAACCATAAATGCCTGCCCAGGGCAGAGAAATAAAGGGGCATGAGGAGGAGGCAGCATTTCAAAGTCATTCTATCTTTACAAAGAAAGAATAGCCACTGATTCAGATGCTGATTATATGTGGCAGTTTTGTACTAAAAAAAAAAAAAAAAAAAAAAAAGAAAGAAAATCCCGACAGATTAGATATAGCTACATGTATTTTTCATTTCCAATGGGCAGGAAACTAGGCTGTCCTAGATCATCTGTCCTCCACTTTCCTCCATTCCTACTCAGAGCCTGGAAAAAGAAGCAAACAAACAAACAAATATTCATGGGAACATCAGCCTTGTCATAATTAATGAAATATCATTTTAAATGTCATCTAGCCAAAGAATTTAATCTATCTAAATACTAACTCATAAATTGTAGCCCCAGGTAGGATATTGTCCTGTATTTTAGGACAGCTAATATGCCATTTTCTATTGCAGCAGGGTCATCAGCACAACAGAGGCATTCTTGAGTGTTTTGTGCACTTGTGCACTAGAAATAGCCCCAAAAGCTAGTGTCCATTTCAAGGATTTCTTTTCAAATAGGTAGTAGTTCTGTAAACTTCTATTTCCAACTTAAACCAATGAAAACTTTGGCTACAGTCACTTGTTTTCTGCACTGTTTTGTTGAGAAAATAATAGGTTTTCCACTACAAATAGCAGGTATCACAGAAAAAAATTGTGTCTTCAAGATGTCAGTAACTAGAAAAGTTTCAAGCCGAGTCTCCCAACATTACACACATACTTATCTTCACTTGTATGTGTGGTTCAATTGAAACCTCTGCTTTGTGAACCACTTGGTGTGTAATTGCATCTGTCCAGGCAGGGTGTAGTATCTGGGGAGCTTTCCTGCCCAAAGAAACAAGGGGCTGTAAGAAGTAGCTGTATATGTGGTCTGCCTTCCTTCTGTGTCAGTGTTCCATGTTGTCTCAAGGAAAATAGAAAGCATAGAATTAAAGCATTATAGAAAAGGAATTTGCCCAGGAAATTGGACTTTTACATTATTTTCCTTCCTGCACTAACTTGGATAAATTGTGTCCTATGCTCTAAATAACAACAGGGAGCAGTAAGTAAACCAGACCTTTAATTTTCATGTCTAGTAATAGCACATATTTTGCATTTGATATTACAAAAAAGGGCTTAATTTTGTTTCCATTGAAACATGAAATGAACATTGTTTGGTTTGGAGCTGTATCTATAAATATTTCTCAATTTTCCTGTTCCTGAAAGTCTGTTTAAAAAGAACGTCAAACAGGCTCTGCACTTACTATCATTGAATCCTTCTTGGTGTATATTATTTACTCAGTGATTTCCTTCTGTTTCTATAACAGTCTACACAGAAAACTTGTGTAATACTAGGGGATGTGGATCCCAATATAATTTTATCCAGTCGAGGTCTGATTGAACTATAATTGCTGATGGTGGAATCTTTCCTCTGACTGAGTCAGAGTAGGTCAACAACAAAAGGCAAGCCACTGCAGTAGACATAAACATAAATTTTTTAGTAGATCTGTGGCTTTTTCTTCAGGGAATTTCCCTTTTTGAAAAGAAAGCAAACTTACATGAAATTTTTATGCTAAAAATAGTGCTTATTTATCTTTGGCCATTTGTCTCTGGACAGAAAGTATTCTATTGTATTTTTAAAATGCCACTGTTTTTCTTTTGTTACACTGCATTAGAAGAATCTCTACATAAAATATCTAAGAAAATAAACTTTATAAGGTACTTTAAAGAGGAAAGACTAATAATGGAAAAGAGCAATCACCTGTTGCATTGTTTCTCTTCAAAGGAAACAAAACATTCAACCTACTTTTACTCCTTAGGTAGGAAATGTAAAAATGTTAGACGTTACATAAAGAGTGTCAAACAATACAAATGTTGTTAAATTGAAATCATATATGGAATGTATGGAGCTGTATTGAGTTGAGCAGGCTTACACTATCTATTTAAATTGTGTTCTATAAATAAATTCAGATGGAATTGTTTGCATATGAATTGTTTCTAAGAGCAACTGTACTGAAAACCTCAAAATTGCAGAGGATCACAATTTCATTATTCCCAGCTCCATTGCTTTCCATTGTGATGTTTTTTTGTGAGAGTAAGTGAAGTTACATTTCAATGCTGTTATGCATTAATTTAATTGTTTTATTATTTTAATTGCATTAATTTAATTGAAAGAGACAGTGATAAAACCTATGATGAGAGAGTCCAGCTGTGTTTTCTTAAAAACACAGAAGTAATTTTATAGTGGTTACTGAACAGCCAGGCTGCAATACACAATTAATCACTGAAAAATGTCTGTGATATTTTTTTCCAAGGAAAAGACCACTTGGAAATAGAGTTTATCATAGAGTGCAGATACCTAAAGCTATTTGGGTTTAATTGCTCTCGTGGGAGTTAGGATTTTAGACAGCTTTAAACATTTTCATATAAAAACCAAGGAACCACCATGATGCTGAAATATTTCAGTTCCCTTTGAAATCAGTAGAAATCATGCAGCCCTTAAACAACAGGCTGTACTTTGAAGGTTTGAACTGTTAGGTGTGAATCTTTACAAAAAGTTCCTTTATATTCCATCATGTCAGAATAGGTAAGCACAATGCATTTAGAGCATGACATTTTATTTGTCTCTAACTAATGTTTCCCACACCATTCCTTATTTTCATAATTTCTCGATTGTTTTTTGCAACATGGGGGAAAATAAATGTAGTCATAAACTAAGGGAATTAAAGGTACCAGTGTGACACTGGTATGTTTCAGTAAACATTTCAGTAGGAAATATTTTGGAACTCTTGCCACCAAATGAAATTTTCTGCCTTCAGATTCCTGAAAAGAATAGAGGAAAAGTACACAAACAAACAAACAAACAAACAACAACAACAAAAAAAAAGAAAAACAAACCAAAATTTTATATATAAAAAAATATTCACAGAATCTAATTATTTAAAAATTTAGAAAAAGATAGAAATTTTAGAAAGAGATAGATGTACCTATTCTAGACCAGAATGCAGTTCAGCCATTTTTTCCCCCCATCTCTTTGGAGACTCAAGAAGGCCAGTGCTGTCCTTCACAAAGATCACAATTCACAGTGAACACAAATTGGGAGGGTGTATCAGCAGCATGTTCCCCAGGCTGAGAAAAAAGTGATCATCATTAGAAGGTATTGCCTGGAGTGAGAAGCTCAGTATCACACTTATGACATGTACTGTACATATCTGCATTTTCAAGACTCATCTCATTTATAAGAGATTTTTTCCCCCATCTTACCCAGTCCTATCACAGACTTCGGTGTGGAAGGCCAGAGAGAACTTATGTTTTTCCCCCAAACAAATTTCTTGCCAACTGGAATTGGGATTTCTTGCTTAAGGAATGGATGTCCCCTACTCCTACCAAGGGCCAAAAGCATGACTTTAACAAAAAACACAGCTAAAGATATTACAAGCAACTGAAAGCTTAATATGTGAAGATTCTAGGGCTTCAGGATGTGGGTAGTGATGGTTTTGTTCAGTACCATGAGGGTAAGTGTCCACACCTACCAAAGGTAATATAAATAAACCTAAGCAGAATTTAGATTATTTGTGTACCAAACACTGCTGTAGCCCTCAAGATATCAGATAAAAGCAGTTTAAGAACAGGGAGTTTCAAGGTTCTCAGTGATGCTTAAATTTTGATTTAGGAATCTGCATTGGAACAAATTCAACTAAATTACTTCATGGATTTGACCCAGAATCACAGAGGAAGTTTAGAGTTAATAGGAAGCTGCACACAATTCAGTGCTCACACTATCAGAGCCCCTCATTTAGAGAAAATTATTCAATATTTTTCAATATTATAAGTATTATTCAATATTCAATATTATTCTATGCTATTCAGTATTTTCAAAGTTATTCAATATTTTAAATGGGGTAAGCCCAATTAAATATATAATTTCCCTTCTAGCAGTAGTTAAGGAATCTATAGATCCTCCATTAGAGTTTATTGTAAGATTGCCAGTCAACCTTAAATGTAAGGCGGTTTCAGCATCTTCTGGTCATAAATACTAAATCAGTTCCCTCACAAACACTGCAGAAACCTTAGCTGACACTTTAGATCAAAATTGTTGACACATATCATGAGCAGAATGGATGATATAACAGCTTCACATGATTTTACTGATTTATGTATTGACTTTACCAGGGCTACTGCTTTATCCTTAAAACATTAGGTTTGGTAATAGGAGGCTGTAGCTGTTATCATCAGCTCGCTCTTAGGTGTAGAAATTGAAATAATTCCAAGTAACTCAATAGATTTCCTAGCCCTGCAAAGAGCACCGATGTTCAGAACTGAACACACATGGAAAGAATAAGAGAAAAGTGATAAGTTTTACTTAAATAATTGGCATCAATAAACATTATTACATATTTGAAAATGGGACTGTTTAATGATCTTTAAAATTAATTAGAAACTTTCTTAAGGGAAAATGCAAATGGAGGCTGTACATTAGTAGTATATTACAAATAACATTAATATGTTTTGTTGCTGGAAAAATTTTGACTGAAGGTAGGTTGAATACTGCAATGTTACCTCATCTGTCTCATCTAATGAACCAGTTACAATTAATTTTCATCATTGAACCTTAATTACAACCATTACGGGGTATGGGAATATTTTGCACCTGATGATATTTCTGGGCCCCTCTTTTGTGATTACTCTTTGCTCCTGTTAATAAAAATTTCGAGGCTCTACTCTAAAAGTACATGCAAGACAATTGAAAAAGCTCATAGCATTTAATAACACAATCAAAGGGTGTTTTTCCCACAAAAAAATTCAATATGCTTTTATCAATTAGCAGTTCAGACCTATAACTGAGGATTGGCAATAATCAAAACAGAGTAAGCATCCCTTTAGGTTGATTCTATAAATGATTTATTGAGCAGCATCACATATCTGCAGTCTAGCATGATGTCATTTTGTTTTGCACTTGGTACTGGAGGGATCATGCCTGGGATTCAGCCACACTAGTATACTTTTCTGTCCTTCAAGACATGAGCTTTCTTTAAGCTGAGATTTTGCTGTAAATATTTAACTGCTGGCTGGGTTCAAAAAAAGGAAGACTTAGTCATGTTGTCTTCAAACAGCTGTAATCTCAACAACATTTTCAGAGGAAAAAAGCAAGCCAGAGTCCTAAGTTCTGTTCCTGTGTTTGCCAGAAGACTAAAACTCTCACATTTATTGAAATACCCCTGACCCCAAGGTCAGCATTCCCGATTGTTTAGTTAACCTTTCTGCTGACATACTTATTTATTCAGCTTATTCTTCCTTCAACTCAATTTATTGACTTTATAAATTATATAATTGCTATATGTAATTATTTATGCATAAACCTTGAAGTACCAGAGGTTTGGGAGCACATCTTTTTATTAGGAAATGAGAGGAAGAATGGCTATGGACCTTTTTTGTTTTTTTCTTTTTTAAGTGTATTCAAAAGTTTAAGCAGCCCCAGAAAGAAGAAATGAGTTTGGCCCCACCTATTATCAAACAGGAAAGTTTAGATACAGTGAAAGTTGGTGTATCCATTTTGTTCAAGGACATTTCTGAAGTTACTGCAACGTGAGAACAATATGTGCAGAATAGAACTGAAAGAGAAGCCATCCACCCTCTCCACAGTGTGGATGGTTTCTGCACGGCAGTCAGTCTAGAGACTGCCTGGCTATCAAGAGGACTTTGCAGGGTCATGCAAAGAAGCTTTTTCATATTATTCAATAAAATTTTTGGTAAAGTTTTAGAGAACACATTTAGGGCCACGAGACTGTGTACTCACTTGCTTAAATATCTTTGGGAATTTTTACATTGTTCAGTTCACAAGCCCTGAACAGTGATTACAGTTTATTGGACTGCTAATGGAAAATATATGGATAATGAATATTTTATATGAGAACATAAGAATTTTGGTAATGATGGTAATGATGTTTTTTTTTTCTCACCAGAAGTGAGGTAATATAAATTATTTTTCATTCATGTATTTAGATATATGGCTCATTTGCTTTTCCACCTCAGTGCTGTTGTTTTTCCCTTTACATTATTAGTACTCCTTATGATACACTCTTATGATTAAAGAGTAATGAATTACTACTCTTTCATTGTTTCAGGAAAGAAATTCTGAATAAGAGCTGGAACTAATGACAGTTGACTAGATGGGATGACTGCATAAAGATCCATATTTTTAGCTTAACTCTTGAATAGATGGGTACATAGAGAAACCACATAATGAAAAGTACTAACTAATAAAGAAAGGAACTGATTGCCATTTTCACACCGTCTTTTCCTATCTATTCTTGTTGTCTGTATTTTATCTGCAAGTAATCATGCTAATCTTCTCCATATTTAAAATTTCAGAATCCATGCCATCTTCAGAATAACAGCAAACTTTCTAAAATGTCATCAGCTGAAAAGTTTGTGATGTAGGGAAAAAAACCCCAGACATGTTGCAGTGTAATTTCCGCCATCATAGTCAAGCCTCTCTCCTACCCACACTGTCTTTTTGTTGCAGTCTCCTCTTTCACAATGGATAGGTAAAATAGGGTCCTTTATCCAGACTGACCCTTCTGCTTTTTAGCTTTACCAAGTAAAGTAAGTGGAAGCAGAAATAAAAGTAATCTGTGTGTATATATACATTTGTTACAGAGCTTGGCATCCCTTTTACAGAACTGATGCTTCCAAGGGCAGTTCCACTTACCCAAAACAGAAGTCTAACATAAATCAATCATCCTTAGTACGTTTCTGTGTCTCCACTGCTTCTACTGAGACTCAGTTATGACACCATTTCCATGCTTATTTTTGTAATAAGAAACCCTGCTACATTCAGATAAGAATATTTACTTGTTCTCATTTGTCAATAATTACAGTCTTTAAAAAAGATAAAGATAATATTACAGTTGAACAGTAAAGATAAAAATGGAATATGCTACTTTGTGTCTTTCCATTTTGATAATTTTTTTTTGTCTATATATGATATTTAATGAGCTAGGACTTTTCCTTAATGGTCTCAAAGCATTAGCAGATAAATTTAACATAATCTTATCTATTGTTTTCACAGAAAATGTATTTGAAGACCAAAAAACCAGACAATTTGAATAATGTTAGAAAGAGAGCAAATGGATTTTTCTTTGGGATTCAGTGACAGGTGGAGCCATGAGATAGACATCTCTGTTCGAGTTATTGATCTAGATTGCTTTTATAGCAAACACAGAAAAACATTATTGAGATGTCAAAAACTCCAACCCCAAAGCCAAAAGATGACTCACACCCCAGCAGTCCTGCAAGTTAATCTGAAATCACTACTTCATTTGTAGATGTCTTCAAGATAGAAATCTAACATTTATGGTTTTTTTTACTCTATGGTTTATTCAGTATAAAGTTTATATGAAATACATTGTTAAAATTAAAGGGGTTCTTTTACTCAGACATCGTTATTCTTTCTGAGCATTTTCTGGCATAGTATTTTCAGTATGTAAATCAGTACTGGAAGGCAGAACTGAGCATTTAACAGTGGTGAAATGTTTAGCTATTAAAAACTAATCTTTCTGATGTTAAGGGAGGAGAAAGGGTAAGTTTCCTGATTAAGGTCTTCTGGCATGCTCAGAAATTTCAATTACTGTTGAAGTAGTCTTTCTCTTCCTTTCCCAGATGTGGTGGAATGTGAATAGAAAATCACAGTAAAAATAATTCTACTTGAAGTTATTTAAGAAACTTCTTAAGTACATTAAGAAAAATAAACACTGACATTTTAATCCCAGAGATAAGGATAATCATATTCGTTAACATTTTTTACACTGATCAAACAAATTTTTTCATTTACTTCCATAGTTTTCCTCCCAGTAATACTCTGTTTCAGCTTTTAACACAACTAAAATTTGTGAGAAAAACTGTTATTTGTCCTACTACTCTTCAGTTTAAAAATTGAGGCATTTTTCAAGATTGCTATACTTAAAGAAAACAAAGTACTGATGTATGTTCAGATGAAAAAGGAGAAGAGTTCCAAGAGGCATGAATTTCTTTTTCCAGCAGGCAGGATTTTGTGAGTAACCTGAAAGGAAGACAGATCCTGACCTGTGAGATGCCTGTTCATGTATTCAAAAGGGTCGTCCTGTTGTGCGATTTATTAAGACAAAACGTTTTAAAAAGGGAAATTTGGAACAAATAAATTGTTTCTGATGTGAATTTTGAAACAGAAAGGGCCAGATGTTTGTACTTAAGTCCATGAATACATTTAGTACCAGCACTGCACAGACTCTGTGCTCATGATGACCTCTCTATCTCTAATGGCCCAGCCTCAGCAAAAGCCCCACGTCTCCTTCAAGCAGCCAAAAGGAGCAACAGTCTGGGCTGTTGGGTAACTTGAAAGGCACACCTGTACCCCTAAATTTAACATCAGAAAATGAGCACTAGCTTGCAGTCATCTATCCTATTAAATTGTTAGATGTGCCCGGCTTGGTTTTGCAGGGCAATAAAAAGTTCCCCAGTGCTGCTTAGGAGCAGACCCAGGAAATTTCCAAACAGGTAACTTGATCATGGTCATAGCACTTTGAAAGTTAGGAGCTTTCAAAGTAGACCATTTTGTCTCAGGCTGGAGCCCAGAGGACAGATCTTGGTACATTTAATCTCCTGTCACAGATGCAGGCAATAATTCCAAACTCTGAGAATCCAATCAGATATGTCTTCATGTGGGGGAAAAATCCAAAGGGTGTTCTCTTTAATATCTTCAGAATTTAGTCAATGAAGAAATAGAGGAACAGGAAGCAAAGCTGCCTGCTAAGAAGGAGAACCAACAAAAGAAGTCCCATTTCTAACTTTTTGAATTATCTTAAAAAAAAAAAAAAGTATTTTAGTAGCCTCTTCTGCTGCTTACAAAAAAACCATTCCATTGTAACATAGACTTGAAATAAGGAAGTGACTTGTAACCTACATGTTTGTTTTCTTGTTTTCTGTGGACACATATTGACATTTAATTTGCATTTCTTGACATTCGCTTAACTTTTAGATCCAAAGAACATGGTCTGTGTTTAGCTTCCTTGAGTATTTCTGCCTTGAGGTATTATCCAAAAGATAATCAGTATTATTTGACTTCTGACTATATCTATATTCTGTACTTTTGAACTCAAGAAAGTGTCCTAAATATTTTTGATACACAAAAAAAAAAAAAAAAAAACAAACCCAGAAATCTCCTGTTCTCTTGGACCTTAGATTAAGGTGGAACTATAATCATATTGAAATATTTGGACTGCATACCTACCATTCTGGACGTGAGCAAGGATATTTTCAGGTTATGTTGGCTTGTGTGAGTCATTTTATAGACAGTGCATTAAAATCCTTGCAAATAGCAATCTACTCTCTATCTTTTATCTCTTCTGCTCTTTTGTACTTCATTGCCCCTCTGGTGTCAAGTGCTTGCAAATAATTTCTGTCCCCCCTTTTTTACCCAGAGTCTAAAACTCTGCAGGCAAAGAGAAAGTGTTAACAAATAACTGTTATCAGGATAATTCATTTTTCCTGAGTGAAAAATCAGATATTTACAAACACATATTTCTGTTCCTGCAAAGCTCATGCTCCCTTTGGAAAAGGACTTTGGAGTTGACCTTATTCCCCCTGAAATTATCCTCCCACCTATGCAGGGGCACAGACACAGTCAGTTGTTCATTGCAGATCTGTGGTTCAGTGCCCTGCAGCAATCACTCTTGTGTATGTGTGTGTGGATAATTTTAAGGTGACTCCAGACATCCTGCACTCAGGCATTCTCAGACCCAGCAAAACATGGCAAGCATGACCTAAGTAGGTAACATTTTAAGGGTTCCTCTGTCCTCCACCTGAATCAGTCACCTCCTCTGGATTGAGATTCTGACCATCCCAGTGGGCAGCTTCGTGAAATGAACCTTCACATTACTTTTTAGCTTCTAACCCTCTTCCCCTTGGGCCTTCTCCATGTCCCCTGCATGGAGTAGATGAGTAAGGCAGGGAATGAGTGACAGAAGAGCATTTCACAGGAAAACACAAAAAGTCACAAACTTCATGTGTTTGGGCTCCACACTTGAGCTAGGAGGTGTGATGTGCAGCATGCCCGGGGCTACAAGCAGAGGGGAGGCATGATCCCCGGGTCAGTAAAGAATCACAGAATCACAGAGTGGGTAAGATAGGAAGGAACCACAGTGGGATCATCTGTTTCACCCTACATGCTCAATCAGGGCTGTCCTAGAGAACAGTGCACAGGTTTTTGCCCAGATGGTTCTTGAATATCTCTCAGCCTTTCAGGTGGGCAAGCACAGCAATAGATACAGGTCGCTGAAAGACATACACCATTTTACTGCCATGGTAAAGATCAGGCAATGTGATGCTGCACAGATTCGACTGCTGCTGTAAAGAACAGGATGTAGACCTTGCTGCAGGTTGTTGGCTTTCTTAGCTGAACCAGCGTTGGTTTTCCAGTACTGGGCTGAACCTCGTGCCTTCCCTCTGCGTGCATCTCTGCTGAAAAAGACCTTTTTTTGTTTATCAACAACAAAAAATGATCAACCCAACAAAGACCTGATATCGAAGGTGATTTGTCCTCAGTAAGTTGGGCTTTTATGCTGTGAGTGTAACATCTCAAATATTTAATTTTAATTTTAATGAAGTTGCTTTTCTTGATAAAGGTCAGTGCTGTCAACACAGAAAAAATGTTAAAGTTCAAAGAAGCTTGTTTGCACAGAAGATTGAATTTTTGAATTGATGATATATATTAATAGCACTTATTGTTCACAGTAAATACACAGTAAGATGAAATTCACTAATCCATCCTATTTATAAGAATTCTGAAATAATGGAGGCTTTCAGATAAATGTCTGTGAGGGCTACTGGATTGGGAGCATGTATCACCAGTGTTTTATTTCATCATAAATATTACAATTTAAGTTTCTGAATTATTCTACTTCTCTAGGAACTAGGAATTAATTTAATAATTTATGTATTTACAACTTTCTGAGTAAGAGTTTTTATAAAATAGTTGTTATGAAAGAGTTGCAATTCTTGGAAGTTCCAAAAAATATATTTCTAAGGTTAAGTTTTATAGAAATAGAGTCACCAGACCCCTGTCCTGTGGTTCCTGGGTCCTTTAGCCACATGGGCAGATGGCTGGCTGTAGCTGTCTTCATGTCACAGAATTTCTGCTCTCACCCTGTGTACCCACACTAGTTGTAGCAGGAGTTCTCAACAGGGACTGCAATGCAGGGCACAGAGTAAAATAAGGTTAAAACAACACATAAATCTCATAGGAGATGTTAGCAAACTGCTTCCACTATGACCAACACATCAAGCAAAATTCACGTGAGCCACAGAAAGAAGCTACAGTGCGGAGCTGAGTGAAAGGTTAATTGAATTCACGTTCTATACAGAAAATAGGTTGCTATTACTCTAGTTACTTACAGAGGTCATGATACAAAGAGACCATTAGATGCTAATATGCATGAGAAACCATTACATCTCATCTGTTTCCCCTTTAATGAAGCCAGTAACTTGTCTCTGATCAAACCATTACATTTTTTGTGTTAAATTGATGGACAAATGCTTAGCATAAGTTCAAGGAGTTGAAAACAAAATTAAGAGGCACTAAAAGGCACAAGATTAAAAAAAAAAAACACCTTGAAAGATTAAAAAAAACCCCAAAACAAGAAACATTTGAGCAGTGCCCTCGGGTACATGGTGTCATTCTTGAGGGTCCCCTGTGCAGGGCCAGGAGATCCTTATGGATGCCTTCCAACTCAGAACATTCTCTGTAATTCTTTGTATGAACTCTTAAAAAAGAATGGAATAGAAGAGTCATTCTATGTCAAATATGGCACTGTCTCTTTCCAAATCATTTACAGCACAGAAGGAATCCCCTTCAATATTTGTGTATTTTAACAAATGATGTTAGAAGTATAATTGAGTGGATACTAGATGCTGTCTACTAGAAACCACCAAATCACACTAGAGAATAGAATGCTGGGTTCTCAAATATCTACCTCTGATGGCATGGAGGGAAAAGACCTGCTTATATTTTGTGACTTCAACCTGAGGGACTTCAGCTTTTAGTTCACATGCTCAAACCACCTTACAATATCTAAATAGCACTGCAGTCAGTTTTTGAGTTCAAGTTATAGGCAACACACTGAGTTTCAATCAATCTTTTCTTACAGATAAGGAATTTGATCAGAGCAATAAAATTGGTTGTAGGTCAGGACCAACAAAGGATGGTTGTGTTTTATGTTTCCTCTGATAGTAGGAAAGGAAAAAGTGCATGCCTTTGGTGTGCTAAAGGTGGCACTTTCATAGAGCTGGAAAAAAGGATCCAACATATACAGCAAAATGAAAACAAAACCTCATCTTAAAATATTTTCAAAATATTAACTGTATTAAAAATAGAAAAAAGAGACATTTGCTTCTCAAGACAGGCTTCACAGCTATTTTTCCTTTAATCACTTTATGAACAATCCCCCAATAATCCTAACCTGCAGTGATCCAGAATAAAGGTCATTTTGAGGAACTTTCCAGATTTTCAGGATAAATGTAGTCATCAAATGGGCATTGTACATATAAGTGGAAGAGAAGGAGAAAAGCCTCCCACCAATGTCAGATGTGTCAGCATGGTATCTTTTAAGACAGTTCCTCAGTATGATGCCTTCCCTCTTATGCTTAATTCAGAATGTAAATCCTCTGCTGAAGAGCTGTGTTGTTTAAAGCTTCTTCTGTAGGTAAAATTTTCACAGAACATTTTTCCACCCTGTTAGGACTTTATCTAGAAGAAATTTATCTTAGAGTAATTTCTAGAGGCTGATAAAATGGCACACATTGTCTCTTATGTCCATCGAAGGGCAAACTGTAACCACCTGAGTTCCTATTGAATTTTTTTTCCTTTTAGATTATAAAACCACTATAAACATTTTTAAAGTAATATTTGTATTAAAAAATGGCCCATTTCAAATAGAGATTAATTTAAGGCCCTGTACAATATTCACTCAGTCAAACTGGGTTACCCTATAGGCACGTTCTAGCTTCCACAACCAAAATTAACTCCAAGTATTCTCCAAAAATTCTAAAACTTCTAGTTGCAAAACCAATGCAAAAAATTTTCTATTCTCCTTAGTATCTTGTTCTAGTGGTTCATACCACTAAAATGAACATCACTTTTTAATTTTAATTTGTTTCCTATCCATATTCTTGTCACAGACTTTATCAATAAATTATTGCCCTTACAATACTAAATATTTCTGCTTTGTGAAGTATTTTTTTTTTCTTTAATCAAATCGTTTCTTCATTTTGATAATCAGAAAGAATTTAAACCTTCTGATCTCCCTTTTGAGCTCTCTCTTCTTTGAGTCTTTTTTGGTTGGGATGTTTTTTGGAATTTTTTTGTGATTATTTTGAATATACAACCTCTGGGAATGGTTATGATCATCCAATACCAGGACTGACCAGTCCAACACCATTGTTTCAAGACTTAATGTCAAAGGCCCATAAAAATCCGTTGTTCATGATACCCTGTTCTATTTCCATTATTGTTTTTTTATGACTTATGCTCATATGGAGGAAAAAAAATCATGAGGTGTTGTCTGATGTTCAGTGTCAAAAAAATCTGATAAGATGAATAGTAACATAAAATATATTAGCAAAGCAAAGTGAAGTTTTAGTTTGTAGCCTAAATAGGCAGTTTTGGCATGGGATATACAAAAAATTCCTTTTGGAATTGTATGTGATAGGTAGAAATCATGAGAAATAGTTTTTACTCCCCTGAGAGTTGGACCTATAGGACATGCTACATTATTCCCTTAACAGTAACATGCCTCACTATAATGCTACCCCAGGCTACACTGTAATCTTTTGAGAAAAAAAGGACAAAGTGCTGAGTCAAGCTCTTTTTTCTTGCCATAAGCAGCTCTTCTACTCTTCCACTACTGAGAATGGATGACAAATTTGTCTGTATAAACAGACAAAGAAAATCTTAAAAAGGTAATTAAAACTGATCTAGTGCTTCTACTCAAATTTCCTTTGATGTTACCTGCACAGCGCTGCAACATCGATCTTCTTAAAAGTTGTGTCTTAGAATTTCATCTCTTCACTGAGGGCATTTGCCAAGTTTCTTTCTACATGCCAGTTTAGCTTTAAAAAAACCAAAACCAAACAAACAGTGAAGGAATCTAGGAACATTGTATCTGCCATGGTGGATCAGTGTACTCAGCTATCAGATCAAGCATGCCATCCCACAGGACGTGTAATGAAAATAGAGGTTTATCTTGTAGATGTTCTAAAGACAGAGTGAACAGTGCCCAGTGTACTACTGCAACTTGTGTCCAGAAATACTACTTGTTCTTTACTGCTACTTCCTCTGTAACTTGTTCTTTTGAAAGTGAGTTTTAAAGACACTTAGATGCGTGTGCCTTGAGCCTCAAGTAATTTCAAACATATAGCTTTCAGAAAAATTTTTAAATTGAGGCATTTTTTCACCCTTAGTCATTATATCTAGATGCTTAATGAAAATGTCATTGTGTTCTTTAAAATAATTTGAATATTTCAAGTATCAAAAAACCCAATTGTAATAACAGCATGATCTAAAGCAGCATAACAAAAAAATTTGTGGTGGGAAGAAAAAGCAAGACCAGTTTGGCAGTCTTAGAAAAGTAAAGCTCTCTGTCAAAAGGTTTCTCTAGCATGGTTCTCTATGTAAAAGAATACCAAACCTCCAAAACAAAACAAAACAAAAATGCAATGGATTCTAACGCTCAGTACTTGTAAAACTGTTAATACAGGCATTTTTCCATTTAATCAGTGACTTCAGTGATAGCCCTGCCATAATTCTTCCAGATGTCTCAACCTTTAGACACAAGGAACAATAAAACTGTCCTCAAAGGACAAGTAACAATTTTCCTGGCCAGAAAGCTTCCTATCACCTACTTTTGTCTTTTTAAATTAAGCTTGGTAGCAGGGAAAATTTATGGCAACCTCTGGCTCCTTTAATTAATTTTCCATGTCAGCACTCAAAGTTAAAAATCCTATGATTTCAACATCCAATCTAGGATTATCCTAGAAACACTTTTCTGCTCACGTGAATAACAAGCTAACAAGCAAAACAAAACCCAAAAAAACCCCAACAACAACAACAAATAAAACAATACAAGAAAAAAAATCAAACTTTCTGATTTACTATTTCTTCTTTGTCTTCTTTATATCGTATCTAATGCATATTCATAATGGAAAATGCACTTTTGGGAAGACTTCTCTTATGTTTATCTTAACATTTGGATGACACATCTTGGATACTGCCTTAGTCATTTGGGAACACTGATGTGGTTTTACAGAAAGCTGCTAATACATCCTCTGTCTATTTTAATAACAGATGACAAGAAGAAAAGAAAAAGAGCAGGCAGATACTCTTGTGATTTTTATAGTTATAGACAAAGATTATACTAAACTGTCTGATGTGCATCCTGTTTCCTTATAATTTTTCAGCCTTACAACAGGATGGTCATAAGAAATTTGGGAGCAATGCCTGTTCCTTTCCTGTTGTGGTAGAGTACATGGAAATTCACTTCTAGAAAATGAGTTGCAAGAGGTTAGACAAGAAAGGAAAAAATTGTAGTAAAATAAATAAATCTTACTTTTGAAAGTAAGATTTGTAGTTAAAATAAAGAAGGAATTCATATTGGCTGAGATTTATCATATAGTACCATTGAAAGATTTGGATTGGGAGGAGCATTCAAAGATCATCTAGTCCAAACCCCTGCCATGGGCAGGGACATCTTTCTACATCAAAGATGTACATCAAGCTCAAAGCTCCACCCAAACTGACCTTAAACACTTCTAGGGATGGGGAATCCACACCGTCTCTGGACAACCCATTCCAGTGGCTCACCACCATCATCTTAAAGAACTGCTTCATATATGTCATCTAAGTCTATCCCCTTCCAGTTTAAAACCTGCGCCTTCTGTTCTGTTGCTACAGGCCTTGATAAAAAGTTCCCCGTTATTATAAGCCTCCTTTATATATTGAAAGGACACAATAATGTCCCCCTTAAACCTTTTTTTTTCTGAGCCACCCAAACTCCCTCAGCCTTTTGATAGAGGAAGGGTGTTCCAGCTCTTTGTCTGTTTTCCCAGCAAATTTCTAACAAGTTCATGTCTTTCCTGTACTGAGAACCCTGGAGCTGGATGCAGCACTGAAGTTGGGGTCTCACAAGGGAAGAGTAGAGAGGCAGAATCACATCCCTGAAGCTGCCTCTTTTTCTGCAGCCCAGAATATTGTTGTCCTGGGCTGCAAGTGCACATTGCTGGCTCAGATTCAGTTTTCACAACAGTATCTTGAAGTCCTTCTCTTCAGGGCTGCTTTTAATCCATTCATCATCCAGTGATGAACTGAGAGAGTGCAGCCAGTGTGGAAAAGATCTGGTTCAAATTCCATCAGCATACATTGACTTTCTTATTAAATTAAACTTAGATTTGGAATAAACCCACAGTTCTTGATTGCCTCAACCTCTTGACTGGTGTATTCACTCTCATAATAAGGGTTTAAAAGATTTTATATTAATGCTGTTTTTTGGTAATCAAACTACAGGTGTTTCCAGAACCTTCCTATAAAGTCTCTACAGCTGAAAAGATACTTGAAACTAAAATAAAAGACTTGAAACCTAAATAAGCATAAAGAATTTATTTTTAACTACTATTTTGATTAAAATACTTAGCAAACAAAATATTTTGCTTTGACAGATTAATGTAAAACTATAGCAAATCTTAATTCAGACAACTTGCAGAATAATCAAAGACTACAAAAAAACTTCAGAAATTATAAAGGAGTTGGAGGTTGTTTTTCTCTTTCCTCCACATGCTCTCAATGAGCATGGATGTCAATTACAAAGGTAATGCTGTGATGTTTCAGGTTGAAAGGGCGTTTCTAATACATACTGCTCAAAGCATTATTCTCTAGAAAACAAATTCTTATGTACCCACTGTGTATACCTCAATCAAGCACTTCCTGACAAGGTGCAAAGAGACAGTGTTTTGATGTTTCCTCCTCTGAAATATATTTTTAACAGATTTTTCTCTGTTTTGTGTGTGTAGTTTTCTTAGGTTTGATGCTTTATCCTCTGTGAAATGTCCTGGTCTTTCTGAATTCCTTCAAATCCTATAGTTATTCCATAGAACTGAGATATTCTCTTTTAATCCTTTAATCTTTTATTGTCAATCACACCATTTGGCATTGATGTGAAAAATACTCATAAGTTACTTAAAACATGGTTCAATCATTATCTTAATTGACCATGTTTTAATTTATATGTACAAGGCAATTTTTTTGCTCTTTAGTAGCATTCAGTCTTCCCTTTTGAATCCTTTTGCCAACCTTTGCCAACCATTGTTTGTAACGTTACAAACCCCCTAACCATGCAAGGCTTTTTCATTGCTGTGAAGTCTTTGTGACTGAAATATAACACGTGAAACACATTTGTCTGTCAAAATAACAGCAGTCACTCAAATTTCTCAAGAGATATATAATTGGATTTGTGCCGCTTTCAACTTATGACACAGTTTCAACCACCCCAGGTGAGAACTGAACAATTTTTAGACTTTTTTTTGTGTCCTAGATTGATGGTCTCAGTTCACTTCTTAGACCACATGTGAGACAGCATTGTGGTACACTTAGTGGTAGGTTCAGCTGAAAAGAATTGTGTTACCAATCATAGAAATAAGAATGTGTTGTTCACCACTACATTACAAAGTCACAATGGCTTCACATCTGAGGCACAATGTCACAATGGACTTAACACATCAATACAAATATCTCCTTCTTGTGTAAAAGTTTGGTTAATAAAAAGCTCTCTCCCAGCTGAAGGAAAACTTTTCATGTACAGCACATACAGAAAAACTCCAAAAATGTAGCCACTCAAGTGTACAAAAATTCATGTAAATACATACATAAGCTGACACTTAGCAAATAGTTCATGGAAATAACTATTATTTTGTGGAAGTAAGAGGAGGATTCTTTTTAGGAAAACTAATGGTTTATCTGACACCCTATGTAAAGCACCTGAGAATGTTAGTGAAGCCTAAACCATAACAGTTAAAGACTTAAAGCACATACAGTGTCATTTTAATAAAATAACAAATGAAAAAAAAAACCTCATGCAATGAAGACCCATATTATGCCTGCAAGGTCAAAATGAAAATGGTATTTTCCTAACACATTACCATAAGAATTCTGTTACTTTAGCTGACCTCTTTTTCTTCAAAAAATGAAGAGATATACTTACCTGACCATTTTGCTGTAGGACAGCCTTTTCCTACTGAATGTATAATAGATAGAAATAACCTCAGCTATCCTTAGGTATTCAAAACTTAAACATCTGAATTTCAACTAGACACCCTTGGATCCCTCTGTGCTCTGAAGCACAAATCATGCTGTGTGATCCAGACACAGAAGGATGAGATGAATCACCCCACAAAGGTGCCCATTTTTCTTTACTGCTGTAGTCTTCATTGTCTAACTTTTAAATGTATGAATTTAAAAAGATGGATCCACTCTAACTCAGAAGTGTATGTTGTATTTTGCCATGCTTATAGCTCATAAGTAGATTTTGCATTATGCTGCCTATTCTGCAGCCAAACAAAAACAAATGGTAACTTAACAGCACTGAATTTTGTAAGACACCTGACTGTGCTTAAACCACAACACTGGTATTTGCCATTTCCTATATGTCTGCAAATTGCATAATTTCCTGTTCTTAAATTACTCTGTCTTCAGAAGGGAAAAGAAAGTACAGATATTATTAATGGCAATATTTAGGAATGGAAGTTTTTTAGCAGGCTATTAGGATGACACTGCTAAGAAAGGAATATAATGTACTTCAGGCTTCTTTTTACTTTTTCCTATTTTTTGTTTTTATTTCCCCCTGCTCTCCCTACAGGTTTTTCATTCAATGTGCCCCTTCATAAATATTCCTCAAATATTTCTTTATTCAAAGTAAAAGCAATGTATATTTAAGTCTCTAAAAACAGCGTACAAATGTTTTTTACCTTTCTGTTCCTTGTGTCCTGTCTTTATTACCACTCTAATGATATCTGAAATGATTGCCTAAAAAAATAAACAGAGCCAAAGTGAAAAATTGTTTTTTGATTATGTTTCAGTCCAAGATGTAATGAGATAAAGTTTCATCATTGTCATGTTTATCTTACAATATTTAAAACGAACTTTGGCTTTCTCTTACCTACCTCACAAAGCATTAAAGGTGGCCAGTCTCTCAAATTCGCTTCCAGAGTGTTGCAGACATTCTTTAAATTTCTCTCTAATTATTTATTACCTATTTCTCATCTGTCCATTCTACAGCAATGAGTAAAAACTCTCCCAAACCTCAGACAAGCCACTAAGATTTTAAAGCAGAAGGTTGCTGCTAGTTCATTATGACTAGTATAAATCTGAAAACAGATAAATATTAATTCTATCTTTCTACATTTCCTAACAAGTTTGAAGGAAAAGGAAGCAAGCTTCCCCTTATTTACTTATTACTAGTGTTTGTTAAATTTTGCACACAAAAATATTTACATAACATTTGCTGCTTAGCAAGACACATCTTAAAGCATGTTCATGTAATATTTTGAGGATGCAAGCCACCATCTAGCTGAATGCTAAATATGATCCTTCTCATTAAAAAAAAAAATCACAGAAATGGTATTGTTTAGCATATGTCTTCAAGCTGAGGAAGTAAAATCAAACCTATTAGAGAAGTATTAAAGCCATACAATTACTTCTGATTCAATGGATGCCAAGCTTGTATTACAATAGTTAATTTTCTTGTTTATGTCCTAGCATTTATTGTCCTGCTTAGGTGAATATACACTGTAAGGTTACACTCTGCTGTTTAAAAATCTTATGCCTAAATGCTGCCATTTCTAAAATGTGTTTTTCACAAAATTGCATATTTTTAAAAAATGCTTACTCATAAAATTCTCCTGAGATTTATGTGATCTCCTGAAAACTTCACATATTACCTCTCCACCTTCCTTTCATTTATACTTTGCTGCCATTTCCTGTGTTAATTGGAAGAGAGGTTATTTTTAAATATCATATTTATATTACCAGCCTCTTTTAGCAGTGATCATTTTCACTCAGAAACATTCTCATAGAACTCCCATGTTTATGTTTCAGATAATTCTAAAAATCTGTGAAGTTCTCAATTACTGCATGAATTGAATACAAATGAATAAAAATGAAATGAATACAAATATTTTATCCTTTCTGAAGATGTTGAAAAATAATGACAACACAATAAAACAGAACAGAAAATCCTGCATCCTAGCTGTCACTATTTGTATATTGTAGTACTTAGTTGCTTAAGAACCAATTAGGATAAATGAGATAAATATATGTATAAAAAATCCAAAGCCACCTAAAGATTTTAAAATCTGAACAGCTGCATCTAGTGGTTCTTTCTGAAACAACTGTTACTTTACTTATTCAGAAACATAATCTAGACACCATATAATGTTTTAGTCCTGTACTGCAACTTAGATATGACCATATCTGTTCAGAAGATTTTTACCTCTTTAAAATTAAATGACAAATGCCATGCCTTTTAATGCAAAAACTGTTTAAAATAATTTTGAATAATCTGATTTCTAGTTCTAACCTAGTTTAATCCATTGGTTTTTTCTCCATTAACCACCTCCAAGGTGTCTTAACTCTATGTCAACCAAAATCAGCACACTTTCTAAAGTTAAAATTTTAGTTAAATTTATACTGTGATATTTGGGGCGTGTGTTAGAATGCTATATAAAGGGAAAACAATGAATCTTCATTATTGTGCATTAGACATTATCTATACTTGATATTGAAATCAGCAGAACATGAGCAGGGCTAATTACCAGCAACAAATAAGAGTTCTAGAATACTAACCAGAGAGGTAATGTTAATAAACAGAAATCATAAAATTCAGTAAGATTTTGAACTTGCCTTTCCCTGAAAATGTCTGCATATTGCATATATGCTCATCAAGATATTTTATTTGGTTTCAGAACACTAATGGCCAGTCTCTGCCAGATATTGTGATGAATCCTCCAGAGATGAGCTTTTACATAGCATTCTATTAAAATATTTAAAAGTGAACTCAGAGGCTTAAACTCACATCAACCTATTCTACAGTGAATTTAGACAGGAGTGCAAGGAAACATTTGTCACTTTTTCTACCAGAGTGTCCCTATGTGGAGAAATAACTGGCAGCCTTCTTAGCTGTTCAGTTCTTTCTATTGTAATTAAGACACTGATTTGCTATTTCTTTCTCTGCATGTTTATTTTAAGTAAGCCAGTTAAATATGCTTCATCTGAAAGTGAAAAAGAAGAAAAGCTTCAATAAAAACTAAAAACCAGAAACAGCAAAAAAACTCCAAACAAACAAACAAAAAAACCAAATTAAAAAAAAATTAAAAATTAAAAAACAACAACAACAACAACAAAAAAAAAAGACACAAGAAGATTGTGGTGGCCAAAGAGCCAAAACTTCAAGAGAGAAAGTATTTGATGTATGAGCACTAAATATGGGGAACAATGCCTTGTTTATCTCTCTCACTATTACTACTTAGCTGCTAACCAAATTTTTACTGGTGCTGTAATGCCTGGAGACAAGACAGTTTTACAGTGCATTAGTGTAATACTATTTAAGCCTACATGCAGCAACATACAGATGTTGCTTTTAAGGGTTATAAGACCAATTGTCTTCCACAGCAAGAGCACCAACAAAAGCACATGCACATAATCTTCTCCTTTACACGAGCAGCAAGTGTTAAAGAAGCAACTCAATTCAACTGTAAGTTCTGACTCACAGCCTTTAAGCTGTTGGTAAGTAAAAAAGGAAAGAGATTTATGGGCTGCCTTTCACCTTCCTCAGTAACTTACAGAAAGACCAGGCACAGGAAATCATTGTTATGACCAGCTGATGAAAGAAATGTGCTTTCTGAACATCTTTTCTGCTCTTCCTTTTGGGATAGAGGGAACTGTCAATATGTGTAATTCACCACCACTATCTGCCATTCCACATGCCTTCCAGGATGCTAAAATGGCTGAAGGAGCTCTTTTGTCAGGATAATTCTTTCTGTGCCTTTTACTGGGAAGATGTTTGGGGCACAGAAATAGGGCCAATTGAATTCTCTGTGTAATCTCTGAGCATTGTTCACAAATTCAGTGTTCACAAATCAACACTGTCTGTAACACTACAAGATCTCAGAGATATCCACTTTGTCTCTTTTTAAATTCTTGAGTTTAACTGATAAAAAAACTATGATACAAATGACGATAAATGTAGTTTTTCCAATAAATCAACCTGTCTAAAGGTAAATTTGTTCTAATGAAAACAAAGAAAAAAAGGACATAGTGGTGTTATAGTTCTGCTCAACCCTAGGAGTCTGGTGATAGCAGCTGAAATGTTTAGCTACTCTGTCAAGAGCAAAGCTTGAAATCTCTCAAGGGCTTTCAGTTTCTTCAGCAGCCCTTCACAGACAAGTTCACCAGGTCCTGGCAATTTACTTCCTTCTCCTTATCAAGAACTAAGCTGGCAAGAGAAAGGGAATTATTTTAATACATACACAAAATATTAACTTAGAATGATCTTTTGATTCAGTTGTAATTTTCTTATTAGCAAAAGAATGCAGGTATTTTAATAGTGTTATATGAGGGATTGAGAAGGCTGAATTTTGACTAGATAAACACTTTGTGCCTGCACACCCAAGATAAAACTGTTATTTTGGAAGGTATAGAAAGTGTGTTAATAAATGTATAGAAAACTCACATACACTGGTGCTTTTCCATTACTTTCATATTAAATTAAGAAGCAATTAAATGAGTTTTTGTTTGATCATAGCTGGAACAATAGGATCCTCTTCCCAAGGTGCAGACTGCTGAGGCAAAGTCTGAATGGGAGCTCAGCCATGTAGACTAAAAGGTTTCCTCTGAGACTTTTTGCAGTTGTGATGGCTTTGGCAATGTTTTGATTACAGCTGACTATCTGAATATTTGTGGAATGAACCAGAAAGTAAGCTGACAGGCAGATACACAGTGTGAATTTGGTCTTGAGAGAAATAAGAATTCCTTTCAACAGAAGACTATTTGGAAAACAGTCATAATTTCTAAACAAGGGAACCTCTGGGTTTTCTTCTTTCTTCAAAACTATGTGCTATAAACTTCCGAAGAGCTTTCCTATTCTTCTATGATAGAAAGTTTTTTGTGTTTATACTTGCTAGCAAAAACCCCTCCTCTCTCCTCAGCCTCTCTGTCAGTCATTCTCTAAGCACCCTATTTGGTTAGCTGGAAGGGCATAGAGTTTTTGATTGGATACCCTGCAAATAATCCTCATGGACCCTAGCCCCAGAAAAAGTGCTCTAAAAGCATCTTCAGCTTGGCTTAACATGGTTCAACATGGTGAAGCTGTGACACAGCCCTAGCCATGGTTTTGAAAAAAGAGAACAAAACAAAACTAAAAAGGTATCTCACAGAGTGAAAGTAGGAGATACTCTTCTGAAATAAATAAAATATAAAACTGGTTCTTTTATTTTGAAACCATGGATCCAGAACAGATGTTTAACACAGTGTCAAAGACGAAGGCTGGCAGCCTTTCTACTCTGCCCTTAGATTACAATTTCAGTACAGTCACAAATATAAAATTCAGATATTAACCTGAATATTAATGAAAGCTGAGAATTTTTTAGGCTTGAAATAGACCACTTCACAAAGCTGAATTTCCAATTTCTTGAATTTTTAAAGGTAAGAGAACTCTTATGGAGACATAGAGTTTGATTAAAATAAATTTTTCTAAGGCTAAGCTATCCACCTAATTTTCCCTTTACTGCTAATGAAGAATAACAGAGCATGAACCATTGAATGAATTCACAGATAATAGGGAGCAGGAGTTTATGCTATTTTCTGGGAAAAGCTAGAAAAATGACCTTTGAATTTTGAGGAACTGGTAGAATTGTCTAGCATAGACTAAATGAAAAACAGAGTGAATGGGGGAAAAAAAGAGTAAATTTGGTCCACATAGTGATGATCCTGCAAACTCAGAAATGAAATCTTGGTATTACGATTGGTGATTCTATTGAAATGCTAGTGCAGTGCTCAATACTGGTCAAAAAACCAGAGTAAATGCTAAGCTTTATTGGGGGAGGACTAGTGAAAAATAAAAACCCAAATCAAAAAACAAGCCCAGTATTTTTACTGAATGTACATTGAAATAAAAAGTATTGAAGTATTTTAGACTGAGTATTGAAACTATTCTTAGTCTTAAAAATTGCAGGTATTTTAGAGTATAACTGGGGGAATGAACCAACAGAATTAACACCATTCCTCTGTAAAGGAAATGCATGCTGGTTCTCCTGCCATTACTTCTGCTGCCCATGTGGACATGCCCAAGAAAGCTGAAAGCAAAGTTCATCTTGGGTAGGTATGACCACTGTACTTGTTGGTGGCATGACTTCTCCTCTAAAGCATGTAAAAGAGCACAGAGAGAGAACCAACCTAAAGTTCCTTATGTGGGATACAAAGTAATTGTATCACAAGAACCAAATTACAATAAACACCAAAACACCATGCAGACAATATTGTAGCAATAACTGTTTTTATATATATGTTTTTATATGTATGTGTACACATAACAGAAAATGGAATCATATTATATATGTTGCTGTCATTTAAAGGTTTTATGTAAATTCTGCATTATCACAATTTTTGCCACATTATCAAAAACATCGTCCCTTCCTTGTTCCACAGGATAGAATATGCTCATATTGTTCCATGATGTGATTTGTATCAACACTGTTTATATGGATTGGCCCTCTCCAGTCTGAATGTTCTGTATCTTTGATACATGAACTGTCTGTGCTGGAATTCTCAATGCTGAGGGTTATCTATGGGCTTAACTGTGATTTGAAAATTTACAATGAAAATAAAATCCCAATGGGTAGGTATAAAACAGGTGCTTGAATTCCAGGTGAAAAACTATGTAACTTGGAAATGTTATGTGACCATATATTGCCTATAAAATGCATTTTTCCACTATTATTTGCAATGCTATAACGTCCATTCTCTGACTGTGTTATGCATAAAATAAACAAGATCTTCTGATGCTAAAGTAACACCCAAGCTTCAGAACATAAAGCAATTGTAGACAAATTCCATCAAAAGATATAGTCACCCAGAAGGATGTAATTCAGATGAAGCTTCTGCATAGAAATAAAAACAACTGTAAATCATGTGTGATATTATTTTGCATTGCTCCTTTCAGCTTTAATCCCCCACAGCAATGATAGGTGGCAGATGAAGATGTAGTGAAGTGGAACTAAGTGGATATAGGTCTCTCATTGATCCTGCTTGATAGGGTGTGTCTGTCCAGGATTCCTCCATGCCAAACAGCCCATTTACAGTAGTAATAATTTTGAATGTGCTGCATGGCTCCAGAAATCCTAGGCAACTGTTCATTGCATGTACAAGCTGATCCACAGATCTGCAGTGTGATAAATCTGCTCTTTTTGCACTTAGCATGAGTTGTCTGCAGATGCATAGCTGGCACCCTGTGCACACTGGCGGGTGTGCAGCCCTTGTTAGGCAACTGGATATATGCCTATAGTTCTGTTCAGATGTACCCAGGCTTAAAATCATCTTAAAGCATGTGCTTCCATGTCATGTGCTGCAATCTCTAGGCAAGGATCAAGGTATTGGTGTTCTGCAGGGCTGGCAAACTTACAAGGTCATAAGAGAAAACATAATTTGTTTTGTTTATTGCTGTCTTCAAACCTCATGGGAGGGCACAGGAAATGGAGCTGGATTTTTCTTGAAAGCACAAAGTTAAAGGAGAAAGTGTAAAGACTACAATTTTGGGTAAGGAAAATTCCTCTTAGATATAAAGACTTCACCACGTGAATAGCAAAATACTGGAGCAGCCTGCCCAGAGGCATTGTGGAATTTACATCATTGGTAAATTACTTACTCAAAAGTCAGCTGAGTAATGTCCTGAGCAACCTGACCCATTGAGACTGCTTCAAGCAGGAATATGGATTGGATGACCTCCAGAGGCCCTTCTCATTTTACATAATTCTGTTAGTCTATAAACTGCCTGAAAGAGACTGAAATTGGTTGCTGTTTATAAGTCTGAAAGTCACAAGCTATCACCTTGTCATCTAGTGTCTTTGCTATTACTTATAATAAAACAAATGCAATAAAAAGCAAGTTTTTGTTTATCCCTCTTCCTTTCAACAAGGCAATTTATTTCAGAGACTCGCTTTGTCCCGATAATCATCCCAGTCTTATATTCCTCTTCTTTCCTTTGTTTTTTTTCCAAGCTCACCAAACCTGTGTCAGATTCCAGGTTGTTTATTCAAATAAAATCTATTCCACTAGAACTACTGTTCTGAAATGCAGTCTTAAAAACTTTACAGTTGATTTGGATTTAATTGATTATATTTGTATAAATTAGCATTGACAAAATGATTTCAATTAGAAGTTTTAGAAGATCAGTTCTTTTTTATTGATGCAGGTTTTTCAGAAAGGATAGGCAGGAGAGATGTGGAGGCAGTGTAGTCCTTTCTGTCAATGACCGGCTGGAGTGCATGGAGCTCTGCCTGGGGATGGATGAGAAGCCAACAAAGAGTTTCTAGATCTGGATTAAAGGGAGTGCATGGACAGAGGACATTATAGTGGGGATCTGCTAGAGGCCACTGACCAGGAAGAATGAGTGGATGGGGTCCTCTGCAGACAGGTAGGAGCAGACCTGTATTCACAAGGTCTTCATGGGGCACTTCAACCACCCCAACATCTGTTGGAGAGACAACACAGCAGGGCATAAGCAGTCCTAGAGGGTCCTGGAATGTGTTGAGGGTAACTTCCAACAGTTTGGGGGTGTTGGTGGATGAGAAGCTCAACATGAGCTGGCAAAGGGCACTTGCAGCCAAAAAGCCAATCTTATCCTGTGCTGCATCAAAAGCAGTGTGGCCATCACATCTGGGGATGTGATTCTGCACCTCCTCCTTGTTCTCGTGGAATCCCACATGGAGCACTGCATCCAGCTGTAGGGTCTCCAACATATGAAAGACATGGGCCTGCAGGAGCGAGTTCAGAGGAGAGATATGAGCATGATCACAGCAGGGCTGGAGAAACTTTCATGGGAAGACAGCATGGGGACAGCTGGGATTTTTCAGCCTGGGGAAGAATAGACTTCAGGGAGATCTTAAAAAACCTTCCAGTACCTTAAGGGAGCTACAAGAGAGCTGGAGAGGGACCTATAACAAGGTCATGTAGTGATAGGACAAGGTGAAATTACTTCAAACTGAAAGAGGGCTAGCTGAGATTAGATATTAGGAAAAAACTCTACTGTGAGGGTGGTGAGGCACAAGTTGCCCACGGAAGCTGTGGATACCTCATCTTGAAAGTGTTGAAGGCCAGGTTGGATGGGAGTTTGAGCAAGCTAGTCTTGATATAGGTGCCTGCCCATGGCAAAGGGGTTGAAGAGGATGATTTTTAATGTCCCTTTCAACCCAAACCATTCTATGGTCTATGATATGATATGAAATTTCTAGCTGGAAGTTTTTCCCAATAATTTTATTCATTCTAAGCAATTATTACAAATATATTTATTCATTTCAAATAGTAAGATTGCACATATATTGAGTGTCCTAATAAATCTTCAATCAAATATTAACAGAACTTAACTCATTGATTTGCCTTCAGTAACACACCTGCTGCACATACTTTTTGTAGTAGAGAAACCGCTTGCCACCTCAAAGTGTAACTGATTGGTAGGAAATAGATCTTAAGGGTAGTTTTAGACACACAGCTCTCAGTGAATTTTAGTAGAAAATTAAAGCTCTGTTTCTGATCAAATCAACAGCAACATACAGAGTCAGGATTTGGATGAAAATATAGGGATCAGATAACAGAATGTATTCTCTCTGATTATTCTCCTTTTTTGTTTCTTAACACAAATGACAAATTGTTTATTCAGTTAAGTGTTAGTGATAACTGAACGTAGAAAATATATGTATTTGAACTAATGGTTCTGGTTTTCTATCTCTATGACATTTTGTGAACAAAAGTTGTTGATACTAACTTAGATTCCTTTCCCAAAATATAGACAATGGGTTCAGTGGTTTTGATTCAGCTCATGACATTTGGGAAATTAGTCTTAGGTCAACATTGTTAGTTTGGCAAATATTCATGACAGTACTACTTTTAAATTACCTTTCTTCTCAGAAAATACACGACATTAAAGAAGGGAAAAATGCCCAAAGATTCTTCTCTTGCTCACAGAGAACATTCTGCTCCTTTTTTGCAGATACAAAGATTATATCTGAAAAAAAAAAAAAAAAATCTTTCTATACCAACACAGATAACAGCAGAGAATGTTACTCAACTTGTTGTCTGTGGTGCTCTTGGGGTGTTTCTACATAACAATCACATCCCATTGCATTCACAACCCATTTCGTTGCATTTTTCCCCCCAAATCTTTGCCATATATTTCTCAGTGATCTGTTTATCCTGAGATGAGCCCAGTTGGTCTGAGTATGGTGCTAATAACGCCAAAGTTGCAGGTTTGATCCTTGTAGGGACCATTCATCAAAGAGTTGAAATCAATGATCTGTTCCTATTTAGAATATTCTGTGGTTCTGTGATTGTAACTTTAATATTGTAAGTGGCCAATGAGGCAGTTACCAGTGGTCTAATATATAGAATTCTTTCTAAGTGTGTCTATAATAGAATCTGGTTTGGATCCTGATACAGATTCTTTTCAAAAGGCTTTGGGTCCAGAAAATTTTTGTTACACTTGAATTACTTGACTTAGGCAGAATATTAAGGAAGCAGGCCAGCATTTTCTAGGGATGTATACAACTTCTGTCAATGCTGTACCACTGTCTTACAGTTACAGTCCTGTGGCAGCCAAAAAGTATATACAAGCAATATCTTCAGGTGCCACAGGAAATCTAATTGAATGAACCCAATAGCTATGGTTTTACTTTTGTTTCATTCTAGAGCTGGTGCTAAAATCTGTTTTTTGAGCTGTATGTATATTTAGCAGCTGCATCCTGTCAGTAAAAAGGGCTCCTTAGAAGTTGTCCAGTCATTTTATAGTTTTGGATCTGAAGTACCAGCATTTGTTCCAGCTGTAAATAATCAGGCTGGAATTCTGTCAGGCAGATAGCTGTCATAAACTCAGTTTGTCAAATACCTTCCACTCTTGCCTCACACTGGCACTAGAACGTGCTCCCAGCCCTGCATGAAGTTGAACAGCTGCTGGGGCTGTGCTAAGATGTGCAGGCATGTTGAGACATTCGGCCACAGGCTGTCAGCCTGCCCACATTAGGGAGGAGTGTATTGTGGTTTTGTGTACTCTCTGTGAAGATGCCTCAAATGTGCAGCTGAGACTTGGCACTGTCTCAGGCCCAGGCTCAGGCCATCTTGCTTCAACCACGGCCCTGTAATTTAGTGGCACTTCCCTGCAAGGGCTTCATTTCTAGCTGAGGAGACTCAACACTGACTGAAATCAAAGAAGCAGCGCAAAGAGCAAATGCTTACTAAAATAACCAGGAAAAGGTGTTTAGATAATAAATCTTTTTAGCTCATTAATAATAGTGTGACGTGTTTAATTCTGAATTTGTATAGCTAGAACTCCAAGGAACCAGAGCAATGGAGGGGACTCCTGTTGTATTAGTGTATAATAAAATTTAAAAAAAAAAAACCTACAAGCAAACTAACAAACCAAAATAAAACAAAAAACCCAAAAACCCAAAACACCTAAACCCAAAACCAACCAAGCAAAAAACTAAACAAAAACCACAAAAAAATCAAAAGCAAAACCATGATCTGTGCTCCAGACACTTATAATCCAAGGGTAAAGGCAGTTACAATCAAAGGAAAAAACACAATGTAGGGAAACTGGAAAATAAGGTAACAGGGAATAAATGCAGAAGTTTACAGGAGGTGATAAGAAGGGGGGAAAAAAACCCTATTAATTTCTTAGATCCCCTCAAGAACATGTGCAACCAACTGCATATCATGATCTAAGTAAGCAACCTACTCTACTTAGCAAAACTTATTAGGTTAAGGAACAGCTTAAGGAACATCCTGTACTCTCAGGACAAATATCCCTAAGGATGCCTTATGTACAGTCAGCTTTGCATCAGGACAGAACTTGAATCTATTTGCACTGTGACTAAACATTATAGATATAGATAGATAATTATATAAATAGAGATAGAGAGATACAGATATATAGACATGTACATGAGAGGCCATAATCTCAGCAACATAGATATCAAAACGCGGATCAGAGGAGTACTTAAAAAATGAATTACCTTTGCGGATATCTGGAATGATTAACAGAGGTCATAGAGTTTGTGTGAAACTGTAACATGAGCTTGGAGAGACTAGCATCAAATATTGACCAAGAGTATGAAATTATCACTTATGGCAATGACTGGAAGCTTAATTTGTTCCAGTAATAAAGTATGAAGGACCAGGAAAGTAAAGGTAAATAATCTCTGGAAGATGAGAACAGGTGGATGCATGTTTTGCCCCTTGCAATGTGGGGCAAAAATGCTGAGGACAGGTGAAAATGTTGTTAGGGTAACAGAGCAAGGATCTTTCTTACTTAACCAACAGAGAGGTGATAAAAGTAACAAAAAGAAAAAAAAAGTAAAAAATATGGTCAGAAATTTTAATTGTTTTGAATAAAATATTTCTTCTTTATGGTCCTCCAATTTGAAGAAGTCTGCAGGTATTTACAAACATTTTTCAGAGAATCATTTGGATAATGAGTGCAATTCTTATTCTACATTAGAATTTTCATTCTACAGCGCAAAAGTCTACACACCATTTGGTTTCACTACAAATGAAAAAAAACAGGGCACTAACATGACTTAAGTGATGCATAGCCTTGTGAAAGTCCTCTGCAGAGGGTGAGTTTCATCCTAAGGGAAGGTGAGGTAGTACATTGTGTATTCAAATGAGTGGTTTAGTTCAAAAATTCTCAGAAAAACAAGGCTACCAGCCATTCTCTGCAGATATGGGAAAGTTTATTCATGAACTGGTTTTCCAGTAATGAAATGCTTACAAGATTTGCATGTTCTTATAATCACCAAGTAATTTCTGCACAGTGAATTGACGTACAAACCTTCAGACTTCTGTTTCAAGGATGCATTTTATACACCTGTAGGACTTACAGGTACTGAGAGACAGGATTACTTAGGTTTTGCAGTGGGGATCCCCAGTCTGCTGACTTTGATTTCTTCAAGTTGTAAGTAGTCTTTTAGACTGATACCTCTGTCTTCTCCATGTCTTCCACATGCCTGGCACTCTCAGGCACCCTGCTGCTGAAATGCTTCTGAGCATGCTGAGGTGCATATGGGTGTTTGGGGGTTTTCTGGGTGAGCAGGGACCTGATGCTGTATGCACATTTCCACAGGATGAAAGGTAAGGCAGGGAGTCTCTGTGGAACAAAACTGACTTTGCCTGAGAAAGTTTTTATTGTTAGATTGCCCTTTTGGTTTGTACAGAAACATAAATGGATAAATGATGGCCCAGCAGAAGAAAAACACTTCCTGTTGCTGGAGTCCTGTAGATGTCACTACATTATCTCCATGCCAAGTTTGTTGTTCCTTCTCCATTTCTTACATAAATTTACACAAAATAATATCCCTCACCACCAACAAAACCCAAAACAAACAAGAAAAAAACCAACCAACCAGTCAACCAACCAACCAACCAATGTTCCAGCCTTGGTTTCCTCATTCACCTCTGAAAGGCATTATCCCATGTAAAAATGTAGATTTTGCTGACAAGGTGTGACTATGCAGAAAATACAGACAAGTTAATATGCTAGTCTGAGCATAGAGAACAGCTGTTTTCTCTTTTATATGTTGAATGAAAATTCTGTGTCTTCTGATGTCATAATTTCCATTTTCCTGCAAAATTTCACTACAATAAACACTTTAAAAATTAAAATCTGTTTTGCTGAGATAAATAACATAGAAACTAATCACCCACTGATAATGCCACAGTATGGCATTATCACAGTATGGTTGTGAATTCAGTTTTTATACTATATAATCTATAGGGCCAGGTGTATAAATAATTTTAAGAAATCAATCAAGTTCTCCATTTTGGTTGTATTATCTGCCTATATAGTAAAGCCTAGTCAACATCCAACTTATTCAAAATAAGTTTTTAGAATATTCAAAAATATTCAATGAGAATATTGTTCATCTGTACTTTGAAATATTGACTCGTTAGTTTCCAATAACACCGTAAGCTCTAACAGTAAATTTTATCATCAAGAACTATATAAAAATTTTAAAATGTTCTGAGAAAAAAAAAATTATAAAAATTTACCTTAAAATAAAATTTAAAATAGAATTTAATTTAAATTTAAAACAAAATTTAAATAAAAATTCGATCTTCTGATAGTTTATCTCTGTTTTCCTAACAATATTTGGTATATGTGTGTTATTAATTTAGATTTTTCCTCTTTGTAAACTGGCATCACAATAATATTGAATAATTAAAATCAGAAATTCTTACACATTTCTATGAAATTACTTCAGTGAAGGAAAAAGAAAAATGTTTAGATATATGTTTGCATTTACAGGATATGGGCTTTTGCTCTATGACAATAACAAATTTCAAGGTTTTGTTATTCAGAACCAATGTTTCAATATACACTTAAATTAATGAAATAGCAGGGGATGTTAAGAAGGGGGGAATTTTTAAAAGAAAACTTAATGAGACTGTCACTTTTTTACTTCACGTCAATCAGTGTAATATTTTATCTAGCAAGAGGAAATGAACCTGCTGTTTTAAGAAATCTTTTCATATTCTCTCGGCTGGACTTTTAATAGTTGTTAAATTGATGAAGGCCACTCAAGGAGCTTGTAATCAGTCTTGCAAATTTCTAGTAGATTGTAACTCTAATAAGCTCAGATTTGCATCTTAAAACAAATTTTTTCCATACAGTTGCAAAATCTCCAAGGAAAGTTTCCAGCACAATCTGTTCTACATAAATTATGAGACACCTGGCTGTCTAATGAGGAAATTAAAGCGCAAGACAGAAAATCTGTAATTTTGTAATTACCGAAATGGCAACTTCAGTGTCATAGGTGGCAGGAAGTAAAAATATGCAGTGAAGGAAATGAAACTCCAGAAAGATTTTCTTTTTCATGTCTTTTAGGCTTATTAAAATAAGGTAGCATTAAACAATATACATAATGGCTAACGTGTTTGCAAATACCAGTTGTTGACTAAATGTGCCACTTTGCTCCATTCCTTGTTGAATTCTAGGAAAATCTTGAAGCATAATTAAAAAAAAAAAATTCTACTACCTCCTTTACAGGTTCTTGTCCATTTTCTACTAAAGTCTGCATGGCAAAAGGCTGGCAGTGGGGTGCTGCAGAGGTGGCCCCTGTGAGAAAAGATTTGGGCTGCCCCATGCCAGGCACAGTCACTCCAGAGGGCTCCAAAAAGACCCACCACTAAAGAAAGCTGGACCCACCAGCAATTCTGATGTCACCTCTGACAAAAAAAATTTTCAGAAGTTCACACAGCAGCTTGGAGAATGAAGTGAGTGAAAGGGGAGAGGAACAGCCCTGCAGACACCAACCAGGGTCAGTGCAGAAGGAGGGGCAGGAGGTGCTCCAGGCACCGGAGCTGAGATTCCCCTGCAGCCCGTGGTGCAGCCCATGGTGAGGCAGCTGTGCCCCTGAAGCCCATGGAGATCCACAAGGATACAGAGATCCACCTGTAGCCCATGAGGGATCCACATGGATGGAGAGATCCAGCCTGTGCTGCATCACACACAGGAGCAGGTGAATGTGCCCTGAAGGAAGTTGCAGCTCCTGAAAGCCCATGAAGGAGATGGAGTGTTTTAAACTCATTCTCCATCCCTCTATGGCAGTAGGAGATATGTAAGAAGTAGGAATATATCCAATAGACAGAAATATTCCCTGTAGATAGAAAAAAAAACCTTATTAGGCTTTTTGTTTCCTGTAAGCCTAGTTCAGATATGTTAAGGTCTCTGGCTATTTACATAATTATATAAAAGTTTACATTTTAGACTAACCAGAATCAACCCAAATTTTCTAGTATAATTCTCCAAGTACTAGAATTAGTCTCACATCATGTAATGTGCGTTTCGGGGTAGAATTTTCTTTAATATCTTTATATATACTAACAGTGGTTCTCAGGGAATTTGACTTATCTGAGCATTGGCTATTTTTAGGTGTCTTTCACAGTATCCTTAAATGGTAGCCTATATTTAAATATAACAAATTGAAGAGCAGGTTGAATTTAATGATTTTGTGGGGCTCCATCCAGTCTGAATTATTCTATGATTCTGAGATTTTGAAAAAGTGATGGATGGAAGGAAATGAACTCATGGATCATATGTCTGCACCATGTGTAAGGGATGCAGGCTGTCAAAAGCATAAATTCTGAATGTGACAGCCATCTGCAGAGGTTTGCATTAACTCCAATTCTTCATGGTTGAGGGTGAGGGGATCCTGCCACTCACCATCGAAAAAGGTTGAGACAGATCTAGAGTAACCTCCTGAGTGATGACCTAATCTCTTTTTGTTCTTTGCTATTGATGGTACTTTAACAATTCTTACTGTGGCCAAGAAAATGCCATCAATTTTTAAGCAGAAGTTCTCATTAATATAAATGTTTTTTTCTACTTAGCAGGAGATAAGACCTTGAGTTTTTACTCTACCTTTACTATCTTTTTTCCTTCCTTTTTTTTTCCACTCTAAACAGAAGGGATTTTTTTTAACCTTATATTCTACTTCCATTTACTTTTTTAATCCAATTACTTGATTAATGTCAAATCCTTCACCCTGCTTGTTTAATCAGCCTTCCTGAAGCAGCAGTGCACTGAAATCTATACTTCCCATGGACTCTTCCTTCTACTTTTCCTTCATTTCCAAGATTCCTTTTCTGTTTTATTCTCTTCTCATTTCTTCAAAGGAATATGTAGTAGTACTTGATTTCCATTAATCATGGAATTGAACTCTTGTCCAAGTTACCAGAATATACTTCACCACAGACTAAAAAAAGCCTTCTATATTAGTAAACCTAAATATATTTACTTGCATTATTATTTGCATCTTTCCATTGGATTTATACTCTGTATTTAGCAGAATGCACAAATTAGATGGAAGAGATCTAATCAATATCATGAAAAATAATTTTGAGATACTAGTCATAACTTTGCTGCAGAAGTCATTTACCACAACGATAGAACAAAAAAATAAATGATCAAGCAAAAAATGAGAACGCATGTCACATTATGGAATCTCTTCATACACACTGTAAGCGAAAAAAATTATACTACAAACATGTTTTGATTTCTTAATGAAGCTTTACAAGAGTATGAAAAGCATTTGAATAAATGCTTAAGATTAGTATTTATTAGAGCATTCAAAAATCTAGTCATTGTCCCACCAGCCTGTGATTCTGTGATTCTGATGTCACAATCTCACCTTATCCATTCTCTGTCTCCTGATAATCATCAATTTTTACCATATAATGTTATTCCTTGTTTAAGGATTTTCTTATAATTGTGTACACATTGTGGAAAAATTATTAAAGATTTTGACCTTCAGCTGACATTAAGCCTTTAACTACTATGCTTATATAAACAGCAGTTGTTCAGAAGCTTACAAATGGAGAAATTAATAATTATATTTACATTAGGGCAGATATCTCCTGCAACCTTGCAAAGAGCTGTCAAAATACCAGGTTCCATTTCCAAAATAAGGGAGATGCTAAATCTTTTCTTTCAAAAAGCAGCAAGAAGGATTTTGTACTCCACTTTAAAAACTTGCAGGACCTTGATGCATATTTGGAGGTTGGAGAGCTGAAAAATACTGTCCTCAGAGTTGTAAGGATGACCTTGGTTGTATCTTTCATCAGCTCTCTGTGCCAGAGAATAGGAGTGATTGGTGACCTCATACGTCAACAAACTGTAACTTCATGGAGCCAGTCCCTCAGTGGAGCAGCATCACAGGCAGAGCTGTGCTTTAGCTATTCAGTGCCTGTCCCGTTCCAAGCAGAAAACTGCATTGACGTAAATGGATATTTCTGACCACTAATCAATAAAAATATCTGACCTTCAGTCTTCTCTCTGTTTTCATAGTGTTTATTTTTGACTTTCTCCTGGCAGATATATATTGGTTTTTCTGCTGCCACTGGCCTCCTGTTTTGAGGTTACATCACCAGTTTCCCTTTAAGTATAATATTCCCTTAATTTATTTCTTATCCTGTATTGGTCCTTTGCAAATTGGTGTTAGTTTTTCCAGAACTGACGAAAATTTTATTTAAATAGATTGCAATTTAAAAAATTCAGTTTAACTAGTTAAACTCTCACACATTTCAGATTCTTTCTCTTCATTGTAAAATAATATCCCTATTTTCACAGTTGCAATATTGGTTTTCCCATTTATTTGTTTCATTTATTATAACAAATTTATATGCGAGATGAAAACAAGTTTTCTGAACAATACTTTAAGGAAGGATTCTTCATCTTAGTAGAAAATACCAACAAAGGGATCAAAAATTAAATAAAAAATCACTGATCTGATACAATTTTCTAATGGTGATATAAAAAAAAATAGACTTAGTTCTCAGTCTTTTCAATAATATAATATGGTTTTCTTGAAAAGAGGATACAACATTATGGATATTACTCAGTGCCTGGTTCTCAAATCTGATCTGAAAATTGATTTTTTACTTTGGGCAGTAGCATGTCTGCACTTTCCAGGGAACAGGTGGAGTCATTGCTTTTGACAGAGGATAGAGACATAAGCTTCCATCCTGTCCTTGAGCAATAAATGTTAAAGAATGGTAAGAAGCCTAACAAACAACTCCCAAGTTTGTAACTCCTGGTTGTTCAGGTCTTCCAGCATGGCTGAAATTTGAGATTTGATCTGGGAGCTATCAAAGAACTTTACTAGGCACCAACTCAGCTTCTAAGATTTTGTTTCTTCACTAGTACAAAGCAGCTCACATTATCCCCACTTGGAGATGGGGATTTCACTGCATTGAAATCAGTAAATACTACTCCCAGATTACATGGAGAGAGCTTATCTAAAATACTCTCAATAGATAACTCAGAATTAATAGATATGTATATATTGTTCTCACATTATTTAAAAGATGTAATATGCTATTTCAAAAAATTTAAAATTTTAAGACTGCTGATCAAAGTCTACAGTTGAAGGGGGTGATAAATAAAAAAATACAAACAAATAGAAAATGCTCTTGTAAATAGTTGTGCTTCTTTTAGGTCATAGAAGACTATTTTCAGAGTGCATTCAATTAGCCTACAGGGTGCTCACAAAAACTGAAATTTATTTAAAATATTATTTATCAAACAATGAATTTTATTAAGATCCATTGACTTTATTTATCTAAAATGTATATAATAGTTGGAACTGCATAAGATAGCTATCCCAGTAGGAGTCAAAACTACTTCTGAGTGTCTGTTTCTTTATAGTGACTTCAAACAAAGACCAGAGTGATTTCCTTAAATACTTACGTTTACTGTAGCAGTTTCCTTTCTTTTTGTAATAAATTGGTATTATAAAGTAGATTATATTTCTCATATTTTTTACTTTTCATTTTTTACCTTTATTAACATCAGCCCCTTAACACCTTGTAGGAAACAGTGACAAGATTTACATAGTTTTAGAAACACCAATATGGGTGGTCTGGAATGACAGCTGAATTAAAGCTGAGATGACTATTTCAATTTCTATTTTCTTCATGATACACTGGCAAACCTGTTCTCCACAGCCCACATCATTTAGAAACCAAGGGTTAGCAAGATCTTTTCTTTCTTTGCACTACATTGAAAATAAAAGCCAGGTTCAAAATAAAACAATCTTCCAAAATATATTTGTCTTCATGTTGGTTTCTGTTTTACAGAACTTCACGAAATCCTTTAATTGTCAGCAAGGAAGAGTGCATGCCCTTATAAAACTTAATCATCTTAAATAAAAAAAATGTTTAAATTCTCCTCATTATTTCATCATGTTACATGGTTGTCCACAATAAAACACTTCTGCTGAAGAATAAAAGAGCATTTTTATGGAATAGCAGAACAGACTGACTCTGTTTGCATCTGTAGATTTCTTGCAATGAATGCCACTCTTCATTTACAAATCCTTCTCTGTGGGAGATTTCTCATTACATGAAACAAAGTAATATTTCTATGATGGAAGTTAAGCACTAATTTGATAAGATGCCATGATCAAAATAATTTTTACATAAAAGCTAAAAATAAACCCAAATCTCTACAGACAAGGGAGGTTTTTTTGAGAACTCCTAAAACAAAGAAAAAATATTATTTCTAAGGCGGTTTCATCCTAGTGTGTTTTCACACTAAAGAAATTATTCAAAATAGAAGCTAAGACAAGATTTTTACATGTTGTTGATCATTATGTGTAATTTATTTTTATTATTTTAAAGAGGAAACTCAATATAGAATTTGAAAGCATAAGAAAAAGACTCAGTATGAAGCATGGTGTAGCTAAATTAATAATGAAATCCAAAGGTGGCATCATGCTCGGACTCTCATGCAGTTAATGAAAAGAATATTAGTCTAAAAGCCAGAGCAGAATCTACTGTTGGACATACATTCAAAGGAACAAAAAATGAGTTATTTTGAAATAATGTTACAGGTCAAGAGATCTTGTCAAACTGTACTATGTTAGTGCTGACAGAGCAGATTACTCATGTGACATATCTGGTATCCAAACTGCCCTGCAAAGCATTGATTAATTAAGGTGACTAAGTTACACTAGGTGTGGAAGAAAACTTCAGAAGGTGGCTATGTGTAAAACCAACGTAATTCTAGCTTTGTCTCCTAATTCAGCCCATCTGAATTGGGAATGTAATTGCCTAATATTCCCAGTTCTGATAGAGGGAACTCACCTCTTCCCCTTCCTTGAACCTGTGTAGAACTGAGGCAAGTGATTTACCTTCTCAGATGCTTCAATACCTTTAAAGAAACCTGCCAGACAGAATTATCTTCTATTTCTATTCTCTGTCTGCTGAAATACCCCAAAATTACTCTAACTCAGATGAAAACTGAGCAGACAGTTTCCACTAGTCTTTGAATGGTCACAAGAGCTGGGTAGTACATTATTTACATACTGATAAATAATAAAAAAATAATTACGGATGTGTATTTTTCCTTTGTGCAGATGTGAGTGGAACTAATGCAAACTGCAAAAGAGCATGTACAAATACAGTACAGTCAGTGTCAAAATTGTACAAGTTTTTAAACTGGTATTGGGTAGTCTGGCTTCCAAAATCAGTTTTCAACAAATAGATTACTATTTCTAGTATTATATTTCAGCTTTCAGCCAAAAATCTTCTGTATTTTTATTTTAAATAAAACCCCCAAAACATTCATTTGCAGCTATGAAGTTTTTTTTCCAGCGACTATCGGATCTTACCACAGTCTGTGATATAGTCTCTGGTCTGTCACCAGTGAGGGTTTTCAGAGAAATTATATAAAAACAGAATCATAAAATGGTTTGGCTTGAAAGGGAAATTTAAAAATCATCCAGCAGCATCTTTATCTAGACCAGCTTTCTTAAAAGCCCTCTCCAATCTGACCTTGAATGTTTCCAGGACAGGGCAATCTGTGACGTCCCTGGACATGCTATTCCAGGGTTTCATCATCCTCATTTTGAAAAACTTCTTCCTTATATTTAAGTTGAATCCATGCTCTTCTAGTTTAAAGCCATCTCCCCTTGACCTTTCACTACATGCCCTTGTACAATTTACATGTTCAGCTTTCTTGTAGGCCCCTTTAAGTACTGAAAGGGCACAAAAAAAATCTCCCTGGAGCTAGCTCTTCTCCAACAATCCCAAATTCTCCCAACCTGTTCTCACAGGAGAGATGTTCCAAACCTCTGATCATGTTGATGACCCCTCCTGGACCCAATCCAACAGGTTTATGTCCTTCATGGTCTGGGCTGGTGACCTAACCTGACCTAATTTCAGTACCTGAAGGGATCCTACAACAAAGATAGAAAAATATGTTTTACAAGGGCATGTAGTGACAGGACAGGGGGGAATGGCTTCAAAATGAGAATCGTTTTAAGTTAGATATTAGCAAGAAATTCTTTACTGTGAGAGTGGTGAGGCACTGGAACTGGGTACCCAGAGAAGCTGTGAATGCCCCATCCCTGTATTGAAGTGTTCAGTGAGGACTTGAGCAACCTGGTCTGGTGAAAGATGTCCCTGTTCACAACAGGGAGCTCAGAACTAGGCAATCTTTTTCTCTTCTAATCCAGGTCGTTCTAGGATCATATGGTTATATATAATTTTCTATACCTTCATAATTCAATATGTGTATCAGTCTTTAAACAGTGGAGAGTAGGTCTGTCAAAAAGTAACATTAAGTACATGATAATAACTGAGAAAAATAAGGAGGAATCTACAAACTATTGTGGCCTCAGTATTTTATTTATTAATTCTATCCAAATAAATAAATATATTTATGTGTGTGTAGATTTAGTGTGATACAGTCTTCCAGTCTCTATGCAAGTATGCATAGAGACTGGAAGACTGTATCACACTAAATCTACACAGATTCTGTTTAAATATACAACATTTTTATCTTTATTTCTTTTTTTGAAGATTACTGTATCTTTTTTTTCCCACAAAACTGTACAACTGAGCAACAGAGAGAAAACTGTTGATTTACAGGTTTAGGCAAGGACACCCTGGGTAGGTGAAACTCATACAAGGAGATTGACTCTTCCTTGAGATGTAATGTGAGGAATGCTTGGAGGATTGTTCCTTGTTAAGTGCTAGCTGACTGTGAAGCACTGCAGCTTCAACCTGAAGTCAGCCCTTACCATGAAGAGTACTGTTCTTAGAGACTTAGGGTTCTGGAGAATATATTACAGAAAACCAAATAAAAAACCCTGCTGGAAGTTTCTGAACTGAAATCAAGCTCAGAAGAAGGGATTTTGCAAGATATTGTGAAATACTTGAAAATGTCTCCATTAATCAAAAATAGGCTGAAATATATGATGGTTTGAGATGACTTTATCAGAAATGGTTCTCCATTCATTACTGTCAACATGAAATGCTTAAGGACCTGAATAAAAAACCCCAGTGATTCTGATCACCCTGATTGCTTACTTCACTACACTTGTTTCTCCTTTTATTTTTTTCCCCCTTTTTAAGGTTTTACATCTTTAAGTGCTATGTCCATGATTCTTTCTTTGTAGCCAGACATGCAAGAGAAATGCAGAACGACAAAATTGGGAATTAAAAGAATAAACAGTGTTGCAAGGGAATTAAATATAAATCATGACAGGCTACTTAAATGTGTAAAAATCCAAGAACTCTGTCAGGAATTACCTGAGCCATTAAGAGATGAGTGGGAAGCTAGTGACAGATACTGTAGCTGACAGCCTGAAATAATTCTTTGCTTCATTTTTCACTCAAATAAATGGAGGGTCAAACCCCAGAGAGTAAGGAATGGTAAATTTTCCTGTGGAGTGAATTAAAAAGTGGGAAACAGAGAAAGATTAGAGGCTTCATGTCTGATAGTTCAAAGTGGTGTATTAAACATGTTTGAGGTATTGAGCCTATGCACCTTGTAGCTGGGAAAGATGATGTAAGTAGCAGGGGATCTAGGAAAGGTACCATACAGAATTCTGAAAGTGTATAAACAGATATGGAATGAAGCAAGCAGAATTTCTCTTACTCTTGGTCATTCTGAGCAGAGCTTGTAAAGGACACAACCATTTGCACTTACTAGAGGACAGCAACTGGCTTGCTGAGGAACAAAAAGGTCTGAAGATCTTAAAGCCAAAAGACTGAATAGGCATAGAGGAGGTCTCTCTGCCATCCAGAGCATCCCTCCAGCTATGGTTCCAAAAGACCTGCCTGTAGATGTCCTCTCTCCCTCTTCACTACGCTCAGTCACTACTGAGCTCCCACTGCTGCTGTGAAATTCTGTGCTGACAGTCAAGAAACTCCCTGGGGTCAATTGTGTCTGGAATCTTTTCTCTTCCAGCCTAATGGAATTACACAGAACTACCTGAAATGAAACAAAAAATGCTTAAGAGCAACAAATCCCCTGATGCAGACTAGGGAAGCCTTGGGGGGTTTGTGGGAGTGTCCCTAACATGCACTCTATAGTCCCACAGCAGCTACATTTGGAGTTTGTGCTGGGGACTGGAAAACTGAGAGAGATGGCATCTTCACCACCACTCTGCTGCTTCTCATGACAGACTTTATTGGTCCCTGCATCCCTCATAATTCTACTTTTACCCACCTGTTTGTCCCAGCTATACCAGCTCAGAGGGGCTGCTTAAAAGGATGCTCTGTAGCATTCAGCTCTGTGACTCATTTCAGATGGGACATGAGACATGGCTAGGAAATATGTAGAAAGGACTTTGTTTCATCCTGTTTACTTTTTCCTACTTCATACTGTTTTCTTAGGCAAACTCTTATCAAAATCCCAGGGAATTTTTGTTTGAATACAGCTTTATAAACTGAGCTATTTTTTTTCTAAAACAAAGCTCTCTAACATATTGTAGTCTTAGTGCAAGCTTGGGATGCTCCTGGGATGACATGTAATGTTATTGCCTAAAGGTCTCTCAGACAATATGCATTTTTTACCTATTTCCTACTAAGAAAGTATTTATATTGCTTCTTTAAAGTTTGCCCCAACATTTGTCTCTTTTATTTTTCTTTTACTTATATTGTTCCATATTTAACTATGTCAGCCATCGTGGCATGTGTCCTTAAATACCACAAACATTTATCTGAATGTGCCACAGCCTAGACTTAACATGGCTAGATTTATGCTGGACAATATCTATTTCATCATTGTTAAAGTACAGTGATAAAACTGAGAAGAAAAAAAACAAGCAGGCCTTAGCATTGGAAACTACCTTATTTGAGCTCCATTTTCAGCATGTGAGTTGTCCCAGTTCCTTCATAGCAACACATATCTCCTGAAACAACTGTGGAACTCATAGCAGAACTCCTCCTTTACTCTCTAATAACGTTGGTATTTATTTTAATTTTTGTTTGTTTCTTACAGCTATTGATAATAAACTTCCAGTATTCTATAAAACTGTCTTCTAACTCCACCTCATTGGAAAAAAAAATGGTGATTTGTCCAACCCTATGCAACAATTCCTACAGCTTTTAAAATATTTTAATGTTATTACTATAATTAATAATGTGTTTAATAATGCAATTCTGAAAAAAAACCCAAAAAACCCTCCCATTAAAAATAATTGAAAACACAGTGGGGACCTTTTAAAGGAATTGTCTTAATTAAAAAGTCAGACATGATAGTGCATTTCTGCTCATTGTTTTTACACTCCCTGGATTATAAAAGTCTTTTAGTTTTCCATCTGGTGATTTTCAATTCAACTCAAAACAAATGGATAAAATTGATGTTTTGTATTGATTGACTTACTTGAAAAAATAATTTCATACATAGAGAATCTTTGCTGCCTCACCCTTATTCCCATACTTTTCAGGTTACTATTTCTATTCCTGTTCCTGTTCCTATTCTCTCACAATTTTAGAACAGTACACTGTCTTCTAGTAACTTAAATTTTATACATTTTGCCTTTTTCCCTGCATTAATTAAACTAATTTAAATTAATTTGGGGACAATATTTTAACAAAACCATCATCTAGCAGAAATAACTGATACTGTAAGCAAGTATGCTTATTTCACACATCAATGATGTCATTATTCCAGTTACTTCTACTAGACAGTCTGGGAGGGACAAGTAAACCCAAAGTTCTCTCTCTGGAAAAACTTCACACCAAATAGATTTTCCATTAACACATCTCTCAGTTCAGGTCCATCCATGTCTAAAAAGTAAAAGAAAATAATTTTATACATGTAAGTTAGAAAGGTTGTTTATCAAGATACACCCAGGAATAAACTGGCTGTCAGTAATATGTTTTTCTGGGAGGGGCTATTTGTTTTTCTTTTAAGGGAAATCAGTGTTTTGGAGGAAAGAAGTGGGCATTCCGCTTAAGTAGGAACAGAGGATGTTCAGT
Organism: Serinus canaria; assembly: GCF_022539315.1. NCBI lineage: Eukaryota > Metazoa > Chordata > Aves > Passeriformes > Fringillidae > Serinus > Serinus canaria. The sequence continues at coordinate 94,066,538 of NC_066316.1, forward strand.
CTACATGAAAGGAAAAGCTTCTTTTTGCCCAAAGACATTTTGCAGTCTCCACCATTGGAGATTCTAAAAAAGAGACCATCACTGAACATGGTCCTGGACAACTGCCTTGAGCAGGAGGTTGGACATGATGACCCCCTGAGGTTCCTTCCAGCCTTGCCCCTATGTTCCCATGAAATGTTTATAGTCTGACACTCCAATGCACTTTCGTGTCTTCATTTGTCATGGGTAATTCTTGAAATTAAATTTTTTTCAATCCTACATGGGAAAAAGTATTTTCTATCTGAAGTATTTGTATGCGAGAAACTGTTACTAAAAACAAAATTGTTTTAAATATATTTCATATTAACTTTATTAGAAGGGAAGGAGAAGAAGAAGTAAGTCCCCCTGTCTGCTTTAAACTAATTTTTTCCCCTAGATTTTTTTTCTCTTCTACTACAGCCTGAGTAAGATCACAGAGTCACAGGACGGCCTGGGTTGGAAGCACCATAAAGATAATATAGTTCCAACCCCTCGATATGGACAGGGACAGGTTTCATTAGAAAAGATTGCTCAGAGTCCCATCCAACCAGGATTTGAACACTTTCAGGGATACAATGAAGATTTTTTTCCTAAGATATAGTCTAAACCCCCTCTCATTCAGTTTGAATGCATTTACCCTTGTTCTGTCACCATATGCTCTTGTAAAAAGTCCCTCTGACAAGTACCACATCATTTTCTGTTCAGTGTAGCATGAATTATCAAATATGTTATTCAAAACCAATACCCAGTAGATGGGAAATCTATCAAAAAATGAAGTGAAATATAAGCAAAGTGCAAACTCTGAAATACATTGGGATTAAACTGAGAGATTGGTCTATAGCAGTTCTAATTGCTTTATTTGAGAGAACTGGAAATTATTCTTATATATGTGGATTATAGTCAAGGGAATCTTTGAGGTTTTTGTCAGACAGTAAGAGGCAAGCAAGTGAAAAGTCATGAAGATGAATCCCTGATATGTAACCTGTAGTGAAGCTTTCTGTAAAGAGTGGACTGAGAATGCCAGCTCCTTCAACTTTGTCTGTGTGGTGAAAATGAGGTAAGGGCCATCTTGCTCAGTATCAGATCAATATGTCTTATGAATTCATCTACACTAAAAAGATATTAAATGTGCTCTGGTATCACCTGAGAAGAACACCCCTCTGCACTCTCAAATGTTGCTCATAGTGCTGATGTCATTGAGAAAAATGCATTTAAGTAAAAAGTCCTTTTCTTATGGAGATCCTCCAAGACAACTTTTCAAGTCAGTTGGAACAGCTGAAACTGAATGTCATGTTTCAGTTTTGCCACAAATATTCAAGATAAAAGAAGACTGGGGTGGGGAGGAATAAACAACAATGAAATTATGAAAATAAGGAGAAACTGTCATGCTGATTACTTTGATTCATTCCACCACAAGACCAGCAGAGATTATTCATAGATGCCTGTTGGAATCAATTTAGGAATGCTTCTGAACACTCATCTAAATCAAAATAAAATGCTTCATAGGGTTCATTGCTTAAAATCTGAATACAATAACAAATCCTCAGTTCCTTTTTGAAAACAGTCTTATTATTGTGATGCACACATACTAAATGTCATTGTGAAGTTTTATATCAAACTTCTTTTTTGTGGTATTTAAAAGCTTCCCAGTAATGATTGTCAATCCTATTGTCACAATACCAATCTTTTCTGCCATTCTCAGCAGAGTGTATGAACAACATGGAATGTCTAAGAGTAACTGCTAATGTTAGTCAAAAACATAATAAAGGCTTTGAAAGGATAACTTTCTCCAGAATTGTCAGAAACAATACATGCATATTAAGCTCTTTTAACAAGTTAATTAAGAAAGACCTGTCATGCATCTCACCTTAAGAAAGATATTGTTTTATTGCAGAGATTGGTCCTGCCTTGTCAGTATAAAGAAGGTGACAAGGCAATAAAGTTGATCTGATGAAATACAGAATTGTTATCCTTTTCTCTCTGATACTGTATTTAATTTCATACAGTTACCTGTATCTTTTGACTTCAGCAGCCATATGACATTCAGAATGACACATCAAACAAGGCTGTGCTCTGCCTCAATGCATAGCTGCAAACCATGATGAGATTCAGTGTCATATTTTGATGTTTATAAATCAGATTCTCCTCAGAGATATCACACAAATAAATCAGAGATAGTTTTCTAGAAAGCAAATTAAGAAAAAACAACCTGACTGGAAGTGGTCTGCATCACAGTCATACAGGCACAGCTCTTCAGCTGAAATTTGAGAGATTGAAAACAGCAGTTAAACTGCATCCCATCTAGATAAAACATATTGTGTTAATGTGCAAAAAGCATATAAAATGTCTAAAATGCAAGGAAATGTTTATATGCTTTGGTATAGACAGAATGATGACCTAAGTAAAGAGTGAACCATGCTCTTATATGGCTGGTTTTAATTTAGTAAGCTTTAATATTGGAGTAGATATCTCTTAAAAAAATATCGATTGTGTTTGACATGGAAAAAACCTTCTAAATTATTAGCATAAATTAAATACTGAGATTCATTTTACAGTATTTGATATGCCATGTATTTATAGGTTAGGAAACAGCTTCACCCTTAACAGAAGGCTAAAGGAAAAATTTCATAGACACATGAAAAATACCACAAGCGCACAAAGATTCCATCTGTCATCAGTAATGATGAGCTTTTAGTGCCTGAACATTTTACTGTATCTGTAGATGGGTTTGTTAAGTCACAATTGTTAGAGATAATAGTTATGAAGAACAGAACACTTAGAAGTGCTGCATGCTGTACTAGTACAGCATAAACCCTGACATGAACCCAGGTGAAGTGCAGTAAAACAAACAGTCTGAAAAATACAACAACCAGCAAACTCAAAAAGCTTAGGCAAGTGAAAGTAGACCAAAATTGACAGATAAAAAAGCAGGGTTATCCTAGGTAATCAACACCTTTTAAAAGGCATATAAATGGATTCTGAAGTACGCTAAAAAAAAATCCCCATGGACTTCATTTGTATCTTATAAAGACATATGCATCTGTATTTACATGTACATTTTTTATTAAAACACGTAGATAATATTTCATGGTAGCAAATTAAAATATATATGGAAGCAAATGCATATGAAAATAGGCAAGAGTTTGTAAATATGTCAAAAGTTTACAATAGTTAGAAGTGTATTAGTTGTTTTATGAGTTCCAAATCCAGTTAATACAGAAATTATTTGAATAACATTCAACCCTATCTCAGAGGGTTGTTTTTTAAGGAAGGAATCCTCAGACTTTGAAGCTATAATTGTATAATCATGATGCCATTTTGTGACATTCTAAAAGGTTTATAAGTGTTAAATCTATTAAGGCATGTGTATCCGAGATTTAAAGTTGAAAATTTTAACATCAAACCTATATAATGCTGACATAAATCTCCATTGCTTTGTCGAGGTGGATGGCTTTTGTTGAAATTTATTCAGAAGACAACACTGAAATTCAAACTGTGATTTCATCTCAGTCCTACTGAGTAGGAAGAAGTAAGACTCCAAAGGGAATATTCAGAATTTTTCCCTGTGTTTTAGTTGAATGTTTCAAGCAGTTTCTGTACAAAAATTTCTACTTTCAACTCTTGGTTTTGGTTTTTGTTTGGCTTTGAAGTGCTGTTGGGAATTTTAGTGAGGGAATTCATTATTTCCAACATTCAGGCTTCAAGAATGAATTCAAAGCATTTAAAAAACCAGTAAAGCCTGAGAAAATCACAAACTTTGCCACTGAGAAAAACTGGGAGGTTACATTTTCAAGTCTGCCTCACTAGCATTACAAGCAGCATTCAGTTCTTAACTAACAGTCCATCTAATAGTTTGATCCCAGTACCTGGAAGTTTGGAAACAATGCAATAGACTGCATTCAAAGGAAAAATCAGTACTGGTTGGGTTTTTTTTCAAAAATAGCATAAATGTTTTGGAAATCTTTAAACTTCTGTTATAAGCCATGAGGTTGCAAAACCAAAAGTATCATTGTAAAATATAAGCTTTAAATTCATCAAAAGTCTCTAAAGCCTGCATGCTTATAGACTTATTGAAATTTTTACCATTATTCAAATAAACATACCTTGGAATTCTGACATCCCTCTCTGGCTGCCACTATTCATGTCTGTTACTCAGAACCCTCTGCTGAAGAACTGTGAAAAATCAATGCTATTAAGAATGGCTACTTAACAAAGTTGTGTATTTTTATTTTTATATCAGGTCTCAGAATGAGGCCTGATTTCATCTGTGAAATAAATTATATCCGAATTTTTCCCCCACATTTTCTTCCTAGGGGACTAATAAATATCTAAGCCATGCACATAAGAATGTCTATATAGGTGGAACACTGTGTAGTAAATAAAGAATGTGCATTCTATGGATGTCCTAGGAGTGAAGAATAGCTACAATTCCTTAATTTAGAATTGAAAAAGACCAATCAAATTGTGTCTTTGTTGTAAAAACGCCACAGTCCATTTGGATCCAAACAGGAGGAGTGGGTGAATATGAGTAAGCTAAGAAGACAGAGAAATAGAAAATATGCCCTACAACAAATTAGGAAGAATGGAATTTAGGAACTGAGAACATACAGTTAGTCTGCTATTCACAGAAAGTGTAAACAAGCATGTCCAGCCACTGCCTTTTCAATATGGAAGAAAAGAAATTATTTCATGGGGCACTGCAGGTTATGTTTCACTGAGAGACTGGAAGACACTATCAAGTCTTTGCTTGGAAGCTAAGTCACAGTTCTAGAGCCAGGATGCAATAACACTTTAAGAAGAAGCTGGAAACAAACAAGCAAACAGACTTGTAGGAAACCTGAATCAAAATGTGACTCCCCCTCCTAAAGCATTGCCATGCATTATGTACAATTAGGACTAGAACAACCCCATGAGGAGCAGCACCTTGGAGAAAGAAATATGACTGGATCACAGCTGCATCTTGGCTACAGCAATGAAGGGTCACTTTTAGAGATAAATAAATTTGAATCAGATTTGGGGCCGCAAGTGGTATAATAAGAATTAATGAGATCCTGTTGGGGAATTCAAAAGAAAATAGGTGGAACATACAGTCAATTTTACTTCTGAAGAGACAAATTCACTTTGAGAATCAAAGACTTGCTCATAACAACTTTTTTTTTTTATTCAGTAGCAAACTTTATTGGTTTTTTCTGATTCAGTAGCAAACTTCATAGTTTTTTACCCATCCCTATTGTGCCCTACAAAAAGCTAAATGAACAAACAGTGTTTAATCAAACTATTTGTACTATCTCAAGATTTAGACAGAAATTTTTCCCTTTTCTGAAGTTGATTATGCCCATTTTTAAGCACAGAAATTTTTAAAGGTATTTAGAACTGGCTTGTGAGGCATGTTCTAAAATAATACCACAAAAAATGTTTTTCAATGCTTAAATATTATTTTATAAAAGTATCTATCTGTTTTTGTTCACCTTGAAATGCAAAGCACTTGAGAATTTTTCAATCCACAACTTGACTAAATAAAAAGTTGAGTAATATAATAAAATAAAGACCAGACTTTTCCAGACTGGACTTTAGGGGCTTTTTTTGTTTTTTTTTTTTTAACTTATAATTGCAAGGGAATAGTGGTCCTACAATAATCAAAAAAGACTAAAGTATTAACTTTGGTAATCAGCCCTCCAAAAATATTTCTAACGTGATCTAGATCTGAATGCAAAAATATGATATTCATGTTAATAAAATGAAGAGGGGCAGATGTGGCTTCTGAAGCATTGCTATGCACCTGTAAAATCAATGTGATTTTTTTCTAAAACTCAATTTATTTTCCACCTCTTTCTCTCCTTCTTTCTTTCTTTTGTTCTTGTTGACATTTTCAAAGTTGCTATACAATTTTTTTTCTCATCTTACCATCTCCAAACCTCTTCAGTGCTACCTTCTCTAGGAGACAGTATATTCATGGAAGCAATACTGAAGTACTGCAGCACTCACACTGACCCTCCTGCAAACTCCATGTGGGTGGAAATCTCCTTCTGCCTAGAGCATCCCTGACTTCATGGGACAACAAAGCTGTAATATGCTAAGCAAAACAGAAGCATTGCCAATGTGCAACATTTCCTTAGGCTTTCTTAAAAATTAGGACAAGACCTGGTGCATGAGCTTAATTTCTAACAAAAGAGGCTCATAAGCTTTCTTCTCTAGGTCTGTGTTAATGGAGGATAAGATGCATGCCATCACCCCTGCATTTGTTTAGTGCATGGCATTCCTAGCTCTGGGCTTGAATAAAATTTGGTTGCTTTCAGTGCTTTGAAGTTCTGAGAACTAAATAAAGCATACTGTATGATGGCTTAGTAACACACAGATTCTTAAAAAGGTGTCATGTCATGGCAAAGAATAACATATTTCTACTGTACTAATTTTTCATCAAAAATGACAGGCTCTCTTACAGCATTTGAAGATTTGAAGACAAAATAGACTCAGACCCTTGCAAAAATGAACTGTTGTTGTAACAGTAGACTTAAAAAGCACCTGCTGGTGCATATAGCTTTTTCTAGATGTTATTACACTGCTGTAATTATCAATTGTCTCTAAAGGGGAATATAACAGGACTCCCCAGCATTTCTTTCTAGAATTGATTTTGGTATTAAATCTCATCTAACAAGAAACTAGAACTCCAGTAATTTTCTTAAGACCTTGAAAGGGGAGTCATTCTTTTAAAATGAGTACACAAAAATAGAAAAAACCCCATGAAAATAGCTAGAAAATTACTAGTTTTGAAAAAAAAAAACACCCAACCATTAGATAAAATCACATTTTAGACCACTTGCTGTGTGTCCATGGTGTAGCACAAATTTTTCTATAGAAAGAACCTGTAATAAAGAGCTTTAAACGCCAGAAATGGAAAGCTCCAGTTGGAATAGAAAAATTGCTCAGTGGCTTTTGTGGTTATAATTAAATGGAGGTTTTTCAGCTCACTGTCCACAGTCTTTGTAATTAGCACCTGAAATAACATCTCAATACAATTGACTGCATAATAAAACTTCTTCACCCTGACAACAAGCAAGGTTAAATATTATTTCTTTACAACAGAAAGAAACCTTTAAATGCCTTCCTAGTAAGACTGAATAAAATCAGGAAAACTAATCATCAATAGAGCTATTTATTTTTTATGTCCTTATTTCCATGTAAAACAAAAAACCTACATATTTCACAGGAATTTTCATACCACATATACTCAAAAAAAAAAAAAAGTTAACATTAGAATATGTTTTCAACAAATCTTTTTCCTCTCTGTAATTTGTTGATAATCAGTTGTATTAGTTTTGCATGGCCTGGTTTTGATAGCGGGGGGGGGGGGGGGGTAGCCTTCTCTGTGAGAAGTTTCCAGAAGTTTCCCCATGTCCAGCAGAGCCAATCACTGGAGGCTCCAAAGATGGACATGCTGCTGGCCAAACCTGGGCCAGTCAGAAATGGTGGTAAAACCTCTGTGATAACATAGTTAAGAAGAAATCAAAACAAAAAATAGTGGCACAGTGTTAATTGTGCACCAGGGTCAGCGCAGAAGGAGGGGCAGGAGGTGCACCAGGCACCAGAGCTGAGATTCCCCTGCAGCCCGTGGTGCAGCCCATGGTGAGGCAGCTGTGCCCCTGCAGCCCATGGGGATCCACAGGGATGCAGAGATCCACCTGCAGCCCATGGAGAGATCACACTGGAGCGGGAGGATGCCTGAGAGGAGGCTGTGACCCTGTGGGAGACCCATGGAGAGGGGTCCCTGCTCCCACACCGGAGCAGCCTGTCCTTGGAGGACTGCCCCCCGTGGAAGAGTGACCCACGCTGCAGCAGTTTGGGAGGACTGTGTGCCCCTGGGAGGGACTCACATTGCAGCTGTCCCAGGGAGCTGTTGCCTGTGGGAGGGACTCACGCTGGATAAGTTGATGGAGATCTGTCTCCTGTGGGAGGGACCCCAGGGTGCAGCAGGGGAAGGACGCCTCTCCCTGAGCAGCAGGGGAAGCCACCAGCGATGGACTGACCATAACACCATTCCCTCTCTCCTTGCAGTAGGAGGTAGAGCTGGAAGGAGAAAGGTATGGGGGGAAGGTGTTTTTAAGGGCTTATTTTACTTCTCATTATCATGCTTTGACTTTGTTAGTAACAAATTCTCTTTACATCTCTAAGTTGAGCCTGTTTTGCCTGTGATGGTATTTGGTGAGTGATCTCTCTCCCGGGCCCTATCTCAACCCATGGACCTTTGGTTAAATTTTCTCTCCTTTGACCAGCTGCAGAGGGGAGTGAGTGTGCAGCTTTTGCAGGTGCCCAGCATTGTGCCTGTGACAACCAATGACATCAGTGAAAAAAAAATTTCTTTTTGTCTTACAATTTGAAGACATAACATATTGCATTATCAAGTTAGTTCATATGAGTCTCTTATTTAATGTTTTGCTTATGTTGACTTCTGTTAGGCTCCTTTTAGACACCCTCTAGTTGTATGAGCAATTTCCACTTTGGGGGAGAACTGTTTTCCCAGATATTCCAAATCTAGCCATGAACTGCTGCTGCTGTCTCATACCCATATCCATTTATGACCCTTTCATCTCTTTTTAGAATCTGGGAAAAAAATATGAAACTGGACCACTGTGATATTTAATTAAAGCTATCTTTTACAAGTTTCTATGACAATTTAAAAAAATTAGATCAGATTTTGTGAAATAAAAGCAAAGCTTGATTTTTTTTCCAATATACTATCGCTTTGTCTTCATCATATGTGCAAATAAATAGTCCTAAAAGTTTTACTAGCACCGTTTGTGTGTTGGTAAGGATACCCATAGGATCTTCCCTGGATCAAAGTCAGTTTCTCAAAACTTAAAAACATTAAATGCAAATTTCTAAATTGGGGGTTTTATTCTATAATACCTAAACCTTTATGTAAACTCTTGGACACTTTTCAGGCACTGTGGGATGTCTCTGTATATGCATGAAGTACGGACAGTATTTCTAAAAGATAGAAGTTTTCACAGAAAAACCTTTAGGATGAAATTCCAATATTTCCTCAATTTCTTCTATTTCAATTGAGCCTCCCAGGTGTGGTGGGGCATTCCCCTCTACCTGCTCCTTGGGCCCACTCCATAACCTTAGGAATTCCCATTAGGCCTTGGCCTTTGTGTAATGAGTTGGGCAGGGAAACATCCCTTGATCATACCAGGAACTCTTGCATGGCAAAGGTAGGGAACACTTTCCATATCAGGAGCTCCAGTCACCTGACCAAGGTGAGAAAAGAGAGATAATTCCTCTTCCCCTAGAGCCTAAGAAAAATACTTACCTGAATTGCAGCCTGAGTGGAATTGTACCATTGTTACTGGACTTTTGAAAAATTCCATAATTACTGACTTGTATTGTTGCCAGGATGGAAATTCACTGATGATTAAAGCAAATCAGTTAATGACCCAATAAAAAACACTCCTAAGTGAGGCCCTCTGAGCTCTTCTGGCCCTCAGCAAGCTGCAATCAGCATCTTCTTCCCTGAGACCTGGTGAGCACACAGATGTGGGATCATCAGAGGACCAGTGCTGAGAAGGTGATGGGGCCTGGACCAATCCCCCTCACTCCTACAGGCTCCACCCTTGCCCACTGAGAAATGTGAAGGCATTCAATGTGAATATTTCGTTAAACTCAAGGAGATATTTTAACTGGTATATACCTTTATATATGTGTATATATGCATATACATGTATGTATATATAAAAAAATAACTTCATGTCTGTCTGCATGACTGTGTGAATTATTTAAACACTTTCTAGCAAGTAGGCTATGAGTGTTGCCATCTCCCATCCATAATTAAGTCACTGTTGTAATTGTACTAAATCCTATTTAATCACTTTGTAAATGTTAAATTAATCATTAAGTGCTGCTAAATCCTTTAGATATAAAATGTTGACCAAGTCTGAGACTAAGGTTGCATTTAGCCTCACCTAAGACCCATCAGGCAAAGGGACCCCTCTGAACCTTGTGACTAAACAGGAGGGTCTCTCTTACCCTTTTGTGTCTTTGCTTTCTGTGTAACTCATTCTAAATTGATTCTAACCTGATTTTTCTTTGTATATTTCATCCATGTTGTAATAGAGGGAACTTTGCCATCAAACTTTATTAAGTTGTGCTTTCACATATTTATATTAAACCTACTTTTGCTAATACCTTTGTCAGTGATCCTTTAGGCAGCCTAAGCCATTCATTCATGAATGACAGTCAAACCCATGTATCAACTCTCTGTAACAGCAGCAACTAGGACACAACCGAATTTTGGACTATATTGTTACCTGAGATTGGCTTTTCCTTCCTCATGCCATCTGCAAACAAGGTTTACATGACATTGCTTCAAGTGCAATGTATTTAACTGCACATCAGTACTGAGATACCTAAATTATTTTAACTATTTCTGAATATAACACAAATTCTATCTTACCAAAATAAGACTACAAAAAAGATTAGAAGTGGATCATAAAGTTAAAAACAAAAATGTTTATTTATTTATAGTCTCTTACTATCATAGTATGAAAGAAAACATAGGGAAGAATAATGAGTTGAAAAGTAGTGAACAATAAAATTGTTATTTTTACAGCTATGATTTTTTCTTAACTCTTACTATCACATTCTGTTTAATACTCTTGACCCTTTTAGTAGATTTAAAATCATGTTCTTTTACTTATAACCCAATAGTTGGCAAATGGCAAGTGAATGTAGCTATAATTAGAGTTCAAAACTGCTGATGCCTGATTATTGTTGCACAGAGATGGTAAATAAAGTTGTATCTGCCATGTGGTCAGGGTTAGTTTCATGAAGTTCAAGTAACACTGATTATTAACTAGCAAAGTAGAATCAGATTCTCTTACTAAGGAAAAGAATGCTTTTGGGAGGAAATAATACATTTATATTTTAAAAGACTTGAAATGTTTTACCTTTTTCTGTAGAAGCAAAAGCATATTTCATATTCTCTCCCTAGGCGTTATAAACCTAAGAACTGTGTTTTTGCAAGTGAGCTGTAATTGAGATGCTATAAAATGATCTAGAAAGCAAGACAGGTGGGAGGACATGAGAAGATTCAATTGAGAATGGAAGAAGAGAGACAAAAGATGGGAAATAATTACTCACACAGACAGAAAAGAGTTTCCATGGCAAGATTTAGGTATGTCTGTTACTGAGCTGCCAATAGCAGAAACAGTGATACAAAGCTTTAGTCAGCTACATTTAGGTTATGAATTTTTTCAGGACTTGGGGGAGTTTGGAGGGTAAAAATCTCTTTATTAGTGCTTCAAGCAGCAAAATAAGTTTCTAAACTTGTTTTAATACTTTCACTAGGTACACAAGTGCAATTTAGTAAAGACATCTGACAGATGTATTCTAAGAGGAATCAAGTCCATTCTGCCACAGTGCAGGAGGATGGAAAAGGTAACTGTCTCTTATCTCAAATTGTGTTCTCTTACTTTCCATGTGGAACCTGACATAATTTTGATTCAGGTGGAATAATAAAAAAGGTGAAAAGTTCTCTCACTCATTTTGTAGATCCTAATTGGGACACTCCAGGTATTGCAAAGAGATACATGCTACAAAATGGTTACAAGTAGAAGATACAGAGTGAGAACAGAATCATAACACTTCTGCTGTTCCAAACTCTCTTACTCTCACTGTTGCCCCAAAGCCCAGTGTCTTGTGCCCTGCTGGCTAGAACTGTGTATCACAAATGCTTCATTTCTGATGGATTTGGAAAGTGGTACAGAAGGAGAGCATGAAAGAATTCAATAGTAGTGTACAGTAGTATATTTCTGATAAGAAACCTGAGTTTTTACAAAAACCTCAGATGGGAAACAAAGTTCTGAGTGAGGAACACTAAAGGGGAAACCTAATAAGCCAAGCTGAATGAATAAGCTTTCAAGTTATTGAATAATTAAAGTTTGAGAAGGGCTAATTTCCATAAGCCAAATTCCTGAACAAATGAAGACTCCTTTACCCAATCTACACATCCACTCAATAAGGTGAGTGATCACAAAAATTCCCTTTTAGATTTGAAAAACTCTATACTGCATGACTGATCTTTCCAAAAGTGAAGAAGTTGTCTAGTTTCAAATAAAAGCCACTCTTCCTTACTCTGGAAGAGCAACTACTCTAACCTTGGCCTGCAGATACCCGTGAAATTCTGAGTTTGCTCAGACTGCAGAACACTAAAACCATAAAAGTGACAGCAGTGTGACTCAGCAGGTATAAAGTCTGATCAAAACATGTTGCTGTGTAAGGGCTGCTACCTCCCAGTGTTACTGCTTATGGCCAGAAATCACTGACTTGGAAGAGTGCAGGCTATATCAGCAATCCTGGAAAAAGTTGGTAGCCCAACCAGACACTCTGCTACTTCAGCCATGAAATGAATGAAATGTTCACTGTCAATGACAGTATACATCCCTAGAAGTAACTGAGGAAACTTGGAGATTGTTAAAGATATGGAAGAAATATAGGTTCTCAGTGGAAAATTTAAATGAAAATTTCTAATTTAGTATTTGTGAAGGGAAGGGCTACTGGGAACAGTAGTATGCATTTTTATCAAGTTCTGTTGTGTAATATTTGTCAAAGGAATGCATGATGTTACACAGGTATTGTTATATATTTTAACAATCTATTCATATGAAGGGACAAAGGAGAACAAAAATTATTAACAGTATTGAATAATCAGGTTTCAGCACCTTTTGTTAAAGAATCTGTTCAAACTAACAGTTAAATAATGATTAGCAAAAGCAAAAGCATTTTCCAATGGCACATGGAATGGAAAAGCTATTGGCATAGCATTCCTTTTTCAAGTAAGCCCAAGAAAGCTGATCTGCTCCTTTTTGCTGTAGATGTCATTCCAGGGACTAAGGCTGCAAGGTGCTGTGTACATGAGCTTGGTGATGGGCCTGTTGTCATGGCTCATGAAGAAAATTAACCCTACCCCAGCTAAAACCAGAACACCTGTTCAACACAATGGCAGAAGAGGGAAGGAGTCATGCTCTGAGGCTGTTTGCTCCAGAGCCTGGTAGGTTTTATGAAAACAAATAACAGTATAGGAACGAGTTGAAAATGCAGAGCTTCTGCCTCCTGATAATTAGTGTAATACTCTAAGGAAACCATTCCTCTGTTCAAGGCACATTTTTACAGTCCTTTTAAAATCAATTTGAGGTACTAGGCAGACAGCTCTTCATGTAAATGTTATGTGTTACTGAAATGAAAGTGTAAATAATGCAAAAGTAAAACTGGCAAATTTCGGGAAAAGTCTATTTACTTCAGACTGCAATAATAGTGTCATGCATTGTTTTATCAGAGTTCTCACAGAAAAAAAAATTAAAATGTCTTTGGCATATGCATTTTCAGTAAGAATGGTGGCAGCTGGGAATTAGTCTGTAATTAGCTATATTGTCTACCAGATGTGTCCTGTACCAGAATGCATGGTATATTAGGTCACTTAGACCTTAGAGCACCTTACAATACCTAAAAGGGGCTGACAAGAAAGACAAAGAGAGACTTTTTACAACAACATGTAGTGATAAGACAAACTGAAAAAAAAAAAGTATCCTAAGACTAGATATTAGGAAAAATTCTTTACTGTGAGAGGGGGGAGGCACTGGAACAGGGTGTCCAGGGAAGCTGTGATGGAAGCTTCCATCCCTGGAAGTGTTCAAGGCCAGGCTGGACGAGGCTTTGAGCAGCCTGGTATAGTGGGAGGTTCCCTGCCAATAGCAAGGGATTGTAACGAAATGATTTTTCAGGTCACTTCCAATTCAAACCATTCTATGATTTCCTAATACTTAGGTCAGTTAATTAATGTTTTTAATTTTGACACCTTATTTAGCAAACTGATGCACAGCTAAACATTTTGTTAAAATTTATGCAAAATCTCTGTAACCCTGATCACATTCTGTGATGTCATGGAGTGCTCTGAAGAATTTGACAAGAATGCCAGCATTATGAACTGTGTTAAAAACTGTATTATAACAACAATATAAACTGCTGTCAAAAATTGGCTATTCTTAAAGAAAAAAAAAATAAAAGAAGAGTCACTCTTTACACTACTGTGTACTTTTTAAAATAGACAGTTTGCCTAAGGAAATCTGTGTCCTTTCTTCATTCTCTAGGGATTGCTGTTGTATCTTTTTCTACCCTTCTTGATATATTTTTTATGAGAACAGAATCAAAACTACCATGTCTCATCTGTTTGGGTTTTGTTGTGTTGTTTTGTTTTGCTTTCCAACATTGCTAGATGGATCTGAGCGAGCTCTGACTGGAAACAAGAGTTTAAGCTATTTGTTGTTTATCACACACATTATTTACAAGGCACACATCTATAGTTCAGATCCAGAAGGTAGGCACATCTTACATCTTGTCAGAATGCCACACTTGCTGTCAATTACCTGAGCTCTCATTCCTCTTGTGAAGGAGTAGATCACATACCTGAAACTGCCACATCCCAATTCTGACAGTTTGGCTGGGGAACATTTATACTCATTGATTGCTGCTATCACACTATCTGCTTTGAAGACATGCACACATGAACACACACACAGAGAGAAAAATCTGTAAAACTTACCTACAGGCATGACCTGAGCTTTTTAAAGACTTGCACCTGCTTCTGCACCTAATGACCTGAACTGAAATACCAATCACATATTATTCATCCCAGGAATTAACAGCTCATAATTATTTCTAAAATCTTTTATCTTTGTAGCCTGCATGATTGATCAGATGTTTAGAGTATTGGCAATTTGGAAATCAGCACCCATTCCTTGAAATATCATGTGTTAAGGATATTTGAAACAAAATGCTCCTTCTTGTCATACAACAATTCAGCATAGCTTAAGAACTTCAATATTCCTCTTGCAGTCACAATGAAATGGGAAATCTGCTATATCTTAATACTTTTAATGGGGAGACAAGGTTATTACATCATTGTGTACTTGCAGGACAGAGGGATTTAAATTATATTTTAAACACTGTAAGAAAAAAAAATGGACAGTTATCAAAATAGATAGCACAAAAGTAGAATGAAGAGGATGATATGTCTTTTCATTATTAGTAGAACCAGCTGAGAAAATTATAACATGGATAAATCTTCATACTCCATAATCAGAGGAGGAAGCAGAAGGTGTGAATTCCAGCTAAGGAGACAGTGCCAAGAATAACCTGCCCAAAATATAATTACAACAGACTAATCAGGATGTCATCCTGTCATGTAGCCTCGGCAAAATCCTCCTAGAGAATCCTAACATATGGTGTTCAGAAGCACACATTCCATGGGGAATGCAGCAGTCACCTCTCCCCCTGGATTGGCATTCCTGTTCTGAGCTGACCTGTAGGTCAGAGGAAGGCAAAGGTGATGTGGCAGAGGGAGCCCTTCAAGCCTTAGACTGCTGGCAACACACACACCATTGCCTGGGACACCCAGGGCTGAGTGAGCTGGGAAAACAAGGTCATTCTCTCTCAAACCGGACATGGTGTCTTGGGATATCTCATGGACACTTTAAAATAATTGTCTGCCCAGGAATAACTAATATTTTGTGAACATTCCTGTCCTTCAGAGGGTGGCAGGCAGAGGAAGAGGCCAAAAAGAGTGTTGTCCAGGAGTTGCACAGGCCTTCACCAGAGTGTGCAGCTTTGGCTCTTCAAAATCCATTTGAAAAATTAATTAACTGAAATTGCAATTTATTTGGCATATTTTCTTAAGGAAAAGGTTCCTACTAGCTAAATAGTCGATTAGCTAATCTTGGAGAAATAGGGAATGCCTGTAATTCTATAACAGTGTCCTCACTTTAAAGCCTTGTGGGACACATTCTAAAATCACACATGGCAACAGCTTCCAGGTCAGCTGCAGGGACAGGGCGCATTTGAAGGCAGATGGGGAGGTGCTGTGCCAGCTGGGCACAGGGCCTGGATGCTTTTCTCAGTGTTTCACTCCAATGCCCCACCCATAAACTAAGCCCTCAGTAGCATGGGATTTGCACAGAGCAGAGAACCTTCTGGAGAATAGTATGGGAATGCTCTACTGTTGCCCCATGGCACCAAGGGGATTTAAACCAGTCGGAACCTGGGTAATGGGTATTGTCTGCCCAATTCCATAAGCAGTGGGATCTGGGGTTACTGTGGAGATCCAGCAGAGACCCCGCGGGGAGTGAATGTGAATGAATGTCCAAGGGCTCATGGCAGAGGATGCCAGGAGCTGAGAAATCTGTGCTGACTCTACCAGCACCTCCCTGGGCTGCCCTGTTCCCCTGCCACGTGTCAGGGATGGGGTCTCTTCCCTCCTGAAGTGGGCACCTCCTCACTGTGGGACCTGGATGTTGAGTCCCTCATCAATATTAAAGATATCCATGACTAAATGTACTTTGGTACCTGGACTCATCTAATTCCTACACTGCCAGTTTTATCTCAGACCACAATAGATGCCAACATCTCAGGGTCTGGGACAAGCACTGCCACAGTGCTTGTTCTTGCCATGCCAGCAGTTTCCTCCTGGGCAAGGAAGGAACCCATCCCATCCCATCACATTATAACGCTGCTACCCATTTTTTTCATTCTCCTTTCCAGCACACTTGTTCCTTCTTTTGCCCACAGTAGGCCTCACACAAATTAAAAAAATTCCCTTTAAGTATTTTTCCCATTGTTCCTAAATTTGCTACATCTCAACCTAAATTTGACACTTTTTATATTATCAAAAAATAATCTTGTTCACACATATAAAAAGCACTACTTTTTTGTCTATCTAAGTAGTATTAGACCCACAGGTGTCTATTACCCTGCGAGTCCTCATTACTCCTCTTCAACTACCTGGGAAGTACAACTGCTTCTTATAGAACTTCCCTGTAACCACTTCTGAAATTCAGGAATCGCTCACAGCACTATTTGTAATTTCTGTCAGTTTCTTGCACGGTTATCTAACATGACTGGCAGTTTCTCATGTCATTCCTCATTGTACCTCATGTCCTGTTGATGCCTTGAGAGGGTACCTAGAACAGAGGCTAGACAGTGTTACAGGAATAAAGTAGGTATTTATTAAAAATGCCTCCAAAGGATACAACCTGGGCAGTACTAGAGCCTGCCCATGGCTACACCCAGGATGGACCCCTGGTGACATATTTTCACACTTTTATAAGTTTTGTTCCATTTACATATTGGGTTAATTGTCCAATTACAGCTTCAGGTTATGAAGTCCCATCCTCCCAGTTTGCTCTCCTCAATTTGCTGTTGTTTACACTTTTTGGGCCTGAAGCTGCAGCAGTGTCCTTGGTTCTTGGGCTGGAAAAGGATTGCTTTGTCTAACTAAAATTTGAGGAAAGCCTGATAACACTTTAAATGAAGTTGAGAGTTATATGCTAATGCAGTACAGAACCTGGGAAATATGGAAGCTAAAACTCAAGGCATCACTTTTAGGTTAGCTTAACCTTAGACCAGAGACCAACCAGTGGCCTAGGCACCTGCCTGCACCCTAACAGCATGTATCTCCTAGTTTCTGCACCAAAAAAATAAACAGGAATTTAAATTACATTGGAAGTTCAGGAAGACTCTCAGTAGATAAATATATTGGAATTATTTATATATAGAAATTATGTTTATCAAGGCATGGAATTATGTATATTTGAGACACCAATCTCGCCAAATAAATATTTTCTTAGCTGCACTTGAAGGAGCATACAAAACTGACATTCAAATTACAAATGGATACCTCAGTGCCTTTCTGGAAAATTATCTAATGCATTCTCTCATAGATCCTGAATCTTAAAACTTAGGCAGATTTTTTTGCATCTCTAAACCAAAACTGCCTTTCTTTGATATTTTAAAGCAGGTTTTAAATTTTCACTTTCCTAATCAAGCATCACTGCTGACCTGCTGCCTTTTGTGAAAGCATTTACCATGTATTGCCCCTTCACTTTCATTTTTCCAGTGTGGGCAGACTGACAGAGGTGAGCTGTTTGCTAGCAAGGGTTTTATACTGATGCCAAATAGTCTTTCATTTTGACATTACATTTCCCATACTTTTGCCTTATCAACAGCTTTTTCCACTCTGCCTACCCTCAATTACTCTTAGCCTCGATCATTCATCTCTTCTGCTGTATTTTATTCTGTCTTACATATTGTTGGATATATTTTATTCAAATGGATGATGGTTATCTTTGAAAGTTGCTGGTTAGTTTTTTTCCAAGGTGTTGAGTTACAATTCTTCACATATTCAAAAATATGTTTCCCTACAAAAAAGAAACAGAATAAAGGGAATCTATACTGTGTTTTTAAACACTTCCATTCATTAAACTGAGTGGGAAGGGAGTAAATGACATGGAGAGAAACTTGAAATTATGGTAGAAACATATTTTGACAAAGCAGTGCCCAGCCTTGCCAGAGGAATGAGAGACTTTTGAAAATGTAATGCGAGGTTAAAATTACTCCACAAGAAGAGGACAATTTAACCATCAACACAGATTAATCATTAAGCTGGGGGCTTTGGCAAGTTACTACACTTATAAAATGAGTTTCAATCACTCAAAAGTCATATGAGAGACAATAATTTATAAAGCCTTACCTATCAGTAACACAAACTCTCATCCTGTCCAATAGATATTATTCCTTTCAACACAAAACTTGAGTAGTAGTCACATAAAGTTGAGGACAACAGTACTTTATTGCAGACTACTTTTTTTTTTTTAATAGTTGAGGTTCGACCATAACTAGTTTTGGTTTTGTTTGGAAGAGGAAGAGGGGGTTGTGGGTTTTTTTAAGTGTGAAATGTATTTCTAGATTTATTTGAGGTTTTTTGGTTGGTGGGTTGATTTTAGCTTTTTTTTCTTTTGCACCACATGTTTTTACAAACAGCTTACTGAGCAGAAGCAGACAGCAATGGAGAAAGCAGAAGAACCTCTCTCAGTTTTACAAAGTCCTGCAGAGATGGGTTTGGCTGTGGTCTTGAAAAAGCCTTTGTCTTCAATTTTGTTTCACTTTTTATAAAAGTAAAATACAAAGTTTCTTGTGTATGCTAGAGTAGCAGATGGGTCATAATCATCGGTGTCTAACCAGTGGGATTGCTGGGGGGTCCATCCTGGGACTTTTCCTTAGTGGAGTCATCAGCGACCCAGCGATGGAGCAGGCAGCGGGCACTGGAGCACACTTGGATCAGACTGGCAGAGGACTCAGTCTGGGGAGAACAGATGGTATTCTTGAGGACAGGGCTGCCACACAGACAGTCCTGGAGAGGCTGGAGGAATGGGACAATGGAAATTCAACAGTGAAAACCACAAAGTGCTGTGCCTGGGAAGGAAGAGCTGCTGGCAACAGTACTGTCTGCGGCTGTCTGCCTGGGGAGCAGCTCTGCTGAAGAGGGCCTGGGGTTCAGCTGGGCAGATACTGAGCTGAGCCACCAGGGAGCCTTGGCCACAGGGTTGGCCAACTGCATTCTGGGCTGTGATAACAGAACCATGGTCACTGGTTTGAGACTATGTCTTAAAGCCACATCCAATCTGAGTCTCACAGTACAGAAAAAACGTTGCTAAAAGAGATAAAATTCAGGACAGAACCACTGGGATGGTCAGATATTTCAGTACTTGCCCTGTGAGAAGAAGATGAGGGACTTGGACACATTCAGACAGTTCTGGGTAGGAGCAAACAGCAGCCTTGCAACATCTGCAAGACTATTAGGGAGATGGAGTCAGGCCCTTCGGTCCTTGGCAGCAAGCACAAATTTTCATAGGAGAGCTTCTGACAGGACTTAAGAAGAAACACTTTGTCCATGATGACAGTCCAGCAGTGGAGCAAGTTACTCAGAGCAGTTGTGTAGTCTCCATCCCTGGAGGCTTTCAAAATATGAGTGGATTATGTTCTGAGCAATCTAGTCTGAATTCATAGTTAATCCTGTTTCCAGCAGAAAGCTGGACTACAGACCTCCTTAGGTCATTTTCACCCTGAATTATCCTGTGATTCTATGATATTCTTGTGAATAAAACAGAAGCTGTGCAAAGCAAAAATGTGCAAAGCAAAACTGTGCAAAGTAAAACAGTGCAAAGCAAAAATGAAAATGGTATGGGTGTATTTGAAACGCAGTTATGTGTTAATCATATGCATCTCTTGGAGGATATCTTATTTTACATGATCAGACTGGCTGTCATCCTTTGTGACTACATTAGAAACATCCTAAAACCCCTAACTGAGTCAATTTGCCATTTAAATGTGGGGAAAATATATGTAACCATGTTGTTACTAGTACTTTCCTCAGCTGCTTTCCACTGCTGAATTCATTGCTTATAAAAATTTTGGCTCACTGTAGCTTTGAGGCCACCCACATAACCGGAGAGTGCTGTGAGCCTCATTGTGCCAATCTTGACTGTTAAAGCAGGCATGAAAGGCATCAGCTTGAACTTCTGGAACAAGAAATATTAAGTGAGACCCATTTATCTTTCTGGTTACTTTGCTCATTTCAAAGAGCTCCATAAGCTTTTTTTTTTTTTTAATAAGCTTGTCTCAGCATTAGACAAAAAAATTGTAAGTGGAGTTTACATCTACTTAAAGAGGTAACCAAATCAACAGTTGCATTCAGAAAAAAAATAGAAAAGCTTTTAGGCATATCTCCTTCAGTGTTACAAAAAAAATCTTATCCTTCCCTACAAACCATGTTTGACTATATCCATACACTATTGTACTCACCAAAATGTATTACTGCTTAAACATTATTTCATTTATGGAATAAAAACTGCCTATCACCTACTAATCCAAAATATAATGTTTTGGAATAATATTCCATTTATTTAAGATTTGTAAATCAAGTCCTGAAAGGATTTATTCCAGATGTAAATTTTTCAGTAGACCAAATATTTTCTTCCCTGAATTTTCTCAGGGATCTGCAAACAGCATTAAGGCATTAAGACAGCACTGGAGTTTTAACAGAAATTCTACCTAAATTCTCCAAAATGCAATGTGAAGTTCCACAGTGGCACAGTCTTATTATGACTGAGATGTAAAGACAGAGTAAATGCATTGAACTACAGGGTGGAGAACTCCAGGACTGGGTAGAAAGATAGGAAAAACGATGGGTGACTATTTCTGGCTTGCTAACACCTGCCCATTAGTCAGTGCTGGTTTGTATTTTACCTGAGTAAGGGGCAATCATATTATGTCACTGCTCAAAACCAACACTTTTGTGGGGAGCAACTAAAAATTTCT
The DNA here is from genome assembly GCF_022539315.1 of Serinus canaria. Taxonomy (NCBI): domain Eukaryota; kingdom Metazoa; phylum Chordata; class Aves; order Passeriformes; family Fringillidae; genus Serinus; species Serinus canaria. Next base: position 94,087,757 of record NC_066316.1, read on the forward strand.
CTATGTGACAATACCTGCCTTTAAGATAGTCCTAAATATAAGAAAAATATGGCAAAGCCAGCAATGGGTGCCTTCTGTAGTGTGTAGGCAAGAGAACTCATTAACACCTTTGTTTTTCAATTCTTGCCTGAAACTTTGATAGCACTGCTCATAGATCATAGAACTGTTTGGGTAAAAGGGACCTTAAAATCATGTAATTTCAACCCCCTCTGCCATGTGCAGGGATAACACTCACTGGACCAGGTTCCTTAGAGTTCCATCCAATCTAGCCTTAAACACTTCCAGGGATGGGGCATTCATAGCTTCTCTGAGTAACCTGTGCCAGTGCCTCACCACCCTCACAGTACAGAATTTCTTCTAAGCATCTGATCTAAACCTGCCCTTTGTCAGTTTGAAGCTGTTCCTCTTGTTCTATTGCTACATGTCCTCATATAAATTTCCTCTCCAGCCTTCTTTCAATCCCATTGTTAGGAACTGGAAGGTGCTCCAGGGTCTCCCTGGAGTTTTCTCTGCTGCAGGCTGATCAACCCCAGCTCCTACAACATGCCATTTTATGAGAGGTGCTTCCTCCATGGACCTGCTAGATCAGGTCTATGTCTTTCTTTGTGCTGGGATCCCCAGAGCTGAACACAGCACGGCAAGCAGGGTCTCATGAGGGCAGAGGGGGGAATCACCTCCCTTTACTTGCTGGTCACACTTTTTATGTGTTGCTTTCTGGGCTCCAAGTGTTCATTGCTGGATCATGTCCAGCTTTTCATCCACCATAACGCCCAACTTCCCTGCAGGGTTGCTCGCAATGGGTTTGTCTCCCAGTTTGCCCCAGCCCAGGTGCACCACCTTGCACCAAGACTTGTTGAACCTCATGAGGTTCTTCTGAGCCCACGGTTCAAACTCATACAGGTCCCCCTGGATGGTATCTCTTCTGTGAGCACCACTCAGTTTGGTGCAAACCTGCTGAGGGTGCACTTGATCTCATGCCATTGAGATGTCATTGATGATGATAATAAACATCTAGGGAACATCAAAGATCACAGCAGAGAGCCCTGAGAGATATCACTCATCAGCAGCCTCCCCCTGGACATAGAACCATTGATCACAACTCTCTGGCTACATCAATCCAGCCTATTCCTTGTCCACTGAATAGTCCACCACTCTTACTCATAATCTCTCCAATTTAAAGATTTCTTTTTGCAAGCTACTACGTCTTGAACACTGCCTGTTTCATTTTTACCATCTGTAAAACCCCATTTATTTAAAAAAAAAAAGAAAAAAACCGAACAAAACCCCAGATTTATTATTAGGTTTCAGTTAAGCCTTTGTCCTGTCATATGGTGAAAACATCTCAAGAAAAATAAAGATGAAAATTTTCATTATGTTATTGCATGGGTCATAGGGAGAATGTTTAACCAATAGAAAGTTAGTACTGTATTTATTCAAGCAATTCAACAATAACTTCTTCTTTCCCTTCCCCCACAGGAATTAAATATTTGTAAACAGACAAGTATTAGTATAAAGCCTGTCCATTCTTAGGAGAATAAATATATACTCACATGGTAGCATCATTTACTGCTTTGTTTTCACTCCTTTTTTTTTTTTTTTTTGAATAGCTAGAGTATAATATAACTTTCTCAAAAAATCTAATAGAAATTAGGTGGTTTTCTTTTAAGTACCAAGTGCTACATATTATACCAGGAAAAAAGATATTTTTTTCCAAGGTTAATTTGACAAAAGAGGTACATGAAAGAAGAAATCACTAGATAGGAAATGCAGTGATTATGAAGCTTAAGGCTGAACAGAACAGTGAAGGCTCCCTCAGGAAACATAAAGAGACTTTTAAAATTCTGTATGTGAATGGATTTCCTATCATGTTCTTAAAAATTAAAAAACAGTGTTATTTAAAACAAATTAAATAGACCTGTACAGAAAAGCTACTTTCTGTCCACAGAGGAGTAGAGCAAGAAAGCCAAATTGTTTGACTCTCTAGGATAACCTGCTTTAAACTTGATTTCCAAAGGTCATCTGTGTGAGAAAAAACAGACTTTTTCAGTGGCTGTTGGATCATTTTTCTGAGAATGAAAATCTGTCTCATAATGTAAATGACAACATCTTTTTTTTTTTTTTAAGTAGCTTGGCCAGTCCAAAATTGAACAATGTTGCAAATTAGATGGCATATAAATTGCATTATTATGATCAGAGAGTAATAGCTGTTAATGTATACCAATGAGAAGGGTTTTGACCCTCTTGCACTAAGCCTGAAATATTCTGTAAATCATTGCCCTACCCCTTGGACTCCCTTTATTCCTTTCCAATTTTCTAATGACAGTGTAAAAATAAAAACTAGCATATTACTAAGTTTCACTTTTTCTTTCTCTTTATACTTATGCAAATATACATTCTTCAGCTAAGTGGTAAAGTGGCTGTGAAAAGATGTATTCATATTTTAAGGCATGTCAATTCAAGTGTTCATTTAATGCAAGAAGTATTTGGAAAGGAAGATAAACGTGGCTAGTAAATGCCTTCAGTTTCAGAGTCTTTTTAGGCATAACGAAAACAAACATGTTCAACTGAAACTTCAGAAGGATAAAGTCACCAGTAGGAGTTTTGCAAAGCTCATATAATCCAGCAAATGAAGAAAAGGTCAAGAAAGTCAATATTGAAGGCAAAATGTTCAGCTGATGCTGACTCTTTATCTTAGAAATTTCTCACCTTGGTGACATGCTGGCACATTAGCCTTCTTTTGCTTTACTAAGTTCATTTAGATTTCCATCTGTCTTCAATGATGGCTAGAACAGTTATAAGTAAGAAACCTCCTCTCTTTCTCATCGCAGAAACTGTACTCCTAAATCGTAAAGCATAAGACCTAAGACATTCGCTGTTGAGTTCTTGGATCCAAATCTGTTCTTGGATCCAAAAAACCTCTGCAAAAACTGCATATCCTAAACTTCCATATTTGCAGTTAAGATTTCTCATGTACTTCAAGCACCACCTTTCAGATGAAATTTTTACAACAAAGCAGTGCTTAAGAGTCAGCAAATGATAAGCAGAATGTTTATAGGTGAGAACTGTCTGGAAAGAAGTAATTTTTTCCTCTTCAGAAAAAAAAAAAATAAAAAATTCAGCTTTGCACAGAAACTAAGTAATAAGTTCTTTGGTGCCAGTTTCTTCTGAATCATTTCCTGGATTATGACTAGTTCTCTAAAGCTGCAGAGATCACATCAAACTGCACACAACTCTCCTGGAGTCCATGGCAGAGCTCACACTATCTTCTAAAGATTCTGGCAGCCTTATTCTTCTAATTTACATGGCATGGCCATTTAGTTCTCCCACTGATGTTACTCTAGGTCTGATTTTGGCCCTTTGAGTCTAAACTCTCTGAGGATGTGTGTAAAAAATATTTACTTTCTTTCTAATTAAGTAAAAATAAGAAATAAATTAATGGTCCCAGTCTAGCATTTTTAAGCTGCAGAAAGACAATGGTGTCCTTTTCTTCAGGAAATGTTATATTTCTATGTCAAAAGTATGTTGGTCTCCATTCACCAAATGAAGAAGAGAAATTGAGGATGTGCTATCTCTGGGAAGCATAACTATCTTTTCTACAATCACCTTTGACAATTTAAATTCCCCCACACTGCTGGCAGAGTAATATGAGGAGTTTCTGAGCAAAAGGCAGAATGCCTAAAAGCAAGATTATGTCAGATGAGCAAGGATTATTTGGTCTCAGAGGAAATCACATTAACAACTGTCAGGATAGATATACTATTCTGAGTTAAATGAGCTGGGCTACTGGAAAGCTGTGCTTTAATTCAAGAAATACACACTAGTGACCAGCTAGATCTTCTCCACTGGCATGTCTGTCTCCTCTCTTATCTCATTCAGCTGTGACAAATTGGAGAAAACCATTGGCAGGGACAACTATTGAGTCATCCACCTTTTTAAATTGAGTCTGACTTCATCTATGTTCAAGTGCTTTAACCTTACACTATTTTTTATCTAGACAGGTATAAAACATACATTTAGACAGTTTAATTCCATACAAAGTATAACACAGTCTTATTTTTGAAAAATTTTTTATGAAGTGTTTTAAAATAAATTGAAGAGGCCTTTTTTCTTTCTCTTATTTTTCTTTCTTTTTTTTTTAATTAATAAATTGTATGTATCTACTTGTTCCAGACACAGGCTTACTGCAGGACTGAAAGACTATGAAGGGGTTGTATTAGGGTGACTTAGTCTCTATATTGCCATTTCCAGCAACTGATAGTGACACTATAAAAGCAATCAAAATACTGTCCAATTTGGGTATTACCATTAAGAATTCATTCAGTTCTGCACGGGATTTCTGTTAAATGTGTTTTAAGCCTGTGTTCCAAATGGAGAGATCTGAGAAGACACAGTATTCCAGCCTCCCACATCTGCTATTCCTCACATACTTTTGAAAGATCAGTATTCATGTCTTAACTTCAGAAGTGAATTCTCTACTCAGAATCCCTCCCTGCAGGAAGACAGCAGTTTCAGTATCTTTCCTCTTTAGAGTGAATGGCTCACACACAAAAATTCCCAGTTTGTTCTGAATTCAGCAGGAGCTGTAAGAGCTTAGGAAGGCAGTAACACAGTTCAAAACTCAGCAGGAATCCTGAAGTCTCATAGAGTCAAATAGAGTCTTCAAAATGCAGCCCTCCCTGTTTTCACCTCCTGCAGAGCACTGTGGAAGCCCACCCTCTGCTGAGCTGGGACCCATTACCCCATCTTTTTGTTATCTCAGGCTTGGCTCAGGAGTGTCCCAGTAGTTACCTTCATTTCAGCCACAGCTCATTTCTTCTGGACAGATTTCTCCAGATAGAAATAGGAACAAGAAATTCAAAATACTGCATGCAGTGGTCTTTGCACTTGTTTTTAAAAATATCATCCTAAATTATACATCTCCACAGCCAGTAATTTACCCAAGTCTGAAGCATATTATAATAACATCTAAAATGGAGAGAGAAAAAAAATTAAAACCAAAATCAAATCCAGAATTTTATTTTAAATGCCTCTGTCTTTCACAGCAGATTTAGTCTTTTGGAGTTTATACAATCCAGTTATAGTTTGAAGGAAATAGTGTTTTGGTGGCGGATATAATATAATAGCCTAACCTTAACAAAAAATCAATTTTTGGGGAAAGACCAAATCTCTTTTTGGAGACAGCAAAATGGGTTTTTAATACTAATTTTATCTTAAACTACCACTGTTGAGAGAAATTGTGTGGCACCACAGCAGCAGTTACTTGCAGCCCTCTTTTAGCATGTGTCTAGCCTCAAAAGGAAATGTTCATCCACGTCTTTTAATGTCATTTGAAGTAACCAATAACAAGATGGATCCCCTCGTTCTAAAAGGCTCAGTGCTACTTTAAATTAGTGTGATCAAATCCTGATCTTCTCATGAGCTGCATGCAAATTCACAAGAAAATTCTCTTATATGAATAATCCATCTCCTGCTGATGTCACTTTGACAGGATTAGTAAATAGTATTTCATCAAAGTGCATCATATGTAAAGTTCAGCGAGATCAAAGACATTGACAGGCTAAGTGTGATTTGCAAATCAAATCCAGATGGCATGGGGCAAAAATTTTTTTTCTATCCTGAAACTCTATCATATCTTCTAATCCATCTGGCATAACGACAAGTGTTCGACAATTAAATTTCATTCCATTTTAGATCAATCTCCAAGTGTTTCATATGAACCTGTTTCACTGTTTCATACCTTAGATAGCCAGTGAAAAAGCTGTATTTAACAAATGTTTGTTTACATTAATGTTTACGGTGTGTCTTTAATTAAGACTTTTTTTTCTTTAATGTTATTTGAAAATTTGTACTACTCTCTGGCCATGTTTCTGAAGAATAGATAAAAGCAGCAACATATAAAAAAAGGAAAATCAATTTGTATCTCCCTGTGACTGTAAATTCAGTATTGCCTGAAAAGCAATAAAATATTTCTGATTTTTTTAAAAGAACTGCAGACTAGCACAAATCTACTTAAATTTTACATCAACAGGAAACTTACAGCGAAACACTGAGAAGATGGTCTATGCCATTCTTAAAGACCTCTGTAATCTCTAGAAATGTCTCTATCAAAAATAGCATCATTGATATGGTACTGTGACAGACTTAAGGTCCAGACCAAGTATGAGTAAACTTCTGAGAGCCCTTCAGCTCTCCAGCTCTCTCCTTACACCTAAGGTGACTTCTTACACCTACAGTGACTGATGTAATAGAGCCTCCTAATGTGGCTTATAACAGCTGTGCAAAAGATCTTCTGCCAAGTAAAAGCAACTCTTATTTCATTGTGTATGTGAAACAGGGACATACAACCATGCAGTATAGTGCCAGATTTTTAATAAACTCAAGGTCATTGCTGGTCTGCACCTTAAAATCCTCTCTCTCAGAAGTTTTTCCTTCTCCAAAGGCATCTGTACATTCCTTCCTTCCTTCAACAGAAGCTCATGTTTCCTAAGAACCATGTTTAGTACCTGGATGCTAGAAAGCCCCTCTTGCTTCTACTGGTTAACAGTAGAAGCCCATTCAAGTACTTTCTCTGTGTGATTTTAGAGTACATAAAAAATTGTATATCAGGAAGTTGTAAACTGGAACATTTTTCTTGCAAGATCATATTAGCATCAAAATAAGGAAAATGCGCTTTTCAGTAGCTGCTTAAACTACATTTCCAGATTGTGTCAGTAAGAATATCCCCTTCCAAGAGCAGAAGGAACAGAAGGAAGTTTTGTTTTATGCCTCTCTATTAAGTGTCTTCTGCCAGCAACATATAAGAAAATATTAAAAATTTACACAAAAATGCTTTTATAAAACAGAGCATAATAGACCTGTCTAAAAAGTAATGCTAAACTGGGCTGACTGATTTAATGGTAAAATGACTTAATGCTACTCTGAATTTTTCCTTTAAAGCATAATAAAATTAACAACAACTCTAGGAAATCCAAAGAACTTTGTCAATCAGACACAATTGTTTTTATATAGGCTCTTCTTATTGAAAAATATTAAGGAGAACAGGCATTGCTCTGTGACAAAAGTCTATTCTTCTATTAATACACAGAGGATTAACATATATGGTTCAAGTAAAACAGATTTCAATAGATAATTGGCATCTATAGGAAACTGTTTCTTATAGACTTTATACTGTAAATAGCTCAGCAGAGGTTTATTTCAGCAATGTAACAGGTTTCACAGAACATGGTGCAAGACCATGAACTAAATGGACACACTAGCAAAGAGATTATTTCATACTGAAATATTTCAAGCAGTTATATTAATAAAAGGTCATTCTCACCCCTGAACCGTATTCTTGTGGTAAGGTAATCCTGTTTCATACTTTAAACAGCCAGTGAAAAAGCTGTATTTAAGAAATGTTTGTTTACATTAATGTTTATGTTGTGTCTTTAATTAAGACTTTTTTTCTTTAATGTTATTTGAAAATTTGTAACTACTCTCTGGCCATGTTTCTGAAGAACAGATAAAAGCAGCAACATATAAAAAAAGGAAAATCAATTTGTATCTCACTGAGACTGTAATTTCAGTATTGCCTGAAAAAGCAATAGAATGTTCCTGATTTTTGTAAAAGAACTGCAGACTAGCACAAATCTACTTAAAAGGTTGAATTCCATGTATGACTTACTGAATTGACATACATAGAGAAATCTTTCTTGTTCTATTTTAAGTCTTAAAGTACAAATTTATGAAATTTAGTGGCTACTATTATCTCTTCATAAGACTATGGTCTCTCTCCAGAACATTTGCATCTACCTCATCAATGTAAAATCCACTTACTAACCAAAATATACAAGAACTGGTGATTTTTTGGGTACAATTTCTAGGCTACAGAGATCATATAAATAAAAAAATAAGGGCAGTGTTCCAAGAACAGTGAAATCTTTTGGACATTACAATTGTTGACTCATAAATAATTTACATATGTTAGCAAGGTAGGGGAAACATTATATTCTAATACCACAGAGCTGCACACTAATGTGCAGATTCAAAATCTGTGAAACTACTTTGTAAATACCCTTGTGCAACTGAGAATAAGAAGACCGTGAAACAAGAAAGGGTTTACCACAATCTGTTGATCAGAGCGACTGAAGCCACAAAACATAATTTCACCTTGATTCATGAACTTGTGTCAAAATCTGACTCTAACAAGCCCTGCTTGTTGGTGTCCTTACTCCATCATCACTAGTGGCATTGAAAAGCTACTCCTTATCCTACTGCTTCTGCCTGGACTGTCTGTGCCCTGTGTAGCCCCAGCTTCATGCTAATGCTTCCTGCCCATTTGGACATAAGTGCTGCTCGAGGGGTACCACAACTTCTAAAGAAACTATTTGCCAGAACAAAAGTCAGAGAATGCTGCCAATCATTCTTATGTTTTCCTTAGAGCAGATTTTCAGGAAAAAGTTGCCAAGCGAAGGAATTGAAAAATTGTGTGCCAGCATTTAGGCAACTGAAGTTGAGGGAGAGTTACAGATTCAAGTGACTTAACCTAGTGTCAGAGGAGGTTAGGGTTTCATGACCTTTATCTACCATCGGCTTCTCCCTTCTCTGGCTGATATAAAATCCTCTCTGGTTTCACTTCCATCGGGATTGAAAAGCTACATGAAATGGGACATTCAATTTTGTATTCTTTCCCCCACATTGAACTAACTTCTTCTACCTTCCTAAGCAAAAAACCCCAAAACCAACAAAACAGCAAACCAGCAGCAAAATCCATTATTCTATCCCAATTAAAAAGGACAGTAAAAACATATATTATCACCTTTGAGTCCCATTGAGGAGATGTAGTACCTTTCTAGATGTAGTAGTTTTTAGGAACCAAATATTTGGGTAGAAATTATGGTCCCAGTCAGAAACAGATTATTGCCAATATTAAATGCAAATCAATGAAATAGCAAAGCAGGAGTTGTGTACCAGAGTCAAAATGCTCCCCAGGCTAGTCCTGTCTCTGTCTAGCACATGCACCAGCCCACTGTCACAGCCATGCTTAAAAGGAGTTCTAGCCAACACTGCTTTACAACTTGTCCTGCTTCACATTTCAGGATCGGCTCCAGACTGATGATCTGCACACAGATATTTTTTGTTTAGACTAAAGTGGAAAAGTGAACTCATTAAAAAATAAGTAAAAGCCAATAAGATGCATTTAATGCCCCTTGAAAATGTGTTTTACAGAGATCATGTACACCACCATGTTCACCACTAAAACACGTCCTCAGGTGCCACATCCAGGTAGTTTTAAACATGTCCGAGTGTCAAAAGTAGGTGTTTTAAGGTTGCTTAAAGAATCACCAGCAAAGGTATGTAGAAACAGTTTCAATACGAGTGATTCCACTGCTTTCCTGGGCAGCCTATTCCAATTCCATCTAAACCTCCCTTGACACAACTGGAGACCATTTCCTTTTATCTTGTCATTTGTTACCAGGGAATTAAAAAAAACCAACCCCTATCTGACTACAACCTCTTTGTAGGCAGTTGTAGAGAGCAACTCCCCCTCAGCCTCCTGCTCTCCAGGCTACACACCCCCAGGTCCCCACCTGCTCCTCATGATATGTGCATAATATGCACTCTCTCCACAGATGTTGAATTTACAAAGCTGCAGGTAAGCAATGTAGATCTACGATTTAAAAGCTTTTCCTTCACTTACATTTTGCTGTTTTCTGGAGATGATGCCACACCCCTCATTTCTGCAGTTCCAGTAAAATGCAAGCTCACATAAATTTCAATAAAATTTGGGCAAGTGTAAAGTAGTTTCTAATTAATGATTCTGGTTTGCACTAAAACAGTAGTTAAGACTACTCAGGGTACAGTTTGATCACTGTCTGTTCACTATAATCTTTCTGCTTCTACATGAGGGGGCTGATCATGATTTGGAAACAGCGTCTGGCATCAGTCATCAAGTTTTGAGCAATTGTATTGTGAACTCCTTAGTTTTCCTTGATTGTTTTTTATTATTATTGTTATTACTTTAAGTAAATATTGTTTACTTTTGGTAAAACATTGTTATTATTTTACTTTGTTTCAACTTTTAAACTGTTTTGGTCTCAAACTACAAGTTTTACTTGTATTGCCTCCCCATTCCACTGGGATCAGGGAAGCATGTGTGTGTGTGAGTGAGTGGCTGTGTGGTACTTAGTAGACAGCCTGGCTTAAACCACGACAGTACTTTTATATGCAGTATTAGATTTAATAGAAAGTATAAGATTTTAGGCAATGAATTTTAAAATCCAAAAGTATCACCTGGTTGATATTTTTCAAATAAGTTTAATAAACCAGCAATTAGGACAGTCTTTTAATATCCTGGCAAAACAAACATTTCCATTCCCTGGAGATAAAAGAAAGGCAACAGGGATTACAAAACCATCTTTTCTGCGTTATTCCAGAAGTATGAGAGTATCTGTTTTGGCTGTAGTTATTTGATGGTGTGCCCTGTGATGCATAGCACCATGGAAAGCAAAAAGACCATCTAATGAGCCTATTGACAATGTACATTCCAAAACTCTATTGCATACTAAGGAAAAGGCTGTTTGGGCTCTAATTACATCAATACACCTTATTCAGTGTGAAAAACAAGCCTTAAAGAATTGTCTTTCTAGGCAAATGACAGTACTGACATTTACAGATGGAGATATTTTTAAGAATCATAGAATCATACATCTCATGGGATTAGCATAATGGCCTCTAAAATCTGGAAAACCAAATACCAATCACAAGTAAAAATAGGTTTTGTTCCATACATTGTTGTCTTACTTCAAAAAGCCACTCTTGGACTGTATTCCCAGAGCACTATCACTAATAAAAGCATTGAAAATACTGTTTGGAGGACGTCTACACCTTCTGTCTGCAGATGACCACTGATGAGGCAGCCTGGAGCTGCAGTGGGGGATGACAGGGCAGGGGGGAATGCAAGTAGACAAGAGCACAGCTCCCACAGTGCAGCAAGAAGAGGAACATTTGGGATGAAATGGGATAGCTCACAGAAAACAAGGATGGGACATGGATTTCCCTCTATGTAAAGGAGCAGCTTGGGCTTATGGACCTCTTGTAGGGTACTAGCTGAGTACTAACTTGTGGGTCAGATCAAGAAGCCAGTGAGGGTGATGCCTGGGAAGGAGTGTATTCCTGATCACCTCAGGGGTGTGGGGGAGCTCACAAAGACTTTCTCCAAACAACTCAGCTTAAAGAAATGAAGGCTTTGAGGGTGTCCTGAGGGAGGCCCTCATCATCTGCACAGAGGTTGTAAAGAAGAGGGAGCCAGACTCACAAAGCCTATTCTATGTTCTAGAAGTGTGGGTAACTATGAGCACAGTTTGAAATGAGAGGTTTGTGCTGAACATAAGAAATTTTTTTTTCTTTATGAAGATAGTCCAGCAGCAGAGAAGGTTGCTCAGACATGTTGTGTCTCTGGCTTGGAAGTCTGCCAGACCACACTGGATATGGCCCTGCCCCAGAAACCTGCTCTGACCTCCTGGCTGACCTTGCCTTGAACAAGAGGCTGGGCTGGAAACCTCTTGTGTCTCATTAACCCAGAGTTGCTCTATGAGCCTGTGAAAATGGTCTGCTTTTACAGCTCCATCTACTTCACTTAACTGTGAAAGCAGTGGCACTAATGCTCAACAGAGATATAACATGTACAGTACTTGTTATACCCCTTCTGTGTCATACTTGTCAACACAGGACACTAGATAATAGTAAACAGAGCAGCTCCAAAGGCTCAAATACTACAGGCTTTATCACCAATGAGACCAGAAGAGTCTTTTCAGAACAAAAAAGAAATTTGAAACATCTGCTGTGGTCAAGAGCTCCACGGTTTGTAGTTTTTACACAAAATGAACTGCTAGAAGGTGTGTGAAGTTCATTATGGAAACTAGAAGTACACAGATTTCACAGGCCAATACACTCCAGAAAAGAAAACCTCTGACCATTCATGCCAGCAACATGTAGCTGTTCAAGCCTGATTCAAAGTTCAGCAGTTTATGAACAATATCAGTTTTCCACTCAAATCCGTATCAATTTGACAGATGTCACAAAACCACTTGAACACAGAAGAAAGCCCCAAGTTAATGCTTCAGCACTTCAATTTGTATTTTTTTTTTTTAAGAGCATTGGGCACTTAAGACTATAATGTTAAATTAAATTTTAGTAAAAGACCACATAAGAAGCCATTATTTGACCATGAACAGCAAAACTAGGCAAGAAAGGTAAATATGGAAAAGAAGTCAAAGTTCTAGGAAAACACAGGGACAGAATTATCTCTGGGTATGGTAACAATACTGATGACCTGTCTTTTCACCAAGAGCATTTTCTTTGTTATTTTTACTGAGATATCAGGTACCACAAATCCTAACTCCACTGCATTTCATGCTTTCCCTAAGGTGTAAAGACTCTTGACGTCCCAAGGAGCTTACAGACTGAGACAAGGTGTGAACATGGATGGAAGAGGGAAAAGAGGAGGAGTGGGAAAGGCAGTGCAATAACAAGCTGAGACTGCTTTTCACCCATTGCCCCTAACACACTTAATCACTGATGAGAATTCCAAAAATCAGATTGGGCAGCCTTTGCTTTTGTACTAATTGCAAGATTTGATGATTTTAAGATGGTACCCCAAATGACAGAAGGCATAAGATCCTACATATAAGAAACATTGTAATTGTTGATTATCCTGTGGTGTATTTGCAAAACCCCCCAGAGCACTCAGAATGCCAGTCTGAATGCTGTGTAGTGCTATGCCTTCCCATAAAGTACCAATGTGTTTACTGAAAGACACTGAACCCTTTCTGGAACAGAAAGATTAAAACCTTTTTTGGGGATTTAGAAACTGCAAAACAAATCAAAGTCATTGCCTTCTCTTTTTTTCCAGTTTCTTCACATTTGCCATTTATCTGCCTACAAAGAAAAAGAAACTTAGAAATACCAAAAAATTCTTCTGTTCCCATAGAGAGTTTCAAAAGAAAACTTGCTTTTAAAATGTAAATCAACCACTGTATTAGGATGAAGAGAAAAACAGGTACAGGGAAGCAAAACTGAGATGAAGAAGGATAATATAAAATATCTCTTATTATAGCTAAAGTAGGATGCAAAGGGATCAGTAGATATAAAAATTTGCAGTATACAAATTCTTCAGCAAGCTCCGGTCTTCTGATGGATAGAAAAATATGCCTAGTGTTTCTGAGAAGAGTGTGAATAAATCAGATGTCACAAGTTAAGCAAAAGTAATTTGTGAGTCTGGGAACCTGTCAATTGATGCAAAAATAGTGTACGCAATAAAAAAATTCCTCTATTATTTATAGCTGTAACTGGGGACAGAAACAGGGAAGAAAAGTTTATTCAGACCACAAGACAAAACAGGTCTGGGTAATGAACCCAAAAAACTAGATATGGTTGTGATTTTCAGAAATTACTGTAATAGAGGAATAAGTAGCATTAATTTTAATGAGTACTGAATGTTTTAATGATCCTAGACAGCTTTCTAAATCTTGCATATTTTTCCTGTCACATCTGATGGCTCTAAACAAGGTCACAGAGATAACTTTAAAAATTTGCAAATAAGTATCCTCAATGAAATTTTCTTCCTCTTTTTTATTTCCAGCTTTTTTAAGGCTTCAGTGAGATGAGGCTTGAAGATTAGGGAAAACTCAAGTCTTTAGCAACATGAGCAGCAATGTCACAGAGGCAGTGAGGATCTCTAGAAAGAGCAAGTGAAGGTGCTGCCTGTGGCAGCAAAAGAGACTTTGAGGAATAGCTGATATCAAGTAGCCATCACAGATGTAGGTGCCTTCAAGTCCATAGCCAGATCCAGCCTTGTTCTAACATTACAAATGATTGAGAAAAATATATCTGAGCATTCAGAGTATCCACAGAAAAGCTAAAAGTAATCTCAGTGCTCCATGGGCTGGAGCTGTACTTCACATGAATTAGCACATCTCCACCCAATGGAGCTACCCAGTTGTCAGGACTTAAAGAATGCAGCTGAAACATCTCAAAAACCGTCCCTGCAAGATAAACCACCGCAACAGGCACAGGTGGAAAACAGGAAGGTGTTAATTTCAGGCCTACACAGAGGTGACAGGTTTGGAATCAACACACCAGACAAAATTCCAATGTGCAGACTGCAGGAATGCAGACAGCAAAGCCAGGGAGAAGCAGATCTGGATAACTTAATCTAGACAAAAATTCCCACCATGGCAAACTGTGGGACAGGAAGCAGCTGCTTACAGCCACGCCATCCCAAGTTTTGGGAATGACATGTTATATCCCTGGATACCTGGGACTTGGGCTGTACTTCCAGAAGGACACTCCAGACGCCCCCACGACCGAGAACATCAGAAGAAGGGTCAGTGCAGGCACCCATGTGGTGGTGATTATAACCTCTTTCTCCCTCTTTCACTGCCTTTCTTTCCTTCCCTCTTCTTATTTGTCTCTCTCTCACACACTTACTGGTAGATAAAAATCCTTGCTATTGACTTTGGCAAACGGTCTTGTTTGTACCTTAATTCAGGCAGAGGTATCTTTTAATAATTGTACCCTAATATTATTTCAGAAGTAGAATCCTAAACTAGTTTATCCAGGCAAAACAACCTCAGTATGAAAATGAGATTCAATGACTATAAAAGCTGTGGTATCTACAGGACATACAAAATCACAGGGCTTGTAGCACAGGACACAGTTTTAGAAAGAAACCCGCATGTTCTCTTTAGGAACATTCAGTCTACCTCTCTTTTGCCATCTAAACTTTGTGCCACCTCCCTCTGTGATCAGCAGAGATCCAGGAGCTTGTCCAGAGGCAATTTAGGTAGCATAAGAGGTCTTCTGCCCTAAACTTAATTCTGGAATTGTGTCTTGGTTTTGGACTGGGCACAATGCCAGTGCCTCCATGAAAACACATCCACGTAGTGTCTACTGTGAGATGTGACCAGAAACAGAGCAAGCAAACACCAACTTAGGAAAAAAAGAAAGAAACTTTATTAACACACACACACAAAGAACAGAATGGAAATCTTTCAAACACATTTCTCCTCCCCCTCACAACCCACATTACAACATACAATACAAACTCAAATCTTCCTTCAGTCCCCATCTCCCAGGTGTTAATTCTCAGTCCATTATCCTTCTTCAAACAATCAATACATTCTATTAAAGAGGAAGGAGTCTTCTCCTTGTGCCATTTCTTGACTAACCCCTTTCCATATTCCATGCTCTCACCATGGAAATGGACCAGAAGATTGCTTTTGGGGTTTCTCTTTTTAAGGATACTTTGGTCAGTTCCACAAAACGACAGTCTCTCCATTTTGGGATAACAAAATCCCCCCCATTTCCCCCGGGGCAAGGGCTTCACGACAGAAATCCTCTCATTTCTGATTTCTGCCTACCACTACTCTTCACTGCCTTTCTTGGGTCTGAGCCATTGCTTTCCCCCCAAAACCGCAGTCTCTGTGTTACAATAGAAAGTTAGTCCGTCCACAGCCAAAAAAAAAACTGCTCCTCCGTTTATCTCTTCCCAAGTAAATTCTTCTCATTAACTCCACTACTCCCTACTCACACAAACCTCTCATTTCACTTGTCCATTTCTTCTTGTTCTTATCTCTGTCCTCCGGGAGGATCAACGTCTGGAAGGTTTCCATCGTGAAGGAAAAAAAGTTAAAATCATCTTTAGGTGCCGGACTCTCTTCTCACTCTTGGCCGACTTCCAGGAGCTGCCCGGCGCATCTTATCTCTTTTCTCTCTTTCTTTCTCTCTCTCTCTCTAGGAAGCGGGGTGAGGGGGGGGGAATTTGCTCGGTGCTTTCACTACTTCCACCCCTCCATCCTTTCACTTCCCCCCCCCCGGTCTCTCTCTCTCTCTCTCCAAGATCCAAGGCCTCCGGCCTAGCTCACGGCGCCTCGTGGCCTTTTCCCCTCCCCCACCCGGCCTACAGCCGGAGGGGGAGAGAGAACTGACCTGATCCCTTTGCTGACCGACAGGCAAGAGAGAGGCACTTCCTGGGAGTTCTACCTTTATACCCTGTGTTCTCAGAGGCGGAACCATCTCCTCATTGGTCCAAACAGGTGCCAATATTCACACCTGAGCCCCCACTGGGCTAACCACTGTCTCCAAAAAAAACCACTTCCTTTCAAACCAGGACAAATTGCAATTCTGGAAGTCCTCTGCGTAGCTGCACACAGATGTTACTGCAACCATCCTCCTACTGTGGATTCCCAAAATTAGATTCTGTGACTCCCTGCCTTTCTTTGCTGGAGAACACAGATATTATCAAAAAAAAACATTGCCCAGCACAATTTCCTTAAACTTACCAGCTATTCACCCTAAACCAGAGTGCTATTGCACCATATTCAGCTGAATGTCAGAGTCAGCAATCTCCTTTTGTCCTTCCTCACAAAGATATCAAGCTATACCAACATATCTTTCCTATTTTTCTTTTTACCACAAAAAAAGTCAAATCAGACTAAATTCACAGGAGGTTTCTTGAAGAAGGATGTGAGTTTTACATTTGAAATAAAAAGTAAAATAAAAAACTTGGAGAAGAGCAAAAGGAAGGTATGTGTGTGAGGAATAAAGAAGAGGTAGACTATTAAAAGGTTTGCAGTAGTCTGAATAATCACGTGAATCTACTGAAATGAATTCAAACAGAACAGTTTGATATAAGTCCCAGTGCAGCTGGGACAGGATATGGTAGTTGTCAGCAAATTCATGATTGGAATGTTACAAACCCCTTCAAATGACAAAGTGAGAAAGGAGAAAAAGAGGTAATCCAAAATGTAGTATTGGATATACCATGCTGGTTGAAGCTGAAAACAAAATATGTGGTCTAGCCCACTGAAAAGTAAAAATACTTTCAGTAACTCCTATTAAAATCTTGATCAGGTGAAAAACTCAGTTTATTTTTCTCAAATATAGAAGATGCTAATGTTTCCGCTATTGACAGGGTGGTCCTCTGCAGGGTCAGGAGATGGACTCAAAGATCCTTGTAGATCCTTTCCAACTTGGCATATTCTGTGATTCTGTGACAGTGGCACCTATGATAAGCAGGTACCAATTTATTTATAATTCTATGTGCATCAAGATGAATGTGCTTGTCCTTTTAAAATGACAATATTTTGGAGAATCAAAGCAACTTAGGGATATATATTCAAATTCTTTTCCCTTTATTTCTTTTTCTTTTTTTTCTTTTTCTTTTTTTTTCTTTTTTTTCACTTTCTTTGTCTTCTTTTTTCTTTTTCCATTTGTCTTTTCCTTATTCTTCTCCTTTTTCTTCTTCTTTCATTTTTTTCTTGTATTAGTGACACCATCATAGTTCCCACTAAAATTACCTATTGTCAAAAATTATGTATTCTCCCATTGGGCAGGGAAGAGGCAATTTTTGGCTAAATAACACCCTGAACACCCTGAACAAAAGCAGCAACTTTCGTGCATATCTAAATATTTTTCTCTGCTTTCATTTATTATACCACAACTTCATACTCTGGTTTTCATGACTGTTCAAAAGAGAGACTGTTTAGAGATTTTAGAGACTGTTCAAAATTACTGCAAAGCACAATTTTGCATACTTGTGTAACACTGTATGCCAGACTACTTCATCTCTTGTAAGGGATGTTCAAAGTCAGTCTCTAAAGTACAGAAAATTTAATTTACTCACAATTTATACCTTTTGCTCATGTATGATGGTCTGAATTTATGAAACTCAGTCACAGATCTTCCTGTACTTTTTATTTACAGTAACTCCATTTGCAGCACTGAAGGAAGACATTCATACTGAAAGTAGGTGTGATTAGAACAGTAAAATGAGCAGTTTTTGCAGTGGAAAAACCCTCAGAGTCATATATAACAGAAAAAGAAAACCACGAAACAAACAAACAAATGAACTTACTAAAAACCCAATTAAACATGTGGCTATATGGCTAGGTAAAATGTTTTCTGGGACTTTTGCATTCAGAATTTCAATATTACAGTAACCTTCCATCACCAATAATTTGCAATAAAGTGGTCAGCTGCCTCTACTAAAGAAAGCTGCTACTTGCCCTTAGCAGTTGTTACATTTATTAGCATTCATCAGAGGATGTTCTGTATGGGTAGAGATGAGTAAACAGATGAGTAAACATTGTTTGGACAAATAATTCTGAACACATAATTTCCTTTTTCAAAAAAGTCACCCTTTGAAATCTGTGGGTCTTTCCTATTTTTCGTGTTCTTGGGATAAGGAGAGCTTTTCATATCAGAAACTTTCTGTGTCTTATTCCCCCAAGCAAAATTTGTGAATATTAATATTCACATGACCAGTGAAGAAAATCTGTTGATTCTCTAGGGCATTCCCCAGGTGTGTGAGTTTCAACTTCACAACCCTAAGCAGAATATTTGGCACAATGCCACCCTTGATTACCCTGCTGATGTAAAATGCAAATTTGATCCAGTTTTCATAGCCTCTGCCTGTTTTGTTTGCTTTTTATCTATCCAATCTGCAGTTTTTGAAGCCTCATCAATCTCCTCTGTGTGTTGTAGCCTCAACTTGAAATACCAAGTCAGAAGAGACAACATGGGCTACCATGATAGGCTGGTGTTAACCTCCTAAACCAACAGAGTCACAGCTTTGAAACCAGTGCTTCAGTATGTTAATAAATGAGGAAAACTCCTAAGTACCTTTCTCCCTCTCCTGCAGCTTTTCATAGTTCATAAACAAGAGACCACCTTTATGTGCTATGTCTTTTTGCTTTGCAGATGACTGCCTCTGAGCATCTTATGTTCTTGAAGAGAACAGTTCTTTAAGAGTTCTCAAGAGTTCTCATAAACCATTGAGTTTGCAAAGAGGCAATGTTGCTTTTTCTAACTTTCTGGAAACAGTTTCTCTTGCAAATAAAAGCAGTCTTGATAGATTTTTCTGTCTCAATGTTATCTTAATTTCTTTGGGGAACTTGAAAAAACTCATCTCACCTAAAATAAACGTTAGCTATTTAAAAGTTACACCTATAACTAAACTTGGTGTGTGGTCTCTAAGCAACCAAGACATATTTTTTTTGTGATATTACTTGCCCACCAGGTAAACATATTCTAAAGTGAGCAGAGGAAATATGATTAAGCCTGACTAAGTTAGACAAGATGCCTAACCTTAGATGCTGAAGTTAATCTCACCAGTATTCCAATAATGCAGTCAGGCAGTGTGTACTGAATATTAAATATTGTCTTTACAGCTCTATGCATCTTTGAAAATGAGAAAGACACAGATGAGTCCCAGAAGGAATTTCTAGAATCTGAACTCTGAGACAGCACTGTCATGCTAAACACTTTTATTGCTCAGGAAAGCAGCACAAGAAGCCATCAGCTGGGTTTGACTAGAAACTACAAAGTAATGCAGTGAGTCCTTCTGAGGAACTGAATACAGTGTCTGCCAAACCAAGACTGAAGCCTGCTGCCTTCTGAAGAGGCCAGAAAAATCATGAAGGGAAGGCAGTACTATAAATGCCTTGATGATGCTCATATATAATTAATTAGAAAAAGAATTAAAAAGTGCATGCTACACTTTTCTTTCCCCAAAGTGAATCATTGTGCTTTCATTGCTACTGCATTAGGATTGGGAAACTCTGCTTCTTTTTGCTTGGTGAAATAAGTCCTATTTCTTTTCCTTTTAAATTACCAATCTCCAACTGAACTGTGATGAGAATTTCAAAAATGTCTGTTTAGAAAACATTTCTCATTGTCATTTTAGGAGAATTCTGCTCAAAATCAGATGCATGTGTTTACAAACAAGTTTATAAATGAAATATTTAAGTACAAGTAGTTTCCTGGCTGAAAAGCCAGTGCAGAAGACACACAAGTGCTGTGTGATTAATAGTGCTTAGAAATGACTATAGATGGCAAATGGGGATTATGACACGCAGCTCCTGCTACTGTCACACCAAAATGCAGATCAATTTCTTGCATGCTGTGCTGAAAGAAGCCTCCAAGAATCTGATGTTCTGTCTTCAAATTAGTTTATAATAGAATTGACTTATGATAGCCAAAAAAAAAAAAACCCTGCAACAACAAAAAAATCAAACACTTGGCAATGCAAAAAATTGCATCACTCACATTAGCTTGATTACATTAATTCTCCTGCTTTTTCTGGTGGTTGCTTTGGCTTTTTGTTTCTGTTTCTCAACTGAAACCTCATCTTCTGTTCTATTATGGCTTTACAATGGGTGTTCTTACCATCAATTTAAGTACAACAGATATCACTTAAAAAAATTACAGTCTTGTGGAAGCTGTCTTTCTGAAAAGTATATACTGGGAAAAGTACAGAGAAGGGCAGGCAAGGCTTTTAGGAAGTTCAAATAACAGATCTTATTAGGAGTGATGGAAAAGAGACTATTAATACAAAAACCAAGAGTATTTTACAAATATTTGAAGATATATATGTAATCAGAAGGTAGAAGTAATATTTAAGGTATTCGACAATTATAAATTACATTAGGTTATGAAATGCAATAAATTAGATAATTTCCCAATTTTTAAAATTTATATCTACAAAATAGACAACAAAAATAGATAGAAGAAGCATAGACTCAGAAGACCTAGATGTCATCAGAGTAATTGTGTTATCGTCTCTGTGTTGAATTTCTTCCATGTTTGAGACCCATAATACACTGCTATCACACTGCCTGTGAAATCCTGAAAAAATGCTTTCATAGCACTATAAAGAATCTTAGGCCTGTTGGTGGCAGTATAAATTTCTCATTTTCTGACTCTCTTTCTGTCCTCAATATCATGTACTTTTTTTTTCCAAATCCTACTGAGAGACTGATTTTTAGTCTTTCTTATCTGTCACAGTTTACTCTACTGATTTTGAAATCTATTCATCTATGAAATATTGGAAAACATAATAATTATGGAAATATAATTAATTAATGCTATATTGTAACTATCTAAAAATATATTAGTATTAAATGTACGATTAACATTACAATTTTTAATTAAACTGTGACTTTTCAGTCTGATATCACTATGCTTCAATTTTTTTAAGAAAATATTAGTTGTGAAGCAAATGAAAGAAAATACTTCACATATTCTAAGAAAAAAAAAGCCTCATGACTTTTTAAATGTTGAAGAGATTGGTTATGCAAATGTAACATGGAAACCAGCAAGGACTCCTTTTGACCTTATCCTTTTTGCAAAAAACTTGTTTTCAAAGGCTTCAACACATCTCTGTTCTCGTTGCAGAGCTTCCTTAAGCTGCTTGTGGAATGATAGATTAATATTAGAGGATTCTACCTTGTAAATTTTGAAAGCTAAAAATTGTGTAGAAAAACATGTAGGGATCATATTCAGTATAAGCAATAGACTGAGTTTAGTATATTTGAGTGACTGCAACCTTTGGAGTGCAAACTACATCACAAAAGGAAAAAAAAAAATAGTGGAGAAGTTTAAAGGCCAGGTAAAAAAAAAGAATAATTCTATTATGGTTATCAAAGCAAATTAAATTTAATT
The DNA here is from genome assembly GCF_022539315.1 of Serinus canaria. NCBI lineage: Eukaryota > Metazoa > Chordata > Aves > Passeriformes > Fringillidae > Serinus > Serinus canaria. The sequence goes on from NC_066316.1 coordinate 94,109,240, forward strand.
TGAGATAATTATGGGCAAGAACATTTAGCATGCTGCTAAACGGATTCATCAGTTACAGGAAACATAAAACTGAGTTTAGACAAAAGGTTAGTGCAGTAAATTGATGAAGTGAGTTCAAAATAACAGTAATATGTCAGGGCCCTGCCCTGACAGTACCATACACCCCTTAATATTGTCCTCTACCCCATAGTGCAGAGCCCCATTTCAGCCCTGCACTGGTGCCCCAGCTCCTGGGTGGGAGGTGGGATGTGTCCCTCTGGCCACCCTGTGGAGAATGCACTGCTCCCTGAAAGTATACACAGGGAGAGAGCTGCATTAGAGACCTCTAGACCCAATAAACATTGTGGAGCAGAGTGGGAGCTAGGAGTCCTTCCACCTCACAACTCTTTATGAGCTTGCATATGTTCCTTAACATCACTCACCAGAGACATACAAAAACGTGTGGCAGAACCACGGCCACACGTTGTTGCCAAGTCCATGCAGAGTCTCTCATCATCCATAAATCCTTATCATTTCAATCTACAGCTGTCAATCAGTCCTTTGGTTCATTTTGCTAGGAGTTCTGGGAATAAAATGAATTACTGACCTTTTAAACACTTCTGTATTTCCATAAGCCTTTGTATTTATTCTGCTTTTAGAAGGAATGAATGTGGCAAAAGGCCTTAAATTCTGTGTTTAAGAGAATACAGTATAATTTTAAAATACAAGCAATTTTCTTGTTTAAAACAATAAAAAAACAGTAATTTTAGAAAACCTAATGATCAATTTGAGCTATTGTGATATTTTTCTTTCTTGTAAAACTTTTATGAGTCAACAGGGTTGAGTCTTTCATGAGTCAGCAATTAGCTGTTGGTATTCAAAGATGCCCATATTATGATAGTGTTACTTTTTTCATTACAACAGTACTTACATCAAACTGATGTTTATAGTCAGAAGTACTTGTGTTTCTAATCACTTTTTTCACACCCTCTTACACAAAAGGACTTCTGCAGGATGATTGTCAAGGCTGGACCAACTTGATTGAAAATCTGCTCACACTGAAAAGAGTGATACATTGCCATCTACTACAATCACTTATTCCTGTGTTTTCCATCTATTCACTTATTTCACTTATTTGGGTGCTTTTCATCTAATCTATCTTTAGATATCTACTGCAGAGATACATAACTGTGACCTTCCCCCTCTATGATATCTTCATAATTAGTAGAAAGAAATAGACACTCTGGGGCATGATTCATATGACCTACTTTAGGCATCTACTTGGGGAGGAGATGAATTGCACCCTAGAGGTGTCAATCTCTCCTTTGATTATAAAGAGTTTTAGGTCACCAGCCACACGTACAAAGAGATGTCTAGATTTGGCCAGATGAATCTCACCCTCAGTGACATGACTGAATAGGGTCTGAGCCTGCCAAGCTTTGTCTGAAAACAGCTCAGAACTGGCAGTAGCAGAACTGTAACCTGTCAGTGACCTTGAGACATCCTGTTATTCTAGTCCAGTATAAAAAAAGAGGAATGCTAGTATCTGGACTGTATTGATTGTATTTTGAACCTTTTCTGTCAGATTAAAAAATGTATATGAGATTTATTGCAGAGTAGAATCCACCTGTTTTCTTTGATCATATTTTCAAAAGAGTTGCACTCATAAATCATATAGATGTTGTATTATGTACTGGATTAATATAGCAACTATATTTATTTGTGTCAACTTATTTTTTTCTTTATAATGAGTGTTGCAAAGGTTTTTTTTTTTGATGTTGTCTGTGGTGTGTTGTGGCTCTTCATGTCATTTCAGAGATTTCATATTTTTCACTGCTAATACTCTGTTGAATGCAAAATGCATTTTTTTCTGTACAATTGCAGTTTGCACTCAGTGCATATTACAACCAATTATTCCTTGTAACAGTGTAGCTGTCTACTTATGCCAGAACTCATTACTGTGTCTTAGAGTCAGAATTCTGATACCCAGGAGTTTAAAATATTTGAATACAAAGTAAGAACCCCATGGATCAACAATCTTTTGTTTATTTTTAGCATGCCATTCTCATTAGACTGACATTTCAAAATAATTTGACTCTAAGACCTTGACTTCCTTGCTCTTGGATAGTTGGATGTTAGTGCTGTGAAATGAAATATTAGTTTACTGAAACTTATGCAATTAGTTTAGTGTATCAGGAAAATCATTCATCATATCGAGACTTTAATAGGTTAGAAAAAAACAATTTAAAAAATCCTGATTACTTCTAAAAAATACATTTTGTCTTATACTTTATGACTACATATAAGTCTACAGTAAAAAGTATCAAGAGAATTTACACTGGATCATTCTTGAAGGGATCCAAATATCACACAGGTGTTCATGCAACTACCAGGCTAGGGAACCAGGTCCAAAACTCACTTTTAACCTTAGCTACTCAGAGAGATTCTTGAGATCTCTGAGCATCCTCATTTTCAACAGAGTTTCATAGAATCACAGAATCACAGAAGACACTGAGCTGGAAGGGACCCACAAGGACCATCAAGTCCAGCTCCTGCCCCTGCACAGCCCCATTCCCTGGAGTCACACCAAGGGCCTGAGAGCACTGTCCTGGTCACTCTGCTTCTTGAGCTCTGTCAGGATTGGGGCTGGAACCACATCCCTGGGGAGCCTGTTCCAGTGCCCAAACACCCTCTGGGTGAGGAACCTTTTTCTAAACTGTAATTTAAATCTCCTCTGACACAACCTCATGCTAGGGAAGAAGAGGCTGGAGAAGAAGCAGCCCAGAGGAAAGGGACCTCAGGGTCCTGGTCGATGGCAAGCTGACTATGAGTCAGCCGTGCCCTGGCAGCCAGGAAGGCCAACAGGGTCCTGGGCTACCTAAATTTCCAGCAATCTAGCCTCACACTACTATGAAGTTTACCACAAATCATATTTTGTGTTGTCTTTCTAGGTAATTTCTGTTTTGCTTGTATTTGTAGATCCAGAAAAATAAAAAGCTTGTTTCAATTGCTGTTGTGGATAGCATGAATCTAAATAAAAGAGATATATAGGCACCAGCATATGAATTGAGGTAAAGATTTAATGATTATATTAAAGAAAGTTTGAAATGTTAAATTTAGTAACCAACTATGTTTCTACCTATGTGTGAATGTGTATACATACACATATGTACATGTGATATAGGTATTTTATGAAAGACATATATTAAGAAATAAATTAATGTCTGCAGAGATATGAAACAAAGAATCTCAGTGCATTCATTGTGCCTTGATTAGTTAATTATTGATCACTTCGCTTTGCCAAGGGTGATCCTGGAAATGTTCTATCTACAGGAAAAAATGTTCCTCTATGTTATTCACTGGTGGAAGGCAAAAGGAGTTTACTCTGTAAATAAAGGCCATGGATATAACATATTAGCTTTTTTGCACCTTGTTGCAACAAGTTATTTCTTTTTACAGCTCATGCATTACATACCCTAACAAAGTCAGGCTAAAAATCAAAAATCACGAGGTCCACCAAAAACAGGAGCTATATGAATCACGTGTAGCAACTGGAAAATGCTGGCACAAGAACTTACAACCCTCTGATGGTGGTTTTTGTGATAGCTGAAAGGATATTTGAGAAGCTGCCCCCTTCTCTCCTGCTCAGGACAGGAGAAAAACTAAGGTGATGAGATGCAAAGTTTTTCCCACCCCAAGGTACCTCATAAAAAAAGAATCTAAAGGAAGCATGAGTTGCTTGCCTCAATTTAATAAAAATAGTGCTTTTAAGTGCCAAAAGAAAAGGAAGCTGCAGAAGAGAAGAAAGAAGTGCTGTCAGTTGCAGAGTACAGTCAAGAGAACATGCTTGTTCAGTGGAAGCCTTTGAAAAGAAAAGCAAGGATATTAATGTATATTGCATACATCTATGAGTTTTAACATGTATCTGACTTCTCAATGTTTGTGGTGCCTTTCTTCCCCTGTTTATTTCCCTTTCAAGTTTTTTTCTTTCACAGCTGACTTAATTTTCATACTTTGTCTCACATTTGTCATTGTTTGGTCATTTGTCTTTTGTTCCTAGTCTTTCCTAGTTAATGTCTTAGATGTTCTGCATTGTTATCTTCAGAAAGGATGGAGAGGCTGCATCTCCCAGAAGCCAGTAAACAAAACATTAATAGTTGTCTCAGGCAATGCTGCATGGTGCATATTTTCACTCAGCATAACAATTTTACACTCATTGCTCCATTAAAAGCTGCATCACTGAGACAGATCTGTCATCTCTCCAGCCAAAAAGCCCAAACTTACAACAGCAAGGAGATGCATTGCCCCATTGTCCTTAATATTGATAAGTCTGGTATCCTGGGAGTGCACAAAGAACCTGTCTCTAGGAATATGGGCACAGTGCACTGCTACGCTGGAGTGCCAAGATGAGGGGATGGGGAGAGGACCCAGATAAAGCTCTGCGCAGAAAAGAATAATTTAAAATTAAGGGGGAGGTGTGGGTAAAAAAAGTAAAATAAAATAAAATAAAATAAAATAAAATAAAATAAAATAAAATAAAATAAAATAAAATAAAATAAAATAAAATAAAATAAAATAAAATAAAAAATATATTGTTCCGGTAAGCTCCATAGTTTAAGGAAAAAAAACCCCAAAACCTGTTTTGTTCTATTACTATGCTCATCTTGTGAAGTCGTTACCCAAATAACTGTTTCCATTGGAGTCAGTTCTGTCTCCTTTGCTCAAAATGAGGAAAATATTTCAAGTAAGCCATAGTTCTTGCACTAAAAAAAAGAAAAAAATAATTACTTGGAACAACAAGATGTCTGAAAATCTTTGCTGCTAATAATTCCCATGACAAAACATTTTAGAATAGTTTTAAAATTTTTAATGATTTTACATCACAAAAAGAAATCTATATTTTAACTTTGCTGTGGAAACATTAATTATTTAATTTCTTACCTTATTTTTTTTTGGCAATTTCTTACCATTTTCACCATTTGCCTGAAGTGCACTACAGTGTTAACAAAAATACCATACATTTTTAAACAGTTTATAATTGTGTCCAGCAACAAGTTCAGTAAAATCGAATTTATTTATTTTTAATAAAAGGATCATTTGCATTGTGAACAAGAACATAAAACTTTTAAAGATGTGAACCAATTGTCATGACAGAAGAGGTATGGACTGTTACTCTATTACATAATTCTGAGGTTGGATTTTGCTACTGAAACATAGTGTTTGCATTTTCATATGTAAAAATACTTTTTAAAAAAAAATTTTTTGTTTTAATCTTAGCCACAATAGGATCACATAGAGTGAGTGTACAGTTGTTAGAGTTCATTCCTTAGATGTCAGAAAGGCTTTTCAACCTCAGTCAAGTTCACTTGACTGAGCTTTTTAGCTGGTATGGCCATGGCAAGAACCATTAAACTTCATGTACACCACCCTCTTCTCAGAAGTAAAATATTTTTCTTAAAAAAGAGTAGAGACACTTCCCCTCATACCTTTATAGAACAATCTATCAGATCAGCTTCAGAGCATTTTCTGCATTTCTCAATTCTAAAAATTTTCCTCACTGAATAAGACATATTCCTAAATACCTTCATAAGAAAATACTGTCTATTTTACACTAACTCTTATTGAACAATTTTAGTGCAAACTGTGTGAATTGTGATATATGGGGGATTGCTCATTTATTGCAGAATTACCTTAGAAACACAGAATGGTTGGGATTGAAGGGTCATCTAATCCAACCCCCATGCAATAAACTGGGACACTGCCAAGTAAATTAGGTTGCTCAGAGCCCCATTCACCAACTTCAAATGTTTCCCTGTGAAAACTACAACTTCTCTGATCAGTTATGAGGGCCATGACATTGATAGAAACAATGTAAAATATGGTATGATAAAACAGTGAACTTCAGTCCGTTGAAAAATATCAAAATTCAGTTTGCAAATTCTAATCACTGAATTCAGTAGCAAATTTGATTATTTTTACAAAATAGAGGCAAAAAGTTACTCTCCTTTTTTTTCCCTTAAAATACTTTCAACGCAACTAGAATAATTCAACAAATTTTTAAAATGGTCCTGAAAGATCCATATTCAAAACAATAAGTTGCCCAGGTACAACTTTGCAACAATATCAGATAAAGAGTACCTTAAAAAGACAATGACAATTTATTTCTTATGCCAAATCTTGCAAAGGCCTTCAATTCATGTAAAACTGTTATCCATATCATTGATAATTTCCATGGTATCTCAAGACAGAAAGTTAATTTCTGAACTATACATTCACAACTCCCTTATCAACAAATTCCTTTGTTCAGAAATTTTCCCATGGAAATAGCTTCATCTGAATTGAAAAACTATATATTGTTCTTTGAAAAGAGTTTGGGAAAGAAAGAGTGTGGAGATTATTACAGAATTGCAATTTTCAATGTTGCTACTACCACAAAGACTCTACTTCCTCATGTTTTAAAGATGTAAGGTTGACAACATTTGTTATGGAAATGAAAGCATCTGATGTTCCAAAGAGACATTTCTAGTGCAATCACATGTCCAGTTTAAAGAAAGGCCATCTTCATTCTCTGCTTCAAGAGAACCATATTAATCATTTCATAGAGTAGCCATTTATTAACAAAATATAAAATATTGTTTGAGCTCAATGCATCATGTCCATCAAAAATTATGCTAGATCTATCAGAAAACTGGAAGCAGGGTACTGAATATATAATTTAAAATACTATTTTTGTAGAGCTTATCAGGGACCTGTTATCATAACAGGCAACTAGAACAGAAACAAGTTTCAGTAGTTTTTTCAGAGCACATTCACTGAATATAATAATCTACCTTTGCAACAGATGTGATAAATATAAACTCAATATAGCTCAGTGACCCTGCTTTTACTGCTTCCATAAAACATGATTAAAAGCTCCATGACATATTAGAAAAATTGTGTCTCTTCAGTGTTTGAACAAAAGGTGGAATAATCTTATAATATTGCAAGTAAAATCATCCAGAATAGATTACATAAAATAAATCCCTTGAAGGAACTAATATTTTGGACAAGATGGAGCTGTTCCAGGTTTTATTTTACAGATCAGATATAGGTTTCTTACTTAACTTTTATAAATAAGAATAAAGGAAAATATATATGACATTTCATTTCCATTACAATAGATAAGATGCAGATAAATATTCTCTACAAGTGAATTATACAATGTTCCATAAATAGCTTTTATTAAAATAGCCTGTCTGCTTAACAAAGAATAATAGATCTACCGCTACTACTACTAATACTACTAATATAAGTAAGAATTTACAGTAGGAAGAAGAAACCTGAGTTAATGGCAGCAGGCAAAATTGCCAGATAATTTAAATACAGTACAAATAACTAAACTCCAATAAACTATTGTGATCTAAAGAAAAAAAAATAAAACAACAATATTTTGGAAGATTTATGCAAGTTTTGAGAAGTCAAGAGAATGAGTAGGCAAGGAAATACTCAAGGCACAAGCTGAATTTCAGTTACAGGAAAAAGATCACATTCCAGTGGCTGAACACATCAATTAGGCACACCCCGGATGAATAAACAAAGGAGGTGTATGAATACAAACTCAATATAAGGATTTTTAATTTAAGGTTTTGCTAATATTTCATTCTAACACTAGATAGAAAAGATTTTCAGGCAAAGAACTAGAATTGAGCAATAGGCAGTAGAATTTTACCATGGAATCCATCAGATTAAGCAAAATTCATTAGATTAAGCAAAACTATGCACAGATTAGAAAAATTTCCTTTTGTATACATTTTTATAAGTTGTTATTTTAATTTTGAACTGTTATTTATTATTAGCTTTCCTGCTAATAATTTTTTCTTTGTGGGGACCTGTTAAATCTGAGTAGTCTTCCGCATCACGTGCAATATTTTTTACTGTAATAAAACCCTATTTTGAAATAATTATATCTTAAATTTCATGTGTGCAAAATGCAGCAGACAATTATGATACAAATTTTAAATATGCAAATGACTAAACTACTAAATGATATTTAGTATTTCCTGGTGCATTCTCTGAGGGCCCATTTCATTCACCTGAATATCAATTCCTGTACAACCAGCCCACAGAGATGCTCTAAATTTTCAATTGAATCTTTTAAACCTATTGTTTTCACAGTTCACTTAATTTAGATTTGCTTTTTTCACATAGAAGTCTAGATATCTAAGATTAATTTTAAGTGCTAGTTAAGCTTAAAAATTAAACTATGTTTTGATTTAGAAGGAAGAGGCTATGTTTCTGAACATTCTGGAATGGAATGTTCTGGAATAATAAACTTTGGAAAACTAGAAAAATGAACAATAAACCAAGGAATTTGATTTTTGTTTGCTGGTTTGTTGTGGGTTTTTTGGGTTTTTTGTTATTCTTAGCCACTAGATTTCCCTCTAGCTGTTCCAGGTTTCCCCAAGATTAAACCAGTGTGGAGTTCTGTCTGTTCAATATCACTCCAGCCTCACAGTACCTAAACCTCCTTGACTGGAGGGCAGCTAGAGCTCTTGCACCTTCTCCTCAGTTTTGCAAATACAGCATTCTTGCTGTCTCCAAGATGATCTTTCAGATCCCTTTCTCCTACACTTACGCAGCTCCAGCAACTATTGACATCCTCGTTCTTCATTCTTTGCTCTTGTGTTACAAACTGTTGATTTAACAAGTAGAACTTTTGCCCTTCCTGTGGGCTTCTCAAGATGTACCCTTCCAGTGTGTCCAGCAGTTACTACTTTGCTTTCTACTTTAATAAGCATAAGATTTGATGTCTGTGTGTACCCCTTTCCAAAATCACAGCTGCAGGCTTACTTTGACAGTTTTACAAAGATGACAAATGATGCTTTAAAAAGAAATTATTGTATTGAGAGCAATTTTTCATATTCTCCTTTACACAGTCTGATAATTCTATAAATTCATGCCATCAAGATTATGTACTTAAAATGTACCAGTGGCTTAATCCTACATTTATCAGTTTTTGCCAGTTAAGTGATATTTCTTGAACAGAAACATAGAAGTGCAAGTTCTTAAAAAAAAAAAAAGAAAAACATAAAAAAGAAAAAAAAATAAAACCCACAACTTTTTTGTTTGTTATACTGCAAACTACTTAGGATCTCCTGAATAATGATAATACATTTTATAAGTAAATAAATGTGTTAATTTTGTTTATTCCAATTTTTGATCTAAAAAGCAATCCTAACTTTCAAATTAGAACCTTATGAATCTCAGAGGCAAGAACAAAATAACTAGGGGAAAGAGTGAAAAAGTGGCTGAGCACTATTTATTTCTGGCTTCTCTGTTGGCTTTTTTTTTTTTTGCTTACGGTAGAAAATCAGATATTAGTGCAAGAAAATGTTACCCTAAAGGAGGAGTCAGATCTCTCTTTTAATGAAAGACTCATTAAAATTAGAAGGACAGAGGGAGTCCAGTCTATCACATCTGTCCAAGAAGGTGCAGGACATGTGGCTCTCCTTGTTACAGAAGCAACCGCAAAGCAACATTCACTCTGCTGAACATCTTAGGTGAGGAAGCTCTGAAACCAGGCTTGTTTCCAGAGGGCATAGCATCACTAGTTTTAAAAATTCCCTTGAATGAAACATTTATCCTTTATCTGCTAATTGGTTCAGTAAAAAGATCAACTCAGCTATTAAAAATAAGAATAAAAAAGGAAAACCAGAGGGCGGGGGCATCACAAGTGGCTTTACAAAAAAAAAAAAAAAAACCTGTCAAAGTAAATGTTGCATATTATAAAACACACCTCTCAGCTACTGTGGCTTGAGGAAAGGTATTCAGTGGAAGAAAAGAAGATTAGTTTTTGTCACCTGACTGATCATGGCTGACAGACTAGTTTGTCAATACAACATGTGAAATAGTAAACATTTTAAGGCTCATAAACAACATATAAATGACTGCTGGAAGCAATCTTTCACTCTGAGGGAGTATGGAGTTAAATTTCTTCCCAAGCCCATGTTTTTATTTGCATGCCGTATCTGCATTTAAGTTTACCTACACAATACTTGTTGTTGTGACAAATAAATCAGTCCAGTTAGCCTTGGGCACCCTTTCAAGTGTTAGTAAGTATATTGAAGTACAATTTAATGGGTCTCATAGCATATAATATCTCATGGATCTCAGCAGTTGTCCTATCCCAGACTGTTGAAAGAATTCATCTCACGGCAGTGATGCCTTCATTATTTCTCTGAGGTGTGGAATATCAAAGCCTCCATCACTCTCCAGTGGCATGATGGCATGCACTTACCTTCAAATACTGGCTGGTATCACCAACAGTCTCTCAGACTGCAGTTTGTCAGTTCTCCATTAAAATAAGGAAAGGAAGCAGGGTTGTAGTGTGAGATATCATCACTTGTATCAGTGGCAGACTTTTTCTGAGCTACTATATATCTAACCTTTATATTTATATGATAGAATGTTTCCCAAGCAAGACAGAGTGCTTCTTGTACAAATAATATGCTGCTTAAATATAACTGACTTGATCCTACTTGCATATGAACATGCCTTTCCCATATACTGGATGGGAAGCTAATGGTTACGAACTACAAATTATTGGAGTGCTACCCTTTGTCATTTGGACCATAAAAATTTAATCTGACTCTGAGAGATAGTTCTTTACTTGATTACTGTGAAACTTTTCCTTCTGGAAGAAAAAAAAGTTTTCATTTATCATTCTGGAATTTTATCACAGAAACTGGATACTCAAAAAACTCTTGACAAGCCTGAAACGGAATGTGGTGCAAAAGTTCAATATTTTTTGTTAACATTGCTGTGAGAATGAATGTTTAAAAGTTTCCTAAAATGTTTTCATACTCTTCATTTTTGCAGATGGCAAGAGAAAAATTCTGTGGGAGATAATGTAGAAGAAAACTATTTAATAATATGGTGTTGTGGTGTGTGTTCAGTTCCCAATTGAGTTATCTCCTTTAATAATATGGTGTTGTGGTGTGTGTTCAGTTCCCAATTGAGTTATCTCCCCTGTTTTGTATTGTTCTTTCCTTTTGTGATGCTTCCCCCAGTTACATCCCTATACCCAGTTCGATGGTTCAGTCCTGGTTCCCCCTTTCCCTCGAATGGTGTTCTCCCTGTCTGGGCTCGCTGCCAAGCCCTTGTCTCCACCCCCATTCCCCTGGCAACTGCCCCTTTCTCCTCCTCCAGAGCCCCGTTCATCTCCTGAAACCCCCCCATCCTTCCAGAAACTTCTCCCTTCCACAGGGGGTGATTGGGCAGGTGCCCCGAGCCCCTCCTTTGTTCGTGTGTCACTTGTTGCCACCGGTGTCAGTCATGTTGAATTCCCCTCCTCAGTTTCCCCCGATTGGTTCTTGTACACTCCTTTATATAATGCTGCTCCCCTTTTGTCCTTGTCTTTTCCCGCCTGGATTCCGTGGAAGAAATGATACATAAAAGCACTGGACTACACCAGGCGTGTTAAGACCCTCTTTTCTCTCTGGCTTCTCCTCTTTGCCGCTTCTTTTCGATACTGTTGCTGCTTCTGCCGAAGGCGCAGCCCGGATGTCCCTGACAGATCCGGGTAGTGCCCCTAGCTGCTAGCTGCTGCTGTGCTCCGAGCTAGCCACGGCCGCCTTTCCCCCCACCGCTCGCGGGAGAGTGAAGTGCTTTCGATGGCAGCAGCGCGGCAATATGGGTATTCCACATACCCACCTTGCTCCCTATCCTTGGACTGACTGCCCTTATATGAGATGATAGAAATGGAAGAGTAGCATGGGGCAGAGTTATGGCTGACTCTTCTAAGCATGATTAGATGGGAGGGAAGTTGGTTAGCACTGGAGGATAAAGACTTTTGAAACATGACATATTTAAAGCAGGGTAAGACACAGGTTATCTGCCATCATTGCACTGTCATCAGTAGAGCTGTGATGACTGAATAAATAGAAATTTGACCCAGACATCTAGCACTAATTTTCCATTTCATGAACTCAAAACCAGATCTGTGCATGACCCCATGCTGTGGGTAGGCTGGAGAGAGCATTTCAGAGCTCTCACTGAATATCTATCCTCCTTTCCTCTAAAAGCCCTAGGACCCTGTCTCTAAACTCCCACCCTCTAGCTCCCCTTCTCCCAACTTCCCCCTCTCCCATGGTTGCTTTTTCTCCCAGGAATCTGGTGTCCTCCCTTGTCACTGTCTACTCCTGCTTATCTCCCTTCACCAGCTTCATCACTGGTGGGTGAAGATGACCACAGAAGAGTATGGGGGTCTTTCCTTTCATTAACACCAGCATGCATGAGGAATCTGCAATGTGAACAGTATTTATAATCTCAGATCCTTGGAACCAGAAAACAGGTGAAAAATGCCATATAAAAAAAGTTAATTGTTATCTGACTCCAGAAAAATTACTAAAACTCTATTTTCCTTCTGTCTTTAACAGAGGTTAAATAAAAGCCTTTGAAAGTGAATTATATACTAAAATCTCAACATCTATAAGCAAGTCTTATAAACTGTAATTCTTGGTTTTGAATGGAACCGGTATTTTTGATTTTACATCTCAAAGATTCTCAAAATAATACCCCTGTCATATTAAAGCATAATTTGCTTTTGATAAAATGATTTTGCTTATTACCAAGACATTTCCCACAAGGGAGGAGCTGTAGAAATCTCTTGGACCATTAACTTCTGACTAATTATAACTAATTATTGTATCACAGTAGAGGAGATATGCAAAAGCACCTCAATGCTCCATTGTATTGGGCAGTCAATTCACACAGACACAGAGCAAGAAACAGCCCTTGTCAGGCAGAGATTGTGATCTGAACAACACAGAGGAACAGACAGTTAGAGATGAGGAACGTGTACAAAGTCACAAAGCAAATAGGCACTGGACCAGCAGCCTGAATCCCTAACAGAATTCCTCTTCCAGGCTGCTTGATTATATGTGTGAGAAATGTTTTAAGGACCCTTTTCTAGGCAGGAAGAGTTTTCATTATAAAAGGTCACCCAATGTTGGTCCAATATTAAAGACAGATGATCTGAACAAAAATGTAAAACTGTGGATGTCTTTTTTTATAACCTACATCTTTTGGAGCATGCAATTTACCAATTTAGAGGACAGCAAATGAGGCTGTAATGAGCAAACTAGTCACTTCACTTTCATACAGTGTCTTTTTAAAAGGATGTATTACATCAATGACTTTCAATTAGAGTTATACAGGAAACTTTGAACTGCTGTATTATAAAATCAGACCCATCACAGGAGAATAAGAAAAAGGTGGTATTCTGTTCAGAGAAACAAAAATGCTGAGTGGATGTAATTCTCAAGGAAAAAAATCATATATACTGAGTTCAAAGCTCTTGGATGAAGGATTTTTTTAAGGAAATGATCTAATTGTGCTATCAAAATTTAGCACATTTCTTATTCAGAACACCAGAAACATTTATCATTTTCTTTAACATTACATCAATATAAACTCCAGGAGGATCATCAATCTCTAGAGGAAAGGAGTTTGTTTTATCAGGAGGGAAATAATAAATGCCAACACAAAAACCAACAAGGAAATTATATCTAACAGTCTGTTGACATTCACTGACAGAAACAGTGACAGCGGTTTTTATTTTGGAATGACCTACAGGTTCATTTTAGAAAGCATCTTTTCAAAAACCCAGTGTTTTATCTCATCAATTTGTAGTAGTAGTAGTAGGAATAATGAAGTTCTTGTTCCTTGTAATAGAAATACATCGAATCCATGTTCAATGAGGCATGGACACTGTATGTTTCCCCTTGGAGAATGGCAATTGAAGCAGTGAGGTGAAAACTTCTATTTGCTGCTTCCTCACCAAAAAGAGCCATTTCTGTGTGTATTTACAGCAGAGCTTGTGGGTCCAAGATGATTGTTAATAAAGCCTCTTTCTGCTTAGCAATTCTTAACTGGTAATGGTAAGAATCAAATTATCTGCTCTGGTAAAAGCCAGAGGGAGGGCTTTCTGATAATGAGAAATACCAAACCAAATAATATTCAGTTTGGAAAGAGAAATAAGAGGTCCATTCCAGAGGTATTCAAAAGTGAGGAATTATACTAAAAATTAGCATCCTTTTATATTTTTCTTCTTTTTTGGTCTTATTGTTTGGTTGGTTGGTTGGTCGGCTTTTTGTTTTGAGGGAGTTTATTGTTTTGTTTGGGGGGTTGTTTTTTGGTTTAAGGATACTATGCTATGTGTTGCGGTTTTGTGGGAAAACAGAGCACGGAAGATAAATTTGCGACATTTCAAGAAGAAGATACATTTTCAATTCCTTTATAAATATCTAGATGTCTCAGAGCAGGGCCAGATACAGGATGGACAGCAAGAACCCACATATCTAAAGGTATTGCTAAATTCTATAATGCTCAAAGGAAACTGAGAAGTACAAATATGTAGCCCTTACATGAACTTCTCAGAGAACCTTTGCATTATTATAAAGAGAGCCTACAAGAAAGCTGGAGAGAAACTTTTTATAAAGGCAAGTGGTGATAGGATGAGGGGGAATGCTTCAAAAGGACAGAAGTCAGGTCTAGATCAAACATCAGGAAGTAAATCTTCACTTTGAGATTGGTGAGGCACTGCAAAGGCTGCACAGAGAAGCTGTGAGTTGCAGTATTCCGTGGTTTTCCTGGGCCTTATATGAGTCCAATCCGGCTAGCTCAGACTCTAGCCCACACAGAGCTGCATAGACGAAAGTAAAAGACGAGAAGCGCTCTTCTCCTCGTGGGTACACGTTGTTTATTGGCTTGGTGGCAAGACACTCCGGTGATAACAACCCAGGTAGAAAAGAGGGTATGGGATTGTCACACTGGAGGTGTTATACCCTAGGGGATGGGGGTGGGGAGAGAGGACTGCAGCCAATGGGATGCCATTGGGGAGGGGCATAGGGAGGGGTACCCACTGGACAGACGAGGTGTGTATAACGGGGGGTTGTGTGAGGGGGAGACCATGTAATGAGGGAGAGAAAATACCCATCCACGTGACCTAACATACTCAGTAAAGAATTCCCGTCACCCAGTGCAAACAACAACTAAATAAACTATTTAGTGCAATACAACACCTCCACCTTTTCTGTTAACTAAAATTGAAAGGAAATGCATCGGACTATTTCTGCTGCTGATTATGAATTTGTTCACCACCCCGAGAGTCCCCAGTCCTTGAACAGTCCTCGTATTCCTGCTTGACTTGTCCAATCAGACTTTTCACTTTTTGGAGAGCTGCATGGACGTTGGGTGATTTTGATGTTAGGTTCATGCAGGACAGTCCTGTTGGAGCGTCTGTGCCAGGGTCACCCAGATGTTTTGGTGTGGCTGAGGAACAATCCACGCAGCTGTCAGACTGCTCAGCGCGAACAGGATCACAACTCAGACAGGGCTCTTCGTGAGGTTAGGTAGGAGGTAGATTTCCTGTTCTACAAAGGAAAGCAAACATTTTTTAAAGAAAACACATACAAGTTCATGGGTCTGCTGGAATGCAGCTAACTCTTTTAGGATGATTCTTCCTTCTTTTTCCAGCAGTGTCTTCTCTTGGAGGCGACAGCTTCTTGCTTCTCATCCCCATCTGCTGGAGCTGGATTTTTGGGGACAAAAGGTTTTACCCACTTTTGAGGGGGTGGATACTCATGCATAACCACGCCCTCCCAGGTGACGAGCTCATAAGGACCCTTGTTTTTCCAAGTTTCTGGGTCCTTAACGAGAACTGGTGGATGCTGTGACAACTTAAACCGGTTGTTATTATTGAAAGGACGTATTACTGGAGGATTCATGTTTTCAAATGAACAATTCAGAAAATTGATGGTAAACAAGGCTTTGCAGAGCTTTTGTTGTGGTGTCATCCATGCTGCAGAATTTCCCTGCCTAGCCAGGACTTCTTTCAGTGTATGGTGGGCACGGTCGATCACAGCTTGACCTGTGGGGGAGTGGGGAATGCCTGTCTTATGCTGCACTCCCCACTGCTGGACAAAATCCAGGAACTCCTTGGAGGCATACGCAGAGCCATTGTCCATCTTAATCTCCCTAGGGACCCCCAATACTGAAAAGGCTTGCAGCAAGTGTTGTTTAGCATGTGCAGCCCTTTCCCCTGTGTGGGCAGAGGCATAAACCGCACCTGAGTATGTGTCTATGCTGACGTGTACGTATTTCATGCGGCCGAAACTGGGAATGTGTGTGATGTCTGTCTGCCACACTTCACAGATCCCAAGGCCTCGGGGGTTAACTCCAACACCCAGGGATGGCACTGCCTGAAGCTGGCAACTGGGACAGGTGGCCACAATGGCTCGAGCCTGTCTTCGTGTTAGCTGGAACTGACGGATTAGACCGGGAATATTTTGTTGGTATTGTTGGTGACTTAGCTTTGCCTGTTGAAAGTTGTCTGGAAGGCGTGCCATTTCTGCTGGAGCTGCAAGGGAATCTGCTTTGCAATTACCTTCCCCATCCCTGGCAGTGCTCAAGACCAGGCTGAATGGAGCTCTGAGCAACCTGGTCTAGGGCAAGGTGCCCATGCCCACAGCAGAGGGGCTGAAACTAGGTTTTATTTAAGGTCCCTTACAAGCCAAGCCATTCTGTGATTCTGTCCTTATGTTCCAGAGCTTAACAGCTGCATATTTCAGACTACTGGTTTTGTCAATAGCTTAACAGATTAATCATCATCTGCTTTACATTCATATTATAGTTTCTATTTATTGCAAAACTTTTTGTCTCTTCTTCCTTTCCTCTGCATAATTTTGAGAAAGCTTTCTTTTTTTCCAACAATGCTAGAAGATATAGAATTCTACATAGTAATTTCATTATTATATGTATGCATATATATTTTGTTAGATTTCTAATGATATTTTTCCTTTAAAGGCATTATATAATTTTCTCAGAAGAGGTATATTGAAAATTATTTCTGGAACAAGTTTTAGTTAAACTGTTCAAGGTTCCTAATTTGAGCATGCTATTTTTAAAACTGCAAACTCTAACTGTATGTGGGGGGGTTTTTTAATGAGGCATGATGCAACTGTTAGGCAGGGAATAGTTTATGAACAAAGCAGGAGAATGGCAAAAGATCAGAATTCTTCTCCTCTCTGTTTTCCTTTAAGAAGAAAGGTAAGCAAGCAAATGCTGCAGCATTTCTCAACTGAGACACTACAATTGATGGGTTTGAAAGCCCCTGAGAACCATTTATCTGTCTGCAAAAAGAATATCAAAATACCAGCTTCAGAGCTGTTGTGAAGTTCAAAGTCTTTTGAGGCCTTTTATTGAGAGATATAAAACATTATTATTCACTGACCAATTTGCAAACATACGCTGTTGCTTTAAACTATTTTTATTTTAAGTGACTGGAGCAGGTAAGCATATGTGTACTAAAATTAATGTTTCTCATAAGACCCTCGTTTTTCTTTATCAGACAGCTCTGCACCATATCATGAAGCAAAACTTATTAGGATACAATGCCACTATATCTGACAAATGGAAGCAGCATGTTTTCCAAACTTCACTGTTCTTCTACATTCTAAAATTGAACCAAAAAATCCTTATCTTACTTAAAATCTGAAAGAAGACATTACAAAATATCCTATAAAAAATGAGATTCACTTATATTTTCACTGCTCTAGAGTTAGGGCATGGTGATATTCATTGATTATATTCTACTTATTGATATATTTTATCCACACATCTGTGTGTACAAACATATTTTCTCATTGTGTTGGATTATTTTATTCTTTTACCCTCCTATTACCTGAAGAGTAAGAAAATATTTCTATTTTGCTTACATGGTACAGAGATGAAAACCGGGTCATTTGCCATAAACTGCTAAAAAACACTACAATCAAAATTGGTTCTGTGATCAGGGAGCCATTGTGCTCAGAGCACAAAACAAGCTACAGAACCTGCCTTGGGGAATTTACAGAATTTATCCTTGAGGTAAATTTGACAGAGATGAGTCTCCAGAGACTCATCTTCTAGCTTCAGGCTAATGTCAGACAGAAATTTCTTGTATTCCTGCTCCATTTCAATAGAAAACTTGTTTTCCTACTGGGTTTCATTGCACTGTCACCCTGTAGACTTCCTGCACTGTTCTTCTGCACAGCAATCACAGCTGTTTCCATCTCCTCCCCACCTTCAGGCACCTACCCAACACCACCAATCCATCACCCAGAGGAGTCTGCTTGGTTCCCCTCAAGAGTATGGCTCACTAAGCAAGTTTATTTTCTTCATCAAAAGAGATTTACTGAAATAATATTTTTTCAGTCTTACTTAAGTCTATACATGCTATTTGAAAGAAGAGCAAACTTTATTTAAAAGATCAAAGGTCATGTCAAACTATAAATGTTTTACACTGTTCACTTCTAGTATTGTGTACATGTATTCCCAGACCTCAGGCTACTAGATATTATAAGAAAAGTAAATCAGGATTTTTTTAAAAGCATATTTATTTTGATATTCTACGTTACAAATTGCATAATTTCAGACATTACCTGTACAGTAGTGGAAAGTGCTTTACACTTGTTCCTGTGTATCTCCTTTGCCTTCTCCAGTTTTTATTTATAATACCTGATTTTATTTTTTTTTTTATGAAAGTCCTTTATGTTAGTGAATGTTTCCTGGATATCAGTTTAACAGCTTTATCTTCTTACCTCACCTTTCTGAGTAGATTCCTTTCTTTGCAATATTTTTTGCTCAGGAGAAATAAAACAAAAAAATGTAATTCAATATTTTTTATCATGTTTTGAATAATATTAGTTTTATGATTTAGCTGGTTGAAAAAGAGAAACTTCATTGGTTATCTACATTTCCCTGCAGAGATGTTAGATAAACTTCTGGATTCACAAAAAATTATGTGAAAATTTTTTAACTCATGATGGCTTTGAGTTTCCTTCAGCATTGTATGGAATTACTGTTTTAAAAATTATTGTAGCCATTCCTTTAATCCAGGTAAAAACCTTCTGGATAAGATCTCCTACACCTAAGTAAGTTGCCAGGTGACTGAATTTAGAGATACCACACAGAGAATTGGAGCCAGATTTACAGAGCCCTCTAATGTTCATGATACTACTTCAGAACCCTCTCACATGAAACAAATTTTTAAGACAAACTTTTTGCATACAGCAAAAATTTTCAAAATCCTTTGTTCTGAAAGTGTTTGTGATTTGGCATTCTTTATCAGAAAGGTATTCAAGAAGCATAAAGCTTACTCAGGTATGGTATTTTAACTTAGCCTTCAATAACAGTTAACTCTTCAATTTGCTCTGCTGTAGTTCAGGGCTCATTAACATTTCTATTATAAGCCTTGATTACTCTGGCTAAGGATATCAGCTGTTCCCAGCCTCACATTTGAAAACAAAGCAGGTTTTCAGCCTTGAATATATTTTAATTCATTATTAGAAACTTTTTAATGGGTGAGTGGTTAAAAAAGTACCTTATTCAAGAATAAGATGCAGAGATTCAGTTTCAGTGAAATATATAAAGATTTGCTCCTAATAAAAAAGCTCTTTTTTTCATAATTTATAACTAAACAAAATTGGATTAAAGAATACTATAAAGAAAATACAGTGTTTTTTTAAATTTATTAGAACACCCAAAAATGTTTATTTGCTGCAGGGTCTTGCCTCTGACAAAGAACAAGAGAAGATGTCATTGTGGAGGTCTACAGCCTCCACCCCGATGGAAACTTGCAAATGTTCAGCATCAGAGATACTTAAGTAATTTCCTCATAAAAAGACATTCTTTAAAAGTCCTCATAAATCTACATCATTGGTTTGTAGAGCTTGGCAAAGGCGTGAATTTATGAAGGCAAAACCATGCTTGACCAGCCTGAAAGCCTTCTATAATGAGGTGAACAGATTGGTGGGTGAGGGGAGAGCAGTTTACTTTGAGTGGCTGTTGTTTACCTTGAGTTTGATGAAGGCTTTGACACTGCCTCCAGTCCTTTACCACTGTGTCCCAAACAATCATCATAAATAAAGTATGGGTTACTTAAGGGGACAGTGAAATACATTGAAAACTTGCTGAAAAAACAGGTCCAGGAGGTTGTGATCACTGGTACAAAGTGCAGCTGGGGGCAAACCACAAACAGTGTACCAAGGGGTCAGTACTGGATCTAGTATAGGTCAGTGTCTTCATAAATGGCCTGTGCTAGGGAACACAGTACACCCTCAATGAGTTTGGTGACACAAAAGTAGAAGGAGCAGCAGATGGTTGTGCTACTTTTCAAAGTGGCATGGATAGTGTGGAGAACTGGGAAGAGAAAGCTCTCATAACATTCAACAAGGGTAAATGAGAAGTCCTGTACCTGAGGAGAGATAAGCCTATGTGGCTATGCATGCTGGGGCTTGACCACTAGGAAAGCAGTTGAATGGAAGACATTGGGATCCTGATGGATGACTGGCCATAGGTGGCAAAAAAGGCCAGCAGCCTTTTGGGCTGCCTTAGGCAGAACATTGCCAGCAGGCCAGGGGAGGGGATCAGTCCCCTCAGCCCTAATGTGGCTGTATCTGGTGTGTCCCCAGCACAGTAAGTCCGTGCACTTACTAGAGCAAGCCCAGCACAAGGCCACAAAGCTAATGAAGGGACTGGAGCACCTCTCACATGAGGAAATGTAGCCCTGTTTTTTTTAAGTTCTTCTAAGCCTTCTGATGTTGACATTCTTGTAACAAACTTTCTCACACACCTTTCTGTAAATACTTATTGTTTTGTATTCTTTTCTGGAGGAGGAGAAATTTGATGGACTGTTGGCTTGTCCAGTGTCATTGGAGAGGTGGCACTGTCATCCTCCCATCCACTGTCACTTTTGGAATTCTGTAAATGTTGGAGTCAGAATTAAACTTTCCTTCTTTTTACCTTGGAGATTCCAGTGTCCGCATCATTTTATTTTGTGTCCTAGAGAAACAAGGAAAGGCTGAGGGAGCTGGGAATGTCCAGCTTCATAACAAAAAGAGTCAGGGAGATCTTAAGAATTTGTATAACTACGTGATGGGAGGGAATTAAATCAGAAAAGAAAAGGAAATCACTCTTCTCATTGGTACCTACTGGTAGGACAAGAAGAAATAGGAACAAATTAAAACACATTTGTGAAAATATGTTCTGTCTGAGCAGAAGAAAATTGTTTTTACTCTAAGTATTGTCAAACACTGAAAAAAGTACGAAGAGTCTGTGTTTGGTTCAATACATCTGTAACTGCTGATATATTTGAAGATGGATGAAAGGGAAATGTTTGATAAGATGTACCAATAGGCAAGCTTGCCTGTAGGTTCTGTCCAAATGCAGCACAAATCCCAATTTTGAGATCTCTCTTCATGAACTGAAAGATAGCTCTTCAAGAAGATTTCTTTTATGCCCCACAGAAACTTTGTGGAGCTTGTGGGACTGGACAGGGAAAAGCAGCTGCCGAGGGAAATTAGCTACATGGGTCTTTAAAAACAGAACAACTACATAGAGGTTATGTTATTTATGATGTCTAAGCATCTAGGTATCTAAACAGGCAGACACAGACTAAGAATCTGAGTCTATATTCAGTGTCAGGTTATGACCCACAAAGATTTCGAGGTCATCATTCTTGGAAGTGTCAGGATTTGCCAAAATGACTTTTATTGTTTTATTTTCTTTAATATAAAGCAGTTTCAGCTATTTCCGAAGGCAACTGGCCTTTGGAGAGGTTTTGGGTATTAGCCCTTAGAGTGCATTAAAGCTACATTTTAGATGGAGATTTTCTACTTTTCTTTTTTTAAAGTTTTGTGTCTCACCATGCCACCTCTTTAATATTGCAGTACTTAAAATTTAAAACTCCCAATATAATTCCTTGCTGGTGTTTCCAAGCCAGCAAATTAGCAACACAACACATGTTATATGGGGAATAGCTCAGCAACAGAATCAAAGCTCCTCAACATTCTCCTTTCTTTAGATTTATTCTGGCTTACTCTGCCGGATGTGAACCAAATGACACATCATAAACCTCAGAGACTCTTTTGTAGCTTCTGCTCAGACTGGAGAATTCCATCTGCTCTATTAAGGTTCATTAACAACCAGGAAAGTATTCCAGATAGTTTCTGCAAAAACTAAAAGATAAAATTATTATGTTATTATAATTAGTTGGTTTTTTTTTCTCATTCAGCCAGAATAGCTTTAATCAGCAACTGGCAGAGGAAAATTCCATGGGACCCAAAAGCAGAGGGGCTCATCAAATTACACTGGGAGAATTCTGCATGTTCAACTCATGGTGAAAGGTATATGCTGCTAGTACAGTGAATTGTCTTTGGGACCAGAGTATAAATTGTTTCACATTGCATTTTAAAGAAAAAAGTTTATCCTACGAGGGGAAAAGTAAAAAAGAAAATCATGTCTGGAAAGCTAGTAAACATACCCATAGAGAATTCAGAATCACACATTGCAATAAACGTCTCTAGGACTTTAATATAGAAATACTGTATTTACCTGTTCTGAATAATGTCTCCATTTCCTCTCAAGTGATAATCTCAAATGAGCTCCACACCCCCTTCAAATTGCACACACTTAGTTCTTCATGTAGAACTTGCATGCACTTTTTCTAACTTAATATGCATGATATGGTACATGTGAATATATATTACCTGAATACAGTGTCTTCAACACTTTATCATCACAAAGCTGGAGAGTTTTTATTTCAAAATCCAACACAGCTTTTATGGTTTCTTCTATTATTAAGGACTTCAGCATATGGGAGTCACTCCTATAAAATATATTAAGCAACTCACTCTCAAAGAAAATGAGTTGCATGACGAAGATATTCCTTTATATTACCAGCAGGCAATTAAGTCTTTGAATATGCAAGATGATTCAGGAGGAAGCAAGGATACAGGATATTATATTGTTTATGCACCCCAAATAATTTTTGTTAGACAAGTTATTAATTTATAATTTTATTTCTTTGCCAAGCAAACATGCAATTTTCTTCATGCTATCTTGTGAATAGCAGGAATCTTATTATTTGTAAAAATTTGAATCAATAGTATTTCAGAGTAAAAGGGGAAGATTTATTAGTGTGATCAATTCAATTATAGTCAACTAGTAAAAGATTATTTCAGTATGACTTTCTTATTATTTTTTAACTTTAAAAAGGTTACAATTCAGTAAATTTCAACACTTTTTATCACCGGAGTAATTATATTCACATCTGTGCAATAATACATTTGATAAAACTTAAAAGAAAGAACTTACCTTCCTCATCCACCAGATCCAAAAACAGATTTGCAAGAATGACTTGTGAAGTGATCATAAACATATTGCAGTGCTTACATTTCTCTTTTGCTTGTCTTGAGATATCTTGATTCCTTTTTCTTTTTCAATCATAATGAGTTCATAAGAAAGATTTTCAGAGATAAAACCTTCAGGTTTCTAGGAAGGGTGTAATAACAAACACTGGTGAATGCCTTTTTGCTTTAGCTAATATGAGTAGTGAAAAATCCATTATAGTTCTGTAGTCTGGAGTATTTCTTGTTCACAGTAACCTAAGCATCTTCATCTAAACAAAAACCAAAACACAAACAACCCACCAACTTACAATGCTGTTAGATTGTCCTAGTGCTCTCTAATAGTAACCCATGCAATCACTTGTTTACATCTCTATGCCTGAAGAGTAGGCAGGTTTTCCACATGTGGTCTCTGTTATTATGAAATATAAAAAAACACAACATCTGACTTATAGGAAAATTTCTGGAAGTTTTTATTATAGAAATATTTGAATTCTAATTTTCAAAATTCACATTTAAGAAGCCAGATAATTAATTTATATTTAGATTTCCCATTTTACTATGCAAATTTCACAGGAATTTGGAAAATGTGCAAATGGAGACTACCTTCAAATTTAGTCCTGTAAAAAATTACATTAATGCCAGGTTTACATGATAAGCTATGACTATAAATAGTGGGAACCTAGTAAGAGTCTAAAATACAAAATATTGAATCCTTTAGGGCAGACAGCTAAAAATTAAGTAGGAACATGGAAGTTCTTAATATAAAATTTAGAATTAAAGTATTAAAGGAGAGCTGTAGCAGAAATAAAATGACTGAACTTCACCTAATTAACTGTCAACCCATATTTTTTACCATTTTCTCTACTTGGTAGATTGATTTCATGCCCTCTGCTTAAGCAGACAAGAGCATCTTGTAAAAAAGCAATAAAGACAGCCAAGAGACTAGAAGACATTCTTGACAGTTTTCCATCTCTAGTTTCTGAGGGAAGGGATAACAAATTGTTGAGTTCTTCAGAGGTGATTATTTTTTATCAACTTACTTCCTTTCCACTGGTTAGAAAATCATATGCAGTCCACTTAAACCAGGCTTGATTGTCTTTGATTGTATCCATTATTCATGGGCAGTCACTAAAACATTAGATGAGTGTTTTTCAGAGATGGCTTGTGGGCTTTGGGTATTTGCTGTTAGTCAGATGCAGTAGCATCCAGTCACATGGGATGGTTTCTGCTCTACAAATGGACAACCATTCTGTAATGAAAATCACACAATGTCACATTCCCAGAGCATCATGTTGATGACTGTTATTTGTACTAAAATGAGTTTGAATTTCAGATGCACTATCCCTCCTAGCCCAGAGAATTTACTAAAGATAGATGAAAAATGAGTATTGATGATCTAAGAAAGTAAAAAACTACAATTTCTGAACAAGTGAGTACATAATTTTGGCTTTAAAAAATTCATACAGAATTCAAAATCCCTTATTTGTCATTTTCCAGGCTTGTGACTGATACCAGCTTTAACTTTGCATTATCTTCCTATTTAAACCATTAGGGATGTCCTATAAGGACTTGTATGTGTCTCTGTCTCATACATTTATTAAACTAAAATGATGATAAGTATCATACTCACTTAAATGATTGTTGCATGTTGCTGCCTGGAAGTGATCATTCTTTTCCAAGGTTCAGAAATTTTTCAAAGATCAAGAAATAATCCATCTAGCCACAAAACCAGATATAATTAATAAATTTGAATTAGGACTGGTCAAAAATGTTAATAATTACCTAAGAATGAATAATCTGATTTATTTCCAAAATAGTATATAACAGGTGGCGAGACCACTGGCACAACCATAGGAATAAATAAGGCAACAGAGTCTTATTAAAGTTCAAAATAAATCATTCATCATGGATTCATCACACCGATTTTTCTTTGTTTTTCTTTTCTTCTTTTAACAAAAGAAATATTGATTAGCCAAGATCCAGAACATGTCCAGTGCATTTTAAAAAAATATTAGCAAGAATAAACAGTAAATTATCAAAAGATAGATGAACCTAAAATTATTTACTCTGTTCTTTGTTCAACAAAGTAATTACATGTTCAACAAAACCTATTGATAAAAAAGCAATTCTGATTCCATAACAATTTATGAAAAAAAATCTGATTTTGCTTTAATCAATTGTTTAGTATGAATTAATTCTACTACTGTGGAAAGAAGACTGATAATCACAGCTGCTTTTGATAGAATTGCATGAAAGGTAGCAGCTTCATTTCACAGGAGCACTTAATAATTATGCAAAAAAACCTCCAAACAAGTATTCTTAAAAAACAGTGCATTCCTGTAAACTTTAAAAATCGAAAGCATTTGAAAACTCTTTGCTCAACTTCAGTTGTTTGGATATATTTAAGAGTATAATTAGGGTAAGGTTGTCCTTTGAAGGACCGTAATGATTAGTTCATAAGACAGCTGTAACTGCACTTTTTAGTGCAGCATTTTACCTACAAATGAATATAGTTTGCATTATATATTCATTTCATACACACAAGGACACATTTATGCACTATTTTTATAAGTATTCATGCTCCTTGGAGACAATTCAAGTGACAGTTGAATCCGAAGATTTCCATGAAGTAGCTACATAAAATATGGCAAACGTATCCTGGAGCCATAAATCCTGGTGTGCCATGACCAGGTTCACTGATTCCATTGCAGGGCCAAGGTGGGTCTGGGGTGCCTTGTCTTCAGGCACTTGCTTCTATCAGAAGCCCACCAGTGTCTCAGCTGAAGCATGTTAGACCCCTAAGGTGCAAAGTCACCTGACAATTCTAGTAGAAAATTTGTATTTTCCTGAAAGATTTCTGCTTAGCTTTGCTCAGGACAGTCCTTCTGCAGGGCCACCTTTCTAATTCTCTGCTGCACTACGGCTCACTGCAGCCCACAACTCTGTATAGGGTAGGCAGGATGCCCAAAGGGATCATTGGTGTTGGTGGGATGCCTTCTGCTGCCCCACTCCCACTTTTAGATCTTTAACCTCTCTGTGCTCCTGCTCTCTCAGAGCAATGGCTCTGTCCCTTCACACAGGACAGTGAGTCACAAACAAGGTAAAACCAGAGCAGGACCAGGTAACTCACAGTTTATTTCTTTTTTCAGTCTCCATTACAAATAGAGTGCCTTTAATAGTGGCTTCAAAACTAGTTTGGGGTATAATGGATAAAAAATAATGTGTTGGGTTTTTTTTTTTTTTTCAAAGCAAAAAACATTGAAAGATCCAGAGGTCCATATAATTAGCTTTATGGTCCTAGTTTAATGACATAGAGAACATTGCAGTATAATACAGAGATTGATAATACTGAGGCTGATTTTTTGTGATGGTAGACGGCCACATTCTACATTTACTTGATACATAATTGATAATGCTCACTCATTTAAAAAGTCACATATAAATGAAAAAATCTGTTTGGCAATGCCAGCTTTTGATTTTCAGTCAAAATGAAATGGTTTTCAGTCAGACTAAAATGTTTACTGTAGAAAACCTTAATTATACTTCAAAGAAATTATTTTGTCACATTGAATTGTGAAGAAAATTAGCAGCAGACACTGAATAGTATAAAGCATAAAACAGTACTGAGTAGCAATATTTGACTAAAATTATTATAAACTCACATATTGATTCAATTTAATGCCTGTTGGACATCCACAATAATTAGGAAGGAATTAGGCTGCAAAAAAATTTTCCAGCACACCTGGAAAACTTTATGAAGTCCTGATTTAAAACTATAATTGCCATTCAAATAGGAATTCTTTTCAAGAGGGAATAAGAACTTATACAGTTCACATAAACAAGCTGGTTTGAATCAAATGGTCATCATTTGTCCATATCCAGGCAGGTTTTGAATATCCCAGGGGTGTGTTTCAATTTGTGCCCATTGCCCGTTGAGATGCCAGTGGGCACACCGAGAAGGGACTGGTTTCTGCTTCATCCCCTTCTGACAGGTGCTCACACACATCTATGATATACCCCTGACCCTTCAACAAGTCCCATCTCTCAGACTTTCCTACAGAGCAGATGCTCCAGTCCTTTCATCACCTTTGTGGCTCTCTGTTGGACACACTTCATTAATTCTAGATGTTCCTTGTACCATAGAGCGCAGAACTGGACTTGGCACCCCAGGTGTGAAGGTGAAGGGAATGCTGGCTGTGCATGCACAATTTCAGGTTTTTCACATAGCAGTAGGAGCAGTCACCACTAAAGTGGCATATCAGCATGCTTTGTACATTCTGTATAAGCACTAATTTGTATAATTAGAACTGTGTACTTTTGACTACACTCTTTTTCATTTTTATAACTGACTACCTTTGACTACATTTTTTTGTCTGTTAATGTCAATGTGCTATAACATGGTTCATATAGAATGAGCCCTCTTAAAGAAGTACGAGACACTGTTACACAATAGTGCTTTGCATCCATAATATATTACATACCCACTGATTTCACTGACACCTTCATCAGTTCCACTAATTAGCTTGTTTCTATGTATATTGATTATTTTAACTGACTTTGGCAGAATTCTACAAACTCATTTAGTGTCTTAATAGACCATATATTTAATAGCTCAGTAATTTATTCAACCTGTTAGGCATTGTTCTTTGACATTATTGCCCATTATGTACTCCACATAACAAATTATCCTTACTTGTAATCAAATTGCAAAGGCATTCTGGCAGTCTAATCCAAATATTAAAGATTTATGTAGACAAGATTAACTTTTATAATCCCTGTAAATGGTATTTACACATTGTGTAGATTAATGGTTCTAAATGATATTTACACATTGTTTAGATTAATGGTTTTCACTTCTACATCTGTAGATCTCTGAAGTTCTTTCACAATTAACTAATTGAAGATAACTGCTCTGGACAGCTGTTCATGGCATCAAGCTGTGAAAACTCCCCCAGACAAAAATAGGGGATGGTCCTTGTTTGTCCAGGACTGGTTTGATTTAGCTGAATGGTGCAACTGGTAGATATGAACTAAACCCAAAACTTTATGAAAGTACATTACAAAGTTGAAATGTACTGACATAACAAAACACAATGCACTACTCGACTTTACTGCAACAATTAGCTGCCAGAGCATCTACCAGTGATGGCATCTCTTTGGTAAAGATACAAGAAGAAAAAGACCATTACAGAGTTGAATGAAAAGAATTTGAGAGACAATTTTTTTTTTTTTGGTTTAATCCCCCCCAAGGTCCCTTTTTTCAATGCTAAGCATTAAACAAGGTAGGAGAAAGCACACTTTTCCTAACACAAGCATGTTTTGTTACCCTATTCCATATAATATTAGTTCCTTATGTGCTCTCCCAAAGTTATCTACATCTAATTACTAAAAAAAAATTACTATACTTCTACTTGATGATAATAAACCATAAGATAATTACTATACTTCAGAGCAAAGCAGAAATATGGCAGATCAACTTTCATTTGCCACAGCCAAAATGAACACACATAGTCGTCTTGAAGAATTATCTTATTTTTTTGGCCACCTGCAACCTGATTACTGGGTTACAGCTTCGTGATTCTTTAATGACTTGTAATTGCTACAGAATGAATCTCTGTGATCTCCCATGTAGGTCAAGTTGTGTTTATTATCAGCAATATTAGAAGTTATGCCCTATTTTTGTTTTAGTGCTGCCTTATTTTATCACTCTAGTGCTATCCCTTGTTGGAAGGCCCTTTTTCATATGAAGGAACATGTAGTACAAGGAGATACATTAGATACAAGGAGTACCATACAGCCTCACAAAACTGTCCTTCTGTCCTTCCCTGTCAGGGGCCATATGGAAACCACTTAGGGATAACCTTACCAGCACCTAAGGTCTATTCCTGTCTTACTCCTCCATCAGTCATTTTTAAATTCCTCACAAAACATTTTGATACCTGACTTTTCTAAGTGAACAAAATATTTCTAAGGAAATATTTTGTTCGCTTATTGGCTTTTGAACTGAGCATCTTACTCTTCCTCCTCACTCACTTTTTTTCATATTCTCTTTTCTACCTCTTTTGAATAATTTCCAATTTTTTTCAAAATTTTCCCAACTTTAGAGTTCAGAACTGGATTAAATAGTTGCAGTGCTGTAATCAAAAAAGGAAAATCACTTATTTCTTCCTGATGTTCTCCTGTTCTCATAAAGCTCCTGTGCACTCCAGCAACATGCAGAGATTCCTTGTTCAGCCAATAATCCATTACTACCTCTCAGATATCCCTTTGCAATGGAATGACACGTCAACCTCCATTGGTTGGTGGCCAAGTCTATTCTTATCCTGGAACATTCATCTATGGTTTTCTGTACCTCAGTGGAATGCAGGCTAAACTGGATTTGATATTTGAGGTGTACAGGTTTGTAGCATTTTTATATGTTACTTCTCTATAAAGGCTTTTAAAATTTATTTATACTCAGTAATTTTCTTCATTTTTGAAGTTAAACTGGTTAAAAGCAATTGTCTTTTACAAGTTAAACTGTCATGTTGTTGTTCCAAAATCAGCTAATCCCGATTTCTGTTCTGCAGCAGACTACCATCAGACAGCATAAAGTTATCTTGTCTTCAAGGTACAGACATCTTTTCATTTTCTTCCACTGAATTTTCAGTTTTCTATAAAAGATAGGTATTTCCTAGAACTCTGCCCAGTTCAAAGAATGGATCTATTACCTAAGAGCCCTTTTACTTAGTGGTAATCAGTAATTTTTTTAAAGGTTGAGGATATCTATACTGTTTTCTTAAATAAGCTGTTTAAAAGTAGGACAGACAAATGTGATAAGAGGATGAAAAAAATTCAGAAATTACAGAGAAAATTAGTCAGAACTGGATATTTTATTATTTAATTTCTTAGTCTATTAAGACTTCTCTTGCTGATGACCATTACTGAAATCTCTTGTCATTTCCAGTTTGTAATCTGCATGATTTGTGTTGTTCAGGTGTTGTCTTCTCCCTGTTTTCCTCTTACTTGCTGTGCTGTTTTCAAATGTCCTATCTCCAAAACTACCTTCTGCACAATATTTCATTGCCTGCACCCATTTTCGATCACTTCCCAACTTCTGTTTTTCCCTTTGCCTAAGAACCTTTCTGCATTCCACATTTAACACTAGTGACTTGTACTTGTCAGTTTTCTACACAGTTTCCCTTTAATTGCTGTTCCCATTAGCAGGAAGGCAATAAAGCTCAGAATATGCTCAGAGTTTAAATTTCTGGAAAAAAAAAAAGATCCAGCATATTTTGTAAGGGTTTAGGGTAGTAATGCAAGAGCCTCTATTGGTATCTCCAGCTGCAGAAATTCTTCCCCCAGCATGTTACCCTTGTAACCTAGACTTGCTCTGAAATAGCCATCTGGGGTAAGATAAACAGGATGGTTGCTCTTCTTTCTTAAAGATTTTTCTTTTTCTTTTTTTTCTTCTTTTTTTTTTTTTTTTTTTTTGTAGTTGTAGGTGTGAGAAATTCTGGAAAGTAAGCAGAATATGAAGAAGGAATGGTCAGCCTCCAGGAGCCAAAGGTCACTCTCTCTCTTTCACAGTTCTTCAATGTCTCCCCCAGCTACAGATGGGATAGAGAGGATGGCAAAGGCAATGGCAGGATCAGCTGCACTCGCTGACTAGGTGAGACCTGGCACTGCACTTTCCCTTCTGTGACCAGCTTGGCATTCTCTGCTATGGCTTGAATTTTAGCTTTGACACCAGAAATTCCTCCTTTCTGCTGTTGAAGTGTGGTATCGTACACTTTACTGTTGGTGCTGTAAAGTTTACTGCATGTGTAATGTTCTGGTTTGTCCTAGTGCAGAAAGGGGAAGGACTGAATCACTGGAAAGATTATTCAGAGTAAATTTGCCCTTAGCAGCCCCTAAAAGACATGAATAGCAACTGCAGGCTACTTCTCTAACAAAGTTTTAATCCATCTGCCTTCATGGTTTACAAAGTACACATCCCTTACCCCTAGATTTTTGGTTAAGAAAAACAAGGAAATATTCTCTTGCCTATGATGTCTATCACATATTCCTTGCTTTCTTGAGGATAGTAAGATCTGAAATAGCACCTCTGCAAATAGGGGCAATATAAATCAATATTTGGTAGTCTTATAGCATATTAGTGCTTGTATATACTGCTTATCCCAGGCAATACTGCTTTCATCAACCAACTGCTCTTCCTTTCTATCACTTATGTGCTCTTTACAGCACGCCTTTATGATGCAGTGAAGGTTTTCCCTCTCAGCTGAAAGTAATTACACTGATAAATGAAACATCTAATAATGTGCACCAAGAGAAGCTCAAGCATCGAGTATGTCATTTCTGCCTAAACTGATCCCTAATTCTGCTTAGATTCTACAGACAGTTGAAAAATGCTAAGTGACATGCTGAACTTGAGCAGCATATGCTTACATCTGATTTCTTTTTTGTCACCAACTTCACAGTGTCAGAAGCCATAACAAACTCACCTGTCACACAATACTAGCTGAATTGCTAATCAGGGTGCAAAAATACTGAAGGAAGAGCAACACAATTTTAATTGCACAGCCTGCTCTGATTGTAGCAGTGGAATGTCTGTGGTAAGACAGTACTTATACCATATCACATTTCAATTTAGAAGAAATGCTACTTGAGGCTAAGATATTAATAGCCTTGCCAACAAGCTTTTAAAATAAAAAAATATTATTTTCTGAACATCTCTGTTTGACAAATGTAGGATGTGCCAAATGTGAAAAAACAATGATGGTCTTACTAGCTTGTGTAATATCAGTCTTGAGTATCCATATTCCTGTTTGGTTTTTAATTGCAAGCTTCTCTGTGCAGTCCTTTTTGGTACATATTACCTGCTTCATGGATTGTATAGATATTATTACCAAAATTTCCCTAAAATCTTTTTAGAAGGATTTACAGTTTCATACAGCAAGTGAATTACAGTAATACATAAAATCTACCCAGAGAAACACTGTTTCCTTGATCATGTTGCCCAAGCCAAACACAGGGACAATGCCTCTCATGAAGGCTTGGTAGCCATATGTCACTGCTGTCCTTACTGTCTATATTCTCCTACTCCTTTTTCACTTTTTAAAAATTTTTCTCCAATATATTTTACTTCATTTCCAACCTCACTCATTTTTCAAGATTGTAGAGCACGAGAGAACCTTAACAGCAATGTTACACTGTAGGAGAGCTCAGAGACACTGGAAAGCAAGTACCAGGGGCAAAGAGGTTCACATGGATCAGAAAAGGGGCCAGAGGTAAGACTGACACCACAGGGCCCAAAACTCAACCCCTCACACAGAGCAGGTATCCCTGATATTGAAATGCTGCTCAGTCTATCTGGTAGATCTCCCATTATTCTCACGTTCACTCCAGGCACTAACTGCAATCCTCATGGAAGTGATAAGATGCTATAACTACTCTAGCTTGTCTTTAGTTGTTTTCTGTGCAGGGTGAGACTTAAAAAATTTCTTCTCATTAACAAAATTCAAATTGAAGCAATTTTTCATCTTTCAGCATAGCCCAAAAACCAGTTAGAATAAAATAACAGCTAAGATTTTGTCATTACAGAGAGTTTTTAATCCTGTCTTCAGAAAAAAAAAAATCCTTTTAAATTCTCACAGCAACAACAAATTTAATTTTGATGTCTGCACTTTTTCAATAGCAGCTGATTTTTTTTCTTTAAAAAGTGATGAAAAGAAATGCACCCAGTCATAAGAAGTCCCCAGAGATCTCTTCCTGCACACACTTCTTCATTAATTTTACCTTCATTATTCTATTGAAGATATAATACTAATGGATTTGAAATGACAGTGGACAGTGGACATTCCTAAAATTCATGGGATGAATATTCCATTTGCACTGAGTAGGAAAAAATTATGCATTTTACTTGGCTTGCAACAGAGAGAGGTTTAAGCCAAGGAGATTTTCCTCATTGCCAAAATCCAGGCCACTAGCTTTGGCACATTTTTATCCATTTTCCTCTCAAGTTTCAATTTAATTGTATGTGATGTGCAAGCTGGACTATGTATTAGTATTATTATCTGATATGAAAATAAGGAAAAATTCTTTGAGCAGCACTAGAAGTGTAGCATGTTCTTGTTTCTGCATGATGAGAATATATTTTTGGGACGGTAAAACTCCACTGGTTTTGAAAGTTAAAGGAAAGATTCTTCCTCTCTTTCTCTGAAAGTATTCCTGTGGAACTGCCAGGAAAGATTACTGTGCAGAAATGAGCAGCTGTGTGATTTATTCTCTGCAGATATAGCATAAATATTTGGCTATTAAAAAAAGACAGTGATTCTGGAGATGGAGCATTAACTTTGCTTTAAAAAAGTTTTGGCATTCCTTTTTCTTCTGCAAGCTTGTTTTCCTGGAAAAAATATCCCAACAGAAACAGAGCTGAACATTCTTAGACTTTTTTTAATCAGAATAACCCAATTATAAAAATGAAATAATTTTATCATTAGATCAAGGCCTGATATAAAATAAATAAATTCATTTAAACATTTTAGATAAAAACATACTCCAGTTTATATGATATGTCAAGAAATTTATTGTAGTGTATTATAATGCAAGGATAGTTCATCTCTTGTATTGAATGAAATTTGCAACTTTTCTGGCAATGAAGTTCAGAATGAAAATATTTTAGTGTGTTCACTATGTGGCTTGAAATCATTCATAGACTCTGCATTGATTTCAAAGCTCCTAAATAGGAATAACCAGGGTTTTTTATTAGGCTTTTTTTACTTTTTTCTTTAAAGAAAGTAATAAAAAATGAATCATCCAGCAGTGTATCAGCCATGTCATACTACAGCCATATTACTGAAAAATATAATTTATAAGAAGTTGTAAAGTTTCTAATTAAAATGAATTTTCATTTAAAAGGTCATATAGCATACCTAATGCCCTTTCTAAACAATCTAGACTAATTTATTGAAATTCTTCTCTTGGAAAACTGTGAGAAGAGATTTGAAATTGAATTCTAGCAAATTATTTTCAACATAATTTCTAAATTTCCACACTTGGTAAAGTGCTCTCCACACAGGCTTGCAGGGTTTCCCTGGCTCCTCACTGGTTTTAGGAGCCTGAGCTAATGTGAAATACTGAACACTGAACATTGAAGAGCTGCCAAAAGAATTAATGGATTTTTGGAAAAAGTTGGGTGAAAATCCTCATGATCCCAGTTAAATCTAACTCAGCTGAAAAGCTGGCAGCAGAATGGAAACTGAATAAATTAGGTGTTTTCTCAAAGTTCCACAGTAAGTCAAAAGAAGAGTCACTAGAACTCCAAAACCCTGCACTAAATCTAGGTGCCTAATTAATAACAAAATGTGATCTTTATTCCTAAGTATATCTTCCTCCTTTGTACTAAAGTCAATTTGAATAAAAGACTAGGAGATACATATTTCAATTACTGAGACCCTCTTTCTTAGTTAAATAAAGCATGCAATTTGGACAGTCAATATTTACTAAAAGTTTTCACCGTGCAGTCACACCTAAAATGACACAGCTATTTGAGTTTCATTTTCTACCTACAATAAAGCATAACTGTCATCATAAAATTCAAGTGTTTTGCATAGGAAATATCTTTACACCTTGTTCAACCATAACCTGAATATCATAAGCTGTTGACTGCTGATGAGCTTTAATGCTACCCAGGGTACTCTAAGTTCACTTTATTGCTCTGCATATCTTAGTATTCAAGTGCAAATCTATCCACTATTTTAAATCTCTGATTCATCCTTTGTATTCTACCAGTTTTCAAGAAAACAAAACAAAATTAAAACCCCCACAATTATTTCTAGCTTATTATGTTGCCTATGCAAACATGAAATGAGAAGTCATGGAAAGTTCTTTCACCGTCTATTCAGCAAGGTCTTACACTTTAAAAATTTAGATAACCTGGACAATTATCCAGAATCTGCAGTGCTCATTGTATCTGCTCTTCAGGGGTCATCATTATTGAAAGCTTTTTTATTTTTTTATTCTTTGAAACTTGTATGATTACAAGTCATGTAATGTTTCTTTAGTCATAATAATGTTTCATAGTCATGTTTCATTATATATCATATCTTCATAAATACTGCATAAAGTCTTTGAACATGAAACAAGTTATTCTTTGTCATAAAATTTTTTAACATTTGTCTAAGCCATTCTACAGGAACAGAACCTTATAGAAATTTCAACTGTCCTCCACAACTCCTGTCCACACTCTAGGCTCTTTAATCCCAGAAAAAGGCTTTCTGTTTTCATTGTCTCTTACCCTCCAAATTCCTGTTGCTGTGCAAAAAGCTCTACTAGCTCTCCACTAATCTATTTGCATGTACACATAAATGCATTTACAGTGGCCCCTCTCTTTGCACTGCCATACACGGGGCCATACAGCATCCCCACAGATGGTACTGCTCCAGGATGATCACCAGAAAGACACAAATTCAAACATGGGGGTAAAGCCATGATTCTGAATGCTCTGCTCCTCTCAGAGTTCAGGAAGTAGTGACAGGGACCAGATACAGACTTTAGCCAGGCATTAATATCAACAAAATTTGTCTCTGAAACCTGCATATTACTGGACAAATTCATTAAATAAACCCCCCAAAACTTAGAGTCTGCATCTCTGTTTTAGGAATCTCTAACCCCTGTTTGACTGGATGCTATAAAAATATTTTTTCTGCAGTGTTGTGTGTTAACCCCAGCTGGTAGCTCAGCCCCACACATCTGCTCTCTCCTCACTGTAATGGGATGGGGGAGGTAATCAGAAAAGCAAATGTGACAAAACTCATGGTTCAAGATACAGACGGTGCAATAAGTGAAGCAGAAGCTGTGTGTGCATGCAAAGCAAAACAAGGAATTCACACACTGCTTTCCTGTGAGCAGGCAGGTGCTCAGCCAAGCCCAGGAAACCAGGGCTCTATCACATGCAGTGGTGACACAGAAAACAACCCCCATCTCTCTGAACATTCCCCACCTTCCTCCCTCTCATCTATGGGATATCCCTTTAATACTGAAGTTGCTACAACAGATGCACTATACTAGATAATGACCAAAAAAAAGGTGTCTCAAATGTGTTTTAGCAAAGCCCTTGGACCTATACTTTACATTACTAAAGACACATGTAGGAAACTTACACATAAAGTATGAATATCAGCTCTGGAGAATATTTTTTCAACCTCTACAGGTTTGATATTTTTTCATTATCTATGCAATCAGTGATGCTGTACTGCAACAGAAACAAATCAAAGGTTGTTTTATCAGTAAGTATGATACAAGACATATGTCTGATTTTAGAGTGCAGGATGGTCGGGTTTGGATCTAAATAACACACCTTTTTCTAAATTTTTCTCTGAAAATGAGGCAGCTGAAACCATCAAGCCATATTTTGCTTTGCACTTATAGTAATTTTCCTTTGTCAAGCCTAAATTGATTTTCAGGACACTATTCTCCAAACAAAAGTAAATTTTTCATGCTTCATTTAGCAGAGAAAAAAATTGAAAATCCCACAGCCAAGCCAACCAACCGACCAACCAACCAAAAACTAGGAAAAGATGTTAGGAAAAGATATTTTAAAAAAATATAGCAATAATTTTCTGTATCTTATGTACCCCTTTTAAGGACACTAATCTCTGTTTTCTTAATTTATCTGATAAGTAGGAAAATACTGTTACAATTTTACACGTTTATTCTCAAAGTTTATAGCATAACCATGGGCTTGCTATCTTTCAGAAGAATAAGAGTAGATTTGCACACAAAATGAGGTGCAGTTCAAACTCAACAAATCATTTGTTCAAAGGCCCCAAGATTGCATTGAATTGTGTTAAACTGTCTTTATGCACATGCATTTTACTCTTATCCTGGCAAAAAAATATTATATGGGAATGTTATCAAATAACAAAACTGGAATTTTACTGTTCATATTTTTTTCAAAATTTCATTAGGATCTCATCTATATAGTTGGTCTTAATTCTTTGCTTACAAAATTTTTAATTTGACCATTATTTCAGCTGAAAATATTAATCACATTTAAATTATTGAAAGTTTTGAAGGACAATGACAAGCAATATATGGATATATAAAAAGAAAACAAAAAATCTGAAAATTGTAAAGTCATCTGTGTTATATCTGATACTATTTCTATTATTATCTACACTGTATCTAATACCCAGTTCTTTTCTATATCAAGAAATATGACTCCTGTCTCTGTTTGTGCTCCATCCTCATTTTCCTCTGAAAAGACATAAATAAAGCATCAGTTCAGCAAATCTGGTGTTCTTTTATCCTTTCTATCCCTTTTCAGCTACAATTTCAGTGCAGCAGTTTTCATTTTATCTTCAGTCTCCCGTAAATATATTTGCAGAACAATTCACTATTTGCTGGAAAGCACTCTGCAATTCAATGATAAATGTATTTTTGTGCCCCTGATTATCCTTTTAGTATTTTTCTGATCAGTTTTCTGTCTACTTAGCAGGCAGCTTGTAGTTTGAAAATCTTGCATTAATATTTCATTCTGAGGTCAAAAAGCTCTGCTATCCAGGATTCAGGATTTGAACTCGACTCTTTCAATCTATAACTCTCAGGCTGAAGGACAGCAGTATTATGCTCAAATATAAAAAAAAAATCGTATATAATTTTTAAAGTATCACCTATTTGTATGTGTAAGCATTCATGTAGTTGTTACCATCTCAGTATTTATCTGTTTCCTAACCCTTTAAACAGAGAAACACATCTATCAGAATTTCTCTTCTTGTCTCTCTTCTGAAGGAGACACAGCTGGATGGCTATGACAGGATGTTACAAAGGGAAAATAAGCAGAAAACAATAAATGCTGGTTTTATCAGAGTAAATGTGAAAATTTAAGTGATTTTTTTTTTTTTTGCTGCATCAGTGGACATCAATTCTTGTCCAAAATGAAAGCTTGGTTCTCAGAAGATCATGAGGCTCCCAGGACTGGCTGACCTCTCCAGCTGTGCCCACAGATAGAGCTGAATGGAAACAGAAGTGATCTCTGAAGTTGTGAAGGACTGGTCCATGAAGAGCTCAATCTTTGATCTGCATTTTACAGATAGACACTTTTCCTTCTTTGTTACATTCATTCCATTTTTGGAAGCACTGCTATTTTTTGATCCAGCAATTCAAGAATAGCACTGAAGAATTATCCTATGTAGTCCAGGAATTCGCATTTCAAGGAAAAATGAAGGCAATCAAGCCCCCCACCCCCTCCCCTCCCCAAGCCAAAACTCAAATCCAACATCAAAACCCAGCTCCAAATCATAACAAACAGCAAACATGCCAAAGATATCATGGTCAACTTTTTATTTGATCCAATGTGCCAGTTAAAGATATCTTAGGGAAGAATTCCCGTGCTATAAACTTTAAATGTGGAGTTTTGAGAAGTTAAAAATTATGGCAAATACCTGCAAAAAATAATCACTGTTTATCATGGTAAACTTTCCTCCTATGCCACAGTCATAGAAATTTTAACAGCTTTTGCCTAAAGGTTTGGATATTCAAGTCTCATTTTCTGTGTGTAAATTGGATTGGTCAAATACAGAATGAACTAATTCACTAATATTATACAAAAGAAATATCTTACTGTTATATGCTAGCTCACATTAGTTGTTATTTGTGACTGGGTATTTATTCATGAAAATATTAATAACTTCTTAAAGGATTACAAAGTTAAGCAAAAACAAGGGGGTGTCAAAAATATGCTCTAGCTATGTTTTGTTTTCCTGCACTATCTGCCATTTATTATTCTCTGTTTTTTAAAGAGGCTCACTCATCTAACTAAAGAGACAATATACAATTTGATTTATGAGACATATTGTACTCAATGAGCAGTCAATATAAACAGTTTTTAAAGAATACATATCTGG
This sequence comes from Serinus canaria, assembly GCF_022539315.1. Taxonomy (NCBI): domain Eukaryota; kingdom Metazoa; phylum Chordata; class Aves; order Passeriformes; family Fringillidae; genus Serinus; species Serinus canaria. Next base: position 94,148,316 of record NC_066316.1, read on the forward strand.
AAAATTTTTGAGAAATCATTCATTTTGTCTGTCTGAATAATGAATACATCAGCCAGAAAGAGAGGGTAGTTTTGCATAATCTTTATAAACAGGACCAGAAAAAGCAGACTTGAATACAGCCAAGAACTGATTTCCAAAGAATAGTTTAACCAGAAGCTCTAATGATACTTGAAGGATTGCAGCATCTGGTAATTCAGTGGTGTTCCCCCCTGAGTATTACATTTGTCTGTTCAAACACTATCAAAACTCTTAAGCATGTATATATGCACAAATATGTATGGATATATAAATTCAGGAAATATATGCTATATTCATAGCATATATATCTTCAGCTTTTATTAGCCATTTTAATTTAATTTATAATTTTTCTTTTTGCCTCTTGACATCTTCAGAGAATTTCTACCTAAGACCCTACAAAGTTCTGGTTATAAACTATTGTTCATTAAGAACTACAATAACACAGGTCTTGAATTTATGTGAGCATAATTTTACACCTCTGTATTACAGACAGTGTAAGTCAGCAGTAAGGACAGACAGTAAGGACACCATAATCAATAAACTATTGATTATGGTGATGATGATGAGCAGGAGCTGAGGCTCTTGTAAGCTAAGCTGAGTTACCTTCAGAGTTTCTGTTTGTCTTCTGATGGGCATTGGAATGAAAAACATTTATTATCTATACATAGCAGAGCATGGTTCCTATTGTTTCATCCTTATGCATCCCACACAGCCAGTTTCAAGAGCTGCTGCATACAGGCATATCTTCCTTTATTTGTCCCCACTGTTCATTTTTCTTCCACTCTTCTTGGTTATTATTCTTGATTTCTATGAATGCTTTTAAAATACCCTCTTCCCATGAAAACCGTTAAAGAAAGTGTAAAAAACCAAAGTGCTGCTACCTTCGACTTAGATTTGCCTATTATTTCAACCTAAATATTGATATATCAGCAGCTCATCACTCTACTGCATCGAATTGTCCATTTCCTGTTTTATTTTCCTCACCCCTTCAGTAAATTCTGAAATGTGGTATTTCAAACCCCTGATGAATTTCCAATTCAGTGTCCCTGTCATTCTAATATTAATCTCACACAGTGCTTATCTTTGAAAACATGAAAAAAAGATGAAAGAGAAAAAGACATTAGAATTCTTTTTAATATATTATGCTATGCCATACCACCATAAGGCTTACAGTTTTACTGCTGTCCTTAGTAAAGAAACAGAATCTTGTCTTTGACTCTCCTTGTTTCCACAGTTATCTGCCTTAGGGATTTTGTTCAATTTTATTATTAAAAATGTTAAGCTTTCACTAATGATTTTTCAATTTCTAACCTGTTTCTGTCAGCTGCAACTCTGCAACTCTGCAGATCAGCTCTTAAAGGGTTCCTAGTTAAGACCTGAAAAAGGCTGGGCTCTTATTGGTTTGCTGTTATGTGACCTCAATTCAGCAAAACACTTGAAGTAATTACCAATGTCCTGTGTGCACATAGCCATAATGACTGACTGAGACTACATTCCTGTCTGAAATCAGAGACCAACACAAATCCTGCATGAAATTAGGTGTATTTGAAGAAATCTTCTAGAATGAGCATTCCTTTTTCAAAGGAAAATGAAAATTTCAAGAATTCCACTCTCCTTTTTATTTCCTTGGGAGAATTTTCACAGTAAAGGACCAAACTTTGCAAATTGCTGTGTGAAACTTGGTGGTAGGACTGGAGTTTGCAACTGCTTATGCCTTTACAGATATTCTGTTCTTGACACACACATGGCATTTTTTTACTTGAATCATTTCAGAAAATTATACATTTGGCTTTTTCTTCATCAATGGAAAGCAAAGTTTTCAGAAATTCACAAAGCCTTATATCTTTGGGCAATTTATGGCAAGTAAAAGCAGCCAGTATGCAGAAACTGGTTTCCACTCACATGCTGATATTGTTTAATGAATATGTGATAAGGCTTCCCTGCTTGTTGCTTTTATTATTCATATTGCAGTGGAATTGTGCAACTCTTCACAGAAAAAAGGCCCTCCTATACCAAGAGTACATTCTAGAGCCATGCTCATCTTCCTTAGAGAGCCAAAAAGCTAAAACCCAGATATCCACCTCCTGGAGTTTGTAGGCTGGAAAGCACTGACCTCTGCAGGCAGTCTGATCTCCAAAGAAGGTGCCTCTGGCATTACCACTAAGTTTGCAGGTGAGAGAAGATGCTATATGACTCTGATGCTATATGATTATGATATTGTTACATCAGTAGATTCTCTACTGAGCCTTTTAAAACAAATGATTAACTAACAAATCAAAAAGACATTAGTTTTCAGTCTGGAATTAGGGTTTCTGCCATCAATTGAATGCTCATATCACTCAACATATGAGTTTTACCATCTCTTCCACATTTTACATACAACATTTTCTGATTTATTTGATTTCAATATGTTGTGACATTAGCATAGGATCAAGAAATACCTTGAAGATAAAAATACATTTTGAATTTTTTCATCAAAGGATTTTGTCTCAATGTGGATACTCAATTTAGGAATACAAAATCACAGAATCATGGAATGGTTGAGATTGGAAGGGGCCTCTAGAGGTCAGCTTGTCTAACCCTCCTGCTTGAGCAGGGCACCCTACAGCCAGTTCCACAGGACCATGACCAGATGCCTTTTGAATATCTTCCAAGGAGGGAGACTGCACAACCTCTCTGGGCAGCCTGTGACAGTGCTAGATCCTCACAGTAATAAAGTGTTTCCTGATGTTCTGATGGCACCTGTGTTTCAACTTGTGCTCATTACCTGTGGTCTTGTCAGGAGGCACCACTGAAAACAGGCTGGCTTCATTCCCTCAGCTATTTACAAACTTCAATGAGATCCCCCTGAACCTTCTCTTCTCCAGGCTGAACAATCCCAGCTCTCCCCTCCCTTTCCTTACAGGATAGATGCTCACATCCTTTCATCATCTTTACAGCCCTTCCATGGACTCTCTCAGTATGTTTCTCTGTTGTACTGGGGAGCCTGGAATTGGAGTCAGCAGTCCAGGGAAGGCCTCACCAGTGCTGAATAAAGGAGAAGGAACACTTCTTGTGATCTGGTCACAATGTGTTGTCTAAGGCAGCCCAGATAGCCTAAGCCTTCCTTGTGGCAAGGGCACACTGCTGGCTCCAGCAGGACTCACTACTCTGGAACGTAGACAACCTTTTTTGTCCCCTTTACTGTAAAATAGGACTTGGTTTTTAAATAATTTTTTAGGCTGGTGTAAGATATTTCAGTATAGCAGTTTTAAATTACATTGGACTTCTTAAGCAGTTAAAAATCATATGGTATGAATTCTGAATAAACAAATGCTAAGGAGAGAAAGGGAGAAAGGAACTATTTTAAACAAAGCCAGAAAAACCTGTAACATCACATGACCTAATTTGTGACATGGTCTAATCTTATAAATTGACTGAATAAAAAGAAATTTAGCACATAGTGCACTTGTTATGTTCAGCCTTCAGGCTGTCTTCTAGTACATATTTTTTCATTAGGTTATGGACTTCTACTCAGAAAGAGCACTAGAAGAAATTCATATTCATTAATAGACTTTGTGGCAAAGCTGTGCAAATTTTCCTATGCCAGATTTCAATTTCTTTTTCCTTTCTCATTTTTCAGCAAGCCAAAGTCCACTATTAAAATAAACAAGCATGTATTTCCTCTCAATGTAGTGAATATTGATCAGTTACGTTCACAATGGCCACAAATGATTCTCCTATTGGGGAAAAAAGGGTGCTCTCCATCTGAAAACATGGCTTTGGTTTTTGAACTTCAGCACACTATTGTCTCTTGCCAGTTTATTAACTTCATAAATACTCCCAAATTTAAAGGTGTTTCTATAGGACAGAGCATCAAACCAGGGTAGGATGTCAGATCAAGCAAAGCAACTGAAGACTAAGCCAAATAGCACCAATAGAATATGTACTTCCCTTTGATGCTCAGAACAAAAGTTACGTATCACAACCCTAGACATGAGAGTGATAAGGTTTGCATGTCAGGCTCTGAATTAAGGCACGTGCACGACTAATGACTTTCTTATTTTCAAAGTAAAGATGGCTCCACCTATTCTCCCAGTCATGGGCAGTAATTGGTTGCTACACCATTCTATACATGTTGAAGTAATACCCCAAAATCAATCCTATCCAGACCCAAACATTTGGATTTTTTTAAATGATCAGTAGTTGATCAATTACAACTTCCGCTTTTGCCTTTAGAGCCTCTCACATTATCCTGCTCTTGTACTTCCATGGCCACCCTGTCCTTAGACTTCCCCTTTTGTAGTCTCTAGTTTTCCTTACACAGAGGTGAGTTGCTGCAGACATAACTAATCTTTAATGGGCTTATTGTTGCTCAAGGGTCAGTGAGTAGTTCACCTCATAGACACAGTGGGCTGTTAGAGATACAGATACAATACTTGGGTAAGCATCATGAGCTATGGAAATATGGCATTTTACTAAAATTGCTTTCCAATGGAAGCAAGCTGCCATGGTTTGAAGTGAAGGTTCAGATCAAAATGAGAAGCTGCATGCCTGTGGCTGAGCATAACTAACCTGAGAAACAGGTTACCAGAAGATTCATTACTAGCACACCTCCATGCTGGCTTTGAATACAGGCAAAGTTAGTGCAGGCACATCTACTCTAGAAACAACATCATCATACCTTACAATTTACTTCTTAAGCAACCTGGACTCAGAAACAGTTCTCTGAATATCTTCCACACATTGCAGGTTCTTTAGATGTACTAATAATCAATATCTCACCAGCAGCCATCTTCAGTTGTCTCATAATATGTGCACTTGAACTGTTCAATATTGCTCCACCACTTGTTCTTCATGAATGCATTGTACAAGGAGCATTTTTTAAGTAAAATTTTTAATTGATTTTATTTTACATATATGAAAATGTAATTTTCACTGTGTCTCTATTTTCCTCATAATGGTAATTGTAGAATATTCAAAGGGGTGTATTTTCTCACTATTTCTTGGACATTCATTAATGCACTTGATGTTTACTTGAATATTAATACACTGGAATATCCTGGGTCTTATATTAGTTACTTGATAAAAGAATTAGCATCATTATACAAGATGCTTAGCACCAACAAAAGCTTTACCTCCATGGGTACACCTTGATAACACAGACAATGTGTCATTAACGTGACATACACAAGGAGACAAAGCACTTAACATCATAATGGGGACAGCTCTTCAGCCTTCATCCATATGCTCCACAATCCCAAAAGTCTTAAATTGATCTTTTGGTGATTAAGCAAATAATAATCACTACTGTATCACAGTTGTCTGACTACAGTTCCAGGGTTTACCTCTTGTGTTATTGCACAAAATAAAAGTCCATTAGGTGATTACGGAGATCCTGGCCAGAAAACCCCTGTACAAGCCTGATTTAGTGATCCACACAAAGTCTCTACCACCTTCATATTATGTTGAGCTGCACAAATCCTATGGCAGCATGACAGCCTCAGCTGTTTCCTTGTAACAGAGGAACCTGGGGGCAGCTCCCACTTTGTACCAGCAATTATCCCACCTCCATAGTCTTGCCTTTATCTAAAAGTGCAGCAGGAAGTTCTCCTGTGAATATCTTCTATGAATAGTTATTTCTTTTCTACAAAATCATATAATACCTCAAATGACCAAAAGGGAGGGACCTGCCCCCATGGACAAGGTCTGCAGTGTGACAAGGGAAAGTCCACGTGGAGCTGTCTGGTGCTGCACAGATGCCCAATACAGATCTCCAACAGATGCCCAGCATTTAAAGTGGCATAAGATTGACTTGCTTTTTGTATTCCTCTTACTCTGTCTCAGTAAAACTGTTGTGTTACTAGCTTTTGTTATTGGGCCTTTGTTACTGAGAGTCTTTAGGAATTCTGCACCAGCATGCTCTTGCTCTCCCTTTCTCTCTATCTCTCTCTCCCTCACCCCCTCTCCCTCCTCCCTCACCCTCACCCCAGTACAGAACAGTGGCAAGATTTCTAATCAGTGCAAATCACATAGGCACTAAAATTAGTAGGCAACATTTGTTTGTTTCATGAAGTTCTCGTATTAAGGTAGAACAAATACTATATTGAACTACCACAATATTTTTCAAGTACTCAGAAGGAGGGGATTTTGAGTACCTTTCCCTCTTCTCTGCTCCTGAAAACGTTTCCAAGGTGCAGATTTCTTAGCATTATGTGTAGCATCTAGGTACCTTATGCAACCATCTTTCCAAAGGTTAGTGGAAGAATATACTTAAAACCCAGCATCCAGGCTCTGTGAAATTCTATATATGGTACTTCTTAGTTTAACATAGAAATTTTATTCCATGGCATAATTAGACTGCTGCTGTTACTCAGTTCAAAGTAGCACTTAAATAATTGTGATGACATCTGCTAAGTGCATCTTGAGAGAATCCTTTATAATTAATTACTCATTTTCATGAATCATGCATCCACCCAAAGTATACCTGTTACCAGCAAGATGGTGGTAATGGAAATATGATATAATTTTTTTGTAGTGAATTACAGGGATGGATTTTAGTCCATCTTTGGTGAACATTATATAAGAGTTATTTCATTTATATACCCTGACAGCCTTGATTCTTGGGTTGTATCTATAACTGCTAAATCATTGAATGTTCAGACACTGGCAATAGGCTCAAGCTGGCAGAGATGCACAGGCTGCAAAGCTGTAACCCTTCTTTTCTAAGAAGAGGATGATTTCTGTGTTAAATTGCTACTGAGTGTACGTGACAAAGGACAAGACTTACAGTACACCTTGCCTGTGTGCTTCTAACATGGTTTCAAATATATTATTTCCATAATACAATGTGCATATATATACTTTTGCCTATTTTTAAGAAGAATTTCTGCTAATCCATGGATGTATAAACCTTATTTTGTAATGAATATAATGTTTGTTTAATCATGTTATAAGGATGGAGTTTTTTTCAGATAGGGGAACGTTTTGCCAACAATTATTAGGAGTACACTATAGTTGAACAATAGTATTTTATATGCAAGGCTCTCTTATATAAACAAGGTTTATATATATATATATGTGTGTGTGTGTGTGTGTGTGTGTGTGTGTGTGTGTCTTCAAAAAACACTGTTAGAAATTTCCACCTGAGAGGTAGCAAACGGAGAAATGCTTGCTGTGGGTGACTGACTAATGGCTGTTTGGTGAGGAGACAGGGCTCATTTTCACTGTTAAGAGGTATGTGGGTCTCCCATATTTCTTTCTTATCCTGCAGTCTACAGTTTTTTTAAACATAATTTTCCAGAGCAGCCTACTTTTTACTTTTTTTCATGTTGGATGCAAGTGGACTAACCAGAAAAAGTGCTGTTCTGGAGTTTCTACCCCAGAATACTTAGTTATTGAGAAGGAAACTGAATGACTCTTTTGCTTTCTTAATTTATATGTAGAGTGATTTCTGAACTGCAAATTGCATAGTATATCTGTCTGACAAAGGCCAAGAAACTAAATTACAAATATAAAATAAAAAACTTTAAAGAGGTTGCAATTATTGCAGTGCAACTATAAATAAATACCTGTGCAATCAGTGGCATATTACTTTGGTCCTCCTTTACCTAATGGGAGAATATAGAGCAAAACAGGCAGGTATTTCTTTGGAGTTTGTAGCAATGTGACAGGGGACAATGGACACAAGCTGCAAAAAGGAAATTTTGACTAGACCTATTTTCGCCCCCAGTGTATTTAAGCATTGTCAGAGATGGTCCAGAAGTTTCAAAGGATCTCCACCTTTGGGGACAACCAAAGCCCATCAGGATGAGGCCCTGACCAACCTGCTCTGACTCCTCTTCAAGCAGGAGGTTTTATTAGACAATATCCAGAGGTCCCTTAAAAACTAAATTATGCAATGATTTTGTTAACTACTCCTTGTCCTTTTTTTACTTTCAAATAAGTTTGGGCTGTGATTCAGTCAGGTTTCCTAAATGTTCCATAGTCTGACAAATCATTTTCAATTTAAATGACTACCCTGGAAAACACGTGAATGTTATGACAAGTCTTCAAATGTGTTATAGCTTTGTAAGGGCCTTGCTTTGGTACTTAATGTGGTAATGTTTTCAGTAGTTTATAAGTATAGTAGAAGTTATTTCTAATATTTTTATTAACGTATCTTAAAAACTTCAACACAAATACTCTTTTACTCTATAACAATTGATGATATTTATATAGATCTAGTACAGATTTTCTACTCCTGAAATTTTGTTTTAAATGAACCCCAATGATCTGGAATTGTTGCTTATTTTGGGGTGTATATTGCAGAACACAGAAGATTTAATACCATGCCTAGACAAGTTATAATTGAACTCTCCAGAAAAGTAACTTTGTTGCAGTAAAAGGAATAGTAACCATATTTTGCATTCCCCCTTCCTATAATTCAATTTACGTTCAGTCTCTTACTGTCTTGCAAATATCATCAGTAGATAATACAAGCTTGTCAGCAAATCATCAGCAACTTAATTTATACACATATTTTTTTAGGGTGTACATGAATGCAAGTTTCATGGCAAATAAAATTGTAGTTAGCTGGTGAGCTTGTATTGACAATTGCTGTGGAAATTAAAGTCACTGAAGCATTTTCGAGGCTCTTGTGCAAATGTATTCAGTGCTTCAAATATTTATATTTCCTTTTTTTTTAATTAATTAATTAGGGCTGCTTTTTGTATGATTTGTTAAGTATTTCTGATGGGCTCTAGATTCACAAATCCTGGCACAGCTGATACGTGTAGGAAGATCTCCTCTGGAGCACAGTACCACTTTGGATTGAATGCAATATAACCGACACTTCAAAGGCAATAATAATACCTTGACCAATGATGCTCTAATAACTGTGCAAATGTTACAAATTCAGGGGACCAATGCAGGTAATTAATATTTGTTTTAAATAAAAGCAGGTAAAAATAGAAGATAAACCACTACAGTTTAAAATATGACAGCTATGAATTATTTTGGTTAGTGATTAAAAGTAATTTCAAGTAGAAAGCTTTTGAATGCAAGAACAAGTGTTACTTTTGGCATTTGCCAGTAATGATGCCTGGACTCCAGCTCCCTTTCAGCCAAGTGACTATATGAAGATGTAAATACTCTATGGAACCTCACCTACATTCAGATGAATGGGCCTGGAAAGTAAATATTTTTCAAGAAGAAACTTCAGTTTCTCTACCTTTGCTTCTGTTCTGTGGCAGGTGGCCCATCAGTTTTGGGGTTTTTTTGAGTCACATAACTCATCCTTCTTATTTCTCCCTACTACACCTCTTGTATAAAGTAGGAGGAGCTAGATCACAGAATAGTTAGAGTTAGAAGGGTGAGTATCCAGTCCAACACCAAGCCAAGGCAGGGTCTCCTGGAGAAGGGGACATAGAAATGCATCCAGGTGTGTTTTGAATGTCTCTGGAGAGGGAGATCCATGCCCTCCCTGGGCAGATGTTCCAGTGCTTTGACACCCTCAGTGTAAAACAGTTCTTCCTCATGTTGAGGTGGAACTTCTCAAGTTTTAGTTTACAGCTATTGTTCTTTGTCCTGTTGCTGGGAGACACTGAAAAGAGCCTGGCACCTGCCTTTGAGATATTTACAAGCATTAATGAGATCCCATCTCAGTCTTCTCTTCTCCAGACTAAACAGGTCCACATCCTGCAGCCTCTCCTCATTAGATGCTCCAGACCACTTCAGGTGTATCAGCCACTTCCCCCCAGTTTCATATAATCAGCAGATTTTCTGAAGGTGCTTCTCTCTCTTCATCCAAGCTGCTGATAAACATGTCAAATAAGGCCAGACCCAGTATTGATCCCTGGGGAATGCCGCTGACTACAAACTCCCAACTGGATTTACTCCACCAATCACAACTATCTGAGCTCTGCCATTCAGCCAGTTCTTGGTCCACCTCACTGTCCATTCATCTAACCCACACTTCCTGAGCTTGCCTATGAAGATGTTATGGGAGACAGAGCCAAAGCCTTGCTGAAGTCAAGGTAGACTACATCCAGTGCTCTCCCCTTGTCAATGTATCCCACCACACCATCACAGAAGGCTATCAGAGTGTCCAAGCACGATTTCCCCTTGGTGAATTCATGCTGACTACTCCTGATGACATTCTGTTCTTCTACATGCTTGGTGATGACCTCCAGAAGGATCTGTTCCATCACCTTTTCAAGAGTAGAGGTTATGCTGACTGAACTGGTGTTTCCCAGGTCCTCCTTCTTTTTGAAGATGGAGACAACATTGGTCTTCCTCCAGTCATCAAGCACCTCTCATGTTACATTTGTGCAGAGATGCTGAAGAGTAGCTTAGCAAAAACATCTTCCTCAGCACCTGTGCGTGCATCCCATCAGGACCCATGGATTTATGGGTGTTGTCTGTCTAGCCAATCTCTAATCCAATCCTCTACAAAAAAGGGAAACTTTGACAATCAGTATTATACAAAAGAAAATTCTTTACTTCTAAAATTGGAAACTACTACTATGACGAAAATGTTAGCAAGAGTGGTCAGTGCTACAGATCAGCCTCAATAGCTGGAAAGACCATTAGTAATATGTGGAAAGATCATCACTGAAACAGACTTCTGCACCAAGAAAAAGGCCTAAATCTGGGATACAATGAAAATATAGAAAACATAAAAGGTGAAGAAAAAATTTTTTTTATTTATTTTTTTTTTAACACAAGAAGCATGTGACAGTAAAGAAAAGGTCATGGAATAAGTTTAAAGTGTTCAATAGGCATTAGGTGTCCTTACTTTTTTCTTTTTTCAAATAGGCCATGACTAAATTGTCTTTTTTACAGGACTTCACTCAAAAGTATATATGATGTTTGAGGGGATGGGACACTCATATAAGATGGGATTCAGTCATGTCTCTGAAGGATAATGGGCCAGAGAAACCTTTGGTTTTCTAATTCTCTAAAACACACCTTGGTCAAAGACAGGAAGTTTTATTGGGTTTTAGATATCACCTAGTTCTTATACTCTTTCCCTAAATGTCTGCTGCTGACCAGATCTGAGGCGGTATAAAAAGTATTTTGTATGGGTATTTGACCTACCTTTACAGATCAAAGGTAGAGAATACAGCTGAGAATACAGCTGAGAGTACCTGTAGCTAGAGAATACAGCTGAAGAACGTAGCCAGAGAAAGCCTGAACCACAGGAATTTTACTTCCGTGCTGCAGATGCATACCCCAAATTTGTAGCCCCTGGATCCAATAAAACCAGTTATTTTCCTCAGTTTTTGTTAGAATAAAAATATATATTTCCATGAACAGTGGAACTGCTGATGTTTGATTTCCTTCAGAGTTGTACCTCCTGGTCAACTTTGAACTTAGAAAAAATATTGGCCATCCTTGTGGCATTATAACACATCAGATCATTGATGTCTAACTTCTACAGTTATGGCAGCAGTAGTTCTTTTCCTTATTTCATTGTTAGTTTGTTCTTCTTCATCATTATTATGCTGTGGCAGTTCTTTTAACATCTTCTGACCTTGCTTACTTCAATAAACTGTAGCAACTGCCCAGTGATACATATCTAACATTTTCTCTTTCCTTTGACTGTTCACAAACTGTACCTGGATATCTAAGATATTTCAAACATTCTGAAACAATTCTACACAAATAAAAAAGAGACTGTGGCCCCATCATACTTAAGACAAAATAATTCAATATTAGATTATGGCTATTTAAAAAAGATTTGTATGTTCAGTTTCATTGACTTGTATATCATTTAAATGATTCTCAACATTTAGTAATTATTTATTTTTCACTAAATCAATCTAAGCATAAGCAATAATGACAGTGAGCCTGTCACCATTTCTTTTCAGAATTAGCACACTATTGAGACAAATATAGGAGTACCCTAAATTTCAGCTATATGTTTGCTCTCATCAAAGACTCAGAAATGTTTAATTCTATTTTATAAAAAGCTGAACAACATATGGTAAAAGGAAAGGAAAAATAATTAGTCCTATTTTCATGTGCTCCCAGGCAGATTTTGCTCAGAGATTTTTGGTTCTGCAGGGATGTGATTTCTGAAGTTTTTTCCTGCCTGAACCAAGATGATTATATTGATTTATGAGAACTTACACTTTATAAATGTAACTTATTTTACTCTTATACTGAAACCCAAAGAGATAAGGTTGCTAGACAGTTAAATGTCTTGCTGAAATAACTGCTTTTGGTAGAAGATTCTTCTGGGTATTCTAGCAGCCGTATTGGTGAATAAATGCTCAGCTGGCCCTAAATGTATAAAAGACACTAAAACATTGAGAACAAAATTCCCTTTAAGTGATAATCCCTTTCAGTGCTAAGTACATGACCTTTAATAGCCAATTTTCCTCAGTTGTACTATGTCTTTGCTTATTTTATTTGATTCTTTGTGGTCTCCTGCTGGTCCAAATGAGATTTTTCCAGATATTGGAATCACTAGAACACTGCATTTTAGGTGCTTCCTGTAGTAAACTGCAGTCATGAAAACAGCAGTCAAAATTAACTTCTTTTAGCCTGGGTCCATGTAGCTCTATGTGAAGAAGAGCTTAGATCTCAAAGTAAGAACAACAATTTTGCTCAGAAGAATTAATTTAGGCCCTTCTGAGAGTTTGCAGAGCAGTTGTTATACCACCAATCATTCAAGACCCATGAATCCCAACTAATTAATCAATTTGTGGCAGACCCCCAGTGAGGCTCAGCTGGCAGCTGCTCTCAGCTGCTCTCACTGGAGAAGAAAACAGAGGCATGACTGCCTTCCTATGTGCTCTGACCAGCTGAGGCACAGCCTTGTGTGGGACTTCAGTCAGTACAGTCAGTCAGGGCTCGGGCTCGCCCCTTTCCTGTGATCCCTGAAGGAAGGCGATTTCAGAGGAAAAAGGCAAGAGCTGCAGCTACCCTTTCCTAGCCAAACTCCTTCCTCCTCCTTGGAGGAGGAAGCTATCAAAGCTTGGCATTGATAATATGCCCTTTATTCCTCCTTCAACTCCAGTGCTACACAATGAAATAATTTTTCTTCAGACAAAATTGTAAAAACTTTGCATCTGAGGCTGTGAGAGGAGTGATGAGATAGACAACAGTTTCATGCCCCAGAAATGAGTGAATGATCTCCACTCCAGATCTTTCCAGCATGGCTTTACTGCTGCCATCCTGACAGCATATGAGCAGGTCTAGGCAGAGATTCACTGAGCACTTCAAGGAACCTGAAGAGGAGACAAGGTCAAGCCTTCATTTATTTCCCCAGGCCTTTTTGCTCCTTTGCTATTAGCCCTCCATCATCTTATCTTTGCAGTACTCAAGAACATACATAAAAAATTATTCTATTAAAAATGTATATAAACCTGTAAAAATTTATTACATTGAATGTTCTTGGGAAAAATGGCAGCAATACAGTGGCAGTAATATTGTACCACGGACACTCACACTGAAACAATTGTCTCTATGGGCACAATGCAACTTCAATTATGTTCACTCTTAGTCTACAGTATCAGGTGGAGTTTCATACGTAACCTCTGAGACTCCTAACAAGAGGTGCCAAAAAATTGTTAAAAAATTGTGCAATTTTTAATTTATATTCTAGAATATTAAAATTTTTGTATTAAATTGGTTTTCGAGCCATGATAACAGTCCACGAGAGAAGAGAAATTTCATAAGGTTAAAGAATCAAATCCTTTTTCAAGTCTGAAGTTAAATGGGAGCACATTTAGCTTTGTTTTATGAATGAAACAATTCCAGAACTGGCAAATATATTTAACTATTATTGCAGACACTGAAATATTTGCGAACTAATTATTTCAGTAAGAAATAAAAACTGCTTTGGATGAGATTAGCTGGTCAGGCCAGCAAAGCTTGCGAAAAATCAGAACTGATGAAAACTGCTGTGATCTTGAAAAAGGAAAATCAGGTCAGTAATTCCTTGCAATTCATTCTGCCCTGAATTAATTATGTGGATAAGGAGAAGCTGTCTCTGACTGTCTCATTCCTACCGTGAATTTGGGACCAAATGCAGTGGGTGAAGCCTGTTGTGGTTTCTGACCTGTCCCCCACAGATTTTTGAAACATGGAATATTCTTCTGCTCAAAGAAGAAACCTAGATGACTGCTTTCCTTAGTACAAGTTTGTTATGCAGTCTGATTTATTGTTTAGGACTTATTCAGACCTCAGTTTTGCTCATTCCTACCCCTTCACAAACCAGTGATGCATCTAATTAATCCTTGCTTTGACGGAGCTGCTGTAGTCATTTTGCCAATGCTTCTTGCCAAGATGAAAAGTGGACTTCAGTAAGAAATGAGATGCAAAGTTATCTATTTATCTCCAAAACTGTCCCCAAAAATAAGCAATATTGGCATGTATACAATATGGCATTTAAGTATTACAGATGTATAGAAGAAAATCAGGCTTGCTTCTAAAAGGATTACTAAATTACCTACCAATTCTTTTATGGAATATGAGAATGTCAGTCATAGAGTGTGATCTATAATTTCATTTAATCCCCTTCAGTTGTTGTATTCACCTTAGTATATTTCAACAATTAAGAAAAATAAGATACATTAAAAACTTCAAAGGAAAGTTATTGCTAATCCATAAAAGTATTTAAAAAAAAATTCGTATTCGTACTACCAATATGAATTTAATGTGGCAGCTTGACATGCAACAGTGGTGTGAGCTGAAGTGTAAGGCAGGCAGAGAGCAGGATGGCAATGACATCCCTGGTCTGCAGGCAAGGAAAGGAAGGGGCAAAGCACACAGACGAGTGTGGGAGAGATGAGGAAGCAGGAATAACAGGAGAAGAAAGAAACATCTGGTCTCAGATTTAGAGGCAGAAAGATTACAAATCCCTCATTAGGAACAAAGCATTCCTTTTAACAAGCTTTCCTATTTCTTTCTACATATTTGTTGCTTTTGTGTACTTCTGTTGCTTAAAATAAGTGTTCACAGATATTTCTTGTGTACTTTATTTTTAGAGAACTAGCAGCAGATAGGATCCTCCTTAAATCCATATTTCTGAGCTGCTGCTGCAGGTTTGACTGTTCAGCTGTGAATTCTATGGTTTGAAAATTTTCTGCTTTGACACTGCTCTTTTAAAGAAAATCCCATTACTGAAAACAGAGATGCTTGCAAAACTTAGCCAAGGGCATTAAATGAAAGGAGTTGCTGTTTAATATTTTTCTATTAATAGCATAGTGTTTCTCTTCTCAAGAGACCAGCTGCTGTATCTGTTTGAGAAATACACACCTATTAGACAAAAAGCTGAATAAATAAATATGATAAATATAAAAATGCAAATACAAAAAGGTGTATATATATGTAGATATATGTGGACTATATGAAATTTATTCACTGAATTTGAAATGCATAATATATTTCAAGATTATGTCTCAAATATATTTGAAATATGTCTGTGTATATATATGTGTGTATAATATATTCAAAATATATATGTTTCAAATTTTTTGTTTGAAGGATCGGACTGACATTACTGCAAAAGGGCTTTTAACCTGTTACAGGAATTTGACTTGTTAGAGAGAGGGAGTCCCCAGAGCACCTATTCTAGGTGCTACTAGAGTTATTCTTCTAGGGCTACTTGGAGTAAGGGTAGTTTCAGACTAGATACTTGCTCTACAGTTGGTCTTCTAGAAGAACCTTCTACTTAACATTAGTTGCAATGGATGAATGTAAAAATACAAATACTTTTATGCCACTGGTAGAGCACTGGCGTGTTTAGAAGTTGGCTGACTTCAGCATTTAGACAGACATATCCAATGGCTGCGCTTGAAATGGTAAAGTTGAAATGTCACTTATATGAGAAACTCCCACAAGATTTCCTCAACACTTCTCCTTCTTGCAGAACATATTATCACATTATATGTGAGTTGGCATAAGGAATAAAACAGTTAGCCTAAGAACACCATTTTTTGTGTTTCAAAACTAGTAGTTAGCTGCCTATGTAACAGTAAATTGTTTTTGTTTTACTTGAACCTCCAGGAATATTTTCCTGACATTCACTCAAATGCAGGGGCAGTTCTCCCCTAGGCAGCAGTGGGGTCCAGTCCCACAGGAGGTTCCTAAACTTTAATAAACTTTTTCTGACTTTTTGCTTTTCCTCCTTGCTATACAGGGATGGCCCATGTCAGCACTGGGCCCAGCACCATGACACTGCTCACACTGACAAAAGGAGATTGTACTGCCTAGCAGCAATCCCCACCAGCTAAAGATGTCTGAAGGCAAAGTTTCAGTGATATTTACCTCAATGTGATTAGAATTATATCAAATTTTCAATTGAAATTCCTATTTTTAGAGTTTTAATGCCTTCTTCTGCCATTCTTAGCATGACTATATGAGGTAAAACATCCAAGCTTACAATTTCTCCTGCTAAACCAGTACTCCATGTATGTACAACAGTTGCATATACCATAAATTTATGAAAGTAGATTCTATCCTGCCATCTATAGCTTCCTCAGAAGCCTATAGCTGTTAAAGGATGGATCAGAGGATTTCTGCAAAGATATGTAAAAATCTCTGAATATACCAGATTCAGCCCCAGCAAAATCCATGTTGCACAGCCACTGGCACTCCTCCTGAGCAGGACGTTAAAGAGAAACAGACTGATGTGAACCCTTCCTCAAAGCCAGGAAAAAGCCATACACATTTAGAGTAGAATCATTTTCTGGCTTTGAGAAAGTGAGGAAAGGGTCCAACATGTTTGCAGCTGAACCTCAGAGCTGTAATCTATACCACATCAGAAAACATTCCAGGTCTCTGTGTTTCTATACAAGTCAGGAGAGAACTGTCTACCAGACTCAAGCAGATTTTGTCTCCAGGTCACATAACAGATCTCCCAAAGAATTTATGATTGCTTGAAAGAAGTGTGCCTCTGCCATCTCCCCTCCAAATTTCAAGGCTAAACTTTTAATTGTTGCTTGCCAACAGCTTCAGTGGCAGAGAATGGTACTTGGCATATTTAATTTGCTAGTATCCATAGAGCCAGAGGGTCTATGAAGAGTGTTGTGAAGAGCACAGCAGATTTGAGATATCATCTGAATTTCTGTGATTTTTTTAGGCTTACAAGGATTGTAATACAGACTACCAGTAATTATACATAAGCAAATGTGAAATATGGCTTGAAAGTATTCTACTGATTTATTTCAAAATCTATATATATTGATTATAAAGCAGAGGAACACAACTCTAAAGTAAAACAAAGAAGTCCAGTAATTCTGCAGAAAATTTTATAGCATTGTAAGTATATATCCCATATATCATGCTCGTATTTTTAAAGATAGGATTTTAATTGTACTTCAGCCAATGAATTATTCTCATACAAACATAAAGCAATAACAAAAGCAGCAATAGGCTTACTAACACTTACAACTTAAATATTCTACTAAAGGAAAATAAGGTCATTAGTGAGCTCAGAACATTGTCCCTCTGGAGTAAAATAAATTGGCTTAATATTCTTGGAGATGCTTAAAGCATAGAGATACAGTATTTTCCCAAAATAAAAGTATTTTCATTTCATTGTGCTGAAGAAATAATCCCTCAAGTATTTCTAATGCATAGATATATAACAATTGGTAATTTTGTTTAATGGTGCGTAGAAAATAAGGATAATGGATTTTTGAAAAGTAAGCTTAGGCAGCTTCAGGGACCTGACAAGGAAATGTGTAGTCATAGTATTTGAATGGCTGCTTAAAATTAGCTTCTTGGTTTACACAAGATGTAATATCCAAAGACTTGGCCTACTGATCTTATCTCCCCATTTTAAAAGGTTGCTATCCCTGTGGGTAGCTAAACTGCTTGTACATTACAGTCCTTTCTTATTCACAAGCACCTCAAAAAAACTCCCTAACTGTGGTGGTAGAGCAAAAGTCACAGAATGGGCAGAACTGAAGAGAAAATCTTGAAATGCTGGAATGGAAAAAAAAGGCAACTAAAACATGGAAGCAATTTATAATTCAAATGAAGGACTGGGAATGCAGGAGAAATAAGGCCTGAAAAAAACCCCAACAATAATTTCTTCATGAAAGTGAGAAGTCATTGAAAGAAATTGCATAAACATATTTTCAAAAATAAATTGCTATCTTGGAGACAGGCAACTACCCTCAATTAGGTCAGGAAGAACAAGTTCTCAGATAAAGCCACAGAAGTTAGCAGATTACTGCACTCCTAAGAAGAATAAAGCTTCTGAAAGATCCTTCTTTAATCTCATAAAGCAAGAGAAAGTAAGAATATAAAATATTTCAGTCAGATTTTTGTGTTATTTAGTTAAACATTGAGCTTTGATGAATCTTTAGGCTCTGTGTGGGATCAGATTTTAATGGGCCCCAAAAGCCAAGAGTGAAGGAGTGGCACTGGAAGCAGTCAGTGTAAGGTAGAAGCCAGTGCAGTTCACTCAGCCCAGATTGCATGCTCTGGCAAGGTAAAAGGGAGCATTGCACTGCAGAACAGAAAATCAGGCTCCCACACTTTACCTCAGCAAGTGCACAAAATACTAACATCTTATCCTTTTTGGCAAGAGACAAGTGGCACAGCAGATGTGGAATAAAACACCATTACAGTGCCTGCCTTTAACTGGAACTGCTGTAAATGTTTGAGCTGGAGTGCCAAAGAACCAAAGCTAAGTTTTTTGCAGAGAGGAAGCAGCACAGCCTACAACAGCCACAGGCTGCATAAAGATGGCAGCAGCAAAGGAAGGTTCTGATCACCAGGAATGATTTTAGATGCATCAGCATAAACAGCACCTCTTCACAGAATTTGTTTGGGAAACTTTCAAGGTTGGACCTATCTCATCTAATTTTAGGCTTATCTTTGACAGATATCTGAGATGGTTCCCCCAAGCTACTCAGGCTGTCAGTGCTGGAGAAATACCTCATCCTAAAAATAGAATTGATTTGCCTCCTAAATGATTATTCTATGAAAATATGAACTCTACCTTAGAAGTCAATTTCTTCCTATTTTTGCCTCAGTTGCAAAAGTCCATGTGAATCACTCAGATGTAGCTCAGGTAAATTGTACAACGTTAGTTATGTGTATTCTAAGTAAGGCATCACAAGCACTTAAGAAGACAGGAAAAAATACATAAAGAACACAAAAATGCAGCTTAAGAGTAAAAAATAAAAATAAGTGAATAAATGAATAATAAAAAATGAATAAAAATTATTCAAATGAAAGAAATTTAAATCCTAAAAAGTATATAAAGACAAAGCATAACAAAGAAGAAATCAGAATCTTAAGCTTTCTGTGAAAATGCATTTCCCAAGAAGAATGGTCCAATTTATGCTGCAAGTTTAGCATAAGTTTATTTATACTGAAGAAATAATTATACAATGCTTCTGGATTATTATTCCCATTATTATTATTATTTCAGGATCCTGAAACAAGAAAGCCATTCTGCACTGTTGATATCTAGACCAGACATGGATTACAACTTTGACAATGACAGAGATGAAAGCACAAGTTATTGTTAAGAACTCATATATTTTGCAAAAGAGGATGGTTTTAAGTACATTTTCCCTGTATCAACAAGTGGCAAACAGATTCATTAGGAAAATTTTGGTGCTTAGGACCCTACACTCACCCTTCAATTCTCCCAAAGTTTGTTTTTGTAAAAGCATTGTAATTGCTACACAGATTTTGAAGGAAAATATAAGTTTGGGCCACTGCTATAGACTACCTCTGCTGGCATTCTCTTTATATAATGTTGACTGTGAAAGATACTGTCATACATCTAACAGTGATCAGGCATCTGTCTTGATAATACATAGATGGTAGAACACATATACTCGGCAGGTGTCAAAGAAAAGTGTAGGTTTCCATCTTTCTTTCATGAGTGGTATCTTTGTGACTGGAAGGTGATCTTGCATTACTAAGGCTATTTTCTGTTATGGGCTACAGAACAATCTAACTCTGAGCTTGTAAGCAAACAGCTGGGGCTGTGCTCCCTGCTGGGCACCAGCACATAACCGAGCGAGGGTGCAAAGTGCGCTGGTGAAGGCCGTGAGCAAAGTGTGTGAGCAGCTGCCTGCCACTAACAAGAGCAGCTAGCAGCTTGATTTTGTTAATACTAACTTAATGATTAAAGGAGATTCTAAAAATTCTGGTTGTGATCTGTGTGTTGTCCTAGTTCCCAGAGAAGGAAGTTTAAAATGGTCCATCCAGTCTAGCTTTAGCTATCTCAGGGCAGCTCTCCAGAGACTCTGCAAACACCAGGCTATATCAACCAAACACCAAATGTGTTAAATTTTGAGTTTCATACATTTGGCACTGAGGTGTCTTTTCCCTTTTGACTACCAAAATGGCTTGTATAGGCCTGGAATAAATACCAAGTTTTTAGAAGGTTGAAGCAGGATGAAACCTTGCCAAAAATAAAACGTTATGTCAAAGCAATACATAAAAACCTTTCAGGCACATTGCTTTTTCCACAGCAAAGAAATGTGTAAACCACACATGTAAGAATTATATCCAAAATTTACTTAGGGAGTTACTTATCATTGAAGATTTTTCATTTCCCCGCACACTGATAAAGAATAAAGGAAGAGTTTTGCTAAAGGCAAATCCTCTTGAGAAACAGGTAATGCTCTAAAATTAAAAATCCCGAGCACCCCAAACTTTTTAGTTGTACATAATCCTCAATGAATGAACCAATTTAGAGAATTACATTTCAGTTACATTTTAACAAAATGACTACATCCCTGGATTTTAATGTCCTTTTGACTAATAAGAGCTACCATACAACCATGAACACAGACAAAACATCAAGTGAAATATTCACATCACTTACCTTTAAATATTGAATATGCTTTGAACCTTGCAAATTTGTACACTGATGTGAAAATTTGCATGTCTTAGTAGTTCCAGTGGAACGTAACATTAAAAGGTGCCATGAAATTGGATAGGTTGACAGCCTGTAAATCATGAACTATAACCTTCACTCTGTTTCTTCTCTTTGTGGTCTGGTAAATACAATTTTGAACTAAGCAGCACTTGCATTTTGCTACTCAGTTGTTTTAATCTGATACTTTAACTTTGTGTCAATTTTTTTTCCAGGATGAAAAAACAGTAAGAGTTTAGAGCAAGCTGGTGGACCAAGAAGGTAGAGGACAGCTAAACATTTGGAAGGGAAGAACTGTGAAACAGTGCTTGTGTTTTCCTTTCAATCCAATCAAGTTTACTTTCAAATTTAGTCTTACTGTTTTAAACTGTCTATGTCATTCTATTTACCCTATCAACTATGGCAGAGAGGAGCTAAATTTAATCATGTATGGATCTGTTGCAGTCCTAGGAATACTTATAGAAAGCATTCAACTTTAAAAATAAACATACAAAAAATGTGAAAGTATTCTCAGATGGGTGCAATTTTTCCAATGTATTTAAGAGTCTTTCAGTTGCAAATATTTAAACAGAACATCTCAAAACTATTTATAATTTCTTAATTCTGTCCAAAGTATCAGAAAAAGAATTAATTTGTAGTCTTAGAATTCTAAAAGTCTTTACATGTCTCTGTTTTTACACTTCGTCTGTTTTCTGTGATTTCCATTACCTTTTCTCCCATTTGCTGCTTGCTTTAATGGCAATGCAAATACCAAAGACTGGTCACAGACAAAATAACTATATCTCATCTTTCTTTTCTAATTCCTTCTGGTTTTGTCTTCTTGGTATATTCTCTGGGCAGTTCATGCTTCCTCAAGCATCAACATTGCAAAACTAAAAAATGCAGGTTTTTCACAGCACTAATCTCACTTGCCTCTTTTTGGTTAGTTAGGGGTTTTTTCCTTATCTTAAACCTTCTTGTATTATGAATATTACTTTAGCCTTCCCAGTTCTGAGTGTGAGTAATAATCTCTTGATGGCACCTCTCCCAGCATGAGTAAAGGCATCCTGTTGCTGAGACACTGAGGTTAAAATGAATTCACATTGATGGTGTTTTATGATTGCTCTTTTTAGGCTGTTTTGGTGGTTCAGTTATTGTTTCTGCTTCTCTATTTCTGTTTTTTAAGACGATTTTCTCAACATGAAAATGTTTCTTTATATGAAACATTGAAATATTTGAATTTGTTATCTTCTAAAAAAACCCTTGTACTGTATATTAAAAATCCTTATATAAAATTTTAAATTTATATAATTTCAGATCATATATTCTCCTTTTTACTTCGTATATTGTTACAATAGGCTTTTGAGTTTTAAAAGTTACAGACAATAATTAACCTGGTAATAAATTATTTCATTAGTTTTCTGAGGTATTTTACATAGGGAGGAGCTGATGCCTCCAAGATTAATAATTTCACCTTTGCATTAAACATGTTAGAGCTAATTTTATAGACAGTTTCTGCTGATTCAGCCCCCAGTGAATCAGCACAGATGCCTGAAAATGTGAGTGCCTGCAATCATTTCAGTTCAATACCTGATTAATATAAAATGTGCATGGTATGTTTGTTGAAATAGAAGTAGTAATATAAAGAAAATGCAGAACTCCTGAATTGTTGTTTTGCTCTCCAGATGGTAAAAAAGGACGTGCAAAAAGCCCCAAACATGTGACTTACTGGTGGGCAGTCATCTTAGGGGTTGGATTACAAGTCATGAATATAAACACGGCTTTTTCTATTCCCACTCCAGGAGTATAAAGCTGCCAAAAAACCCAGCTGAATTTATGCTGAAGGATTGATTATTGAGGAATAATCTGAACAAGATTCTCTGTGACTTTTATAGATCATGTGAACAAGAAAAAAGGAGATAAGGGTAGCACCTATTTAAATTTAGTGGTTAATATGAGATAATCTGAGTTTTCCAGTCAAAGTATCATTTCGATGTCTATTAAAAGGATTGGATACACTTCACAACTTTTTTATCCCTGTTTGACCTTAGGGTAATTGCCACATCTGTAATTTCCAGACATGCATAAGCCTTTCACTACTAATGGACTTCTCATCCTAAGTCAATTAAGTGCTTACTGAAAGTTCTGCCAGGAGTTTTCCTCCCAAGTCTGTCTGCCTTTTTTTAAGTTTCAAGAGCAGCATTTTCCCATATGATATTTTTAAAACCAACTCTATGTATAGGATTTGGATCCTCTATACACTATCTTAAAATCTTAATAGAAATATTTAAAATAAAATCTTAATATCCACACAGATTATAGTTATGTTATAGAACGTGTCTGTTCTTAGAGCTGAATAAAAGTTTGCAACTTTGTTTACAAAAGATAAAATTAAATTCCTCCTCTACTTTTATACTTTCCCTTACAGTACACAATGTCTTAACAGGACTTTAAAATGATGAAACATTTTTGTAAAATTTATTAAATACCAGCATACTCTTCAAAACTGACATGCAAAAATTTCCAGTGAATATTCAGCAAAAATGTGGTCAATGGCTTCCATATTTTCACATTGTCCATCTCTCATGCATGTTCTCACTCTATTAGAGACCTCATTTGCTAAACACTGCCGGTCCTCAAAAAAATAATAAGAGAATGTCTAAAGCAGTTCAAAAAATTCACACATTCAAACAGCTACTTGAAATTTTTATGTTTTTGCTGAAAAATTTCAACTACCTTACAACACCAGTTGCATATAAAAAAAATTAATTCCAGTCAAGATATATCAAAGAATTAAAGCTGCTGAAATTGAAATCTTGCAGAATAAAACCATTGACAGGAAATGCTTATTAATTAAAAACATTCATTAGTGCTGTGTTATGTATGGTGTTTTCTGCCCCTGCCTTTGTGTCAGTATATACAATATATTTTGAATATTGTCTCAGAATCACACTTGTTATCAAAGAATACACGTAGGTTTGAAGGAAGACTACCCCTAGGCAGAGATTTCAGGTGAGTTTCTAAATGCAACAGACAAAAAATACCTGGATTCTTTCTATTTATCTGAAATAGGTGCCCAGCCTTGGCTTGTGTGGGCATATTTGCAGAAGAGCAGAGGCATCTTGTGGATGCTCTATCCCTGGAAGTGTTCAAGGCCAGATGTGAGCCTGGGAAGTCTGATGTAGTGGGTGGCATCCCCCCCATAGCAGATGGATTTGGAATAACATGATCTCTAATCAACTCTCAAACCTAAGCCATTCATACCCAGTGAGGATCCAGACCCTCATGCCCAAAAGATGGAAATTATTCCCACTGAGCAAAGGATCCCAAGACCAGTGCTCATGCATGGGACTCATTTGAGTCCCAAATGAGCTATCATTTACTCCTTTCCCCTCTTACATAATTTCGGGACTCCGAAATTATGTAAGAGGGGAAAGGAGCAGAATGATAGCTCTGTAAGTTTTGAGGCTTCCTGGGAAGAAAAGAAAATGGAGCTTTTAATTAGTGCAGAGGACAGGTCCTATGAGGAGCAGCTGAGGGAAATGGGGTGATTTATCCTGGAGTAAAGGAGGCACAGATTTTGCACCCTGCAAGTACCCAAAATGAGCTTGTAGCAATGGTGGGTTAGTCTCTTTTCACAGGTAACAAGTGATAGAAAGAGGAGTCCTCAGGTTGTGCCTTTCACAGAAAGGATTCTCAAGCACTGGATGCCCAATCAAGTGGTTGAATCTTCATCCCTGGAGGTATTTCAGACATTTGGATATGGCATTTAGGGAAGTGGTTTAATGGTGGACCTGAAAGTGTTAGGTTTACTGTTGGATTCAATAACATGAAAGGTATTTCCAAATCTAAATGATTCTATGTTTCTCTAGTCTATGACCTCACATTCTGCATTGCAGTAGATGGGTTTTCTTTGATGAATGTTATCAATAGCAGGCAGGACTCCTGCTGAAGTTTTTCCTCAGACCTAGGCACCTGCAGAACATATTTCATTATCCAGCACAGGAGATAGCCTTAATATATTAGAAACTTAGCAAAAATGTGCAAAGTAAATGTATTGTAAATACCCAGTGTGTGATTCGTGAACTCAATTCAAAACAAATGTTTACTAGAACACGCAGACACACTTTTCCACAGAAAGAGGTATTTCCATGCAAGGCTTCATCATTTGGTACCAGCAGCAGTGGGAGTGGTTCTGTTAGAAAAAAAGAAAAAAAAAAGGTAGCAACTGTGAAATATTGCTTTGAGACTTCATTGCAGTTACTGCTTTCTGCAATGAAAAATTAATTTTCAGCAGATCTTTCTGAAACATGCTACAAATTTTGAAAATGTAAGGAAATCCATGGATTTTACTTCTTTTATTTAATGTTCAAATTCTCAGAATTTATTTAAATATTTTGATTTTGATATACTTATGTCATATCCCTGTACTTTGAGCGATCAAAATACAAGGGGGTTGGATGTTTCTCTGCACACTAGGGAATCTGTGCACAGAAGGTCAGATATTACAGATGTTCCTTACTTGAGTCTCTGTGTACCAAAGGTGAAAAGCAAACTCCCTGAAAATCTTCTCACACACAAAAATATTTATACTGGAGAGCAGGCTGAAAGAAGAGGAAAACAGAAATGGGTTTTAGCTAGGTGACCACAAGATTTTAACAATTCTAAATCCATCAAATGAGATACATTAAAAAGACAGCAGTCTACAGATATGGAGGCCTAAAACTCTTGTCACTTAATGGATGCTGTGTTTATCTCCACTTATATCTATTCTTGTAACATTGAGAAAAATGTTATTACGTTGCCAAAAAGATGAAATACTACCATCATCATCAGAAGCATGTAAAAAGGAAAAAAAAAAAAAAAAGAAAACACAAATCCCTTAGTGTTTTCTACTTCCTAGCTCCCCTAAAGAAATGATAGTGTTTTTTAAATATTCTGCCACAGAGACAGACTGCGAGGCTCAGAGTTTGCACATACATTCTCTTTTAAGTGCCAGTTTTACCCATCTCTAAAATGATAGTTATGATTCCACCTGCATATGTCAAGGTGCCATGCATTCACCAAGGATGAAGAGGAAAAAGTCCTTGGAGGGTCTGCAATTCTCTTTGTCAACAACTATGTCCAGGCAATGGGAGCTGGATGGGATAGTATGTCCACAGAAAATACCTGCTTAAATCACTGAGGCAGTCTTGCCTGGGGTGATTACTCAAGTGTGCTAGTCTATATGACAACAGCTCATGGTGTTTCTTTTAATATCCAGATTGTTTTAATCTGCATAGTTTAGAGGCCTCTTTGTAAATTTCTGTAAGACACATTAATTTACTTTATTCAAATGAATACACTATGTCAGCAGTGGCAGAATGTGGACAATGGAAAAATGATGACAGGTCACTACATTTTAAATCTAAATTGTAATTCCCACTGACCTGTGATAATGTCAGTAAATGAAGACAGAAGCCCAAAAGTAATTTTCAAAAGTAACACTGAAATTTCAAAAGAGGAGACACCTGTTCATTCTTTTTTAACCTGAAAAGGCCTATTTCAAGATAAGTAGAAGAAAAATTGTAAGAAATGTTAATATTAAATTAATTACCTCAACATTATAGCACACCTTGCTCCCAAAGAGAGCTCCTGGAAGGTTTATCACCAATATTATCACCACTTACTCAAAACTCTATAGTCTTGCACCTGGGAAGACCTACCTGTCTGTGCAGCAGCTCTGTGGAAAGGGACCTGGGGCTCCTGGGGATGACAAGCTCAGTGTGGGTGGTGCTGCTGTGGCACAGAGAGCCAGCAGGGCACTGGGCTGCATCAACAAGGGCATCTCCACAGGGACACAGAAGTCATTGTCCCACTCAGTGCTTGTCAGG
The DNA here is from genome assembly GCF_022539315.1 of Serinus canaria. NCBI lineage: Eukaryota > Metazoa > Chordata > Aves > Passeriformes > Fringillidae > Serinus > Serinus canaria. The sequence continues at coordinate 94,175,010 of NC_066316.1, forward strand.
CCACACAGTGCTCGGTTTGGGCTCTGTGCAGAAGGATGTGGACCAGTTGGAAAGAGTCCAGACAAGGGACAAAAAGGTGATGCAAGGACTGTAATTTTTTCAAGGAAGATGTAAATACATGATCCTCAAAGTCTCTTCCAACCTGGTGTTCTATGATTCTATGAAAAGAGTAATGGCACAAATTAGACACAAGGCTTCACAACATAATTTGCAGATTCAAACAGACATACCATCAATGGCACACACAAAACTGGGCTTGCAAATTAGAGACTCCTTTTGAAAATTTGTCCCGCTTTAAAATCTACTCCTAGTCTTCTAGCTTCATGAATTTTAGTAGAATGGTCTAATATTATTTGTTTCTAACATTATTTGTTTCCTAATATTTGTTTCTAATAAGGAAGATTCCAGTTCCCTCCAAAACTTTTTGATAAGAGAGTAGCAGTTGGTCATTGGCTTCAGATTTTTAGTTTTTACTTCTTAGTAATCTCAGTGAGGTAGAAGATGGTTCCTTTTAACAAATGAGAACAGTTTCAAATACAAAGAAGTGTGTTAGAGAAACAAAACTTGACAATTTTAGTTGCAGCTTGTTTAAAGCTCTTAGATTCAAGTGATCTTGAAACACAAGCAGGGAAAAAAATCATAAACCAGGTTACCATATGTTGGAACTATGGTTAGGCTTCCATTTTATGATACAATGGAGAAATATGCTTGACTATGATAGATATCTTTACATCAGAGGAAAAAACTGGGGCTGTGGGTTTTGGTTTTGTTTTGTTTTTAAAAAAGCATCTGACCTTTCTATAAAAAGACAGTCTGTGTCTTGAACTTTATGGATATACTGAGGCTCCTGTTATGCTATAAATAATATTCTTTTGAGAAAAAAATTTTCTTAGTTTAAAACAAAAATTTTTTTTCTGAGTACATCAAAGCACTTGGCATATGTTGATATCAGCTCTTTCAGGTAAAATATTTACTTATTAGGTTAATTATGAAAGAACTAATTAGTCTATATTTCTGTAAGGCAAACTGCCTCTGTCTGGAAAAGCTTTATAATTCTGACTTAGTGAGGCATTTCTGTCAGGAACTAAAAATTAACATACAAATTCACTGAACCATTAGCGAACTTTGATGTTTAAATTCTTTCTGCTATGAATTGGAATGATTTTTTATTTCATGACTAATCTTTGATGTTGGCAGTTACACAAATAAATTAGGAAAATCCCAGTAACAGGAATAGTGTTGATGAATTACCATATTGCATGAAGTGCAAAAGACTCACTAGAAATAAATTTATGGTTCATGTAAATTCTTGCTAAATTAACCTGGGCAGGTAGGTTGCCTAATCAGTACCCTATAGCTACTGCACAGATATATAGGGAAGTAGTTTTACAGACATGGCTTTTTAGGAGGTGACTTACCATTTCTTTGAAGTGATCATCTCTGTTTCATTCTGTGTGGTATCATATTTTTAAACTCAAATACCAGTTGCAGACAATGCAGATCAGAGCAGCAAGATTCTTCAACATCTTTTTCTGTTGTGGTGTGATAAGTCATAGACCAACACCCTGGCTTTGCCTCAACCATTTTTATTAAATTGTCTAATATTTATAAGCATTAGGTAACAGAATCAATTAATCTCATGCTTCCTATGAAACACTGCAAAATTGGAGATGGCCTATGGTCAAATGCTGTACTGGTGAGAGGACAGAAAACAGGCCTCTCTTGTCTGGAATTTTCTCCCTGATCAAGAGGAGGGCACAGTTGTGGGTTTTAGGTCATCATAAAGTTTCAGAAAAACTCATAGGCTCAGTAATCAAAGGTCTTTGAACCGAGATGATATTGAGCATGAACTGTTCTCATGCATGTGCTCCCCACAGTGAGTTGTTCCTGTGGATCTTTGCTTCTACCACAGAGGGAAGCAATAAGCAAATTTTAGGATCTTTTCACTTTCTCACAAGAGAGCTGAAAAAAAAAATACACCTATATTAGAGTTTTAGTTTGGATTAATTTTGAAGTGCATCTCCCAACTTACCATAGTTGGGTTGGCACTGTGGAGTGAACTCTCAGTGCTTAAACTGCCTTTGGGTATCCTTCCAGGATAATGATGATGTGTTGTCTGGAAATAAATTGAAAGGATGGAGTATTCAGCTCAGGAGGCCAGACAAAAATTACTTTCCTTGAAACACGCATTGTGTAGGCATAAGGTCCTCACACCTGTTCTCTCTTTCTGCATCATATTTTTGAACCATACTAATTACATTATTGCCTGGGTAGTCATAGCTGATAAATTAAAGGAGTGATGCAATACTAGGGTATATTTGGGTTGGGTGTTTAGTTTTTATTTTCAGGATTTCAAGTATTTTGTTTCCCGGGATGAACTCAAATAATTTGTCTCAAATTTTGATTTATGAGGTATTTACAAGCAATACTGTCTTTGGAGACTGCTACATCTGCTACCCCAGTAGCTCATTCTCCCTACTAGGTGATTTTTAATATTGATTTGTTCATGGATGTAGTCTACAGCACAAGTCAAGGGGTAGCACACATAGGAAGGATGTGAAAGTTTCTTAATCAACTGCCAAAATGAAAAAAATTCCTCCTTCAGTTTTGAATTTATCATATGACTTTATCTGGTGATTCATCCTATTTAACATTATTTTTTTACTCCCAAACTTTAAACAGCCTAAGTTAATGATTCTTTTTCATAAAATCTATTGTTGTTTTTTTTCCATTCTACCACAAATGTAAACTCTCAGGCACTGCCTCAGACCAGATTAATTTCTGTACTGTTAAATGGAATAAGTGTATTGAGTTATTTCTGTTAATTATGTCCTGAAGTTAGTTTTATTTCTCAATATTTCTAGTTTGTTTGTCCCAAAACACTTCTCTAATAAAAACTAAGCCTAATTATATGAGGGGAAAATGGTGGAAATAGAGACAATGAGCTGTCTGCCCACTGACACTTAAGAAGTCAATGACACTTTTCTAAGGGAGCTTTCTTTGTTGTTCTTCTTCAGCTCTCCTTGCACTGCAATATTATTTCCTCAATCCACTCTTACACATCAGACAAAAATTCAAATTCAAATTTGATACAGTTTCATTACTTTGTATTAATACCTGAATTGTAGCCTCCTTTCTTGCTCTTTGTGAGAGCCTTGATCTGAATTTCACTTTTTTGGCACGTTAAAATATGGTTGGAGTCTCTGGATCTTCTTAAACTATTCAGTGACCTAGAGTGTTTCTTGAGTTCTATGTTCTATATTAAAACATAATATTAAAATACTCTGTACTGAAAATGGCAATAAAATAGTTCATTTTAAAGACCAGATTCCCTTTTCTTCATGCTGCTTTTCTCTGGTCATAATTAACCATGGTATCTTCAGGGACAAAAATATATTTGAGTTTTTGAAAAACACTTTCTATTTCCATCACAAAAATAATGCAGGTACATGTATCACTGCATTCTTTTAAAATGTTGAAATAGAAAACTAAAGCAGTTCTTTAATTTATAGAACCTAAAACAGAATAGTTCACTTTCAATAGAAAAGAAAAAAAATAAATAGAATGAAGACTGCTAAAAGCAACTAAACCAACAAACAGTCAACGCTTCTGTAGAAATACTTTATCTGCTTACTATACAAATAGCAACCCAAACAATCCTCTTTCATTCTTCAGTAGATAAATTTTAAGTTAAAAAAACTCTATTTATAATAATTATCTTTTGCCCAAATGATCCTCTTAAATTTATTTTGCAATAAAACCTTGGTGAATAGAGAATTCTAAAGCTGATTTTTTTTTACGGTGTAAAGCCTATCTATCTATCTATATATATAAATATATATATATATATATATATATATATATATATATATAATTGGATTGAATTTCAGATCTAAATAAAACCATAAATGCTAATTGGTATCAAAAACAGAAGGAGATTGACAATTGGTAAGAAGCCACAAAACTTAATGATGATTACAAGAAAAATTAGAAGAATTCAAAGTCATGACCGATCAATTAAAGTATATATATAACATGACATATTAGTTATATGCAGATTATTTTAACTAAGTGATGGTCCCTGCTTAATAAAAACTAGATCTGAGCATATGGAGAAGCTGTTGACCTGATCAGAACAGTAACAGCATTTTTACACAAAGTATGACATTCACAGCTGGACCTGCATCTCAGTGAAGCTCATTGCAAACTCCTTTGGACAGAGATGTTAATAAGTATTTAGAGCAAATAGCTCACCTTTGATAGAAAGAGTAGCAACTGAATCAGTGACTAATTTTTTGTACTGTCTTTCACTACATTAAAAGAAACCTGTTAAGAAAATCTGAGGGAAATTAATGTAACAAGTCTCTTATTGAACATGTCAGTTGATAAAAGAAATCACAAAAACGTGTGCGTGGGGAAACAGATATTAGAATTATAGACATGTTTCTATATATTGAATAAATTTAGAACTTCTGCTGTCATATGCACTTAAAATTGTATCTAATCCCTACCTCTACTACGTAAATCCTACCTGGGATTTAGAAAACTCACATAATTTTACATTCCTCATACAGGGTATCTGTAGCATATTAGATACTGGTCTTGCACTTAAACTGGTAAAAGTTTGAGAACATAAACTAATTTAAAATACTCTAAATTTGAGCAGGACTTTTCTTCCTGATAGTATATCAAAGTCACTTATAATTTACATAGTTTTGGCTGAATAACTACCTTCACTGAGGTACTAAGGTAATTTGGGACATACTGGGCCTATGGTATTTTAAAAGCATGTAAACCAAATGCATCTTGTTTGCCTGCAATTATTTTGGTAGCTCTACACATGCATCCCCAATTACTACTACTGCATGACATTTTAGTGCTTTCAACTGGCATTTAGGTTTATGGTCTTTACCTCACTTTAGAGAAAAAGCCTGTTCTCCATTACCAGAACCTCCCCTTCTCCCACCAAACCAGGACAGAACTGGGTCATCCAGGTGTGCCTGGGTAAATGTGGATGTGAGACAGAGTGAATCCCCTAGAAACTTCTGCAGGAATCCTGATCCAGCAGGGTTTGATTTCCTCTTTCATTCCCCCTTTTTATATTTCATCCCCTCTATGGGACTATAGGGTTTCATTCCTTATCTCTTTCACCTTTCCCCTTTTCTACCCTATAAATTCAGAACTACTCTACTCTAGGGAAGAAGAATAAAACCACTGCTTGGCTAAGAACATTTAAAAGGAATTCTTCAGATTACTCCTTCTCATCCACACAAACTTCCTGCACCTCACTCCCAGCTTCCTCTCCCTCTCAAATTTTCAGCAAGTCCTCCCAGCAACGTTTGCCCACATTGTCTTCATACACCACCACTGTATTGCATTAGCCACAAGCAATTTGTTTTGGCTTTACAGAACACTCATCATATGCAGAGCCATAAATTTATTAGTAGTCTAATTAGTGTTTTGGCAGCCTAATACAACAAAGACATATATTAATCCAGTTACAATGATACTAACACATATATTCCAAATTATCCACTTATTGCTAATCCAAAGTAATTTGATTCTTTCAGTTGTATGCTGACTTTTTGTAATCTAGCCCTGTCTTCTTGTATTATGCTTACACTCCCCATGACCTTCAGGATACTAAAATTGCCACTGTGAGCCTCAGTCCAGAAGAGGAAGGGTTTGCAGTGAGTTATGAGTGACTTGTGTTCTTTGCTGGGAAGTTTGTTCTTGCTGTTCTCTCTGCTCTTGGGTCTTAGAGTCATTTTATACAGGTCCCTTTGATTGACCTGCCTCTTCCTTTTACTTTCAGGTCAGTTATACAACAACCACCCACTTTCTCATTGCTACACTTTCTTAGGTCACACATACAACTGCAGTCAGTACTAAGCTAATGCAAAACCTATTGCAGTGGGGAAATAGTCTCCTATGACACTTCACTGTTACACACCCACAGTTACACAAGATATCAATGAAAATTCATGAAGTCAGTTGTTAAATTTCTTAGAAGGTCTTTGGTCAAGGGTGCATTAAAAAAAACACTGGTTGCTTTTGTTTAGGTTCATGTAATACTTCCAATTAATTCCTCTGTTAAAAGAGGAAATTAGCTTAATCAGCACTTTGTCCAGTCTATGACTATGACTGAACATGTAGAAATAAAATAGGATTAAAAATAACTTGCTACCTAAATGTCTATGAAAAACTAATTTTGTATGAAGATTTCACATATTTTCCTATATCTTTAATACACAAGTATGACTCTAAACCTTAGGAGATTAATAGCTAGAGAAAAACTGGTTGAAAACGATTAATATTTTGAGGTGCCAGAACACAGAGAAAACTTTTGTACTATTATAGAAAGATGAGAGAAAATGGATACTACCACTGCAATTAACCTTTTCTTGTATTTCCTATTCTGTTTTCCATGGGGACTTTAAGGTATATACTCTCCTATCATTTTCCAGGCAATAAAACAAGCAAGAAAAAACTTACTTTCTTCTAATTGTCCACTTTACTTTTTTTCTCCACAAAGAATGTCTGCCTCAAATGAAACCCCTTTAGGATTAGCTATAAATTGATTCAAAATAGTATAAGAATGGGATGGGATGGGAATGCAGTTACTGGAACAATTGAAGAACTATATTGTACTGTTGCTTCTGCTAATGAATTACAAATGAAGCAAAGCATCCATAAAAATCATGTCCATCTGTAATGAAATTATTAATAGACAAGACTATGGAGTTTTTGACAGAAGTTGGCCATGATTTATGTACTCATGAGTTCCTATCTGATTTATTTATTTGTGACACAAACCACATAACATTGCCTTGGTTCATTGATTATAACTTACTAGTGCTTTGACTAGTAAGTTATCATGTAAATCATGTTTATTTTCTTTGTGAAACACATTTTCTTTCTTAATTAAATGATTCTTGCACATATTTATTGAATAAGAGAGATTTTGGTCAAGTAATGTTGAAGCACAAATAAAAAAATCTATGCAAACAAACTTATGTGATATGATAAATAGCTCACAGTAATGCTTATACATTGGTTACCAGATGTAATGAGCAGAAACCAGTGTGAAAGAGAAAGCTGAAAAGAGCATCACATCCTATCTCAGTGAGACAGGCACTTCCCAAGAAGCAGGGACTTTACATTCTACTGCCTCCCCCAGAACTGGCAACTGTTTTGGTGCCAAGCAATTTCTAAAACTGAGTAATGACTGTAGGTTTCCAGAACTTATTTCTTCCCCCTCTCACAAGGTGAATACTTGTTTGTGCTTCCTTTGGCCATGAAATATCATATTCCCTTTTGCATATTGGCAGAGCTTCCACAGAATGTCTTGGCACACTGCAAAGAGTGTGTCTGCAAAGAACCAGCACACACAGAATACTCAAGTTTGCAGAACATCAGCTCCTCCGCTTGGCAGAACAAGGCAGATTTCAAGGGCAGGCAAGAATGAATATTTTATCAGCAGCTTCAAGAAGCAGGACTAAAATCCTACTTGGTTCTACAGTGCCATTTAGTCAATTCCTTGCCACTTGCTACTATTTCCTCAGGTGGTGATAAGCACTGGAAGTCTACATTGATGTTTTCAGTGTTATCAAAACTGTCTGATTTTGAACAATACTTAGTGATCAGTCAAATATTCCTCGGTAGACACCCACTGGGAATATATCTTTTAGATGTCTACTCACTCAGTTACCCATTTTTGCTCACCTTTTGTAATAACTTGCTCAGGACAGCAGTGATGAGGTGCTGCCTTGAATAGTCTGGGATGCTGAATTCCTGATTGATGGAGTCAATACTCACTCTTGTGATAGTGACAGCCAAAATATTACTGGCTTTCCCTAGCCAGTCCTTAACTTTGGCAGCAGGGTGCCCTGGTAACATTACCTTTGCCATTATAAAGGGTGGGGAAAGAGTTCAGAAACTTTTTAACAGTGTCTCCCACATGCTGCTCAAACTGCCTGCCCCAAAGCATGAGACGCTTATTTCAATCACCCTTTTTTCTCAATGAACAGTTGTTCAAGTAAAGATCTTGTTTGTTTCTTTGAAATACATCAGTCTCTTCCTTTCCTTTAATTTTACACAATTTTACTACCATCTTTTTCCAGTTTGCTACTGTCTTATTTACAGTTACAGTTTTTTACCCTTCTGAATGAACTGAAGAAATTTCTGGGGCAACCTATAGGGTATTTGATGCACATTAGAGTTTTGGAGAACAAGGGAATGTTGGTCTTTTGAAGAAAAAGAACATATCTGTGAAATTTTAGTGATTTACCAGTGTGTATTTTAAGAAGATTTAAACATTACTGTCCTCTGATAGGCTGCCCAATTATTTCCTTGAATTTGCCCCTTATTCCTGATGACACAATAAAAGTGGCAAATGGAGAGCAGATTGAGATAGGTATCTAAGGCTGATAGTCAGCATACTAGTGTCTTCCTTACTCCTTCTAAATTGGAAAATACAGGTGGCCAAATATCAGCATCCTCATCAGGATAGGTATCAGTTTCCTTGGGACATTTAGCATTTTTATAATGCCTTACCTATAATTTCCAAATCAAAAACTTCTGTTTTTAGTTGGTTGACTCTGACTGAATTCCAGACACCCACCAAAAGCTGATCTCTCATTCCCCTTTGCAGCTGGACAGGGGAGAGATAATATAACAAAGAATTCATAGTTTGAGGTCTGTCTTTACAGGGAGAGATCACTCATCAAATTCTGTCACAGGCAAAACAGATGCCTATTAGACACATTAAAATTATTGCTAGCAAAATCAGAGCAGGATAATGCGAAGTAAAATAAGACCTTAAAATGACCTTTCTCTGACCCCTCCCTTCTTCCCAGCACTATCTTCTCCCTGCAGCAGTGCAGGGATATGGGAATGGGGGTTATGGTCAGTTTATTACCCATTGTTTCTCCTCTCTCCACAGGCCTGCAGGTCCCTGCCAGGACCCTGTTCCAGCACTGGCCTCCCACAGGGTCACAGCCTCCTCTCAGGCATCCTCCTGCTCCAGTGTGGGTCTCCTCCATGGGCTGCAGGTGGATCTCTGCATCCCTGTGGATCTCCATGGGCTGCAGGGGCACAGCTGCCTCACCATGGGCTGCACCACAGGCTGCAGGGGAATCTCAGCTCTGGTGCCTGGAGCACCTCCTGCCCCTCCTTCTGCACTGACCCTGGTGTCTGAAGAGCCTCTGAGAATTCCTCTCATGTTCTCATCCCACTCTGCTCCGGCCAAAATTACACCTGCACAATCACTTTTCTTTTTCTTCTCCTTAACTTTGTTATCTCACAGGTGTTATCACCATTTCTAATTGGCCCAGCCTTGGTCAGGGGCACATCCATCCTGGAGCTGTCTGGCATTGGCTCTGCTGGACACAGAGGAAGCTTCTGGCAGATGCTCACAGAGGCCACCCTTGCAGCCCCCCCACTACCAAAGCTTGGCCATGCAAAGCCAATATACTTTAAAAAGTATTCTTTGCTTCCCCATATCTTTGATCTCTTCCCACAACACAAAATTAAATGGCAGCACATTTATTTTGGTAGTAAAATAAAAGGTGTAATGAAGGTCACAAAGCAATTAAGTTTTTACAAAAGACTTCCTTCCTGATTAATGCAGAAAATATTAACATCTAAAAACTAAGATGGCATCTGCAAATGTTGGAGTTTGTATTAAGACAACAAATGGACTTCAATAGCTTTGTGAATGTTCTTGTATTGACAGACCTATGTTTTAATGTCTGCAAGCCTACATTTCCTGGAAAACCAAATTATACTCTTTCATTCAGTTCTCTGGAAAAAGTCTTTATCCTTGACATCTTAGTAAAATAAATGATTTATTGTTTTAGTGTTAATTATCCTCTGTTTCTATTTTCTAAGCCATGTATCATCTCTGTGTGTGTGTGTGTGTGTGTGCTCATATGTACAAATGCAAAGCATCTCTATGAAAACAGAAGGAAATAAAGACAGGTCTGTAATATGATACCTTCCAGATTCAGCAATTTGCATCTGTTTTCATGCATGCTGATTTTATTCAAATCTTTTGCACAATTTTCAATTTTCCTGTTGTGAGCCAAGTCAGATCTGAATGAAACTTCTTGGCAATTATCTAATGTAACACCACAAAATAATGAGTTTGGCCTAAAGTCATCTTATTTAAAACATTCTGAATTATCCTGAACTGCCATCTGTCTCTTTGCATGATTACTTTCTTGATATTTTGTAGATTTTTATGAAATTTTCAAATAATTGCCTTATTTCAAATTATAGGATTTAAAGTAATCCAGAAAAACAAAAACTCTCATCACTAAAATAGCTATGTGACAGCTAGCTTCCATTTACTTTGTTTCAGAAATGGCAAAAGCAAAAGGTTTTGCAGGATCAGAACTGCAGTAAAACTGAAAAAGTACAAAAAGAAGAAAGGGAAAAATGTACCTATGCTTTCAACTAGTAACAAACTGGACAAGATATCAACCTCTAAAGAAGCTCATGGGTTTCTTAAGCTATTAAACCTGATAAACCCTTGAAATAAAGCATCAGATGAGGCTATCAAAAATTTGCTTAACTCAACTTCAGTAAAAATATTTATTTTTTCCTAATCCTTCCCCAAATTATATGTACCCACTTACGTTCAGTACAGCAATACCATAGGAAAATATGATTCACTGAAGAATCACTTAACATTAATAGTTCCTTGGCTGTCTGAGTCTATTCCATTTCTCCAGAAATCATTTATGCAATTGTCAGTGTTAAGATACACCACTCAGGAAGTAATATATTGTATACAAGCCTTAATTATATCAACTGACAAAGATTTTTAAGTTTAAAAAGCACAGCTTGTAGGTAAAGAGAAACATTCTAGAAAGTAAATTCTTTCTATTTTACGTATCTCTGCTAGCAATTTCCCATATATATTCCCTGTATATTATCATACAGCTGTCATTTATTTTATATTTACATGAATGTGTATCTCTACTATTTAATCCCCACTTATATGCCATATTTATGAAGAAGAACCATGAGAAGCAATTCTGGATGACGCAACAAGTTTGTAGTCACAGGAAAACTATTCTCCATACTTGCAAATACCCACCAGAACTGTTGCTGTTATTTGCTGGCTCCTGGCAACTCCCATGGAGCCTGGAGCAGCCCAGCTCCAAAGCAAGTGCAGCCCATCTGCGTTGCTTTGCTTTCTTTGGCTGTCTTTAGCCTGAAGCAGACTCATACCTCTCACAGTGTCTGCATGCACCTAAGTTTGGATGGTCATGTGAGGCAGTGGCCCACTCTCATCTCTTCCAACATTTCACACTCTGGTGTGTTGTCATGCACTTTTCTACAGGCATGGAGTGAGATAAATGCCTTTTCAAGTATGGATGGATTGGGGCAGATTGACTTGAGTACAAACTCCAGCTCTTTAGCAGAATGGCATTGACTCCTTGCTGCATGTCAAACTCCACACCTCTGTGCATGGTAAAGAAAACAACTCAGCACAGGTGGAGGGCCCCCTGCAGCACTGGAGAACAAATGAAATCCCATAGCAAACTGACCTCTTGTCCACCCCTCCCCATCTTCTCCAGGGCTCTGGTATGTACAAAGATCAAAAGTAAACAGGGATGATGTCAGGTATTTTTTGACCAGAAAAAACTGGAAAGAGAAGGATTCATTCAAGGGTAAAGTATAGCAGTGACGAGCAATATTTTGTATGGATTTACCTCCAAGAGAAAGATAATGCATATTTCTTTACTGCTTTACTCAGGTGCTTTAGGGGGGAAAAAAACCCCAACTTTAAATGTAACTTTTTATAAAGTCTAGCCAATAATCCAGTCATACTTTGATTATCTATTTGTGCATGACAAAGGCAGAGGTGTCTAAAGGGAACAGAGATGCCTTTTCAAATTACATTTAGGTAAGAAAACAGAAAGGTATGTGCATGAAGCATGTATTTTTAAATCAACTGATAGGAAAAATTAGAAGCTTTCCCTTCTCTCTCCTGAACAACTGAAATATATGTCTCCTAATACAGTATAGTATGTTAAGGACCAGGATGAACTTCTCTGCCTTAGGATCAACTTCAACATTGCTACCCACTGCACTACAAGAAGGTCCCCCAAAACTGATAGTCTGGGCCACGGACCATGATCAGGAATTAGATGTAAGCTAAAGAGGAATGGGAAAGAAAAATCTCATTACAATGTTTAGGAGTGGGGGCTTTTCCTGGCCAAGGGTACCAAGAATACTAGAGGGATGTCAAACTACTCTTGGTTTTGATTCAGAGATCAGCGAGCAAGGGCTATGTGCGTCTGTCGCTTGTGACCCAACACGAGGCGCAACTGCCCGGCCCGGGCGCGGACAAGGCGAGAGGGGCAGCGCTCGGAGGGGCAGCACTCTCACCCCACGTCGGCCACCTTTCCCCAGGAGCAGCGCCCCTGCCCCCCCGGAGGGGCGCGGAGCCCCCGCCCGCCTTTGCCCCGCGGGGCGGCGCGGGCGGGCCGAGCGGAGCCGCGCGGTGTCGGGGAGGAGCGCGGCAGAGCTCGCAGGAGCACCCAGAGCTCGGCTGTCGGGATGCGGACGCGGAGGGGAGGGGAGCGGGAGCGGCGGCACCTTCCCCCGGCGAAGAGCCAAGTTAAATAGCCAGCGCCACGCCGCCGCCTTCCTCTTCCCTCCCGGCTCCGAGCCCTCGGCGAACGCCCCCTGCCACCCCGCCCCGCCCGGCCGCGGGCGGCGGAGGGCAGCGCGGAGCCAGCCTGCCCCGCGGAGCCGGGACGCCGGCGCTGCCGGGAGGGGCGGGCGCTTGGGAATCGGTGCCGGAGGTTCCGCGTCCCGCCGAGCCGCCCGACTGAGAGGACTACGCCAGCTGCATGGGAGGAGATGAGCGTGGCGGGGAAGCAGCCTCCTCCAGCACCGCTCGAGCGGCCCGGCAGCCTCCTCGTCCCCACTTGGGCAAGTACCGCTCCCCCTCGGCCCGTCCCGGTGCCAGCTCCCGCGGCGGGGCGGGGGTGGGGAGGGTCCCGCCGGCGGCGCTGCCCGGAGGGCGGGAGGGAGGCGCCTGCGGGAGGGACGGCGAGCGGGGCGGTGCGGGCTTGGGATGCCGGCGGGGCTCTCGCAGGGACGAGGCGGCAGCTGCCACGGCTCCCCGGGCGGGACGGCCCATCCCGCCTCCCTCCCGCAGCCGGGCGGCACCGGGGCCCGAGCGCGGCCGGGCGAGACCTGTCCCGGTCGATCCCGGTCGCGATTTTCAGCGCGCTGTGACAGGCTGCAGCGTGAGGGTCGAGTTTCCCGGGGACCGCGTTGAATCACTCAGTTTGAAACCCAGCTGCAAGACTGCGATAAATTTATGAAAAACAAACCAGAAAAAACCAATAAAACCCCCAAAGGTCAGCTACTTGGCTATATAGAGCGCCTCATGCACTTTTAGGAGAAGCCCGTGAGGGAGTTAGAAAATAACTTGCTACTTCACGGCAGCGTATTTGGCAAATCATTCATGAATGATGCCCTCTGACGGCGGTTCTCCGCTGTCCTGGTTTATATAAAAGGTAGTGGGTCTGCCCTGCGGACCTTTTAAAATCGTTACAGACTCTGTGGTTTAACACGCCGCTCTTCTTGGCATGTAAAGTGGTTTTGTTGAAGCGTCATTGCAATCGTTTTCGATCACCAGCTACAAAATTATTCATTATATTTATATAAAATATGTACCGGTGCTAAATTTTTTTTTTGCCCCTATCCTTCGAGCTGTTTCGGTGACCACAACCTTGCAATTTTTAAAAGCAAAACTGTGTTTATCCTCCTGATGTTTTGTCCAGAGTGTTGTTTAGAAGGTGCCTCAGCTCTGTGAAAGCTTAGAGACATGTTATCCCTCACAGTGAATTTGTAACTACTTCAAGCTTCTGTAATCATAAAAATAAAACTAATATTTGGAAATTCAAGTGTAGAAGAAAAGGGTAGAGGATACCTGTCATCATAAGCATGTATGACAGTTGCATATAAATCTGTGGAAACGAACGGTTGTCTTGTCTGAGAAGCTTTCACAGCCTGTATTTTCACCTGTCTTTTGACTGTGTGTGAGAAGATGCATAATTTTAACGTCTGAGCTTTTAGAATTTCTAGAATTCAAAAAGAAATAATGGAATTAAGCCTACTGTGGAATCCTCTGTGCTTTAAAGTTGTTTCGCAGTTCTTAGTTTGTAAGATCTGTTCAGGAACTGCAAAAATAATCTGTGCAGCAATTATCTAAAATGTTAACAGCTGAGTAGGTTGTATGGCAGTTCAGGATATTTCAGTGTTAAAGGTGAGGGATAATCACTATCATTAGGTGAAATTTATGACTGGTATTCTTGTAGTTGTGTCAAATGTGTATGTTTAAGACCAATTGGACATGCCATTTCTGCTGTTACCTATGGGATTTATCCTGCCTGAGACCAAAGTAGGCACTTCATGAATGGTGAACTGACCTCTTGGACAAGAGAAGTAGGAACTAAAGGCTTGTCACTACACAATTTACCTTGACCCTAAATGAGAAACAGTGCTATGAATCTAAGGCTTTGGCAAGCTGTTTCCAACAAACAGACAAATTTAGCCTCACTTTCCTGGCTATTTCTGAAAGGAATTAAGAAATAATCTTAGTAAAAAAGCCATTTAGACTCAAGTTCAACAGGGACATCTTATGGCAGATATTTATTTAGGTGAGTTGATAATTGCTTGGCTCCCCAGATAGGCCACATACTAAACTTCTGAAAAAAATTATGCTCAAAATGTATTGAAAAATAAGAACTTGATTTATAATTCACAGTGTGACAAGTGCTTGACTTGCACCTTCTTAAGTTATTTAGCAGTATTGGAATCTAGACCTGTTTACTTTGTTAAAAGAAAAATGTGTATTTTAATGCCTGTGTATTGACTGTGTGCACATTTTTCTCAGAAATAAGATATAATAACAGTAGTTAGTGTTTACTAAATATTGCTTGCTGAGTCAAATTAATTGCCTTGGATTCTGGTAGATAGACAATATTAATACTAAAAGAAAGATGGGTTGTCTTTGTGGTTGTTTTTCCTCTTCAGAAGGATAGCAGTTTAAAACTACCCCCTGGAAAATAACTCAACACACTTTTAAATTAAAGAAAATTCTAGGTTTGGAATACAATACTAATTTGTTTTGCATGCATGTATCTGTTTGTATCTATATCAATGTATCTATAAACTTCTTGAAGTGCAGTTGTTTATTTTCAGTTCTGTAGAACTGAAGTTTCAGTCAGACCTTGTCTTTAATGTTTTGCCAGTCTCAGTGTAATGAAACACCTCTTTCATTCAGTGTCAGACATGGATTCTTATTCATCTGATTTCAAAAATCAGTATATGTTTCCTCTATCTGTAGTGAACTTTTTGTTCTAATTTCTCATATAATCCTTTCCACCCTTTGCCCTAGGAAATACTCAAGGGGTCATATCTCTTAGTAATTGTTACTATGTTGGAGTGCTTGTGCCATGTTCTTACATGGATTTTATGGTCTCATTGATCTAGTATGCATTAGTTACTGTGGCTTTCATTGTGTTGCTAGAAACTTGGAAGGGAGTGATAATGTAAGAGGCACTTCTACTGTTGATACACCATGATTTTAAAAGAAGAAATAAATGTACAGTTCATTGCAATGTAGAAATAGATCTTTTTTGTGTGTGTGTTTTGGTGTTTTTTTTTTATTGGGGACTATTCTCTTAAACTTGAGCATATTATATGTGGTACATACAGTTTTCTATTAGCTTTCATATACAACCAGAAAAAGATCAATAGGTAGACTGTTTCTTTTTGCAGCAGAAACCCAAAGAAAAAAAGCCAGCAACATGAAACTTGTTTGGATAGCACTCTCTCTGCAGTTACCCAAACTGTGTACTCAATAGGAAGGGCAAGTGCAGCACAGGCAGATTTTCCTTTCCTCCTCTCGGTTTTCACTGTGTCTATGTGATTTAGGCACTTGCTTAGAGATGCTAATATAAATATCAACCTCTTTTTTTGAAAGAGGTCCTGGGGCACTGATGTTTCTTCAGCATTTGGCACCCACCAATACTGAAGCTTCCTGAAAGTGAACACTAGGTGTCATGTTACCACAAGCCTCAGTGTCTTGTCTTCTCCCTGTCTTTTCAGGGTCAACAGTTAATCTTGATGGTTTTGTAAAATAGATGACCACCATTTTATTCCACACCGGGATTTTAGTAAGCCTGGAATCCATTCAGTTATACTGTAAGTTACTGTCAGAAGCTTCAATTTTCCTCTGATTTTTATGAGAAGTTATCAGTACTGAGGTGGCATGGATTTCAAGATTGTTTCCAAGATCTGTCTATGCCACAATACAAATCAATAGGATATACTTACTAATTGAAGCTTTTTCTCACAGATACTAATTTTCTATTAAAATTACTTGCTTTTCAAAAGCTGATTTCAGAAACTTTTGCTGCAAAGTGAACAGAATTTGTCTTCTGATTTGGGGATGGCAAACACCAGAAAACAGATGGTGGAGCTTCATGACAGGGAGGAGGTGTCTGTGTACTCTGTTGTGTGAAGCCTAATAATTACCTTCTAGTGTAAATGTTTTTGTCTTCCCACTTATTTGGGAAGATGTTTTTTCCCCAAAAAAAATCTGTGAAATTAATAGTTTCAAGATCCTATTAAAGATTTGCCAAACAGTTACTAAATATCAGAGTGATCAAACATTTCACTTTCCTTCACTTGGCTTCATTGCTTTCACAAGCCAGATCTGAAAATGGCTTTTACCTGTACATATCTTCATGAAAACACTTATCAAAGTGATAAAAAAAAACATATTCAAGCCTATGGCTTTAACATCTTAATAAAAATAAGACTTGTGCCCACCTGCCACTCATAAATAGAAGAGCATTGTTATTCCTTTTACACCTCAGATCGGTGTTTCATATTGTAGGCAGGTTTCTTTTTCTGATGTTTTAAACGTTTTATGAGATGAATAGAAATAAAATCACGTTCACTTGAGAGTTCAGAGACTGCTTAGAATAGAAATGGTAGTAGAGGTCAGCAGAAAGGAACAGAGCATGACCATGTTCCTACAAAACTGACACCTATTATGGCTTGTCAGTGGCATCGCAATAATGGAGACAGCAAACACAAATCAGATTAATTCAGGTTGAAAGGGACCTTGGGACGTCCACAAGTGTAACCTTCCCCTGAAATCAGTGACCATGTAGAATTCAGATTGAGTCACTCGGGTCTTTTCCCAGTGCATCTTCAAAACCTCCAAGGATGGAGCCTGCTCAACCTCCCTGTGCAAGCTGCTCCCTGCTGGAGTTTTCCTGGTGAACTGGGGATGTTAGCTCCTCCCTCAAATCCCCTACTTCCTTAGGTTCAAGCAGGCCTGGCTTACTCAGCCACTTCTCACGGGGGAAGTGCTTCAGCCCCTGGCCCCTTTCAGTAGGCTTTGAATGGGACTTGCTCTCATTTGTCAGTGTTTCTTGTGTTGCAGGGCCCAAACCTGGGTGCAGTGTAATGAGTGCCAAGTAAAGGGAAATGACTACATGGATTGCTCTCTGTTTGTTGTATTCCTGTGGCTAATGCTGTCAGCATTTGTGGCTGGCATCATGCACTGCTGACTCCTGACCATCAGGACAGAAGGACCCCTGCTTCTTTTCAGTATATGCTCTTCCCCACACCTCACACATACCCACCTGCCCCCTCTTTCCTGCCACATCTCAGGGAGAAATCTGAAGTTTTTAAAAGGCAGATGCCCAGTTTAAGTGCCTCTTCTTGTCCTCCTTTAGTTAAGAGTGAATGCAGAACTCCAGGGGAATTTAGCAGATTATTGCATTTTCTTTTTGCATTTTCTTTCCTTGACATTTTTTGGATTTTTTTCATCACCGAAAGGAAGAAAACGCTCTTGCTGACTTTCTCCTGAAGTTGATTCATTTTACTATAAGAAATGCATGTTAAACTATTTGGAACAATTTAGTGGACTTACTCATCCTTCACATTACAGATGAAGCTGACAGTTAAAGCCAACTGAGGCCCATGATTGTGTTTCACTACAGACACTTTTTGTCAGTAATACTCTTACAGCAGTTCTGATCTAAATTTTATTGGTCTGTTTTCTTTGAAAAAGGGAAGCTGATTCTACTCTATTGAGCTCTTCTGTACCTGCTTGTCTGAACTTTCTGTCTGAAGAACAGCATGACTCCAGTGAGAGCTGTCATACTGGAACCCTTCTGCCACTCTTTATTTATGTATATCAACAGGCAGATTTCTATAATGAGATTTACAAACTCTCTAAAGGATATAACCTTGAAGAGCTGGAACCCTTTAGCACAATCTAATCAATATTATCTCATTTATCATCTCCTTGTGAAGTTCAGATTGTTGTAGGAACAAAATGCACTTCTCATATTTAAAGAAGTTGTGGGCAGAAAAATCAATGCAAAACATCAGGGGTTTTTGTACTGTGTTTCAAGAGGCATTGTACATGCTCGTGCTGTATGATACTCTAAAATCATTACCCTTATAATGCTTCCCTCCACCATGCCAAACTTGAATGACTGTTTCATGCCTTTTGTTTTGTGATTTTTACCTTTGCAGAGCTTATCTGAGAATTTTAAGTCACCAGATGATTCAAAGCTAAGGAGAAACCTTTTCCCTAAACAGGCAAGTTCTGTGTAATGCCATTTGCTGTGGAAAGTGCATCTGGAGTAGCTTTTTTTTCATGGGTGCTTAACATCCTTACAGTAAGCACAGTGACTTCCCAGAGTCTGAGTGGCTGGATTCCATAGCACTCCCTTGATTGAAACCAGTAGTTACAATGAGGTGCAGCAGACAGGCTTAATTGATTTGTTGAGGACCACAGAAGCAGTCTTACCCAGGGCTGGAATCTAAACCTTTTGGTGTCAAATCTGTATCAGCTCTTGATGATTTTTCTGGACCACAAAACAATAGTTTGTTGGTTTTACCTTTTGTTGGGAATTCTTATTTATGCCCAGGTTTTGCAGGAGGCCTGACTGCAATGGAATGAGTTGAAATGGGGCTCAGAGTAGCTCAGCCTCTGTTTTGTGGTGGTCTGTTCTCACCCAGCCAGTAAAAAAAATAGTGTGTTGGCCACACTGTGTATGCTGGTGGACAGTGTTTCTACAGTGATACAGCACTGGTTCTTACTCACTGATGTTAATATCTACCTGTACACTGAAGAAAATGTAAATAGTAACATGGTAAGTTCCAAAGCACTCTGTGAAGTGGGTAAGCATTATTGTACCTATTTTTATCAGTGGAAAAACTGAAGGAAAGAGATTTCAGTTAAGGTTTTGAGTTGGTTTTGGGGTTTCTTTGTGAATTTGGATTGAGGAAATTGTCTTTCAGTACTTTACATTTTGTGAATACTTGACAAAACTTCTACGTGTATTATGTAGAGAATGTTTTTCAAAGTTTTCTTTTGTATCTTAATTAGATTTCTTTTTCCCTCTCACTACATCACACACTATCCTGTCCCATCTAGTAACAGAAGTAGACTTTGGAGAAATCTCATTCATTTAACTTACTGGCTGCTGCTACTTGTCTAACTAAGGACTAGTATGTTTAGGGCTACCATGAACATGGAAACATCATGTTACAATATGTAACATGAAAAATAGAGAAGAACAAAAATACACATTCAAAACAGTGCTAAACAAAATGGGAGATTGTAAGGAATATAATTTTGTTTCCTCTATAGAAGCTGTGTTTTTTGTCTAGGTATATGTGCAAATAGTAAGTTTATTGGACAAAAGTGTCAGAAGAATTGATCTCATATGGGATAGCATGAGGACACATGCATATTTGAAAGCTGTTTGTCACAAGTGTGTTGCCATCTTCCTCTCCAGCAAGCCTGTTAAATCAACAGGCCAAGAGATAGGTTTTTCATTTGTTTCACTGGCTGCAGCTATGACATAGATACTGCAAGGAAATTCATGGGCACATCTTTCCATACAAATCCTATCTTAACAGTATTAAGTCACAATTTTAGAAAGGCTTTAGGAATTACTCATAGACGTTGTTGTGTTAATAAAATGCTAGTGTCTTCTATACCAGTAAAATGCTCACTTCAAGCAGCCATTACAATTTTATTTTATGTCATGTGTCTTTTCCTCTCTTTCTCAACCTATCCTGCTGTCTTAGGCACTGTAAATGCAGCATTTAGACATTCTTCTGCCACCCTTCGTGAGCCCTGATGGAGCAGCAATATAAGGATATGCAGTAATCTCTGCTGTGTGCTCATTTCCAGAATACAGCTGAAGCATAATTAAGCATATGCTTCCAGTTCAGTCTGACAGTATTGTTTTGTGATATAGCTATTGCTCTTCATTAAAAAAAATAAAATCTCCTCTTTTTCTAGTTTTGAAAGGGTAGTTATCAGTTGCATCGTCTCACAGTTTTATGCAACAATTTATTGTAATTTCATTAAGAGATGAATTATTTACTAAGGCATCTGGTGCATCATATGGTTCATATGCTGGGTGTGCTAAACAGAATGCTCTTTTTTGAATAATAAGGGAAAAAATACACTACATTAGAGGATTAGACTTCCTAGTGTGCTTTGAAGAGTAAGTTTACTGTTCTAAAATCTCCAAGCCTGTTTTACAGGATTTTGTGATCATTAAAGGAATCTTTGATTCTAGTGGAACATGTGTGCATAACTGTATGTGTCTATTATATTCATAATATCTGAAAAGTAGAGAGGTAAAAAAGACATTATTCTCTGTCAAAAACTGTATTATACATGGGCTAACTATATGATACTTTTTCTACTTCTCTGACTGATAATCACAGAAGTATGTGTTATGGTAGTACCATTTACAATTTATAAGGCAAGAAATTTTTTTCTAATGATCTATAGAAGTTGTATGTCCTCCAATGTTATCAAACATTAAACAAAAACCTTCTCAGTCTTCAGAAAACCTGTAGTCTATAGATATACTTCAGCCCACTGAATCTAACTCTACAACATCCAATTCCTTTCATATATTTAAGACCAACTTCACACTCATTTTATATTAGAAAATTACTAAAATGTACTATAGATGAAATAATTGACTGATATTAGTTTAAGGCTGATTTACCATTTCATTCCATAGTGTCATTTCCATAGCATCAAGGGAAGGATGGCAGAAATTGTATATGGGTGAATTTATTCACTGGTTAGAGTTACATCTTTGCTCCCAATCAATTAAAAATTGATAAAAAACTTTCTACTTTAAAAATTTCAGCAGTTGAGACTTAAATCTATTCAGCATACCTTCCATTTACAAAAAATTAGTTTCTTCCTTGAAATTAGACATTTAGAAGTTTTAACAGCTGTAGGTTTTTTGTTAAACAGGACATTAACAAAAGCATGGCATTGTCACAGCTATTTAAACAATCAAAGTTGGGGATGTAGCAGAATGTTTTTCTCAAAGGACTTTGAAAAGCAACTTTTTTTTCAGAAAACTTGCTTAATCCAATAAGAAAGCTGCCGGCTTTAAGCATATTTGGCTTTAAAATAGGTGGATACTCCCAAAGATAGATGGTTTAGGAAGATGGCTCAGGAAGAAAATATGAAGTCTGAGTTGTCAAAATCACAAAATCACAGAATTAACTAGGTTGGAGAAGACCTTTGAGATCATGAAGGCTGTGACCTAACACGACCTTGTCAACTAGACCATGGCACTGAGAGCCACACTCAGTCTTAAACACCTTCAGGGATGGTGACTCCACCACCTTTCTGGGCAGCCCATTCCAATGCTCAATCACCCTTTCTGTGAAAAACTTCTTCCTAATGCCCAACCTAAACCTCCCCTGGTGCAGCTTTAAGACTGTGTCCTCTCATCTTTAAGATGCTACAACAACCTCATGGTTCAACTTACACTGAAATAGTTTAAATCTGATTTGTATGCATATTCCCAAGAAGCTCTCTGTTATTTATGACAGATAATATAAATTGTAGCTTGAAGGAATGCTTCGTTCTTCATACTTTTACTAACTGTAATTAAACCTTTTGAATAAGAAAACAAAAATTAGATTTGTAATTCTTCCTGAGGGTAGTCTTGTAGCAGTTGGACCCATCTGTGACTAAATCTTCAAGAATATTCCTTTCAAATGTCAGGAAAAAGGGAAAAAAAGTGTAATATTTTACCGACAGTAAGGAAAGAACCCAAACCAACCATAGCTAACAAACTGACTTGATATAGTGATTTTTTATAATCTCTTCAATTTTTAGTTTATTGTGACTAATCATGCTTATGTGCTGTTGTGCCTGTGTACTCCTCTAATTCTGTACTTCACTAGTTTGTGGTCTTTCTTCATAATCTTTGCTGTAGATCTAATAAAAATAAATCAGACTTTCTCATTAGCTGAACGTGTATTCTTGTAGGTCCTCCATTCGTCCTCCATTCAGTTAATGAAAAAATGAGCAGAGGATTTTTTTTTCCTGCAATCAGAAACATTATAGGGTAGTTATAAAAAGAGAATCAGTGTGAAAGGGGTGAGTAGACAGACACATGTTGCCTAGACCTCAGGCACTACTGGGTTGTTTTTAATGGATTATTTGTATTTTCATGTAATAGAGAAAGTCCATACTTACATCTCTGCTATCTCTGTTTCTTTACATCTTTTATCAGTTTGACAGACTTTTATGAATGTTGCTGAGCTTAAGTCAGTGTCACCTGGCTGAAGTTTTCATAACATGAAATACCTAAATGTAGTAAACCTGCTTGAGTTCACTCTCTAATTCTCATAATATCAGTGTCATTTTAATCCAACCAGGCTCAGCCTAATTCTGTTTTGTAAAAATCTCTTGCTTCATCAATTTATAACATAAAATGAAAGCTTCATCTTTCAAAATTTATAAAATTTCCCCTCTATTAGTCCAGTATGTGATTCATTGCCAAGTGTCACAAAGAAGTACAGAGAGTGCTTCATGTATAATTTTAAGCAATTAGTGTTAGTGTTGTCTGCTCAGGAAAACCATAAAAATGTTTTTTTGTAAGGCAGACTATTCTACCTTAGAAAAATTACAGCTTAGCCCAGCATATTTCGCAGAACTAAGAAATAAAACTAAAACAAATCCACCAACCTATTGCCATAGTTTATGGCAATGAGGTGTGAGATTAACATAATGACATTCTATAAATTCCTTTTGGATGGAATTGGTAAAAAATAGATTGTTTTGCAGAGCTTCATTATTTTTTAAGTATTTCTGTGAAACTTTGGCAAATAGAGACCAGCCAAGAAAGTATTATCAATGTAAACTGAAAAACTCTTGTCCTATGGAGAAGAGTAAATGGGATCTTTAAATGGGATCTTTTCCATTTAAATTAAGTAATCAAAACATTCTCCAAAATGAAAGATGAGGAAATATTTTTTAGGTCTAAGAATAATATTTCTCTGTAACTGATAGTCTGACTATAATCTCTGGTTTTATTTGTGGTGTTGATGTTTCATTAGGAGGGCCTCTGCTCACTGAGAACTAATTATCTTACATTTAATTGGATGTGACTTGAAAGAATAATCAAAGCAGTATTCTGTGTTCTCTAAATATATAATCTACAAGAAATACTGAAAAGTATTTTCTTGCTTAAATATAATGGAAAATTGTCATCATGAACATTATTGCATAGGTTAAAAAATTAGATACACTAGTTATACATTGCGGTCTAAACAGTTTCATCAGCTTGCTTGATATTTACAGATCAGATATCTTGTGGAACTGATTCATGTTCTTATTTGGAATTAAGGTGCTTTCACTAATGACTTCTGCAGATACTTTTTATGACTGTTTCAGTTAATTGGAACATAACACCTTGCCTTAGTTTTTCAAGACTTAATAGTTTCCAATTTTTCCACTGGTGTTACAGGGTGACCTATGACTTAAAGGTCTAGTCCTGCTTTGGGATCTGGGAGTTTTGTTGGATGTCAAGTAACTGCTGAGTAAGCAAAATAATATTCCATTTAAATGGTACCCTTCTGTGGGTGGGAATTACTACTGCCTACACTACTGAGATGGAGTCAGTAAGAGAACACGAAATGACCATGTGAGAGTGCCAAGCACTAAACTGTATTTGATCATAACTGTTAAAAAGTTGTGTTTCTCTTATCAGGGAGTTTCCCTCTGAGAGGTAGAGATACCCAGAGAATTGGGCTGATAAAAGACAGGGCTGGGGCGGCTGATAGCTCTCTCTCTCTTGGCTTCAGAGGAGGATGATCAGAGCTGCTTCTCAGGGAAGGGAATTCGCTGCTGCTGCCAGAGCTCAGCCCAGAGCTGCTTCTTCTGCCGTGGGGTGAGCCTCTGCTCGTGAGAGCAGCCACAGAACTGGGACCTTATGAACACCCATCTCATTAAAGAGGGATCCATCCCCGTCTGCTCGGGTTCCCGGGATCTTGAGCTCGCCTCTCCCGGCCCTGCTGGGAGCCGGGCCGCACTGCCCTGCCCGCTGTCTCTTCAGCACTGTTCCGAACTTTCGCTCTACTGTAGCCCCATACCCCCTGCCTGCTGAGACATCCTGCTGTCCCAGCTTGCTGCTTCTGAGGTTCCTGCTGGGGCACTGGGATTGGCCGCCCCAGGGGTTTGTGAGGCAAAGCCTCTCTTCCCTCCCTTCCCATCTTGGCCAAGCCGCCATTGCCGTGTGCTCCCCAGGCCCGCTCCACAGCGCCCCCTGCAGCCGCGGGGGAGTCACCGCACCGGCCCTGCCCCCCAGCGCCCCTGCTGGCCGTGCCCAGAACTGCACCGGAGGGGAAAGCGCTGCGGCCGAGAGAGGGGCAGGGATGGGGTTCGGGTTCTGTTTGGGGTTAATGAGGTAGTTGTTGTTTTTGTTTGCTTTACTAATCATACCAGTAAAGAGCTGTTATTCCTATGATCATATCTTTGCCTGAGAGCCCCTTAATTTCAAAATTATAATAATTTGGAGGGAAGCGGGTTACATTTTTCTTTCCAAGGGAGGCTTTTGCATTCCTTAGCAGACACCTGTCTTTCAAACCAAACAGTGATAGCCAGTTTAAATGTTTGAGTTAGATCTATTTCTGTGATTTCTGTGTATCTTGTTCTACAAAGAATATTTAGAGCTATTCACAACAACCAAGTCCACAGATCTTCTGCCACTTGTTTCTTTGGCATATGTAAGAATAGAATTGCTATTCCATTTATTTGTGTTTCTATGGAAGAGTTATTTTACTTAAATTGCTATTTCATCTTTCTGCAGTAAAGTGGCAATTTGTGATTCAGGAATCAGGAACCTTTCAGGGTTGATATAATGATAATATTAAGCTACTTACAACCACATATAGGTGTCTCTGTATTTTAGGTTTTTCTGGTTTTCTAGGCTGGACCTAAAAACTTTCAGTTAGAGCTGGGAGTATCTGCTTCTTGAAAGTAAGATTTCCAAAATATCTGGGTGATGTGTTAGATATCACAATTCCCAGATCTACGGTTCAGGTTTAGATTTCATGGGATCTCTGTCCTTAAAGATGAACAAAGTTATTTGAGCCATCTGTTCCTTTAAAATTTCATGGTGAGGGTGTTCTTTATGCATTCCAATTGTATTTCTAAAAATTATTTCTAAAAAGAAGAGGATGAAGAAGCACAAGCAGATGAAGGCTGTTTTTCTGAAGTGTGTCTTTTACCACTTACTATCTTTTACTTTAAGGAGAAAATCAGGCAAAGGCTACCATTTTGAGGATTAGGAAATGTTCTTCATTTTCTCTATTCTTATCCAGAGTATTTTGACTATCAGAGTTCTTTTATGACAGAGAATAAAGAACCCTCAGTTGTTTTAGTGTATGTTAAGTCAAGATTTGGCCATAGCATTTACCTTATTGATCAAGAAAACTTCTGTATCTAAGGGATGTAAGATTTTCGTGTAACTTCATACTAATAATCACAGATAATTGCATTCTGTCTTGCTGTGATTTAACCTATCTGTGTGAGATTACTTTATTTCATGATGAAATTTGCAGCTCCAACCTGCAAATTTAGGTCCAACCATCTCTCCACCCAGAGTGGAATGACAGACCAGAAACCTCATTAAGAGACCTCCTCTGTGAGGAAGAATGTCTGTCACAATAATCAGGATGTCAGATAGAATTGGTAGAATAGAAATTTTGTTAAACACATGGCTTTGATGCAAAAATGCAGCAAAGGTGGACTACAGAGGAGGAATTTATAAATATTGCATGGTTGTGTGAGAATGGCATCAGGTCAATCAAAGCTCAGATGGAGTTAGGACTTGCAAGGGAAACTGAGGGCAACAAGAAGAGCTTCCCTCACTCTATTAGTATGAAAGGTCTGAACAAGGGAAATGTGGGACTGTTGCTGAATAGGGCAGGTGAAATCTGACACAAATCTGAGATATTTTGGAATGAGAAAAATAGGCCTCAAATTAGTGTGAGAGGAAATGGCCTCAGGTTCTACATGGGGAAGTTTACACTGGCTAGTAGGAAAATGCTCTTCACTGAAAGGGTTGTCAAGCACTGGAACAGGCTGCCCAGAGAAGTCACCATCCCTGAAGTTATTTAAAAGACATGTGCACGGGGCACTTACGGACATGGTATAGTGGTGGACTTGGCAGTGTTAGGTTTACAGTATGGTTCTGCTTGGTGCCTTCTTTTTCTCAGTCTTCAGCCATCAGGTGTCCCAGGCCTCTGATTTTTAGGGCAGTCTGAAAAGAAAAACTGCCAGTGGGTGAGGATCAAAACACAGTTGCCTTGCAAGAACTTTATGGGACATGATATAACTGCATCCAGGAGTGCTGAGACCACTGAGTGATGTCCTTGCAAGGCCACTTTCTATCATCTTTTAAAGATCATAGGCTTTAGGGGAGATTCTGGATAAACAGAGAAAGGCATACCTTGCACCAATCCTAATAAACTGACCTTAGGTTAGATATGGGGAAATACAGGCTGGCAGCCTCAGCTTGAGTCCTCACAATATTGAGGAGTTGGATCCTTTTAGAATGTGACAGATTTCATGAGTGCATGAAGGAGAAGGTGATTGTGAATAGTCAGTGTGAACTTTGCATGGGTAGATCATGCCTGCCCAACCTGGTTCCCTTTTGTAATAAAATGATGGGATTTGTGTACAAGGAGAGAATAGCAGATTTTTTTTTATCTCTATTTTAGTATGGCTTTTGAAGCTGTCTTCTATAAGTATTCTTATAGCAAGGATACAGATACATTATGATCTGGATAGGTGCTATAGCAGATTTTGTTTATCTGTATTTTAGTATGGCTTTTGAAACTGTCTTCTATAGGTATTTTTATAGGATACAGGTACATTATGATCTGGATAGGTACCATGAGTTAAATATCTGTAGTCAGGAGGTAGTGGTTGTGGGTCTACTTCTTACAGCAGACACTGCTTTGGGCACAAGGCTGCACTAGATGTCTCCAGGGGTCCCTGCAGTGGGTTGTTTCATACCAGGACCTGATGCCTCTCTGTGGTACTTCAAGAAGTGAAATGTAAGTAAGATAACCTGGATGGAATTACAGAATCAGTATCCAGTACTTTCTTTTCTGAAAATGTACTAATTAGTATAACAATGTCTGAATTTTGTCAGGGGAAAAAAAAAGGTCACATTAAAGCTCTTGTTCCTTTGAAGATGCTGAATATAAAATTAATTAAGGCAGAAGGAGATTTAAGGAGGTCAGAGTACAGGAAAGCCACATGGTAAAATGGCCATGGTACACTAACATGTGTTACTAAACAGCAACTAGGAATATTATGTTTTCTAACAGGAAGATTTAACTTAATAGATATATAGCAGTGGGACAGAGAAAGTATTTTTAGAAGACTTCTGAAAGCTAAAGTTATATTTCTGATTTCTTCTTTCTTTAATGCAACATGTATAATGCCTTTCTGCAACAACTGATTTATTAAAAACTTGAAACTTCCAGCATTCAGTAATGGATTTTATTTTCCTATCATAGAATCGTAGACTGGTGTGGAAGCCTTGCCTTGTACACTTCCAGGGACAGGGCATCCACAGCTTCTCTGAGCAAGCTCTTACCACCCTCATAGTGAATTTTTTTTCCTAATAACTAATCTAAATCTACTGTCTTCCACTTGAAGTCCGTTCTTTCTTGTCCTATCATGCTGTTCTGGTTTGAAAAACAGGTGTCTGCCTAGGAAGGAAGGAACCTCCTTTGGAATGGAGAATATGACCCCCTTCCCTCTGAATTATTATAACTTTGAAGTTAAGGGGCTTTCAGGCAAAAATATGGGAAAAGGACTAGCAGTTCTCTACTATTATGTATAACAAGGCAAACAAATGATAACAACAACAACAGCAGGAACAGAGTCCCTGTGACAGTCCCTCTCTTGGCCACAGGCACTTCCCCGTGGGTGCAGTTCCGGGCACAGCCAGCAGGGGCGCTGGTGGCTCCTGGCCGGGCAGGGCAGGTGCAGTGATTCCTCCCTGGCTGCAGGGGGCGCTGTGGCGCGAGTTTTGGCCATCTCTCTCTCCATTCAGTAATGGCGGGCGCAGCTGGCGGAAATGGACGGAGAAGGGCCTTCCTTTAAAAACCCCTGGGCAGCTGATCCTGGTGCCTTCTCTGGAGAGCAAAAGGAGCCTCTGAATGGCAGGGATGTGGAAAATCTTGGAGTGGTAAATGAGATGTATCAGAGCCTCCGCAGCTGTAGCAGGACCTGGTCCTGGAAAAAACCTTGGGATCAGTAGCAGAGGCATGGTGGGGGCAGCACCATGAACATAGCAGGGAGAGGCTCTCTTGTAGGGGAAAGGACTCAGGGTCTCGGGGTTACCCCTGAGGCGCCCCAGCAAATGGTGAAAGTCCCTTTTTTAGTGAGCTAGGGTGTTAATAAGGTCCAAGTTCAGTGGCTGTTCTCACGAGCAAAGGCTCGCCTATGGCAGAAGAAGCAGGACAGAGCTGGGCTCTGGTGGTGGCAGTGAATTCCAGTCCAGTAAGCAGCAACTTGACCATCCTCCTCCAAAGCTGACATGAGAGAGGGCTGGGAGCTGCACCCAGCCCCTTCCCCCAGCCCAAGTCTCATGGTATCTCTGCCCTTCCCAGGAGAATGTCCCTCAGCTAGGCTGGTAAAGCCAGCTGGACTACTCCCCCTTCTCTGTGGTTTCTTCTTTTGTCTCTCTTAAGTACCAATCTTTATTGTTTCTTAGCAAGAAAAAGGGAGAAAATTCCCTAAGAGAAAGAAACAAATGGAAAAAGCCCAAACCCCAACACATGCTAACCCTTGTCAAAAGTCTGGCTTTCTTGTAGGGCCCTTTTAGGGAGTAGGTTTAGGATGAGCTGCTCTCAGGTTTCCCCAGAGTCTTCTGTGGGGAGCCCAGTGCTCATATTCATGGTTCTCCCCTGGACTCCAGCACGTCCATGTCCTTCTTTGCTGGACACCCAAGAGCTGGATGCAGCCCTCCTGGTGGAGTGTCACCAGCAGAACAGAGGGGCAGAATCCCCTCCTTTGAGCTGTTGGCCATGCACCTTTGGATGCAGCCCAGGATTGTTTGAATGTCTGGACTTCTGGGCTGCAAGTACACATCGATGGATCACAACAACCTTTTCTTCAAGAAATACCCCCGAGCCTTCTCCTCAGGGCTCAGGTACATTCTTCACTCAGCCTATATTTTTGTTTGGGATTGCCCCAGTCTAGGAGCAGGACCATGTTAAACTTGGCCTGTTGAACTTCATGAGGTCTGCATGGGCCCACCTCTCAATCTGTCTGGATGGCATCACTTCTCTCTGGCTTGCTGACTGCACCACACATCTTGGTGTTGTTGGCAAATGATGGCAAATTACCAGTTTAAAATAGGCAAAATACTGGGGCTGTATTACTGGGTCAGATACAACTACATCTCAAATTTCCTATTGCAGTTTTTAATTACTTAATATCAGGGCTTTTTAAAAAGTAGCTGAAACTAAATGAATAGTAGCTGATAAAAATGTGTTGTGCTGTTGAGGATGTTCATTATAATAGAAGTACTCAGGTCATGAACCAGCTGGATAGAAATTGGAATCTCAGCCAGGACAGAGAATCAGCAAACCTGGTTTGTAACCATGGAGAAAAATTAGATGTATTTAAAAAGATGAAATACTCACTAAGTAAAACATGCAGAGGTATAAAAAGAAGGAAGTGTACCAAGAAAAATGTAAGGGAATATATCAGAAAAAAATGAAAAAGTGAAGCACACTATTTATTTTCAATAAAACTTTTTTTTTCTTTCATTCTAGGTATAACTGAAACATTTTATTTGTCTCAAACACTAAAACAGTAATCAGATCTCTTTTCTATAGGAAATTCCATGTAGAAATTAAAATAAATAACTTCTGCAGGTATTTCACAACTTATTTTAAGACTGTAGCTTAATTACTTCTTTTTTTCATTTTTACTCCACTTAAGTTGTTACACTTTTATGAAAGTAACTTTAGATCAACTGGATCTCATTCACACAGGTGCAATTTCTGTGGCATGTGTTTACTTGAGTGAGGGTGCACAATTTATAAATCTGGATGAACTTTTGTAATTAATCTGTCAGATTTGGGATTGTGTTTTTTTTTACCTTGTGCATGAGTGTGTATATTCTTTTTTTTTTTTTTTTTTTGTTCATAGTACTTCTTGGTGGCTCTGGAGATTTAAAGAGCCAGACTGTGCTTTGCACTTAGGAAGAATTTCAGAGAATATGCTTTCATGTTCCATGAGACAAAGATTTCATTGTGATTCATATGAAAGCTAAATACCGTAAAGAAATGTATGGGAAAAGATTTTTTCTGGGCTGTTTAGTCCAGAGCAATAAAAGAAAGCAACATCAACAATTTCTGAACAGTTACTTTTCCAAAAACTTCAGATTTTTGCCTGATGTTTTTCATAATTTCAAAAAGGAAAAAAATAATTGTTTTTCTCTTGCATATGATGATAATTAATGCTTCGTTTGTTTGGAGGTTTTCGTTTATTGGATATGGATTTTACAAAACTTGTTAGTTACATATAGGGAAATATTAGTTAGTTACATATAGTGAAATATGTAGTGAAAAGTTATTTGTGTGATCTTTATATTCCAATTATCTGGAAAATAACCCCCCATGCTTTTTGTTTCGCAGTACTGTTTTAAGTATTCTGTAAAGTGTTTCTCTTCTGTAAATACAAGCGAAGAAGGAAATTGGGAATGGCCTTAACTTATTTAGGATAATTCCAATGTGTTTTTCTGCGTTGTGGAGAAAGATAGTGCTGTGTAGCTTTGGGTGGGGACACTGGGTCGTTTTGATTCTAGCTGTAGATGAGAGCCATCAGAGCACAGAACCCAGCTGGCTGTGAACATCAGTGACAGTAGGTTTCCATCAGGCTTATGACCTGCTCATTTGAATGTTGCATCCTCATAAACTGGAGTGTAAAGCAGGATAAATACAAATGTTCTTTCTTACCACTTAGCATTTCTCTAACTTTGCAGAACAGCTAAACTCGTTGTTTGTGAGGTGGGCCCATATTGCAAAACAGCATTTCACTATCTAGTTTAGTGGAGTTTAAGTTTACATTTAAAATTTTTATTGGAAATGTTTGGACAATGAAACAGTTTTGATTTATTTTCCATTCACTGTTTCAGTCAAACCTTTTGCAACCTTGAACTCTTCAGATTGTATCATCTTTTCTCCCTTAACATGAATGGTTTTGGCTTTGATTCCGGAGCTGACACTGAAATGCTAGACTTTTATCACACATTTTTGCTACTCTAGCCAAAGTAGACTATTCCTTGTGGTTATAAACTTAAGATAAATATCTATTTGTGTTAAAAAGCTCTGAACTGAAAACAGATTTTAAACCAGTGGAAGTAGACGATGAATACCATTATTTATTAAATATACTTTCTTCTGGGAACTTTTTCCTTGCATGCAAATCTTGAATCTCAGTGGCTACATACTTATGAGGATTAGATTAAACCCTTTTGTATATGGCACCAGAAAATGGAATTTTACATGGATGAGTATGTTGTTCCTGTATTTTAGGATGTTTGTTTGATCACCATCTAAGAGTGCATATTTACTGATGTCCAACAGCACCTTCTAAACTGCATTGAAAGCAAATGTTAATATTACATTCTAGATTCAATATACATTTTGATTCTTGCATTTGAAAATGTATATATTTTCATAGAGTTCTGCTGGAAGACTTTCAGACATATGTATGGTGGGAAGTCAAAATAAGCTTTGCTTTCTTCAGTTTGCTTTACCTAATAAGACTTTTGGTCAATTAATGTTGTGCAGACAGTGTCACAACTCTCTTCTCTTTTGGCTGTTGCATAGACCTACTTCTGAAATGTAATTTATAGTAATTGGATTATTGAATGACTATAATAGTTACCAAGAATTGAAGTAATAGATATAGGCAGAGCAATTTCATGCTTTTCAGATGAGATTATATTACATTCAGGATAAGCCACAAATGACTTGATGACTTCACCAATTTTAATTAACTTTAATATCTAAGAAGAAAAATAGAACCTTGCTAAATTGTCAATCATTTTAACTTCTGTTGCTATTTCACAGCTAGCATTTTTCTATGCTCAAGATTCTATCTTTTAATTTTTGACGTATTTCCTTTTCATGGTCTTTACAAAATGTTACTCTGGGCTATCCTTGAAAGTGAAGTGAGTGACCTTCTGGACCAAGATCAATTCTTTGTCAGCCTGACAATGACATTTCTGTTTGGAAGAGGACTCTTGTTGAAGCCTCAGTGCATGTGTTTTGATGTTTTGTCTGGGAAAGCCATTTAATGTGTAGCTTGAGATGTCTGTAAGAAAATTTGTGAGTGTTAGGGTTAAATATTAGGCCTCATTTTCCCTCTCCAGAGCTGTGGAAACCTGTAGAAAGAGTGCATGCAAATCAGGCAGTGTGGTGTTTGTCACTTGTAGTGCTTTTTACTGTCCTTGCTAATTTCATTCCGTCTAAGTTAACATATGCATGCTAGTGAACTTCATGTTTTCACAGTTCTCACTTTTCCACTTTTGTGTCATTCACTTAAGTCACTAAAGCTGGCAGGAAGCCTCCTTCCAGTGTGGCAGACGTCTGCAGAGATGCTCTTTTTAAACATGGCCTGTCTCTGTACAATAATAGGTGTACGATGCTGGCAGAGGTTACCCTGCCTGTGCTGAAATGGTTTAATTTTCACAAGTAGCTGGCCATGGCAAATAAAACTTGCTTTAAAGGTGAGAAACAACCCAGAATGTAAAATCTAAATTACAGCATGGCATTTCACAAAGCCCTTGTGCCTTTAAAATCAGAACCAACGCATTTTCATGGTAGAGGTTGATTGTCTGAACTCTGAGAACACCACTGGGCTGCACCCTCCCTGCTTAAGTAAGGCCTGGGAGGCCCATTTCAGCCCAGCCTGACACCCTTTACCCCAGATAGATCCACACTGGCACCAGCTTTCCTCACAACTTGTTGGGGCTTCCTGGCTTGGCTTTGTGTGGCCCCTTTGCCTGGTTCTCAGAGTCTGGTGCCCAAACCCCCTTTGCTGCCAGCTCACAGCTCCATTGGGAGCAGCCCTTGCTCCGGCTGCTCCTGGACGCTGAGTGCCCTCTGTGCAGAGCTGGCTGTGACAGCCAAGCCCCTGGCACTGCCACAGTGGCTGCTCCAGGCTGTGTTAAGTCCCATGTTTTTCCTCACGTAAGATGTAGAGTGAGATAAATGACAAGCAGGTGTACAGCAGGTGACAGAAGGTGTTTTGTGTATACAAAAAATACATGTGAAAAAAACAAACTGAAGGGATTTTATTCTCTGCCCAAAATCGCATTATGTTATGCAAAGTTATGAATTTCGAAACAGCAAGAAAAGAAGTGAAGGTTTATAACAAAAAGCTTCATTAAATACACTGCCAGCCAAGTAATATTTCAAGAGGCTGTTTGCTGTAGCACTTCTCATGTTCTTTCTTATTGACTAAACAAAATGATGCAGACAAGTAATTCTTGTAATGTAATCAAGCCATTTTCGTTTTGGAATGTGTTTCTTCTGGAATTTATGGACAACCCATTACCATTTTGGCAAGGCAGATTTATTATTTCTGGCTTCTCTGATAGGTGTCATGTTTCAAGTGATAATGAGTCTGTAACTTCACTTGGCAGTTTGCTTAATGATCTGGTGAGTGTAATTTTTTCCTCTGGTAGGGCGGCTAATGTGCCCTACTGCAGCTCGAAGTGTTGCCTCTTGTTCTGTCATTAAGAACAAATGAAATTAATTGATTCTGATCTTCTTTCAAATCTGTAATGGTACAATATAAAATAGGTGTCATCTCTACCACCAGAAATTTCTTTCTAATGTGTTTGTGCTGCCCACTAAAGGGTCTGATAAAATGACAACAGTTGTTGGAGATAAAGAGTCAAATGAGGAGTATTTAATCTATGTATTTCCATGAAGAAGTGATTTTTGATTGCAAATTTTCTATGTTCTGGAGGAAGTTTGACCAAAATTCAAAAGAAAGCAACACATATGGGGGGTTTAACTAGTGGAAAGTGCTATTATTTGAAATTTGAAAATAATATAGTGTATCACTTTTGGTAATTTCAAATTGTTTCCATATGTAGTAATACTTCAAATTGAAAATTTACAGGTTCATCATGAAATAGGTTGTCAGGTGGAAAATGCAGATGAGAAAGGTTAGGGCAAATTTGGTTCTCACTGGAGCCTAAAGTTAGCTGAAGACTACACTAGAATATATAATCTCAGTATTTTTAGCAGAAAATTAATTCTTAAACCTAGTAATATCTGTCATAATATTGTCTTACCAGCTCCTCTCCCACCAAGATCAATGATTACAGTGCATGCTTCTAAGTTATTTTGAAACTTATTTTTTAAGACTGTGATCCAGAGAACATCCGTATTTGCACTGGACTGACAGATGTTCCTTACCACTCTGGGATGTAGCACGGAAGTCTTGAATCTGAGGCCATATAATTGCAGTGCTTGACTGTCAGCTAGCAGTCTAGAGATCCCAAAAGTGTCTCACAGGACAGTAATTGAATTAGTTATTATATTCTGTGTGGAGAAGCTACATAGTTCTCATTTGTAAGTTTATTAATATTTTGAAATCAGTTATGTGTAAGCATGAATAATGTTTCATGTATTTGATAATACAAATTTATATTTTGGGCTATTCATGCAACCATAACCTCCTGTGGGTAATGGAACACGGTTGAATAATCATTTGGAGCATTTACTTTATATCACTCTATCAGACTCATAAGCCTTTAATGTTAATATAAAGAGAAGAAAGTAGGAAACTAGCTATAATAGAGGAAAACTTGAAGCAACTCCTTATGACTTTTGCAATAAATGACAAATTAAGGAGTTCTATCTCATTTTGAAGGCTACACTTTCTATCAGCATGGCTCTGCAGTCATGGTATGATTAAAAGCTGAACACTAGGGCCAGTGATGAGCATGTAAGGCATCTGTAGCACACATAAGTGTCAGCTGCTGGCTCCGTGCTGACACTAAGCTGAGGCTTTCAGGATTTCTGTCCCATGTTGCATGTAAGAATTAGCAGCATTTGCTCACAGTGAGCAATGTGGTTAAGTAGGTGCGGGTTTATTAAATGCATCTGAGAGAAGTCCTGTGACATTTCACCAAGTGAAGATGAAAGACCCAAAATAATTCCAGGTTGGATGTTATAACAGACCTCTACTTTCCCTTCTTCCAAACTATTTTTATGCTTTAGCATCATAGGATCCTAGTATCTATATTAAAATTAATGTTTTTGTAATTTTCCTGTTGTTCAGTGTGAGGCAGTGAACATGATCTTCTCATAGGGTGGAGCAGAGAGATTTCGCTCAAGTTCTGGTCTCTGGAAGAGAGCCAGAATCTCTGCACTTTCAGCTGGATGGCTGGGTGGGTGTGGGGGCTTGGTTTGCAGTTGTCTGGCAAAGTCTAACATATTTGTCTCCTTCTTATACTGATTAGAGACTGCGGGGTCCCCAGCCATAAAGAGCTGAGTCATAGAAGGACACTTTTAGGCTCCCCTTTCTTGTACTAAGTTGTTTGGGGTTTTTTTCAGGCTTAACCACAGTCTCTTTGTAAACCCAGGTGTCTCTGTGTCCTTTTTTGAGACTACCAAGCATAATTTTAACTAGACTAGAACAGCTGTTCTAAGTGTGTTGTCCTTTTAAAGGAAGAGTGTTTTGTGATGTTACTGAAACATCAGGAATAACTGTATTAGTATTCTTTTCATCTTTCTTCAAACCTAGATGTGTCTGTTTTAATCACTTAAAAAAGGTGCGTGTGTCTGTATGTTTGTGCTGGGAGTACAGTTGGACATATGGAAGTGAAAGGGGAAGATGTGAA
This sequence comes from Serinus canaria, assembly GCF_022539315.1. NCBI lineage: Eukaryota > Metazoa > Chordata > Aves > Passeriformes > Fringillidae > Serinus > Serinus canaria. The sequence goes on from NC_066316.1 coordinate 94,211,315, forward strand.
CAAATGCCTCCCTTTTAGAAAGAATGGGGAAAAAATCAAACCACCATTATGCAAAGAAAAAACCACCTAGTATTACATTTCACTCTTCAGTTATTGGGGAATTTTCTACATTGATGTGAATAACAGTGATATAATTTTGAAATGCTACCTTCTTTTAGCTGTGCTTTGAGAGCAAAACTGAAATTATTAAATCTTTCTGTCATGTGAATTGTTAAGTACAGTGTCTATTGACTCCAAGAAGAATTGAGATTGCTTCTCTATAAGTGTATTGCACATTAGTGTGGTCTTCATATCAGAATGTTACCAATAAAAGTTACAGGGTAAATGTTTCTTAGGATTTATTTCTCTATAAGAATGACATATTTTGAGCACTAATCAGTTAGCCACTGTCATCTTAAGATGTCTGATTAATTTGAAATGTGAATCAGTCCCTCATTTTGAGTCTTAATTCAGATTAACTACAAGTTTGAGGATATACACTCGAGTCTCTCACATAAGCTTTTAAAGATCAAAGAGTTGCTGTCTAGCTTCAAAGTGTTTTACTAAAACTACATAAACAATTAAAGGTGATTTAGTGTCTTTAGAGAGACTTCTTAACATATGTACTCCATAGTAGCTAACACAAAATAAGAAGTATAAGCGATGTTGTGTGCCTATGTTTTGTAATTATTTGGAGAATGCTTACAAGTAATATTAAGACAGGCAGCAACTACATAAAGAGGCAAAGGTTGATAAGTGAAAATAATTTCTTAGGAAGAAATAACTTTTTAGGTAACTGAAGCAAGAATGTTCCAAACATTTTGTATTTGTCTTCTGTCCCCAGTGAGTTGCTGGGTAATTGCATGTGCTGAAGGCTGTTGAAAGAAGCAGGGCATGTTTTTAAGCTGTGTTTCCTGGGAGCCATTTTCTTTCCATAACACACATCATAGAATTCAACTAGTTCTAACTGATTAAATGTATATCCATAGATTACCTTTATTATTCATGAAGTGAAATAAGAATGGTTGATATTCACATAGTCATTTGGGAACTGCACTTTTGTGGGCAGCAGGGGAAGTAAGACAATTAAAAGAGTCATTTTGATGAAAATTATAACATCTGATAAAGTGACATTTATACAAGCCCTACGTATAATTTCTATTTAAATGTCTTGAGGCACAATTAGGACACTTCATTATTTTCTGTCTTAGTCATATAATCCCAATTTCAATACAATTATAGATGATTTAAGGTAATTTGCAAGGAATTTCTTCTATTTCACCATCAGTTACTTTTAACACTGCTTGTTGAAAATATCCCTGGCCAATTACATTCTTGTATCTTTGCAGGACTCCTCTCATGCCATCAAAAGTTTCCCACTGCTATCCTCCCACCTTGCCATGTACAGCTGCATTAAGTGTCTGGGGGTGCTTCTGGGAGATGCAGAAGTTCATTGCCACTGTCACAGGGAAGTCCTGTTCATGGGTGTATGAACAGCCTGCATTCTCACTGTCTTTTTGTTGTGCATAGACATTCATAGGCAATTACATTCCCAGAAACTGTTGGCATCCTTTAGGATTAGTCTCTCAGCAGTGCTATTAACATGAAAGACTTTGAAATAATTTTTGTTTGGAAGAAAATTAAAGACAGAATAAGCCTTAAATGTCATATCTTTTACTTAAGAAATCTCTACAGGTAAAATTGCATTTATTGCCTTCTGGAACTTGTGATCAAAATTAATGTGGAGAATAAATTTTCAACTGCCATTGCAGACATCAGAAAAAATTGTATGGTTAACCATTGTTGGCTTCCTATCATGATTTTGTATGTCTTACCAGAGCATGTTACTGAGGTCCAGTAGCTATGAACATCTGATTGGCAGACATGAACAGTGGGAAAAATGTTTGCACAATCTCAATTTAAGTGCAGTTGAGTGAACTGATTTTGTGAAAGGAGTATCAAAACATGCAAGTCATTGTTTCTTGTGCAACTAAAAATTCCAGTATTCCTTGCATATAATTTCTGTCAAATAATTTGGGGTTTTTCACACTGAACAGTTATATCAGTTTTGCCAGTCATACATGTCTGAAAATCATTGAAAAGAGCTTTAAAAATCAAATCTGGTAATAGTTGTGCAGGGGTCTTGAGTCTTTCTATTTAAAATGAAGGGAGAATGTTGCCCCCTTGGTGAAGGTGTAGCCTGGGTACCTCATAGTCTCTAATCTAAACCTACCATCTTTCATCTTAAAGCCACTCCTCCCTGCCTTATCCCTGCACACCCAGGTAGAAGTCCCTCTCCCTCTCCAGCTTTTCTCATAGGCTCCTTCAGGATGCAGTTAGGTCTTCCTGGAGCCTTTGCTTCTGCAGGCTGAACAGTCACAGCTCACTTAGTGTGTCATCAGAGAACTGTGAGTTAGCTGCTTTGTTCATCACAGGCTTTTTTCCATTACAAAAATTTTTATGTAGAGCCATGTTAGTGTTTGCACCAAAACCAGGATTATTTTGAATTTTGGGAATGGCTCTGCAGTTAATCATATCTCTGCCATCTTGTGCTTGGAAGTTGCTTGTGGTAGGTCCTTGTGGAGCAAGGCAGTGGAAGTCCTGTCTGCCTGCTTGGTAGCCTGCAGCCATGCCCTTCCCTGCCTTCCTTGTCTGGGTATCTACAGAGCCAGCAAACAGTGCTCTGCCTCATGAGCCCATTGTGTGCAGTGCTCTCAAGACTCTAAAACAATTAGATGTTGTGAGAAAGGGAATTATAAAGGACTTGACATGAGGGACTGCTGACATGTATTGCATTTGGACTTTTTTCACATCCTTAGGAAGATACTTAAATATCTTTCTTCCTGACTTCTTTATCTTCTTCATGCTTTTAATTAGATTTTTTCCTTTGATTAGTGAACTGTCCTTCTGATATTGTGTAGACAGAAAAATAACTGACTATTCCAGGTATGAGTCTTAATCAGCTTAAAATAGAATAATTTAAATTAATTTTTCATGGGTCAGTCTTACTTTTCCAAGAAGATGAAAAATATGAATGTTTCAATGTCTGTAATGCTGTACTATTGTGGCTGTCACTCAGGCTTTTCCTGCAAATCCAATGAAAGACTTAATTTGTTATGATTAAGTACAAGACTCCTGGCAATACTTTAAGGCCATATTATGACCAAAAGTAAATTAGTTATGAAAATATTCTTGTTTTGTAATAATAGAAAGCATTTTTTTTCATTTAGCAGCAAATAACAAATCTCTCTAGTGAATAATGCTTTAAAGAGACTTCCTTTTATATTTAAATTATTTGTTGAAAGGGAGCATCATAGTACTTTTTGGGAAAACAGAGGAATAAAGTCTTGGCAGAACTTGTTAATATGCATCTCAAGGCTTATGAGTTATCCTCTAGATGATTGTAATAAACAGAATTTTTGTATTGTTCAAAAGTGATAAAGTAGTAGAATGTACATGTTATACAAGTAATATATATTCATACTATTATTATTTTCATAAAGAAATACTTTGGAAAATTTTGGTAGCAGTTTGCTTTTTAAGTGCAAAAACAGCCCAATAAAAAGATGCATAGTGTAATTCATTACTTTTCTAGTCTTCCATCAACACATTCTCTGTTCCTAATTGACAAAGGTCCTGGGTAGGTGTTAAATAGCAGAAAACTGAAAAAAAATATGCAGAGATTTAACATGTTTCAAAGGAAAGCTGACACATTTCACGTTACTGCCTCTGAAAGATATTATTTTTACTGGGATCAGTATTATTCCTCATAATGATGTTAAGCTCTCTTCATCCCAGTTAGCACTCTGTATTGGGTTTGCATGGCCTGGTTTTTAGTAGCAGGGGGCCACAGAGGTGGCTTCTGTGAGAAGCTTCCAGAAGCTTCCACCATGTCCAACAGAGAGAATCCCTAATGGCTCTGAGGATGGATGTGCCACTGGCCAAGGCTGGGCAAATTGGAGATGGCAGAAGCCCCTCTGTTGATAGCATATTTAGGAAGAAATCAAAACAAAATTGTAGAAGTAGTTTTTATTCCAGCCAGAGAAAAGCACAGTGAGAACATGAGACGAACATCTCTGCAGACACCAGGGTCAGTGCAGAAGGAGGGGCAGGAGGTGCTCCGGGCACCCAAGCTGGGATTCCCCTGCAGCCCGTGGTGAGGACTGTGGTGAGGCAGCTGTGATCCTGCAGCCCATGGAGATCCACCTGCAGTCCATGGAGGAGCACACACCAGAGCAGGTGGATGCGTGAGAGGAAGCTGTGAGCTCCTGGGAAGCCTATGGAGAGAGGGGCCCTGCTCCCAGGCTGGAGATGCCTGTACTTGGAGGACTGAACCCCGTGGAAGAGTGACCCACGCTGCAGCAGTTTGGGGGGAGCTGCTGCCCAAGGGATGGACTCATGTTGGAACAGTTCACAGAGCTGTTGCTCATGGGATGGACTCACATCAGAGAAGTTCACAGGGAACTGTTTTTGCTCAAAGTTGGACCCTATGCTCTTGGAGGTCTTTTACAACCTTAGTGATGCTATAGTTCTATGATTGATATACACCAAAATACTGCCTTACAACGTATTCTGTCAGGAATAATTTCTCATGATATTTTTGGTGTAGAAACCACTGCTTTTACATTGATTTCACAAATACTCTGTTTCTGAACTTGCTTTAGTTTGTTCCAGCAAAAAGGTTTTAAACTTTTTTGCAAGCTTTTAAAAACTAAGCTTTTTCTCAAAAAACCACTTTTTTTCTATCGCAGGGAATGACATGACAAACAACTTCATTCTGTCACTTCTTGTCAAATTTGTTTCTTTTTCTTCCTGGAAAGGAAAGCCTTTGTCAGTTCGGGAAGGGTTGTTGTCAATTTTTCTTCCTTTAATGGCGTATTAAAAAAAGGCAAGATAGATCCTGTGTTATGTTGATGAAAATATTAAACTATGAGCTAAAAAGAGAAGGCATGGAGGGATTTTTGTTTGTTCTGTTCTATACGACTTGTCTATAACTTTGACAACTCAGTGTCTCTAGTGAAAAGAAATTTCAAGAGTATGTTTTTTTTCATGCAAGGCAGGTTTTTGGATTGGTTTTATTTCAGCTTGGACAACTCCAAAAGCACTTTTGTTAAATGGTATCTAAAGAGTAGGGTTTAGTTTTATTTATATAGTTTCTACTAAGCTTTCATTTTTATAGAAGAAAGAAAAAGCATGTTTAGCAACATTCTGCAGCTGAAATACTTCCATTTTTTAAAGTCTATTGTTTTATGAGAAAAACAATTTTTTTAAGATGCTCACAAACACCACTGAATTTGATTTCAGAATAGAAGTTTGGATGGACTGAGTTGTACTTAAAAAAAATTAAACATGCAAAATTATATTTTTTGATGAATGGGAGACAAACATTTTATTTTTCAGTCAGTTTTACAAGAAAATGCTCCTTTAAAATTAATTTTAATTCAGTTAAAACATAGCATTGGTGCACATTCTGCTCTGGATTTTGTCTATTTAGATTAAATGTTTCATAAATTTTATACTTCTACCTGGCAACTTAAAAGAATGACTATTAAAAAGTTAGTATTTTTTTTATTTTTTTTTTTCACTTGCAGTAAATGCTTATTATTTTGTCTGTTTCCTAATGGCCAGTGGTTCTCTTCCTACAAAATAAACTACAAAGGCAAAAACAAGATGGAACACCAAATGTGCCAGTATTCATAAGTCATTATGTTTAATGTTAAGATTAGATATCTGCAGCTGCTGATGCTTAATACACTCAACATTGCAGATTTGATCTAAAGCCAGTTTAACATCAGTTTAAATCTTAGCATTGACTCAAATAAACATTGATTTTCAGAAAGCAGAGGTATATGCAGATATCCTCAAAATGGTTTCTGGCTTTGTGAAAAGGGAGGAACATTGGCCATCTTGCTAGACAAGGAAGTTTCAGATATGAAACTTCCAAATATGAAAATTTAATTACTATCTGGAAGTATTAAAGTGTAACAGACAAATAACTGCTATTTGCTGGGATGCTGCCTGAATGAAAAACAAAATGAAGCAATGTAGGTTTTGCTGCAGTCAAATGTGAAGTTCATCATGCAGGTGCCACAAACACTGATAATACCTGGAGATGGCAGAGATCTGGGGAGTATGGAACCTCAGGAACTGAAGGGATTGCTCCTAACCAGGAGAGGCACAATGAGAAGCTATGGAGCATTAAATTGTTCAATGTATTTTTTTGGTAACGATTGTCAGGAAGAATTAATTAATGCTTGCTGCTATAAAATCTCCAGAGGCCTCTATAAAACCATTAATGTATCATTACATGTTATATGTAAATGCCTTTGTGACATTATCAAAATCTCTTAATATAATTGTTTGGGATTTTTGTCAAGATTATATGGAACTAAAATGCAATCAAGCAACTGAGGTGCTCAAATTTTATTTGCTTTAAATTTTACAATGATAGTTTACCTTCTCTAAAATTCACCAAGACAAACTGCAGCCCAGAAAGCAGTCTCTCTTGAGTGTTGGGGAAAGAGCATGTGGGCTCTGTTTAGTTTGCTAAATGAAAAAAATACATGCATGTGGAAAAATGTTGCTAGTTTACATTTTTTCACGTGACCACTCTATCAATCAAACACAAAATTCAACATCTTCATGCTTCCTAAGAAAACATTTCACAATAGTGCTTTGCTTTTAGGTCTTCTGTTATTGACTTTTCAACACTTTTAAGATAGCTCATCACCCATATGCAACTGCAGAATGTAATCATTAATTAAAACTAAGAAAAAAGTTCTCACATTGCTCTGCAACTTTTTGCAGACTTTTAAGTCAATCTGCAAGTTTTAGGTTGCTTTGTGAAGTTTAAATATGAGGCACTGAAATGAATACACATTACACAAATTGTACTAAAAATGAAAGTAGGTCAGATTTCTAGAAACTCCATGCTTGAGTTAGTGACTTCTGATTAAAAGACTTTCTGCATCCAGATACATAGTGAATGTTTATTCCTAGCTGTTTATTTTCTTGTATTATTTGAGTTATACAGCAGCATTTTCATGTTGCTTGCTTAGCACTAGTTTTGTTTATATTTTGTGTTGTTACTTTTAAAATTTTTTACATGTTGTTTTTTTATATGTAAACACCATAAAAACTGATCTTCACTACCAAGTGATTCATTCCCAGATGAGAATTTAAATTCTAGTATGGAAAGGAAAATTTCTCATTATTTGGTCTTGGGAGTACTTATTTTTTAATCTTAGTGGCCTGTATACAAAACCTTTAAGGAAGACAAAGGACAACAGGATGATGCAAAGATTCAGGATTTAGAGATCTTGTAGAAAGAGGAGGTGTCTAAGGAGCTCATTGTAGACATTTGAATTGAAGACCATTGGAACCCACTGGGGAGACATTCCAGTGAATGTTTTCAGGCAGCCTGTGTCAATTCTTGGAGTCACAGAACCACTGGGCTGGAAAGGCACTTCTGGAGTTTGTCAAGCCCTTATTTAGAGTGGACTCACCAGGAAGAGGTTGCTCAGGGTGATGTCCAGTCAAGTCTTGAATATCTGTAAGGCTGGGCACTCCACAGTTACTTAACCTTTTCCAGTGCTTGACCCACCCCCACAGTAAATCTCTTAATGGTACATCTTAGTATGACCAAGAGTAGAGCCAGAGCAATATATGACTCTACTTTCTACTCCCCTTGATAATAGATAAGCCTTTCCCTTCAGTTGAACTTTAGGTGGGGGTCCAAGGTTTGATTTGTTACACTGCTCCACACTTTTTGTCCTTTTCTCCTAAACAAAATAATGTCTTCTCTTCCATGTGCCGTTGGAATAATTAGGTCTGAGTGCAGTGCTTGGTAATCTTCATGGGGATTACCCATTGTTTTTAGATTAGCTCAGGGTCTCATGCTTTATTTAATGTCCACAGAGTGGATTCAGTAATGTGAAACTAGTCAAATATTTTTGGTCATCAACAGAGAATAACAGCTTTGCTCAGAAAAACCTTCCTGTGAATAAGATAGGAAAATACATGATGTTTGTGCTCATGGATGCAACCAGTGTATTCTTGCTACTCCTCTGTCAGAGCAGACCAGGGAGAAGCTGCACAGAAGTCTGAGTGGCTGAGTTTGTGAAGGTAAAAAAATAGGACTGTAAAGAATAAGGACAAAATGTTTATTCTTCTCCAAAGAAAAAAGAGTTTGGAAATCTTTAATGTTACTTGGAAGTCAGAATGAAAGGAAACCAAAAACCTTTAAAGACAATGTTTCCAACATGCTTGGGGGAAGGAATTGGGGTGCCAAGAACCTCAAAAAGAAAGAGAGCTGCATTAACCAAACTATTTAATTACAGCAGTGTATATGGAAGAGAAAAAGATAGAAACTTGCATACTATTTTTGTATGTTTTAAATTATTCTCCTTATTTGTGGGGCCTTCTATAAAACCTTGCTCTTCTCTTCAAGAGGAAGGATAATGCAAAATCTCTGACAGGATGATGTTTCTTTATTTTTATTTTTTTTTTCAAAAACTTCACACTACTAGAAACCTTCCAAAAATATCAGTGTTTGAAGCACTGTTATTTTTAAAGAGCAGCTAATCACAAAGGCAAGTTGTGTCAGACAAAGCATACCTGTTATGTACCTACTTGTAAACCTGCAGCCTGAACAATCAGGAGGCTGAAACACAGCTTGGAGTGAAGCTCATCCAGCCTTGTTCATGCAGCTATTTTGTCTATGTTCACAGTTTGAGGTATACAGTGGTTTTTTTTTTGAAATACAGAATAAGCAAACCACTTTTACTTTTTTTCCATTTTCAGCATGGGAAAATCCTTGTGTTAAAAGGATTGCAGTGGAGGTGGGCAAACCTGTATGTTGCCTTTTAATTGTCAGTGTCGTGTTGGACAGTTGTGAGTGAATGCAGCATTGAAGTATTTGAGAGAGCAGCCTCAAAGTGATGCTGAACATGACCACAAGAGAAATACATTCTTGATCTATTTTTGAGATTTGACTATGGATCCCTGAGTATTGTCTGTCAGTGTTAAAAATGTAATTTCAGTGTGACTTAAAAGAATGAGACCACTGAAATTTAGAAATGTTTGTGTTGGTTGTTGAATAATTATTGCCTGAAGTAATTACAGTGTAATGTAAAATACATTCTCACCAAGAAAGTCTGTTTGTAAGTCTTTTTACTATTTTTCCCATTACTTTTATCCCAGGTGAAAATTTCATTGTATATGCCTAAGCTCTGGATTCTTGAGTTCATGTCCAGGCTTTTCAGGCAATCCTAATGAAAAATGCCTTATTCAATATATGAATTTTATTTTTATCTTCATTTCTCTTCTGAAAACAGTCAAACCTCCAGAGGGAAAAGAAAATTAGTCTATTAATCGCCTTGGATTTCTAAATTTAATAATGAGGTACCGCAGTGTGCCATTCCTTCAGCTGTTCTTGCCAGACCTGTTCTTGTTCTTGTCATGACAAACCATGATAGCTGTAAAGTAAGGCTGGGAATACTTAATAGGGTATGTTTAGCTCTGTATTATATATTACTTAAAAGAAAGCCAGAGCTAATAAAAGAGAGAGTATACACAGAGAAATAGTACCAATAAATACATAGAATAAATAGAATGTTAAAAAAATTTAAGCTTTTACACTGTACTTTTCATTTCTAAACAAAGAATTTCTTTTTCTCTTGCGTTGCACAGAAGCCCATAAAAGATGTTGAAAAAGATACATAAGAAGAGTAATACACATTATAAAATAAATTCTAAATAAAAAATATGTGAAAGTATCGAATTACATACCACACTAAATCAATAGAATAGTTAATACTGCTGATTCCTTACAATTATCAAAAATTAGCTTAGTCATGCATAAAACGGAAAACAAAGAGGATGGTTGTGCCAGATGAATGATTTTGTAATGAGTGAATAAAGTCATTATTCAGTATAGCAGTTCTAAACAGGAACCAGATATGCATGGTTTTCCATACATGGTTGGGAGTAGATAAAATAAATAAATTGGTGACCTCAGAACATGTTTCTTTCCATCTGGAGTATATTATGATAGATTAGTCCAAAGTATTTTATTTGGTTACACCAGATTTCAGCCAACTGTACTAAGTGAAAAGATTTTCTCTAGTTTGAATTGGTTTGTTTGAACAAATGATTAAAAACCATTGCACTGCAAAGTGTTTCTTAAAACACAACTCTACACAAAGAAGGATAGGGAAAATCTTGTCAGTAAGTGAAAAGACAGTAATTGAGTCAATAAGATTGCTATCACTGATTTTGAGAAAAGTAGTTATTTGAATTTTCATCTGGATTACTGATAAGAATATGAAGATAAGCAGGGTGGAAAGAAAGAAAAACCCCAGGGAAAAGTGAGAAGAGAAGTGACTGGGGTGAGATAAAACTATCAGTTGTTAAGTATAAAGGTGTACAAACAATTGTTTAAATAATTTTTTATTTTGAGTCTGTGTGAGCATATTTTGCACATTCATATATTTAAGGTTCAGATTCTTATTTCCAACCAATTTAGAACTGTGTGTTCAATGTACTATAGACCAAAGACTTCTGTTTCTTTGGGGAAAAAATTAGCATAATTGAAGCTAGGAGAAGAAATTTTGAAGGTTAAAAATGATCAGACTTTAGAGACATTTACATTTATTTGTAAATGCTGACGCACCAACAGTCTCTATCTTCTTGGAATTCCTCAGAAAAGCCAGTCTGGACTACACTTCTGAAGAATTTTTGATGGAAGGGAAGGCAGTTTGCTGAAGAGCTACTTGGCCTAACACAATGTGGTATTTTTAGGGCCCAAAGCAATACAGATACATTAGTGTCCTTTAACTGATTATCTACTGAGAAGTGAAGAAGGCTCTGGCCATTTCGCAGCCACTCTAATATTATGGTGCTTCTCAGAGCCAACCTGCCTCAAGCAGCTCTCTCCTGTTCCACTGAGAGCATAAGTGTTGGCTTTTACTCATTGCAAGGCAGCATTTTTGGCTAGAATAACAAATACATGTTTTGAAGGGGCTTGTATTCAACATTGTGCCTTGAGTGCTGAAAATACATATTTTGGAAATCTTTTCTCGGTTAAGCACTTATGTTACTCTCCACAATTATGAAATTAAAATGATTTCCTGGGATATATTCCAACAGAACAGTTGTTAAAATCAAACATATCCTTCTGGACTGGCATGTATGATTTTGACTGTTGTCTGATCTTTATGAAGATGCTCAGCCGAGTTTGCTTTTTGAGCGTTTGCAGTAATACCTCATTCTGCAGATCTTTAAGTGGGTTTTGCTGTCACTGCACGTCAGTGATTTCTATATATAGCAAATTAGACACAAAGTTTTTCTAAATTGATTTGAAAACTGAAAAAATACGAAATAAAAATGTCAAGAAAAACCCATTTATTGAATGATTTAGTTTGTCACCTGCTCCTTACATTCCAACACTAGTGTGAGCTGCTTTGTTTTTGTGTAGACGTCCAAGTGCCTTGTCTGTGTCAGATGGACACATTTTTTGTGGAGTTCACACTTTGGTGGGGTTTACTGATGGTTTTAAAAGGGATGAAGAATGCATGTCTGCTTGGATATTGATGAAGGTATGGCACATTTGGTTTCATTGTATGTTTCAATTTGTAGAATGTGTCCTTATGTAGGACTGTAAAGAGGTGCATATTGTCTTTTATGCTAGAGTGTGGATTTTTTAAAACTGTTAGTTGTCATGATTTTGGTCTTTAAAAAATTCTCTGTAATAATGTAACATTTTTTTAAATATTTCTAGCTAAAATAGGAACAAATTATTTCTTATGATATTTTGTATTTTTCCCCAGTTTTCTTATTCCAAAGAAATGGAGATAATTCAAGATCATGACACCATTTCTGTATCTGCATTTGTGACATTGTCCCTGCCTGGAGTGGCCCCGGGGTGGCCAGGCTGGTGATGGTCCCATGAATGTGTTCACCCACCTACTCAGGGACAGGGACTGGCCATTGCCAAGGCTGATTCTGTTGTTTGTTAGATCTCGTTGTAAACACCCATTCCATGTTAACCTGGACAAGTAGGGCAGTATTCATCTGAATGGTAGTTGACAGTAAGAACAGCTAAAACAAATCCAAATCCTTAGAAGTACACAGACTAAACACCACCAATTAGTGCAGACCTTCCCTGTGACCTTTTAAAGGAAAGGCAAAAGCCTGTTTCCTGGGCTGACTCATAAATGTATAGCATGTTGAAATTTTTCTAGGTCCAGGAGTCTGAAGGGTGGTTAATGGGTCTCAGACAGTGAGTGTTTCATTTTGTCTCTTTACAGCTTATGAGCTCTCAGTGTAGAGGGTTTGGGCCAGAGAACAAAGTTGTTCAGCTGGTGATGCCACTATACTTGGATGCAGACTATCCTCCTTTTCAAAGCCCTGTGACTTTCAAGCCTTATATATGGCCTTGAAAAGTGCTGCCTTTTTACGTATTTACTTTTATTTTTAACACTGGCTCAGTAATAAAAGTGTTATAAAAAAAGTACCAAACAAAATGACAGTCAAGGTGAAAACTGTAAGCTAGCAACATTTTCAGGCAAGGTCATTTTAGTTTTTTGCTTGGTTAAGTGTAATACTGAGTGCAGAGGCAGTGTCTTGATATCTGGCCAAGTCATACACACCTTACTCCTTGCTTGGGTACAAGGTACAGCACTGTGCTGCAGTGATAATTATTCCAGGGCATTGCACCTTGGTGGTCTGCACTGGGATGTTGTCACCATGAAGCCTAGCATTGTTTGATCCAAAAGAGCTACAACTGACTCAAAGCCACCTCAGGCAGAATCACAGGTTAGCAAGAACCAGAGGAGTAGAGTGAGGCCTCTTTGTCTGCGATGGAGAGGGAAAGGTTAACAGTCATGACATGGGCTCTCAGGAGGGCTCCAGGCTGGAGAACAGTTCTGGCACATTAAATTCATGAGTCTAGACACAGTTTTTGGACTGAAGCCGTACAAGGGGCAGCAGCCAGCAAACTAGATATGTTATGCACAGACTTCTGCAATGTCACTCCAGCTTCGGCTGAGAGCTGACTGCACTCTTGACCTTGCAAAGTACTTGGCTGGGGAAGTGGAGCAAGCAAACTCCTACTTGCCAAACAGAATCTGTTCACTGGGCAGTGGTGTGTGCTGCATTCAGAAAGCTGGGAAGCCAAGCATCATCTTTTTTGGCACAGGAAATTTCTCTGTAACATGTCCTGAGGGTTTGCTCATCACTGATTAAAATCTCTTGCTTCCTCCCAGGAGGGGGTAGAAGTGCATAGGCACTCACCTCACCTCTGTTTGATGGTGTCCCTGTGAAGAAACAGAGCTGCTGAGAGTGTGAGCTGCTAATTTAATGTCAGCTGTTGCTTGTTAAGCTGAAGCAAGAAAAGCATTGAGCAAGATAAATAGATATGGTCTGAATATGGAGGGGCTAAGTTTTTCATCTATAGGTTGCAGATCACTTTTTTGCAGGTTGGGAGTTCAGGCCTTAGAAGAAAATAGTTGTTGGTGATGTAGTGAAGTGAGGAAGGATGACAGAGCAAAACTTAAGCTCAAACCAGGATGGACTAAGAGGAGAGCCTGGAAAAAATGACTCCAAGGTGATCAGCTGTGACTGTGCTGATCATTCTTCAGGTCTCTTGGCCCAGCCACCCAGGATGGATGTCATGTGCTAACAGGGAGTACTGTCTTGAGATATGCCTATTTCTCTTTGTTCTGGTTTTGAGGGCAAACCAGAAGGAGGAATTAACACAAATATCTTATGAGAGATTCCAAGTCAGAATTACAATTTAATAGGACAATTAAAATAAAGGCAACACTACAGAAACACTGACTTAGGTCAGAATAACCTGACACCCTATTGGTCAGGGTGGTGGTAGCAGTCTGATCAAAGCATGGCTACAGTCCCATTGGGGTGGTGGATGTGGTTTTTGTTGGGTGATCCTCTAGCAAGGCCTGGTCCTTCTCTGGAGGTCCAGTGGTAGTTAAGGAGCTCTTGTCCTCTCTGAATCTCCTGTTAGTGTTGCTCTGGTGTTCCAAGTCTCAGATTACATACAGGTAGGAATGTTTGGTTCCTTCCCCAAGGGAGCATCTCACAGTGGGATGAAAAAATGGGTCACTTTGATGGCCCACTAGTGGAGATGGCTCCCTCTGGGTAGCTGCTGCTTCCTCCCCAGTTATCAGGACTGAGTCATGGAGAAGATAAAGGGCATTGCATCACTTATTTTACCAGCTTATGTACATGGTAATAGAATACATACTTTTGGTTGTACCTTCCATTGTAACCTAAGGCACTCTTGTACTTTACTCAGCCACTCTTGATAAAACTACGTTGTGTCTAGCTTGTTTCTTGACTAATTATTTCTTTGGGTAACACACTCTTTTCTTGAAGATCGTGTAGACTAAAGGTATTTGTAGGATAATTTGAGCAGTCCTTATGAATGTGCTTGCAAACTATTTTCTGAGCCTTGTACAAGCAATAAAAAGACCATATTTCTGGGTTTCATAATCCCTGCAGCAATAGATAAGGTTTTTCTATCTTCTAGACTTACAGTGTAGGTTTAAGATATTCAAAGGGCTTTTTGAAGTGCCATTCTGTTCACAGAGCTGATAATTAAAGCAGATGATAATAAGAAAGTGAGGAGTCCTATAGAATTAAATAATAGCCTATAGTTAGGTGTTATAACATAGTGATGGGAGAATCCTATGTTAGAATGGCATCTGTAACACATGGAAGCATGTGGTGCTAATTAGGAGTGGCTTTATTTTAAATGTAAAAGATTGAATATAGATTTTTGTAATGGATTCTTCATTGTATTCATTGGTTTTCAGAAGGCATCATCTGTTCCTTTAATCTCAGAATGGTAATGCCTGTGCCATATGTTGTGCTGAGTTGCTCAGCTAGTATGGAGACAAGAAAGACTTGTGTATTGTGCTTCAAATGCACGTTCCACTATCGGGGTTGTTGTTGTTGTTGTTGTTATTATTATTATTATTATCATAATCATTATAATCATCAATATTGTTATTATTATTATTATCTGAAGGGACAGGTTTGGAAGCATCAGGCTGATGGGGGGATTTGTATCATGCTTTGTGTTGTTCAGGCTACAGGAGCGGAATTTTTTATTTTCTTTGAACTTAAGAACTCTAAAAGAAATACTTGGCCTAATTGAGAGATAGTAATAAATATTTTGTAAGGACTGCATGAAAATGTCCACAAGCAGACTAAAGGATGAGAGGTATCTTGCCCTTAACTGGCAAAGGAACACTGCAGATGAACTTTTGCACAGGTGTTTGGTAAACTGAATTCCCCTTTTGTCAAAATATGCATATCTTGCTTTATTTGAGAACTAAAAAATTATCCTTGCTTACAAACTCCTCTTAAAATGAAGTAGAACATAAGGGCTGGAGTTTTCCTCAATAAAACATTAATTTCAAATGCAGCCAGTGCACTCTTCTAGCCTGATTCTTAGATGCAGTTTTGAGGAATACATTTACTAAATGAGTAAGTAAACTGTGTAGCATTTCAGATCTGTAGTGACTTTGGAACATTTGGCATACATTAAATATACCAACTGGGGTTTTGAAGAAAACTCTATGAGATGTTAAAAATGCAAGTGGATTCTGTTTTGACTAGCATTCTATGTTTGTTGTGTTTGGGGTTTTTTTTTAGCTTTGGGTCCTGCTAGATTTCTTCAGGGTAAATTGTCATGCTGATACTTGAAAATTGTTTAGTTCCTTTTTATAATCTTTAAGCATGATATACTTTCTTAATATGTTGCAATTAGATTTTATATTTTGTGATGTAATTGTTTTCTAACAAGGGATTTTTAAAAATAAGGAGCATAATGTTTGTTAACATTTAATCTAAATGATAATGTGCAAACATTTTTTGAGCTATACAACATATTAAAGATTATAATATCAGTTTATTACCATTACTGCTTCACAGAAGGGCAGTGTTACTAATATTACATAGAAGATTGTTTTCTGGTGGGGTTTGGAATTTTTTGTTGTTTGGTTGGTTGGTTGGTTTGGCTGGGTTTTTGTTTGGGTGTTGGTTTTGTTTGTTTTGATTTTGGTTTGTTTTTATTGTTTGGTGTTTTTTTTACCAGTTCTTTCATTTAAAAATGTTAAAAATGGTAATAAGCTCTGTAATTTATTAAGTGCACACTTTTGACTTATGGTTTCTGTTAAGAATGACAGATACTACATTCATTATTCACTGTCTTATGTTGGGGCTCATGAAATTGTGTGTGTAGCTGAACTTTCTAAGTTTATGAGGTGAAAGTGAAAGTATTGAGCAGGTAGAAGGTGATGCAAAGGATGAGGATGCTACCCAAGGACAACTGACAGCTCAGTTAAAAGCAGCTGATCAGTTTTCTGCCCCATGTGTACCCTCTGTCAGTCTTTGGTCACTGCTGTTGCCTGACCTGCTCTGGTGCATTTGCTGGGGAATGTTAGTAAGTACAGGCCAAACTGTGCCAAGGAGCAAGCCAACATTTAATTAGTGTGCATGATTTATGTCCATTTCCCAGCCCAGCTTGTTTGTTACAATGAATATGCTTTGGGAAAGGTCACAGGCTTTTCTTAGAGTTTGTCATCCATCTTAGCGTGTACCTGACTTGGATAATTTCAGCCTGTCATTACTGTTCAGGCTAAAGCCATGTTCTTTTAGATGACAGGCCTTCTGTAACTTACTGCATTTTTGTCACTTTGAATATGCTTGTTGTTATTTGATTTCATGCTAAGAACATACATGCTCTTGAATTGCAACAAAATCTGTAATAATTGTTTCGATAAGGGTTTTCTTTGGGCTTGTTTTCTGCAGGTCAGGATCTCTAACAGTGAACAACATAAATATTCTTCAAGATGAGAAAATCATAGCTAAAAACAACAAAGAAACAACTAGTGTAGTGGCAGCTGATAATTATAAACTGATATTTATTCAATACATTGGTAATAGGTCTATGTCACTGGGGTTTTTTTTTCTGGTGGATTTATACTTAAAAATTGTTATATGCAAAAGAGCAAACTCTTCTTCCAGATTTAACTCTCCAACATCTTTTAAGGTCAATGTAACAGAGGATTTCAAAAGCAGTAGCTGTAGAGTTCTTTTTTGGCATCATGATTTTTTCAGAAAGGCTTGGATTGAAAATCCTAGCAAAAACTTTTAAATGAATAATTTATATAAAAGATACATTAAATATTCATAGAGGATATAGAAAGTATGTGTTTCACCTCAAAATACATAGGTACTATAGTAAAAATCATGCTTCCAGATTCAAAAAAATACTGTTTCTTGCCTAAGCATAATTAACTGGTAACAGATGGAATAAACACCAACATAACAAAAAGGATCACAGAACTCTTCATTTTGGAAGGGGACCTCTGAAGACCATGTAGTCAAACCCCTCTGCTCCAAAACAGATTGATTGCAGCAGGTTGTTCAGGGCTGTGGCTTGTTAAGTTTTAATATCTCCCAGAGTGGAAACTTCACAGCTCCCAGGGCAGCCCGATCTGGTGTTCAACTATCCTGTCAATAAAACAGTTTCTTTGATGTTTAAATGCAGTTTTCTGTATTCAATTTGTGCTCATTGACTCTTGCCTGTTCTGGATCTCTCTGGACCAGTCTTCTTTACTGTCTCCAGGTACTTATATACATTGAGCAGATGTCACCAGAGTTTTATCCTCTCTGGGCTGGACAGTCCCAGCTGTCTGTCTCCTTGTGCAATTCCCTGCACTTGCTGCAATATTTCCATGTCACAGCAGTGCGGTGTGGAGGGAAAGCCTCACCTCCCTTGACTTGCAGAGAACAATCTCCCTCTTGCAGCCTAGGCTGCTGCCAGCCTTCTTTACTTCAGTGGTGTCTGGCTCACAATCCTTGATCATGATCAACATGATGTCCACCCAGAGCCCCAGATATTTTTCTGCAGAGTTACTTTCCAGTAGCAATTGCCCCAAACCTGCATCGGTGTATGAGGTTATTACTTCCCAGGACTGAGCACTTTTATTTTGACTTCATTAAACTCTTGTTGACTTATTTCTCCAGCCTTTCAAGGTTCATCTGAATGAAACACCAATATCTTTTGTATCACCCTTCCTGCTTGCTTTATACAAAAGTTTGTTATATCCTGCAAACTTTTGGAAGGTGTTCTCTGTCCCACTACCCATTACTCTGTCTCATAAATTGCAATGTTCAACAGTATTGGTCCCAATAGCTACTTCCTGGATATCCCAGTAGTGACTGGCCTACAGCTGGAAATTCTTCTGCTTGCTCATCACTACCTTTTGAATTCAGCCTCTGCTTTTCAGTCCACCTCACAGTCCACTCTCTTAATCAGTGTTCTTTTCTACTCCTCCTTTTGCAGGTTGTATTTCAGTATTTGAGCTTGTGCTTGTTGCCTCTTGTTTCTTCTGGATCTGAGTCTGTCTTCCTTGCTACGCCCATCAGTATCTGTATCTGCTGAGGGGGTTCCATGAGTAAGTTTTTTTGTCCCAGATTCTGAGAATTTCTTAGTATTAGATACCCAGATGGGCTTTGGCTTTCCAAACCTTTGGATATTATCTTTTTCTTCCTTCTAGATTACCTGTCCCTGCTTCTACCTTCAGAATACTTCCTTCTTCTGTCTCAGTCCAGTCAGGTACACCTTATTTACCCCTGCAGGCATCCTGCTGCCTTTGACTTCTTGCTTGTTCAGATCAGCCATTCTTGAGCTTGGAAAATGTTATCCTTCAAAAATCAATCACCTAGCTATTCTTGGTTTCCTTTGCCATGACTGTATCATACAGAATTCTTGCAAACTGATCTCTGAACAGATTAAAGTCTTGCCTGAAGCTCAGTGTTAACACAGTGCTTTCTGCTTTCTTCCCTCCTCTCAGGGTCATGAACCCCACTGTCTCATGGTCACTGCAGTGAAGGCTGACTGTGGCCTTGCATGTCCTGCTGGAGCATGGTCTTTACAGAGAAGCTACAAACAGAGCCATAAAATAAGCTGTTTAAGCTAAACCTTACTAAAAGTCATTAAAAAGAGAAAAAAAGGGGTCCGTGTTTCATATTCAAATCTGATCATAAATTGCATCTCTGTGGAGAATTTACTTAC
Source organism: Serinus canaria (assembly GCF_022539315.1). Classification (NCBI taxonomy): domain Eukaryota; kingdom Metazoa; phylum Chordata; class Aves; order Passeriformes; family Fringillidae; genus Serinus; species Serinus canaria. Next base: position 94,230,405 of record NC_066316.1, read on the forward strand.
TTCTATGCAAAGATTTCATTAATTCTAGATTATATATTTTAATTGATGTAATCCATTGTGCCAGACGCTGATGAAAATAATACTGGTTTAGACAAAGGGTTATTTCATTTTAAATGTCTGATAGATACTGTGAACTCTATCATTTCAGTAGCACAAATGCGATTCACAAGTATTTTCTGTCATTAATTGTTTTGACACTGAAGAAAGGAATTCATGCCTTATAGGAGAGGAGAATCTTTCCTTCACTTTACATACTTCTTTGCTCCTTAATAACCAGCTATTTCACTGACCACTAATTCAAGATGCACAGTGGGTTCCTTTCATTACATGACAACTGCTTCTGGTTTGGGGGAAAAAGTCCTGGAGCTTTTGAATTGTGTTGGAAGTTAGGTTCTGCTGTTACTGTGACCAGTTAAATGAAAAACACAAATTTAAGGTTGTCTTTCAGGCTATTAATGTTCTGTGTTCTACATGATATTTTTAACTAATTTAAATTAAGTCTCTTTGAGTATGTTTTGGTTTACTCTTTGTTAAAATAATGTTATTATTGTAACCTTTTCCTTTCTGACATTTTTTGGTGCCTCTTGAAGAAATGTGCCTTTCTGTAGGCACCTTTTCTTGAATGGAAGAACTGGTAGAAGAGTGTTGTCTTCTGTGTCAACCTTTTTTACTTTTTCTTACCATTTTGTGTTTAAATACCAAGATACTTACAAGTTTTCGAAGCACAACTATTATTATTATTATTATTATTATTATTATTATTATTATTATTATTATTATTATTATTATTATTATTATTATTATTATTTGATCATTTAATGGGATGAAAGAGCATGTGGGAGGTGATCTGCAGCACAATAGATGATATTCTGTGGCACTATGTCATGCAGTTCAATGTTGATGTATGGTTCTTTTGCCCAGTCATATCTCTTAGGTGAGCATATAAAACAAAATGTGAGATGTGAAAAACTAGATTTCTGTAGAAATAGTTGCTGAAAATTTTTCTTCTTGGTGTTCCTTGAGTAAAATTATGAAGACAATGCCCTTGGTCTTCACTTACCTTTTGAGATCTTATGGTCAATAGATTGAGGAGCATGGATTAAAATAATGCAAAGCCATGGTTTGGTTGTTTTTGGTTTTTTTTTTTTTTTTCCTATCAGAGAATGGATTCAAAAAGATTCAGTGGTGTTTTATTGGTCATATCTCAAGTAATGCACATGATTTAATAGGTGTTACTATATGGAAGTAAGAAGTGTGAAACTTTAATAGGTGTTACTATATGGAAGTAGTAGTGTGAGAGTTGTACTTGGTAAGCTAAGATAATTTATCTAAAATGATTCTCTGATATCTTGTGTACTGCAAAGTAGGACCACATTAATTTTCTGCTGCTAGTGGAAAATATTATATCTTACTACAGTCTTGGAACTCAGGATCTGCATGGAAAATTTCATTTCTTCTCAGTTAATATCATTGCTTGTAATTGTGCACAGCTAGTTATTTTTAGTCTCGCCCCTAAGCAGACCGGTTTGGCCCTTGTTTCTTGTATTTTTAAAGATAATGGGAATACATAGACTGAGTGAACAATGAATTCTTCTAAAGGCAATGAAGCTCTATCCAGTAATCTCCACAGCAACATTTTTAGAAGGAAGTGGATTGTAAGCATTAATTGATTTTAAATTTTCTTGCATCTTCTTCTAAAATATTTGCTTAACTTTCAGAGTATGGATGCGAATGTAGGGTGTCTTGTAAATCATTCTTGCACTTAGACACACAGTGTCTTAGCATTGTTTCTGACTATTTTTGAAGATGGCAAAGTTTTGTATGAACACTTAAATTTTCTGAGCTAGGTTTTTGTGCTGCTAAAATGACTAAAAACAGACAGTGAAGTTTCTCAAATGAAACCTGACTTTATTTTGTTGAGTGGCAATATCTTTTTGAGTCAGTTTCTCAGAGAAAGGTTGTATTCATTTACATCGGTTAAGTGCTACTTTGTTCTTACAAAGGTTTGTCTGAATTTAGCTTATGGCTCTATACTACTGGTGATGCTCAGATAAAGCACCAGGAATTAAATAAAATGTTCCTACATTACAAAATCTGAGATCAGTAAGATGTCTTCCTAGCACTGCTGATGCTACATTTTGATACTTGGCATCATCTAATTTGTGTCTTTATAACAGTGAGAAGCTTGAGGCAACCATTGAACTCATTCCAAAGTGAGTTCAGTGTATATGAGCATCTTCATAAAATCTTCTCTTGCTTCAAACACCCTTTTGAAACATAGGCATCAATGTAGCTGTAGATGTAAGATCTGCTTTAGAAAACCCTAGATCATTTTCAAGGAGAGACATAGAACTTTTTTGAAAGATCAGATTTCAGTGTTTATCTCAAATGTTCTAGCACTCAAATTTACTTATGAAGTAAGAAAACAATTTGAAGCATCCTGGAAATACACATTAAGTTCTTGTACCACCTGGCATATTTTCTAAACATCTTTCCTCTAAACAGATTAAAACATTGGGTGATTTCCACCCAAAAGATTATAGATGGGATTCACCCAGGAATACTCAAAGATCTGGCTGGTGTCCTTGTGAGGCCCCTCTTAATAATGTTTGAATGGTTTTGGGAATCTGGAGAGGCCCCAGCTGGAAGCTGGCCAGCCTTGTCCCAGTTTTTAAGAAAGGCAAGAAATATGACCCTGGAAACTGCAGGCCTATCAATCTCACTTCATCAGCTGGTAAAATTATGGAGATTATCCTGGGAGATGCTGAAACATGTTTACAGACAATGTAGTCAATGGTCACAGCCATCAGGACCTTGTGAGTAGAAAGCGTTTCTTGTCAAAGCTGTTGTCCTTCTATGAAAGGTAACCCATGTCATTTATCAAGGGCAGCCAGCTGATGTAATCATGGACTTAAAATTCCCTTCCTCAGGAGTTACAGGTGGCCTATATAATATGGCAGAAAAGACATCGATTGACAAATACAAAGAAGCCATTACTGTGGTACAGGAAAAATGTATAAATTATGGATGTTGTTTGTAACAACTCCCAGAAAAATGCTTGAATATCATGCGATTTTTGCCAGTGTGTCACCTCTCTATGCTGTTGACAACATCTGCTGCAGGAAGGTGAGATGGCCCAGGAGATGCTTCTGGTCAGGTGGGTCAGCCCTCTGCTCTCAAGGGTTTCTGTAGGTTTCTTGGGCTTGCTTTTGGTGTCGACTATGCAGCTTTCTCCATCTGTCATCCTGTGGAAGTTCACTGGGACAGAGGCCATCCCCAGTACACAACAGGTGTATTTATGTCCTCTTCTGAGGAGTAAAATAGATTATTTGGCTACCACTGGCCTCAGTGATGGAGGATGATTATGGCTCCATTGTATTCTTTTGGGTTTTTTTTATCCCATTGTGTCTATTAGCTTGTTGCGGGAATGGTGGGAAGGTCCCTGAGAGCTTTTTCTCTGGATGCTCTCATGAAATGTCAGGACTGTATTATTTAAATTTAACCTGATTTAGGGTCTGTATGATACCACTCATGAGCATAACAAATCTTATTAGGATGTCAGAAATAGAATTTTTGCATTGTTACATCATTTGTGTTCCTGAACAGAAGAGGTGTGTGATATTAAAGCATGTGTGAGAGTAATACAAATGCACATTATTGGCTTCTGACAACCTTTGTATTTAACTAAAAAATTTCATTACACTGTTAAAACAATATTTATTTTCCCATTAGGTTCTGAATTGATCTTTGGTAATATTGTTTATTGAAAATATTTGCAGAATGTTAAACTCCTATTTCTGTGCTAAGCAGATTTTGTGGATACACAAGGGTGATGTTTTTCTGATCATATTAAAATTCTCAGTTTAATAGCCAGAAGCCTAGAAATTGAATTTGAAGTTCTGGTGCATTTGTTTTCAGAAGAAAACAATTAGTAAAAATGTTGTATCCCACCCTGAGAGGACTGCTGGCTATTTGTCACTAACCTTTCTCTTTGGGGTAGTATAGTTGTCCAAAATGTTTAGATTATTTTATTGACTGGTAGAGGACTATTGGGGTCAAACAGAAAATACTCAGATGCCTTAATTTGCTCCAATCTTATTCTTTACCATGGCATCCCACAGCTCAGCAGCAGGAGAAAAGTGTGCCTCTTTTGTTTTTAGAGGCATGTACTTGGTGCTAGCAGGGGATTCTTCATTCATGCTAGAATGCCTTGTCCTGGAGCTGCCTCGTATTTCTGGAGAAACAGAAAAAGCTCTTGGATTTGAGTTATTTCTTTGTTTCCACAAAGCATACAGTGGAATAGAAACCACAGGAGAATTATGCTATTCAGGAAATAATAGTATTGGAATCTCATATATTCTTAACTTAATGTAAGCAACTCAAATTCTGAATTTCATAAATGACTGAATGCATTTAAGAATCTAAAGAAGCTAAATTCAAGTACCCAGAACATGCTTTTTATGTATTTTTTTGCAATCTGAAGGAAAAGTGATGTTGGGTTCAAGAGATTTTGCCTGAATATCTGAATCAGTTAATTACTGTGATTAATCCAGTAATTGGTGTTGTTGATCATTGCAAGCTTTATGTAAAACTTTGTAGTAAATTAGACAATGCTAAAAACCCCCTTGAAATAATAGGGGATTTTTAGAGGGGAAGGGTGGCATGTCTTGTCTAAACAGTTGTTTTTCCTATACAGTGTCCCTTATGATGCTCTGGAAATCTCATCACATTAATATTGTTCTTTTTTAGCAGCAAGAGTCAGGCAATGAATGAAAATGAGTAATGTCTTTGAGCATTTATCCAGTTTATGTTTTCTGATAAATGTAATTTTATGTCTCTCAACTTTTTCTCAGAGATATCACATCTTACGATGTTAGTGACCCAAAATTTTATTTCTGTATTCCAGTGAAGTCAGTAAAAATGCAGTAATACATAAGAATAAAAATTATCTTATTTTCTAATTTTATATTTTATTCTAATTTTCTAATAAAAGTAATGTATTGTGATTATGTAAGTTCTTAATCTATTTTGTTCTTTAAAAATTAATTTGGATTAGTTTCAGTAGAATATCTGAATCTTACTTCTTATGAATTTCAGCTAAGTTTCTATAATTTAAAACTGTCTGGTCAGCAAGAAGGTTGTGAAAGAATACTAATTTAATAAATCTGTTCTAATTCTGTGTAGGGAAATTGACTGGTGGGGATGCAAAAGATAAGAACAAGTAGAGCTAATTGCCAGCTAACCTTTATTCCCTACTCCTTCAGAAAGTTTCTTACCATGGAAGAGATGACTGAGGGATCACCTCCCTCCTACTAGGAGTGACAAAGTGTTCTAGAATAACAAATACCAGAGTCTGTGCTGCAAAGATTCCACTTTTATCTGGTGTTTCTAGATTTAGCTACAAACCATTCTTTGCCATGTTCACAGGAAAAAGAGAACATCAAATGACACTTAAGGAAAATACTTTTCTCAATCCTGTTAGTACATGCTACATAGTTAATGCTATATTAATTTGAATTACCTAAAGTCAACTCAGATTTGGAATTTTTAATTTCTCATTAAGTAGTATTTTCAGCAGTAATTATCATTTGGTTCTGAGTTTATAGAGAGTTAATTATGTTACAGAAATTAATTTTATTTCACTTTGTGACAAAGACTCTGAATTACAAGCCAGCATAGCAACACGTGCTGAGTCTTTTGTTTATGCCTTGGCAGAAGTGTCCTCTCCCTCCCAAAAAGATAAATTATAGCTGTGCTTTAAATACATCTGCTACAGTTACCAGTTAAACTGTGTGCTTTTATACCCTTTGGTAAGCTTTTCGCCAAAGTTTCAAGTTATAATTTTTTAATATAAAGTCTGTTTATTTCAAACAATGATTTTATGTGTTTATTTACTCCTTTTTACTTAAAAAACTCTACTAGTGACTCCAGTAGAAAAGAGCCTGAAGGCTTTGCAGTATGTTTGGTACAGCCTTACTCTAGCTGCAGTGCAGAGCTGCATCTCTGCAGGAGATCTCAGGGGGAGACTTTGCAAGGTACAAGAAATCAGCAAAAGCTTCTGCGGTGTGGAGAAGGGTGATCGCCACAGAGACACAGCCTGTGTGGCTGGAGCAAATTTTTGTGGTAATTTGTTCAACTGTCCAGTAATTAAAACCATCTGCTGTCAGTTATTCCGCTGTTTGCCCTCATGCTTTCACATGGCTCTGGCAGGAATCTCTTCCAAGACTGTGCAGCCTTTACTCTGAGAGATCCATACCTTCTTTTTTTTGGTATCTTTGACTACTAGGCTTCTTGGTGTTTTCAAACTTTTTAAATAACTTACAAGTTCCCAGGTTCTGTAGCAGACAGGTTCTGAAAGGTTTAAATTCAGGTCTTGAAAAACATCAGTTGTGTTGCTGTTGTACTTGTAAGCATTGGTGTAGATGAAGCAGAAGGGTGATCTATTAGCTGCCTCCAGGTATTTGAAGGGCGATTGCCAAGCTGATGGAGACAATATCGCCTTAGTACTACCAGTTATTATAGCAAGGGTGCAAAATACAGCTTGGGTTGTTTGGCTTAGGAGTAGGGAAGCAAATTCCCCTTGGAGGATGGGGTACTGCAGCACAAGAGCAGGTTGTTTAACGGCTATGGAACACTTTTCCCAGAATGATTTTCAAGGCTTAGCTAGACAGGGCAACACTGGAATGGGTGGCTTGCTGCTGGATGGTCTCCTACTTAAAGCTCAACATCATACAGGGCACCTCCAGAGGTTTTTATTGACACAGTTCTGTGCCTTGACTGTGGAGTGGGTCAGGCAGACTCCAGCCATGTGGTCACTCAGTTCAGCCTATTTCTCCAGGGCCTCCCATGGGAAGGAGTTGGCCCAGCATGGTCATTCTCCTTTGAAGCCATGTGCTCTCAGATGCTCCTTTATCACACCTGACTTATAGAGGTGGTCAATATTTCCAGTAGAAAATAAGTTATTATTTTTTTTTAATGGAATTTTTTTTCAGTTTGTTAGTGGCCTGGTCTGACTTTCCCTTGGTTGCTGCTGCCTGAGCAGTAACAGGAATTTTCGGGTAATGCACTACTAGGCGTATAGTTTCAGAACTGTGGAAACATGATGCAATTGAGTGTGGGGAGGGGTGAATAAATACCATTCTTAAATATAATTTGCTTTGTCTCTTGGTTGCTGGCAATTTATATTTTGAACAAAATATTCTTTACTTGTTTAGCAAACTGAAAATACTGAAGAATCAATTTCTCAAACCAGCAGCATGTAGACATAAAGAGCAAACAGGTAAAGAGAAGGCATCAGGACGAGACTCATGTTTATTTTTATGGTTGAGTGTGTATGGGGAGGGCAGTCAAGTTACGGCTTGTTTACATCAGCAAAATCTCTGAACTAGAATAGAAAATGATGAAAAAGTAAATCTAATTTGGTGAAAAAAAGTGTTTTAATAGGAAATTGGTTTTTCAGTTCTAAATGTCAGTTTAAAGTTCTAAATAGTCTTGAAATCTCAAGGAACTATCTGTATGTGCTTTTATCTACTGGTGTTGCAGTACTTTATTCTAATCTTGGGCATGGGAATTGAGAGCAGGAATGCCTCCTGTGCTATTGCAGGAAGTTTTGAGGTCATTTGATCATCTAGAGGAATACATTTCCAATAGTGAAAACATTTCCTTCTCAAAAGAATGTAACTTTTTTTCCTCTGTACTGCCATTTCTTATCCAAATTCATGGACTGTGCATCCTCTCAGAGCCCACTTTCTGACTTAGATGTGCAATGGTGTATACCACTGACTACTGAGCAATAACTCCTCTAAATAACAGATAAATATTGAAAGGCTTCAGGCATTCAGTAAAATACGTTTCATTTTATGCTGAAGGAAAAAACTTAATCCTTGGCAACTTGCATGGTTCTAACAGATAAAATTAAATTACTGAAACATGAAAAACTGCTGTATTAAGAGCAGCCTTTAAAAATTGTTTTCTTAAGCAGTGTTTTTTTATGAAAAATGATTCATTTAGCACCTGCTTATGTGTGCGTTGCTGACCTAGTAATTGATTGCTTGAACTTTAAGTTTATAAACAGATAATATGTTTTAGTTTCACAAGTATATTAGCTGGCTGTCTTAAGTATTAAAAAATTATTCAGGTGTATGGAACTAGATGTTTTTGTTACTTTGCCTTGCTTAGAAGACAAAACATAACTGCCTAAATTTGCCTATTTAAATGATTGAGAACAATAATCTCTTTTAAAAGATGATTTTTCTTTCCTTGCAGATCTAGCTCTCAGTGAATTAATGAGATTTTGGCAGATTTTCTCTGTGTAGAACTAGGTTTCTGATGAATCCTTTATTTGTAGTTCAAGTGAGTACTCTTTTTTTTTTTTTTTTTAATAAGGGGATACATTGCTCCTTTAATCTAATTATTAAAAAATTAAAAGGGCCAAAATCCATGCAGCAAACACTATATATATTCAGCAGAGACAGTGCAGAGAAATTGAGTTCTGGAAAATTTTGGATTTAGAGGAATACATAGATGTCCATTCTCACTTGAAATTTGCCATTCTACTTGTCAACTTCTGGTTACAAAAGATGTATTTTATAATTTTTCCCATAGAAGTGGTTGAAAGAAAAAAAGATAATCTTATATTACTTTATTTCAAAAAAATAGAGATGTTCATCTCCCATCATGGATTTCTTTATTCCCCGAGTCTTGATTATTGTCAGACCTTTCCAATAGGATTTTGCAATGAATTAGTGTTATTAGTAAGGAAATGTGATGCCCTGTCTCTTTTTCAAGAAATAATTTAGCATATTTTTTGTGGCTGATTCACTCACAAATACATACCTGGGTAAAAGGTGAATTAGTTCAGAAGACACAGGTGGTAAAGAAGGTGTAGGAAGAGAAACTTGATTCTGGAAACATTCCCACTTTAAGCAATAAAATCAAAACGTGAACCTGATGTGTAAATCTGGTTGTTACTAGAGATTAAAGCTGGAAGCGTTGCTGGAAGTGCTCTGGGCTTTGTGTTGCAGGTGCAATAGCTGCCGAGCTTTGAATATTGGCTGACAAAAATAGATCTACACCCAGTGACCAGGAATTGATGTGCATCCAGCTAAGTACAGCTATGGGACATCTAACAGAGCTCCAGTACAAAAAGTGGGTAGGGCTGATCCTGGCCCAGCAGGGCTCCTGAAAATCTCTGGTGTAATTTTCTGTGTTTGCTCTGCCTACAGACCAGCTATTTGCAGTCCCAGAGCTGCTGGTTCCAAACCAGGAGCCCTTTTCAGGTAGCAGACTCATACCTATATCACAAGAAATATTTTCATTGTCTGTCACTTACTAGAGACTTGTCTTACCTTACTTAGCTTCCTGACAAGGCTTGTCAGGCATACTTTGCACTTTTCTTAGGCTTACCTGGTGCTCTGTTACAGCTTCTTCAACTGTAATAGCAATTGCATAGTGACCAAGAAATTGTTCCCTTATCTGTTTTGATTTTAGTTTAGTATTGTAGGATTGTGTACTGAAAAACCATTTTTTACCACTGACTCTCATGCACTTCTATGACTAATAGTGTAATAAGCTGCAAACTCCATGTAAGATGAGCTATGACCATGGGAGAAAGGTACAGCTCAGAGGACCAGGGGCATAGAGTGACAGCAAAGCAATTAAGTTGTGAGCACAGGAGACGACGCACACATATCCCAGAGCCATAAACAGCTCAGAAATGTTCAGTTACTGATCACAGAGGGATTGAATATTTTGGAATGAAGTAAAATTTGTTTTAGGAATTCAAAAAAGGAAAACATCCAAGGTATAAAATATAATAAAGCATACTATTATATTGAAGTTAAATGGTATGTGGAACTGCAAACTGAGGTAGTAAAAGAGATTTTTTTTTTCCCCTCATGTCTAAGTTCTTCATGATCTCAGTTTTCTTCTGTTTGTGTTGGTTGTAGTTTATTTCTTGCTCTGTGGAAAAAGATGGCAGGAAAGTTGGCTGTGCAATGACATGCTTGAAAAAATTCCAAGACATTGGACATTAACATTGGCAAAGCTATGGAGGAGTAAGCCTAGATATAAAAATAGGATAATCTGAGCATGAGAGTGTAGTTTCTCATTGTTTTATTCGGAACAGAGATGAAATTAAGTTTTGCTGACCACTTCCTGTAATTAAGGTAATTTACAGCCTGTCCCCTAGAGAGTTTCATTGAAATAACTGAAGAGATATTGTAAATTGGGGGATTGGAGAGCTGGTTTGGTCTTACATTGCCTCTGCCACCAAAGAAGGTTTAATTAAATCCTGAAGTCTTGTTTCCCCAAGTGTCCCATTGCAGTGCTTGGAAAGAGCACTTTCGAAATATATGTGTACTCATGTTACTTTTTCACCATCCTGCATTTGCATAGGAGACAATATGCCATGTTCTTTCCAAGTGTTTTTTTGGTAATAATCTATCAGTTTTGGTTTTTTCTGCTTTATATGCAAACATTAAAAGAATTAATTTATGAATGGTAGGATCATCATTTCAGGATATATTCATAAATTGTAACTTACTTATCTATTAATAAAAGCTTACAGAAAGACTGGTTATAAAAAAGTGCTTGCAATATTCCATCTAGTCTCTCCTTTTTTTTCTCCAGATTCCTTTAGGCACTTCTATCAAAGACTGAGAAACAAAATATTCTTAGCAAATGAGAAAGCATTTATGGTGAAAGAAACCTAATGGGAAACTGTTTCAGCTTTTCTTTAAAGGTATATTATGGGCCAAATCCTTGTAAAAGTCAGTGTGCTAGGGAAACCTAAATAATTTGTGCAGCAGTTATGTACAGTTACCTTTAATAATTGCGTTGCTAATAATTTTTAAATTTACCTCCTGTGCTTTCTGCCATAGAGCAACTGACTTAAAAGTAGTGTTGGTTTAGTGTGCTATAATATGGTCTAAACAGATTTCAATAATGTATTTTTTCTCAAAAATCAAGTGTTGGAGTACTAGAAAAAATTCTGATAAACAGTTGAATTTGCTATTGCGCAGTCACGTTTGTCTTCTCTAAATTCACTAAAATATTTGTATGTATTGTTACATGGCCACGAGTTTATGTAGATCTGGATGACTGGCAGGGCTGGCCATCATGGGCTTAATTTACAAGTTTTCTCTATTGTTATCTAAAGATATTTAGAATAGGGCAAGCAGTTGTGATAATTGTGGAGCTGGACTCAGACAGAAAGACTATTCCGAGAGATAATATGTAACAAATAGTCTAAGAGGTGGAAAAGATGTGCAGTGGAGAGCTTGCAGGGCATGAGGAATGGAAAATACAATGAGGAGGGAGAGTATTTGAGAAAAAGAGACAAAATGGTAATGATATACTTTAAAAAGTGGGAGTTTACCTAAAGCTGCTGGTTTAGGCCACAGGTTATATGTACAGACTTGTATGCCTTAGTAGCATCCTAGATAATTGCTTTGCATGCAATGCAGGCTGTGTATTAAAAAAAAAACCAAAACAAACAGAAACAGTTTGTGTGAGATTATTTATGTTTTGTTTTGCAGCATGCTGTAGTAGAAGGATAGGAGATATGTACTCATGCCTATGTTCCGTGCACCTTCTAGCAGCTACATGGTGCCTTGTGGTGATGTCAGTTACTGTAGGATGTTTTATACCATGAATGACACGTAGGATTTTTTTAACTTGTTTGCAGTTTTGATCACATCTGAGTATTTTTGCTTAATGCTGTGTGTGGTCAGGAGTGGAAAAGAGGTACAATCACGTAAGTTTAAACTGAAGATGGATCAAGTGGAAGTGGTTTGCTTACTAATAGCTTACTTGCAAGAGGGATGGAAATCCTTGCAGGCAGTTTCTACATAGTATAACTAGGATATGATGACAAATGTGGAAAATGTTTGTTATGTAGTATGATCTTCCTTATGGGCAAGCTGGCATCACCTAGTGTATTCATTATGAAATTACGGTATTAAGCCAGACTAGGTATATGCAGAATGATCTCTGGAACATTGTTGAGTTTTGCATTAAGACCCGAGGGGAGATGGGCAATCAGTTTTCTGCTCAGCATTTTTGCTTCATATTGATGTTTAATCTCTGCTTCACTCCTGGTGGCCTTTATCATAGTTGTTAGTTCAGTAAGGGAATATAGTATCACTTCTTGATAATAGAGATTGAATGCTAGTGTGAGTAAATACCATAAGTATTTTATAGCTACATTTATTATACATGTTGCACATAGTGTGCCTTGCAGTAATCAGAAAAGACTAATGGATTTAGTATCTTACTCAGAATTGATGATATTATAGATATGCTTTTAGGAGAATAATATACATAATGTAGGGGGCACACAGTATGCAACCTAATATGCAAATTTAGGGGAGAATAAAATGACCCTATAAAATGTTTATTGTTTAAGTGGAACAAGTGAAAATGTGAACAGTATCCTACAGGGCTGGAATATTTACTGAGAAAGGAAATGTAATCTGTGCTCTGAATATTCTCAGAAATATGAGTTTCTGAGAAAAAGAAGAAATATTCAATCTTCACAATTACTTAATTGCTACAAATTAGATTTACTGTGGAGACTTTTTGAATTGTACTACAAATAGGAACAAAAATTATGTAATCATCTTACTTCAAGCTGAAAGAAACATCACACAGTATGCCATAAGCATAAACTGAAATTTAAAAAAATTAGAGAAGGAATGGACTATGGAAAGGTAGTGTATTCATATTCATTGGCTCTGTTACACTGCAAAAACTGTCTTTAATAAACATCTTTGTTGTTGACTGTTCTTTTTCTGATGTTGTCATGCAGAAGTTCAGAACCCTTTCACATAGAAAGTCTTCTTTGATCCACAGAGCTATTTCTTCCACAAAGGGACTATTGTGCAAAATTGAATACCTCACAAATTTTATATAGCATACTAATAATGGCTTGAAAAAATTATGTTCTTCACTGTGGAGGACACTTGAATGTTTCAATTTCTCTTGCATTACTGGGTTGGGTTGGGTTTTTTGTTTGTTTTTTTTGGTTGACTTTTTTTTTCCTCTTCAAAGGCATCTTTGAAACTTTTTTTAGTTTAGTTAGCTTTCATGGAGTTGGATTTGGCATTTTTAGAATAATAATCAATATGAAGTGAAATGTTATTAATGGAACCTTTTTTCCGTACTGAATAGTTGAGAGTATGGGGAGTAATTTTTATCATTTCTTCCAATTATTTTACTTTCTTGCTTTATCTTTGGTGTGTCAATCTAATCAACATTTAAGTCTGTCCATCCCACAGCAGTAAAATTGGCACTTTTTGCTCCTTCCCACTGTCAGAAGGCTTTTGGGTGTCATAAACTTCCAATTTCTTGGAAGGAATTAGGATTATAGTGATTATATGAGCTTTCTCACACCTTCGTCTTTGCAAAGTTTTCAATGACGAGCAGACTTCCCATCCTCTTGTGCAGTAATGCCCTCAGATAAAACCCCTCACAGAACACTTTCCTGAGACTAAAAAGTAATTTAATAAAACAGCCTGGAGAACTGATTGAGGATCAAGATTTGATACATAGGTCTCTGTGTGAGGTAACATAAGTAGTAGATGATATGAATGCTTGTTCAAGCAGATCAATTTCTTACAGGTTTTAACCTCTCCTGCACAGAGTTGCCACGCAGTTGATTGAATGAATCCTGTGAAAATTGTTTGCACGAGTTGGCATAACACCCCTGAGAACTGAAGTTGGTTGTGCCTAATTTCAAGTTAGAAAATCCCTTGTCAGGATGTCACAAAGAGCATTGCTACAGTACTGTGGTGATGTTTTTAGGCTCAGCAAACACTGATGCAGATAAGCTGCCAGTTTCTCTATTGCGAGCTGCATTATGGAATGAAGTCCTTCATATAGTGCTGCTCACTTCTTGAATATTGTAGCAAAATTAATCTATCAGGCTTTTCTGACAGTCTTCCTGCAAAGAAGACCAGAAGTCAAGGATGGAAATCTGATCTTTGTGCGGTCAGGATTTGCAGTGCTTTTAAGTACACTTCAAATGCAAGATAAGAAAATAGAAGTTAAGAATTCAAACAGAAGCAGGTTCTTACTAAGGTCAGAGCTGCAATCTGACCCCACCAGTCTGTTTCTGATAGTGACAGTGAAAGATGCTAAACCATATGATAACTTTAGAAACTGTTTTCCTTTATTGTATCTAATTTCTCTTTTCATTAATACTGATTTTGCAGATAATGCTGTCAGCCTGGAGAACCCTTGTGATGACAGATTTCCTAAGTTTGCTACCTGCTGTCTAAATTAGTTATTTTTGTTTGCTTACTGAGTTGATGCTGTGTTTTGGTGTTGCACAGAGCTTGATGAAAAACCCTTTGGTGTTCACCTTAACCCACTCTTGTTATAATCTTACAAACTTGCTCAAATTCTCTGCAGATTTCTACTGCTGAGAGTTCCAGATTTCTTTGTTTATGTGTAGGGCAGCTGCTCAGCTCCATAGCAGTACACTTCAGAGATCCAGAGACTGGAACTACCTGTAGAAATTGTGCTACGTCGAATGGATGCCCTGAATTTTACCGTTGGAAGTTGAAGAGAGATTCCAGAGTAGCGCTGGTGTTGTTTGTTGTGTGCTGTTTGGTGTGGATGATCTTAAGTTTGGTATTCAGAACTATTGTTTCTGCAATTGAGTAATACAACACTTCAGCTTCAGGAATAGAGACTGTTCTCACATGAACTAATTTTTCATAACAACCCCAGAACTGGAGAAGATGGTATCAAAGGCAGCAATTCATTACCAGCTCAACAGCCACAACCTGAAATAGCAATTTTAGAACCTAATGTGTTTTTGGCAAAACTTCATTAATTTCTGTTCAGAACAGATCCAGGAATTTAACTTTAAGTCAGTCAAGCAAGTATAAGATGTATCTGTTACTTTCAATGTTTTTTGTAGAGAAAATCAATGTAAAGACAAATATACTTTTCATTGTTATGGTGTGGAATTGTTATGCTATTAATTAAAAGTTTATTTCAATTACAGTTTATGTGTTAAAGGTTTTGAGGCAGTATACATGTAAGGTTTACTTAAGTATTTTGGAGTCATGTAGAGTTGAAAACACTTCTCCAGAAAACGGATGTATTCAAGAAAGATATCAATGCTAAATATATAAGTAAGCATATGGGTTATCTAAATGTATCAATTTCATTTATCAGACTAAATGTGGTCTGAAACTGTCATGCAAACTATTTCTTTTTTTCTATTACAATTGCAGCCTAAAATGTATTGATCTTTATTTACCATAGAATCATAGAATGGTTTGGATTGGAAGGGACCTTGAAGATCATTTAGTTCCAGCCCCCTCTACCATAGGCAGGGACATCTTTCAGTACATCAGGCTGTTCCACGCCCCACCCAACCTGGCCTTGAACACTTCAGGGACGGGGCAGCCACAACTTTTCTAGGTAACCTTCTCCAGTGCCTCATCACCTTAACAGTAAAGCATTTATTCCAAGTATCTAATCTAAGCTTGATCTCTTTCAGTTTAAAGCCATTCCCCCTTCCCCAATCACTTCTTGCCCCTCTAAAATGTCCCTTTCCTACTCTCTTGTATGCTCTCTTCGGGTAATGGAAGGCTGCTGTAAAGTCTTCCTGAAGCCTTCTCTTCTCCAGGCTGAATAACTCCAGCTTTCTCAGCTTGTCTTCAGAGGGGAGGTGCTCCAGCCCTCTGACCTTATTTTGGATTTATTGCAGGGTGGGGTTTTTTTGAGTTTTTGGGTTTTTTGTTTGTTTTTGAGGTTTTTGTTGTTTGGGGTTTTTGTTTTTGTTTGTTTGTGGTTTTTTTGGGTTTTTTTAGGGGCTTTAATATCTTACAGGAAATTAATCTGATTTTATGTGAAGCTACAGGATTTTAGGGAATTTCCCCTTTCATCTCCAAAACATCATAGCAAGGAAATCTTATTGTATGTGTTGGGAAATTTCCCCTTTTCTATCCAAAATATTATAGCAATGGAAACTTGTAATGGTTGTTTTCATATGCATTTATTAATTTGAAGAGCTGAGGTATTGTCTTGTACAGAGAAGTGATGTTGGCTACGTAGACAGCAGTCCCAATGAAAGCACAGAAATTTCAGTGTATTTATACCTCTGCATACTATCTTCTTTTGTATCTTTGAGAAGCTATTTCATTTACACATCTCTCTGTCAGCATCCCTGTCATTTCATTATGAATATTATATGCCGTAAACAGATGTGCTGTGAATATTTAAAATGTGGGTATATCTCTATGTATGAGTGCCTACAGATATTTCTGCTTATGACTGAGAACAGGAGGAAAATGTATACTAAATCTTGTCTTTTAAGTACCTGTTGCAATCATTTAGGTAACCAGATTTTTTAAATTAGTCTTTAAAGTACTTAGAAATTTACTTTCATATTCTATCTTGTTAAAAAGTTGTCTGAATTTATTTCTTGCCTTTCAAGTTAGCAAAGATTTTTTACACTTAGTGTCTTGTAGTATTGTGTTCTGTGCAGACAGGAGTATTCAGAAATTTTATGTTCAAGTTGGACAGCATGTCACACACCACAGAATCATAGCATGGTTGGGAGGGACCACAGTGGGTCATCTGGACAATCTGTTCCAGTGCTCGGTCACCTTCACAGTAAAGAAGTTCTTCCTCATGTCCAGGTAGAACCTCCTGTGCATCAGTTTCTGCCCATTGCCTCTTCTCCTATTCCTCGGCACCATCAAGGGGAGCCTGGAAACATCCTCTTACACCCTCCCTTCATTGGGAGGCTTGGACAAGGTCCCCTCTCAGTCATGTTTTCTTAGGTTTTAATAGGCCCAGCTCTCTCAGCCTTTCCTTGTAAAAGATGTCCTTTTAATTCAGAGTTTTTGTGTCATCTTTTCTTAGTGAGAATGGCTTAATCTGTAAATAAACATTTGTCAATTATAAAGTTCAGTGAACTCAAAATTAACTTAAAGTTAATTAACTTGTTGTTAAATTAACTTAAAGTTAATTTTCCCAGGAAAAAAAGGGAGTTGAAATTTGAAGAGTTTGAATTAGTATGATACAAAACTTCAAAGGGGTGGTTCTAAGGACTAAGCTTCCCTTGTCGTTGAATAAAAGGAAACTTTGATGGTACAGGAAAATTTGCCATTTTGCAAAATTGTCTTTATGATATTTATTATCTTTGATGTCTCCTTGACGCAAGTTTTTACAAGAAAAATCTTATACCATTTTTTATGCTCTGCTCGATAAGCTACCTTCTCTCACTTCTTCCAGTTCCACCCAAGGAACAGGAAGGATTTCCCCTTTATTTTTCATCACTCTCCTAGCTGATTTGTTCAAATTTAAAGTGTATTTTAGATGTTCCGTTATACCTGCATTTCTCTATGCTTCATGCTTTTGGTAGGAATCTCTCTTTAACAGATAAATGATGTAATTTTTCTCATCTGCACCAATAACTGTTTTCTCCAGGTCACCTTCTCATTGTTTAGTTGAATAAAAACTTGTTAAATAAAAACCCAAGGGGTTTCTAGAATCAGTGTCTAGTTTAAATCTGGATCATATCTGAAAGACAGTAAAATTTTCACTGGGTTAGTGAAGATTAGTAAGAGAGGGAGAATAAAGTTGATCATCTCTTGCTGGGAACACAGGAGGACCTTAAGACTTTTGGTCATTCAGCTTCAGACAAGGTGGCAGAGTAATTATGTAATTTTTTTTAAACTTTCTCTTCTCTTGAGTAGAATGAGAAATGGTGAAATAAACGTGAGAAGTGATAAAGTAAAAAGAAGAATCTGAGTTTTATGGGAAGAAAAATGATAAAGTGGGGTATTTAAGTAGGATTTCTGCTTTCATGAAGATCAAATCCTTTTTCATGTTTAGGGACCTGCTGGTTATGTCACATGAACTGATTCATCCCATGGGATGCAGTTCCTGGAGGAAAGAGGGATCCAGGACAGCTGGTTTCTTTTCAGATATCACCAATAGCATGTACAGAATTAGCAAATGGTGTTTCAAATGTTATATCTAAAAATGAGAAGAGTTCTTCTTATCATCTTGTCAAAAGTGTGTGTGATGTGACATAGGATCTCCACAAGAACTGCATCCAGGCTCTGGGAAAACATTGGAGAAACGCCTGAGAACCAGTGTGGACAGAGTGATGCAATCAGAAGCTTTTTTCAACAAGAGAGTGACAAATGCACTGCAGATGAATGAATATCCCTTCTGTTTGCCAGCCTCTCAACATTGCAACTAAAAGAGAAGATTGAGTGTTAGTGTAAGGTAAGTTATTAAGTGAAAGAAAAGATCGAAGTTTAGGCTTAGAAACTACAGTGACAATTATATGGTCACTATAACTTGGCAAGATTTGGTTTGCTCTATGTATATTTAGAGTGTAATTTTTAATTTCTCTTCTTAATAAAATATTAAAAATGTTGGGGGGGGTGAAACTAAGTGATCTTTAAGATCCCTTTTAAGCCAAACCATTCTATGATATTTTATTAACTAAATCTAAGTATTCATGATTAGGAAATATTTGAAAAATCCTGGAGTAAAAAAACCCCTTGGAGTTTCTCTTTTATTTTGTCAATCTAGCATCCATGAATATCTGTTTAAATTTTATCTGTATTTTTCTTTAAGTTCAAAATAAAGACTAATGAATTATACTTGATTCATAATCCATGGGAAATATTTCCCAGCTATTCTGTGTTTCTGTGTAATGTTTTGTTCTTTCTAACTAGCGGTGTATTCAGTGTTTCCTTCGGTTACATCTGTTCAGTGTCCTCACATAGTAGTTCATTAAGATGTCACTATAAAATGTTTTGTGTCCAGAAATGAAGCCTCTGTTTATTGGCAGATGTTGCTTCTTCAAGTCATATAATAACTTCCAAAAAAAAATTTTAGACTTTGATGATGAAAGTAGAAATATTTATTTGTTTGAAACTGGTTCTTGTTCATATGAGGTTAAACTGAAGAACTCTGAAAACTCTTTTTCTTAGAATAAAACCTTCAAGAAATTTTTTTATGCCCTCAGAGGTGCACACTGTTCTTCCCAGCTCACAGACATTTAGTGGAATTTGTGAGAGGTTTCTGTTGTACAAGAGGCGGTGATGCTCCTGCCAGGGATTATAAACACTTCAAGGAGATTGACAGCTTGTATTTGAATATGTTTGTATTTGAATAGGTAGAAACATTGATTAGAAGAAAACTTCCTAATCAGTGGGTCTTTCCTATTGCTCCTACTTACACATTAAACAGTTTTGGTAGGTTTATTTAGGTATAGGCTTAATTCTGGCTGCTTAATTTTGCTTTTTTCATATCACTTGTTGTGATGACTAGATATTGCCTCTCGCATGTACCTTCAACCTGAGCCACTTTTGATCAATTGTCTTCTTTTTCTTTCCTCTCTTGCTTTGCAAAGCAAGCTATTTCCTTTAATGTTCTTATCCTTAATTCAATTCTCCTTGAAGAGAACTCATTAGAATTAAGCACAATTTTAAATCTTTATCGTGCTCCAGTTTGCAATCATCTTGTGACATTTTTTTGTGCGGTGAGTATACTACATTAATTGTTCAGAGGAACTCTGTGCAGCATTTCTTCTCCTCCAGATATGGAGATGCTAATATTTCTAGTCTTGAAATTTGCAGTCTCTTAACATAGTACCAAATCTTAACAATTTTATTGCACAAGAGGAATTTTAAACTTCTTGTTTGTTTGTTGGGTTTTTTTTTGCACTGATGCTGTCTTCTATCCCTCTGCCATTACCAATATTCTTTGAAAAAAAACTTAGATTATAAATGCAGTCTTAGGAGCATTTAGGAAGAAGAGTATCCTTTGGGGAATTCCCCAAGCACACTCCCTGTTTCATGCTTTTTTCCTTGAGTAAACTGTGCCATGTTTTCTAAGGCTTGTCTCTTGCTTTCTATTTATTTGTTTTACTGACTTCTCTGATAGGTTAGCTCTATCTAGCTTCCCATCTATAAGGACAGGGTCAATACCAAATAAAGTTGTGTTAGGCAATTGTTGTTATAATGATAATGTGTTTAATCATGGGTTGTGCTTACACTGTCCTTTAGTTACTGCTTTTGTAAATTGTACTGTCTCTTTGTATGATCAGTAAAGTCAGAGTAAGAGATCATCCTTGCCAATTACCTTCCTCTGGAAAGTAATACAGGTATTTTCTTCATACACAGTAGTCTCTCCAAATCTTCATTAAGGAAATAAATAATTGCTTGCAGTAAACATAGAAAATATATATATAAAAGATTATATGTAAGGTAGCATAATTTGTCATGTTTGTAATTTTTTTATTATTTTAGTTTTTATAACTGAAACATCCCATAGCAATGCAAGCTTGCATTTCAAAAGAGCTTTTAATTATCAATTATACATCTTGCAAAAGCGCAAGTGGAGTAAAGGTGTTTTAACAGACTTGGATACTCATGGCAAATTTCTTAACATGGTGCTCATCACAGTATATATATACTTGAAAAATCTTAGGCCTTCTGCTTTATTAACATGCCACACACACATATATATATATCTGTGTGTGTGTGTGTGTCTATAGGCACAAAACCATATGTATTTGTGTTCATGTGTAAACACTGGTATAGATATGTATAAAAATATGAATACAATAATTGGAACACAATTGCCTTTTTAAAATTTTTTTATTTACCTTACCCCCCCATAAAATTACTAAATAAAAATAAAACAAAAAAGGCATTATACTGATCTGGAGAAAAATACTCTCCAGAATCATGTCTTTCGTGTATTAAAGATATTTGTAAAGACCCACTTCAAGACTCTGAAAGCCACATTCTGTTACACTAGGTAGAAACAGAAACCTTGTGTGTCAGCATTTCCCAACTGTTTGATCCACTGCCAATTCATCACCCTTAAGGGTCAGACTCTCACTGGAGTATGGAACAGGAAAATGAAGCACATGTAGGCAGAAGACTGAATAAACTTGATAAGAAACAATCTTTTATCTATGAATACGAGGCAGGAAGCATTAGCATAAAGCAGTCAAATTTGTGTTGGAAGTGGTCTGTGTCTTCATCTTACTGTTTTTGCCTTAATGATGAAGAGGTACTGTGATAATTGAAGTATTGGGGAAAAAAAATTATTTATGCCTTTTCTAATTAGCGCTTTGTGTGGCTACTTCAGAGGGCTACAAGTTTGAACTAAGCTGTGAGTTTTGTTTACTGTCTGCACAATATCTGATTCTTCCTATTCAGAACACTGGGCTCAAAGATGGGAAGGAGTTTTCATATTAGGATCAAATAGAGTGCAGGGGAAATAGAAAAAAGAAATTGAAAACAGACACAGGGTAAAATCAAGGTCTCCAAGTCACTTTGTGAAGGCAGGCCAATGATTTTTTGAAATTGCATTTAATAAATGGGTACAAATATGTGTTACTATTATCTATAGTCTGTGCCATCAAGAGTCCAGCTTCATTGTGCAATCAGTATAATTTTGTTAGCAAAGAACAGTTCCCAGTTTCATGAAAGGTTTTCAGTACAAAACTTTAGTAAAGGCAGCCAAATGCCCCCTTCAGTCAAGGTGGGTTATTGTTTGGCGGTCTTGGCAAACAAAGATAGAAATAACCCTCTGTGCATGTAGATCCTAATCGTCCTGAGCATAGAGAGAATATTAAGTTTGGAAGAATAAGTGCTTCATCAATTCTGAGGAGATTTTTTTTAATGAAGGCCATTTCTTTTACCATTTCCATAGCAATAGGATAGTAATTTACATTGATTCAGGAGCACAGGTAATGAGTCCTTATAATGAAATACTAGATTCCTCTAAGAGAAGTTTGATTTTTGTTCACTGGCAGAAGATAGCCTAGACTCTGCTGAACTGCTAGCCATTAAAGTTCCTGTAATATAGCCAAGTAATTTAGAGGTATATCATGGATTGATTTATTGAGTGACTCTTGCCTAAGAACTTGATATGTCTGATATATAATCAGGATTATTAGTGACCAAACAATAGTAGGTAGACATCCTTACAATAATATTTAACAACTACATTGTAGATTATTGTGACAATGTGAATGCAAGGTGAGTGTTATATGTCACATAAGGAAATCTGTAAGATGTAGCAGGAGTATTAAGAGAAAAATAATGGATAGGAATACTTAAAAACAATATCGTGTTTATATTATTTGAATTGTAAATCAAATTAAAGCAGATTGAAGATGTAAATTGATTGTAGTCATCTACTTCAATTTTAATGGTAATCTGTAACTGAACTATTGAGCAGAATCTGAGTGTTGAAGTATCTGAGGCCGTTTAGGTGAAGAATTAAGTGATATTTCTCTTCAGGTCAAACTGCATATGGTGTTTTAAGAGTGTAGGGCTAATTCTGTACTGAATTAGGAATTGTGAAAAAAAATTAAAATTTTCATTTTCAGAGGTACTTTTCCTTACAATTTGTGTTATCTTGCAGGCATCTTTATAGAACACTTATGTGTATGTTTAATTACTGGACAGGTGGATGTCAAATCACTGTATATACTGTGGTGTTTCTTTGATCTGATAGAATCTCTAAGTATACTTAAAGAGAAGGCTGCTTAGGACAGAGTATACTTCAAAATAAGTTATATTTAGAAAGCCATTCCTGCCAAAAGTGATCATCTGACAGTAAACAATAATAAGAATTGCTGGAGATACTTCATTTCCACGTGTTTCATATTCTGGAGTATCAATTAATTTACTTAGGTAACAGAACTTGTAGATAAATGTTACTGAATCTGAAAATTTTTATATTAAAAACCAGGGAAAGACCATTTTTATATTTTGGCCAGTACTCTGATGGAACAGAATCACAGAATCACAGCATCATCAAGGCAGAAAAAGACCTTGGAGATCTTCAAGTCCAACCTATGACCTAACACCACCTTATCAACTGAACCATGGCACTGAGTGCAACATCCAGACTTTTTTAAACATCTCCAGGGATGGTGACTCCACCACCTTCCTGAGCACCCTATTCCAATGCCCAACCACTCTTTCTGTATTTTTTTTAATTTTAACGTCTAGCCAAAACTTCCCCTGGTACAGCTTAGGACTGTATCCTCTAATCCTGTTGCTGGTTGTCTGGGAGAAGAGACCGACTCCCACCTGGCTACAAACTCCTTTCAGGGAGTTGTAGAGAGCGAGCAAACTTCATGGCAGCAAAGTCCTGCTAATCAAACCTGATTTTTATGACAAGGTAAGCCACTTACTTGATCAAGGGAAGCCAGTTGATGGGATTTCAGTAAAGCACTCAATACTGTCTCTCACAGTATCCTCTGGAATAACTAAATATGGCCAGCACACAGCTGGATAAACATCCACATCATGTTATGGGTGAGGAACTGCCTCATGGATTAGACACAAAGGGTTATCATAAATGGGGTGACATAAGACTGGGGACCTGTCACTAGTGGGGTTCTATTGGGCTCCACCCTCAGTCCTGGGCTCTTCAACATCTTCCTGAACAACCTGGGTGCAGGACTTGAAGGGGCACTGAGCAAATTCACCGATTGTACATAACTGGGTGGAGCTGTTGACTCCCTTGAGGGCAGGGAGGCCCTGCAGAGAGACCTCAGCACCTTGGAGGACTGGGCAATCACCAACCATAGGAAGTTAAACAAGTGCTGGATTCTGCTCTGGCAGAATGCAACCCTGGCTTTACAGACAGACTGGAGATGAGGTTCTAGGAAGCAGTGGCATGGAAAGGAACCTCGGGGTCCTGTTGACAAACTGAACACGAGTCAGCAGTGCCCTGGCAGCCAGAAGGGTCAGCCCTGTCCTGAGGTACATCAGCCCAGCATCACCAGCCAAGTAAGGGAGGGGATTGTCCTGCTCTGCTCTGCACTGGGGCAGACTCACCTTGAATATTGTGTGCAGTTTTGGGCACCACAGTGTAAGAAGGATATAAACTATTAGAGAGTATCCAAAGGAGGGCAACAAGGATGGTGAAGGGCCTTGAGGGGAAGCTGTGTGAGGAGCAGCTGAGGGCACTTGGTCTGTTCAGCCTGGAGGAGACTGAGGGGAGACCTCAATGCAGTTACAACTTCCTAGTGAGGGGAAGAGGAGGGGCAGACCCTGATCTCTTCTCTGTGGTCACCACTGACAGGACCTGAGGGAATGGGCTGAAGTTGTGTCAGGGGAGGTTTAGGTCGGATATTAGAAAAATGTTCTTCACCCAGAGGGTGTTTGGGCACTGGAACAGACTCCCCAGAGAAGTGGTCACAGCACCAAGTCTGAGAGGGTTCAATAAGTATTTGGACAAAGCTCTTGGGCACATGGTGTGATTCTTGCAGATGGTGCTGTGTGGGGACAGGGAGTTGGACTTGATGATTCTTGTGTGTCCTGTCCCTTTCAACTCAGCATATCCTGTGATTCTATGATTTGAAGATAATTCTACCTCTTGAATTGAAAACTCTTCACACCAAGCATGAAATAGAAGTACCAGTTTTCTATTTAATATCTTTTAATAAAATTCCGTGGGATTAAACAGGGGAAAATAGTGCATCGTTTCAGTCCAAATTAAATTATTTTTAATCATAAATTAGGAATATAATTGTGCTTTCTCTAAAGATAAACTAATAATCCTGTATACCTTTGAACGATGAATTGCCATCTGTAAAAATAGATGATCTGCCATTTCATCCTGTAAAAGGAAAATTAGTCTCATTTTGTAGTGGTTAGCATCTGGAGAATGCAGGATGCTTTCCCAACCTGCATGATTATATTCATGTAATTTTTGCTTAAATTTTATTTCTTAAAGCAATTGAAGTTGCATAAAATGCACCAAAAAAAATTCGCAATTTAAAAATTTTATGTTAAAATCTGAGAACATCATATCTTACTCAATGCAGCTATTTTCAGAGATCATGATTGCAGTCAAGTTGTAAGACCTTTTGGTGGTCAGTCCAAGGCATTCCTCTTGTTGAAAATTAAGTCTAAAAAAACTTCTGAGTGATCTTCCATCAGTCTGATGTGAAACAAGAGGTGGAATATGCAAGCGGAACTGGAAAAGGAAAAATACCTCTTGCTCTAGATCTTGCTCTAAATCCATCCTGTTGTAGATATGCAATCGGCTATTTTGTCATGTAACTTCTAAACACTGCAGTCAAAAGACTAATATTAAAGAAGTTCTTTATTTCTAGAACATTAAGGAACTAGAAGGGGCCAGGCAAAAGCAGTTAGTTCGAATTCAGAGGAAGAATTAATCTTCTACAGCAAATGACCAGGGTAAAGGAGAAGGGCATCTTGAACTGCTTCCTTCTGCTGGGGGGGAGAAACTGACTTCTTACCTAAGTGTTGGCTGGGGTGTCCTAAGCTGTGTGTGCTGTTAATAGGATAAGAACCTAATTTATAAAGCATTTTTAATATGATTCATGGTTAAGACTTTCATGACTTGATTGCCACCTCTTCATTGCACTGTGGCTGTTGTGTCTGCCTCAGAAGCCTTTGAAAACTTTGAGACTTCAGCATTAGTGGAAATTACACAAAAACATACTCTCTATAAAGTTAAATAGTTCTCTGTTCATCATATATTTAAAAGCAAAATTACAAGCTGCATGCAATTTGAATATTTATAGTTCATGCTCTTGCCTCTTTTGCCACAGTTGAGCAGTTGCCATGGTTTCCATTATATTGTCTGCTTTAGAGGCAAACTTCATAACCATGCTAAATGGAGCTCAGTTTCTGAAGTGTACTACACTTGTAGTGCCCTCAGCTGCCTCTTGAATTGATCTGTATTTTCCACTGTCTCCCCTTAATACCATGGAACCAGAGATCGGGGCTCACAAGAAATACAAATATGAATACACAAAATTAATTCTCTTCATCTCTCTTACCAATAAAGACCAATGAATTAAGTGTATTAAGTGTATAAAGAAGTAAATAATTTTTTAAGAAATGAGATTCAATGAAATGTGGGTGACACCATAACCTGTAGGCATAGTAGTTCAACTTTGCTTTGTGCAGGGTTACTCTTCTTTCTGAAAGGATGTAAATGGGGATAGAGAGTTAATATAATTATGTTTTGCAAGGATCAAAACACTGGGGCAATTTTTAAGATATGAACTTCAAGGAGACATGTTGAAAATTTGATTTTGATATTTTTGGCATCACAGCTTCTAGAAGATTTAGCTTGCTAAACCTGCCTTTTTCAAGGGTTTCTGTTTCACCTCTCTGGTGTATCTTTATTTGGGTTCAACATGTTCTGAACCTCAAAAGGAAAAGAGGTCTCCCACACCTAAGAATTTAGAAAGATCACATTCTGGTCTAAATTTTTTGCCAATCCACTTTGATTTCTTCCAAAAAGATATTCTGTTAGGATTATGAATTTATTTACACACATAAATATGTGTAATTAAATATAGATATGTATATACATTAACACTAGGTGATCTTGTAAAAATTCAAGTACTTGGTGATTCATTCAGAAATGCCTTAACAGACATCTCCTATGTCAGATGGCTCCATCTAGAATCAGCTTTCTGTTTCTTCAATTGAGTATAGCCTTGTGACTTTACAAGCCATTGCATATTCACCTTTACAATATCTTCAGTATTGATTTTTATGTAATAGAGATTGGAATTTACTAAAAATCAGACAGAGCCTAAGTGGTAAATGGGTGACTGGGTCGGGGGGGGAATTTATTAAAAATCAGAGCCTAAGTGGGGGACTGGGGGGGTGAAGATGATGGACACAACTCAATAATTTTAAATGAGTTCTGTAAAATGAGCATCAAAACAAACTGATACATTTATAGCAAATAAACCTAACATCAAACAGCTTCCCCCAGCCCCCCAAAGGCAAAATCTTAATTCCAGCAAAATTCATCCTCAAAGCAAGATTGTGACTCAGTCAGTATATTGCTGTTGTCAGTAGTAGCACATATATTAAACAGCAAAAGTGAAATAAAAAGTCAAAATCTAATAATTCTGTAAATTTAAACATATAAACTACTTGCCATGTGCAGGATCCTTAGCCCTCAGTGTACACTGAACAAAATTTCTACATGTTGTATATTTCAAGGATTATGAAGATGTATTGATTGACTGGTGAATCACAAGGTATTTTAAGATTGTTCTGTGAAGTTAAACTTCATGTTTGTATTATGGGGTTTTTCCTTAATGAGGCACTGCAATAATCAGTTACCAGAAATGAAATTAAAACTCCTTCTTAATTTATTTGAACATGCGAAGGGAGAGTTATACAGAAGAACCTCTGCACGTTTTATGCTGTTATTGCAAAACCAAATATATTTTTTAAAGCTTTTCATTTAGACATGCTTTTTATAATTACTTGTGTAGAACCTCTTTACAACTTCATTGTGTGTAGGAGATGCTCTAATACAAGCTTGAGCTGCTCTCTTGACCTTGAAATGTGCTCATTTCCCCCCTCTGTCAGGCTGCTCTGCTTCTGCTTTTATTCTCTTCTGTCAATCATCTTCTCACTGATGCCAATCTCTGTGTTAGAGCCTCACATTATTTGGTCTAAATTAGATAACTTGTTGATGAATTCAGGAAATGCTTAATAATGAATTTCTCTCTGGGTTGTGTAGGTTTTTGGAGGCTCTATGAACATGTATTGTGGGAGAGGTGCTTCATGGAGTGTTCATGTCTGCATTCACACCTATGTCAAAAATAGGGCTGTTAATTATGGTTTGTGGAGATGCCAAATATGAACAAAGAGCTGGTTTGTAAATAAATCATTTAAAAATTGCGCCCAGTATAGCATTGTTTTTTTTGCAAAGGGTGGTTACATCTGGAATGGTAAAGGATGAAATAGTATTTAACAACAGCAGCATTGGTTGTTTCTTCTGTGTAATGCTAAAGATCTGAATACTCCTTTCCCTATTATTTCCTAGTGAAAGTATTAGCTCTTATTATGCAACCAGCTGTTTACTACTAAAAGCACTTCTTTTTTTTTATAATCTCAAAGGTGCAAAGAGTATGTGCATTTAAAATGGGTCATTTATTCCAGAGTAACAGTCTCATCATCAGTCTGCAGTGTGATGAATGAATGTTGCCTTATCTCTTTTCATAATATAACTGTTTACTTGAGGATAACAGTAGACCACAGTGAGCAAACTGCTGTGGAGGAGCTGTTAAACTGCACACTCCTATCTAGACTTATGTCTTTACATGCTGGGAATAGCAGTGCTCAGGCTGTGACTAGGTAGGGACAATTTTAAAGTAATTTTTTACTATTGAAATAAAATCGGTGGAGATGAAGGGGGTATCTAATGTAGAAGTACAGCGTGAGACTTTACAGTGAGTTTTAATGTTTAGTCCTTTTTTCCTGTGGTATAAGGCATTTAAAGACTAGGGATGAACTTTCTCTGTTTCCCAGTCTCTCTACTGCCATTTTCACCCATTCTTGTTTTGGTAGGAGTAGAGTATGTTTAAATCACGCTTTTTGATTCAGCAAGTTTTAATTTGGTAAAACGAATGAATAAATTAAAGGCTTTCCATGTCCTTATTCCAGTAATGACAAAGTTGATGTGGAAGAGGTAGTATAATTTAGGAGATTCTCTTGATAATAATTTATTAATTATTTGTGATATTTTTCTTTCTTCCAGCTTTAATGGTGTTGCAGGAGTATGTTTTCCAGAACAGAAACTGTTATGTTTTCATTTCTGTGAATTGTAATACAGTATAAAACTGAAATGTCTTCAGGCATTACTGTAAAAAACACAGAACAATCTTACTTTTTACCAGAGTATACAGTGAGTACTGGTTTTTTTCTGTATATGCAAAATTATATTATTGTGTTTATGTGTTATTACTGCTTGTGCTAGATTTTTAGACTTAGATAGTAAAGCACTAAAAACGCAAAGTTTGTGATACAATCCAATATAATTAGTATTGCTCACCTTAATTGGAAGAATGCAGCATTAATTACACATTAGACCATTGAAAATCCTGGTATCTACAGTTAGTAAGAAAAAAAATGTGGTAGAGGGAGTCTGCCAGTATGTGATACTCAGTCTTTCTATAGTATTGTGACATAGCACATAACTTTGTATTGTGATTTAAGGTGTTTCTTTCATTGTGGACTTATATCAAATACTGCATATGATCTCTTAGATCCTTGGTGATGTTTTAATAGAAGAGTGATTAGGTTGGATTTACACTTTACCAAGAAGTACACTATGCTCTTTTCAGTCTTTACATATCCTTTTCTTACAATTCCTTTCTGTATTGCTAACAAAATAACTTCTATGCAAATACGTTTCTAAGTCTTTGAATCTGTTTGTTTATTTATTACAGGAGGCACTCAAGCTCAGTGCATTTGACTGATTTAGTTAGCTCTTTCATATGTGTGACAAAATAATTCCTTTTCAGTATAGAATGTAATTTTAAAACATGCAGATAATGCCATCTAGTTGGGCTATGGCTGCAGTGTAATTTGTGCAGAGCAGTGTCCTGCTGCAGAGTGGCACTGAAAGGAAAGCTCCAACTGTGGCGCTGGCAGTGGCAGTTTCCAGACATGGATCTCTGGTCAGATAGGGGATCATGAAATGGTACTGCCCTTTAAAGTGCTTTCAATTGAATGTTGGATTTATACAAAGGTCATGAGGCTAATTAATGTTGATCCAAGAAAAAATCTTCATGGGTAAGTGATTCCTTTGGCGTCGGTCGGTTCTGTTCCTTGGAGTGTTCCTGGGATCCCAACTGGAGATTCACAGTATGAAAGGGCAGTAAAACAAGCACAGAAAGGTGAGATGACAATATCATGTGTCCAAATGATATGACAACTAGCTTATAATATTATTTTATTGAATAAGTCCATTAAAAATTTCTAATACAGTTTTTTGAACAAAATGCAAATGACTGTGAAAGTGCAGGCAGCCAGGCACAAGGGCTTTACAGAGCTGTCACCATCATGGATAGGGGAATCCAAGTGTTTTGTTCTAGATGGAGGAAGATTAATGAAGGGAAAAGTGAGAGTGCTGACAATGATAATGCTGCAAGAGTGGCAGTGAAATACTGACAGTTCTCTTTTTACCTGCTCTAATGTCTTCATTATATTTTGTGGATGATTTTGTGATTTAGTTGGATCTTTTACAAATTGATCAAGCGACAAAATCAAGTGTACAGTCTCAAATTATGTTCAACTGCATTATATACCGAGAGTTCTTTCTGGACTATTTTACAATTATTCTCAAATTATTCTCATACTCAGATATTGTACTATGTTACTATTATTTGTGTGTGTAAAAGTAAAGCACAACTGAAAACTTCAGAAAGCCTACACTGTTCATTGGATTTGTGGCTTCTTTTTTAAATGGTTCGTTATAAATATGGAAAAATACTGCTTGAAAATGCAGTTTTAAATTATTAAATAATGCAAATAATGCAAATTCTTTTAGACTAAATGCATTCTATGCTATAAACCACTCATTATTTTTTTTGACAACAGTTGAATTTATCTAGTCTGTCTCCTCTGAATGTGTTTATCATACTTCCTTGGCTAACCCAGCGAATGTCATGTACATTTAAAAACAAAATACAAAGGATGAATGTAGAAAGACAAATTATAAGACAATTGTCCAAAGACATGGCTCTTTTTTCCTTTTCTTTTTTCCTACATTTTACGACCAGTTACAGATTTCAGATTATGCTTGACTATGATTGTTGATGAAAAAGACTTTTTGTTAAAGGACTAAAGGCTTGTGAAGGTAATGGGTGTTATCTGGGAGCACCTGCATATAAACCCAGGTTGCCGTGCCTTCTCTCCTTGTGCAGACTAAACAATGGAGTGATGATACATTTCCTTGGCTTTCCTGCTGTTGTTCATTCCACAGATGGAGGATCCCTGTGCCCAGGTGCTTTGAAGGCTAATGGCTGTGATAGCAGTCAGCAGCCAGCTGAAGCACAGACAAGTTACAACTTCCCTCAGTACTGCAGACAAGTGAGAGTTTCTCATGGGTTTTCAGGGAATTTGAGGAATGAGAAAGGATCTCATTCCTTGCTTTTTTGTTCCTTCAGAGGAAATTGTTTCTTTTGGCTTCAAGTTGGACTCTTGCCAACTCCTTGAGACATCCTGGACATTTTGAGTGGTGAATTTAAATATGCAGAATAGAAAATTACTAGTTAAAGGAGTTTTTATTTTCCTGCAGTAATCGGATAATAATATTTTTTAATTGAAATTATGAAGAAGAGTGATGTTAGTATCCTTCCACTTGGATATTTTTTGTCTGCCCTGGTAAGAGAGGCAGTAAGGCAGTGGACACAGCAAATTCAAGTGCCTCATTTTTTTCATTTTAAATGTTCTGCTCAGTTCTAGGGTTTTCTAGTCAGTATTCTCCAAAATGCAGCTTTCAGGACAAACAACCTGTATGAAGTGTACAGAACTGGCTATTCAACCTGAATAGGAACAGTTTTTCCTGTTTGCATCTTCTACTTCGTGGAGCTCTGCAAAATTTTATATTACTATGCATAACTGAATCAAGAAATGAAATGTTTTATAATGAAGAATTTATGGCAGAATTTTTTAGATGACTGGAGAGGTGTAATGATACATTTCTGGGAAACCATACTGATTAACATTAAATGAAAAGGATGCCAAGGTCTAAAAATGCCAAACAACAAACCCACATATACAAGAGCTCAGGAATATCCATTCATAAAAGAATTTGATAATTTGGATTATATTTTGGCAGTTCTTAGATAAATATCCCTATCAAATTATTTATTATCATTGATTAATTAAAATTAAAAAGTGTCTCATTTTTCTCATTATTAAGTTCTTGAAGGCAGTTTTTATAGCTTGTTACTCAGTTTTCTACTTTTAACTTTAACACATAACAGCATAAATTCATGGCCTGGTTTAGGGTTTACCTGTGCTGTGCAGAGACACTAGGTAGTTTTCAGCTGTCACTTATACTAAAGATTTCTTATAATATGTTGCATTAGATTGCAATGCTGAGCTGGGCAATCATTTTGACTTGCTTCTTCACAAAGTATCTATCCATTGTTCTGTACATATTCTTTGAAATATAGCTCTTTATATCCATTTTCAAAAATCACACTATTAAATTATTACTCCCCAGTGAAGGTTTTTTCTTTGTGAATCATTCAATTAAGTTTTGTTTGCTACAAGCCATTTTGGTAGCCATTTATTTTAACCTAAATGTTAGCTCTGTGTGCCAATTTTGAGTCCATTGATCTAATTGTCCTTTAGCCTACCTTCCTCTTTCCTTTGTTTTCCTTTGCTGACTCTTTAATTGTCTACTGTCAAACAAGTGAAGCCTGTGTAAAAATTTAACTTGTTAGAGAAAGCTGAAACTAGTTACTTCAGTAGGGGCAGTAAAATGCCTTTACAAGACTTTTATGGCTGTGATGTGGCTGGTAGCACTTACTCTCATGGATACCATGGTGCATGTACTTTTGTCCAATCCTGTGGATGGAGTGGAATACAAGGAATGCTGTGACACATTTAGAAAGGGAGAACATGGTAAACTAGGAACATAAAAAAAGGTTTTTTATGAGGATATTGGATGGAAATCTTTGTAAACCCAAGCAAGATCAGTTTTACTGCTTTACTGCGCATGGATCTACTTAATTCACCAGATCACTTCAGATTTATCAACATGTATAAAATAAATAAATTCTATTATGCACTCAGTTTATCAAACTGACTTGTGAAATTCTCCAAGAAATAAAAGTAATTTTGGGAAGTTATTTTTTCTTTAACTTTGGTGACTTTGTTTCCAGTGTGTTAATATCGGAGAATGATGATTTTTTTACTTTTATGTGATAGCTGGTAATCTGCTTGGAGTTTCCTAGGATGTCCTATTTGCTTATGCAAATAGGGCAACACTGTGCTTTCAAGAGTCATTTGGAATTTTCCTCCTCTTCCATGACTTGTTAATTAATATCAGTGGCCTGAAGTGGTGTGAGCTGCACTCTATTGCTATCTGATGGCAACTGCCATAATTTTAAAAGCCTATCTTAATTCTGCCTTTATTTTACTTTCTCAGATTTTTGCAATTTTTAAAGTCTGATTTTTGCTGATTTCTAATGACTCTCCTATCTTTCAGGATTTTTATTTTTTCTATCTTTAATGGCTGTTTTGCCAAGATATGCTTTATTCTTTCTTGCTTATGCTATTCTTTTTTAGTTCTTTTGGTCTCTTGACCTCTCACATCTATGCTTGTTAGACTGAGCTGCCATTTATTTGCATTTTGTCATTGATGTTCCTTTTAGCATCCTTCCCCTCTTCTATTCATTTGTTCTCTCTGTTAGACTTGTTAGCTTTGTGAACAGTCTGTCAGGTGGAGTGCAGAATTACAGAACAGGGCCTCTGAACACTCTGAAGTACTTTACAGCCAATTAATTCACTTTTTTTTTAGAGTATATTCTCTAGCCTATGGCTTGTTCTTCCTTAAGTACAGTTTGCTCCTAAGGTTTGCTGGTTTTTGTCTTTCCTTGTCCTTTTAGTACTGGTACACCTGAAAAACCTCTAAACAATCCCTATTGACACACACCACATTTCCATCCCTGGCTGGGGGTGTGGTTGCTACTGCTCTGCATGTGCCCCTGCCACTTCCCACAGTCTGCTGGGGCTTGTCATGGTCCAAAAGCCCCTTTGAGATCCTGCAGGCAAAGCGAGGTGGAGGTCCCCATGTGTGGCACACCCAGCTAGGCACTGGTGGCCTGTGCTAAGCTGTTGATTTCAGGAGTAGAACTGGATTTCAGTAGTGCTCTTGTTAAAACCTGGCTACATACCTAAGTGGTTTGCTGAGTTCAGTCTTGAACAAGTTTTGAGTCACTGAAAGGTCACCTGTTTTGTTAGATCAACTATTTTTTTTACAGGTGGCCTTATTTCCCTTTTTTTTTTGTAAATATATCCAAATTGTTATATTTTTTAAAACAGTGACAGCTGTTCATTCTAGCCATTATGTGTATCCCCATAAGAACTGAGATAATTACAGTGATTTTACAAATTTCCCTATGTATGAGTAATGAAAGATTTCTACTTGACTGTAAAACCTGACCTTTCTATGGTTAGTGTTACTTAAAATTTATGATGTTCACTTTGTTTTTAAATTAATCCCCTAAAATGGTTTAAAGTACGTTTGTTGACACACACTCAATCTGACCTCCCATCTGACCCACCCCAGTAAGCCACTGTTATGTTATAATTAGGCTACTGAAATAAATCCAGGAGATTTACAAAATTTACTGCTTTACAAAATTCAGATATTCATGCAGCTTTTATGCTGTGCCTTTATATTCTTTTTGTGGCATGATGACTAAGGACTTGGGCAAGGGCTAAGGCTTTCTGTCTGCACCATACACTTCATTTTATATTATCTTTGTGATGGAAATGTACATAGTTGATGTTAAGAAAGGCTGGCTTGGCTGAAAGATGAGGTCCTGTAGAGACAGGATGCACCTAAGATAGAAGGAAAATGTGGACATGAGCCAGCAGTGTTCAATTGCAGCCCAGAGAGCGGACTGCACCCTGGGCTGCAACCAGAGCAGTGTGGGCAGGAGGGCAAGGGAGGGGGTTCTGCCCCTCTGCTCCACTCTGGTGAGTCCCCCTGGACTGCTGCATCCAGCTTTGGGCTCCCCAGCACAAAAAAGATTTGGACCCATTAGAGGAGGTCCAGAGTGGGGCCACTTGGTGAGATCCTTGGCAAGATCCTCGGAGAGGTAGTAGAGCAAATTCACCTGGAAATCCACTTACAAATGTGATAGAGAAGAAGGTGTTTGGAAGTACTCTGCAATGGGGGCATTTCATCTGATTGACATCATGGTCATCCCTAATGAAGTCATTGGATTGGTGGATGGGAGTCTGAGAGTGGATATTTATCTTGCATATAGCAAATTTTTCGACACTGGCTCCCATCATATCCTCATAGACAAGTTGATGGGGTATTTATTTCATGAATGGAGAGGTGCAATTTAAAACTGACCTCAGTCAAAACAGTTGTGACCTGTGGCATGAAGTCCAAGTTGATGATAGTCATTAGTGCCATAGTGAGGAAATCAATAATGGATCTAGTACCATTTGCCATCTGATGACTTGGATGTTGGGACAGAGAAAGCCCTCAGAAAGTTTGCAGATGATACAAAACTGGGAGGAGTGGCTGATAATATCAGATGGCTGTGCTGCCTTTCAGGAGGACTGGCACTGGCTGGAGAATAGGCTGAGGGGAAGTTCATGAAAGGGTAGTGCACAGTCCTGCACCTGGGAAGAAATAGCTCCAGACACACTAGAGGCTGACAGGGTGGAAAGCAACTTTACAGAAAAGGTCACCAGATTGAACTGAGCCAGCAACACAGCCTTGTGGCTAAAGGCAGCAGCGCTCTCAGCTTTATTAGCCAGAGCATTGCCAGAAGGTGGAGGGAGGTGGTCCTGCCCCTCTGCTCAGCACTGCATTGTGAGACAGAATCTGGAGTCCTGTCCTGTCCTTCCTATTGCAAGAGAGATATGGGCACGCTGGAACAAGTCCAGAAAAGGCCCAAATAGATCAAGGGAGCATCTGACATATGAGAGGAGGTTGAGAGAGCTGTGGCTGTAGAGCTAAGGAAGAGAAGGCTCAGAGCAGTTTTACCAATGTGGAAAAATTCCCAGCTGGTAGGTGGCAATGAAGACTGAGCCAGAATGTTCTCAGAAGTGCCCACTAAAAGAGGCAATGAACAAAAACCGGTACCCAGGGAATTCTGTTGAATGAGGATTATTTTTTATTTTTCACAGTGAGGGTGGTCAAACACTGGAAATGTCCCATGTTGGTCTATCCAATATTTCCATCATTGGAAATACTCAAAACCTGATTGCACATGATCCTGAGCAGAGCAGCCTGGTCTAATGGGAGATGTTCCTGCCCATGGAGGGAGGGCTTGGGATTAGATGATCTTTAAGGTCCATTCCAATCCCTTACATTCTGTAATTCTATGATTTGCATGAGGTTTTGAATTAGATGATCTCTGGAAGCCCTTTCCATCTTTAGCCCTTCCGTGGTTCTGTCCTAGTGTTTTCCTAAAGTTTGAGAATTTTTTATTAAGTGTGCAGTCTCAAACAAACAAAAAACCCTCACTTTTTGAGAGCAGAAAAATTAATGATTAGCATTGTCATGCTTATAACCAGATTTTAGAAAAAATAGATCCACATTGCTTTTTGTTTTAATAATTGTTCATTCCTAAAAAAATGAAACAAACCCTAGCACAACCCGAAAAACAAGCAATAAAGAGAGCTACTAATATGGGGGTTTTGCATATATTTAATTAAATTATATGGTATAATTGTGATTAGGTTTTTTGTTGGTTTCTCTTTTTTTTTTCCTTGTTTCTCTTTCATAGTTGATTTTTTTAACATCTCCATAGAAACCTATTCTGTTGTTCAAGTATGTTTTTTTTGAAAGGTCTGTGTACCGTCTGATTAGGTTTTCATTTTTATGTTCAGTTTTCACGGTCTTTTTTTAAATCACAATTACTAAAGCTTCAGCTATGTGTGATTGTTTCTTCATTCTTTATTAACGAATAGTCATTGTATTAACCTAAAGAATTTAGTAGGTAATTTGGCCCTTGTTCCATAGATTGCCTTGGAAATAGTGGAATTTAAAACTATATTACTTAGATAGTTTTTTAAGTTTCATTTTCATTTCTAAATGACGATGTTACATATTTTTATAATTTGTTAATGTACTGTTTTCTTGTTCAGAAAGTTGAAGGAATTTTAAATGAGTATGAAAACCAGCATAGTTTGGGGGGTCTTGATAGCAGTTGACAAAATAGTTTAGGTGGATTTTATGCAAGAAAACTGCAGAATCCTGAAATATGTCCTTCTACATGATTTTTTATATTTATGGTAATAACTATGCTATGAATGTTGCAACTTGAAAAGCTGTCAACATTTGTGACAAAATATAAACTAATTATTTTTTACAATGAAAGCCTGACTTCACTGAGAATTTTCAATTGACTTCAGCTTCATTGGGACTTAAATCCCTAGGATTTTTTGAGCATTTGTGCTAGAATGCTGTTCTTCTTTTATAAGAATAAAATAATAGCTGATTTTTAGCTACAAGCAATGGAGAGAGATTATCTAAGATTACTCCCAGGATTTTTAATGGCCCATGAACACCAGTGAGAATCATCTGAACACAGAAAATGTATCCCTGTAGTACAGAAATCAAAGGAGGGTAACAAAGGCTAAAGTAAGCCTTTGACATCCATGTAATGAAGAGAACCTAAGCAGGAGAAGGGGAGGTGCCCTGTACTGCACCTTCTAATCAAAAAATCCTTATCTGCAAAACAGAAAATCCTGATATGTGATGCTTTCTGTGCTATGGTGTTGCAAATAAAAACAAAAATCAAAAAAAGAAAGCACAGTAAATTTTCAGGCATAGGAATAGTGAAGTCTGAAAGCAGTATGTCACAGAAAGACTGAAACAGTAAAATTCTCATTGTTTATGCCCTTAACACTTCCACAGAAAAGCACATCGTTTTCTTGTTTTCTACTGTGCAGAAAAGGGGTAATAGAAAGTATGGCAGTATGTAAAAGGGATGAAAACACATATAAGTATAGGTGTGGCAGTGAAAATGAGATCAGGCAAGCAACGATCAGTGATGATTAAGTTGGCTTATCCGTCTTTGGGTTGGCACAACATGAGAAGGAAGTAGTAGAGTGCAAAGTTCCATTAAAGGTCATCCTGGAGGGCTGTGTGACAGTGGGAGAAGCAGTGGTAAACCTCAGCAGGCGTTCCTGTTTAGCTGCTCTTTCAAATACTGGATATCACATTCGTTGCACACAGCTTTTGTAAATTTTGTTTACATTTTCCACATGTTTTTAATACTCTGAGTAGAGCTAATATGTCAGATCCTTTTATAGATTAGTAACGTATGGTGATCATTGCTGCAAAAGATAAATGTGCTTTTCAGTGGACAGCTACTCTTTTTCTTAAGCATACAATTTCTAGAAATGACCTTTTTTATATTAGTTTTCTTTCATTTTTATCTTTTCCCCTTTATTACTGTTAATTTCTTTTACTGTTTTGTGCTCTTATTTTAATCTTCTTTTCCTTTTCCCTAACTAAGTTTTGTTATCTCAAGAACTATTCCGCTGTCATTTCACATCCATACCTCTATTCCTGCTTTCCTACACAAAATACAATCATGTTTCTTACCCTGCAAATTTGAGTTCTATACTTGCATAAAACTGTGAAACAGTTGATAGTTTATTTAAGGTCATGCACCTTTTCTGAACACAGGCCTTTCATAAGTACGCTTCAAATATACACAACAAAGGAATTTGTATTCTCAGTGTCTCATCACCAAAATATTTGTTCCCTCATGGATGTTATTTCCTTCACCCTTTCCATGTAGAATACCACTGGGATAAACTGACAGTAGTTCTGCCATGGTACTGGTATGACTTCATGATGCTGTTGATGTTGTCTGGAAAGGAGCAATTAAAATATCTGTTTTCTCTTCCTTTGACTGTCAGAGGTTTTGTCTGTTTCTGAGTCTGTTTTAGTTCTTTGGTTCCGGGTTCTGAACTTAAAATGAATCCCCTCAGTCCCACCCTTTTCTCCAGCCATTTCCCAGGATACAAGTTTGCTTGTGTTGTTCTGGTGAATATCTTTCTGGGACAGGAGGGTTATCAGAAGATTTTGTGAATCCTTGGGTTAAAAATTCTGGTGTCACTTTGCCAGCTGACTTGTGTTTAATGCTCCACCTTGCTGAGCACTGATTGCTGATCACGCAGGAGCTCTCTTTGCCTGCCTCGCTGCTGTTGCAGCATGTGCTGGAGAAGCTGGTGCTCCTCTCCTCAGGTGCCTGCTCTCCCCCACGCTGTCAGGTGTTCTGTTGTGTTCCTGTATGTTCTCTCATAATGTTTTGTACTTTGGTTTGTTCCAGTTTGCCCCTGTTGAAATAGTTCTGCCCTTGTTGCCTCCTCCCTCCTCCTCCCTGCCAATCTCCTTGCCTCCACCACCTGCACCCTGGAAAATGCTGAGTCATTCCCTCAACCCCGCTCCAGTGTCCTGTCTGTCATTTGGCAGCCCATCCCTTCCCTCTAGAATCTTCTACCAGGGGTGTTGAGTGATAGGTTCAAGCACTGGGGTCCCTCCCCTGAATTACCCTTATTGGTTCTCCCAAACTGTCTCTTTCCCTATTTCCATGCCCCAATATAACCTCATTGGTAGACAGGTGAGCCCCTCCCCTGTATCCTCCCCAGTTTATAAATTGTTGCACAGCCTAGCCTTGGGTCTTCTGTAGGTTGGCTCCCCTTGGTGCTGGATTTTTCTTCCCCAATAAAGCTGGATTATACCCCTGACAGGAATCTGCTCTCTTACTTTCACCAGCATTGTTCAGTGTCTCATCCGTGCAAGGTGAGAGCCTTAGCTGCCTTCCTAGCCTCCCGAGGAACAGCAGAGTGTCCCCGGCTGTCCGCTGTGCCAGAGTGAGCCAGGACACTCCAAATGGACACTTGGAGGGGCACAGTGACAGTCAGGGCCAGCAGAGGCCCTGCCCAGGCCCTTACTGTGCCCTGCTGACCTACGAGTCCATCAGAGCTCATTCAGTGACCTTTGCCATGGTCTGCAGTGGGTGGTACAGATCAGCTTTACCCCCAGCCTGTAGGAATGAGACTTTCCATGTGTTAGTCAAACACTGTGAGAGTCCAGTGGTCTGTGACCAACAGCATCAAGGGACAGATGAGAGTGGACAGATGATAGTGGATAAAATGAATTCTGCTGCACATTAATCACTCTGAAATACAGATTTTTTGGCAACGTTTTATCAAAAACCTTAAAATGTCCTGCTTTTTGTCAGGCATCTTACTTTTGAATCCTTTTTACTCAGAAATGTTTGCTTGTCTCCTACCTAGTTTCCTTTCCTAGCTTTATTGTTCTGTGATACATGCATCCAAATGTGTAAATGCACCTCCATAGGCTTAAGTCAAATGGTTACAGGGCCAGTGGATCCATCAGTTGCAATTACTGGTTGTCAATCAGCAAATTATTGAAATTGAGAAAGACATGAAACAAGTTTTATGTGCAGCTGCCAAAATCAGACTTAGCATCAGTTCCAATTTTTTTTTTTCTTAGTACTGACCTTCTTGTTTGTCTTGATGTTTATGAGACTAGACTGTATATGCTTTAAAAATAGCAGTTTCTTTGAATTCTGGACAAACATTCATTCATCCCAGACCATATATCTTTTTAAGATGAGAGCTGAATCTGGATCTCTACTTGCTGTTTCTGATTACATGCTTTCTTGCTTTTGAAAAGGGGTTTAGAATACATATTCTCTATCTTAAGAAATCTTTGTCTGAAGTCTGAATTCAAATAAATAGTTGAATTTTTAATACTTAAGTTACCTGCAGTTTTTATTCAGTTACTGGGCATTGCAAAAATCCTTCAGTTTTT
Organism: Serinus canaria; assembly: GCF_022539315.1. NCBI lineage: Eukaryota > Metazoa > Chordata > Aves > Passeriformes > Fringillidae > Serinus > Serinus canaria. The sequence goes on from NC_066316.1 coordinate 94,270,776, forward strand.
CCTAGGTTTCCTGCATCTTCTGTGCTATTTTCTTTATATACTTCCACTTTCTGAAGGATAACTGCTTAAGGTCTTGAAACTGGTAATATATTAATATTTTGTTCTGGTTGTTGTTTTGTTTGTTTGCTTTGTTTCTGTCTTCTGCAGAAAGCATTAGTACCTTTTTCCTAGTTGGATTTGTTTTCTTTTCCACCTTATTCAGAAATTAAGCAGTTAGATATGGCTTTCTTCTTGGTTTTGTCAGAGTAACACAACAGTTTAACAGGACAAAAAAACCCCAAACCAAAATTAAAAAAAATTATGCAAAAATCTTGAAAAAGAATGAATGTGGTGGACCTGTACCAGTCAAAAGGGGAAGGATAACAAGAGCAGGATGAATCAACATCTGGTATTCTATTAAAAAAAAAAAAAGTGATGCCTTTATAGTGCTTTTTCTTGGCTATTCTAGGTTAAGAAAATGGGGGAGGTGATTTTAATTGTGCTCTTAGTTTTTTTGTTCGCCTTTTGATATAACAATAGGAATATTTATTAATCAGCTGAAGCCCCACCAGGTTAATATTCATGGTATCACCAATAGAAATAATCACATTAATTTTCTGATAATCTGTCTCTTTAATAATCTCTAAAGGGAATGTTGTTGTTTTTTTTCCAGCTATTGCTAAGTGGTTTATTTTGAAGTATGAAATTTATGCTTTCTTTTTCAGCAGGTAGGAAACTGCCGTAAGCATAGGAGCATCTTTATATTCTGAGGTTTTATATTCTTTACATTCTTAATTCTTCTACTTAAAGATACTATCTAAATCAAAATCAAACTAGGAAATTTTTCTAATAGTTTGAACCTTGGCAATTTTCTGGGTTTGAATTTCTATTAGAACATATTTAACTAGATGTCTCTATTAGCATTTGTTAGAGTTTTAAGAAGGAAGTTGTTATTCTGACATGACATTCTGGAAGTGCATTTTTCAAATGTGCAATACAGAATTCAAATATTTGTGTCTGATGTTTTGAGAGGTGCATGAGAATGACAACAATCAATCATATCTTATTAGCTCATGATATACTGAGCTTGCAGTAATTAAACAAGGTATTAGTGCTTACTGATTAAGATCACAGATATTGTGAGCCATCTGTGAATCACTTTTCTTGCAAGGCTAATGTTATTAGCAGATATGTATCCCTAAGGCTGTTTTTGACTATTGAATAGATTGTGATGTAAGGAACAAAACAGACTTTTAAATTTTGTATATTGAGAGCATCTTTTCAAACTTCTATTACTTTGAGCATGGACCTTTAAAATTTAAGAGAAAATTGTTTTGAGTTGTTAGAAAGTGGTATGGTCATGCTGCAGTTAAAATCTTCTAAAGATTTGTAATGCTAACACACCATTTCCAACTGTGTATAATTAAATGTCAATCCAAAATATTGTTAATAATAAATGCAAATGATAAAAAAATCTTTATCAAAAAAGTATTATTAAAGCTGCAAATTTCATGTGCAGTCAATGCTTTTGGGAAAAATTCACTCAAATATTTCCTAACTATCTAATTTAGACCATCTTTATTTCTGATGCAGATTCTTATCAAAGAGTGCATTTAAAATTTACAGTACATTTTAATTCAGTATCTTTAGTCTTAATGGACTTACATGAGAATCAGTGGTATCTACCAAATAATATTCCACTAGCTTTGTTGTGAACATGAATCAACTTTTTGAAAGTAGTTGTCAGAACTTTGTGGTTTTCTTCACTGAGAATGATTGTGAACATTATGGAAGTCTGAAATGGAGTTACAGCTCTAATAAAAATGCATAATCTATTATCAGTCTTGAAAAATGGTATGAAAAATGGTATGACAAACATAAGTTCTTTTACTAGCTTCTTACTAAGGCTATAAAGCAGTTGTGTTATTTTTCCTGTACTTTCCTGTGCATCTGGCTTGTGGGTGAGCTTGTTTTGAATAGGAGCTGGAAAAAGTTTTGTGTGTTTCCAGTACATCTTAAAAGTTGGGTAGCTATTAGATCAGTTTGATTGCATATTATTCTAGTTTACAAGGTAAGGGGTTTTATTGATTTTGTGATACTAAAAATAATCCAGTGTTAAAAATTAACACTGGCAGTTTCTTTCCAACTGGAATGAAATTCCAGCTTAACTTGGTTTTATCTTAGTTTGAAATAATTCCCTTCAAGCTACTTTGAATTTATTCCCTTCAGACATGAGCAGTAGTGTATGGGCTTTACCACTTTACCACTGGGGCAGGCACAGGTTTCATTATCAGCAGCAGTGCTGGTGTTGGTGCTGTTTTCTAGCTGCAAGGCTTCTCCTTTGGGAAGGGAGGCAGAAGCAGCTGCTGGAGGACTACTAGGGATTCATGTGGAGGGTGTGAAAGGGGGATTGTGGGCCCTGCCATGACTGTAAGTGTGTCCTGGCCTTTGGACTCAGATGGGGTGGGCAGGACTGCTGGGCCTAATGGATGTAAAGGAATTGCTGCATCCTTCTGTACATGGGAATGGGATACTGCTGAAAGTGGGCAGTAGTACTTTAGAGCAGAAAGCATGATGATCTTTTTCCCGAATTTTTTAAAATCAACATTTTTTATGCATTTGTGTCTTAAAACAAAGAATCAGCTTTATTGTGAACATTGTTATTGGTATTTGTAGTATTTTAGTGTAAGGAAATAAATATGTTTGTTTGCTACTTTGTTGCCATAGCATCCATCTAGATGGGGGTGGACAACTGCTCTGATGTTCAGACTGGAGGTAGTGGTTAATGAGGTATCCTCTGTCTGTATTCTTGTGGCAAGGGGTGTTTTTGTTTTCAGATGGGTCCTGTGGCCCATCCTCTTCAACATTTTTGTCAGTGACCTGGAAGAAGGCACAGAGGGCTTGGTTTTCAGGTTTGCTGATGACACCAAACTGGAGGGTGCAGTCACTACTGTCATTGACAGACATGTAGGCAGGCTAACAAACAGACTGCCAAGAAATTAAAGAAATTAATGAACTGAATTCATAAAATCCAACTAGTGCCACATCCTGCACCTCAGAATGAAGAGCCCCTGTCAGTGATACAGACTGAGGCCTGCATGTCTGGGGAGCAGCTCATATGAAGAGTCTCTGGGGGTCCTGATGTATAGAGAGTCGTACCTGAGCCAGCAGCAGAAAAGTGAACATTATCCTGAGCTGTATTAGGAGGAGCACAACTAGGACATTAAGGGGAGGGATTGTCTCTTTCACCCCAGTGCTTGTTAGACTGTATCCAGGATACAGAATGTAGTTTAGATTCTCTCAGTACAAAAATGGCCCTAAAAATACAGAGAAAATTCACTGTGGAGTCACCAAGCTGACTGGGGCTGGAAGCACTTTCCTTGTGAGGGAGCTAGGCTAGTTCAGCCTGGAGATGACTCCATCAGGACCTAAATGCAGCCTTTCCATGTCAACAAGGAGATGAACCAGGCTCTTTGTAATGGTGTCTGGATGGACAGGAGACAATAAGCAGAACTTGGAATGGGACATAATGAAAAGCCTTTCCTCATGAGGACAGACAAGCAGTAGATCTCCCCAGCAGTGGGGAACAGTCTCCATCCTTAGAGGCTTTCAGTCAGCTTGGTCACAGAATTTCCTTGCTTTGAAGCTGGGTTTCATACCTTTCCAAATCCCTTCCTACACGTGATGGTAAAATGACGTTTTCTCTCCTAATATAGGAGTCCTGAACTACTCTTCTGAGATATGGGACAAATCCATACCATTCCTTCCCCACAACATTTTTCGAGATGCATCTTCTGACTTGTTTGCAGAACACCTTACCCTCATAGTATTGGGAAACCATTACCTTTCCTCCAAATAGTCTGTTTAATGGCTTCATTATCATTATAGTCAAAATTTCTTAAAGGAAAGAGTATTGAGGTTAAGAATTTTTGTCTCTGCATTTGTGAAACAGTGTCATTAGATGTAAAAGTTGTATTATGTTAAAGCTGTGAATAAGGACAACTCCATGTGTTATTACAGGTAAAAACATAGTCTGTAAGGGAGCTCTGTATGACTGATTTCAGCAAGTTATAGTTGATTTCTGTCTGCTTTTAGTTTTATTATTGGTTCTTTGTGTGTTTGTGATGCTAATTGCATATTTGATTCTCTGTGTTGTGCAGATGTGTTACATCTCTCACTTATCTACTGCCTTATTCATTTGTCGCATGTTGGTCCATTAAAAAGTGTGTATTTGTGTTCTTACTCAAGGCTCCTTAAGCCTGGAATTATCTTTTCATCATGAAAGACATGGACACATTTCTTCTTAGGTTATAGTCATCTTTCAGATTAAGTGCAATGAAATTATGATTATTTACACAGTTTGTTGTAAATGTCACTCATCCATTATCAAGGCCCCTAAGTGATAAACTTCTTCAGGCTTTAATAGTTACTTTTCAACCATCCTATGGCAGTTGCAAGGTACTTATTCCAGGGATCCTTGTAAAGCCAGTCAGGTTTTCTCCCGGACACAAGTTCATTCATATGCAAGAAATCATATAATTTTGAATATGTTCAAAGGAGGAGATTGCTGAATTATTTTCTTTCCTGATTGCTCTATTTGTAATAGATTATGAAGTACTTAAAACTGTTGCTATGTTCTTGTATATGCCGTGTAAATGAAATCACCTGAATTTATCTTGAATTACTTACACATCCTTTTTTACAGATCTCTGACCACTTTTGATTTTTTTTGTTTCTTTCATGACCCTTGTTAGCTCATTACCTCTTTGATGTAGTGTAGCCATGAAACAATGCTGAAATAATACTGTATAAAAGGAAGCAATATACTAAGATCTATTAAATGCAACACTGGTGATGGATTACTTCATGGACATGAAATTTTGTTCCCTCACATTCAGCAGTGTTTAAGGAACCTTCTCTAGTACTCAACTAAAGAACTTTACTTTTATTTGTACTTTTAGGTACTGTCTTGCAAGATTAAGAAAAAACAAATCAGCAGGAAAGAATGTAAAGAAAGCAAATGTTTGCCTTTATTGCAACAACAAAATATCGATGCCCATATTTTTCTGCCAATCCTCAGTCCTACATACCTGTTTCCATTCTTTAAGATATGGTGAAGAAGAGTTTTTCTTCCATACAGATGACTGTTCTTCCTATAGTGTAACACCTTGCACTTTTTCCCCTTTATTTTCATCCCATTTTAAATCTCTTTATGCTAGTCAAGGATATTTTAAATTTTAATTTCTCTGAGAAAGTACCTTTCTCTTTTGATCATGATAGGAAATGTGCGGTAGAAAACATCAAACCAGTTGTGAGAGAGAAAGTAGATTTGATCCTGTTGTAATTCAGTGCTCAGGGCACTATGTGGGACTGCCTGAAGTTCTATTTCTTCCTAATCCTTAATGATGTAGGATAAAAATTGGTGACTCCAGTTCTTATTTATCTTCAGCAAGTTTTCCAACTATAAGTATACCAAAGAGTTAATTTCATTTAAAAAAAAATTAAATTGGATTAGAGAATTTTATCACTAGAGCCATGAGGTATAAATGTTGCTGATAAAATATTAGTTTGGAAATATAATGTGGCATTTCAATGGGGAAAAAAAGTTAAAAATAGTGCTTAAATAATTTTATTTAAAAATAAAGAAAGGTCATTTATGAATGAATTTTAGCAGATAAAATTGAACGGCAGTGCCCTTGTAGCTACAGATGTATTTATAAAGGATCAGCAAATGGTGTTTTCTGCTGGAGAACAAAAGTCAATACAAAGGATGTTTTTTTGCAAGTTATTTAAAAATAAAACAGCAGTGAAGACAAGTATTTTTTGCCAGTAAGCTGGAAGTTTGTTGTAGAGATGCCTATCTTGAAACATAATTTACAGTTGTGAGCCTTAAACTGCAGATATGGCACATTGAAAGAGTCACGTTACTTTGAGGAGGGTCCAAAACATTATGCTGAACAGGGAGTACTTTAAGGCAAGTATACTGGCTAGGGACCTGCTTAAGTAGTCAACAATAAAACTGATAAAAAGATTCTTCTGCTGTTCTAGCTTCCTCTAGAGATGAATGTTTTTTGTGGTATTGACAGTTTTTGAGCTGGTTTGAGAAAGTAGGTTACAGTGGTTTTTCTTTTTTTCAAAAACAGAGCAGTGTCTATGCTCTTGTAAAAGTTAGTGCTGCTGTGATGCTTGTACTACTGATCTTTTCCTTCCAGCACATGGTGAACATGCACATGAACACCCACACATTCCTCTTCCTGAAGCCAGTGTCTAGAAAACCAAGAGATATGAAAATCAACATTTTATTTCTTTTTCTGCCCAAGTGAAGTGATTTAAATTTGTATTCCCCTACCTCTCAATGTAAACACTGAAATCCTATTGAGATGCAACTCCCTATGAACTTTCTGCATGCTTTTTATTGCAAAACGTATGAGCTCAAGCAGTACTATACCATTTTGGAGAGTTATTTTCAGACCTCAGTTTTTTATATCACTTACATAGAATGGCCATTATATAGACAGTTTTTAAATAGCTATGTTCATCTTGAGAAATCAAGATGAACATAGCTAGTTAAAATGTGAAATATATGCACACATGCAAAGACTAAGTTCTAATTTAAAGTTTCTTATTTGAAGAAACCCTTTGTCTGGACTGGGATTTGCCCACTAGAATTATGTATGCCATCTCTTTAACACAAAGAGAGAACAAGGTGCTGAACAAAGTGCTGAACTTTGATTCAAAGCTATTTATAATGGTCAAAAAAAAGTGAATTGAAAGGCTGAGAGAAATCAGGATTAATTTTATTGATTCTGAAAATAAATAAGGTATTGCTGCATGTCATCTTGGATCACGTCAACAGTTAGATGAAGTGTAGTGTAGTTATTGGATTTTAATAGTAATAGATGAGCTTTAGTGGGACTTCTGTTAAAATAGTGTGATGGCTAAACTATTTAACAAGTCACTCTGAATATTTCAGTTGTTACTTGATCATCTGTTACAAATGAAATTTCAGAGTTTTTTTCATTGGGATTCTTCTAAACATATGTAACAATTTCTAGCATGAGAGTTGTTCTGGGTATAAGCTGTATAAAGAGTTCTCCAGAGCTCTGTTCTTGCAGTGTTTCTGTAAAGTCTGCTCTGGTACACAGCAAAAGTAGCAGAGGTCACCAATCCAGGTGGGACAGTGATGCTCAACATCTGAAAAACAGCAAAAATCAGGGACAGTGGGTTTTCAAGTGTGTAGTTCTACTGTTTGGAAATACTTCCTGCTGGCAGCATGGCTTTTAGGCAGATGGTACTGGCATAGTTTTCATATGTTGTCGTTCACAAAAATGTATTGATAAGACACATGCTGAAAATGTGAAAAGACTCAAAGTCTTGGAAAAATAAAGAAATGTTGGATTCCAAACGAGTGAGAATGATTAAGGCTTTATACTATGAGTGAATTTTTTTTCCCTTAGACATACCCAGCAAACGCTGAATAGATTTGTCTTTCCACAATTAGACAGTTATATTTGATTTGTTATTTATATTTACCTTGTAACTCAGAGAGCTATGACTCACTTGTTCCTTTCTAGGTAGATGTATAAAAGAGATCAGATAGAATCATGCTTCAGAGGCAGAGTCTGTTGCTCACTGCTGCCTGGACAGATTCTAAACAGCTGTCTTAGATGTGGGTTTCTCTTACACAATCAGGCTGAGAGAATTGGGGTTTTTCAGTCTGGGAAAGAGAAGGCTCCAGAAAGACCTTAGTATCTTAGATACTGGCCTGCCAGTATCTAAAGGCACCTTCCAGAAAGCAAGATAGGGACTCTTTACAAGCATATGTAGTAATGGGACAGGGCAAAATAGCTTTAAACTGAAAGAGCATAGGTTTAAGTTTGAAAGAAATTCTTTGCTGTGAGAGTAGTGAAACACTTGAACAGGTTGCTCAGAGAAGCTGTGGATGTCCCATTCCTGGAAGTGCTCAAGGCCAGGTTGGACCTTGAGCTTTGAGCAACCTGGTTTAGTGGAAGGTGTTCTTCCAAGGTGTTGGAAGTAGATGATTTTAAAGACCCTCCCAGCCCAAGCTGTTCTGTGATTTCTGCACTTTAGACCTTTTGTGACATCCGTTACAGACTGAAGATGCCCACATGCTGATGTCTGCTGATGTGACAGATGTTGGTATCTCATTATAAAGATGGAAATCTGGTCTTGCCTCCAGCTAGAAAAGGACCTGGATATCCTAAAAAGCCTGTGTCAGTTTTACATGAATGGCAGAAATGACCTACATGCTTTGAGTCCAGGGACAGCCCAACTACATGAACAATTCACCTGAGTGACTGTTGTGTACATAATTCAGAATAAATGTAATTGCTGTCTAGGCTGCATGTTCTGTTTCTACTACAAGGGAGGTTGTGACACTCAGTTGCAGCAAGGAGCTACACCAAATTTAAGTGCCTTAAGCTTAGCGTGATTCTATTTTTATAGACCAAAAGGTTTTATTGACAATCACCACAGACCTTTCTCTCTAATTTTATAGAAATGGAAATATTATAAAGCTAATTTTTCACATTTAATTTTATTTTAAAATTCCTCAAGCTTTCATTCAGTGCATAGGACATGTTTCTTCTTTAATTCCATAACTCTGGTTTTTATACAGTCTACAATTTAAGAAAACATAGATGAACAACTTGATTTTAAATCTTCTTTTAAAAACAAATATTGCAGCTAAAACTTAAATCATGCTTGATTTTTCTTCACTTACATAAAGTGCAGTGCTGTAATGATGCTGTAATATACAATAAAAATTAATAAACAAGTAGTATTTTAAATAGGATCATTAATTTCAGAACAGGTGTTATCTTCTGTGCAGTGAATGTAAAGATATGAAATTTCATTTGTTTGCATATTTTAACAAATAGCTGTAAGCAGTCCTAATACCACAGTTTTTTGTGGAAGAGGAAATATCTGACTGAATGTTAGTGGGAAATTTAAGGGAATAAGCCAGAAATTAAAATAAAGTTTCTTTCCTACTAGTAATGGAGAAAACGTTGTTTATACCAAATACTTGACTATCCTATGGTGTTTTCTAGTTATTAGTCCAGTGATGATGTAACTTAAGAAATGTATGTTCATCTTATCCTAAACAAAATAAATTCTGTAACAACTGGGTTTGTTTATGTTTTACATTGTGAAAACGTAGTTTTTTACTGTAATAGAATTCTGTATCTTAATGGCAACTTTTATGAAGGGTACAGTTCTTTTTATGACAGTGTGGAATGAACATCTTCAAGACAAGAACAATATTTCACTTCCCCACTTCTTGAGAAAAATGGAAAATGTGTTCACATACATTTATACATACCTATCTGTTTCTAATACATTTTCATAAGTCTTTGTATAAATAAAGTCAAACAGGACATGATTATTGGCAACACTTCTTTGTGTAATAATACAATGGAAAAAAATTATATTTTTTTTACTCTTTGCATATTAATGTCTACTTTAAAGACCACTTATCCTGTATTTTCCAGTACAAAAGAGGCTTTTTATGTCTAATCCATTTGAAGACTGGAAAGCAAACCAGTTTTCTGCTTTCTGTAAATAATGCTCATTTGTATGCTTTTTATTTATTGAATAGGATAGAGCTTGTTATTCACCATTATGAAATGTTCATATTCTTAAATTTTTGTGTATGCCTTTCTTTTTTTGCAGACTAAAACTGGTATTGCATTGTTGTATGATGAAGTATCTGAAAATGCTTATGACATCCGACTGAAGCTTACAAAAGAGGTATTAACAATTCAAAAACAAGATGTCGTCTGTGTTAGTGGAAGTGATCACAGTGCAAATGTAAGTGCTTCTATATCTCTGTGCTTTTGGCTGCGCACTTTAATGTCTTCTGCAGAGGACACCTTATTGTATTGGAGTGCAAGAGATTTTATTGGGTAACAAATATAAGTAATTATCAGTTCTTGGGTTTTCTTTGCTTACTTACATTCATAAGTATAAAAACCACACTTCTAACGTGCTGTTCATACTTTATTATGGCATTTAGAATTTTGATAGAAGCAAAAAACATCTACAAATACAAAAATTAAAGCAATCTTCCACCAAATATTGCTAGACCATTAAATTAAGAGAGAAAAGGAGAAAGTGTTTCACAGTGAAAGCATTTGAGGAGTAAACTGGTACACCAAAGTTCTCTTCATTTGTGTATCAGACAGGATGTCTGTTCAAGGGCATTGAGCTGACTGAGAGAACACTTGATGGGCACTTTTTTCACGGCAATTCTCTTTCAGGCACAGATGGAGCTTAATCAGCGCCAGCACGTATGTGGTGCTTTTTTAAACCAAGATTCAGTTATGCTGCATTTTCAAAGCTTGTGGTGCCTCTAAGCTATAGAGGAACCTTCTGTGTGGCCATTTGGTAATGTCACTAGAGAAGCTGGTGACATTTTGCATAAGGAGTAGAGCAAGTGCGTCTAGGTTATCAGCATCCTTAAGTTATGTATTTCTTTTCATCGTATAAACAGTGTTCTTGAATTTGGAATTCACATACTTAATTCAACTGAGTAAAATAAATTTCATGAACTTTGCTGGTGTTTCTTAGAGTGCAAAATTCATGGCAGCCTCCTCAGGGTGGGCCGAGGGAGACTATTTCTGTCTGCATGCTGTATTGCATCCTGTAAACTTAAAATCTGGCACCTGGGGACATCAAGTGGGTTTGTGATACTCTGCTAAGAATTAGAAGCAAAAAAGCATATAATGGGTATTTGTGGGTGTATATGTGGGTATGTTAGAGAGACTGCCCCTAAAATACATAAATATTTCATTCCTGCTGCAGTAAATAATTATATAAATTGTTTAGTATCACAAATAAAATAATTTGAAAAAGCTTTTAGCAATTCAAAACAGTAAGTACTTGTCCATGGAATTCTGTGGAACATGACTTGCTGCTTAAAATGTTTTAAAAGGTTGATCAGTGACAGGCATGTCCACTTGTGGTTGGTTTGCTGAGATAAGTATAAGCCTCATTCATCAGCTTTGCATATACTTTCTGCTTCACTGAGAAGCATGAAAAAACACAGGGTTTTTTTTTACCAGGCATTGCTGGTAATGCTGATAAGTTGTATTCAAACTAGTTGCAAGAGTCATAGTAAAACATGATGGGACTTCAGTGTATAGTGTCTGTGCATATAATTATACATGATTGCTATGGACTCAATGGTGTTTAAATGCCCTGTGTATGAGTCTCATTGCAGAAGAATCAAAATTCTATCCTATGTACTCCTAGGTTATTTCTCGATTGAATTAACACAAGCTAGGTGCATCTGAGAAAATGCTGTATCAAATCTGTGTATGTATTGGTCAACACCCAAAATATAGCCAGTCACCCCCACCCAACATTCTCAATGTCCAACCTAAAGCAGTGCAAAAACCCATCCTGAACAGCCCAAGTCTGCCTCTTCCTTTTAGTATCAAGATTTGGGTTGGTTTTGATACCTTTTACTCCTACATTTTATGGGTACCCTAAATAGTATTTCTTGATGGAAGACAGGGGAGGGAAGCAAGCTTTCAATTGAATTTTGAAATAAATTCTGGAAAGTTATAGACTTTGCAGACGAGGAAAAGCTGGGATATGCAGGCACTGCATATAAAATGAGTCAAAGTTTCTTTGTTGTATTTCATTGACAGTAGAAATTACAGTAATGTGTTGAGCCTAGAAAGAAGTGATTTCCAGGACTGTGGCAGAGACAGATTTGCTTGGTTGTAGATGTAGTGTTAGTCTGTAAAAGTAAGTGAATTTCAAGTATAACTCAGACAGTAATTTAGGTTAGAGTTGCAAAGTATTAACATGGCTCTAGGTATGATACCCATTCAGAAGGGATTTCTCCTACCTCATACTTTTGAGAAGTAAGAGTGGGCAGTTCTGCCAAACTGCCCTTTCCTGGAAAACATTGTTAACATTATCCTTATTATCCCTAAGTTTTCTCACTGAAGACTCTGAAAACTAAAATTTAAGGGTCTGATCTATTTTTCTGTGTCCCTTACAAGATCTCCCCAAGGTCCCTTTCTCAAAGTGTTATCTGCAGTCCTAACAGGATTCTGTTGTCAAACTCTGATATGAAAAATGAATTAGACTGTCTTCATGGCCATATTCACTTTTTCTGCATTATACTTTGAACCAAATAAAAACTTCTGGACAACTAGCATTTAATATGAACGCAAATTGAGTGTAACATGAAGATAAACATTTTTTTTTTCATCACATATAAATTTCTAGTACATAGAAGCTCAAGAGCAGAATTTGAAATCAGGCTGAAATAGCTGGTAGTTGTCTAGTGCTGAGTTTGGTAAGTCTTACAATTACAGTTACGAGATAGAAATTCCAGAGATAAATGGTTTATATTTCAAGTGGTTAAAGAGAATAGTTTTCATCCCTGTTCTGTATGACTCAAAATATTAATAGAAAATTGTAACCTGAAAGTCAATGCTATAGCAGTCATAAATGATCACATTGTCTTACTGATTTATTCTTCTTTCTCTGTGCTTTTTCATCCTCAGGTTCTCCTAGTTAATCTTTATTTTACACATGGCCATTCATCAAATTAGTTCATTTTCAACATAAATAGAAATAGCTTTGGCCTTCTTTTTGTACTCACCTCAAATGCATGGGAGGAGAAAAAAAACTGTGTGTAGAATGACTTTTCTTCTCAGGTGGGATATTTGAATGGAAAATTATTGTAAAGGAAAGTTCTGTTTCTATTTGTGGTAATACTTTTTCTTCAGCCACTTACATGGGACAGCATTTGTGGGATGCATTTGCTTCCAGCCTCCCTTTTATTGACAGGTTAATCCTGAGGAACACTGAGGACAGGATTTGCAGCTGTGCATATTTAGCTCTGCTAGTCTGGTGTAATTCTGAATGCTACTCTGAGACTGGCAAAGACATCAGTGATCACTAAAGCTACTGTGATGAGTGGGACTTTCAGCAACAGAGATTATAACCAAGCATAAGAGACTCTTACTATAAAATAACTTTTACTACCACCATCTAGGTCTGTTCCGGTTTCCTATTTTGTCATCTGCCATTCATTTAAATGCTACTTTTAAGCATTGAGAAAGCTTCACCTTTGATGAGAAATTTTATACCTGGCTTGCTGTACTTTAATGATAGTTCAGCCCATTTCACTACTTGCAATCTTGGACTTGATGAGAGAGTAATGAGAGAAAAACATGGTTTTGAAATTTAAGGTGTATTTAGACAAAATAATGTAAAATCATGATTTTTTTTGGTATTCAATTTTTTCTGAGCAGACAACCTGCTTTTAAGTAACTCTCTAAATCCTTCTGGATTTGGAGCTAATTAGGGAATTAATATTTTACAGATTTTTTAATATAATATTGCACTTATGAAAATAATTTTCTATATACTATTTATAAATATTTATATAATTTAAATTTGTGTACTAAATATGCAATCATTCTATCAAGATGCATTTCACATTATCAGACTTAGCAAATTCTAGTGTTCTATGCAAGTCTTCATGACTTGCTGTAACGTTTGGGGTGTTCAGATTTCAAGGATAAAGGATGTATGTGAATGTATGGGTGCATCAGAATCACAGTGGTGGATTTGCCCTCCATGTGAGGCAACACTTGGAATGTATCAGGCTCTGTCTTGGGGTGGATCATGAGCAGATTGACAGCTTATGAGTTAGGGTAAAAGGGGAGAGTGACAGTGTTGATGGTTTTTGCTACAGGCTCCTGGTCAGGGGGAGGGAGTGGACGAGGCAGCTTGGAGCAGCCCCACTCTGGTTCTCCCAGGCTCTGGTTCTTGTGGGGAACTTCAACCACCCTGACATGGCTGGAGAAGCAGCACTGTGAAGGATGGGAGGAATCTGGAAAATATTGATGGCAACTTCCTGACACAGATAGTGGAGGTTCCCACAAGGAATGGTGTGCTCCTCAACCTTACACTAAAAACCAGGGAGGTCCTTGTTGGAGATGTGAAGGTTGGGGGCAGCTTTGGCTGCAGCAACCATGAGATTTTGAAGTTCAGTATAGAACCAGAAGAAGCAGGGCAACAAGTAAATTGTAAATCTTTAGCCTCTTCAGGGCTAAAGATATAGTTTCTTTGGTGGATCTTGGAAGAATCCCATGGGAACAGGCCTTTCAGGAAGGAAGGGTCCAAGAGAGTTGATTAGTACTGAAGGATTGCTTTCTCCAGACTGAAGAACAAACCATCCCAGTGAGCAAGGAATTGAGCAAAGGGGTCAGGAGACCTGCATGGATAAAGAGGAACTCCTGTCATTACTCAAGTGTAAGCAGGAAATGCAGAGGAGATGGAAGTAGTCAGACCACTTGGAATTAATGTAGAGAGGTTGTCAGAGTAAGTACAAATTAAATTAAGGCCAAGTTTCTCCTGGAATTAAATATGGCCAAAGATGTCAAGGACAACAAGAAAAGCTTTTTCAAATACACCAGTAACAAAAGGAAAACTAAAGATAATGCTACATGGAGAGGGGCCCTTATAACAAAGGATTTAGAGAGGGCATAGTTACTGAATGCTTCCTTCACCCTGGTCTTCATTGTTAAGATGAGACCTCTGCAATCTCTGACCCAAGAAACCAGGAAAAGACTGTTGGAAGGCAAACTTTCCTTTGGTGAAGGAGAATTGGTTAGAGCACACCAAGGTAAACCTGTGATCGACAAGTCCAGGGGCTCGGACGGGATGCATCCACAAGTGCTGGATACTACAGCAAAGCTGTTCATGATCATCCCTAAAAGGTTGTGGCTATCAGGAGAGGTGCCTGAGGACTGGAAAAAAAAAAAACAAATGCCACCCCAGTCTTCAAAAAGGGAAAGGAAGAGGATCCACAGAACTACCAGCCAGTCAGCATCACCTCAATCCCTGGAAAGGTGATTGAATGCTTCATTTTGGAGGTCATCTCTGTCTACATGGATGACAAGCAAGTGACCTGGAATAGTCAGCATGGATTCACTAAAAGTAAATCATGATTGACCAACCTGATTGCCCTTTATGATGAAAGAGCTGCCTGGATGCATAACAGCTGAACCTCAACTTCAGTAAGGTTTTGTCACTCACTGGATCCCCTTGGCAGGTAACTGAGCACTGGAACAGATTGCCCTGAGGGGTTGTGGAAGCTCCCTCACTGGAGATATTCAAGAACTGTCAGGACACAATCCTGTGCCATGTGGGATGTCCCTGCTTGAGCAGGGGAATTGGACTAAATGACCCACTGTGGTTCTTTCCAAATTGACTCATTCTGTGATTCTCTGAATTGATGCATGCTCATAGAATCCAAGCACAGAAGTATTGACAGAAATGGTTAATTGAAAATAGATAGACAGCTTTCCCTATCTGTCAAGTATTTTTAACAGAAGATGTTTTTCCCTCCAGATTTAAAGGTAAACAACACTCACAGAAATAAATTAATTACATGACAGACAGAGAATGATCAATTTTAGTTAAAATAAACAGGAATTTTTAAACTTTATACTTTATGAAGGTATTACTGTACTTTGACTCTTTCTCACTTCACCTGCTAAAAATCATTTCTTACATACAGTACCTCATCTTTAATATTCTTTGTTTTTCATCCATGTATATTGCTTCATCCTTCTGATGACAGTCTACAGTTTTATGCTCTCCTCTTTTCATAAGCATTTTATTTGGTATTTTATATGTGTAAGAAAAAGAGCAGAAATCCATCTGGTTTTTTATCAAAATTGGTCCTTCTTACAGAGCTAAATTGTCTCTGAATTGGTCAGGGGTCAGGCAAAGAGTTTTTGAATGCAGGTGGATGGCATCTTGATTGGAAAAGGACTCCTCAGAGGCTTGAGTCTAATAGAATTAGTGTAACAAAAACCTTTGTATGATGGATACTCCATGTTCCAGCTTCACAAGCTGTGTCTTAGTATGAAGTAAAATAGGTGAATAAGGAAGAAAAGCAGCAAGATTAGTTGTTTTGTTGATTAAAAGAATAGAAACAGTGTCTGAAAATACTGTTCAAATGCCTGATGAGATTTCTATGGCTTTTCCTTTATAACTTGGATGCTAATAATGACACAGAAGAATGTTTCCTTAGAAAACCTCTAGGGAACAAATCTGAAAAAAAATCTAGGTTTTTTTTTTAAGCCAAGGAAATTTCTGTTGCAAGGACTTCTAATATTGCAGTTTGCCCAGTGACTTTTCTACCATTGATGGTGTGGTATTTTAGTTCAAAATGTTTTTTTTAGGAAGTAAATAATTAACAATTTCTATCTTTTTTTTCCTATCTTGTTTTAAGCATCAGGTGAATGATTAAGAGTCTTCCTTTTAAAACTAAGATCACTTGTATGGAGAAAATACATTATTTAAGTGTTTGTTATTTGTTTTCCATGCTCTGGAAAGCTGACCTAGATACTTAGAAGAGAGCTATCAAGTAATTCCTTGTGAACTTTATTATAACAGATCATATGCTTGTCTATTGTCTATCGCAATAATTTTTTCCACTTAATGAGTTACACTGGCTTTTTAAACAATGCAACTATTTCTAAGAATATAGAAGGCTATTAAAAATTATCCAGACTTGGGACTAATGTTTATACAGACACCCATGAAAAAAAAAGATTTTCCTGGAAACCAGACATTATAACCAACAGTATGGCAAATCCTTCTCTCAATAGAGTTATTTAGTTCAGACCCCACCCTAGGTGTAGTTTTATAGAAGAGCTGCTTCATTATTTTTCAAAGTGGTCTTTGGTTGTCTACCTGGTAAATGATAAGATGATTATGGTTACAGTTCCCTTAGAGGACAGTATTGAGGACTTGTGGAAATTCAGACATGTATTGATCAGTCAGAGTGTGGCTAACTGTGTGATATTTACATTTTCCTCATACTGCACTCATCTTTTAATATACTCAGGACATACATAAGTAGTAACAGCAGTGAGTAAGGAAGCAGCAATCAAAACTCAGTGCTTTTTGGCTCATAGTCAAGTATTCTTTGACCCTGACTGCCATATACTGGAAGAAGGAATCTCTGTTCCAGTCCTAGGTGTTGGCATTGCAGTTCATCTGGTGTGCTTATATGATCTACTGTATATCTTTACATAATAAAATGAGGCTGTCTGGTTCTAGCCTTGTCATGTGGGTGCCTATATTGTTAGACTTTGTGATTGACCATAATCCAGCACCTTCTCTTTTTAGCATGTTTTACATACCTGCTCTCCTCAGTATGGTGTTTTTTTTAATTCCATCTGCAAATAATTTTGGCAAGAGCAGCCCCTATTT
This sequence comes from Serinus canaria, assembly GCF_022539315.1. NCBI lineage: Eukaryota > Metazoa > Chordata > Aves > Passeriformes > Fringillidae > Serinus > Serinus canaria. The sequence continues at coordinate 94,288,035 of NC_066316.1, forward strand.
TACTTTTAAATCCTTATTTCTGCAAGAAAAGTCAGTGTTACAAATGGATGTGGGGGTTTGGATTAGTCCTTGCCTTTTGTCCAGGCTTCTGGCAGCAGGCAGTAGCTTCATTGAGGCATTCAGCACCTCAATATCCACTTTCATTCACAAGTTCTTTAATAATGGCTGATTTGGTCTATTATAGGATGAATTATTCACTTAATAGACAAAAACTAATAAACATAAGACTTAAACTAATACTGCACAGGAGTAAGGATTAAAAGAGGAACTACTAGTAGATGTATACAGTGCAAGGTTAAAGGTACCTATTAATGTTACAACTAGCAAAGAAATAATGTAACTTGGGATTCGGTGTGTATTACCATGGAGATGTTGATGCAGCACACATCAAGATCCTTTCCCTCGATTCCCAAAGGGAAGTTACCATGGATTTGTGTTCACAGGAGTCTCAAACGATTTAGGGTGTGTGTCTAGAAGGCTTCTGCCTCTGTAGTAACTTGTGTATCTTTTATAGTTTGTAAAACAGTGTCTCTTAGTCAGGAATATTTCTTTTATCTCTTCCAACATCTGCTCTCCAGACTGAGATGTTGATTCTTTGCTGAGGTCTGAGCCCTTTTGGCACCAGAGATGACCCCTTGCTGGGCCTTTTGAGCCCCTGGGTTATCTCTTCTATATGCACCAGTCTGTGGTAGAGAGGAGGGGAGGGTAGGCTTCCTGCCACAGCCAGCCAGCCAGCAGGGGCACAGCAATCTGCAGCCACTGGGTAGGTGGAATTTTGCTGCCAATAAGTGAGAAGCGACAATTTGCTGAGGAAGCTCAAGATTTCGCGAGGTGGAAGTTGCGAGCTAGGAAAGCCCTCATCATGGGTACTCCCCATTTTGAGGAGAAAATTTCCTAAAGAATTTCAACATATCCTTGCTCACCACATTCTCTTTTCTTCTTTTGGGATGTGTAACAACAGCAGGATGTCTGCCTTTTATGATACATTTTACTGGGTCTCACATTCCTACAAGATCTGTTTCTTCAGTCATTTTCTATCTCATAAATTCCTCATGGTACCTGTCAAGGCTTGCTAAGAAAAGGAACACATGGCTGATATGTTAAATTCTAAGAAGAAAGCTAACTCTATCCCAAGTGAAACCAGGACAAACTATCTTCTTACCCGTTCAGTTATCAGACTGTTTCTTCCCCTGCATCCATGCAGGATAGGTTACAGGCTTCTCTAAGTCTTATTATTGCACTTTCTTGTTTTGCTTTTTCCTTTCCCCTGCATGTTTCCCAAGGGCCTGGGTGGCAAATTCTGCATTCTTTTTCTATTGCAAACCTGTCATGTAGTATCTGTAGTTAATTTGACATCTTACTTCCAACAAGTATGGAGAACATCTGAGACTACTTCTTTCAATAAATACCAGACGCAAATTTAGAAGTTGGAATAAATTTATTTTTAAGAAAAATCCTGTAAACAGCACAGCAATGATTTCTTTCTTTTCTTTGTTCACTTTTTCCTATCTTTTTTTTCCTATCCTATTTTCCTAAACATACTTTTTATGTTTAAGGACTGCTCTGTTATCTATTAAGGGTTTAGTCTGTTGTGGTTTGAGTGTGGGGACTAGATAAGATCAGGCATATTTAGTCATGGCTATTTAGCAAACATACAATATATGTTTGCTATATGTTGTATTAGATCAAACATATAATTTATCATTTGCACATGTTCTTTTTCTGGGTTAAGTAAAGGTGACTAGTTCCCTTGAGGGAAGACCAGTGATTCTTGTCTTATTTGGTAATTTTGATGATGTGTCATGGTACTGAGCCTGTTGGTGTCCCTATGTTCCATGGGATTTGTTGGTGTGGCCATTGTTACAAACATTACTATCGATAATAATCATTTGTACCCATTTTTGCCAATATCTGTCTGAAGTAGTATAAGGCACGCAGCACCCCTTGAAAATTGCAGAGCTTAGCCCAGCTCGTCTTAGCCCATGGGCACCAACTCAGGCTAACAAATGGAATTGGTAGCAGGAATTTAACCTTGTAATGCTATTGGTCAGTGAAGCCAAAAGATGGAGAGGAAGTGACACCATCACCCTGGGGCAGTGGTCAGCTTAGTTACCCCCAAGGCTGTTTTTGGGGACACGAGGAGGTGTGACCTTGGCAGCTCTGTCTGGCTCGTAACTATGTCCTACCCTGAGAGTTACTCCCACCAAATTTAATGCTGTCAGCATCCAGGTCCTGCAGAAGGAAAGATACCCACAGAGGACACAAGTCAGCACAGAGATTTTCCATTTGACCTCCTTGCTATGGGAACAGGGCAGTCCAGGAGGACACTGGTAGGTTCATCACAGTAGTCTCACTGATAAGTAGAAGGGAAAAGAACAAATTAAAGTGTTGGTGATCTGTCTCTTCCAACCTGTCCTAGCCATTGTGAATGGGTTTGTTTCCTAGAACAGATTCTACAAAACCTGAAGAACATGGACTGTGTCAAGTGCTCCAGCCAATTCTGCTATGTACTTCAGTTTGATGCTTGGAAATAATATTTTTATTCATTAATATTTTCAGACTGGAACAGAAAAGTAAAATATTGTACAGACAGAGCCTTTTTTCCAAAATGTCTCTTTATATCAATGATTTTGGAGTGCTTCAAAGCAGAATCTTTTTCTGAAATCCCCATAGTACATTACTCAGATAGATAGACAGATAGATAGATAGATAGATAGACAGACAGATAGATAGATAGATAGATAGATAGATAGATAGATAGATAGATAGATAGATAGATAGATAGATAGATAGATAGATAGAATACTTTTTTCTAATGAGAAGTCTTTTACCACAAGTGCCAGTCCTGGGTGTTAACAACCTGTTACTAATGACATATTAGGTAGGCATTGGCCTATAGGTGGATATAAAATCTTCCTAAAACACAGTAACAGAAATAAGCTCTGCAATTGCCTTCTTAAGCTGCCCATTAAGCTCAGTCATACCACTTCATATGAGCAAATAACAAGACATAAAAGACCTTCCCAGAGATAAAATTTCTCTCATCATTGTTTTTTAACAGAATCTAGTAAGTCTTCTGTGTAGAGCTACCTCATACCTAAAAGATGGGTATTTGACCATATGGTTCTCCCCATATTTTTAAGTTCCATTCAGTTTGCAGCTTATAAAAGTATAGCAATTTTTTCAGCTGTATTATTCATTTTAGCTGTTATAAGCAGCACTGCAGCTGTTACCAAGTAGTCTCTTCTTTATACAGTTGTTGAAATTGTGTTCTTTTGAATATTGTCTGCATCTTGTATGGATAAAATATTGTTTTGCATCTGCTTTTCAACATACTCCCTGTCTGGCTTCATTCTTGGAGTTCCTGAAATTTTCTGCCTCACCAGTTGACAGCTTGCAACAATAAAAGGTTTCAAAAATATAGGAATATTTCATATTGGTATCCTGCAAATTACAGTTTTATTTCTTACATTCTGTATATTCAAATGCATCCTGAAGTTTTATGTGGGGTACTACTTTGTCCTGTAATCTCCTAGAAACAGGAAACCAAACAGGCTGTTGTGCCATGGGGGGTACATAATTGCTTCTGCTTGGTATCACACCTGTAAAGAGTGATTGTTACAGTGTATACATCGGGTGCTTTGGAACCCATGAGAATAAAGAGTTTCAAGAAACCATAGACACTATTAAACAAAGCAAAGTTTTTGGTAGTTAAAAAACAAAAAAAGGTGTAATTTAAAAAATTTTTATTTCAACTTTGCTGTTCAGATTTATAATTAGTAAGACTGTCTAAAGAGTTTTCCTTGCCTATAATGAAATAAAATTACACAGTCAACTATAGCACTGTATTTTTTTTTTTTTGACACTGATACAAATGTTTGTCTCACTTCACTCTAAAACCATAAATAAATTCATCTGGAAATAAAAGTTATAACTAGCCTGCAGGCAACCAAAAAGTGAAATAAGTTGTTTGTTTGTTTGACTGAGACATACATATTGGGCTTTCAGCTGCATATGTGCATGACATTAATGTCACAAAAAGATAGGTTCGTTTATTTCCCCACAAATATTGCAGTTCAGTTTTGGGAAGATGTTTTGGAGTAGAATTTTCTTTCATAGTTACTTGCAAAGCTACTGTGGGTTTCAGTCCAAATTTCGTAGTCATGAAATATTTTCCTTGCATAACAAATTCAGGACTTATTCAGACCTTAAGTCTACTGAGCTGACTGTCCTTTTTCTGACAGCAGCTATTAATGTTTCCTTAGAAAAGCCAAAGAGGGCAAGAAAGTTGTTTTTCTAGTCATAGCAAATTATATATGATCATAGAATTGAAATAAATTTATGTAAATTATCTTGATCATGATACTTAATCATGCTCAGCTTACAGCATTTTTCTTTGCAATTTGAACATCTTGAAAAGAAGAAAGTTTTTCGCAGTTTTTAAATATAGCCTTTACTAAACTGTTATATAGGAATAATTTAAGTATGAGTTTAATATCTTGTTTTAATAGAAATATTTGAATACCTATAATAAGCAATACTATGAACTATTTAAATAGAAAATCAAGATTATACCAATGTTATGCAAATAGATTGCTTTATAGGACTGCCTATCAAGCATATAAAACCGCATGTTAGCTCTATTTGACAGTATAAGATGCCAATAAGTAGTACCCTAGTTGTCTTTTTTTTAAAACTTCCAAAGCTATTCATGTATCAGCTTTCAACTTGTTGCATTGTCATGCTAAAGCAAACTAAAATGTGAAAATATTTATTGCATCATCTCTTCCTAATGATGGGATATATTAGGATAATATATTTTCAAGGTGTGAGTATAGGTGGAGTAAAACAAGAATTAAGTAAGCAGACAGCCATTAGCTCCTGGGAAGCATCTCTTGGGAGTGAGTCACTGAATTCAAAGTTAGGGATGTATCCTGATTCAGATCGGATCTGGACTTGGTCAGCGAGTGTGATAATTTTGATCAAAAGTTATGATGCCGTTCCAAATGAAGAAAAAAGCTATGAAAAAAATTGCATTAGCATGGATTTCAAATAAACTGAATTATATCAGCTGAAATTGAATCATATAAACCTTTTGACATGTCAGGTGCCATGTTCATAATGCAGCAGTTTCCAATTTTTAGCATAGACTAGTGTAGTAAAGTATTCATTGGAACAGAAGAAATTTTGAAAATGTATGAAACAATTCCTAATTTTTTTTCCATATGGGTTATTTTTATTTTATCCACCTAAAATGAAACTGAAATTCCAGATACATTTTCTTTTGTTTTCCCCTGAGTCAATATGAACATATGTCTGGCATGATGAGTGTTACAAAAAAAAAAAAAAGAGTTATATATATTAAAATAACTTGTTGTCCTAAGATTGTGGTCTTGGCTACTAAAATAAAAATTTATATTTATCTGAATTGGTGACATTGTAAAACACCCAGACAGAAAGTATGCATACTGGGGTAATCTTATATACTATTTCTAATGTACATAGAAAGAAAAAAATATTTTATCTTGTATGTTCAGGAATTACTGTAAAGATTGCCTTCTATCCACTACTGTTCAGCATGCTCCAAAAAAAGTTTCCATCAACTGTATAATTATTGTCAACAGAAGAAAGTGCTGTTATTATCTTGTCAGGCACCATGAGTTACACATTATTGAAACGTCAAATTCAGCATACTGTTAGACATATGATAAGTTTCTTTAGAAAAATATTGATAAAGGTTTATCTTCCTTATGCACTTGAAACTGAAATGAAAAAATTAAACATTTGAAGTAGACTATCACCAAAAGTTTTTCAGTATATGCTCCGAAAAATTATAGAGATCTGAAGATACAGACTAGAAAGCACTGGTATTTTTGGTTGAAAAATTAGAACAAGTGTGCATACATGATAGCTATGAAAAATGCACATATCTGAGCTTTTCACATCATTTATCCTTGTCTAAGGAAAAGAATGTACAAACTTCTTTTCAGGAAGAATATCACTTCAGAGATAGAAAAGCATAATAAAGTCTGAATACACAACTCACAAGTTCTGCTTTTTGGGACAAGGAATTTATTAAGTGCCTATAAATTAATGTTGAATAATACTTACAAACTGATTACGCAGATTCTAGAATCCTTTTAGGAATTATTTATTTTTAAAGTAAATGAGAGCCTAAGAAAATCTTTTATGCTCATTCAGATATTGTATTTTCACCTAAATTTATTTTTCTACAATTTTTTAAAGCACAGAACTGTTACACTTCGTAGACAACCAGTTGGTGGCTTGGGCTTAAGCATAAAGGTATGGGTAACACCTCTTTTCTTCTTTTAAATTTCAGTATGACCACTTCAGTCTTGAGATCTCATGGTTAATATCTCTCTCTTACAGGGTGGTGCGGAGCACAAAGTGCCTGTCGTCATATCAAAAATATTTAAAAACCAAGCAGGTAACATATGCTATTTACTTATATAGTACTGTAGTTATTAATAGTTTCAGGAATCTGTTTTTACTTCAGTAAGACAGTTATGTTCTAAACAAAATAATTAAAGTCACTTGCAAAAACATAAGTATGACAGAGGAAATCTATTGATGTGCTTAGCTTTTATAATGCAGAGGATAGAAAAAGCACAAGGCAATTTTTTTTATTCCCCACAGTAATTCACTGCCATATGGTATGAATAACTGTGCCTAGGTGCCCACAGAGAGTAATTTGTAATGTTTATTATGGTGAAGATAACACAACACCTAAATCAGTACAGTCTACCCTGGTTAAGAATTACTTTGGCATTTATCTAGCAAAAGAAATCTTTGGGAAACCTTTTCAGACCTGAAACTGAACTAAGCAAGTTGGAGAATTTGTCTGGAAAACAAAGGGGCTCTTTAGTGAGGAAAACTTGCATGTGGGTGGGCAGTGCCTTGCAACATGAACTGAGTGTCTTAGGTGACCAAAAGCAAAGTTGTGTTCTCTTCTCTGATGGAGGTGGGCATGGGGATAAGCTTGTTCTTTTGTTTTCTGAGGCAGTTTTTTACATACTTTAGATTTGTTGTCTTCCAAAGCTACTATGTGTTTCCTCTCTTCCCTAGTATAAATCTACCCATTTCATGTAGCCTTTCCTTCAAAAGAAGACAGACTGTGATCCTCAGTGCATGTCCTGCTCCTTAAAGGTCCCAAAGCCACTGACATGATCTTTTTAAATCATCAGGCTCTTCTCCTGCTTTGCTGTAATGGAAATTAGGCACATTTGCTTGACACCATGTTTAGACTCATGCTTTACTAGGTCACATGCTGTGCTGAATTTTCTCCTCTGCATTTTCTTCAGGGAGTCCTTTTCTTACTTGAAATGAATACTTGATTTCATCTGATACCTAATGCATACTGAATGGATTGTCTGTTCCTGTATCCTATTGGAAACACTGCTTCAAGTTTCCTGTGTACAGTTCTTACATTTCTTTTTATAATAATTTTTCTGCAGTGAGGAAGAAAATGTGTTTTTATATCAATTGTGTATGGAACAGTGATATGCTCCTTAAATACACAGTATTTATAACAATAACAAGAAAATGTGTATTAAAAGAATAACAATAAATTAATATAATCATTCAGATTGAAGGGAAGTAATTCGGGAAATTACTCACCAACAAGGGAAGCTATGTCCTGCTCTCTTAGGGCATAGTACCCTCAACCAAGGTTAGTAGTGAGTTTGTATATAGAATACTTGCATTCAAAGTTTTGTACATTGTGAGTAGTTTTTCTTTATCTGTATTTATTTGTAGAGAAACAACAACAATTTTATGGGGTCAGCTTTTTACTTGAAATTTGAAAATCACTCCTCAGAATGTACTTGTTTTAAGATCTTGCAATCTTTTGTCTGAGGAAATTCCAAAATCAGTAGTGATTATAGCTAGGGATTGTAGTTCTGTATCACAGAAAACCCACATGAAATGTTCTTGGCTGGATCAGTGAGGAATGAAGACATTAACACACCTGGCAAGGTATGAAGGAAGTAGTCAGGCAGGTTCCAGTTTGCTCCTGCATCCCTTCTAGCCTGAGTGAGTCTGTGATTCAGGTAGTGCTGCAGGTGCTAAAGATCAGAGATCTGAGATAGAAATGCTTTTTGGGGCATGTGGCTTATAGCACTCCATTCCAGTTACTGAATTTCTTTGCAAGATAAAATAGAGAGGAGTTTTTATTTGCTTGTTTCTTCCAGAAAATAAATATTTCTAAAAAGCATCAAAAGATTTTCAGAAGAATTTTGGAAGCACTCAACCTTCTTCTACTGCAATTTTTTTTTTTTGCTTGATATATGATCTCACAAATCTCAGAGAGGTGCTGATATTCAGTACAGGAGAAAGATAATAATAAAGGCTATTCACAATGTTACTCTTCTAGTATTATACATAACTGGAAGTAAGACAACATGTCTAAATTTATCTCACAGTTATCTCACAGTTGACATTGAGGCAATATTTCTAGTTTCAGATTCTACTGTTTTAATGTAAGAGAAAACAATCTGGCAATATTATTTAAGGGAAAATAGGAAGTGTTCTATAAATATGTGCCTTCTCTCTCCATATATAACATATATATTGATACACAGACACACATACCAAAATACAGATGTATTTACATAGAAAGGAGTATCTGTAAAAACTTTAGTATAATGAGAAGTGTTATACATGACAGAGAGATGAGACTGGTGCAGATTTATCTACAACTAAGTTTTGGACAGAAAATCTGTATATTCATATAGCAGATAAATCACCAATGGAGTTTCATTACATAAGGTACTAATAACAGTGAAACTGATTGGCTGGCTTTAAGAGTGGCCTTTAGTTAGGCAGTGAGATTAATTGCTGCTTCAAGCAAATGTACTGAATTTTAAAAAATTAAAAAGGCTTTATTGTGCAGTAACATTAGAAAATAAATAATTTACATGATGAAAAAGCAATTTCTTATCAGGAATTTTACTGTTTTCTGTACTTGAATAAAATGCCTGAACGTACATGAGTAAAATTCTCCTTAATAACTAAAGACCTAATTTTCTAAAATGGTTGATAATTTGTCATACTTTTCATGGAATTTAATGCCTTTTATATGACAACACTATAAAATAATGTTTACAACCTTACTTTGTATGAATATAGTACTATTTTTAGTTCCAAAGGTAGAAGCATAATAGAATAAAACAGTTATTTCTCTTTTAGATCTCTATAACCTTTGTGCTATCTAAATAAAGTAATTAGTTGTCTATTTTTGTACTGTTTAATTTTTTCAAACATTGGATGAGAGATTTTGTTGGCACTGACCTAAGCATCAGCTGACAGCATTTGTGCTTCAGTTTTTGAAATAGGATGAACATTTCAATAGGATTTCATTCCATTATTTTACAGAAGCACATCCGTAGCAGCAGTGCTTATAAATACTATTCTTATAGTTTTTACCTCTCAGCTGTGATCACTGTGTTTATAATTTTCAAATTAAGTTATTCTAGATCACTCTTCTTTCCTGAACAAGTTTACTGAAGCATACACAGAAACTCAGTTCAGGAGCATAACTTTGCATTTTTGAAATACAAGATTATTTGGTCACTCAGTGCTGGAGACTGATGCCTTGCAAATCACAGTAAAAAATACACTGAGTTTTTCCTAAGCACGTCCTTCTCAAAAGTATTAGAGCAAGTTTTGCTAATTCCAATGACTCATCACCAAGTCCAGCCTTTTAAATTTTCTTTATTGATTCTGCCTTCCATTCTCCCAAAGATTACTTCTTTTTTCCTACCTCCAAAACTTTTGCTAAAGTTAATTGAGAAGGGAAGAAATTTCTGTGTCAGATAGAATGAGAAAAAGTAAATGCAAACTTTAAAATATAATATAATGTAGAGTTGTAAACTTGAGAGTAAAGTGATATAATTAGCCACAGAGTAATTTTTATCCCATAGGAAATTATTTCACTTCCAAAACCAGGTGTTTTTCCTACCCATATATCAAATTATCAGTTGACTCAGGGTATTAATAACATTGCTGATAATGTCCCAGATTATGGAAAGAATTATTGATGTTGAAACTTCCAAGTAACGTTCTATAAAGCCTGATTCAGGCTGGTTTGGATTACAGGGGTTTTTTAATGTAATTTATTACGGTTTTGGTTTTGTCATTTCCTTTTGAAACTGGCTTAAGACGGAGTACATTGTACTCATTGTACATTGATTGGTGATTTGCTATTAGTTTCTCGGTGTGTTATATTTTTATATATGTGGTATAATCATGCTTACAATTTCTTTAAGGCAAATAGTGCTGTGGACTTACAGTCAAATAAATGTAGAGTTCTATTCTTAGAGCTATATAATGTAATGTCCAGAACTTGGAAAGGAATCATATCAGTCAGGTTTTCTTGTTGTACAGTGAATCCATCAGATCGATAAAAAATACTTCAGAGAATCTTCAGATGCTATATGTGGATAAAGTATACAAGATTTCCTATGTTTACATCTTGCCCTGTGTATTCCCATTTTTAATTACTGAAGATTCTTTATGAGTTTGTAGAATCTTGATGGTGGAGGTTGTAAAAATGAATAGATTTTCAAACTGAAGTTTATCGTATGTATTAATGATTTACCACATATAATATTGGAAATTCTGGTTGTTTAAACATCAAACAATAAAGTACTGTTTTGTTGCAGAATTATCCAGTTAACAATCACATTTTCATCTGATGCAACTTTTCATTTTGTGAGACCTTTTTCAATAATTTGACTACTGCTGCAAGTTCTGCTCATAGCTCCTGTAACATGTGGAGTCAGACAAGCAGCAATGATGGAACAGAGCAGTGGGTTCAGCTCATAAGGCGTGATGAAAATAGGTAAATAAAATTAAATAAAGTGCAGTGGAATAGTATTAGCTTGCATTGTGCCAGTTCCAAAAAAATCTCCCTTAGCTTTAAGAGCCAAAATTAATTAAAATCTTATTTTGAACACATTTTCCCACCTTCTGTAGCAAAAGTTGACTCATAACTCACATTCGGCTGTGTTGAAAAAAATCTTCTGTTTTATGCTAAGTCCATTTCTAACTGATGCTGTCCAGGACTGGAATGAATTCCAGACATTCAGCAACTGAAATATTCTTGGCTTAAAACCATGTGCTCTGCAAACACAGACTGTGTCCAAATATCACATCCTGGCTCCTGCATTCAGGACTCTCTGGAGGACATGGCATCAGTATGATGAGGGCTTTTACCAGTTTCACATGCCAAAGATGGTTCAGTCTGGAACTGTGATACCTCCTCCATGGGTATCTTTCTGGGTTTTGGTGTTGACTTGTCACAAAAGGGTACAATCTCAGTAACCCAGCCCAGTCTGAAGAAGCTGGTGGGCATGATGTCAGATTGCACTGAGCTGCACAGCCTGGTTCTATCCACAGCTAATGTTCTTCATCCCTGCAGCTGTATTCACCTTAGCTTCTTGAGCCAGCCACCTCAATAATAGTGATGAGTTAAGGGCAAACAGAAGTATTTAGGTTTATAAGGAAGCCAGAATGGATCGAAAATTTGTTGCACTTTATGCTAATGAGGGTGAAGACTGAATACAAGGCTGTCTTTGAACATGTAGCCTCATTAGAACATAAGGCGTCATTAGAATATAAGACAGCTGAAGCTGGGTGGTGTTTAATCTTTGGATAATATTTCCTAATATCACTTTAAAATTTCTTCAGGATTTTGTTTTAGCATTAATCTTATTTTCGATCAATCTTTTATTATCTTTGACAGTATTATTTTTCTTTATTATTAAAAATCTAATGAGATATGAAGTTAGCATACTCGTTGTTCTTTCTCTTGGACCTATGCCTCCATCTCTAAACTTATTTTCAGAAGGCATGGAAGAACATTCTTAATATTTTCGATTTTCTTTTTAACTGTTGTCTTCTCAAGACTAGACTGGCCATGAAAGGCAGTACCTCTTAATAAAAGGAAAATCTTAATGAACTGTTGAAAATCAACAAGTAAAAGCAAGGTATTTTGATCTCCGATTCAGGAATTTTTTTTCTATTCAGCCTAGTAAGAATGTATTTAAGGTCCAATGTCTGTCAAAAATTGAGTTGATATAGTTGTGTTTTAAGTCACAGATTAAAGGTCTTGCTTGCAGCAGGTGGATCTTTACAGTCAGGAGTGTAACTATGTCCAATTCATGGAAGAGGAAGGGAAAAATACATCTCTATATATTGAGGTTGTCTTTTGCATCCTTAATAATAATTTTTCCAATCTTTTCATTTCATCCAGTTTCTTAACTATTCCTTTGGATTTTCTTCATGCAATTAAATACTTATGCATATTTTTAATGTTAAGCTTGTGAATTTAGAAATCCATGAAGTCAGTGCAGCTCACTGTGTGCTTTAAGCAGCATTTTTTGTCATAGGACATAGTACCTTGTATGTTTCTTGTGTGATTCAGGAATTCAACAAAAACTGAGTGAAAATATGTATTGTGACCAATCTTGAAAAATATAAAGACATCAGATTACCTACGACTCAAATCTGCATAGAGATATGCATCAATTAACTAATTCTAAGTAAGTATTTCCAGACTCTGTTCAGTAAATTTACCATTTCACCACCTTAGCAGTTTTGGAAAATTTGATACAGCCCTTCTTCAGCTCTAGTGGATAAGAAAAGTAAGCAAAGCAAAGCTAGAATTACTGGTTTGTTTCCCTTCTCACTGAGTGCAAAAGAAGTTTTAATAGATCATGGCACTGTTAGAGGTTGGATTTTTTTTTTTTTACAGGTTAGAATGATGGATCATTTATATTTTGAAATTTTTTTTCAAATGCAATGTACTCAAAAATAAGATTTTAGGTTTTTTAATTATTATTTTCATACCATTACTTCAGCATAAGCCCTTTTAGGTTTCCGTCATGCTTTCCTTCGTTCAGTATTACTTTTGAATTTAATCAATGTACAGCATTTAATCAGCATTGAACCTCTTTAAAGATAATTAAGATGAACAATAAAGGTGATGTTGCACTATTTTTCAAGTAAAACTTCAAGAGGAAAGCTGGATTCTGAAGAAGTTGCATTTATTGTTTCAGTAAATAAGGTAGCCCAAAGCTCTTTTTGAAGTATTTTGGGTTTAGTGTTGCTTCATTTTACACATAGTGACTGCTAATTTTAGAGTAGCCTTCCATAAGCACCTTTGTATATGAGGATTCTGCTTGTGGGAGAAAGTTTCACTGTGTGGAAGATTTTACATAATATTTTTATCATGTAGGAAGAATGAGATTTCATGCAAGCATCAATAGATGTCTTGAGGTTTAAAATATGCCTTAGAGAAATAGGACTGACTTTTTGTTTCCAAATAGTTTTTCCAGTCATTTTATTTCCAAACTATATTGTAAATTCTGCATTGTAGTGACACACCCTCTACAATTTCAATTACAATATTTTTGAGTCACCATCATTGATTTTAAATTATAGACCATTGGCTGGACCCAAAGACTTTCATCACAGACATGTCAGCAAGCAGCAGGTGTCCAGCTTATTGGTTTAGTATGCAGCATAATGCACTTCTAGAAAAAATTCTCTGATTTTCCCAAATGCTGTGCTTGTTTCAATTCATAGAGTGTTTGGTATTGACCACATAATGCTCCTTCTCTCATTTACTTATGTGGACAGCCTTGATTGTTTTTCAAGATTCTGCAAGCAGGATATAATTGCTTTGTGCTCTTACACTATAAAATTTATTGGCTAACACACATGAGGTGGCTGGGGATATTGCAGTGATGAATACTTGTGGAATGAGCAATGGTTCTTTGCTGACCTGGCAGTCAACAGTCCTGGGGGAAAGGTTCAGCCTCCACTGTTCCATAGAAGACAAGGGAATTATCTTCTATGCTGCCAAGTTACAATCCTCCATTTACCCAGTTTTCTTCCTTGAGGTTTTATACCTTTTCATTTCACTGCTTTTCCTTTTTAAGCCTTAATCTGTTAAATAGTGTTATTTCAAGAATTTTAGCTGTGTCTAGAATTTAGTCTTTCCTTTTTTGCATGAATACTAGTCTGTATTTTCTTATAACTTCTGATACAATCCAGCAGTTTTCTCAGAAGTCTTTGACAATGTTGCACAACTGTGCTGTTGTGTCATTATGCAGTGAATCACAGGTAGATGAACATCGAGGAAAATGGTAATACCTACCTATGTGCCCACAAATCTTCATCATGCACTCTTCCATCAGGACCTCAGCTTTCACACAAACATTTTCTGGTTCAGTATGATTTGCTTTCTTGCCCTAGATTTTTCTGTTGCCACCTCTTACAGAATTTTTTTCCAAAATAACTTCTTACATTTCCACATCTCTTTATTTACTGTGCTTTTTCCTACATTGCTGTTTCCAACTGATCTTCCCAAAAGCAACAGCTGCTTTGCCCACCCAGCAGAGCCAACATCACGGAGCCTCAGGAAAGCAGCACTGCTGCTGCCCACATGTGCTGTCCTCAGAGTGGCTGACTGGTACTTGTTGAAGAGCAAACAAGCACATCTGCCTTGCTGCAGGGGGTTGGACCATGAATCCGACTGTGACCCCCGCACTGACAGAGTCATATCTGAGGATTGGCTTGCTAGGGTTTTCCTCCTGAAGGAGGCTGAGGACACACTGTCCCTGTGTTTCACCTTGTTTGGCTGCTGTCCAGGTCCTACACTGATTCCAGTTTCAGGGACTATTGCAGTACTTGTAAGCAAGATCTGCTTCTGCTTACTGGGGCCTCTTGCAACTGTTACTGGCAGCAGGAGTGCATCACAGTGTGGCACTGGTGTGCCCTAGGATAGGATGCTTAGGGGTCTGCAAAACAGAAAGTTTGTTGTACTAATTTTCCTTGGTCAGCTTTTCTTCACTTGAGAGCACTTAGACTGGAGGACCGGTCTGATCTCATTTAAAATCCCTGAAACTTACAGTATGGATATAAGGAGCCTCATCATCAACTGCTTTGATTCATGATTCCTTTCTGTTCTCTCTCTTCATACATGCCTTTTGTATCCTGGTGTTCAGCTGGGATAGGATTAATTTTCTTCTTAGTAGCTGGTATAGTGCTATGTTTTTGATTAAGTATGGGAATGATGTACTGGTATTAGTTCTCGCTAAAGAGTGCTTTCCCTAAATTGAAGACTTTTCACTGTCCCATGCTCTGACTGCAAACAGGTGCGCAAGAAATTGGGAGCAAGCATGGCCAGGAGAGGTGACCCAAACTGGCCAAAAATATATTCCATGGTAAAGAAATATTCAATCCCATAGAACATCATCCTTGGAATATAAACTGTGGGGAATTGGCTGGGAGCTGCCATTTGCTGCTTAGGGATGGGCTGGGCATCAGTCAGCAGAAAATGAGGAATTGTATTGTGCATCACTTGTTTCTCTTGGGTTTTATTGCACATTGTCTCCTTTATATTACTATTATTATATTATACTTCAATAATTAAACTGTTCTTGTCTGAATCCATGAGTTTTTTTGGTTTTATGGAGTTTTTTCCAAGTCTTCTCCACATCCCTGGGGGCTGGCATGGGGTAGAAGAAAGGGGTTGGAAAGGAGGGTTGAGCAAATGGCTGCATGGTAAATAGTTGCCAGCTAAGATTAAACCATGGCAGCTTGCTGATACAAACAATGCCTAAAATTTCTCCACTCACTTCTGAATCAATCAGACACTGTGGAAAAGGCATATACATCCTTTGAATTCATCATTTTCTTCTTTGCCTCAACTGGAATTTCAAACTCACCCTCTTCCTTCTATCTCAAATTCAAAGATGCTTGCACTTTTTTAAAACAGTCCAAGGGCTCTAATATAAGCGCTGAATTAAAAATTGTTCGCATTTTTCACTATTGGTGTATTAATAACATCTCAAATACAAGTTTGGTATTGAGATGCCCACTCTAATGTTCATCACTTCTACCAATGTAGGTGCCCAGAACAGATTACTTTGGATTGCTTTCTGACAGTTTTGAACTGCTTTAATTCTGTTAAATTTCTGTACATAGATGTCTTTTCTATGTCAGCTATTAAAAACTATATGCGTGATCTAAATACAAAGTAGGATGAGAAGTGGGGTAAAGACCTCCAATGCAACTTGTAACATGATTTTTAAAATAAATAGAGAAATATTTCCTAAGTATTTACTAATGAACCCTAATTTTTATTTGCCAAAAGAGTGATGGCAAATTTCTTTTTTAAAAAGTGCTATTTTGTAACAAAGGCACATGTGCAGTAGCAGCAGCTAAATTGCAGAAATCAAGAATATTTTATTCAGTCTTTTCTTTTTTACTTCTATTTTCATTTCTCATAATAATGTCTTCGTTAACCCTGATGGCATTCTTCTAAGCCTCAAGGTGTGACCTTAAAGGTCATGTATAAGACTAATAAGCCTTCTTTAATAAGTCTTTTAAGGATAAGAGCCCTAATTTTAATTAATGTATGCATTTTATGAGATAAAAATCCTCAAATTCCAATCAAAAAAAAAGTTAAAAAATTGAAAGTTAGCAAACAGATCTCAAAAATGTCATTGTTTTTTTCTATGGAGAGTTGATTGAAGTTTCATGATATTATCTCCATTAACTCGGTAAGGCAGAAAATATGCAAATTGTATGCAGATCAAAATAATGTTATTCTTAGGGACAAAACTAAGTCAAACTTCATGTTAGAATTATATTAAATTCGAGTCACAACCTCTTTAATTACAGCAGTCCCTGTTTCCCTTTTGTGGAAGAATAATGAAAAGTGTGAATCACATTTTCCACATAATTTATTGAAATCCTTCATTAGTGAGAATTGACATTTGTATTCCATACTAAACAAGTTCTTTATGCTTGGAAAGTAGCTCCCTTAATTTGTTTAAAATTGCAAGGAATCTATTACCTTTTTTGGATGAATACTGATTGCTGTGCCATTGGTATTTTTACAACCAAATCAGTTTCAAATGAGGATTACAAAGAGTCTGTTAAAGCAATTGCTGGAAGAGAATATAGCATTTTTTCAGTACTACTATCAATTAAAATCTACTCCTTCTGTAATCCCACAGCTGAACAGACAGGAATGTTATTTATAGGAGATGCAATAATACAGGTCAGTAAACATTCACTTTTTTCCACAGACATTTGTTTCATACTTGCTTTTATTTCAATAACTAACTTTGCATTACAAATCATTTTCTCCCTATCGTATCTGTTTTTAGGTTAATGGTATAAATGTAGAAAGTGCTACCCATGAAGAAGTGGTAAGTCATTCCACATTGATTTTTATTAGTGTACAAAATATCCTATGTCCAAACTGTTCTGTTTCTGGTCTTGTTTCAAGTGAATTTATTCTTTTTTACTATAAAGACAGTGCCATTGTCAGATTTATGATATATTTGATTATTAAAACTTTTCCAGTTATTTAATTCCATTTTGAATTCAAATTTGCCGCAATGTTTGGTCTAACCTAAACAAAATAATTTATTGAATAGTGGTCAGGTTTTACAGATTTGCTTCATTTGTCAGACTGACTGTATGAGGACAAAGCCAGTTCACATTCACTCGATGTGCAGTGCTTTTCCAGTCTGCAGTGCAAGGCCATAGAGATAAAAATTGTTACCCCTGTTGCCTGTTTATTGGCAGTATCTCAGAATAACATCTGTAGCAACCATAAATGACATGGGCTTTGGCAGTCTTATCAGCAGGGCAGAAATTACATGGGCAAAGGAACTAAACCTGCTTTTATTACTTGAAGGTGATCTCTCTAGGTCAAGATAAAGTGCAGCTGCTTGATCTTGCAGTCCTTTTCTTGGTGTTGATTAATACCATCGAGCTGACTCTCTTACAGACACTCTCAGTCTCAGTAATAGTTAGATCTTTTGTGTATTGGTGAACTGCCCTCCTGCTGCTTGTGTTGTTACTGCACAGAAAAAAAATTAAATATCCAGAAAGCTACTCCTCACAAAATGTAAGTTACTTCCGTTTAAGGATTGTTTGTAAAAACCAAGAAGTGGTCCAGAACTGTCAGTGTAACCCAACAGAGATGAGGAATGAGAGAGAAAAGCAAAGTGCTGTTCCTTTCCCTGTACGTGGGAATTCAGTAGAAGCATTAAGCATAATTGCTACTGCCACTGCCTGTTACTATAATCAGAATAGGGTTAGAAAAATGTGTCAGGCAGTAGAAAAAAGAAATAGTGGTTGAGCTAAAAGTCCAACCATTTTTATGAAATAATGGTTGAGATAAAGTTCTCTTTATTTGAACGTTGGGTTTGCAATTTGAAGTAAATGCTTTAAAAAACAAGGTTTGGGTACCAGAAACACCGCTGGTGAAGAAGGTACATAACATATTAACTTGTTACAATATATTAAGCTAGTAATATAATAATATAGTGATTATGGGTAGTTGTCCAAAATACGGGAGGTTAAGGATGAAGAGCTCATCTAACTTTTTGAAAATCATACCTACGTCTTCTCTCTCTGTAAAGGATGCCCTAAATGTCACCCAGGTTAAATGAGAGGTGCTCCAGCACTTCTGTTCAAAACACACTCACCAGTGAGGCTTGGGTATTCTTCATCCACTCTGGGTTCAAGTTTACACCACCTTGTTAACATAATACAATGGAAGCCTGTCAAAGGTTATGAGTCATTCTTTTGGCTTGCTCTATATGCATCTGGCATTAAGGGACAGAAGCAAATATGTTTCTTACATTTTTGGTGTTGAACTGATGTTTTTTTTCTGTTTGTTTATATTGTTAGTTTGTCTTGCTGTGGTTTGAGTATTTTTTTTTAATTGTAACTCTAACAAATGTTTTCAAAAAATTTCTTTCAGTTTTTTATTTTGTTTGCTTGTTTCACAATGGCATTCCTTGCTGTTCAGACTTTTTCTCTGTTTGCTTTTACTTTCTGCCATTTTAGAATGTCTGCTGATTCACCCTTGCAGGATGTGAGGAGGTGCATTCAGTCAGCACACACTTAGAAACCCTTTATTTGACAAAACTGAAGCTTAAGTGTGATGTACATCAGTATGGCTCACAGGTGTTAAAGACCTAAAACCCATTGGGGTTAATACATGGGAGGGAAGGCTACAAAATCTGACAACTTTAGGGAGGGAGGCCAGTTTGTTCTGCCTGCTACCTCCCATCTTCCCTCCTGAGAGGTTTATGTAGTTAGCTGGTCCTGCTTGTACAAAATAGGTAGTTTTGTTTCTTGACCCTTGAACTCCAGCGGTGTTAAAAGGTGATTACTTCTGGACAAGCCAAACAATTAGCTACTCTGTCAGCAACAATTTTACAACAAACTGGCTCTCCTGTTTTTTGCTTCTGATACTAGATTTTGTTTTTCTCCACAATTATTCAACCTGCTACTATCACACATTAGTTCTGGCTAAGGGTGTGGATAGAATAAATAATGCAGAATCAGTGCCAAGAAAAATTCTGCTTTTGTAGTAGGTAATACAATAGTGTGGAAAATTGAAAATAATTTCTCTTCCTTGAAACTTAAGTTTATTTTTAGAAATAGTATACTGGTGTGGAGAATGCAGAAAATGTTAATTCAGAGATTAATATAGTTTCTGTATTGTTTATCAGAGTGGCAATTTAATTTTCTTTCCCTGGTGGATAATCAGGTTGTCAATGTGCATAACATGAAAGGAGCAGTCAGATCTCCTGAGTGGAGAGAAAGAGGGAAGCAAAGATAAAGGAGTATTTTGGTTGAAGTTTACAAAGGTGTACCACTTGGTGTTCTTTGGCTGGGACTTCAATTTTCAAGATATTCACAATAAACTGTGAAAGGAAATGAAACGTGAGATTGAAGTTTTCTGATTCAACAGAATTTTTTAGATTCATAGAGTCATAAAATGGCTTGTTTGGAAGGGATCTTGAAGATCATCTACTTCTAACACCCCTGCCATGGGCAGGGACACCTTCCATTACACCAGGTTGCTCAAAGTCCCATCCAGCCTGTCCTTGAACACTTCAGAGACGGGATATCTTCAGTTTCTCTGGCAACCTGCTCCAGTGCCTCACTACCTTCACAGTAAGGAATTTCTTCCAAACATCTAATCCAAACCTCCTCTTCTTGAGTTTAAAACTGTTCTCCCTTGAACTATCACTACATTCTCTTGTAAAAAGTCCCTCTTCAACTCTCTTGTAGCCCCCTTTAAAGTCTGGAAGGTCTCCCCTGAGTTTTCTCTTCTCCAGACTGAACAACCCACAGCCTGTCATCATAGGAGAGGTGCTCCAGCCCTTTGAGCATCTTCTTCACCCATCTAATAATCAAAGGGCTGAGCAGACTTCTTGGCATTTTGTGGTGTAAGTCTGAGTACTTTTCTCTCCCTGTTCTTAGTGAAAGAGATTCAGAAAGATTTTTGTGAATCCCCGAGGTAGGCACTGCCCTCTGCTGAAATGCACTAGAAGCACCTGCTTGTTTGCACCATAAGCAAATTGTAGGAAATGTGATGAAAAACCATCTCTGTTGCCTTTCAAAGGGGAATTGGACAGGGTTCTACATAAGCTCTCATGAAGACTGTTTTGTATGAACCTATGATTAGTTCAAATGTAATTTTGTATGAAATTAATCCTATTTCAAGGATTAATAAACTGATTATTTCCATTAACTAGAAAATGCAGGAGAGGGTGTTTAGTTATACAAAAATAGAAAATTAGGTGTTGCATGTTATTTTTTTCTTACTATATATTATTCATGTATTTTATGGTAAAATAGTAAATATTTTATAGTAAATTAGTATGTTTACACATTTTTAGTATTCTTTTTTGGAATTTTGCTCAGTGATCCAGAAAAGTACTTGGAAACTTTTTTTTCTTTTTATTTACAAATATTCTCAAAGAAGGACGTGGTTAAATAAACAATATCCATTAAAACAGAGAATCTATTCAGTAGGAATAATTTTAGATTTTCAAAATTTTAATGGTTTTTTCATCAATAGTAATGAATTATTAAAAAATATTTAGTACTTCAAATGTTCACTGTAATGCTATTTAATGTGTCATCGGCATGTCTGGCTGGCAGTGATGAACATGTTTTTCATTAGGCTGACTAACTAAATTTTCAGGTTCAATCCTTGCGATTCAAAGATTGAACCTGAAAATTTTTTATCTTCATTGAGATACTGCGATTTTATTTTCATTTGTGCATTAGCTATTTTGGAATTGAAGTTCTCTGCATGTTCTTCTGGAATTCAGTTCCAAATGGTGGAGCGCAGATTATGAATTTTAGCCATATAATATCATCAAATAGAAAAATGGCAGAGAATTCATAACTAGAACAGGCACATAATGGTTAACTACTCAATAAATATATCAAAACTAATAAAATAATAAAAAACATAGAGCTAGAGTGATGGATTTTGTTAAAAAAAAAAATTAAAAAATATTATAAAATAGCTTTTCAAAGAGATGCTTGAGAAGTAGCAAAAATAATTTTTTATTTACAACTTTTACTGTGTAATAATATCTTATTAATATGACTATATGATTAAGTAGATTTTATTGATTTATTAAATAATTAATATTCAAACAAATTAATATATGTATTTCCAATGTGAAAATTGCAGTGTTATGCTCTGTTGATGAAACCATGTGTTAATACTGGAATATGTAATTCATTATTTTTTGAGGAAACAACTTTATGACATTTAGAGAAATAAAAAATAAAGTTTTTATTTGATATACACAGAAGGTTTAAAAACTTAAGATTGCTGCTAGAAATAGTCAACAATACAGACCAAAGTTCAAGGAAATTTTCTTTAGCTAGATTGCCCAGGTAGTTGCTACACTAACATGTATAGATACCCCCACAGACCTCCATAAATTTCTGACCCTAGACTGACTATTAACTTCAATTACTCCTTGAATTTCTGCAGTTTTTCCTGTGGGATGCTTTTGGGTTGAACATGCTTTTTCACCCATCAGAAAAGATGTTAATAAGTAAAAAATGCAGAGTGTAATTCAAGTACAACAAATATAAAATGAGTATTAAATGAAGGAGAAATTAATATTTTTCTACGTAGACAATATTTTTCTATGTATGTTTCATTTCTTGGAGGTCTGTCTCAATGGTACCAATATTGCAACTTCACAGTACTTTTAACAACGCTCTGCATGATTCACTTGAATAGTTTGTCCTTTGTAGTGCATTTTTTTTTGTTTTCTCAGCATAAAAGAAATATTCTATTAATCTTGGAAGGATAATTCTACCAGATCCAGAAGAACCAGTAACTGAGTTTTTTTCACCTCATGTGAAGATTGTGTGATTCCTCTGCATGAAACCATTTGATTTCTTTCTTCAACTGCACAGCTGTCACATTTTCTCAATCATTTCCAGGGTTTGCTATTAGATTGTGTAGACTGCTTTTGGTTTTTCAGATGGTTTAGATCGTAGTGAACTATTTCTGCTTAGAGTTTACGCCAAAACCTTAAGCATCTCATACTTTTCTCACTCGAGCTAATTTCCAACACTGACCTATGTTGTCATTAGGTATTCAAAAAGACTTTTAGGGCGTTCTACACATCAATTTTTCTGTGACTAGTTTCTGTGTAAGAAACTTTCAATTGCATTTGATTATATATATTGTCTTCCCAATGTGGTGCTGTTATCATTTTCTTTAAATGGACAATTTGGGGCGTGGAGTAAAGGTATCTTGGATGGTTTAAGGTTTTGATGTGCTCCAGGCTATGAGAGTGTCTCCAGTTACCTAAAGACATGTGAACAGAAACATCATTGGTAGAATCCATCACCCAGAAGTAGTATTAACAGGGACCTTGCTGAAATGATCTCAGACTGACCCTTTGCTTTCTTTATTATTAGGGGGCTTATATTTGGGATCAGCCAATGTGAACATATAGAATTGGAACTGTTTGTAGGTTCCTTTCACCACAATGCACAATGCAGTTTTGACACACAACTGTTCAAGAAACTGCATCATTTCTATAACTTGGTTTTCATTGAGAAGCTCTTTACACATTAAAAATTCATAAAGTTTATGTTTAGTTAATGAGTTGTTATATATTTATAGGACTACAGACAAACCAAAGAAAAGTTATCAATCTTTTAAAGATTTTACTTTCTTAACTTTATCTTAGCAGTAGTCCTCATTGTTCATTTGTCGTTGCCTCAGTTCTAAAGGAATACTTCAGCCATCTGTTGTGTGGACAGCAAATACCTGTGAATGCTGAATGTGAATCTGCAGGACAGCTGCACACATCAGACCTGAGGCAGAAACTGGGAGAAGTGAACAAACTCTTCTTTTGAGCAGCAATTATTAATGATTTTACTCTAATCACTTTCATTAAGACTTACTGTGTACTTCAGAAAATTTGATGCTGCTATGTAGGTGGGCAGAAATAAACATCAATAGCAAAAAGGCTAATATGTGATATTTGCTGGACTTAGTTTTCTTTCAGTTGCCCTATAGAATTTTCATGGAGATTTAGTCACAGCAGAACCGGAGTTATCATGACAGTGAGACAAATAATTTTAAAAAGTTTTCCACCTTGTTTGGATGAAAACTATCTAAATTTAATTTATTTTCTCCAGGTGCTAATTTCCCATAAGTATTCTATATCCCAGCACTGAATAAAGCTAAAGCTACATAAAATCATGAAATTATAATATAACTTTACAACTTTGTGGAATGTACAATTCATCCTCATTGTTTCCAGATGCTCTAAGAAGTGTGATTATTTCCTCATTGAATGCATCTGGCAACATTTCTCACTAAGAAACAAGTTATAGGATACTTTTGGTCTCCAATGTCTTTCACATGCAAATGATAAAACTCACATGCTTTAAAACATGATTTTGCCATTTAAATTTGCATCCATTTGCCCCCTTACTGTGCCTTTGTAGGAGATAGCAAAATTTTAGAGAAAGTTTTTTTTTTTAATGGACTAACATAAGTACCTGTGTAAAATGTACACCTCAAAATATTATGCAACTTTTGTAATGTAACTGTGGAAATCAACTTTATTTCAAGCTCCAAATATGTTAAGAAAGTATTCACATTTGGTAGTTCATGTTTCAGCACTGCTGTTTTACCTCCATCATTTCACAGGAACTTAATTTCCTGCATTAGAGAAGCAGAAAGTACACTGGCATTATGAGCATTTCCAATGTGCATAATCTTTGAGCACAAAAGCAGAATTACTATAATTAAAACTGATGGAAGAATTCAGGTACCTCACACAAAGGAGCTTTAGGAGGAATTGAAATCTTTGTTAAGCTATAGATGCAAAATGTAGCACTTAGGTAAAGCACAATAGTGTGGCTGGACAGCTACAATTTTAAGTAATTTCTAAGGGTACAAGGAGTTAAGATATTTAATTTTTTTTTAAATGCATTCCTTTTAAACCCTTTTAAATTTATATTTATTTCTTTAATAAGTGTTGAAAGATGTACAAAGGATTTATGAGAAATTATACCAGCCACTTTATTCATAAGTAGAGGGGCACTTTCTTCCATCTTCTCCTCCACCTCCCACCTGTACAAAACTGAGTACCATAGAGGTAGGTTAAATACATGAACAAAAAAGGGACTAGGAATAAGAACAAAAGGGTGTAAGCTATCTGTGGGTAAATCAGTGGGGAGGGTGGGGGAGATGGGGGGAATTGTCTTTGAAAGGCTGGTAGGAAAAGAAAAAGCTACTTCATAGCTTCATGAACAATATTGTATTATGTCCCTTGTTATCCTTGACAATTAGTATGAAGGCTCCTGCTTCCTTTGATCCTCATATACTGTGCCCAAAGTAGTCTGTCTCTTCCTTTTTAGTTACTCTGCTCGCTTTCCACGCTGGCTAAACTAGCTTAAGCTAACTTAACTCCATCTCATTTCTCTCTTACTGCTTCCTTTTCCTATCTCAGCAGTGTTTTGTGCTTTTCATTAATTTACTGCCTTAGATTAGGTGACCTTCAGTATTTCATCAGGCTATAGAGAATTTTGAATCTTGCTCAATGTTATCAACACAACATAGCTGCGGGCTAATAAAGAGTTACTATGCACCCTGGTGATTCAAAAAAGATTAATTAAATAAATGTTTGTGAAAGATTAGACTTAGGCTGTTTACATAAGTGAAACTCAGTTATTTTGTATTTTTTAAGGGTTTTTAATGGGGAGGGAAATATAAGTTATATAGAGGCCTTACAACCACATGAAATTAATCCATTAATAAAATTGGTGTATTTCTGATCTCAAGGGAGATTAACTCCTTTGAGATCACAGAAGATATTGTACATAAGTACTATTTCTCTTCAAAAAGTTATTGACTTAAAAAAATTGTGATCTAAATAAGTGACTAGGACTTATAGGTATTACTAATATTTCAAACTCATTTGTTTAGTTGCTGACTTGAGGATGAATAATAGCACCTATGCTTGTTCCTCATTGTAGAGAGCAGACAAAACAGAGAGCAGAAGTGTATTCATACACTTCAAAGGCCAAATATTCTAGCACACTGCCTCAAAAGTATTAAAGGCCTGGATTAGAAAAAAGTATTAAAGGCCTGGTTATTTTTTTTTCTGATATGATATTAGGCATCAAAATCTAATACAAAAATGTCTAGTAGAAAAAGTGTAGACCTGTATTTAAAAAAAATATAGCTCTGTATTTAAAAAATGAGTATAGTCCTGTATTTATGTATTTATGTTAAATACATAACTATATTTAAACAGTAATGGCTCTAACTCTAATCTCTGTTCCCCTTTTCAAATAGCATGTAATTTTCTCAGTGAAGGAAATTTTTAGTATTGAATAAAATAATATATTTTCTGGTGGTCTGTGCTGAATAAATATAAGCCTATACAGTAGCAAAAGTACAAGGAATCATTAACAGGTCTATGATGTTCTTAGGACTGCAGTCCTGAGTACACTACAAAGAAGTTTCAGGTATGGAACTTTGCCTAAAAAAGATTTCTCTCTGATGTGTGCTGAATATTGCCAATGATCTGCAGGTTTATGGTGATAGCAGCATTTCATGTCTGTAGAATTGGGGAAACAAAAGCATTAAAGACTAGCATAGAGAGCACTACTACCATGAAATAGTGCTGAACTTTATCCATAGGTATTCCTTTTATTCTTTTATGTTCATCTACATGCTGTAAGGTGGTAGTGGACACACAGTTGACACCAAAAATGGTGGCAAGCATCAGCCCTTTATTATTCCCCAGTGCCACTTTTTTTACCTCTTTTCTCACATGCATAGCCCTGGCATGCTCTTTTATTTTTTTGTGGTGGGTCAATACATATCAGCATTTCACACTTCTCCTTCAATGCTGTTCATCTGTCTTATACAGCTGCACCCCGTTAGGGATGAGGCTTGGCCATAGCCTTATTCCTATTCTCCCACAATCTATTCTCTAACAGTAAGGAGTTTAGTAAAGGAGAAATGTTATTGTGTTCTAGGTTCCTCAGTTCTTTAACTCTGAAAGAATGAAGATATGAGTTATTATAAATAAATTCTGTGGCTGATTCAAACTGCAGGGCATGTCATTAGACTCATCACTCCATGGGTCTTCTAGCTTGTGCTTCATCAGTTGATGTGCAAGCAACAAAAGCATTTCTTGGTGCTTCCTATCTTTAATCCTGTATTAACTCTAGATTTGGCTAGAAGACCTAGATCAAAGGCATCATTGTGGAAAAGTTTCTTGTGAGAAAAGGAAAAAATATCCAAATATTTAGTAATTTCTAAATCAGAGAATGAAGCATATGACCTGCTGGGTTTGATAAATTCAAGACCTTCCGGTTTTGTTTTAACATTTGATAGTGCAAGACAGCCTTTATTAAGTATTGCCAATCCTTCAGCTGAAGTTACATTTATCATCATTTTATACCATTTCCATTAAATGATGGCAGGGTTTTTTGGTGGATACCTCCTCAGAAACTTCAGGTCAGATAAAATCTGTTTCTGAGAGCTGTGCAGTTGTTAGAGATACAAGCAAACAACAAAGAAAATTGGAAAGTAATGGCTACATGGAAACCTGCATTTCGTCTTTTCAGCTCAATCTGTTCTCCTTTGAGTTTGTATAAACCCAAACACTTCACTATCATCTAGAAAAATTTCTGGATATAGTTGAAGATTATGAACCTGCAGGGTTAGGCTGTTCCAATTTCTTTGGTTGGAAAGGACTGCAGAAATTGGGTTTTGTGACAGAAGTGTTTGCAATTCTATGGGTCCTGATTCCACTTTACCATATGTGCTTGCAATCACATGGAGTCAGATAAGTGTGTCTGTCTGTTGTGAGTTTTTGATACCTGAGACAATTCTTTCTTTTTACAGGTAATGCATAACAGTAGATGAGCAATAAAACATACTGCTTGTCCTTTAGTTTTGAGTTCTGTGGTTTTGAACCCTTTTTATTTTTAGCACATTGATCACAGTTGAGACTGACCTTCATTTCCAGAGAGAAGTCCCCATAATGCTCTGATATTCCTGGAATTTTTTGAAAATGTTACTTTCTTAGGAATGGGTCTTCATGCTTCAGGTGATAGTTATCCTTAACAAATTTATTTAAACTTTAATTGCTTCAACAGCCAAGTTGACTCAAAATTTATTTTCCAATGCACAGTATGTAACAGCACCTTTGATCTTCCAGACAATTTTGCAAGCATTGTTTACACAATGCTAATTGCATGCTAGAGTGTGTAGTTAAATAGAAAAAAATATGTACAGAATAATGAAAAAAAAAGAAATAATTTATTTTTTTTTCATAATGCCTGGTATTTATATCTTACAGAAGAAGCATGATTTGTTTAAATTGCTACTGAAGCTATCTGTAAAAATGTCTTCTATTATATTTATAGGCAGAAATTAGAGAAAATTTAGAAATGAGTAAATTAAGAATTTAAGTAATGAAATTACTTCATTTAAAATTAAGAATTAAGAAATGAATAAACAAGAAGTGGCAGTTTAGCTTAAATCTGTGAAAATTTTCAAAGGCTACATTGACTGTCATTTTTCCTAGCAAATTTGTATAAATTGTTCAGACACAAAGGCTTGTTTCATATTAGCCAACTAAGCATTTAAAAAGAGATTATTGCTCATTGAATAGTGCAATGCTAAGGAAAAGAAGAATCAAAAGTATTTATTTGAAACCATTCCATATTTGACCATTGGAAAAGAGAAAAGTATCAAGAAAACATTGTTTCTTGAACTAACTTAATTCTACTTCATGGTCTTCCAATATGAATTGCAAACCAATTTTAATTTTAAAAACTATTTTTAAAGCCATTTTGTATCTACTGTCATTTTAAAATCTACCTGTACTGCAAGGTGTCTGTTTGTCACACATCTCCATTGCCTACTCATAGACATTCAAGCACAACATCTGATACTTTAGAGCCCTGCTCATATGCTTTGAGCTGAAATTGCCAAGTTTCCTAAAGTGCCTCAAAGTATATTTTTGCCTAGGAGGTATTTTACGTTTTAGATACTATTGTTCTGTCTGAAGAGTGAAGAATTTTTTAAAACTTTTAGTTACCTAGATTTCATTGGGGCTTTTTTGTTTGTATGGTTTTTTTTTTAACTATTATATGTTATGGTCTAATTCTTCATATATTTTACTACATCTCAGGTTTTTTGCCTGCTCTGTTGCAGGCTTGTACATAACCTCCCACCCAGATACTTTTCAAGTCCAAGACTTGCACTTCATGTGAATTTCAAGTATTTTATTTGGGAAATGCTTGTACCTCAAGCTCAGGCATTCATCAGGTTATTCACATCCTTCTTCTCCGGAATTTTTGTTTCAGACTTTTAGTCCAATTTATGTACTTAAATATTCTGCAAAGCATGCAAGATAAGATTAATTTCATTCAACTTCCTGTGTTTAAAGTGTAAGGTTATCATCCAGATTCTTTGTATTTAGAGATACATATCTGTGAATGAAGATTTCTTTGTATCCTAAGATCTTTACTGATTTCTAGAAAATATATTAGCAAATACTTTAGAGCTGAATCTCTTAAATGGCCAAAGTGAAATGATTTTTCTTCTGCACTCAGAATAGATATTGGCTAAGGGGCCCTATGGGTGAAATAATTCATCAAAAACATTCTCATTTTCAATTTTAATTGCTGTTCTTAATAAAAGAGAACCTGTTTGAAACAGCCAAAACTTTTTCTAAATCTCTGAGCAGTGTGAATATTAATGTACAGATACGTTTGAAGATTTAGATCAAATCACAATAAACACAAAGAATCAGAATTTAAAAGGAATGCCAGCAGCTTTGCATTGTGCCATTGGCTTGTCTGCATAGATCTTTATAGAATTTCCCTTAACTGGGTGTTGGCAGTAAAAATTAGATGATAAAAGTAATTCGGTTTTCCTTAAATATGTCATATTTTTCTCTGCAGACTCTCTGCTGTAGTTAGTTGAGATATAGAATCTCCTATTTATTTTTGTAACATTTTCTCCTTTCTGTTCCTGAGAAATGCATGTGAGGAGAAGATTAATAAACCCTGGGTTGATAAATGTTCTTAAAGATATGCAAAGCCTGCAAACTGGAGCCAGCATGAAAAGCAAGCATTTCAGCTGAAGTCCTTTTTTCCTTTATACACATGAACACACACACACATACACACACACACACAGAGAGAGTCAGCTGCACTGAATGCATTTAATCAACCTTTAAAGAACAACAAAACCCACTTGCTTCTGAAATTATATTTTAATAATTTTACAACAACAGTGTAGCCATGAGTGTTACTCCAAAGATACTGGATTTATCTTTTTTGGGGTTATTGGACTTCTGCAAAAGCTTCAGCATCACAAAGCAGTGCATTATTTAGTGACCTTCTGATTGTTAAGACCTTCTTGTGATCACTGAAATTGATTTAGTTCTGTTAGTATGTGAGTGGTTCAACACACTGACCTCTTCAGTCACTACCTGAGGAATACTAAGCAGCTTCATGAGAGTATGATACAGTGGGAATATCTTTTAAGATACTAGTGATGCTTGGAAATTGCAAACCAAATCATTAATATTGGAGTTATTTCCTTTTCAAAGTATATTGAAATAAAAAATGAAATCTCATACTCTGCAACAGATTCTAGTCTACTGTTTTGTTTTGTTCCAGCAATTTTTGGATTTATTTTTGTAAAATTTGACTAATGTCTTCCAAAAGTACATTAGGCAATAGGTCTGTCATGCTGTCTCCTCTCATCTCTTGACAAATATAAATGCTTGTGTGCAAACATTCCTTGCTTAATTGAGAGGAAACTTAGTTGTTCTTCTGTGTTTGCAATGGATTTATTTCTATTAGGAAATTAAAATTCTTTCTTGTTATTCCAAAGGTAAAATTAAAGTACTTAACTTCTTTAGCTTATTTTAAAAGGCAATCATGAATAAGAAAGTGAGTTCTCAGTATTAATTTTATTTGGTTTATATTTCTTCTCATTCGATGTATCAGGACCACGCTTAAAATTTGTTGGTTTTGAAAGTTTCTTTTTAATTATGCAAAACACTGTTGTTCCTGTTCTGATTATAAACTAAAGTTGGCATTTTTAATAGAATTACCATGCAGTGAAAAGTAAAATGGTATTACAAGTACAGCAGCAGTTGGTAACACAGTCTTGTATTTTTTGCCAACTGTGACTTCTCCCTGCCCTGATACTTTCTGACATTTTTAATTTGGAAGGAGATATATTGATTGTGTTATCTTTGTAACAGTAGAGTGAGACTAGCAAAGCTACCAATCATCTTCAGTGTTTATTGAGTAATAAATAATGTCTAAACTGGGAAGTAGGAAATTTCCTGCAGGAAATAAGGGGCAGAGGATTTCAGGAGACAGAGTATTCTTGCACCTTAGAATTTAGAACACACAGGTTTGCTTTGCAGCCCTAACATGCTTTTGTATGACCTTAAAAAAGCAAGCAAAGTTTGCTACACTGTCAGTCTCGTTTACTGCTGTTGTGACCATCTTCAAATGGTTTAATCAGAAATCAGTGGTCATATTCTTTTTCTCCACAGAGTTTTTTCTCACAATGAGACCATAGGTTCTCTTTTAGTCAGTGGTGCACTGTGACATCGTGTTTTTAAAGATTTGTTATTATTATTTGTGTTAGTTGTTTTGTGTTAAGAAAATGGTTTGGTCCTTAGTTCCCCCCATGTTCTCCCCTCATGATGGTTTGTCCCAGGTTGTTGTTACTTTCCTTTCCCGCCACTTGCCTGCCCATCAAACCCAGTGACCCTTCCCTCCTCCCTCCCTGCCCTTAGAAGTCCTCTCCCCTCCTAGTGGTGCCACCTACTCCCCTTGTCACTCACTGTAACCACCCCCCTTTTGTTCGAGATTTTTCCATGTCAGTCACCCTTACTGTGCTGTCTGATTCGCCCCTGGGGCTTTTCCCCTCCCATGTATGATCTTTATTGGTTCAAATATGTTGTTCGTTCCTCCCCTACCCTATTCCTGTTGGTTACTCTGAGTCTCGCCTTCCATGCCCACTCCCTGTATCAGCTTCCCCCCGCCCCGCACCCTGGCTCATTTGTCACTTGCCTCTGGAACCATTAAGGAATAAAGCCTCCTTGACAGCCACGCAAGTGTCCTCTCTTTTTCCTTTGCCTTGGACTCGTCGTGGTCTCCTCCTCACCTGTGCCACCCACGCCACAGACGGCAACACCACCTGGGGTCCTCTAAGGGAACCTGGGGGTGGCAAATCTTGTGGCTTCCTCCAGCCAAGCTTGGGGAGCTGCTAGCCGCGACTGCTTTGCTCCCGTGGCTATAGGGAAGAGCCACAATCCACAAAAGCACAACACTCAGATTTCTGGGGTTGAGTAGGTAGCCCTGGCTGTTGTATTTTTAATAGAAAATCATTTAAAATCAGATTGAGCAAGGGGGGAGATTGGGGTGGAAGAAAAAAGAAGAAAAAAAGGTCTTGGTTTCCATCAGACATTAACTTGATGTTTTCATGTAAGTGAATACATCACTCTCTGGTGTAAGCATTATTTTATTTACACAGGTGGAAAAGTTAAATTGCTTGAGATAATCCTGCATCTCGTAACTTTCGCCAACATGGCATTGTGCTAAAACAGTGGTCTGGAACAACACAACCACCAGCTTCCTACCAGCACATTAAACCATTAAATGAATTTATATAAGTCAGTTTGCTACAGTTAATTACTTTTCTGCTTGGTGGATGAATGCTCTGGTTGTGCTCAGATGAGAGGCCAGAAGATGTAGCATCCATTTCTGACCAACTGGGTCAGGGATATGCAAGCCCTGTAGGTACAGGCCACGTGCAAACCAAACTCAATACCTGCTTCCTGAGAGTCATGGATATGAAACTGGGGAACACCTTTGCCCTGTAGTACAACTGAGTTCCATCAGAGATAATATTTGTAGTTCTGCATTTAAAAAACACTTTATGTGGTAGTGTGCTATGCCCCAAAGTGAATTCTGATGGTTTAAAACATGTCTATACGTGTGTGTGTGTGTGTGTGTGTATGTGTGTGCTCCCTTTTGGTTAATGAATGCTTGCAGACAATAAAGATACAAAACTCAAGACTGTATTTGAAACAAAAAAGTGTGTTTAATTGGGTACCCAAACCAATCAAACCAAATACTTAAGATCAAAATGTGTATGATGTATTAATATATTTCCATGTATCTTTCTGTTTGTATACAGACAAAATTAATGTATTATATCTACATAAACACGTATTTCTCTACTATCTTATGTCAGTTTTATAAAATCAATTAGTGGAAGTTGTGTTCAAGTGGTATGTAATATCAGGTTGCCCAGCAAATTATTTATTCAGGTTGTTCTACTGGTCTTGCCTACTCTTTTCCATTGTTACTGTGGCTTGATCCTCAACTATTCTACATTCTAAGTCAGAAATGCTTACACTGAGTTTATTATAGATCAACAGAAATGTTGATTTCATTGTAAGTAAAGTGCTTTCCATGACTGATTGTTCTTTGGTTTAAAGTAGTTGTTATTTGTCACACTTGACAGGTACACCTACTGCGAAATGCTGGAGATGAAGTTACCATCACAGTTCAATACCTCAGGGAGGCTCCATCATTTCTAAAGCTCCCATTAGGTAAGAGGAAATTAGTGAATGGGAGTAATTTGTTTTCCTCTTTGCAGTGTTCTTGTAATAAGCTGACAGTGACAGAAATAGAAATTCAGACCTTGAGTGCTTTACAGGAAGAAATAGAAAATTGTCTTGCTTTAACATATAAGAATCAAATGCATACTGCCTTGCTGCTTATGTATAATTTATTCCAAATAAAACTGAAAAAAATCATGAAAATGCAGTACAGTCATGGGTGATAGCTGAAAGTTTTTCAATAGAAGCTTTGCCTGAATACAATAAAATAGTGTTTGCAAACATTTGAATCATACATTTTCTCTGAAAGTTACTTTGAGGACACTTACCATACAAATGGATAACATTAGTTATGTAAATTTCATAAATTACTTTACTATATTGATTGGTTTTGTCAGCAGAATTATGTTGATTGAGACAGCTGAGTAGTTTAACAGTAGCATTACTAAAAAGTGTATGAACAATACAGATCAGGGAAGTTTGGGGCTCTTTTGGTTATCAGATAAAAAATTCAAGTTGCAGAGTTGTGATCAGTGTTGCAAGTAAAAAAGTGTTTATAATAAATCACTTTATTTAATCAAATTAATAATTTTGCACCAGTTTATTTAAGCAGATTATTTTCTCTCCAAAATAAGCAAAATGTTTTTAAATGTGTCTTGTTCTTTGGATTGATTTAGATTTTATTTATTTGAATTGCACTCAACTGTATACTTGTTTTTTCCTAATTTCATCAGACTCATAGGTGTCTAAGCTGAACTATAACTAAGCTGAACTTTACATTTCATGCTAGAACATTTATTTTAGCGCTTACTGCTTATCATTTTCATTTGAAAATATACGGTCAGTGTTTCTTATAATGAGTCTTCTGGTTTGGTTTTCCTGCTTTTCCTTCTAGATCATCAGACAACTCTAAAATTGACTGTTCCTTGGATAACTGTGTCCAAGCTTAAACATGATTTTGGTAAATTAGCAGCATCTTACTAGTAGTGTCTGTGATGTTGGCCATATTTATCTGTGACTACGACAGTGCTACTAGAACTTGTATCTCATCTTGTAGACTGTCACCACATACTTGAGCTGTACTGCCTGTCTTTGGCTAACCCTAGCTAAGTACCAGACTCCCAGTCAGACACTCTCTCACTCCCTGTTCTCAAACATAACATGGTGTACAAATAGAGCAAAAAAGCTCTTGGGTCAAAAGAGATTAGCTATTAATTACCATAGTGACCAAAGCAGAGGCAATGTGGGGAAACTTACATGAATGTGTTGCCTATTAAAATAGATCCAGGCATTGAGAAAAAAAGACAAATTGTCCATCACCTTCTTTACTGACCTTGAGGTTCATTTGACTTTTGTGTCACTCTTTTCCTTACCATTGTCTCTGCCCTTCTGCATTTTATCCTTTGTGAAATAGTTTCCCAGAGGTGCTACCAGCTCAGCTGCATGGCCCAGTGGTAATGTGGGATCTGGCTGGATCTGTCTGTGTCTGACACAGAGCAGCCCCAGCCATTTCCCACTTTTGGAGACATCCCAGCCCATAAACCCCTGCCACTAAGACCTAGTACACACTCTACACAAGCTGGCTGCCCCCTTCACAAGCAGTTCACATAGGTCCAGTAATATTGGTGCCCTCTTTGGGCATCATGGGGAGCTTGGCTTTCTCACCAGGAGATACTGCAGCATCTTTGTCTGGGAGGCTGAGATCATGGCAGTGCTTCCATAAAGTGCTGTTTCTGGAAACAGAAAGCAGTTATCATTAGGGAGGCCATCTCCTATCTCAATGTGTCCAGCTAACAGTTTTTGGGGTCTGCCCCTATTACTCTTCATAGAAAACCTTTTCTGGAAGGGCGATGACAGTGCCATTTCAGACAGGCTACCGGACTATTAAGGAGTGCAACAGTGCTTCTGACACGAGACATCTTGTGTAGAAGCTGCTTATTTTGGGCAGCTAATCAGATTTGCTTCCTTTATTCAGAGCATGAGGAAATTTTTGGCAAGCATTATACTACCCTCCCCAGTCTCATGCATGACCCCAGCCTTATACCACATTCTCAAAAAGAACTTGCCAAGTATGATCAGACATGTAAGGAACTTAAGAAATGACCCTTCTCCTGAATTGAACCTGGACCTCCACAAGAGCTTACTTGCACCTCTCTAGAATGTTCTGTGTAGCCATTCAATAGAGGCTGAAACCAAGGTTTTTGAGTCAAGTGATCTTTGGTAAATGGCTTGCTATAAATATTCATTCTTGTAGTGAGAAAATAAGCAAATAAGGTGGATAAAATTATGGAAAATAGTTATTATTTAATACAATAAATAAACTGGAGTTACAGTGAATAGTAATGGGTTACAGAGAGCAGCACCCCATTTCAAGAAGAGCTTTTCACAAGTCCATGCACAAAAGGGAATTCCAGTCATGAAGCATCAATGACGCATTTAAAAAGCTAAGTAGCAGTTCCATTATGCAATAAAGAATTCCCAAATCACACTGCAGGCAGGATTTAAGTGCATACATGCATAATTCTGAAGTGTCTTGGCTACTCCAGCCATCCCAGAAGACTCAGGCACTTGGTCCCCTACCTGCCAGCATTTGGTCAGACCAGCTGCTGTGCTGGCAGTTTTAGTGCTGTGGTGTGTTCATTTTAACTGCAATCATGCTGTCTCTTCCCATCAACCCATATCATCACCATGAGCACATCATCAGCAGTAGCATCTGCCTCCCCTGCTCCCTTCTTATACATCTCTCTTCCCCACACCATCTCATGTCATGGCAAAAGCACAAGATGTCATAACGTGGTAATATCTACCTACGGTTCTCACAACATTTTTTAATCTATTCCACTCCTTCGTTATTGCCAACAAAAACCCCAGAATTTGACATGGGTTTATTCATAGATACTGATTAAGTATCACTTAAGGATGAGACAAGGACTGCTTGTTTTGAATATCTCATTCTCAGTGAGAAAAGGCTTAATCCTGCAAACAGTTAGGCATACAAATAGATCCTACAAGCACAGCCCCTCTCAATGACATCTAGAAACCTTTTTTTATTTCTAGACATTAAATATAGCATATGGATATTTAATTGTCTGTCTTTCTAAAATACAAGTAGTATTTCAGTCTTGGTGTGGGGAATTATGTTAAAAATTCCTATGTTTTACAGCTGGAATAGATATTGTCTAGAATAGATATTGTCTGATATATAGATATATTTTTATACATCAGCAGGTATTTTTCTTGAACTCTGATTTCCAGGTTCCCCTGGACCATCCAGTGATCATAGCAGTGGAACTTCATCACCTCTCTTTGACAGTGGCTTACATTTGAATGGAAACTCAACTAACACGGTATGCAAATGAATAATAAAAGCATGGTGGGTGCCAGCTCTATAAGTTCTTTTCCCATTTTGAGCTTCAAAATGCTAGAGTAAGGCTAACCTAGTTTTGTTCTTGTTGTTGTTTGCTTTGATTGCTTTTTAAGTGCTTATACTGAAAATTTCTGTACTTACAAAGTCCACAACACATGGCCCTGAACTGCTAGGTTTTTACTCTAAGACCTTTGGAAGAGTGAACACAGTAAGATTTAATCATTATTTAGACATGAATTCATGTGAACTTTTGTCATACTTTGTTGCATTACGCTGTTTATTTTAATCCATCTGGACATGCTAAAATGCAGGTGAAATTAAGAAAATAATGTAAAGTTGAAATCCTGAAAAAACTTTTTTTAATAGGAAGGATAGGGAGAAAAAGAGAAAGAAATATAAGAGGGAAAAAAAATGTCTGTTTCTTTAACCCAGAGGATATTCAGTTCTTTTTTCTGCAGTGAACAACTGTGATTAAATTAATTCTAACATTGTGGGGAAAGAAAAGAAGTTCTTTTCTCCAGGAAAAGTGGTAGTCACCAAAGAACCTAGGATGTCTTTGTAAGCAACAGTGCTGTCTTTTTAGTAATGAAGATTGAAGATGTAAATACTAGCTGTACAAGGACATGGACCTTCATGCTCTAAACCTTTTCAACACCTAAAAAATCCCAGCTCCAGTCTTTCAGTTGGATATTAAATTATACAGAAAGAATAACCACTGAATGCACAGAAGGCTTCTCCTCAGTTTTCCCTTTTCTTCTCAGACAGTGATACAATTGTCTGTGCTTACTGTACTTCTCTCAAGCTTTGCACTTCTTTGAGCACTGTCTCTCTATACTAGTCCTTAAAGCTTGTTTTCATCTGCTAAAAATATATCCTTATATGATAGTATTCAGGCATAATGTACAATAAATAAATAAATAAAAATATGCTTTTATGTACTGATACCTGTATCTCAGCGTTTGGTGTCCAAAATAGTCATAGATACAAAAGGTTTCATGTTTATTTGTTTGCAGTTATCCAGATGATCATTAATTTGAACTGCCTTGTACTGTTGTTTTACTAAAGAATCCAAACCTCAGTATCCAGCATTCTGCAGTGCCTGTCTACCAGGTTCTCTGCAGGCAAAGAAAGTCCTTTCTGCAAAGAGCTCACTTATAAGAAAAGGGCTATGGCAGTGATTGCATTAGCACATTTTAGTAAATTAGTGCCTGCTAAATGCTAGAATGAGTGTGTCCTGATGATTTTTAACAATCATTGTGACTACTGTGGGAATTGAACACTTGTAACTTCTCATATTATAAAAATATAAATAAGTGGCTGGAGTTTTGTAGACTTGTAACAGAGTAATTTAGAGTTAGCACACAAGATAGCACACAAGATAGCACACAAGATAGCACACAAAAGATTGAGTATAGGCTTGAAATATGAGCAGAAAAACAAAAATTAAAAAAAGGTACTAGGTTGATTTTATACTGCACCTAATTTTTCTGAAGCCTGACATAAGCTCACATGAAGTGCTGTGTATAAAATAGACACTATAACCTAGAAGTGGAATAAACAGGACAATCTACATCATAGATAGTTAAAGTCATAATCTCCCTTCACAGAAAACAGAATGAAAAATTGCTAGAATCCTTTTGTGAAAATCAAAAGCAAGGCCCTACATATTTTGAGCGGGAATGAGTAGATTTTGAGATGATGCACTGTATGGTGCATTTATCAAGCTGTGCCTGTAACTGAGCTGTGATCATATCTTAAAAAATGGTTATGAATGTGTTTTCAACTACCATCTAGTGAGCACTTCTATTTTATTCAATTAAATATTTTCAGTTTTATGGTAAAGTAAAAGCAGAACTGATATTTCCTGTAATGCTAGCACCTAATAAGGCTAATGATATTTGAATCCTGTTTTTACATCACCCTGGCAGGGAAGATCTGACTCACTTTGAACACTGCATCTTGCAGTATGTGTTGCAGTTTTCTGTACCTTGCTAACCACACTCAGATCCATGTCGTAATAGACGATGCACCTGTATTTATAAGTGGAAATTCTACTCCAAAAAACACAATATAAAGGAAAGGACAGGAATGAGAGCTAAGGAATTACTGTTCCTCCCTGTTTACCAAGCTGTCATTTTGGATGACTTTTGAAAAACAATGGCTTTTAGCACAGAGGCAATAGTTTAGCCATCTTAGCAGCAAGTTCTTTCTGCTTCATAGGATTGTACCATTTTCCATTCTCGTGCTGTCTTGCTTAGACCTATCTCTGTCACCTCTGCTGTGAAGCATCTGCTGCATGTGATGTGATGCAATCATCAGGATTTATATACATCTTTTGTAATATCAGAGCAGTTTGCAGTACAGCACTTGGACAGGGTTCTCTGAAATCCAGAGAAATGAGCTGAAGTGCTCTCTTCACACCTGGTTATTTTGTGCTTGGGCACTACTGTGACAAACGCTACAGGGATTGACAGTGGCAGTCACATTCATCTGTACCTTATAGGTAGTTTATTGAACACAGTGTAAATTTCCAGAGGGGAACATGAAATATACAAAGGAAGTGGTTTCAAGGCTCGTGAGTACAGGTTGTTTACCTGGAGATTTTTAACTCTGAAACAATGAAGAAAGTTCTTTAGAGATCTCCTATCAGATGTCCAAATATCCTAGACATCCAGGCCAGCTCTCTGGAGAAATTAGTGGTGGAAAAATAAAACTGTAAATAAAATAAATTACTGTTTAAGACACCATGGGATAATATGAAAGTTACAATGCAAAGGCAGAATATACTAGGTTTTCATTTGTTTGACAATCCAGCTTCCTTGAATTATCTAAATTCAAGGAAGTTCTAACAAGTGAAGCAAGACCCGAGTAAATTGTTGCTTTCTGTGTGTTCGTGTAATTTGAGAACATTTACTTTAATTTTGATAGTGTATCTTAAGGTTGGTTGGTTAGATGAAGCTAAACAGGCCCTTACATTTTTCTAAATTGCTTTAAAACATTTTTTTCATGCCTTTGTTTTATCTGCTAAATTAAACAGTTTTGCTTTAAAAAAGACATTGCCTTCTTCATCATCAAGTTTTTAAAAAAGAAAAAAATACAATTGCTCAGCTCTTGATGGGACCAGTAGCATGCTACATCTTTAATGTCCACGTTACTCCTAGTTCCAGAGTGAGAGAATGATATGACTCAATCCCAAGCACTAAATGGTAAAAAGGGAAGAGGATTCAAGACAGAAACGTGGACACCCTTGGGGAATGTATGACCAGAACATTGAATTGAGATTGAATGGATGTCCTATGTATGAAAGCTTCAATAATCTTGCTTTTTTGAATATTCCTGTAGTGTCTTCCTTTTTAATATAAACACACCATTTTTAAAGCTAATTTTATTCTTTATTTTTTTTCATCCTGTAGCTTGCTTTAAGAGGAGAAACTTCCAAATTTCAGTTCAATATTTTTTCTATTGGAGTGATTTCATGTGTTCATGGTTTCAGTTGCTTCTGCCAACTCTTGATCTGAAAATCCATTTATTTTCTCATGTAGTATGAAAGCATGGTAAACTTTGAATTGACTTCCAGTTCACAGTGTCATTTGGCAATGTAAATTCATAAAATGATTAGTGTAATAAATACAAAAAATATCTCCCATAGAGGAAAACAATGGTTACTCTCATTAATTGTCACCATGTCTTCCATTTTTTGCTGAAGAGAAAGGTAAAACAGATAAACACAGCCAGCTGCACTCCAGTCGTTTGGACTTCTGTTGTGCTGAAGTCCTTTATGAACACACTGCAAATAACTTTTTCCTCAATTAAAAAATATGAAATGATTATAATGACTCAGTGAAAGATAATCCAGATTTTCTGTTTCTAATGATACCTCTTAGAAATCCTAGCAATAGAAGCTGGAAGAAAACTTTTAAATAGCACCTTCCTACTTCACTACAACAGAGTTGTAAGGAAAATCTTTTGGATTGAAATGTTTGTTTAGATTTAGCTGTACAGAAGTACTGTGTTTTTCTAATTGTAATTAGACTTGATTGGGACTTTCCCTATGACATTAATGAAGAGAATAAAAACTATCTTTAAAAGTCATATTCTTTCCTTTTATTAATGCCCACAGTCACTGCGAATCCTTCCAGCAGAGTTATTTCTTCCAGTATTTAAAATTTGATTGATCAGCTTGATAGTTTCTTCTGCACAGAAATTCTTGTTTGTTGGTTTTAGTTCTTAATTGCAGATATATTTCCCCCATACATAGCCCTTGCATTTGAATACATTGGTTTTTTACAGTTCTTATTAATTTTCTCATTTCAAGTTTTCAGCAGCAGCAGCAAAAAGGAAAATGTTTCTAAATTTGATGTTAGCATAGGTGAACTCTGGCAGTCCAGGTACAAGTGTACGTGGCTTATAGAGAAAACTGAGAGTAAAATTGAAGTAACAAGTTCTCCCTCTAAGCTGCATCCAGTGTCTTTCCACAAGCTGCAGCAACAAAATGACACTGATCTCAGAGAGAGAAGCAAGAGTCATAGCTCAGATTTATCCTCAGGGGTGTGCAGACTGTGTGAAATTCAGTTTCCCTAACCTTGAGCTAATTTTACTAAGCAAGGACAGCGTGCCCCATTTGGAGATACAAGACACTGCCAAAAGCTGTGTCAAACAGCTGAAATTTGGGTACACTTGCATTTATAGTGTAAAACTATAATGATTTCAACATTGTATCTTTTCCTTATATACATTTAATGTTGGGTTTTGATTTCTTACTGCTATTGTGATTTTTGAGCAGTCATAATTGCTTTCTACTTTTTGTGCTGAGATTTAATATAAACTGCACTGGTCCCTGTCCCCTATCCCCAAAGGAAGAATATATCTGGAAAGGTGTTCCAGGCAAGGTTGTTTAGGTTACTCAAAAACCAATTACATACCAGCTCAAGGGAAACAAATTAAAGAAAAAGATGCAAGATTCTGACAAATAGTCCATACATATTCTCTAAAAATATCTTACTCAGGCTTTTACGCCATTGGTTCATTAAAAAAATAATAATGTATTAGCACCTAGCAGCACAGATGTAATGAAATATTCATTAATATTTCCATTGTAAATCACCTCTAGAGAAATTTATATAATTGAAAGGGTTTTCATTTGTTCCTCACTGATAGAATAGTAGTCCAATTGATTTAAATACATAGCTATTGCAGTGAATAAGGCAGTGTAAGTTCCTAACATGTTCTGCTATACAGGCTTTATGTAAACATCATATATAGGTGCTCAGTGTCTGTAAACTCATGTATTAATTAAAACAATTACATGTCCTAAAGAACAATCATTATATTTCAAAAGCATGTATCTGATGCAGCATTAGAATTAAAAGTATTTATTTTCTCTGATAGGAAAGGAGGAGTTTTTCACATGCTTTTTCACCTTCCTCCCATTTAATTAAACATCTGTCAATTAAAATATTGTAGATAGAGCTTTGTAATTAAAAGGTGCTTTCAGTGAATTTTGAAGACATCATATTACAACTCCAAATTGTTACTTCACCTGAAAGAGCATGTTTGCTCTATAGAAGCCTTTATCTATTAAATGTGTTGGTGATGCATACTTTACCAGATAATTACTGTCTTCTTAAAACTGTCACAGAATTGTGCACCTGCATCTATGAATTCCATTAAAAATAAATAAATACAGACCCTTTTCTGAATTCATGCCGCATCAAAGGATGCACAGGTATTTTGATAGCGTAATTAAATCCCTCTGAATTCTGAGACAAGTTGAAAGCTCTGACTCTTATCTACAGTAGATATCACCATAATTTGTTATATTGTCTGGGCATCATAAGAGTTTCATTCATGTCTCTACTCCTGGCTATAAATTTGGTATTTGTGTTGTTAAATTATTAAAGTAATTTAATGTGAGATTCTTATTGCTAAATGGAGCAGTCATGTTTTCTTCTCCAATGAACAAAAAGTCCCTGCTTTCCATCTGTCCCTGTAATAAGTATTAGCAAACACTCAGCCATACGTAGGTCAGATAGGTTAATTGATACAGAGAAAATCAACCTACCTATATATGTATGTATATATACATACCTTTCCATCACAGACTGGACTAAAAACTGTGTAGAGAGACCACATTGAATTCACTGAGTTGAATGTTGCTGGGTGTTGTTGCAAGAAATTATGTAACACTAATTCTCTGTTTTCAGAATAAGTGTAAAGTAAGTCTGTCTATTTGAAAAGTATATTATATTGAAAGCTATTTTTTTTTTTTTTTTTTTGAGTATGCTGAAACATTTTTAGTAAGGGAGCTTTGACAAAACACATTCCAGTTGGCACCAAAAAGATGCATGAAAGCTAGTATTTTCTAATCTAAGAGATTGTCATGAAATCCACTGAAACTTACTGGCCAATGTTTTCCATTATAGCTTAAGGCAATGAAGCTATGCCAAGCTATTTTAGCATTTCAGAGTTTAGGGCATGTCTGAAAGACACTCTTATTCATATGATTTAATTTAATTTTAGGTAGTCCTTTGAGGATCAGGGATTTGAGTGATCCTTATGGACCCCCTCAACTTGAGATACTCAATGATTTTTGGTTTCTGTATTTTAAGCCTCAGAGGTTTTTTACAAGGAAAATTTATCAATATATAAATATTAAATATGTTAATGTTGCTAACATTTTCATATATATATTTTACAGAGAGATATTTTATATTCTTTTCAGAAATTCTCAGCAATGCTCACTAAAATGGAAACAGCAAAAATTACTTTGAGAAATAAATAACAGCATCATCATTATATTACTTTTTTTGAACCAGTGTTGACAAAGGCAATAATCAAGATTAGTCATACCTCTTACATGTACTTTGTAAAAATATAAATTTACAGAGTAGGATCAAGGATTTAATGATGTACTTTGAAATATTAAATCCTCTAAAGCAGAACATTTATAAATTCCAAACTATCAGTAAAAGGTTATATTGTTTCCTAATAGATGTCACACTTGATTCTTATTTCATAAAATGGTATAATCATAGACACATTTAGGTTGGAAAAGATTTCTATGATCATGAATCCCAACCTGAGATTAACCAAGAATGGCCGAGTCTAGCGCCAAACAATGTCTCTACATGTCCTCTTTACATATCTTTTAAATATCTCCAAGGGCAGTGACTCAATCATTTCCCTGGGCAGCCTGCTCCAATGCTTAACAACCCTTCTGTGAAAAAGTTTTCCCTAATATCCAACCTAAATCTCTCCTAGTGAAACTGAGGCCATTTCCTCTTGTTCTATCACTTGTTATTTGAGAGAGTAGACCAACCCTGCTTGGCTACAGCATCCTTTCAGGTAGTTGTGGAGAGTGATAAGGATGCCCCAGAGCCACCTTTTCTCCATCATTGGCCTTCATAGTCAACCAGGCACACACAGGGTCATGTTCAGCTGTCAACCAGGACATCCTGGTTCTTTTCCACCATCCCAGTGACTCTACCCACAGCCTGTTGAACTGCAGGGGACCATCATGACCCATGTGGATGATTTGGCACTTGGCCTTGTTGAATCTCATACCATGGATAGAGTCTGTCCAGATCCCTCTGCAGTTCCTTCTACCTTCCAGCAGATAATGCTCCCACCCCGCTTGGTGTCCTCTGCAAACTGACTGGAGGTACACTTGATCCCCTCCTCCAGACCACCAATAAAGATGTTAAACAGGACTGGCCCAAATACTGAGCCCTGGGGATCACAGCTTGTGA
The DNA here is from genome assembly GCF_022539315.1 of Serinus canaria. Taxonomy (NCBI): domain Eukaryota; kingdom Metazoa; phylum Chordata; class Aves; order Passeriformes; family Fringillidae; genus Serinus; species Serinus canaria. Next base: position 94,332,185 of record NC_066316.1, read on the forward strand.
CTGGCTCCCTGGTGGATGTAACTCCATTCACCAGCACTCTCTGGGCCCAGCCATCCAGACAGATTTTACCCACTGATGGGTGCGCCTCTCTAAGCCATTGGCTGCCAGCTTTTCCAAGAGAATGCCGTGGGAGGCAGTAGCAAAAGCTTACTGAAGTCCAAGTAGATAACATGCAGAGCCTGTCCCTTGTCCACTAGGTTTTGTAATAGAAGATCAGGCAGGTCAAGTAGGACCTGTCTTTCCTAAGCCCATGCTGGCTGTACCTGATCAGCTGGTTGTTCTGCATGTGCCACGTGGTAGCACTCAGGATGATTGCTGGTCAAAGCCCCATTCAGCCTGACCTTGGATACTTCCAAAGATGGGGCATCATTTGCCTTTCTGCAAAGCAGACACTGTAATACGAGATTAAAAATACATTTCAAACCAAGCTTAATCTTGCTGAATAATGTTACCCTGAGTATTTCTGATTCCAAGTAAATTAACCCAGCTTCACCCTTCCTGAAGCCCATGTTTAATGAAAAAGCTGTGTCAACTTAAAATAACACTGTGGCTACTTTCAGGGTAGGGCTCTAGCAGCAGCTGGAAATTAAATTACTGGAGAAGGTTCAGAAAGACTTTCTTTCAATGAAATGATATTTTTCTTTAAAATCAATGACAGTTTAAAAGAAAGGTGAAAAAAACGAGTTTCCCAAACTCTGCAAATTATATGTCACAAAAAGAGGAAAAAATTGACAGACCCAGCCAGCTGGTATCTTTTCTCTTCCTTCCTAAGCTCTTAGTGGAAACTGAATTATAGAGACATGTTTCCTGTTTGTGGTGGACTTTCTGGACTTATTCTACCTCTTGGAAGACTTTTTGGTTGCACCATAATGAGTAGTTACATAATTGTTTAAGAAAGCACTAAAACACTTGCCTACAGTGTCATTCATAGGTCAGTGATTGCTAATGGGAGACGGAGTTAGGCCCTCCTCCACCTCAACAGTACACAGCTGTCCCAGGTAGGTAGTGATTATGTGTCATTAAAACTTGATTCTTGTTCACTGTTCTGTCAAAAACGAGGTTTTTGTGTTCAATCCATTTCTTAATGGGCAGGTGTTACAAGCAAATTGGCATTAATTGGCAACATTGTTGGTGACCTCAGCAGAAAACTGAAGGTATAAAATGATCGACAGCATAAAAGCTGTGATTACAGAGATCTCTATTTTAGTGCTTTGGAGGAATGATGTGAAGAGTTTTCAAGATGAGCAGCAGCAGCTGTTTAGTGGAGAAATGCCTTGAAGGTCAGCCAGCTCACTACACTGGGTCAGACCAAAGAACCATCCAGCCAAAGAGCTTGTTCCCAGAAGATGCCCTCAGGAGAATGCAAGAACAGAGGGAATATGTACAGATTTCCTGCACCTCTGGTGACTTCTGACATATCCGCTTCTGGAACCAGTTTCTTATATAGACTAACACATTCATTCTCTGGTTTTATCCTACATCTTTTACTTCTAATCAATACCCCTTCTTCTTATGTGAAAATGCCAAGTGAACCACTGTTTCTTAACCCCTTTCTCTGTTACTTATTTTTTTACATATCTCAGTCATACAATTCCCTGAGCAGCTTCTTTTCCAGACTAATGAATCTTTATTAATCTAATTGTTGAAAAAATTCTGTTTAATATCTAAATTTCAAGATCAAAATTTTGAGTTGTAATCACCTGTTCATATGCCATTACAGTGTGGGAAAAGCTAATATTGCTTTTCTTCATGTGCCTTGCTATACACTTATCTATTATATTTTTAGCAGTTCTTTTATCTCTCTTTCAGTATAATGAGCTTCTTCCACAGCCCTTTCTCTTGTTTTTTTTACTTGCTTCCTTCTCAGTTTCTTATTTTTGTCCATGTGTTTTGAAGAGAACATGCCAAGGAATCTCAGATTGAATGGTTAATAGATTATAGGTTAAATAGAACAAAATGAGCTGCTGGTCCTATGATAGTATTTTGTTTCAATGCAATGGTCTTACAGATTCCCTGTTTTGTCCTTAAGAAGAAGAAGAGGGGTAATTCCAACTTTATGCTCTACCATAAACTGGTTACTAGAGTATGGCTTCATAAGAAATACATATTTGAAACTTAGACTAGCTTGACCCCTTCATACCCTTTTGTTGTTCTTGGCCATTAATGTTCAGATTGTGCAGTAGGGTTTCTGCAGACATAAGTAGTTGGGAACAGTGGAAAAAAAAATCCTCTTTCTAGTGTATGTTTCAAATATCAAATCTTTGAAATTGTCTGGGGGAAGACCCATTTGCTTTAGGAGTTCACAGCAGTTTTAACAGTTTAGTATTTTGACATGAATTTTTCTATGTTGCATTTTATAGCTTTAGGGTTAATAGATTTTTGACCAAGTGATGTTGGCCAATTTTCCCCTTCAATTCAACAACCTAATTGATAGCTGTGATGTACATTTTCTAAAATACTAGCTTTTTCTTGCACTGAGATACTTTTTCTTTATGCTAATACCCTAATGAAGCATTTGATTGAAGTGTAAGGGACTCAAATGAAAACATTAAATTGCCTCTGTGACCTACTCTTTGGTTTTTGGTTTTGGTGGGTTTTTTGGGGGTTTTTTTTGGTTTGTTTTTTTTTTTTTTTTTTTTTTTTTTGTGCCAAATGCTCTTAAATTATCTAGAAAATTACAGAATATTTATCAGGTTGTTCAATAACCCGATAAAAGAAGTAAAAGTAATAGTTCATAAGAAAAATATTTTTATGTTTAAATTGTCTAGATGTTTTTTGCATCTTGAGAGTTTAGAGAGTGGGGAACAATAGATGATGATGTTGTTTCAGGAATTTATATGTTCCTTTGTTTTTTCATTCTTGGATTCAGTGTTCATAATCAAGTATTTATATTTGACTGCAATAAGCTACCTTCTGTTTTATTCCTAGACATTTTGGTTTCCAGACAGACAATGATAGATTATGTTGGTCCTTTTCAACTTCAGATTGCATGGGGTTTTGTCAATTATTTTAGTTCATGCAGAATTCTGTAATATGTGTCAGATTCTTCATTGTGATACTAATAAATTTATTCCAAATTTTACAGACACCTTAGCCTTTTGTGTCCAATTTCATAAAGTAAAATTAGTCTGTGGACTTGATTGTGAAATACTCGTACTGCAAAAACACCAGGAGACCTCAGACAAATGAGACCTGTTTGGTTCTAGGGGGTAGCAAATGCTCTAAATTCCTGTCCCCAAAATGATTTCTGTCTAAAACATTCCTTTGGGCTACCAACTCCAGCAATTTCATTGCAAATTTTTCTTTTACAAGGAAATAATACTTCTGTCATTAAGTCTCAGTCATCCTGTTAGAATTTGAAACTCACTGTTTTGATTTATTTAAAGAAGTACATAGGTAAGCCCTGGTTGACTTAAGGGGCTTTAGGAGGGAAAAAGTAATCCTAAATCCTTATGAGCGAGAAAAAGAAATAGGCAATTCCCAGAATGCTTTTTATTATGTGTAATTTTTATGGCTTTTGAACACGTGGCAGAACAGAATTGAATTTGGGTATTTCTGTGGTTTCTTTGCTTTCATAAATACTACTCAGTGCTTATTTACAGCTCTTATAAAAATAACTAACTTTCAACTCTGTTTTCTACTGGAAAGTTCTCTGCACAGTGCGGGATAAGTAATTTTGGTTCAGAAAGAGCACAAATGCCTAACTTTCACCTAAATATGTATGTCTGTAAATCTTTCTCAGCTAACTTTGTGTAAATTTTACTGAAATCTTTATAAAAGAGTGAAATGCTCAACTCTTGCCTTTCTAGTAGAGGCATTTGAAGAAAGACTTCAAGGATAAAATTTCAAAAGTCATCCATCTATAGTATGATAACACAAGAATTAGAATTTTAAATCTACTCTGAAATTATATAAGAGCACAATGCACAAATGAATGTTCTAGTGTAGTATTTAATTAGGATATTATATCCTTTTCTCTGATGATAGAAGGATGCAGAAGAGTTATACAGAACAAATGAATTTAAACTACAAATGTATACTATGCTGCATTTAGAAAAAAATCATGGCATTTATGAATGAAAACTCTTTCTTTTCTAGTATCAGTTATTAATATTAACAAAAATTTAGCTGTGTTTAATGTTAAAGTAATACTGAAATTGCATCAAGAGCAAAATATCAAGATGGGTAACATACGGGTTTTCATTTCCCTACCCCATCCTGAGTTTCTTGAATACTTTTATGGTGATGATTATTATTCACTTCTGAGACAAACAGAGCCAGAGATGCATATTCATGGGTTTTCACTATATTGTTTTATAAGCTCTCCTACTGTTTCTCATTTATTCTGCACAGGCTCCATCATCACCTTCTTCACCCATAGCTAATGAACCAAAATACGAGAAGCGCTGGCTAGACACCTTATCAGTTCCTCTGTCGATGGCTCGAATCTCCAGGTACAAAACCGGAACAGATAAATTAAGGTTTGTAATCTCAAAGGGGAGGCACTGGGTTACTTAGCTGTACATAGTGTTTTGCTGTGGATTGTTGGCTTTAGAAGAATTGAGTGGAGATATGAAATTATTCTTATTAAAAGCTATGCAGTTCATCTTCTCCTAAGATTAATGGTATTCGTGGTGATTACCAAAGATAAGGTAAAGCTCCTACAAATACTTTTCTATAATCTGTTGTATCTTGGGAATTCTGTTAGCATCAGCAGCTGGCACAAAAGTTAATCCTGGTGTATGTGAATGAATTTTGAAGCTACTACATTTCCTTCTGTATACCTAATATCTATATTCCCCAATTCTAATATTGTCAATTAACTTTCCTTTTTCGTTATAAATGATAACACAGTGCATAATCATCATTCCTCTGCTATCATGTCATATAGGTATGCTTTTATCAGTGTCATAAAGAAACTCACCTTGATGAGATTTTGGCAAAGTACATGGTAAAAAATACTGTGTTTTGGATCATAGATTTTTTTGCATCTCAGAGACATAACTAATGGTTGATAAAGTAACTGTTGAATAGGATGTCAGAGGCTATTTTACTGGGCTTCAGGAAATATAAAAGCAAAAATGAAGTTTAATAAAGCTTCAATAAATAATAAGCTTGGGAAAGTTTTACACATTGCAGCATACATAAGCTTTTTCTGCAGACCTTCCTGTGGTACAACTGTCTCAAATCTACCAGTAGTTGTAGGCCAAGCAGTCCATAGTTCTCCACATGAATCAGAACCGGAGTTCACTCACTGACATCATTTTCCATGGTGTTTATGGGTTGCCCTATTTTTATTGGCCTTTAATACATATTAAGGAGATAATTGGAATCTTTATTTAAGAATCAATATACAGGTCACCTGCTATGAGAAGGTAACAAAAATTCATGTAAATACCTTTCTTGACCTATGCCAGATTTTTCACCTGTTTCCTCAAAATGACCTGAAAAGCATTATTTTTCTAGTAGGAAAGGATATGCTGCTTTAACTTACAGCAATTCATCTTCTAAGGCAGTTGGCAGCTCCTCTCCCAGACTTTGTGTTAAAGAATCACAGGTGAATAATAAATTGTCCAGAAAAGTTTTAGCATCTTTCACAGACTTTCTTTGAATTCTCTTCTACTTAGTGTCTCATCACTTCCTCCACCACTTTTTTCCTCCCTACTTCTACTGACAAGTTCATGCTGTCCACTCCTGTCCAATCTGTCACAGACCTGCAACCATTCAAGGCTTAGACATTCAGTGAATTAAGTAAAAATCTCAGTGTTCACATTTAGGCATCAACTTATCATCAGTGTTCTCAAATTTAAAGGATAAATGGAAGAGAATTGAACATTTAAACCTCTGACTTCAGTTACCACTTTGATAGTTTGAAGAGCTTTCATTCCTGTGCTGTGTACTTTACACATTAGATGGAGAAATCCCAAGGGATTCCAGTTCCCGAAAGAGTGCATTTTGAGTATTCTTTGAAGTAAAACGCCTTCAGCTTTGTACTGGGTCTGTCTGAGTTGGAGCTCATCTTCTTTATAGTAGTCCATGAGGTGCTGTGCTTTGATTTGTGACTAAAGCAATATTAATAGCACACCAGTATAGTGGTTGTTGCTGACCAGGTCTTGCACACCATCAAGGCTTTCTCTTTTTCTTGGTCTGCTCCTGCACAGTAAATAGGGCCAGGGTAGGTGAGAATTTAAGAGGAGGCACAAGTAGGACCAATGAACCAAACTGGCCAAAGGAATATTCCATGCTGTGTAGCATCTTTGCTCAGCAATAAAAACTGAGCAGAGAGGGCTTAGGGAAAGCGAGGCGTTTCTTGGAGACTGACAGGACATCGTTCTGCTTGTGAGAGATTGAGTGGTTGTGTTTGCATTACTTGTTTTGTTGTAATTTAGTTAGTTGGGTTTTTTCCCTCTTCTCTTTGTTTATTCAACTACCTTTATTTGTGTTTATGAGGTTTTTTCTTCTTTGTATCCTCTCTGCTATGCCTCTGGAGAGGGCTGGAGGGGTGAATTGTAGTGTGGGTGCTTGGCTGCTGGCCCTAGATCAACCCATCACAGATAGGTTTTTTGTGTAAGATTTAAAGAACTTAGTGCTTTCTGCTTTAGTCTCAGGTAGACATATTCTCTTGTGATGTATCCCACTCCCATATATATTTAGTATATATTCCACTCTTAAATTATTAGTGGGTTTTTTATTATTGTTGTATACACTCTGAAGGAATATGAAATAATGCCATAAATCCTACCACCATCCCATGATACTTTACTTCTAAAGTAAGTGCTCCTTGCTTGTTATGGTGAACCAACAAAAACAGCTATATGAGCATTAATGGGATACTGCCTTGAGGTTAACTGCGGATGAGGAGTTTCCCATATTCTTACTAAAAGTGGGGTTTTTGTGCCTGAGGGACACCAGACTGCACTTACCATGTACTGTGAAATGCGTGTATGTATTTTTACTATTATCCAACTTGTATCCTTTTTTTGCATTTCCCCATGCTCATATATACATAGCATCCAATATATCTCTTCTGTATTTACTCTCTAAAATCAAATATCTGCTTTGCATTAAATGAAACCCCTGATCAGTCTAGATAAAAATCCTACTTTCAACCATATCTACACTTCTCTGTTCTCTTTTACATTGAAGCCATCAGTCTAAAGCCATTGGCGTGAGCCCAAATTCATTCCCCTTCTGACTGATTTCCTAATTTTACCATACCTTGAACATTTATTGGGAGCCTCTTTGCATGCATGAGTTGACAGCATGCCTGTTTTTTCTGTACTACACGAGTCCATGAGTCTGTCATAACTTGTAACGTGTCTCCTGCATGTTCTTTCTCATAACTGTGTTTTGTTGCAAGGCTTCATTATGTTTTTTATCCACTAAGTTATTTCAGTTGGTCTTGCAAAGATGCTCTGGCATCAGAACAGCCAGATTACTTTCTAAGTTAGTGTTGCTGAAGTATTGGTACTATCATCTATAGCATCACATATACAGCTGTGTGCCTTCTCCTCAGCTAGATCGGCTGTATGAAAGATGTTTTTTCCCTACTTCCTGCCTTAATTACGTTCAGAGAGGTCTATACAATTCTTTCTATCAGAAATTACCTATACTCTGTGGCTTTTGACATAACTTTTTAAATATGCAGAATGTTATGCCTTTTGAAAAGTTATTAAAGATTGTCTATCAGCTCACAGGAAATGCATGCTCTGCTTTCTTCAATCATTCATTTCCCTGGCATAAAACCATCTTTTTTTACCAGTGGAATTCCTGCAGTTGGCTGTGAACTTAATATACTTTTGTTACTATACTCTGATTTTTAAAAATATATAGTATTATTTAGCTATATATAGTACCTGTAAATTCAACTACTCTTGCTGTTCTGACATGGTAAACTGCCATCTGCATGTGTGGATATTTCCTCTGACCTCATTCACTTTACTTCTCCCTGATATTCAAGATTTTTTCATATATTTTCAGCATTCTTTTCCTGGTGGTGTAAGGAACATTCATATAACCTTAGAACAAGAAAAATCTTGTATTTTATAAGGTTGGGCTTGTCTCCTATAAGGTTAAGAGTCACATATTTACTAAAGACCCTCTTTTTTTTCCTTTAATTAAAAAAAAAATACAGAATATTACAAAGTATGGCATGCCAGCACTTTGTTGAAAATTAATTTTTTCATTAGAAATGCCTTACATAGACCAAGTTGTTTGTAGTATACTTTTTTGTGTGCCTTAGATAAAATCTGATCTAATCTAATCGTATTAGGCTGTATTATTTCCTTTGTGGTTAAACTGTGCGGTTTAAATTCTTCTGTACTTCAGTTGAGTTTTCTGGTAGCTTTGCCCCCAAAAAGAGGCATACTTTCAGCACACTCCTGTGTCATGAGATGGCCAAGATCACGTGTATCTGTTTGAGTCTCATTTGTTGTTCTTGTGAAAGGTAAGGCAACTTGCCTTTGGCTTTTCATTTCACTTGACTTTTAAATGTTTTTTTCAGAGGAAGTCTTTAGGCTATGACTTAATGCCACAAGAATATTTTTTTCATATATTTTAAATTCTGGTAACACCATATCTATTAACAGAAACAAGAGAGATTGGGATAAATATTTTCCTGCCATATAAAGGAATGGCTGAAAATACTGCACGCTGGGCACGTGAAATATGTTTATCAATACCACAAAACAAAATTTAAAAAAATTTCCTCAGAATATTTTAAAGGAAAGATAAGAAACCTAGTAGATGTCATTTCTGTTCTCAGAGGAAGATTAAACTTTGTATTAACTACTAAAATCATCTTGAATTCATGTATTTCACATTGTTCATATGATTGGAGTCTGTCTGAAGATATTTATATATGTAACATATAAATATAGTCATTAGTCATTTTTATTAGTTAGCAATTCAATAACTTTTTATTCATTTGCCTTTATTATATAGCACTACTGCTTCTATTATTCTAGACTTCTCACTAATCCATCAATGTAATTTTCCTCTGTAAGAAGTAAGGTAATATAAATGTAGTGAGAATGCTATTGCTGTGAATACTCTTAATTGCTAGTTGTTAAAGGAAACATTTTTTGACTGTTGAAGATTGAATTGGTCAATAAATGTGCTGTAAGTTTAACAGAGAAATAATATCAATAAGTTTTCTCACCCAAAGGAATTTGTGGTTTATATTACAGTTTGGGGTGGGTTTGGTTTTTTTTTTTTTTTTGTTTTAAGATAGTAAAGTAAAGTAATCTTTTAGAAGCTGGGGAACACAGTTTGTGCACTGTAGTCTTTCAATTTTATTATGGAATTATTGTTTGGGGAAATGCAGACAACTATTTTTAGTCCTTACAACTGATACTGGTAGTAATGCATAATAATTTTTATTGACAGAAGCTTTGAATAAAGGTACAACACCTATAACATCTTGAACATTATGAGTTTAGAGACTGAAGAAAAAATGCTTATTTTGAATATGGGAGACTGAAATAGTGAGTGGAATGAACGTAATTCACACCCAGTAGCTATGAGCCCATGTATCTTTGGTGTCAATTACAAAACAACCTAATTAGATTTAGGTGTTATTTTATATTTCTTGGTATTCTGACCATTGCAATTGCTCCAAAGTATTGTGTATTTCTAATTTTTTAAGTTACTATACTGGAATCAAAATGTTCCCTCCAAAAAAAAAAAAAAAAACCATAAATTGCAATCAAGTTTGTGTTTAATGTTTTGATATCTTCTGAGTTAACGTGGTTTCTGTCAATAGTCCAGTTCTATGTGCACATTTAAACATTTTGTAAGGTGAGAGGTTCTGTGACATTTACAATACAAAATCCCATTACTTCAAACATGACATTTCAAAGAGATTAAGTAATTCAGATCCTTCCTTTTGGAGAATTTCCACTCAGATCTACCCATAGTCCTTAAAACTTCAGTCTAAGTAGACATTGTAGCAAGAGGGCTGTGTAGTATTATAAACAAGCCACAAGAAAATGTTGTAACAAAAGCAATAAAAACTAACTCAAACATAAAAAAAAATCATACAAACAGGATGGAGTACTGATTCAGGACCTGGGAAGATGCAAAGCTGATCAAATCTGTCTGTCTGTATCAGCATGGTAGTAAAGATGAAAGAGTTATGGTCAAGCCAACATCTAGATTTTTGTAGAAATATCTATATAATAAAATACCTATATAAGTCTAAGAGACTTCACATGCCACAGATACTAAAAAATATAAATATATGCTTTGCTGGAATTCTTAGCCTCCAGTAAAGTAAAAGTTCAGCTCTTCCCATTTCAGCTGGCACTGAAAACACTTTTTATCTTAGAAAAGTCTTTGGATTTAACACCTTTATAGTAGCAAACTGCTTGTATGGAAAAATTTCCTTACTAATATTAATTAATAGTACTTGTTTAAAGGTGTCAATTTCAAGAAGAGATCCTAAAGTCTACCAATGCTCATCTGTTATTCTGACTGCCATGCTCACAAAGATAGTGTTTATTTTATTACAAGAAATTAATGCCATAAGCAAACTCCAGAAGAGACCAGGAATGCAGATCTATTCATCATTTCACCATGAAAGTGAGATAGAAAGACACTGAGTATTGAAAATGGTGCCTCATGCTCCTTAGCAGAAATGCTTGAAGGAAACAAATTTACAGATAGGGAGACAAATCTCAAAGTAAGAAGTGTGATGGCAGTGCAACACAAATTTCTAGTATTTAGGAAATGCAAATATTAATTTCTTGCTCTAGTTGCTCTAGAATAACTTCAGTAATAGAAGATGTAGAAATTTCCTCTCCATGTGTTTTAAAATCGTCTTAGGGCCTCAGGGAAAAATGAAATACAAACCAACAAAGAAAATAAAAACCCTACAGCAACTTTATAGCATCTTGAAACCTTTCAAACTTATTATTTGGTATTAAATGGAAAGCTTCTCCTTGACAGCTAACAGGAGTAGGTGCTTTGTTGCGTCTCTTTTTTTCTTTTCTCTGTTTTGAGGAAATGGTAGAGAGAAATGCATGTCATTTAGCCTGTAGGATTTATTTTCTCATGAATCCGATGCCATCTTGGCGCTTGCTTTGATTGTTTCACTTAAAACAAAAGTCTCAGGATTTATTTTGTAAAGCTTTTATTTTTAGTTTGGATCTGTATTTACTTGTAGCCTTCTGCACACTATGCTTTTTAGAACACAGTGTGGTACGTGGAACAATATCAATATATTATGGGAACTTCAGAGAGAAACTTTTATAACTGAAAGCAAGAAATAATCATGTAAAGTTGATTAAGCTTCAGGGCAAAAACACTGGGTTGCTACCATGGACTTCATGACTGGCATATGTAAACTTTGGAAAGCCCTGGCTGTTTTTCATCCTATGTCATTTATTCTGAACTGCTTTTTGGTAAAACCACCTTCCTGCCAAGCCAGCACAGTGGGGACAGCAGTGTCCCAAAAGTCTCAGTCTCGTGTGCCAGATAATGTTGACCACCACTGGCTCATCAGAACCCTTCTTTTACTGAGCCGAGGAAAAGAATATCTTGGTGTCACTGTGCTGGAGTGAGGGAACAAGCTCTGCAGGCAGAGCTTGGGGATGTTGGCAGACTCCCCACTGAGCAGGAGTCAGCTGAGCACAGGTTCAGTGATGAAGTCCTGATGCATTGTTCACAGGGGTCTTAGGATGAGAGAAGAGACAAGAATCTTGACTCCACGTTTCAGAAGGCTTGGTTTATTATTTTATGATATATATTATATTAAAACTATACTAAAAGAATAGAAGAAAGGATTTCATCAGAAGGCTAGCTAAGAATAGAAAAGGAATGAATAAAAAAGGTTTGTGTCTGACCGAGACAGTCTGGACAGATGGACTGTGATTGGCCATTAATTAGAAACAACCAGATGAGACCAATCACAGATCCATCTGTTGCATTCCACAGCAGCAGATAAGAATTGTTTGCGTTTTGTTCTTGAGGCCTCTCACCTTCTCAGGAGGGAAAAATCCTAAGGAAAGGATTTTTCATAGAACATGTTGGTGACAAAGTCCCATATAAGGGGCTGTGTTAGCAATAATGTAGTTAACAAGTCAAGGGAAATGGTTGTTCTTATCTATTCTCATCTACTTGCATTCCTGAGGCCACACCTGAGGTATCTCCCTCTGTGTCCAGTTTTTGTGCTCCTGTGGAAAAGATTTGTATTTTAAGAAAGTTAATGAGGAGGCTGGACTAAGGGACTCACAGGATTCCTCACACCCTATTTGATTCTGTGCAAATATCGTGTTAGTGAAGTGCTCTCTAGATGAATATTGAATATTGTTAACTGTCTGTAATTGATCACCATATTTTAAAAAGGATAAAGAGCAACAGGAGTTTTAGTGTAATCCACTCTATCATCAGCACCCTGTTTCATATTATAAGATATTTGGTAATTTTTAAAATAAAAGTTGTATCTTTAAATTTGGATTGCCTATTTTGGTTGCCCCAGTTGTTAACTGAGGAGTTCCTTTCTGTGATGCCACTTAGGGAACTTTGTGCCACTGGGATAAGGCATTCAGGTCTTTGTGTGTCTGCAGAAGCTGAGTTAGTATTTAGACACCCTGTGGTTCCATGGAGAGCACATACTATTGCTTGGCTCTGTTGAATGCTCTGCACAGACCTCTTAATGTGTAAGAACCCTAGCATCTTAGCTTTGATATTTGAGTGGGATCTCTAAGCTGGGCATTGTGAAGGGCTTCTCTTCACAATATTAAATGAAGTCTGTTTCCAGGCACCAGTGTGTATCAATGCATAAGGGCTGACAGATTCTCACTGGCTCAGTGGGATGTTGAGGAGATCATACCATAAGTCATTTTATTACAGCACTGTTGGGATCTTTGTCAGAACCTTAGGTAAAATGAACAATATGTTTGGGATGTGATTATTTTACTCAGTTTACTTGAAGGCAATAAAATGATTAAAAAAAATCTTTTCTTTCTTTCTAAGAGGTGAAAGAGATTACTGGAATGAAAGGGACACAGAATTGTGCCACTGCCATCAAGTTTTAGTAGTTCCCATGATTAGTCAATCATGAAAGAAAAATGGACAGTCAGCTGATACATATCTAAGTCTTCAGGCCAAGCATGTTAATTTTTGCAAACAGCAGATATAATGCTTTACAACGCCTTTAAAAGCAAGGCATCTCACATACATCTATTCAGATACATTGTCTTATTTATATTATGTACGATGGGTAGTTCATGTTACCTTTCCTAGTGAGTATATAGGGTTCAGGATTCATGTTCACCATCAAAATCCCTACAAATGACAAAGGTTAGGTTAATAATTTTTTCACTAAGTCAGGAATTAATAACTGCCCATTTACCTCTATATGTAATTTTGAATGTTGACATATATCATCAATTAAGCAGTAGAGGACTTCACCTTAGATCAGAGAACCCCAGGAAGACTCAGCAACTTCATAGAGGAGTATTCTGATTCAGTAGTTGGCTTTCTTCTGGGTTGGTACCAGAAATGGGGCAATATAGCATATAAGTATAAACATCTAAATTACAAATGTAGAAGGCAGTGGTGATAGTCTCCATATTATACACAAAACAAACACATGCAAAGTCATTGAGCTAATTATAATTGTCTTTCACAATAGTATATAACTAAAATCTAATTCTCCTGGCAATCATAGGCATTTAAATAATCTTGTTATCTTTCTGAAGTTTAGTTACTGCAACTATTTTGTGCCACTTTTTTAAAATTTAGACCAGTGTACTTCCATGGCACTACTTAATGAGCTTTTGTGGTTCCTGTTGGAAAATTTTAAGAGTTAAAAAAAGCATATCCCACCGACATTCAGATGGAGGAAATTTCAAAGGCACATGCACAGTGCCTAACTTACTGCAGACAATGAGGAAGGGAAAGCACTGGCATTTGCAGAATAAAGTTGCTACAAACACATAAAAGTTGCATTAAAAGTTAATAAAACAAAGTTGCACACTAGCCTGTGCCAGTGCTGTCTTGAGAAGACTATTTAAGGAAAATTTTTGAAGAAGCTTCCAAGAAGGTTTTTCAAATTTCTATGACATAAAAGTGCTTGAAGTAAGCATTACTTTGAATGCCACATAAAAAAAGTTTAGGAATCCAAGAAATGAAAGCTAGGGAAGGCAGTGCTTTGAATCTTCATACATTCCCAGTAAATGAAGCCAAAATGCAATAAATAAAATTGGCATTTTGGTTTAAAAAAACACTATTTTTTTTTTTTTTCAAAAAGACTCAATTCATATTTCCTGAATACACTACCTTAAGTTCAATAAGTATGAACATAATAGGTATACCCAGGGGGAAGTAAATGATCATCAGCATATGTATATATTGGTACAGAGAAAGTACTTATTATATCTGTTACTCTTGGTACTGCCCTATTATCCTTGGTTTTGTTTCCTTTCTATTCATTGGTAAAGTAAACACTCAAACACTTGTGAAAAGGCATAAAAATCACTTGAACACTGATAAATATTGGGCAGTTTGAGAAAACTGACGTATCTTCCTTTACGGATATATTTCTTCTTACTGCAGATCTAATGCATTTGAAGTGCTGGCACTCGATGGAGTTAGTACTGGGATACTTCAGTTTTATACAGCCCAGGAGAGTGCTGACTGGCTGAGAGCAATGTCTACTAACATCAGTGATTTGACACTTCAAAATGTATGTTACTTTCTGCATATTTTCTTGTTTATGCTATTGTAAAGTTATTTCTAGTTTTCAAAGGGTAAAAAACAATTCAGCTCTAAGTACAATATATAAAACGCCGATGTATGGGGAGGAAAAGGAGAAAGGACAAAATAGGGAGAGGTTGCCTGATCAAAGGTATCAAGAAGTTTTCAAGGCATGCAGTGTTAGCATAGAACAGAAACCAGTATAAAATCAGTTTATGTTTATCATTTTAATGATTTTTAGGGCAAAATATTTATCCCTACTGGTCATTTCACAGAGCTTTAGATGTGGCCAAATATTTCATTTTCACATTTTTGTAGTTAAACTGTGCTTGAAATTAGCATTTGTTGATTTTGAAACAAGCATGTGAAAATTCTGTAGCTGGTGAAGAATGATTTACTGAGACTACTGGTGACAGTAGTTTTACATCTCTAAGTTGCCTAAGAGTTGACTTATTTAAGGTCTCATTATCCCATCTCACTTCCTAGAAGTATAAAGATGCTTATGCTATTTTAAGTTACTCCTGTAAATTAATAAGTAACAATTGCCTTTGCAAGCAGAAGTATTAACTAATCCCCAGGGAAACAGAAAATTACTATTTGGACAGCACATTTATTATTCCATCAAAGAGCAGCTAAAAACATTGATTATTATGGAATTAACTATGAAGTTAAATAGGGAACTCGATAATGTACAATTTTGAAAGAATGTTTGTCTTTAAGAAATTATAAAATTCAGTGATAAAAAAATAGCACAGCTGTCCCTGAAAGAATTGCCTGTGCAGGTTTTAATCTTTTCTTTCTCTACATGTGCAGAGTCTATTAACTTCTTTCATAAATTATGATTTAGTAGCCTGAATTTTATTTGTGCTTTGCACTCTAAATGAACTGTTGCTTAGGTCTCCAGATTATATTGTGTAGAATTTGTATTAAATCTCAACATAAATCTTTAAGTCTGTTGATTAAAACAGACTTTAAATTTAATTTGTTTTCCTATTCTTCAAAAGCTACATGAATCATATTTGATCATAATAGTTCATTTATTCCATTAATTCTTTTAAAGTATTCATTTATTCCATTATTTTTTTAAATATTCAATTGCTCAAACAATCTCTTCTTCAAAGTCAGACATTTTTGCTTATGACTTATTCTTTTTAAATACTATTTAGTGACTCACATAATGTACTGGGTATTATTATGTAATAATTCTAAGAAAGTGTATGCTAATATTTCTAGAGCAATTCCAATTCATAGTTACTAAGCCTTTTTTTTTCTTTCTTTCTAGAGAAATTCACTGAATACAAGCCACTCCAATGATATAAGTGAATAAGAATAAAAATAAATGAAGGCAGCTTTTGTTAGTCATAGGATGCTAGTCAGTTTTTTTCAAAGGACTATGTGCAGTAATTATGTGTCCTGACACAGTATCTTCACTGTGCTGTGACCTGTCAGCAGCAATATTTTATTATAAACTGAGAGCTTTCTCAGTCTTCTCCACTATCTTTTACTGGTGAACACTGTCAACAAAGTAGTCCATCTGGTGTTCATATGACTGTTCCCAGGAAGGGCCTGAGAAACAACAGTCATGATGAATATCCATGTTTTGTGTTTTTAGTGAGTCACAAAGTAAACTCTATGCAGCTCATATGAGAATCATCTAAATTTTTTGCTTGGACAGTAGCTTTATAGGTTTTGTCAGGCATGCAGCCTGTGGTATGACTGGAAAGGTCAGGCCAGAGCATTTATTTAATTATTGATCATCAGAAGGGGAGATGCAGTAGTCAGTGAGAATCCCTTTTGTTGCAAACTATTTTTAAGACGGGGATTGAGAGGGTGGAGTACAGCAGAAGGCTGGACAGCTCTCTGCCTCTGAGCAGCCAGAAAGCACAGACCACCCTCCACAGGGCTTAGGACAGGGCCTTTCAATCAGGCTTCTTGGAAGTCCATTTGGAATCCTTTTGATTACCTTAGTCTTATAATTTCAAAAAAAAAGATTCTTTTCTTGTCCTACCTCTGACACTGACATTGGGGAATTGATCTGTAATTCCTTCAGAGCTTCTTCCTGTTTTTGCATTTCTTCACTTCTGTAGGATGTCTCCTCATTCTCCAGGACCAAAGATAATCACTACTCATTTAGAAATTTTTTCAGATAGCTCCTTATCCAGTTATGGGTTATTTTCATGACTACTTGCTGACTCGAAGTTCAATTGCTTCTCCAAATAGTTAAACTGTTGATTCCCTATTCTGTCCCACACCATCATCTCAGTATGGATATTAATTGCTAGATACATGATCACAATGGACTCTTTTGCTAACACTGTTGGCATAATGTCAGCATCCTTACCTGAGCTATTACTAGGTTTTTAAGCAATACTTATCATTATTGATGTTTTACTTCCATGCATTTTTACACTTTGTTTTGCTGATACTTGTTTAATGACTTTAGTAACTTTTCTCGCACCTTAGTCATTCTTACTTAAACTGTGCCTATTTGTGTAACTCTTATATACATTTTCGTCCTACATATTTACATGACATTCTGAATAATTTATTTTAGAATTTTAATTCTTAAAAAGCTCCTAATAGAGATTTTTTTTTTGTACAGTGCACCCAATCTTTCCTGTATCACTTTACCTTAATATACTTTATTTTTTTTTTTATTTTACCCTAATAAAGTCATGTTCAGTAGCTCTTTGTCAGATCTCCTGTTGATGTCAGGAGACAGTCCTGGTGTATGTAGTGCAAAAATAGCTCTGCCACAATGTGACACTTCTGCTAATGTCAGCCTACTCTTTTGAAGTACTACTGAAAGATCTAACTTCTGTACAAAGGCAAGCTCTCTGGGGATCAAGCGTATAGGAGGAGTCATCTTTCAACAGTGGAGATGTGAGAACTTGTCACTGCATAGGAGTGCTGCCCCTGTACATATTTAGAGAGTGTTACTTGGTAGATGAGAAATAATGATTCTGGTACCAGCCTGGACTCAATTCTTAGATGACAGAGGAGCACAAGGGATGCTGCAATGTGGAGAAAAATGTAAGAGTGTCCTTTCAGCCCTCATTGCTGACACATGCTTTGTATACTTAGCTCAGAAAATCTCCTAGTTACAGGCAGCTTTACAAGCAACATGCATTTCTGAGGACCCTTGCCCCAAATTACTCATCTCTCTGTACATATTCTGTTTTTTCACATGCTTTTGTAGCAGCATGAAACTACCCTATCATCTTCCTTTGTGATTCAATCCTCATTTTCAATATTCTCAAAGCTTTTTACATTTATCCTTGGCAGAAATAAATGCAGGTAAATTAGCACCTCAGATTTATTTCTTCATACACCTCTTTTCTTGCAGAAGGAGGTGCAGTTGGAAAAACCAAGGAAGGTGGGTAACAGAGACTGGCAGTGAATCTTCCATGATTAAACAAGAAGCACAGGAAATTAATTAATCTGCCTGTGCTTCTCACTGCTTCTGTTCTTAATTTCTTCAGCTGAAGGGCTCTTTGTAGGCTGAAGTGACAGAGCTGTAATGGCTATGACTTTTTAGGAGAAAGGTCTTTGGGATAATTTATATTTCTCGCTCTGTTTTTCACCATTCAGATTGACAGCTGTAAGATATTCCCAGGTTTTCTCATGGATCTTAATTGTTGTCTTTGAAATATAGCACTGAGCATAATTTCAGTCATAAGTAGAAGCACCTAAAGGCAATGCTGTCAGTTCATTTACATTATAGAGATTTGTTTCCTATATATAAAACTTTCTCAAGGTTTTGTGGTTTCTTCACAGTAAATTCTAATGGTGTTATTTTAAAAAAAAAGTAAATAAATGAGTAGGTCATAAGAAGGTCAGAGAACAAGTTATGATGCTCTTGTTCCACTTTAATCATTATTTATGATTTTTATAAATAATTTCAGAAGTTTCATTGGAGGATGGTAGAAACTTTAAATTTGATATTAAAGTAGGGTTATTAATACAGATAACATTTATGGCCATGACATCTTTTTTAATTGTATATGTCATTGTCTGTAAATCTTCTCTTTTATTTCTTCATGTAAACACATATCTGGGGATATTTCGTATTACAGTTGTGTGAAATGTCTGTTGTAACAGGGAGAGACTTATGAAATATGAGCTTTAAACATACAATAAAAAAAAGAAAGAAGATTGAGAAGGTCTTGCTTTCTTTACACAGCAGATTGTGGGGTACATGTATATGGAAATAAAATCCTTGTGTGTAGGAAGCAGTATACAAATTCGACTGCCTCAATGATTATACAAACAGTTCTATTCCCAGGGTGAGAATGCATAATATTTCTTCACTGCTGCTTTTTTGTTGTTTAAAATGCAAAATTTCCAGTTGAAAGTACCACAGTTCAGACTGTAGATGTTGTAAAGAGAAGTCAGTAGGGATAAGACCCACGTCCCCTAAACCTGGCCAAGCAATAAGCAGTCACATAGGAAAATACAGCTAGGAAAAAAATAGCTGCCTGTCAAGAGCCTTCACTGTTTTTTTTGAAAGAGAACAAAGGTATATTATATGTGAAATAAATCTCAGCCTGGGAGGCATTTAGATTAAGGGAAATGGTTCTGAATAATTTTAGTTCCTGCCCTGTATGTATCCGTTTAGAACAGAGCATAGGAATTACAATTTGCTTAATAGTTCCTTTTCCAAGTAGCCTGCAGTCTTTGCAGGCCCAGGTTTTCTGTTTTAGTTCCCCTGCTGTGTCCAGGTTGCACTTCTATACTGCAGTGCTGAGAATTCATGCAGTGCCAGCAAGGTAAATGTATTCCATTTGTATTCCTGCCTGTCTACACCAGCTGTGGAGACATGTGAAGGGCACATGTGGTGCCAGGTGAAGTGAAGAGTTTGTACTTCTCAGCCCCTTGACACTGGGATGTAACATGGTATAGAAGCAGATCTTTTTTCTCTCCCCACAGCTACATCAGGGCTGCAGCCATCCTGCTTGGAATAGGGAATGAGTTGCCTGTCAATGAACAACTGTGGAGTCCAAAGCATTCTTCCCTATTATCCTTTCCAGTGGGAAACTGAGCTGGTTATTAGGGTGCTCTTCAAAATATTCTGGCCCTGCTTGGGCCAGAAAACCTTCATAGCCAGTCTGACACACTTTTTACCAGGCACATCTGAACCCATTTACTTGCGCTGGTTTGTGCTATAGTAATCTTTTTATTGAGTATGGTTTTGGACACCTGAAAGGTAATTATATTTTCTGTGTGTCTAACATGGCTTTTCTGTTGTTACTTTGTGTATGTATTTGTGTCTGAGGCACGGGAGAAAAGTCGGACTTGATTATGGGCAGGGTGTATCAGCATTTCTACTGACGCTGAAGTATTCCAGGTGACTTCTCATTATGTCCTGCACAACTCTTCCAGCAGGATTGAGCCCACCACCAAATCAGACTGGTGACTGCTTCCTTCTGCATCACTGGCCACTTCACCAACTTGTTTTAACAGAGTTACAGAGTGAGGTTCTTGAGTTCCAGCTGGTTTGTTACTGATGGGCCCCAGGGGGGACTCTTCTCCCATCCAGTGCTCCAGGCCAGCTCCAGCACAGTGCAGCCCTGCAGCTTGCCAGGCTGAGGAATGCACTCCTGTGTGCATGACCTGCCAGGAGCCTTGCTGGGGCCCCTCTGCCCAGTCAGCAGCTGAATTTCAGTTCCACCCTCCCGGTTGCTCCCTGCCTGTGCCAAGCTGTGGGTGCCAGCCCTGCAGCCGGTGACCCACTGCTGTTGTGGTCGTCCCTGCTCCTCCTCTAGGGTGGCTGGGGGCTGGTGGGGCCACTTCAAGAGCCTGGCAGGATCTCCCAACACACAGCCCAAGGTGACAGCCAGGCCTGGCAGGTGCCCCAGGCTCAGAGCAGCTTGGCCACCTCTCCACCTCTGCCTCAGGCCCTCAGTCACCCCCAGCTGTCTGACCCACCAGCAACTGCACCACTCAACTGCACACTTCAGTTCCAAAGGGCTGCAAAGGGAGTGTGTGAGGGAGAAGAAACCCTAATGGCCATGATAGGTTAGGACTGACTAGAGCCCTGAGCATTGCTATCACCCTCTGTGCATACAGTCAAGACTCCTGTTGTCATCCTAGCCCTCCACGCTGCCTTTTTTCCTAAGGTCATTTTGTTGATGATCATAGATAATTCACTCTGTGGAGGACAATGACTTGTTATTGTCCTCTGTTAGGTGCAAGAGTGTGTGTGTGTATAAATCCTGACACATCCTGAGGCCTGTGTCATTACCATAACACAAAGTCTGCAGGCCCCTACAGGTGTACTGGGTCTGGCTGGGATGGGGGGAGCTTCCTTCATAGCAGCAGGTGCTGTGTTTTGTATTTGTGGCTGGAACAGCATTAATAACACACCAGGGTTTTAATTGGTGCTGAACAGTGCTTGTATGGAATGAAGGCTTTGACTTTTTCTCACTCTGACACATCCCACCTACCCAGCAGAGGATGGAACAAGGAATTAGGAAGGGCATGGATGGGTTAGCTAACTGAAAGTGGTCAAAGAGATATTCCACACCATTGTGCTCAGCAATTGAAATGATGTTGTGAAGAAAGGAGGTGTGGGTTTGTCTTCCAAGGTGGCTGTTGCTTGAAGCCTGCTTGTGGTAGGCAGAGTGATTGCATTCATATCACTTGAATTTTTCTTATTTCTTTCTCTTAAGCTCTGTTCATCTTGACTCAGAAGTTTTTTTGCTTTTCTTATTCTCTCATCCTTCCTGCTGGTCAGGAGGAGGGAGTGAACAGCTGTGTGGGTGCTCAGCTACAGGCCAGTCACCCCACCACAGCAGTCAATGGCATCACCATATTAACATGAGTTACATCCACAGATTTGATCTTACAAATCTGGTGTGACCAGGATACAAGCAATAGTCCTGGAATTCTTCTGTTTGTTTCCTAGGGCAATTGCAGTTTTCCCTGATCACTGGTGTAGGGTTTTGGTCCTCCATCACAAGCCTTTCATTTCCAATAAAACAAGCTTTTTGGCAACAAGGTCCTTTGCAAGTACTCATCAACTCTAGGACAGCCTTCAGTTTACTCCTAGCATGTAGGGAAGTCTGGTTTTCTACTTTAATATATTTCTTTCTAAATTCTTATCTACACTTAATAAAACTGCACTTTAAAAAGTGTTACACTTCAAAAAAGTATTTGTGTACGATATATGTCAGTATTTGACCACCACTCATATGTGCAAACTATGACTGCCAGACAAAAGTCAAAATTATCAAAACTCTTCATTAACTAAACAAAGAGGAAAAACTTTGTCTTGAAGAGTAAACTAACAGGAAAACCCATGCAATTTTAATTTCATCTTTAAATGCATCTTACACTCTATAGTCACAAGGACTTAATTACAGATATCATTTAAGAATCTGCTTAAGTAATTGTTTAACTGAGACCTAAGTGAGATGTCTACAGTACCATATAGTATTTTCACTCAGACTGGCAAAGTTAAAATCATAAATGCAAATCTTTATGAGGTATTTAAGGAAAACTGATTAAAAGCTTTTGTCTTTCAAATCCTTGGTTTTGCAAATTTGCTGTAATAATAAAAATCTACTATTTAAGCACTGAATGATAAAATTTCTTACAAATATAATTTGGAAGTATTAATATAGTATTCAATAACTAAGTCAATCAATGCTAATTCCATCACAGAAACTCTTCAGCATATCAGTAACTCTATGTGTTCTTCCCTCTCTCTTTCGTAGATGAAAATGGCAAATAAATGCTGTTCTGCCTCTGACCAGGTAGGATTTCCATTATATTGTCCAATTTTTTTAATTTGTGTGATTACATTGTTGGAAAATTTGTAGAGCTTGCAAATACGCATCTCATCAGTTCTAAAACTGACTGGTGGATGGACCGCAAGATCAGTGATGAGAGAGCAAATCCCTCCCACTGTAAGATCAGATTTGTGACCACTTCAGGACCCTGAATGTGCTCAAGTCTATGGGACATGATGAGATGCATCCCAGAGTCCTAAGAGAACTGGCTGATGTAGTTGCCAAGCCACTCTCCATGATGTTTGCAAAGTCATAGAAGTCAGGTGAAGCCCGTGGTGAGAAGTAGAGAGGAAACATTGCACCCACTTTTAAAACTGATAGAAAGGAGGAACCCAGGAACTACCGACCTGTCAGCCTCATCCATGTCCCTGGGAAGATCAAGGAACAGATCCTCCTAGAAGCTGTGATAAGGCTCTTGAAGGGCAGGGAGGACTTGGGGAACAGAAAACTAAGTGTGGATCCTGGGCTACATCAAAAGTAGAGTGGCCAGCAGGTCAGGGCAAGTGATTCTGCCCCTCTACCTCGGCATCCAGCCCTAAGGCTCCCAAAATGAGAAGGGCATGGACCAGCTCTAACAGATCCAGAGGAGGGCCACAAAGATAATCAGAGGGATGGAACACCAATCCTGTGAGGAGAGACTGGGGAGCTGGGGCTGTTCAGCCTGGAGAAGCTTGACCTTATTGAAGCCTTTCAGCATCTAAAGGGGCCTCTAAGAATGACTGGGACAAACTTTTAGCAGAACATATTGTAATAGGACAAGAGGTACTAATTTTTAACTGAAAGTGTTGATTTAGTTTAGCCATAAAAAAGAAGTTTTTCTTACATTAAGGGCGGTAAGGCACTGGCAAATTTCCCAGAGAGGTAGTGCATGCCCCATCCCTGGAAACATTCAAGATCAAGTTAGTGGAGCTCTGAGCAATCTGATCTATTTGAAGATGTGCCAGCTTTTTGCAGTGGGGTTGACCTCCATTACATTTAAAGCTCCCTTCCAACCCAGACTGTTCTATAATTCTGTGATTTAATTGCTCTCTTTGTCCTGGGCTTTTAATTATTAATTCAACCAATATGAAAAACAGGGGATTATGAATGCCAGGGGAAAAGGTATTGGATTTGGATATCTTATTGGATTAACTGTCTACTGCAAGAGCTTTAGTAACTATTCAGTTTTTTCCTTGTCAGTTTGGGTACACCTAATGAGTGCAGTTGAAAAAAAGCAGGCATACTCTCCCTCAATTTTCAAAAATTTTGAAAACAATCATACAACTATAAACATACCACTAGATACATAATTTGATTTTCTAAATTAATAGACTAGTCCCCACAAACTGCCTAAATAATCAGTGCAGAAATGTATTCTGTTCCAGAGAGCTGTTCAAGTGTGAAACTTGGTATCAGTGCTTTAAATCATCCTTTAGAGGAGTCACTTTTGCTAATCTTTACTTGCCTCAGCCCACCATCTAAAGTAGGCGCCTAAAGTTAGGCAGTACAAATCTATCTCACTTCTTCCATTCCATGTATGAAAAGACCAATTCGGACCTTAATTTCAGAAGCTGAAAATTTAAGGTACAACTGACAGCAACAAACATTGGATTTTTCTCTGCCAAAAAGTGAGAAAAAAAAAGTTTATAATGAATTTGGGAGATCAAGTAAACAAAACTAAAAAACATAAAAATATTAAAGGAGCAATTTTGATCAACTGAGAATTTATATGTCCTGTTAAAGTTTGCTTTAAAAACAATCAAGATGTGAATTCTCAGATACATATATATATCTATCACAAAGGCATCATATGAAATTTGGCAAAAAGAAGATTATTTCTGGACTAGATAAATGGAGCCTATTAGTGTCAGTTACATAATGTTTGTACAGACCTGAATAGCTCCTATTAAGTCTTATTAAGGCAATTGATTTAAAATTTAGACAAAGGATAACCGTAAGAGATTGAAGGTCACTTGAAGAACTGCCTTGAAGTAAAAATTTGTGATACCTGCAAATTTATCTTTTCTTTTGAGCGTGGACATTCCTGAAGAATTAGACAGGTCCTTAGAGTTTCATTACTGTGTTGCCTGGGGTGAATTTTCTTCATTGCTTTTAGAGTGCAACTTAATCTTTCATAAAGGGAGAAGGTTGGATGTTTCATCCAGATTGTGTTTTTCATAGGCCATTAAAAAACTAGGATTCAAGGTTATCAAGAATGTAAAAAATTACTTTGTTAAACCTGGATTTCTTCTCTTTCTTTGTCTTTTATACTGCCTCTGACTGGTTTTTTGGGTTTTTTTTTTTGCAAACTAAATCTCCAGAACATAATGAATTCTATACACATTTAAAAAAAGAAAACAGGAAAAGACTAAGATATTGGTTCTTGGGTCTAAAGCAGCTTTTTTTATGGGTCTCTTTGCCAAAAGATGTCAAACAAACATGGTGTGATTCTTAGCCTGCGCAGGGACATAATTTAGACTTTGATGATCCTTGTGGATCACTTCCAGCTCAGAATATTCTATGACTCTCTGATTCTATGACTTTGCTCTGTGTCTATGACCCAAAGTTAGAGGTATTAGGCAAGGTAGTAGAAGTTGTAGTTATTATTGATATGTGTATATTGTTAAACATACCAATTTATATTGACAGTACCAGGTCATGACATTAATTGGTCTGGCTACTTCCACACTTTTAAATTCCTTTTTCCCACCAAAGTAGAGTGTTTGCATTTAAACTGCCTATTGGAAATTATTCCACCAAAGTTAAAATCCCAGACTATCTGTAGAAATTTTTTGGCGAGTTCTAGTTATACCAGGACATGTCATGATAGTTACTCCAAGTCAAGGACTACAAGATTTTAAGAAATATTCAGGGATTACGCAAATTTGAAAGGTATTAAGTTGGTAGCACTGCTGAAGCTCTGGTTCTAAGTGTCTATGTAACCTGTGTCAATGATGAAACACACAGCATCCAAGCATCATAAGTTTTGGTTTTGCTTGATATCATTATTATAATACTCTAGAGATTTGAAAGCACTTGATTCTTTGTTAGATTTGGGACTCAATTTTCAAAAAATACATACTGCTGGATTGATTTTTATTTTTCATGAAAGTAAATTAGCCAATTCTCTCTCTGTACAGATAAAAATACAATGGTTTTTTTGTTTATTTTCTGGATAGTTTTTTATCTTTTTAATATGTAAACTTTTATCATTATTATTTCAGGGAATTTGTGTCGGCCAAGTGACATATCTAAACATTAGGAAAGGGCAAACGACATGGTTGCTCATGGAATAAAGAAGGAGAAATTGGACAATTAGATACTACTCAATTTGACTTCAATCCCTGTAAAGAAATTTGAAATAAACAAACAAAATACCTATGTGGAGCAGAAAGATGACAAATTACTGCCCTGAAAGATTTTTCAATAACAAATCATGCCAAGTAATCTAATTTTCTCTTGTGAACCTGTAACATATCCTGTGGATATGTGACAGGAGGGTGCTGCAACGTATCTTGATTCTAGCAAGGTTTTTGACAACTTCTGACATTAAAATATTTTAAAGAAGTATAATATGGATTTGGTTTTACAGCTTTTGTTTGATAATCCAATATAAGTTATAGATGGTTCACTTTCAAATCTGACATATTGACTAGAAGTTCTGAAGAGGTGACCTGGATCCAGTTCCCTTGAATACTGCCTTTATGGTGCATTAGCAAAAGTAAGCCTACTAATTTTGCAGGCATTAAGCTTTAAAACGCCATGTTAAACATATGAATGATCTTGCCATATTGAAGAGTGAGTCTGAAAACCAGGATTGAAGCCAATTAGGACATGGCATACATGCAAGAATAATTAGGTATATGTAAAAGACTGGGAAAAACTGAAGAGGTTTTTACTGCAAAATGCTTGATGGTTATCTGGCGGAGGGATAAATTTTTTCAGAAAAGTTTGGTTATCCTTTGTTTTACTAGAACTCAGAGATGACCCTATCTGCAGAAGCCAGTCAGATAGAGACAATATGAAAAACAACAGGTTCATTTTTAAGACTGATAACTATGGTTTATTGTTATGCTTTATTACTACATCAGCATGCTGTATTTAGGTACAGGGTTGACCAACAGACACCCCAAAAACTTGAATTCCTTTGGTATACCTAATATTCCTTTTTTCCCCCCTTTTCCCCCTTGCAAATAAGGAATTCACCCACCCACTTTACTGCTTCTCTATTGGCCCTTATTTTTTCTGAATTCCACACGCTCATTTGATTATTTCAGCCTTAATCTGTGATAGCACCACAGCTGTCTGCAAATCAGTCCTCTTTTTCATTATCTTTTGGCATTCTTCACCCATTATTCACTTTCTTTTAGTGTATTTCACCTTCTGGCTTATCCCCTTAGTGATGTTTACCCCCTTGTTGGCTTCAGCTTCCAGCCAGCTCCTCCCTTCACATTGTGAGCCATGTCCAGCAGTTTCTCACACTCTTACCTTGTCAGTTTAACATCAGGCCAGGCTGGCTGCTCACCTGCATGCCAGAACAACCATGTCTGCCTGTGGCTTTTGAGAAAGGCAGGCATTGTGGGCTGTACCTAAGCCAGCTACTGCAGAACATGCTAAGTGTTCCTTCCTTGCTGCAAGACCTTGGCAGGAATACTGCCTCTGCTTTTGTGCACTGTGTTTCTAAAAAGGCATTGACCAGAGGTTTTCTGTGGCCTCTATGGACAGGCTGAAAAAAATACAGTAGTATTAATAAAATATTCAATAATGATAACTTTTTGCTCAGAGAATAACATGTGAAAAGCAACAAAGAACAATGGCCACACAAGCTACATATCCTTGTTTGTGGCTTTTTTGCTCCATTTGTTAACTGAGTAAGTTTTTTTAATTCTTCCACTCTAAGGTTAAAACCATTTGAGTCTTTAGTGGATAGGGCAATAATTGTGATTACAGTAAGGCTAATTCATGCTTGACATGAGAAATAAAGTGCTAGAATAGATTACTGAGAGAAAATAGATAGCCTCCACTACAGCAGAGGTCCTGAGAACATTAGGGAAGCATTAAAAAAAAAATACGTATCAGGTCTACTGCATTTTTGAGAGGGTAGGGTTATTATCATCATAAAAGTCCCATAACATCTTGGTGATTTCTCATGGGCAGCTCCTCACAGCACTAACTCCTTCTTTTTCACAGTGCAGCCAACAAACCCCATCTCTCCCCTCAACCAGCTAACCCACTCTTTTGTAGCACTCCTTATTGGACACAGCTGTGGCCTATTAAGGGCAGGGCTGTTCCTAATCTTTGGTGATTAGTACAGCTGCAACTCAGATGTGAGATTACCTTCTGCACTATTTTCTTACATTCTATCCCCCCACACATGGTAATAAGTTTTTCAGAAGCCTCTTTTCTACTCTGTGTTGGATAATTATAAAATCATAATTCTAAATAAGAAGCTTTTCACATATGAAGGGTTTTCTCATTGTTCCTCATAGCAGAACTGCTGCTGCAGGTGTCCCATTAACATGTTTGCCCCGCTTCATCCTGCAACATTCAAGAAACCCTGCTCGTGAAAGAGCATTTTTTTCTTCCTTTCTCCTTCTTTTTTTGTTCTCAAAAAAAAGAGAAAAATGTTTCTAAAAATATGACATAAAATTACTTAATCCTAATGATTAGTCTGGAAAAGTTAGATTCTTGAAGACTATAATTTTACAACTTACACCTGTAGAAAGGGAGCAACACTAAATTCCTTTAAGCACAGAGATAGAATTGAGATCTTTGTTTTTTTGACTTTATTTATGTGGGAGGACAGCTTTTATTTCCTAATGAAATTGCCTTGATTTGCTTCAGAGACTTTTTCTGGCACCTCAGATCCTCAATTGAAAAAACTTTAACAGAAGAATATTCACTTAAAAACACTGAGCTTCTTAACCCCTAGTCAGCTGATATGCAGTGGTGTGAGGTAAATATGCTCTGTGAGATAAACAGCTATAGTTTGATATAGTTTCTTATTTTTTTCACTTATTGTTGTAATACTGCTAAAATACAAAGCAGACATATAAGAAAAAAAAAAGTTGTGAAGGATGTGAGTTTTGCATTTTTCTTTAGTTTGCTTAGTTCCTGCTGCATAAATAGTGCTACTGATCTGCTATAATATAAGAATGCATAACCAGTAAGGCAATTTACTGGTGTAGCTGTTTTCAAGAGAGTGTTTTGTGCTTTGGATCCTAATTTGAATAAGAAGGCTGTAATGAGTAAAGGTGAGAGACATCAGGTTCAATTTACCAGCCTCCTGTTAAAACAAGCAAACAACGAGTAGAAACCTTTATCCCTACCCAAAAGGACTTGTAATCTAAATTTTTCCAAGGCAGACAATGCCTGGGAAGATGCATGATTTCAGGTACATACCTATCTTCATACTTCCCTTCATTCAGCATAGTGTGGACATGTTGCTCTTTGTGGTGTTCAAACTGTGCCCAGCTCAGAGTTATAAATTTCATTCTTGAACTAAAGCACAAAGAACACTTGTGTCATAATTTCTAAATTCCTCTATGCTTTGCTCTCTAGAACATTGTGTTTTGAATAGTAGCCATTCAGACATAAATGAATGCAACTGATGCACAATGGAAAACAGTAATATAACAAAACTTAGAGCATTAAAATATTTTTTTTTTAATTTTACTTTTAGTTAAGCTTTATGTATGTGTAAGGACTGCTTGTCCCCCCTCCCGGTCCTGCCCCAATAGCTGTTCTCTTCAAAATATACCATCTACCACTTGTTTTGGAAAAGATCCCCCAAAATGATTAAGGATGCCTCAAGACGTACTTCTCTTTGCTTTCTTAATTTTTTGTAGTTCCAATGTGCCTCATGGTATGACACTGGTTCTTAACTTGCCAGTCAGTCTGGCATCTCTTGCAGATCCTTATCCCACTTTAATTTCATAAGTGTATCTGTCTGTTCTGACATGTCATACATAGACATCTACTTAATTTTCTTCCATCAATTCCCTCCTGAGTGTTTTGCATCTTTTACTTTTCATAAGTATTTAACTAAAAGTACTATATACAAAATTTACTAACTGCTTTATTAAATTTAACACATTAAGTTTCCTGTTATTGCAGCATCTAGATGCTTTATTGCTGCAGGAAAACAATAAATGCAAATAAGAACTTTCATTTATCTGCTATGATTGGATTACATTTTGTTAGTGACTTGTTTTATCTCCATGTAATGAGTGCCATTGCTCATTTTCTTCTTACAGGAACTTTTGGAATGTGTATTAGAGCATGTTAGAAACTTAATAATGTATCAGCGATGTATGGGCAATTTTCAAACAGTGGTGAAAGCAGTGATGAGAAGGGACAGTTTGCAGTATAATGCCTTGTGAGCACTCCTGAAAACTTCAAATGGCATTTTTTAATCAAAAAACAGAATATTTTTTTAATCCCAGACGAACATTCCCACCCACATACTACGATCACATTAAAATCTCAGTAACCCAGTAAACCACAGACAGCTTGTAATTAAGAGCCAACATTTGTTTGTTTTTGTTCTATACAGATTTTGTTGAACTGAATAATTTTTTCTGCTTTTGTTCCATACAGATTTTGTTGAACTGAATAATAATTCTTTCTCCATTTCTGAAATCTAAAAGACCATTAAATAAACCAGTCAATAAGAAAGATATGTAGAAAGAAAGTAAAAACCCCTAAAATTATATTGGATATAATTCTTTTTGTCTGTGTTATTGATATTAAGACCCTGATAAACTGAATATATAATATCATTGTATTAGAGTAGCAACAATAATATAGTATTTTTTTAAGCAATGCAATGTCTGAACATCCTGCCTCAACACTTTTGCTGACTACTGTAGAAACAATGTTTTGGTGAGAGTTATTCAATTTACAGAACAGCAAATCAAGAACTGGAAGGGCTACTGTACTTATTTTGCTGTTTCTTAGATCTCCTTAAAATGTTTGTGCTCAGAAGAACAGTATGGAGAAGGATTGTCTGGCTCAACGTACTGATTTATTATTCATTTATTGATAAGTTGACAAAAACCATAATTGATACATTAATGCCAGCATTAGAAAACAATTTGTGAAGTCTTCATATTATAGGTATGAAAATTCATCCATACAATTAGCGAGGGCTTTGACATTTCTTCCCACTGTAAATCATTTCCTTCTGTAAGTGTAGCCTTAGTTGAAAATGAGCAAGCTGCTAAGCAGTACTTGTACACTCAGATTGATGATTCACTCTAGATTTAAGTACCTGTTTCAAGAGCAGTATATTCCTCTTAATGTATGCAAAATGGAGCCTGGAATGTTTTTGCTTTGTTATTTTTCAGTAAAGGCATTCATGATATTCTGCTACCACACCATGGCATTCTTATTTATGGCATTTCGTTATAAAATTGTATTTACTTCAAAAAGGAAGCATGCAATCTTACTTCATTTCATTTTTTCTTAGCATTCATTTATCTGGAAAATAAAGGCATGCAGCGCAACGCTGCTACCATTGTGTAACTACTGGATTTGATACCTAATTCTTTGAAAACATAAATGTGATAAAGCATATATAAAAATCTATAAACTCTGAAAGACAACAAGTGTGGCAAAGACTTTTAATAACAGTTGCAAACATGAGCCTGGTGAAAGCTGTTTGATTTCAGGTAAATCTAGTGATTTGTTTAGTGTATGTTTAATAGAAATATCAGTATGTCCAAGATTGCTATAGACAAAGTATTATGGTTTTATAAACTGCTGATCTACTGAAATCCTTGGCTACATGTAGGTTTTCTGCTGGCTCAAATGAGAGTCTGCTTTGACCTGCACAGATAGCTTTTAAAACAGGGATTATTTCAGATAAGATTCAGACTACCTGTACTACAAGTTTAAGTCTCTTCAAGGACTTCTGACACACTGGCATTATACTGTATGCTTCAAGAGTATGGAAATGGTTGCAAGGCAAATGTGAAGTAGATGATGCATCCCATACTACTTAAACCACTCACGATCCGCTGAAAAAGAGAACTTTAATTTTCAATTATTTTCTTTTACAGATCATACATATGGGATGGGTAAATGAGAGACTTGAAGGAACTGATTCATCTCAGCTCTATAAATTCAAGTTTCTGGCCCTGAAGGGTTCATCCTTCTACATTTTCAGCACTCCACCGGTAAAAAAGTTGATATTTTTGTATCAGTTTGTTTGTTACAACTGGTTTTGTTTTCCTTTACCAAGTGAAGTGATGCTATTTTGGGATAAACTACTTCATTTACCATTTTCAGCACTCTACAAAGAATGGACAAGTGGGGATGACTGGTAGTAGAGATTACCTGACAGAATCTATTATCCTCTTACAATTTTTTTTGTTGGAGCCTTGGCTTTCAAAAAATGAACAAAGGGGATCCCTTTGATCAATGTGTTGTGTCACCTCAATACTATGATGCACCAGTAAATGTGAAAGAGTCTATAAATCATAAAACTTGTTGACCAGTTTTTGTGCTCTTTTAACATTCCCCAGATGTCTCTCATCAAGGGAAAAACCCCCATAAAGTAAAGACCAAATTCACAGTTTCCAGCAACCTCCTATCTGGAGACTTCAAACCTGGATCTAAAGCCACACTTTGAAGCTGATTGTCATTCTCCTGAGGCCACCTCCTGCCCTGGCTTTTGTTGATGCCCTTCCATGTGGCTCTCTCCAGGATCCCATTGCAGCAGTGCAGCCCTGCAGTGCAGCAGGGCCAGTCTTGGGCTCCACAGCCCTGCCCTGCCCAGCCATGGTCCCACAAGCCAGGGCCACCCAGGGGTCCAGGTCCAGCCCAGGCTCAGCCTGTCACTGCTCCCAGGGACAGGGCTGGTTCCCAGGGCTGGGGCTGCCCCAGTCCCCATGGCTGCTCCTGGCTGGGCCCTGCTGGGATGGAGGCCACCACTTCAGAGCAGCCCATGTGGCAGTGGTTTCTTTCCTGGGCTAAAGCAGAGCTAACACAGCTGTGTTTGGGCTGATGCTGAGCAGGGCTGGTGCAGCCTTTTTATTCTCACTGCTCACCCAGCAAACTGCCTGGGGCTGGGACAGGCTGCGGGGGACACGGCCGGGACAGCTGATTTAAATAGAGCAAAAGGGATTTCCTGTGCCATGAAACATCATGCTCAGGAATAAAAAATGAGGATTTGGTCTTCAAAAGTAGCCATTGCTTGGAGAATGGCTGGGCATTGGTCTGCTTGGGGTGAGCAGTGTGCAATTGCCTTTGCATGAATTTATTTCTTCCCCTTTCCATCACTTATTAAACTGTCCTATTCTTGCCCGATGCATCTTCTCGATTTTGCTCCTACTATTGTCTCTCCTGTCCTATAGCAGGGGAATGGGGAGTTAGTGGGGGGCTGTGTGGGTGTTTGGCTGTGTGACAAGGTAAGTCCACTGCAGGACCATGAGTTGAGACCTGTCTGTCAGGGACCCTGCCCTGACAGACCCCAGAGAGCTCCCGTGGCGCTGGTTCTGTTCCACGTGTCCCAGCTCTGTAGCTGGAAACACAGCTCCCTCCACAAGACTGTGCAGAAAGCTCTTTCACTGCTTTTTGAGATTATTTGATGCTACTACTCTTACCATTGCTCCTACCATGGTTTGGTTGTTTTACTATTTTAAGCAGAAAAAAAAACAGAAAAGAAAGATTGTTTAATCACAAAAATACAAATGTTTCAATTTGCTTGATCTTTAGCAGATACAAGTTTAACATGTTTTATTTCTGAGATCTTGCTATTGCTATTTGTATTCTGAATCAGTGTTGCATATCAGTGTAACCATATAGTGTGCACAGAGCAGATGACCTATAAATTCTACATTTATCTTTATCCATAATTTTACAACTGCTTGTAAAAGGATGTAGTAGAATTTCCACTCTTTTCCTATTCCATTGTGTGTTAAAGGTGACGCGACTGTAAATACAGCTGCTAATTTTCATTAGAATGGAAAACATAGTTATATATGAGCAAAAATAAAATTGTGGGGAAAATTGGATAGTATACTATGAAATAAATCACTATGACAAGTAATATTCTATTTATATGCTATTTCTACAATATCTCAGATGGTGATTCCAGAAATGTAGAGGCTTCACCACAGAAGTAAATATCAAGAATCGTGTGATTAACAGAGAATCGTCCTTTTGCATCCCTGAAGTGGCTTAGCTGATTGTATTGAAGAAATTTACAGATTTCATTTAAACACTGCTATATTAGAAATGTGACACATTTCTAAAAACTGAATATCTGAAAAACATCACTTAACCAGAAGAAATTATTCTTGTGTCAGTTTTAATATACAAGCAGTACTTTATTATATTCTAAAAGCATCTATAAAATTCTTGTCAATTTTCAGATATTGGAAAAGTTCTAAATTCATAGAAAATGAGGAAAAGGTATTCTAAATTATCATTCAAAATCAAAATATTTTTTGTATCTTTGAAAACCTCCAGAAAATAATTTAATGTTTTTATGGAATATGGGCTCGATGGAGGGAACATTTCCACTGTTTGCTTTTTTTATGTTTCCCTTATAGTTCATTATGATTTTTACATTAAAATATTCAGGTAGCCATAACCTTTGATCTGTTGTGTAACCCTTAATTGCAAAACTATCTTTTTAAATATGATTAAATAAATAGCACTGAAATGATTTGACATGAAGGCAGATAGACAATCACTGCATGAGCTGTTTATAATTTTAAGAAAATAATAAATAGAAGAATATTGTGAAAGTAACAGAAATAGTTCCACATGTGACAGTATAGAGAAGCTTGCACAATGTAATTAAGACAAGCAGTGTTTTTGTAAGTTCTAAATACTAAAAAGAATATTAAAAAAAAACCAAACTGTTCTTAGTTTTATTTTTTTTTCCATTAAGGAGTGAAGAGACCAGTGAAATTAGTTACTCTTTACCTAGAAGTATTTTTTCTTGTCATTAGAGCTTTTTAGTACTTCTAGGCAGGTTGGATGCTTCTGCTTAATTCTCAGATAATGCAGCATTTGCTGTATTCCAGTAATAAATACTATTGGCACTTTAATTTTTTTCCTTTAAATTTATTAAAATATTTTTAATATTTTGGGGAGCTCTGGAGACTTCTAGAATCAGATTCTGTGTTCATAAAAGAGTCCAAGAGTAAGTTATATTAATTTGACTTTAGTGATTTTTGAAGTATGATTCTCTTTTACATTCACCCCATATTTCTTTATTTAGTGGTGATCTCTGAGCAGTCATGAAAGTCTTTAATGCCTGTTGTCAGCTCTTGGCTTCTTTTCTCTGCCTCTGTCAAGGCTGGGATTGAAGGCACTCTAGATGATATTTTGTGTTTATTTTTTCATATCTATGTTACAGTCTCACAGGCAGTGAGTTCTGCAGTATTTCACTAACAAGGTGCAAAATGGCTATCTACCTTTTATTACAATGTCTTTTAAGGCTAACCTATCCAATTAAAGAAATGGCACCTAAATTATCTTCACTTTTAACCCAAAAACCAATCACTCAAAGTCCACAATGCAGACTTTTCTATCCAATTACAAAATACCACCCAAACCCATACAGAAGAAGAAAGAAGAAGGTAAAGAAGATAAAGAAGGTAAAGAAGAAAGACCCTCCACCCTAAAACCTCCATCTTGCTCCAGATATATTACTATAGTCTAAGACCCCAAACTTTAAGTTTTCCATCCTGAAATATACACACACTAATAATCAAACTACACACCTGTAATTCCATTGCTGTCAGTCAATTTTGGAAGCCTTCTCCATGGCCTCAGGTCAAATGCAGTGCTCTCCTGGGAGTCAGAGTCTGTCAGCACAGAAAATCTAAAATTCTCAGCATCCAGAACTCCAACACCTATTTTATAATCGCAGAGTTCTCTTCTAGGGAGTAATTTTGTGAGCTAATTGTTTACTGTGTGTGTCAAAATGAGTTTAACTTCATTGTTTTTCTCTCTATTTTAAATTATAACTTTTTTAAGAAAATCCAGTGATTAAAGATAAGTATATTTGAAGTAGGAGTTTGAACTGGTGATGAGATCACCTGGTCTATGTAAAGCTAGATTTTTTTCAGTTTGTTTATTTTCAGGACTCCACTGTAATGTCTGTTTTTAAACCATGGGGAAATTGCAAAAACTCATGCTAAAGTACTTCTGCAACACTTGGAACTTTTGTAACTCTATGTACCTTTTGTCTCCCATTAGAGACTTAGAATTGTAATTTCAGATTACTATTTTTGTAACCCTGTTTGGTTTTATTATCTTTCTGATCAGCTGAGTGTTACCTATCAGTTTGCAAATGTCATTGTTTTGCAATGTTTGCAGTGTTTTGCAATGTATTAATCCTGAAAGGATTAATACAGCTAAATGTCTACAGAACCAAGAACTTAACACATACTACACTGGGTTAGCTAAGGAGGTGGTCTGCCAAGAATATAAATAACAACATTCAGCTCCTCTTGGTCATAAATTCATATAGTAGATCAACAAAAAATTAAATTAGAGGCTTACTGAATGCTAATTGAAACTGTTATGCATTTTGACACTCTTTCTGAAACTGTCTGAACTAAATTCATATGAATGCAAGCATGTCTCATTGAGTCATCTATTCTGAATATAGCTGTTTGAAATGCTGTTTTGTCAAATGCTTCATAAAAAATAATAATGCTATCATGCCAAGAAATTGCAATGTATAGAATACCTGCAGGAACAAGTCCAAGGGGAAATAATGAGGAAAAACTACTTTATTGACTAAGAAATATACTTGGGTATCTCATTTATCTTAGGTACTTGTTACCAGTTATTACATGTGTGATGATGGATAACCTGGAATAAACTGGAACATTTTTTAAATCAAATGAAAGATATTGCAATTTTCATGAACTTTCCTGATTATTTCCAGCTTTTCTTCTTGACTAGGAGTACGTGATTGTTTGTGGGGTTTTAAAAGTAAAGCAGTCTGCAGCAGTAGCATTTAAAACTTAGACATACTATGATAGTGCTGATAAAACAATAAATAATGTCAGCTATCTGTTTAGATTCTAGTATTCCTTTGTAATATATTTATTTTGCCTCCTTAAAATTCCTCTCAACATGCCATTTGTGTTTTGAGAACCTTGCACACAGTGGTATTGAGACTGTTTCACTCTCTAAGTGTGGTAGCCTTTCTCTGACTTAGACAGGTAAAGAAAACCTTGGCTTATATAGGTGACAGCAGTTGTCACTATCACTGCCTGCCACTGCTGAAAAAGTCACATGAGGTTACACAGCATCGAAAGATGAAAGAGATGTGTGGAATAATGGGAAGAAATCTGAAGTATTCAGAGTAAATTTAATGGCACAGCAGTGTCACCTTCATCCATCATTAATAGTGCAAAGATCTCCAACAGTTAAAATTAATCTTCAGGAATCAAAACAAATGATATGGGCAAATGAAAGTCCATTCATATCTCAACAGCTTTCAGGTCGTAGCCTATGTCACCAAAGCCAGTGGCATAAACAGCAAATGAATCAGTGCTTATGCTTCTATGTCTAGCCACTTACAGCAATAAAGGGTTCTCCTGCTGTTAAGTGAAATGGAAAAGATCCTTTCCCTTTGAGAAATTCAAGACCAAATAATGAACTAGCCTCCATTCTACTCTAAGCCTTATTTTGCAAGAAGCATGAATATCCCTTTGGAGGATCAACAGTAATGGAGCAAAACATGTATTATTTAATTATTTTCTTTTCAACACAGCCATCAAAGTACAAAATATTTCCCTGAACATAAGAATAAGCAAAGACCTGCAGTGCTTGCTGTATTGTAAGCCTGTTAAAATGTTAAATTTCTTTCAGAATTGACTTAATAAATCCTCTGTTTCAGTTGTTTCAAAACTTAGATAATTTCTTATTTGTACGATAATCAAATTGCAAAACTCAAATAAAATATTGAATGGACTTACAAGAAGATAAGTAGAAATGGAAACCTAAAAAATAGAAAGTTATGTCTAAAAATTGCTCCCTTTTTATAAAATGATGGGAGGACAAGTTAGTACCTAAAATTTCTTTACATTTCTTTTCTAAACCAGCTGACATTAGATTTAAATTTGAAAAAATTTAAGTAGTACTATGTTCTTTTATCATATAGCTTTTAAATTACCTGTATATAATGTTTTGAGCTTTAATTTTTGAGACATTGCTTATAGCAAAACCAAGTGTATAATCTGTTTTACATATTCTGTATTGTATTCAAGTGATGTTTGCCATTTGATTGTTAAAATATAGAAATATGAAATGGAAAATCCTAGAATGTGAGTCCCTCTATATCCTGAAAAGATGTAGTGCTAGAACTGCTAGAGTTTTTCAGTCCCATTTCAGTAGGTGATCCATAATATCTAAATATATTCATCTAAAGAAACTACTCTAAATCTAAGAGAAGGTGGGAGAAGATTAGATTATTAGATTTAATTCTTAATAATTAGATTATTAGGAATTAATTTAGATTTTTTAAGATTAGAAAGAAACTACCACCAAGTTCACATTCCTCCTCCAAAGGACTCTGAAGTTACATTTCATAACTAACAGAAGTCCCATTAGAGGCCTGTAAGTGTTGTAGTGGTTTGGATTCTCATCAAGTTATTTCAATTCTGTTTAACAGCTTAGAATTTGAAGAGACTTGAAAATTAAATATTAAATAAATTTTAAAAGAACAAAAACATTTTGATACCTCCATGCAAATCATCAGGAGAAATACTAAATTTTTTAAAGGTGAATTATGTGCTACTGTGAACACAGAGAAAAAGGATCTGTGACTGAATTTCTTATTTTTTTTTCTAGCTAAATTTCATTCACATAAACCAGATGTTTGACAGAAAATTTTTTCTTTATTTTAATTGCTTTAATTTATTTTTTCTCCTTTCTTCCTTTTGGTTGGGGTGTGGGAATAGGACAAAGCTGTATAAGCCCTAGAATTTTAAATTATCAAAATTACTATTAAAGTTACCAAAATACTTATTTCCATATGCCAAAAGCCTCAGAGGTGCAACCTAGTCAAATCCTTCATCTATTTATGCAGCCATTCCTGTGCTTTCCCCAACAACTAGGATTTTGCACTAAAACATATAACCAAAAATGATACATATTCCCATTGAATTTTTCCCATGTGTGAGTTCTTTTCTTTTCTTGAACAATGTAGGCTGGGTACTGTTTTTAAAAGAAAGCAGATTATCACATCATATCATTAGGTAGAATTTTGGTAAAACCTCAATCATTCTTGCTGTTCAGATTTTAACAGCCTGTCATGTCAACAGAATTGGGTAATGAAATCAAAAGTAAACAAAATATAGGTGTTTTCATATTATTGAGCCGACAGTTGATATTTTCTTGATTATAAATATTTCAGTCACATAGTCATTTTCCAGTTTTAGAATAAAGATTGAGTTATTGCTTCCCTAGCGCATGTAAAATCAAGACTGAATTTGGGACTACATCTTGATCGTAAGATTTTTTTCATATTGAGACATGAAGCTGAATGACTCCTTGTTTGAGACAGAGTTCTCTGTGTTAGCATCTTGAGAAATAAAAATGCTTATGTAACTAACCACAGAGATTACAAAGATGTTTCCATCATAGGAAAAGAAAAAGTAAATTATTTAACACCTTTTAATTCCTGTTTCTGGAAAAATTTTATATTATTTGACAGCCTTTTGTAAATGCTGGATATTAAATGTAGTGATGTACCTGTATGTAAAAGATCCAGTAGAATAATGATGGGTGAAACCTTTTCCCTTTTTTTTTCATCTGAACATGATTTTCAAAGAAAAAATGTGTTAACAATTATTATTTTTTTATATTATAGGTGAGCACACTAGACTGGGTACGAGCTGAAAAAATCTATAACCTCTGTGAGGTTCTATTTAAAATTCACAAGGTAGGTTTCCCAACAGTTCCAGTGATTTATTTAGTAAAATTAACCTTTTCCTGTTGATGATAAGCTCAAATTAATCTTAACTAGGAATAACTAGTATTCAAATAGTTCATCTACTGTTATAAAAAACTATTTGCAATTGCTAGTGCATTAGCTGTGCAAGTATAAGAAAATATGGAAAATAGGTTAAGCTCCAAGTGAGCAAGTTACTAACATGTTTTCTTACTGAAGAAAGTTTTCAGTATTAGAGCTGTGTGAAGTATCAGTGAGACACACTACTAAGCATAATGATATTAGGTTTTTCTTAGTGGGTCAAATTTTCAAGCAAACATGATGAAAAATAATCTTGCTGTAATTCTTGATCCATATAAAGAAATTTTCATTTTAGAAATTAGAAATATAAAATAATGTCCTTGTTGCATCATATGTATTGATTGTTGTATCAAGTATTGTAGTGGTTTTTCCTTTATAAAGGGCAACATGTTGGGTTTGTTTCCCATAGAATTAATTTTCTTCCCCCAACTAGAAAAAGTTGTGTTTTCTGTCCCAATTAAAGATTTGCATCAAAATTTTGCACTTTGTGTAAATAATTGACTTTTGGAATATATTGTCTAGTAAATTGCATCAGATAGATTAATTTTGTTCTCCAACAAAACTAAAACCTTTGCAGGTGAGATAAGGCTACTATTTGTCTAGGAGAGTAAAGAATATTTTCAGAAAAAAACCCTATCTTTTCAGATAAAATACTATTTCACTGAAAAATTAAAGCTCATCTTTAGTTCTCACCAGCTGCTGCCCTTCTCTGCTGTTTCTCTTTGACCACACAGTTATGTGGTGGAAAAGGCAGGTTGTTGCTGTTACCTGTTACAGATTCTGCACTGAAGCAAAAGTGCTTAAGGTTTTTGATTTGGTCTTGGTGGGGTTTGGTTTGGTTTGGTTTGGGGTGTGAAGGTTTTTTTGTTTTGTAGGGATTTTTTATTTGTTGGGGATTTTTCTGATGCAGGTTATTCAGGACATGGGAAGGAAGTGTTTTGGCACTGCCATGCCAGGAAAACAGTAGTCCTGGAGTTCAGGACTAGAGCTCAACTCCAGAGGTACAGGAGGAGAGCCATATTCTTATAGTCATGGCATTATTTTTGTGTGACCACGTCTCCAGCTGGGAACATATGGGCAAAACAGGTCCTTCCCATCACTAACATACCAACAAAAAGTGGATGTTCTGACAGAGATCATTTATTTAGTCTC
Organism: Serinus canaria; assembly: GCF_022539315.1. Classification (NCBI taxonomy): domain Eukaryota; kingdom Metazoa; phylum Chordata; class Aves; order Passeriformes; family Fringillidae; genus Serinus; species Serinus canaria. The sequence continues at coordinate 94,372,820 of NC_066316.1, forward strand.
CTTCATATTTTTTTATAATTTTACTTTTGGCTCATAAGTAAATCAGGCACCAATGAAATATATATACACAAAGATTTTTGGGAAGATTTTCCTGTGGCTTGGGTTTTGGTTTTGTTTTTTCTCCTATAAGTGTTACTGCTAAAACTCAGTTCTTCCTGGAATATTATGGTAATTTCAAGGATATTCTGTCATTCTGCAACTTCTGCAGTACTTTTTCATTAAGAGGCAGAAGTTAGGAAATAAACTACTCACAGTTCAACTCTTTATGTTCTTGACATTTTAATAAATGAATGCTTAATTGCCAGTCTTCATGAATACGTAAGCTAAAGTGCAAAAGCTCAAATTGAACTCTTAACTTCTTTTCTGTTGATTCTTTGGTATAAATGACAATTAGGCAAACAGAACAAATCCAAAAAAAATTGAAAGAGATAAGGTTTCTGCATTAGATATGATAGACTTACATTGTAAAAGCTGCCATTTGAGGAGGGGGTTCTTCAGGATTTTCAGAAGCTGGTAAGAACTGGTGCAAAACTGTGGGAGAGTGTGTTTTGTATCTTCTCACAAAAGATGGATTTTAAGGAGCAGTGTTCTTGTTACACACCTAATTGTAAGCTTCTCATCTGTGTTTATTATGATGCAAGAGTTAAACACAGAAAATATCAATCCAATATGGAACTGAAATTTTAAAACAGAATGTTTGATATATTTTAGATTTGGATGTATGTATACATAAATATAAATACATAAATAGGTGAATTAAAATTCATATATAAAATATGACTTTGCATATTTCTGTTCATTTGGTGGCAACAGCCAGATGATTTGAAATGTAATGTCTTGCATTGAATGTGTCTATTCTTATTGCTTGCCTCATAATTCAAACTCTTACTGTAATCCTGTACATTTTTAAAAGTCATTTGTCTTTAAAACATTTTATTTTCTTTTATTATCTGGTATTTTCACATGCAAATTAAAAAAAAAAAAAAAATCTTCTAAAAGCCAGGAAAGGCAGCACTAAGTCTTGAAGCAGATGTAATACCTGTCACTCCATAGCTGCTGAACACCAGAATATATGTAAGAATTTTCTTCAACTTTCTTTTCAACAGTGCAAAGGAGTGTTGTAAAATAACTGAGCTTCAAATCTGTTCTCTCCTCAGGTAGTAGCAGGGCCAATTTTGACAACACAGTGCTTTGTACCCTGGTGGCAATAATGTGGTGCTCCCAAGATGCCCCATGAATCATTGCTAATTATTTTGGGGTTCCAGGCTTTTCTGCTTCGTAATATCACAGAGAAATGGGGATAGGAAAGGGGTTTTATCTGAAAAACAGAAAAACAAAAATATGTGTAATTTGGAAATTCAAGCAGTGAAAGTACTTAGATGTATAAATTGTAGCTTTTTAATTTAGTTTTCTTTTCCTCTATATTTAATCAATGTTAATCAATGAAGTATTGCAATATTAGGGAAGTTTCTTGTATTAATTTTTTTATATTTACAAAACATTGTATTGCAGGTATATTTTTTATTATGAAAGTTTAATGAAAACTTTCTCTTCTTTATCTTGAAGGTGGTGGCAGGATCTTATTTCAGTCTCCTTGTAGTTACAGAACAGTATTGACGGCTATTGGAGGATATGTTCATGATGCCATTTCCAGAATTAGCCCTGGGGTGCTTGATAAATTACTTCATTCCTTGGGGTTTAGCATATTGGAACCCAAGTAGAATGGAGTAATTATCATCTCCTGTAGAGCTGGTTCACAGCTCCTGGAATGTTTTGAAACGTTCAGGGATTTCCTTCTTTTTTCACTATAAACAATGTAGTTGTACAAGCTCCCTTTAAATTATATATGTATTGCTTAGGTAGTTTTGACATATTTTGGAACTGCAGTAGTAGTTGGATTAAAAGATAGGGAATAAAGCAAATAAGAAGCAAAGAGAGAAGCTGTTTTTGACATAATTATTTAACATTTCTTCAACATAATTGTTGACATAATGGCATAGTATACCCAAGTACCCAATCACTTACAGAAGACAGTGTTGCTTCAGTTGTTTGGTTATGCCAGATGAAGAATCACATACTGAAACATATCTTTCAGCTCTGGCTTGCTGATGATTGCTGGCTACAAGCAAACTTGTATTTAGGTATTCACCAGGACTTTGATCTTGAAGACCAGAGGCCGTATTGTTTCAGTGTTATGGTTGGACATGGCAAGAGCCACTATTTCAATGTAGAGCTGGGCAGTGAATTGGCAGTGTGGGAGAAATCATTCCAAAGAGCAATTTTCTTGGAAGTTCAAAGAACAGGGGTAAGTAGTGAACAATTTAAATCATTTAATCTGTAAAATAAGTATAATAGTATAAGATTTTGGTTTTTATGTTTAATAATTTCATTCAGTTGAAGTCCTCCATGCCTAAGTATCTGAGTTCCTTTAATACACTGAAGACTTCTGAAAGCTTCATCATCACATCAATATTTTTCTGTCAATGACTGCATAATACCCATCAATGAGCATGCTATGACAGATTGAAGATTGAAAGTAACAATTTGTAAGTTCACCTTGATTATTAAAAACTGGAAATTAATATATTTTACCACTGGAAAACTCAGGAGTTTATTTAGTCCAACTTGAACATTTTCTTCCAGAAAGCTGACTTTCTTCTCACATAAGGTAAATATGATTTTTTACATAATGCTTCTGTATTCAAAGAAATATTTTGCTCTTATATTGTTAATTGTGAATTGGGATTGTCCTTGTTAACATTGGAAGAGTTGAAGACAGTATAAAAGTTAAAAGAAGTTTGTAATGGTCTTGAATTCTCAAAATAAACAGCAGATTATCACTTTCTGCTGGCTAATAAATCTAGATCCATACTCTCAAGTGAACTGGATCAATGGTATGGGAGTATATTCATTGAGACTATAGGCCTTCTCCAATTAAAATATATATTTGCACACTTTTACGCAAATGCAAACTTGATTTGGTATGCTCAGGTGTCCAGTGCCCTTTGAGCCTCCTAAAGACCTTTGAAACACTGAGAACAGTGGATCACAGCATTGTATTAACACGACTTACAGGGGGCAGTAGTCCTATCTCAGGTGGTTAATCAGCTTGTCTAAATTTCCAAATCTCTGAGATTCTCAACAGGTTTCTGGGTTCTTACAAAGTACTTACTTAGAACCCTTCTATTTGTCTCTTTAGACTGATGAAGGAACAAAAAGATTTTGTAAGAGTTGTTAATACTGAACTCCTGAGAAGGAATGCAGTTCTTCAGGAAAAAATTGATCCTCATATATATTATCCATATAAAACCGAATAACATATACATGAAATTAAGTATAACAAGCATGCAGATTAGCTGGCTCTTTATCTGATTAGATTTCTGAATATTTATTGTTAAATCTAAAAACTTGCTTTTATCCTTAAAATTAAGGAATGATTCTTTGCTTGTGGAATGATCTTTTCTAATTTGAATCTGTCATCTAGACTCATTTCACACAAAAGACATTAAATTTCCTGCAGCTGTGGTTTAACCTATCTGAGACCTCCAGGAAAGTAATTCAAATAAAATCCTGATTACAGTGCTCAAGTGTCCATATGTGTTTTCCTATGTCTTCATTTTCTCTCACATAGCTGGATACATCCAAATTTACTGTAAACTACTCTGTCAGTAGAGTTCAGAGTACTGTGGTCAGTCTCCAGCAGTGAAAAGTCTTTTTACTGCACTATTTTCTTTCTGCATTCAAAGCATAAAATCTGTCGTGAGTGCTTTTCTTTTCAGAATGGTGTCAAGAGCAGCATGAATGAGGTGCAATTTAATATTACATAGAATATTTCAAGTCATAGAAAAAGAACTGGCATTCCAGTGTCCAGAAAATTCAAGCTTTTCACTGGTATGTCAGTCTGTAAAAGTTCTTTCTTTTGGATAATTTTGGAAATCATTTTTTATTCATAAATGATTGGGCAAGATTCATGGCAGTTGCTGGATTGCATTGTGCCATTTCAGCCACTCTTATTTAAATGGAGCTTGGTCCTGTTTGATGTTGAGTGCAGTTAGGATCTTGCCTATGAGTTTTTGTTAACCTTTTCCTGTACATACCCTTTGTATTTGGTGTTCCTATAATAAGAGCTGTATTTCTGAGAAGATTCTGTCCTTACACAGTCTATGAGGAGCAATGCTAAGGTGCAGTGGTCCTTTTGAATTGTATCTGCCTGTGTTGTGTGATTTTTTTACATTTCTTTTGAAAATGGCAGCAGCAGTAGATGACAGAAAGAATGCAATAAAGCAGGAAGAAACACCCCTCACAATATTGCTCCCCTTTGAGCTATCTTAAATCCCTATTTCAAGCTGCAATTGTTTACAAAAATTTTACCGAGAAACTCTGAAATTCAGTGACCCTGGTGAAATTAATCTATTTGCAGACAATGATAACAAACAAACAGATGTTGAATACATGTGCTAGAAATACATGGGGTTTTTTCCCTAGAAAAACTATTGTAGTTGCTGATGGCATAACTATGATAGATGGCGGCAATGAAAATGCAGGAGAAGCGAGACAGAAAGGCAATTGAAAGAGAGAAAAAGTGTTGTTAAAAAGTATTTCCATGAGGCTGGTAATAAAAGTCAGCATTGCAATGGTGGAAGATAGGCAGTGAAATCCTCTCAGTCATACCTTGAAGTTAAATCGTCTCCTGCAAATCCCAGCATGAATGCCTGTTTCACCTGGAACATCCTAAACAGTCCAGGATGAAAAAGGATGCTCAGATTGAGTAATTTTTCTTTTGGTTTTTTTGAAGATATTTATGGTGTAGAAAATCTTCAAAAATAAAAGGCTAGCACATTTTTCTAAGCTCTTACTAACTTTTTGACCCTTCAGGTTGGTCTTGTTAATAGCATAGGATATTATTCCACATTTTTTTCAGTGATTTTTTTTTAAATTTCTCAATCAGTATTCTTCCTTTACGTCAGACTAGTTTTTTCCAAAGAAAATTATTTTGACTCATCTGTGTCTTGGATATGATTATTAAATTAATGCAGAAACATCTCAAAGGGATGATTTGGATTAGTTCTGTTCAGTAGGAGGATGGAGGAAAATATTGGAATAATGGACAGAGGAAAGAGTCACTAATATATTATACTGCCAGCTGTAGAAAAATTGGACCAACAGTTTTGTCATTTTGAAACCTTGTACATGTAAGCTTTGTTTGATGGCTGGAAGAGGAAAGAGGAGAGGAATCTGTTTTACAAATGAAAGAAGTATCAGGAGACTGAAAGAAACCATGCAGTGGGAAAATCAACTACCACAGTGTTTCTAAAGTACCTGCAGTAGATATATATATAGTGATAAGACATGATTGCATACTCTCCTCACGAGCAATTCTAACACAAAGAAAGTTTTCCCTTCATAATTCCAGCTGTTATGAACATGCTGCAAGTTCTTTCCAATCTTCATACAGCTGAATAACCTGCAGTACTGAAACCATTTGTGTTACTTGGACAAAGTATTTTTTTAATATGAGTTACTCCAAGAATTAGAATAGCCTGGATCCCATTCAATTATAACAAAATAATCAAGAATTTTTGCTGCCTCATTATTTTTTTTGCTTAAAGGTAAGTACTTCTAGTTAACTTCTTTCCATTTTGTTCCATGATTCAGTGACATGATTCAGATAAATAAACTCTTCAAATAAAATTATTTTTTATTTTTTTAAGTCAGGGAAATGTATAGAGAAATGTTAGCAGTAAAATTCATATTCCTGGAATGATACGGGGTCCTCCTGTGAAGAATAAATGTGACAAATAAATCAAACAAAGCAAGCAAAGCAAACAAATGAAGATTAATGAATGCTGCAAGTTATTTCAGTTAGCACAATTGGAAATCCAAAATCATTTTATAATGAACATAAATGTATGATGCATTTTTCCTGTGTTTTCCCACTTTTAAAACCAGTTAACATAAATCCCATATTCTGTGGATGTTTATGTTTTTGTATGCATTTTTAATATGTTTTTATTTTCTGGGAAGTTAGCACCAAACCATTCTCTATAGTAAGATTCTTGATTCTGCATATATGACTCAGAATCGTTGTGACTCAGAATTGCTCTCAGACAGATTATGTCTGTTCCTAGATAAAGCAAAAATAGTTATTGGGAATAATTGTGCATGCAAAGACCTAGAGCTTCGTTTCTATAGGATTCCCACATTAGTCTTTAAATTTTCTCTTTACAAATATTTTGCTACTAAAACACCATGATGAAAATTCCTAAAAAATTATATAATAGATAAGTGCAATTGATAATTTTGGTTTTTTTGTTTTGTAAGCAACAATTAATTGCTTTTGCATATTAGTTATTCCAGCCAGTTACTGTTTTCCTCTTTGAACTTGAGTCTTCCATGCTTATAAAAGGTGACAGACATGAGAGTGACGTAGCTTACACAATGCTTAATTCACCATCTTCCTGTTCCACTTTAACATTTCCCCCTATACACTGTGCCTTCTTCAGGCTGATCAGTAAGAAGTACGTAAGGAATTTGCAATCATGTTATTGATCGTTAAAACCAACCAATCAACCAAAAAATCACATATCTATTTGGAAGAATTGGTTAACTCAATAACTTTTCCTCAGCTTTATATGTCTTTGCCTTTTTGCTTGATGGACTATTTTTCATTAATTATCTGATCCTGTTTATCTTTGGTATCCTCTCTTCTATCCCTCTTTTAATTTTCTTTATAATACCTTGTCATAGATTTTGCTAGTTCATCAGTTTGAATAAATTTCTAATGTATTCATAATATTTTCATCAGAGAAAATGAAGTTTCTTTCCATGAAAAATGTATTGTTCATTGTGCAAATCCTTTCAGAATACTGTTGACAGGTGTTGCTTTTCACCCTTTGGTTTTCTAGTAAAGATTTATGGGTTTAAAGTTTCCTTTATAAAACTGGTCCATGTAATGCTTCCTTCTCATCATTCCTTCTCAGCTCAGGAAATATTCTGTGCAACCTCCTCATTACAGTACCTGCTTGCTGTTTGTTCTGGACTGTTCCTTTACTTTAGATGCATATCTTTGTTAAAATATCTTTCTTAAAGGGTTCACTACAATTAATTTAAGACATAGAGAAGTGAATAAGTTCTTTCCAATTGACGTCCACAACCTTTCAAGGAAACCAGGGGTTTTTGTCATAATTTCCCTTTATAAGCATTCAGTTGACTATATTGTATAAAATAACAGTGCAATAGTGACTGTATGTATACAAGCTACTTACTAACCAGTCACAAACAATAATTGATTCATAACATGAAAAGCAGTGTTTATATTTTAAATCACATAGTTGCTTCTGTGGTATGTAAAATCACATAATGATGAAAGATCAAAAAGAAAGAACTGCACAAAATTGCACTGATATTTTAAGACTTCACATTTTCACAAAATTATTGGGTAAATAGCTCCCATATCTTGCGCAGCTCAAGAAAGAGCCAAAATTAATTTAGTTAGGCATTTATTCTTTGTCCACTGGAGACAACTATAAATTTCTCATGATTTCAAAATTAGGAGCCAGATGGAGAAAATCCCTTACATAGAAGCTCAATGGCTTCTAAATATTTTTTTTTGTAAACTGAACTTCAGTGCATATTTTATCAACATGCCTTCATATTTGCTTAACGCTGAGTGTTCAACAGGTCTCAGATATAAATAGTGATGTGTGCTGGTCAGAGTTATGGATTCCTTGCATTCCCAGTGTATGGGAGCCAAGCTGCATGGAAGTGTGGAATTAGCCCCATCTGAAACTACTTTTTTAGAATGAAAGGTACAAGTTCAATTGAAGATTTTGGATTTAGAGAAAACAGAAGAGTTTGTGATATTCATATCAAGACTGCCTACAAGAAGTTCAGTTCCTGTGTTTCCTTCCTGCAACATTATACAAAATGTGCTTTCTAGTGACATTTTGAATTATCTTACTACAACTCAAGTTAGATGTAATCAGAATAGATTTTAGAGACTGTGTCCCCACTTGAACTTGGTCAGAGATTATGTTTCCACTTATCTATCATAGCTTACTGAAGTCTTCCAACTGCCTGACTCCTGAGATACGCAGAACTTTGGCTTTCTCAGCAATGCTGACGTCAAAACAAACACACTCATTGTTTCTGGGCATTTTTGGGAATTAAGTGGTGCTGTAGAAATAGTAGACTAAACCACCCTCGGAGACTGAGCCAAAAGAAGTTCACTTAAATAAACAAAACCTGGCAGAAATTAGGTAATATTAATAGGTAGTAATTGTCATTTCTCTGATCCATAATTGGACAATTATGATTTTATTAATTCTTTATGGTGGTTTGAGAGTTTCAATAAATAATGATTGGTGTTTGCAGCTCCTTGTGAGCTGCAAATACTGTAGTGAATTGCAAAACTATTAAATAGAGTTGGCCAAGTTTTTTGGGTTTTGTTTTTTTTTTATTCTGTGATGATTGCAAAGCATGTATGAGACAGAGTTATATGTAGGAGTCCCTTTAAGACTGGAAATGCCACCATTTTCTAATTTCAGAACTAATATCTGAGACAAACATTTAAGCAAAGGAAATATTCTCCTTATATTCAGGCGAGATATTAAATAGCATTTAGATTAGGTGAGATTTATAGTGTCATTACAAGATACTCTCCAGTTTGTTACAGGAAGCACTCAGTTTAATTACACAATTAAGTTTTAGATTGTTTTCATTATGCACAGAAAGCTTCTTAGAATTACAATTACAATTTAACTGGTCACCTTTAGAGATGATGTTTGATTCTAATTCATTTCCACACTAATGCAAAAAAACTCACCATTCTCCAACACAAAGAAAGGTTCTGAGAACCATACAGATTAATAGTAAATACATTTTCAATAATTATTAATAATTCAACAATTGACATAACAGATGAAAATCAAACAATGCATTTATTGGAACATTTAAAACAGCGAGAGAATGTACCAATTTTCAAGGCTATTGAACTCAAACTTGTTTCTATATTCTGTATGTTTGACATAATTAATATAAAATGTTGGCCATTATTTCTGAAAATATAATGTACTCTTAATATTAGATTTATTTTGATTAAATGAATAAATCTAAATAATTTTATATGACATATATTTATTTCTAAATCCAAATATTTAGATACAAATGATGTCATGGGAATTTAGGCTTGTTATTATTTTTCAGAGGATCTTATAGACTTGAATAAGGAATAAACCACAAGAGAGCTGGAGAGGGACTTTTTCAAGAGCATGTAGTGATAGAACAAGTGAGAATGGCTTTAAAATGAAAGAGTGCAGGTTTAGATTACATGTTAGGCAAAAGTTCTGTACAGGAAAGTGGTGAGACACTGAACAGGTTTCCCAGAGATGCTGTGGATGCCCCACCCCTGAAGGAGTCCAAGGCAGGTTGGATGGGCTTCTGATGAACCTGGTGTTCTGGAAAGTGTGCCTGCCTATGGTGGGTGGGCCCATTTTGGAACCCTTCCAACTCAAACCATTCTATGATTCTTTTAAATCTGTCAAGAATTTGCTGTGAAGAATTTACTGTCATGGAATTTGAAATTTATAGAGTAATATTACCTTAGAATTTTCATGCTGAATTTTATGGTTTTAATTTTGGTGTTCCGTATCATTCTCCACCCATGACTTACAAGAATCGTGCAGAAGAAGAAAATCCCAGTAAAAACGTCACTGATTCACAACTTAACTGTACTCAGGAATGTCACTTGATGATATTTCTGATTAATTCCCTCTTCAACTGTGAAATTCCAGAATTTAAAAATCACCAGAAATAAAAGTGTTTGTCATTATGTAGTAACAAACTGCATGAGAATGAAGTCGTCTTTGCTGAAGTAAGCTAGTAGTGGTCAACTGGTTCTACTAAAATAAGCAGTGTCAGCTTGATTACTGTGATTACCACTGAGAATCTGCCTTAGGTTTATGAAAATATGCTTGGGACACGTAGGAAATATAGGAAACTCTTAACATAAAGTCACTATTGATTCTTGCTTTTCTTTATGGAAAAAATGAGTTGCTGTAAAACAATGAAAGTATTCCTCAGACACAGAAATGAGGAAGTACAATCTCTTTCTGACATAAGTGAAGGCTAAACACAATTTGAATTTTCCCTGCTAGAAGATATCCATTTCTTAGTTGCTGCCCTTAGATTTTGTCCTCCTGCATCCATTTCGCTCACTGCTTTTTCCTACAGCCATTGTCTGTCTGTTCAGCAAAGAGGGTAGCAAGTCTTTTCTTCTGTCAGATTTACTTTAGCCATAGGTTCATATCACAGAGAGAATGCCATGGCCAAGAGTTGGTATCCACCCCTGCATTATCTGTCTTGCCAAGAAATAGCTGAACCTACAGATTCACCTCAGTCTTCCTACAAAAACACAATTCCCTGTGGAGAAAAATTCACTTCATCCCACGTGTACATGTAATCCTAATATCTGAATGCTGGTTAAATGCCTTGTCTCAGTGATGCTGAAAGTTTCTGAAAAGACAGTCTGTCCAAGGAGTGCTCTTCTAAGCAAACCATTTTTGCAGTTGGCTGCTATAATGTCATGAGCATTAAAAATGAAAAATTACAAATAGATAAGATAGTTTTTTCAGTAGATGACCTAAAGGGAAAAGTTCCAAGTTGAGCAGTATCCTAAGTAAGCAAGCATTTAAAGCATTGATGTATTAAACCTAGGTATTATTTTCTAAAGCACTGAGCTAGTCCCACTTCTACTGAAATAAATAGAAACTTTCTTTGAAATTCAGTGAAAATATAATGAGCCATCATTTGAGTCCTTTGAAAAATCTTACTTTTACTGCCAGAGAGTGTCTTGTATACATATATGCTGAATCACAAATGTGCATAAATGATTTAAAAAACAACTATAACATCTTGAAATCATCAGATTACAGTACCATCTTTTATAAGAGAATGCACTTTTCATACTAATAACAGCAAGGTTTGCAAAAAAGAGTCATTTTAGGATATTAAGATGTAATTGCTTTGGCAGCAGGAACAGCAGATCTTGAAGGAATTTATAAGTCTTTAAATCAGATTTGGTTTGTTTCGATTAAGTGGTTTTATTTGTATCTATCCATAATTATCAAGATTATGTAACCTGTTAATTGTGACATGATGAATTCCTTAAAGGTATGGGCAAATGAGTGGATCTGCCATGGTTTCTAAGTAAAGATTATATTAATTTGATCACATTCACTGATCCTTTTTTACTGGTATATGGAACAGGAATACACCTGAGCTTTGGGAGTCTGTTCTAGATGAAATTTCTGAAAACTCTCATGCTTTTGCTGAATAACAGATTTCATTGTTGCTTTATTTTCTCATATATAATGTGAATTCAGAGTAACAATGCTTTTGGTGTACTTTATAAACATGTTCTGAAAGTTGTTTTTTTTTTTTAAAAAAAAAATATATATATAAAATATTTTATGCTAAAACCCCAATTTTTTTAAAATATGAAAGAGCCAAAGCATCTACATTTTTAATTCAGCGATTCTGCTGTTTCAAAGAGTTTCAAAAACCTTTCTGTTTAGCATTAGTCATTCTATGCACAAAGACTCTTGGAGGTTTTGCAGGCTCTGTTCAGAATTAAGGGGATTAATTTGGCCTTCTAGTACTCTCTCAGTGTCAGCTGATAAATATTTCTCAGAACAACCATAATAACACTTGTTGCTCTTATCTTTATTTTCACATCCTGCTAGGATTTTTTATGCTAAAAGAGGAATTTTCAAAAATACTTTTTTTGACATATCTGGTCCCATATTAAGACTTTTATCAAACTATATTTTTTTAAATACACTGGATGCATTGAGACACCTTACTCCTGTCACTCCTGTATGATTTAGAAGCTTTTAAAAAGCTGCCTTATAAAATCCTAATGCAAGAATCTGTGTTCCAAACAATTTTTTCCCTCCCTGTCACTATATCTTAAATGCTGGTTTACATTATTTTTTATTTACAACGCAGAAGAAAATAACACATTGTTTAAGTCCTTCTCCCTTGCATGCATTTAAGTTCCTCTGAAAAGTCATACAAAGTTCCTTCCAGTTTTTACTGACATTGATAGAAAACCAAAGAAAATATTAAATGTAAGGTGGTGAGAGATTTGGTCTTAGAAGTAAAAAGAAACAAATAGAATATTTGGATGATACTAAAATTTTATCCGTTCAAATTGGCAATTGGAGTCTTATACTCCAAATATATACATATATATATATATATATATATATATATATATTCTTTGTCTTCATAGCATAATTTAATTTTAATGTAAATACTTTTTCTAAGAAAAGGCAAATTTTCAGAAAGATTTTAGCATTTTTTACATTGATGGCATATTATTACCGCACACAGAAGCATAGTACATGCTTTAACTTAAAGTGAGTAAATGAATAAAATATGCAGTATGTGCACTGCATGGATATGGCTGTTGCCTAAATGCTGGCCTGTCTGGTTAGAATTTAGTTTTAGAAAATGTGTGTTAATTCTATGTCATGAGTATAGTGAGAAATAATGTCTGTGATCCCATTTACCTGTAATAAACCTTTACAGCTCATCTCAGAGCAAATGCATATTTTTATCTATAAAGTAGTTAATAGCATAGCAGGGAAAATATGTAGTTCAAGCGGGAAAGTGTAATGGTACTGCCAAATTTCCAATTACTTTTGGAAAATAAACAAGCAAAATCATGTGCATGCCCAATTTGTATTCACTTAGACTAGAAGGTAGGTATTATTTCTGCATTTTGGCTGATAAAAACACTAAAATTCCTGCTCAATAAAACATGGCTGAATCCAAAATTAATGAATACATTGCATATCAGTGCCTTAGTTAAAGCAAAATTAGGGTTTCCTTCATGCAAGAAAATAATTAACTGCAATGTAGCCAATCACCAGCTGAATTTTTGAAACTGTAAATCTGATGAGACATTTGGACCAGCAGCATTAGAGTTGTAAAAGTAATATCCTTTAAAATGAATATACACTGTGACATTTTTCTGTGTTACACTTAGATGAGCAACATCACTGAGTCTCACTTGATCCTTAGAAAACTCACTGCCATGAACTTAGGAAAAGGAGTACTGACTGAAAAGGTTGGTGCCCTGATTCTTTAAAATTATGTGAAATGGTATTTTTGACTAAGAATCTTTGCTGATGATCTCAGAATATGCTATCTCAACTGAAAGTTATTGTTATTAATCTTGATTTTAAGTAATTTTACTGAAAAACAAAACCAAGTTGAACCCCTGTTTCTTGGACAGAATACAATCTCACATCATTAAGTAACATTAGGGACTCTATGTCTTCAAAAAAGAATCCAGAGATACTATCCTGGATGCCTGTGGCAGAACATGGCAAACCTAAACCCTCCATCTAAAGCACTGCAATAAACTCATATTCCAGCAAAAGTCTACTGCAAAAAAAAACTATAGCATGTCATGATTTATTTAGAAGCTTTTGGACTGCCTAGTCCCTGCAGAAACCAAATATACTTATGGCTTTAGCCTACTTATGGGAGCCCCCCATGTGTGGAGAAATCAGAAGGCCTCTCTGTGATCCAGAGGACCTTCATGTTCCTTCTGCCATCGTACTTCAAAGGGTACAAGGACACCACCAACACAAAGAAGGAAACTGAAGAGGATGGCTCCTCCTCATTCTTGTCTTTCCTTCCCCAGAACTCTGTGCCTGGGCTGCAGTGGTGCTTGCTACCCACCCAGTCTTTGTGCTTCAGCCTCATCACAGCCTGGTGACTCCCCGTGAATAGGTCCCTCTTTCTGTTTGTCCTTCAGGCTTTGTCTCTCACACGTAGCTGAAGTATATTGGTGCTCTCCTCCCTGAGCGGAAATACATCCCTCTTGCTATCTCTTCCCATGCATTCACTTTCCAGTTTGAGTGTTTACTCACCTCTTGTCTTGGGTCCCTAACACCCACAAACCAAGTTCAAAGCCCTTCTTTTGGTGTTAGCTGATCTATTTACAAACACATTCTCTCCCATGAGGGAGAGAGTCATGGTAACTCATAAGCATAAAAGCTGGTTTTGGAATTAATTGGCTTGTCATTGTTTATATTTGTGATGTCTTTTACTGTTAGACAGAATCCTATATCAGTCTTTCTTTTAGAGTACTGAAGCAAACTGTCCCACATCCTTGCCCTTTTGTAAAAACTGGTGAAAAGGATCTGTGACATCATCAAGTCCAACCAGACTGATCAGCACCCTTGTTAACTAGACCATGGACCACATAGACCTCACAGACCAAGTGCTGTGCCTGGATGCTTCTTGACCACCAAACACAGCTCGAAGCTGAATTATTTCAGGGAAATCTCTGTCTGTGGGAATGAGAATGAGTGTGTATGTGTGGTCATTGTAATTATTAAGCCCTCTTAGGGTCTTGGAGGACAGATGAGAGAGCCAGAGATAGACAAGAGTCATACTTCTGATCAGCAACAGGAAGTCTGAGGAATTCTGTCATAAATGAGTCAGATACAGTGTTCTTTTGGTATTTGAACAGTGGTATTATCAACGTAATGATCTTTTTATGAGTTAAAAGAAAATGCATTGAGATGCTGATACCTGAACATTACACAGGTAAAAATTTTTTTATTGTCTTTTATTGCAAATATAATATTCTATAGATCTTTACAGTGCTCAGAAAACATCAGATGATTGATTAAGTCATATAGTACAATTTTGTTAGCTATTGCACCATGAGGCATGTTCTTCTCTCTGTTTAAACTGTGACTTAGCAAGCTGGCTGATATTCAATGCTTTTTTTTTTTTTTCCCCAAATTCACTTAAAGACACCTGAACCTAGACTTCTGATGTTAAATTTCCACAATTGTTGTAGATAGCCAAGGGTCATCACAGTTGCAAGTGTATGGGAAGCTTATTCCGAAAGAAAAAATGGAAAGGAATAAGGTTCTTTCCTAGAGTCTATGAATCAAGATGAGGATTCTTAGGGTAGAGCTTTCTGAGAATCTGTTCAAAGTCACTAAGGAGATGCCCGGAGCAGGATTTAAATTTTTATGGCAAAAGACAAACTAATTCTGTTGTAAAGAAAACCCAGTGAGTTTTGTAAGTACAAAATACACATATATTTTTAATAACAGTGAAAATTAAGCATATTATGTTTGTCTCTAGTATTTGTGAATAATTTCAAAATTGGTTCCATTTTTTCCCAATAGTGAATATTTTTAAAGTGCTCCAAGCTCATTATTTGTGCATAGTTCATTTTAGTATCACCATTTGTGGCTGAGCAATTTGATGCTTACCCATTAGGGGAATCTAATTTTATCTGTTTTAAAAATTGTTTTGCTCAGTCAGAGCTCAGCTAGTATGACCTTTTTAATTGGGGAATAATGGAGAATAAGTTATGGCTGGTGCTTAATGCCACCTTTAATTACTGAATGAAATGTAAGGATATGTAAATGTCATTCTAATTGAAAATCAATCACTGAAATCTTTTTAAATGCCAAATAATATGATCTTTGAACACCAATGAGCAAATTAATTTATTCAGAAATATTATACATTTCCATTATTGTGGAGATTATTATAATACTAATCTGCACTTATAAACTGATATTACTCCCAGCCCTTTCAAAATCCTTTTTAAAATGTCATAACTGTAACTCAAAAATGCTTATTTTAGTATAACTAACTTTTTTTATTAATACTGGAGTGAAGAAACCTTTACAATAATCCAGAAGTTTTAGACTATACTAAAAATTTTTGAAAAACCAATTCAAATGGCAGTTTGCATTTTAAGCAAGTTTTATTAATTTTTTCAGTCTCCTCTTGGGAATTCTTGCATGTAAAAGGATTTTGGGTTTTGTTTTTTGTTTTTTTTTTAATTAAAAGAAACTATCCAGATACAAAACTTCCATGTAAACAAATGTCTAAGCATGAGGCAACATTGAGATTTATGATATAGGGAAGAGAAGTAATGCTTCCTTAGAAGAAACAAAAAAAAATCCAAATGTCATAAGGCACAAGGGTATAATCTTAAAAATGACTGGTAAGGTGTGGCAAGGAAAGCCTGGAGACAGGATCTGATCTCTACTTCTGATGAAGGAATTGGGCTTTTTGCTATTATGGCTGCCAACAGTGAATGTCATAAGGCTGCTCCATATTACAGCAAATCTCATTCATGTCTTTCCAGAATCTGTCATATACCCAAGTTAGTGAGCCTTAAAAATGACTGGAAAGAGTTAACTGACTTTTTACTGTAAAGCTTCTTCATAAGTTTAACCAGAACTTCTGAGTTTTGTTGATAAAACAAACTTTTTTCCTTTCTAATCTGAAAGCTTATCATGGAATTGGGGAATAGATAGCAGTGTCTGGCAGGTATCAGTGCTAACCAAGATGTGACAGCTATTAGGTCTTACTATGAAATTACATGAACTAACTTTAGCATAGGGCTGCACCAGCATGTCACCAGACCCAAATTAAAAAGTGTTGTAAAACAGAAAGATTCTCTACAATGTTTAAATCAGATGGAGAGGTCAAGAAGGCAGAATGCTTTTCTATAATTAGATTGCAATGACTAAACATTTAGGCACTGTTGCCTGCACATTTGCTGGAAGTGATATCAGAAGTCATTAATAGTTCAGGTCTAAGCAGTTTAGAGTAGTCAGATCTGGTTTTGTTTGCTCTGTATTCTGTTGTGCAAGGGTTGGTTTTCAAGAATATATTAATTATGTAGAAGAGTGACTTGAATATAAAAAACCTGCAGTTAATGTCTAGTTGACAGATGGGAACTGATTTACAGTCAGAAGTTTTGACCATTTTCAAACATAGTAATACAAAGTGGTATCAGTGCTGTCAGCTGAGTGTCTTCCCAGCCCAAAATACCTGCATAAAATAGAATTTTAATACGATCATTTACAGTGATGGCTGTCATCTCAAAGATCATACCTTTTTTTTTCAGTCTAAAACATATATGTGCAGTTGGCAAGGGGATACCCTGTGTTTCACAGTCGACTTTGCTCTAGGATTTACCTGTTTTGACAGTAAAACAAAGGTAAGAGTAAAAGAAAAGGAAAATATAACTCTGTATTGTTTTATAGTTATTGAAGTCATCATCTATTGCATTTTCTTTATGTTTATGTCCAGGACTTATTCCTCCAATATCCTGTACCGTTTATTTATTTACTCCTTCTGAAATGTAGTCAGTTTGGGACTTCAAAGGGGAAATTATATTTGTATAGCATGTAAAGATGCATTTTGAAGAAAGATATGAAAAAAGTAACTTCCTTTTCAAGTAATAAAAGCAAAGGAAAATTATATTTGGCAGAGAACTTGTTGTAATGAAGGTTTGTTATAATGAAGAAACTTAAAGATTTATAAAAGATTACAAGTCATGAAGAAAATGAAATGTCACCTGATTCTTTTTTATTTGAAGCTACAAATATAAAATAGGATTAATTATTCTTTCATCATAAGAAATTTAGGTCATGTCTAAAATAAACAGAATAAAGGCAAATGTTTTTCAAAGTCAGAATCTAAAAGATTACATGCACTTATCTTGCAAAACAGTGGCTATATAGAAGTGCCTAAAGAGAATGGTTAATGATACATGCCAACTTCCAAGACCTGTCTATAATGCTACTATTTTCTGTATAATTTAGTTGTATTTTAATGTATATTATTCTAAGTGGATTATAATATTTTTTGATAGCAGAAGAAAACATATATAAAAAATGTTTCTGCATTAATAGAACTATTCAGTAGAAAGTTGGTCTTCTCAAATGTTTTTTTAAAAATTCAGTCAGTCATTCTGAGAAAAGAGGGAACATACTGCATTTTTAAATACTGATGCAGTATCTAGCTTTTGCATGTTGGC
Source organism: Serinus canaria (assembly GCF_022539315.1). Lineage (NCBI taxonomy): Eukaryota > Metazoa > Chordata > Aves > Passeriformes > Fringillidae > Serinus > Serinus canaria. The sequence continues at coordinate 94,390,701 of NC_066316.1, forward strand.
ATTTTGTGGGTTTGAGACCAAAATGCCCCCAAATTTCAAATCTATCAAAATCTTAGGGCAGAGAAATAATGATCAAAATTGCATGAAAATTTAGACTAATGAAGTGTTGCAGTCCATACAGCAGGATAAAATTTCAGAACATACTTTTGTGTATACTTCTCTCCCTCAGGTGATACTGCATTCTGGAATCCTGCTTCTTGCACAGTTATACACATTTTGCATGTAACCACAAACTGACTGTAAGAAGTAGGCTCTCTAATGTATAGAAAGGGTTTCTTCTCAATGTGAAGAATGATTGCATGTACTCTCACCTTTAAAATTATAACCTTACTCTATTAATAGGACTTTGTGTCACAGTACCTCTCTTCAGTATTGATGATGAGGAGGGTTTAGATGAACTATTGTTGCTTACCTAAGGAGATACACAGAATACCAGCAGATAGACTGATTCCATTGCTAAACAGTAAAAATTCTGGAGAGCTCAAGTACATTTATTCTTCATCTGTGTGAGAGATGGAGATGATCTCTGCATCCTCAAGCCTGAGTGAGGCAGTGTTGGGCAACTTCTGCAGTTCATCTTGCTTCCCATAATTGTCAGCTGAAGTTTACTGTGTTTTCCCATATGCATAGCTATTTTAGAATATTTCCTACCAATGCAAGAAAGATTCTTAAAATGGTCAAGCAATTAACAATTCTTTGGGGACATAGAAATTTTACTGGAGAGTCTGTCTTTTTCTTGAATTTAATGAAAAAAATAAGGTCTTCTATTGATGTAAAGAATTCTCTTACACCTCAGCAGCTTTTCAAAGAGGATTATTAAAATAAAGGCCAGTTCCCTGTCTGCTCTATGACTCTAAATCTGGATCTCAAATTTTGGGCAACCAGCTCATGTAGTCATTGAAAAACATTTGGAAAACAATTTTAAAAGGCCCTTATTAGTAAAAATTCTGAAATAAAAAGCACAATTTTTTTTTCTTCAGAGTGTAGAAGGTTGACCCTGGCTTCTTTATGAGTCAGGCAAATGAGAGGAAATACAGCTAAAGGCTTGTGGGTCCAGATAAAGGCAGGGAGAGGTCACTCATCAGTGACCATCATGGGCAAAACAGACTCCACTTGGGCAAATCAGTTTAATTTATTGCCAGAGTATGATAATGAGAAATAATAAACAGCTCTTAAAGCACCTTCCCCCCACACTTCTTTGCTTCCCATTTTTCTTTATCTCTTCCTCTCCAGCAGCACAGGTGGGTTGGAAATGGGAGCTGTAGTCAGTTGTCTCTGTCCTTCCTTCCTCTTTAGGAGAACTTCTCACACTCTTCTCCTGCTCCAGCATGGAGTCCCTTCTACAGGAGACACCCTTCCAGAACCCAGTATGAGTCCTTCCCATGGGCTGCAGCTCTTCATGAACTGCTCCAGCATGGGTCCTTCCCACTGGATGTGATCCTTCAGGAACAGCACCTCCTCCCCTTTCTTCCTTGGCTGTGGTCTCTGCAGGGCTTTTTCTCTCCCATATTCTCATTCATCTCTCCAGCACAAGAAAAATATGTTTAAAAAACTTTTCTAGAACAGTTTATTTTCCTGCATATTCTATTCCAGGCTCTTGATGGAACTTAATTCAATCAGCTTTTATCTTTTCTGGGCTCATCACTGAACTACTTCTGTAGCCTGCATCTGTTTTTTATCTCATTGTAGAGATTCTTTTTATCTTGGCAGCTTGCTTGGTTCGTTTTCCCCATTCTGTGCCTCCAGTGCTGCTACTCCAATATGAAGGGATCCCAAAGTGTGTGTTTTCTGCCATCTTCCAGTGCTCTCTAATTCTCATCTTTCCCCCTCAGTGTCAGCTGTTGAGAGAAATGATGACTCCAGCAATACTTATTATTACTAAATTGTTCCTAAGTTATTGATTCATCTCCACCTTAGCAGTTACTACATAGCAAACATTCATCTCTCCTGTTTAGAGCCTAACTCATTTAAGCTTTTAACACTTTCCAGGCAGTCTAATTAGGCCCTCTGGACCCAGTTAAAGTCTGTTCATGAATGTAAACTTTAAGCACCATCACAGTGCTGTAGCATACTTCAGTTTTTCTTCATCTGTTATATCTCTCAGTGACATTTCTGTCTGCAGGGAACCAGGAGATAGGTTTTTTTTATAGGACTTTCCATTTTAAACTATGAATAGGGTTCTGAAGCCCACTTGTATCACTGATCTACTTAACAAAAATATTTTGAGAAGAGGCATATTGGAAAATGGAACAGAGCAAGCTTTTTTCCATGTGTACTTTTGAAATAAGCTCCCAAGTATTTAAACTGTATTTCTTCAGCAGTGTCCAGGAACTGAAGCACACTTAAAACATGTGCAGAGAATTTTCATTAAGATTATAGGCATTAAAGGAAACATCAGCAGGAAGTCCAGGTGCAAGTTGTTAACTTGTGGGGGTTTTTTCAGTTATGCATTTTCAGGTGATGAATAGAAGATATTCAGATAAATAGAGAAAATAACCTTGATTTCAAAAAGAATTTCCCAATTTTTGTTTTTACAAAATATTTTCATAAATAATAAAGCATATCTGTCAATCTGGAGTTTGACAGCACTACTGAGATGCCATGGAAAAACCTATGAGAGACCAAGATGCTTAGAAGTTATATATTTTACAAAGCATTATGTAACATAGGACACATTTTTGTGGTTTCTGAGACTATGTTCAATAATAATATTTTTGCATTTCTGTAGCTTTTTTGGGAACTTCAAACCACATTTCACACATCACTAAGTTCAGCTTTGAAATATCTGTGTAATTCACAATTATCTACGCTATGCAAATGACCAACTGAAATACGAAAGATCAAGATATGGCATGGAATTGTATTCCTACTGAAACTGATACAGATGGATCTTTATGGAATTAGGCTTTTGCCAACTTTATGCGATGTAGGCTATGAAACATTTATGTCTCAGAGAATTTCAAAATAGTTTAATTAATGAATTTTAATAATGCGTATTTTGCTTTCACAAAGAGTACAGAAATGTTAACTGTTCTGCAAAGAGCCTGTTACCATGCACCACAGTACTGCTGTAGTGCTTTATTTTAGTACATGTATATTGATCATCATTCTATCATTCTAGATAAAAACATGCAGCAGAATCCTTAATCAAATTTCTTTTTCTTTAGAATGTGCTGTGGAGGTTTAAATTCTCTCAGCTCAAAGGCTCATCAGACGACGGGAAGACAAGAGTAAAACTGCTTTTTCAAAATATAGACACCAAACAAATTGAGACAAAGGTAAGCAACATCCTCCTTTTCAATTTAATTAAACATGACATAAAATTATTGTCAAGCCATCAGAAATCCCATTTACTGGGACATACATATGGTGAACACATCACAGCTTATCTTTTTCTGCCAATTCTTTAGAAACTTCACAATAAATGGAAGCAATGTAATACCCATAGTTTTATTGCACTCTTTCTACAAGCCAGTTATTAAGTTGTGTTATGATAGTATTTTACTTTTTCAGAAAGATAGTCTCTCTGAAGTTATTCTGTCAACCTATAGTAGATGAAATGTCTAAAAATTGTGTTTAAAAAAGATAAAGTAAAAATAAAATTTGATCCCAAGCTTGCTGTTGAATAAAAAAGCCAGACAGTTTTTCAGTAATGTGGTTTTAAAAAGAAGGAGGAGAACTTTGGTGTGATATGGCATAGAAAAGGAAGATAAGACTGTGGTTCAACTGGGTTTTGGTTGACAAAATCCAGTGAAACAAGAGAAAAGTGTCTGAAGACCTATGAAAGTTTTCAAATACTCTTACCTGGAGTTGTACAGGTTAAAGTCACTTATTAAGTAATATTTTTCTATACTGACCATACACAAAAGATGTATATTACCTATCCTTCTAATGTTTAAAATAATTGCAAGGATGAAGTCCATAACCTTCCTTATTTGTCACAAAGTTACAGTACATGCAATGTATCTTTCTTTATACATCTGTTTTAATAAATTATTCAGGATTTCATCATCAAGCTTGACCTGAGTTGCCTCTTGGCTCTACTGTAAAAGCTATTATAATATCTGTTACAAAAGGTACAATGTATAATAATTTATCTAGTAGCAGGCTATTTCCACTTCATTTCTCACAGTAGTCCTTGGTGACAGAAAAGGACTGCTGTCTTCATTTTATATGTGATCATCTGTTGCTGAGAGCTTACATAATTTGTTTCAGATCAGACAGGAAGATTGTACTCATGCATAAACTACTTTGTGTATCTCTGTGCATTAAATCATTAGATAGCCCCTGTGTGTGATTAGCCAAGGGCTGCAATTCCATTGCTTGTAATGGAATTCTATTGCTTTAATACTGTATAATTCCTCTTTCTGTTGTAGTAAACAATCTGATTTTTTACATTTTATTTTATTTTTATTTTTGTGCAAATTAGTTTGTTTTAATTGGTTTTACCCAGTTTTACTCTTTATATAGAAAAATTGTAAATGTAAGCATTTTTATGAAAATCTGTTTATCTGAAAAATTATTATAAGTAAGTCCTTATGATAATTTTGCAGTAAATTTTGTTCAAGAGACAGATTTTTTAAAACACTAAAAATTATTCTATTGCATAGCTCTAATGGAAACATCTTGTAGTTGGCAAAATTCACCTTGAAAGTATCAAATGGAAGTTGATATAGGATTGGTTCATACAGAATTCTTAATATCTATGTACCTAAAAGTACATATGTGTTGCAAGCATTGGAAGATCCCAGAAAAAGCTCATTAAAGGCCAGAGGAAAGGCTGATACTAAGTAGCTGAGGATTTATCAGAAGTTCAGTGATTACACCTTTGACAACTGCCTCTGCAAAGTGCAATGTACCCACTAATATTTCACATTTAATGGGACTTGGGCACAGCTGTGCAGCCTCTCCAGTTCAGATAAATGGTATATATCACCAAATGTATGCCCACCACCTAAATGGTATGATTTCTTAGACCTGAGTTACAGGCAGGCTGGAAAATGCCCAGCAGTAATACCCATAGTACAATCCAGTATTTGCCTCTGCTTATTGCACTGAAAGAGATTTCATAGGGCCAGGTGGTGCTATATGGTGAAATGCAGCCAATAACAATAAATAAAAATGTTATCAAATAATAGAAGTTTCATTTTTCCCAGGCAAATGAGCCACTATGCACAAAAGAAGCTTGATGGAGATGACTTACATTCCCTTGGTGGAAAACAGAGAGTCAAGTTTGCAAAAGAATTTTCCAAACTATGTCTAATTCTATATTATTATGAATTCTTGGGAGTAAAAAAAAAAATCACATTTGGGAATTTTATTTTTGTGTTTTGTTTACTAGCTAGATGTGATGTTTCTTCTTCTTTTTTGACTTCTAAATTTTAAGCCAAGTACTTCTTCCTATGCATTTTAGTTTTAGATGGACAGTACATTCCTCCATTTAAAAAGCTTTCTGTTGAAAGAAGATAATAAGGAAAAGATTCCTGTCAGTTTTTTTCTCCTTCAGGTTCTTCATATTCCCTAAAACTTCTTATAGTTTCCCACTTCAGTGCTTCCCTGAACTTACCCTGCCTTTAGTATTGAGAAATTAGAAGGAATCTTAGTAGTAGTAGATATTCTTTACCCAAAATTTCAAGGTTTCTCATAAAAAAAAAAAAAAAAATAAGATTAACACTTTCAGGTTTGTATTGATGCTTTATTTCCCTTTGTGAAACTGTAGCTATATATCTGAAAAAGATGACTTCTTTACCAAGTCTATTTGAGCATTTCCCTCTTCTTTTCATCTTACTTAGTCTTAAATATTTTTTGAACAAAGATAAGAAACCATTGTCATCAATAAAGTATTGTGAGCCATACTGAATTCTCAGCTAGATGTTGCTGGTCTCATAAATTTTTCTATTACAAGGTAACTTAAGAACCCTGCATATTCTTCTCATCTGTGATATGGCAACCAAGCCCTGCTGTATTTGCTGAGATATAGAATCAAATTTAGAATTTTGGTTTCCATTTTGACTCTGATGTTGTTTGCAGCTAAAACCTGAATATCTTTATTTGGGCTTTTAACCTGAAAAAAACCCCAACCCAAACCACACCAAACCAACAAACAAACAAACAAACAACAGCAACAACAAAGCCCCACAACAATTAAAAAAATCAGTCTGATTGGAAAACATATCTTGAACAATACAGTGGTAAATGTTCTTCTCTGGTCAACAAATAACATACACTGAGGCTTACCAGTGTCCTTAAAGTAATGAAATGCACAGGGCAGAATAACACTACCTGTCAGCATCTCCATTATTTGCCTTTCATCTGATACAGGCTCATGTCTTGTTCAAACAGTGATTCAACAGCTCTCAGAAGTTCTCAATAAAATTGCATGCATGGTAATAATGCAACGGGCCTCTCAAGCTCTTTATGGTATGTAATAAATCCAACTCTCCTAGTGGGTGGATGAAATAAGAACATATATTTTTCTTCCTTGGCTGTGCACATGCAGTGAAGGAGGTCAGTGCAGTGTGCTCATTTTTTGTATTTTTCAGTACCAGCAGGAAGTTTTGCAGTCTTGTCCTCCCACTGCTTTAATCCAATCTTTTGTGTTCTTCTCTCAGTGTCTTCCTTCCAGTGCCTTTGTTGTACTTAATCTGCTTATTACAGTACATACAGTAAACTGAAAGAGCTTTGGTTATTGAAATATTAGACATGCACAGATTCTCCTTAAAAACTGACAATCTCAATTAAAGAAAAAAGCAGCAAACTCAGATAAGGAAAGCAAACATAAGAGTGCTGTTGGATGGTACAGCACAAATAAAACGATCAGTTACTCATCTGCCTGACTGACTACAGAGAGAAATGTTACTTAAAAAAAATAAACTATCAGAGCAATGTATTTGTTTGAAAGAAGTGTCATTGGTGTTATTTTCTAGGAAGAATTCATATTACATTCCAAAGCTAAAGAGGCTGCATTTCCATCTATAAAACTATTTTCAAGACAGCAAAGTGACATATTGCGTCCCAGTCTTCATGCAATGCGATGCTATGCAACAGCTACATTTTCCCAAGTCAGAAAGTCATCCTTATCTTTTACTGTATCCATATTTTCAAATTAACCCCCAGTCCTCTTCCCCTTTCCCTGTTGTAATCAACATGTAAGCAAATCCTTACCCCAGCTTGTCCTTAGGTATGTATGACTATTCCTCATTACCTTCACCTGACTAGCCGGCTGCAGGATTGCAAAGGCAGACAGAACAGGCATCAGACATCCTTCAGACACAAGGCTCCACAGCCTTACCCCATTAGTGGGCTTCTTGATCAAATACTACTGTGATAAGCTGCATTTCTAGAAGCTTCTGGTGCACGAGGCCTCAGATGAGCCCCACTTTTCTGATGCCACCATGGGTGGCCACATCTAACTGAGGCCTGTAATACATCTCCAGAGCTCTGCTCCTGTTTTATGATTCATTGCTCATCCTTGCACAAACCTAACATAAAATTGTGAAGGGACAAGAGGAGTGGATTGGTAAACTGCATGAGGAGTGCTTATATATGCCATACATTTTGCTTTTCAGCTCTGCAATAACTTTCAAAATTGGCACCACTCTTGAAAATAATCCAGAAATAGGGGACTTGCAGTATTAACTGCGGAAAGTAGTGTGGTTGTCACATAAAACATAGGTTTAGTATTACTGCTAGTCTTCCACCTCTATGTGGAGCATATCTTACAGAAACAAGAGCATATTACTATTCAAAAGGTTATTCACACAGGTTAGACAACTTCTCTCAGATACAGAGGAGGGGCTACTGCAGTTTGATCCATGCTCTGAACTGTGATGGAAACAGAGAGGACTCTGCATTTGGGACATCGGGAAAGACTGACTCACAGTGATGAGATGTTCCTGTCTTTGCCCTTTTCTAAATCAAAGCTCTCCAAATAATGTTGTTAGAACAGCCTGAAACCCTGTCCACAGTCTGTGTTATGTTCCCTCTGTTTGCTTATCTCCATAAACATTTGTAGATTGGAAGTGCACAAAGCTGGAGTAGAGAAATGGGAACTCTGTGAAGGGTTCCCTTCTCTCAGTTTGTTTGGCTGTGTTTGGTCAGTGTGTTGAATATCAGAACCTAAGGTGAAATTGTTGGGTGATTTCAGTTGATTTTGGAGCAAATCTAAGATTATTGGGAATGTTCATATTTTTTTTATTCCTTGGTTTTGAAGATGGAATTTCAGTAGGCATAAAACAGTTGATTGAGCCTAAACTAATGTATTCAGGTCTATATTTCATATTTCATTAATAATCATAAATGTGTATATAACTTTAGTTTTACTAAACTTAGATAAGGGGATTTAAATAGTGGCATTGTAGGGTTTTTTTCTGGAAGTGCTTATATTAATTCATATTAATATTTAAAGTCAACATCTGCTGTCAATAAAATGTATTTTAAGAAACCTCCTCCCATATTTGCGCCTCAAATGTCAGTTAAAATGGAAAAACAGGAATTTTTTGCCCCCAAAATTTAGGACAAAGATGAGCTCAAATACACTCACACTTTCCTCTACTCCATTATGGCTCCTCCATCAGTTTCAGTCCTCTCAGGGGTGTTACCTGCTCTGCCATGGAGCACCTTCTACCTCACTGGCCTTGTTACTTTTATGGGGAATTTTCTGCCCTTTCTTACCTACATTTACCCTGATGCAGCCCTGTCTCACTGTGGGGCTCAGCCATGCCTGGCAGTGCAGTAGTTGGACCTGGCTAGAACCTGCTGTATCCAGCACAGGGCAGCCCTGGTCTCTCTTTGAAGAGGCTGTGCATGCAGGTCCCTCCACTCCCAAAAATCTCCTAGCAGGGCCCCAAACAGGGTCACAAAATCACACCCCACAAATACTAGTGAGCAATTCATTAGTAGTAGGACCACTTGTTCCTTGGATAGCAAAAAGGTGTGATGGTGGGCTTTCCTGGGACAGTAAGTTTGAATTCCAAATATTCTGTTTGGGCCAATTTTTTTTTAGAACATACTATAAAATTCTGTTACAGGAAAAGCAGAAGTCTGATGCTTTGCTTTTTGCTTAAAAACAGGCATACAGAGTGTGCCTCAACAAACTAGTTAGCCAACAGATTGTTGAAAATAGTCTTCTGCTCAAACCAAAAATTGTCTCAAGTGTCTGCACAATATATTTACCAACTGCAGACTTCACACATAATGGTATCACTTAAATTGAATTTGTTTTTTACATGATATTTGGTTTTTATGTTATTTTGACACATGTCATTGTGTCAGACTATGCTCTATTACTGTGCGGGTTCATAGGGAAAAAGAAAGTTAACTTGTGCACAGAAGATGAAACGTGTAAAAAGTTAAGAGAATCTGAGAACTGTTTAGGCATAATTCTGCCTTTCTTTGTGAATCAGGGCATCTGAGTTTCATACCCAGCCATGTTTGTTTCTATCATTAGGATGTGGTGTGGCTTCGCCTTATCTTTCACCCTGCCTCTGGCTTCTCATCTCGCCTTCAGAGGCTGACAAGAGATGTGATCTCCTCACTCTACCCTTCTTGATGCCTCATCATGCTCAAACAGCCTTAACTTGTCAAATACTTTAATAATGTTCAACAAGGCTGAGTGCTGAGTCCTGCCCTTGGGTCACAACTACTCCAGGCAGTGCTGCAGGCTAAGGGCAGAGTGACTAGAGAGGTCAGAGTGGCCTGGTGGGAAAGGACATGGGGAAAGGGTGCCTGGTGAGAAAGGGTGCTGGCTGACAGCAGCTGCACATCAACCATTGTGCCCATGTGGCCAAGAAGGCCAGTGGCATCCTGACCCAAATCAGCAGTAGTGTGGCCAGCAGGACCAGGGCAGGGATTGTCCCCCTGTACTCAGCACTGGTGAGGGCACACCTGGAGTGCTGTGTCCAGTTCTGGGCCCTTGACTTTAAGAAAGGCAATGAAGCTGGTGAAGGATTGGATGGGCATAACATTTGAGGAATGGCTAAAGGAGCTGGGGATTTTTAGCTGGGAGAAAAAGTCTCAGGAAAGGTCTTACCACTCTCTGTAACTGCCTCAAACAAGTTACAAGGGATAGGATGAAAGGAAATGGGCTCAGCTTGTGGTAGGGGAAGTTTAGACTGGATATTAGGAAAAAATTTATACACCAAAAAGGAGGAACAGAACACCAAAAACATTGGAACAGGTTGTGTAGGGAAGTGGTTGAGTCACCATCCCAGGAAATACGTCAAGTGCAGAAGTGGCGCTTAGTGGCATGGTTTACTGTAGACTTGGCAGTGCTGGGTTAATAGTGGACTCAGTGATCTTCAAGATCTCTTCCAACCTGAAATTTTCTATGTTGCAATATTTGAATGTTCTTTCACGTTGACTGATTTAATTTTACAAGCTGAGTACAATGTAAACAATAAAGTATCACAGAATGAAAACTAAATTGACACATAGCACTGTCAGTGAACAAGGTATGGAAATACAGATTTTATTCTTAACAATTTTAATTTTACAATTTTCTATAAAAATTCAGTTTTCATGTTAAGGCCATTATTGTTTTCTAACTAGTATGCTCTTTATTAATGTAAAATATTTATAAACCTGAATTGAATTATTTTTTTTTCTTTTTTTTCTCTTACTTCTTTCAGGAACTTGAATTTCAGGATCTGACGGCAGTTTTACACTGTATTCACTCCTTTATAGCAGCAAAAGTGGCATCTGTGGATCCAGTATTCATAGACAGTCAGAGTATTGCAAGAAAATATATGTACAGTAACTGATACTAGATTATATGTTGTGACTATGGAAAATAAATTATTTTCTTAACAAAAGTAGTTATTTCATTCACAATATTGCAACTTGGTGATTTTATAAGAAGCCTATAGTTGTGTTATCTGTAATGTTAAGAGTTTTCACAATCTGATAAATATTTTGAATATATGAGTTAAAAAATACTAAGTCAAAGCTTGTTATCTTCACCATTGATCTAAAATTCCAAGTGAATATTCATTCAGTAATATTTGTAGAATCATTTGGATTTCTGCTCTCATGATGATACATTCTACCCCTTATTACATAGTAAAGTGGAGTAACATTTGAAAAGTGTATGTCCAAAATTTGGCCTCTAAGTCTGTTTAGAAAAGTGTTGGGCATACAGACAATTACTACAGTCTTCACTGTAGAAAAGAAGTAATTATTGAAGACAACTGCTGTAGGATTGGACTTTCATCTTCCTTCTTTATCTTTGAAAAATTGTAGTTCTGTGGTAGAGCTCTTTCAAGGCCTGAAAGTTTAGCTCTTGCAAAACACTAAATATCTATTTCAGATTTAGGAATATAGCTAAGCACACACTTGGCTCTAAGAGCACTCAGTAGCCCCAGTGTATTTGCAAGGTAATGTTAAAAGTGTATTTAAGTATCAACTATGAAGAGCTTCGGCCTCAGCTAAGAAGCCTGACTGTAGACACTTAGTTTAACTTAAGAAACTTGCCATAGGGTTTTCTTATGCTTTAATAAGGCTTCCATGACCCATTCATTTATTCATTAATAGATTGACTTGACACCTATCCTTTGATGTAATACTCCACAGGCTTGGGAAGAGTTTTTATTTGGAGGAACATGCTTCCAAGATAAGATGATCATAACAAAACATAAATATTTTTCTGGGACATCTGCCTTTGTTTTTCCTATAGCTTTAATCTTGACTCTTATTCGAGAAAAGTGGATTTTGTCCTTGCTGAGGAAAAAATATCATTTTACTTTTGACGAATGCCTAAACTTCCTTCTGAAATCACAATCTTAAATGCACATAATAGCTAATACTTTCTGCTATTGAAAAAAATATTAAAAAAGAAAACATTTAATCTTAGGGCATATTCCCTGTAAATGATACCAGATATTGCAGGTTTTTGTGACAGAAGTTTCAGTTTTTCTCACTCATACTTTTGAGGCAGCACGAAGAAAATAAAACAATCAAAATCGAACAAGTAGAATATCTTAAGTAGATGCCATGGAAAAGGAGTGAAATCATCAAAGTCCTCCCTAAATTTTAGGAGTCTTCTAAGGTGTCCTGATAAAGTCACAACCTAAAGTTACTGTAGCCTAATGAAAAGAGGTTGGTGCCTTTAAAAGGTCGTAAGTGAGGAGTGTTTTTACATGAACTCAGTGTTTAAGTTCAGTAATCTAAATTCTCTCCTTCAGGTCTTGAGCTGTCTTTTGAAACTGCAGTGGGGCACTTTCTTCAAACAGATGCTCTTTGTCCACCTAAAGCTTGGGCACAAATAAAGTGCCTGATGCAGGTGATTTAATCCTGCCAGGAGGATTTCTTGTTTCCAAGTGTTATCCATAGAGAAATTAATTTGAATGGTGCAGACTCTGTTTGTAATTCCAGTGTTGTTTAGGGTTCCAGTGTTGTTTGCATTGAGGCATGCTAACTCCTGGTAAAACGTTATTTAGCAAATGTCAGAAATATTTTTATTATTAAAAAAAAAAAATCTTTTTAGCCATTATTGTATTTTTAATATACATAAGCTCCATTTTATAATAGTTTGATTTCAAGAAAAGAATTTTAAAAGTTTTTTTTTGAATAGGCATTTATTGAAAATGTTTCATTTAATTCTCAGCTTTCTTTTTTATTTTCAGCTCATTGTATTTACTGAGGTTTTTACAGCCACAAATTACAGCATTAACATTTTCATATCTTTCTTACAGCCAATTCTCAATTCAGTTTGTTAGCATGAACAATTAGAAGCATCACATTTTCTGTAGGATGAAGAATTATGGAATTAATTCAGGGGTTTTTTCTAATATTTTCTCATAGACAAAGTTCAGTACTAACATGCTAGTTCTAGTAGAAAACTGCATCAGTGAGTAGTACATCACTGGTACTACAGTCAGACATCTAGACTTCATGTTTTCAGAATCATGTGATCATAAATCAGCATATCTCCCCCAAATACTGTAATAAAACCTTAAAATAAATTAGACCTAATTTATTAAGTAATCTTTCATTTCTACCAAAATAAAGTTCTGCAATTAAAAAAGAGCATTATTGATTTTTTTCCAAAGCAGCTGGATATTGCACTTTTTCATTAGCACTTTCAAATTTCTTATAGCAAGTTGCTTATGCTGATTTTAATTAGTTTTTTTTATTTGTGTAATGGAATTTCTGAATTCTTTTTGTCTTTTGATGAGATACTGTTTTTGGAACACAGTAGTTTTCTTCTGCATGCCCAAATCAATCTCCAGGAATTTTAGAGAAAAAATACTTATAAATTTATCCTCTGAAATTTAGCACTTTATTTTAGAAATAATTCTCCAAACATATTTTTAATGAGAAACTTGAAGCTCACTTGCTTTTCCTTTCTTTCACATTCTGCGACACTCTCAAGGCAGGGACTGAAGGCCAGTTTTTTGAGAAAGTTGCCAGAGGCTGGGAAAAGCTGATGGATTGCTAGTTACTCAGCTATTATATAGGCTGTGTAGGACTTCCATAGCACCTTGTATTTCTTAGTCATATACCTGATATTTGAAAATGTTGCATTCCCAGTTTGTTCCATTGCTCATGTTCCTTTGTCAAAGCATAGTAGATTGTCATTGCCTTCAGAATGTGGATCATATATCACGCATATATTTTTCTCTATCAATGTTTTGAGTATTTGCACCACATTTCAGCTGACCAAACACCTCAAAATAGGAAAATAGTGGGATTCACTAATAGATCTGCTGGTAGATACCTTCCACAGTCACCCCTCAGCAGTTGTGGGTTGAGGCAGAGGACACCTGCTTTAGGCATTTCAAATGTCAAATATTAATTTCTAATGAGATCATAAAACAAATTTTTATATTCTTTGTTACATTCTTGTGATATATTAAGCTTTAGTCTTACAATCTCATTATGAATTTCTGTATAGTTTTTCTTTATATTTTCCTAGGGTGAAAAAGGTGTAGCAGAATTGAATATGGATTAGGAAAAGACAACCATTTACTGAAGCAGCATCATAAACAGCAGGCTGGGGAAGGAAGCATACAAATATAGTTTTATAAAATTGGGCCCCATCACAAAATTAAAATATCTTGTGATTAGAAAAGAATAAAACCAGGACAGTCTCTGTATGTCCAAATTATCTTTATGCTTTTATTTAAAATCTAGACTTGGTTAAAAGACTAAAAATTATCCCATCTACAAACATGATTTTGAGCAAATGGGTAGTATTGTTAATTTAAATTAGAACAAGGCTCATCAGTGACTTATAAATTAAAGAGTGGTACAGCCTGGATTTAGGCACTGGACTGGAATCACGCTGATGATTTATTAATATAATTTCTGGCATTTTTTGCTCTAACATGATTAAAATATGCAGAAAAAATCCTATTCACAATCAAGCTAAAGTCAGCTCAGCTCTGTTCTCAGTGCATGGCATGATTGTGCTACCCTGTTGAAAACACCAGAGCATTTAATAGAGGGAACATGGCCAGGCTGTGCCAGATGGCCTCAGGGATAAAAAACAAGCCCTGACAATTTTAGTTGTAAATTTAGATGTTACCAGAGCATTTCAGGAACTTAATATGACCTATAATATTTTGTTTTATTTTTGCCTGTATTCATAAAGTCTAGGAGGCTGAGGCTGTGCTGATCCAAAGCTCAAGTTGTGGAAACCTGACTGAATTCTTCTAAGGTTAGGATCATAGAAAAACTATTTCAAAATTATTCTTAAACTTGAGCCAGTAAGCCTGAAGCTTAAAATACAATTTTCTGTGGGAGGAAGACTAAGCTCTGCCAAATTTTGCAACCGTTAATCTAAAATCCTATGTTATATCTGAACTACATTAATTCATAAGAAACTTCAGACAAAGGCATGCTTTTTCCACAAAACCTTTAATGTGTAATCTTATTTTTGCAGTGGCCTAAGTAGAATTTAAAATTGCCTGAATTTCTTTTTAAGTACATGTCCATAAATGCTACTATCAAAATGTTGTCAGTATTTTGTAACACTTCCCTGCCCACCTGAGTATCTCTCTGTCACAGTGCTCAAAGTGAGGTGTGCATAATGGCAATGCAATTTTTCTGCTTTTTCTTTACTTCTGAGGTTGATTTTCTTTTAATATAGTTTGTCTGTGTCCTCCAATAAGCTTTTTCAGAGCAGAGAGGGTGAATGTTAGGAAGGAAGCACTTTTCTCCATGCTCTCATGAGAGGCAAAGTGGTGATTTCTGTCCCTCTTTCCTGAGCATGAGAAACGGGAGAAAGCATTTAAAAAATGGAAGCAGGGAAGGAATAGACAGACTGACTGTGAAATCCTAAAAAACTTCTTCACTTAGGTATACAAAACACCTCTTGGAACTCATTTGACTTATTTTTGGAACTTCATCTGGAAATTTATCTTTCACTGTGGTTCTCTTACTTTGAATTTCTATTATTGAGCCATGGATGCTGAATAGTTAAAGACTGCAAAGAAAAAATGTAAAATGTATCATGTAACTATTTTTTTTAAACAATGCTTCAATATGTTTAGATACTTTTGTGTTGAAGCATGTAGAGAAGCAATTTTCTTATTTGAACTGAAGACCTTGTAGTAAATTTATGAAGTGCAAAACAGATTTGTGTAGCATGCAAGATGAAATCAAATATGTATTCTAATATGGTTCAACCACAAAAAAATTCTTAAGTAAAATATTTTTATGAAATTTGAAGTTATCAAATTCCATGGACATGAGCCAAAATCCACTGCTGTTTTAAGTCCCAGTAAATCATACAGGACTTTACCTGAAGCAAAGAATTATGATTTTAAATAATAACAGACAGAGGAACCAAAATGCTTTTCTTTTCTAATATTCCCTCAGCACACAGCTGCCTACATGTTCACTTAAAGGATTCATTCCTACTGAAAAAACTGCTGACTTTTCACTAGGGAATCAAAATCAGAACTATTTGGGCTGAAAGCCATAATCTTTTTTTTGGAGCAGCTGTCACCATGCCTTGTACAAGTTGCACTTAGGGGGGTATTCTGACCACCAGTTTAAATGGACCACAGATATTTTTTCAGTACAAAGACATGATCCATTGTGCAAATCTACACATCAGGAGGTGTGAGTGGCAGAAGCATCTCAGCTGCATAGATCTCTAGGACTGCAAGACAACCAAGCAGGGAAAGGAAGTTAAATGTAAGGACTTCATTTTTCTTTCCTCACAACTGATTATTCTTGGAGCATTATTTCTGGTTTTTTTTCTAGGCTACTGACTGTGTCTTACACATCTCTAAATTCCCAACTATGATGGAAATGTTATACTCGATATTTATTGAGTAATCAATGTAGAAATCAGGTGTCCAGTCTGTGTTAATCATCTGGTCTCAACCCCATAACCAGTGGATAGAAACCAGCAAATCTGAGTGTTTTATTCCTTACAGCAATAGATGCCTAAAACCAATGGAATAAATAATGTTCTGAGAAGGCATCTTTCTCCAGCAACAAACTATACTACGACATCGATTTTTGACAGCTCAATTTTCAATAGATAGGTTTAATATCAGATTTATGTACCAATACAGTAAAAGTAGCAATCATGAGCAATGTTGCAGGATTATGGGAATAAAATAAAAAAATGCTGAAGTGAATGAAATTTAAATCAGAAGTTTGTCATCCCATTTAACTGGCACAGGGAGGGAAGAAAAGGTCTTAGCCTGTTTTACTAGCTAGGAGTTACTACCTGGGGTGTAGTAGAAAAAATTTCTAAAATAATACAGTAGAAATTGTATTAATTCATAGATGAGTTCCATGTCTCAGGAGATGCACTGACTCTTGGAACACAGGGCTACTCATAAAAAAAATATTAGAGACATTCTACTGTATCTCTAAGCACTTTGTTCAATTAACATTCAAAACTGAGCTAAATTACTACTCTACAACATCCATAAGTAGAGTACATAATCAGCTCACAGTTTTCCTTTTCCACAGAAGACAGACAAGTATTCCCTGGTGGAGCAAATATGAATACCAAATTGGTTTCAGGGATAAAACTTTCCCTGTCTTTTAAAGTAGAAGTTCTTTACTGAACCAGTGTGTTTTATTGCTGGATAGAACTGGAAAAAGCTGCTCTTAAATTTTTCTCACTAAGACTTGGAGAAGTGCTATGACTTGCATCTGTCTTGTACTCGAACTGTTTTCAATACAATGAAGAATCTTTGGAATAAAGGCAGGAATTTTCCTCATTTGCCTAAAACTGAAAGAACAGTGGCTTCCACAAATGCCCCTGCAGTTATTAGCATGTTGCTTGAGATGTACTGATGCTTTCACAGAACTCAAAAGAGGAAATATGTGCAGCCAGAGAGAAGTAGGAAACAGCAACATCCAAATGATTGCAACATCCAAATGAATGCCACTGACATTTCTGGGCTTCAGTTCTTTATTCAAGTCAATGATTTTTATCAGCATTTGTATTATTACTATTAGAGATTTATTTCTCCCCATCTCTGGGATATTCATAGCAGGTTGAAAGGAAAAGAAATCAGATTCATACCCAAACTTATCTTTAATTTGCCCTTTACCTTCCTTTGGACCAAGGCACTGTGGAATTTCATTTAACTCGCAACACATGGTAGGTAAAAATGCTCTTATGACAGCATCAGATTCTGTGTTCCTGTTCACTCAGAGTTCATTTCTTCCCAGTCCTGCAAATACTATCCCTGAGTTTATTTGCTTGTATTCTTTCGCACGTTAGAGTTTTTCTAAGAGCTAAAAATATCCTTAACATTCTTTTGTTTCATTACAATATTTGTCACCCTAATTCTAAAAAGCCAAATGCCTCTATGCCTTTTGTTGCCACATTAAACTTTTCTGTTCTTTCAATACTTTTTAATTTTGTTTTAATTCCTTAATAAGTTTCTTACTCAGTGTTTTATATACTGTAGAGAAATATCTGCAGTTGCAATCAGGAAGTTATCCCTCAAAAGACAGTTTCTGAATGCTCATATGAAAAGGACCTAAACAAGGTTTCTCTGCTTTAATCATGCAGATTTTTTACAAATTTTCTTCTTGGAAAAACTTGTACCATACTTTAGTTTTATCTTGTATGTCATAGTATGCACAGCAGTGTAGTAGGTCTTTCCCATGCTAATTATTATACAACCTTCAACAATATGGGCCTTTCATCAGTATTAAATCCATTAATGTGGCATGCTTTCATGTGATTTTATTTAATCTATCTTAAAGACACATAGTTTTTCTGGGTTTTTTTTCATTATTTAAATAGCATGGCCAGTCACCAAGTGGTTCTTTTCACTGAGAATTTCTTTGCTCCTCTGCCTTCAAAGAAAATGTTCTCCCAGCTGTACATGACATCTTTTGTTTTGTAACAATAGAGGCAAGTAGGTAAGGTATAGATGTATTTTTTTCAATTATTTTCAATAAGCACAATCTATTCTCTACCATCCAAAGCTGCACTACTGTTCCAATAAGCTGATAATGCCTGTGCAGTAAACTGTGTCTAAGAGTGAGTGCTTTTTTTGCCTAATGTTTGCTATTCAGTTTCTTAATTTTTATTGGTGCATTTAATCTACAATAAACACTACCCCTAGATTTATCATACCACGGCCATTTTATCAAGTTCATTTTTCTGAAAGATTATATGTTGTGTTCATTTGTCACAGCTCTTTCAAAAAAATCGATCAAAACTTTTTTTCTTTTACAGGTACATTTTCATCTCTTGGTCTGAAAATATTCAATTTCCTGAAAAAAAATCTCTGTAGTTTTCTCCAACAATTTGCTTCATTGATGTTTTTTTTTTCTCTTCATTTTCCTTTTTTTTTTCTTTTGACAAAAGATAAGAAGGAAGTCATATGTGGAATAAAAAGTTGCATGCTCTGTCCTATTTTTCTTGTTCCCACATTCCTTTTTAATCCTGACATTCAAAACACACCCAAAATTCTGTCTCTCTGGCAGGAAAACACACCATCCAAAATAAAAAATAAGGAATTCAAACTGTGTGAAATAACCTCACAAGTACATACATGGGCAGATTACTGTACACTATTGTTTGACACCAGAATTTGGAAATTGCCAGAACTGTGTGGAGCTCTAATTATCTGAACTGCAAATAAAATTGCAACTGAGGAAATGGGTGGTTCATTAAATATTGCAAAAACTAGGAACATTTCTATAGCATAAGGAAGAGGGGACATTTTGGTATCAGGCCTGTGGGGGTTTTTTTATATTAAAATGTTTTTCAAACCATGTGGACATAACTACCAATTTGTGTCTGGCTGTTTTTTATCACCTAGAAAAGCCAGGGACCAGTAAAAAATACATAGGAAGGAATTTCCCAGAGTAATTCAACTCTTCAGAAAATTTCTTGGGTAGACAGACATCTTGTCTCTGTCATTTTAAAGCATCATATACCAGGCTTTAAAAGCTGAACTCTACCTGACAGTATAACCCAGCAACATTCACTGTGTGCTACTTGCAATTTGCAGACTGTAGGATTTTCCATCAGAGATCAACTTCCATCTAATAAAGAACAAGCAAAAGATGTATTTTAAACACCCACAAAAAGGACACAGAGCTTTAAACCAGAGTAAAGTAGAGTCATCAAGGTTGGAAGAGATCCCCAGGATTATCAAGTCCAGCTGCCCACCCAACACTACCACTGTAACCACTAAACCACATCACCCAGCTCCAGGTTCAGATGCCTCTTATAAATGACTCCAGGGATGGTGACTTCATCACTTCCCTGGGCAAGCTATTCCAATAGCTTGCTCCCTGGGCAAGCTATTCCAATGCCTGGCCACCCTAACAGTGACATTTTCTTTTCTAATATCTAATCTGAATCTCCCCTGTCTCAGCTTATTTCCTCTTGTCCTCTCACTGCAGGCACAGCAGAACAGACCGACCCCCACCTCACTGCAACTTCTCAGAGAGTTGCAGAGAGCCATGAGGTCCCCCCTGAGCCTCCTCTTCTCGAGACTGAACAAAATGAGCTCCCTCAGCTGTTCCTCACAGGACATGTTCTCTAGGCATTTCACAAGCCTTGTTGCCCTTCTCTGGACATGCTCCAGTACCTTAATGTCCTTTGTGAAATAAATGGCCCAAAACTGGACACAGCACTCAAGGTGTGGCCTCAGCAGTGCTGAATACAGGGGGACAACCACTGCCCTGACCCTGCTGGCCACACTATTGCTGATACTGGCCAGGACTCCATTGGCCTTTTGGCCATCTGGACACACTCTGGCTCGTGTTCAGCTGGCTGTTAACAAGCACCTCCAGTCCCTTTCCGCTGAACAGTTCTCAAGCCACTCCTCCCCCAGCCTGTAGCACTTCAGGGGGTTGGTATGACCCAACTGCTGGACTATGCCCCTTATTGAACCTCCTGCAGTTGTCCTCAGCCCACTGATGGACTCTGTCCTGGTCTCTCTGCAGAGCCTTTCTGCCTTCCTCAATCAGATCAATGCTCCCTCCCCCCTAGCTTGGTATCATCTACAAATTTACTGAGGGTGGACTCAAGCCCAATGTTCAGGTCTTCAACAAGGATGTTAAACACTGGCCCCAGCACTGAGCCCTGGGGAACACTGCTAGTGACAGCTGCCAGCCAGAGTGAGCTCCATTCACCACAGCTCTCTGGGCCAGCCAGCCAGCCAGCTTTTAGACTCTTCCAGACTCTTGGAAGAGCCTACCCATCCAAGCTGCCAGCAGCCAGTTTTTCTGAGGGGATGCTCTAGGAGATGATGTCAAAAACTTCACTGAAGTCTAGACTACACCCACAGCCTTTCCCTTACCAACAGGAGAACATCAGGTTGGTCAAGCAAGACCTTCCTTGAGTGTTGATATAACTGTAGTTATATCAACATATATATATATATATATATATATATATATATATATATATATAAAACATATATATAACATAGATATGTTATATTTTATATAACATATATATGTTATATCTGTGTTATATATTATATGTTATATATTTTATATATTATATATATAATATGTATCTATCACCCTCTGTGAACTCTAGTTAGTGAGAACAGTGAGAATCCAAACTGTTAGAAGTCCTTCATGGTTTCTTCACAGGATGCTCAAGAAACAGAATTCCATAATCAATTTCCCCCTTGCTGAGCAGGTCTTACAGTAGGAAGTAGATCTAGCAGTTCTAGTATTATGTGTAAGTGATTATTTAGATCACCTTAAATGAAAATTGCTAATTTCACAACAGTCTACGCACACTAAGCACTCACTTTTAATTCCTAGACCTTCACAGTTGTTTTCTGAGCATTTTTCAGTTAATTACTCCCACTGGCTGGGAGTGTGCATATAAATGGTTGCTGTGCCCCAGTTGATGAGTGGAAGTTGTCATTAAGCTGTAATAGCTTGATTACCTATGGTTGCTTATCTGTGAATCTATCCTTGGACTTTTCAGGTCAAATAGATTAGCCCCACTAGAAGTGTGCTTCAGTGGTGGGATTGAAATTAAATAAAAAATATAAGAAATTTTCTGCAAAATATTGTTAGTGTGGTGAGTGCAAGTAAGTAGTTGCATTAGGAGTAGAAGAAATTAAGCACATTTGATGTCCTTGAAAAGTCTGTTGAAATCCATCTTTAGGTTTTGAAACTCTAAAGATTTCTAAACGTATAAAAATGAGCTGTTTTGTACTGATGGCAACATTATTATGCAGTGTGGGAAAGTCATACTTCAAGTTGTAGTATTGTCACATTTTCAAATGTGAGATGTCATTCAGAGCACCTGCTTGTTCATCTGCATCATTGCTTGTGTTTCTGTCTTTAAATGCATGCCTGACTCATTTGTGTCACTATCCAGAGCCATCACCACTTACTCCTGGAGACCCTTCATCCTTCTCAGTCCTATGTCAGAAAGCAAAGAGCCACCATTTCTTATATGCATTTTGTCTCAGATATTTTTTAAGTGAGGAAGTCTTATTTTTAGACCTAGAAGAAAACTGCTTTCCTTCCTTGAATCAAAACTAAAACCAAAACAAAAAAGAATAAGAGGCAAATATTCTTTTCCAACCCAAATGATTCCTATGTTTCTAAAAGCTATTTTAAAGGGGGAAAAAGTCCCTTTAATTTAGCACAGTGTTCCTAAATATTTTCTATGTTCCCCCAAGCCTCCATGACTTAGTCAAATGGGATTACAAGCAGTTTAAAGGTGCCAGCCAACAAGTGTGGCCTCAGCCTGTCTTCAGCACTTACAGGGTGAAACAAAGGTATGATTCTCAACTGTTACTAGGAAAAGGAAGATTAATATTTTTAGAGAAACTTATATTAATTTGATTTCTTTTCTTGAGCTTTTTTTTGGTCATCTATACTTTTGTTGTTGGCTTCTTTTCCTAATTGAACTGCTCTGTCTCCACAGAAAAAAAAAAAAAAAAGGTTTTTCTGATAGTCTAACACTAATTATAAGATGAATTTGGAGGAGTACTTACTGGGATGAATGAACAAAGTAGATTTCCATGCATCCCAGCACAATTGTTGTGCATCTCTCAACCAGCAATCAATCTGCCCAAGTCCAGACGGCAGAGACTTGAGGCTCCGGGATCCAGCACTTGGGGAATTCTCAGCCTGTCAGTTTTCCTGCCATCATGCTTTATTTCAGAAAACAGGCCCTGGATTATAGAAGTGCTTGCAAGTTCTTCTCATTTATTAACAGTAGAGCTTTAGGGGTAACCAGGTAGACACAGAGAAATACCCTTTTTACGTTAAAAATTCCCATACTGCAGATTAGGGCAGAAGCAAATTCACTGTTATGAAGTACTGAAAATGAGAGGTTCCTGAATCTCCTCTTTCTCTTTGTGTTTTCCATGATTGTCTTGGTTCCATTTGATCCCATGATTTTAGCTGAGCATCCTCAGCTTTTTCATTGCCATGATGATCACAGCACCCACCACTGTTGAAAATGGGGCCTGTTCATGCCAAGACATAGAGCTGGGATAATTCACTGCCTAGAATTTGTGCAGTTGTCCCTTGTTCACCTTGTAAAGGCAACAATGGGCTAATTTTAAGTATATAAATAGAGACCAGTCTACTGAAGCAACTGTCATTTAATTTCAAACATTTAATATTTACATAATTAATTTTTTTTTGTGAGAAAAGAGTTGTGATGCAATATGTGATTATAGTCATAAAGGCAAAACTTATGTAAAAACAATCTTGTAAATGAGATAGCTGCATTCAAAAGGCTCTTGTCTGTAGAACACAAAGCTCTGCAAAAGCACATATAAGTACTTCTAACCACATTTATGTATGGCCAACTTACTGCTGTTGAATAATAGCTTTTATGCCATAGCTGTGGCAGTGTTTGAAATTGAGAGCTCTGCTCTATAAACAGTTAGACACCTGATACTTAAAAGTAATTTTAAATAATTATTCAGTGATGGGGAAAATATATATATAAACTGTAAAAACACTCTCAAATAAAAAACTTGTGATGTGATCAGAAAACAAACAAACAAAAAAACCCCAAACTAATGAACTCAACTGGAGCAGCATAGAACCAGGTACTTGGGAATATGCTGAATCCTGAGAAGCTGTTACACAGACCAGAGTAGGCAGCATACATGGTTACAAATGTGGAGAGCAAGAAAGGAGAATTATTCAACAATTACTTGCAGAGTGTGAGCAGAAATACTGCTCAATTGTTCTGGAACAGTGGTCCTATCAGAGAAATTGAAATCTTTGGGTTTTGGTTTCATTTTTGTGCTTGTGAGTGATTTCACAAGTGCAAGTACTTTCTGTATCTCTTCTTGCAGTGTGTAAATGTATAATTCACTGCTCTGTTCTTGAGATTATAATATTAATTATGCCTTTTGGAGAAAATTATAAACGTTCTCTCAGAGGATGCAGTTCCGTTCTCCAAGAGGTCAAATCAATGGTGGTTACTGAATATTTTCCCATGTCATTCCTCTGTGTTCACTGTTCCCATGGCAGGTGTCTGTTCACTAAATGTATTTCTGCTGTTTTCTGTATTTTTTCACTGAGCATCCTTGAGTGGTTGAGGGTTTTTCATATCTGGTCTACTGCTTCTGGAAATCAAATTTTGTGCTCTCTTAATCAATTTAATCAAAACTTATTTACAACCAATATTTTGGAATTCTTAAATCTGTCAAAGACAGATGGAGATAGGAGTTTTAGCTCCATTTGGAATTTTCTGATAGCTTACTATATTGACAATACAAAATGTCAGTTATTTCAAATTTTTACAGTGACATGACATTAACAGGTGTACTTAAATGATTAATTATTCATGCTTATTGCATTCTCTTTATTCCATTACATGAACAAATTGGATATTTGTTATATAAGCCATTATATTATTTTTTAAAAGGGGAATAACAATTTATGATGTTAGATGCTCAGATCTCTATTTATCTTTGTATTGACTGGAAATTAAATTTAAAAAAAAAAGAAACATTTTACAATGACATTGGGGAAGTTAATTTAAATTTAACTATTTTTGCATATTTTGTAGTATATTAGTTGAATATTAGTCCTGTTTCAACAGAAATATGACCAATGACTTATGTTGCTAGAGATAACAATCTGTAGATCACTTATGATTTAAAATAAGGAATTTAAGTTTATCTGGATGTTCTCAGGTTAAACTTAGCTGTAAAAGATGGAAGCTACTTTATTCTACTTTTCTGAAAGTGCTAAGTGAAAAGAAGGGAAAGTAATGTGACTTTTCATTTGAAAAAAACTAGTTATTATGTGTCCTTGAAATTTGTTTTAGGAACATTCCTACATGTGCTTTTGTGTCAATATTCCCAGGAATTACTATCTTAAATACCACAGTTTGTTCAGTGTGAGTGGCAGGCACCATCAGTAGCTGAGCCACAGAGTACATCTGTGGGAATTTCCATCCCAAAATAATCAGTTTGAAATATGCAGCTGTTGCTTCTCCACCCCTCCATCATGCCATCTTGTTTGCAAAGTGAAAGGCAATTGCCACTTCTTGGTGAAAACTTGCAAGAATGTGTGATGGAGGAGAAGTGTGGAGATTTTTAATGAAATCGGTGCTTTTCTCCAGTGTATGAGCATCATTGACAGTGATGTCCAGAGCTGATTCATATTCTGATCAGTAACCCTTAGTGTGGCATAAGTCTGATTCCTGGCTACTGTTGTTCATGGGAAAAGAGGTGTATATTTCAGATATTCCTTTTAATGTTTTTTTAACCCAAAGAAGAAAAAGATATGTAGACACTTTATCGGAAATGTTTCAAAGCACTCCCAGATAGGCCTTTGAAAGTCAGTGGGCATTGGCAGAATTCCTTAAGAACTCAGGGCTTTAGGATTAAATAGTCAGTGGTGGCAATAATACTCAGGTATTCATCTCTAATTGCCATTTGTTCTTATTCATACCCTGTAAATTTTTATTGAAAGGGAAAGATCATCTTTTTTTCAGTAACTGACATAAGTTTTGAACAATCAAGTATATTGCAGTCTATGGAACAGGGAAAAAAGTGATCTATAGCAGGTAATTGGCACAAGATTTTCAGTTTTAAAACTTTATGCAACATGATCTCAGAATTCTTTTTGAAGAAGGAACATATGAATTAGTATACTCTATTGCAGCCAGTAATTATACCTTATTAAATGTTTCCTGACAGTTCACTTCCTCTGTCCTAAAAAGGCATTAGTTCAGCAGTTCATAATAGAGCCAAACCTAAATAGGTGTCAAAATTCTACATAGACACATAAAGATTGAATGTTGTTCATCTTTGCCATGTGGTAACTAAATTTTTGTTGAAGCTCTTTGGGGTTTTGCATATTTCAGGTTTCTTTCCTTTTTGGAGAAAGGTGGTACTGAGGGCTACAATGCAACAAAATGAGCCCATATATGTGATCATCTTAGTACAGGGAGCTACTAGCAAGTAATCCTGTAATGATCAAAATAAAACTAACAAAAATTTTTCATACTCATAGTGTCTCACATCTATATGGTATTCATTATATATTTTACTACACATTTTATGTGTTTCAGTTGGCAAATTAAAAAAGACATCTGAAACGCAGCATTTTGTGTGTGTGCAGCTTTGCTTTTGTTCCTTTTTTATGGGAAATGCAGCCTCTCAACATGTGCATGATTATAGATTTGCATAGTGTAAAATTACTGTAATTTTATCTGTTCAGGAAGTCAGAAAAGGATTTAATAAGTAGTAAAAATTAAACTGGGAAGTAATATAAAGGCAAAGTGTATATATTTTGCACTTTTAAATAACCTTTTATAACAAGAATCTGTTATCGTACAGTATACTGTAATTCACTTTGTAGTGATACTCTTGCTATTGTCACAGTAATGTCTTTAAATCTGGATATGAATGGTTTGTATATGTACACACTTCAAAAGTGATTTCTACAATGGAATATGTGCTCCCTGTCACTGTTATTAGCGTCCAACTGGAGAAATATTCACCAATTATTTTTTTTATAAATTATGAATGTACAGTGTAAATTAGCAAATCAAATATTCTAGCAATGAAGAGATGCACTTTAAAAATGTAAAAGTGTATATCTCCAAGAGTGTTATTTTGTATAGATGTTTTTGAATAAATAATTTATTGCTCATTAGAGGGGTTTTTTGTCATTTATGAAAGAAATCTAATGCATTTGAAAGCAGCTATTTGAGATTTATATTTTATCATCAGTGATTTTAGTAGGTTTCCTACTTTTTAAAATTAAGCTTTTGGAATTAGAAAAGTGGAGGACTTAGTCACATTTTCCTTTTCATTCACTAAATCATTGTTGGCTTGATCTAGCTGCTGTGAGGAAGCCAAGGTGTGAGGCATGATCAGCCCCCAGTCCTTTTAGCAATCAGCTGGCAAAAGGACATTGCCACAGCATCTTCCTTCAGTCATCAAGACCAATTTGGCCGTGGAAATCAAGGCATGGAGAGAGGGGAACATAGCAAGGAATTGGAAGCATTTCCATTTTCTGTGGTTTAAATGCAGCCAGTTGAGATTTACTGAAAGGCATAATGACCACAGTATACATTTGCTTCAGTGAGAGATTAGTGCTGAAATTCTGAACTGAAAAGTACTAAACATCAAAATGTCTGCAGCTTTCAAAGCTGGGTATAATTCAAATTGGTAATGTAAGGTTTCTTCTAGATTTGTTCCTTGTTTTGCTAACAGAGAAAAAATACAGCACATTAGGACCAAGTCACCTCTACCAGGCAGATGTTTGGAAAAAGAGACTTCAGAGAAGTTTTATAAACAGGTTTTTTGCTTATTTTCTTTTTTAATGTCTTCTAGTATATCTAGCTTGTAAGAAGAAAACACATTTACATTCAGAAGGAAAAGTATAAGTACTGAATTTAAACCTAAAAGAAAAACAGTGTGTGCTTTAATGGAGCTGGGCTTGCTATCTAGATAATGAGCATAGCAATGTCATCAAAGACAACCTATAAGTTGTCATTTAGGCAACACTTTTCAGTCACCCCTCCTCTTAGTCTTTGAATCCAGAGGTATCCTAGTCTCACAAAATTGAGTCTGAACTAGAACTTAGACATTTAAACTGAAAGCACAGAATGAAAAAGCAGTCACAGAAAAAGTCTTTTGTCCAGAGAGGCTATAAACTCTTGCACATCCCTAATACCCCAAATTTCCCACATATTCTCATGTGTGCTCCATGTAGGCAGAGGCCAGCTGGGAGGAAGGCTGCCTGGTCAGCAGAAAGGCTCAATGCTACAGTGCAATTTTAGAGTGCAGTCAGACTCCCCAGAAAATGACATGGCAGCTCCAACTTCCATTAAAATATGTACTGGCAGGTGGGGAGAGGCAGAGCAACACCAACACTTAACTGCCCATTGATTACAGCACTGGGCCCAAGGGGAAAATGTTCTTTTAGAAAGATTTATAGATGCATGCCTGAACCTCTTCTCTTCACAGGACTACCTACCCCTGAGAAGAGGCAGCAGAGGAGAGTGTGTACCTGCATTGGGGGTGGCAGTCTGGCATTTCAGGTCCAGCAGTCCCTGCAGAGGTCAAGTTCAGGGTCCAGCCTGGAGAGACCAATGGGGCAGGAAGGACAGGGGGACAGGGCAGGCAGCTGGGAGGCTGTGTACTCCTTAAGCTTTGACTTCTCTTTGCATGTGCCCAAGCCCTTGAGTGCAATGTCATAGCTGCCTTTATAGTCTCAGGAGGCTGCTGTGAATGGCAGCACTTTTTGGGCTCCTACTGAGGTTGTGCCCCTATGGAGGAGAGGAGGCAGATTTGCTGGTGAGGGAAAGTAAGCACAGATGAAGGTGCAAGCTTTGGTAACCCAGCAGGCAGCGCAGTCATCTGGGGAGGTGTAGCCCTGAGCTCTGATTCCAAAAAGAAATATGCAGAGATGTGAGGAAGGTCTCATTTATGTGCAGCTTAAAGTGCATTTTACTAAGACGTATTGGACTTTTTCACTTCCCTGTGGTAGTAAATTGTGCCTCACAGGCAATAGATGTAATTGCATTGCACTAAATTATATTAACTATTTCAGGTGGTTTGTTCTACTTCATGCTTGCAATGACAGAGCTGAATTACTTTCTGCAGTATGCACCTCAAAAGAGGAGAAGAAAATGTGTTGTTATTGGGAAAAAAAGTGGGGATTTTCAACTGCAGAAAAAAATGTTTAGACAGTGGCAAATTTTAAAGTATTAGCATTTATTCTTTTCTTATGATTTTTAATACTAGCTGGGGTTAGTTGCAAAGTTAGTGATTTTTGCAGATGAAAGAAGCTGTTCTTCACAGTTTATTTTTTCATTAAACTAGATTGTACTCAGTCTGCACTCCAGCCTGTGAGCTGAGGCTAGCAGTACTTCATCTGACAGAGAAATTGGTGGGTTAATTTTTAAGTACCCAAAGAGAAGAGGTTGTTTTCCTTTTCTCTCTTCTGAGAGCTGGACTTTGTTGTTCATATGTAGCCTTGGTTTTAATGATTCAGGTGCAGCTTTTGTGCAGCCAAAAGGGGGCACTTTACTTAGTGGTGTCAAAAGTAGAGCAAGAGCTTAGGAGTACTTGTTCTGTATCTCTGCCTCCTGTGAAACTCCCATTTCATGGAATGCTTATTGCCTACCCAGCACAGAGGATTTTAAACCATGAAAATCTCTCCCTGTTCTATACAAAATTGTGATGGAATTCAAGAGAATAGTTAAGTGACAATTAAAAGAGACCCACAACGGGAGAACTAGGGTAGGAACAAATAATATTAAGCAAAATAGAGAAGGAGGAGGAGAGGGAGGGAGTGAAGAGGGAGGTAGAAAGGCTGAGAAAATGGAGGGTGGGAGCATGGGAAAGGGCTGGAAAGTGAAAATAGAATGTGACATCTGAAAGAGGGGCATACCTGATGATACTGAGGGATGTAAAGTTTGGAGAGGTAAGTGTAGGGAGGGTGTCCTTGCCTGGAAAATTGGCCAATACCTGTACCTTTGGATGAAAATTAGAGGGGTGCTCTCTCTCAGATATTAATGCTGAGCATTGGGAGGTGTGTTACTGGGGTGAGGGAACAGGAAGTAGGATGGAAACTGAATAGAGCTGGGTCAAAAGGAGTTGTCAGGTAAGACATTTCCTGGTGATGCAGATAAGTTTGTTACAAGCAAAAATTATTCAAAAGTAATAGGAAAAGATCAAAGCTGGAAAGAAGGACCTTAAAAGGGTATTGTCTCATATTTTAATTTCTTGCCCAGAATATTTTAATCTTATCAATTTTCAGAGTTGCTTTTTTGTAATTTGTATTCTTATCCAACTCACCTAGACCTTAGGTGTATTCACTTTAAGGAAAGGATGAGACAGTTATATCTGAAAGTTTTGACCAATGTGGGGAACACAGAAAGATGAAACTTCATGAGATAAATGAGATCAAATTCAGCTGGAAAGAAAAGAGGAGAAAGTTACTGAAGGTTTCAACAAAAACTAGTGAGGAAAAGCAAAGTGAGAGCAGTCTGGCTACACACATGGGTCATGTTAACACTGACTCATAAAGCAGGTTTAAATGACAGACCACAACTTCATTTTTGCAAAAGTATTGTATCTAAGCATATGCAAAGCCTCTTGAATAGCTGTTCTTTGCTATTTCATTCTTACCTGTTTAATTCTCTGAGCATTTTATTCTTGATAATTACTGTAGCTGATCAATACAAAATATTCTGAAATACAAAAAAATAGTATTAAACATAGGATAAAATAGTTACAAATAACTTTTTTTTTTTTTTGAAGACCTTTCACATTTCTGTAAGAGAGCCCATGCAACTATGGGATCTTGTTTCTGTGCCTCTTCAGCCTTGCAGCATTTTCTTAAAGAGCACCTGGCCTCCAGATCTCAGATTCAAAGTCTTCAGTACCCAAAACTGAGCAAACTGGTCAGTTCACTGCACAGGATTAGCCACAAAGTGTCCATCTCTTCTCCTTTAGGAAGAGATAACTTCTCTGTCTTCTGAAACTTCTCCTTCTTGAATACCCACATTGAATCTATATATCCCTGGCATTCTCAGGGCAAAAAGAGCATACACCTGTGCCAGGTTGTACATACTGGAATATCTATAACTTCATGCACATCTCCTCCCTGTCTCTCAGAGAAACATTCCTGCATCTGCTCTCCTGCAGCCAAGATGAGGCATCTGTTAAACCATTACCCAGACCTGGCACATGTACTATTTTAAAAAGAATGTTATGGCACAAGCAATGGAGTGCAAAAGTCATCACAAACTATGGTCCCTGTGGGGCTTTAGCCATCTGCTTGCTAATTATGTACACCACAGCCTGGCTGTTGCACAGAAAACAAACATTGCTGCTGGCAGGTTTGTTCTGCCATATAATTACTGCGACTGGCACAGGCAGAATTCCAGGAAAGTTATGTCTTTTTCTGCCCATTGCTGTTGCCATTTTTGTGTGTTCCCCCTTAAAAGGATCCGCCTGTTCTTTCTGCCACCTTGTACCTTGTTGTAACCTGCTTGCATCTGCCTTTCCCAGCCTGTGCTAATCTCTCTCTGAGAGTCAAAGCACATCACATTACCTAAGACATGCTTGTTATGTGGCAACAACTTTGTTCATATTAAGCTAGTGTTGATATAACAGTGGTGTATTTGGCATCTTTGTGCATATTGAGCTAATGCTGATATGCCAATGGTGTATTTAGCAACTTTTCTGCAACCTTTCATATAAGACATCTATGTAATAAGGCTGATATGTTCACTGCCTGGGGAAAGGAAGCTGTTCTTTGTGTCAGATTAGATCTCAAGAGGTGACAGTTAATTCAGAGCAGTCAACACTTCTTTATGGTCAAATCTCCATGAAATACTGGATTTGCACTCATCAGCACTCTTCTCCCCATTGCTTCTCCCTGTCTATGAATAGCTCTCCCCTCTGCCCAAGTAAGAGGGGAGTTGTTAACAGGGGACAGTCCACTGCATTCATCTGTTACAGACAGGCTTGAGTCACAACAACCTGTGGGAATGAGCACTGAGGCAATGTCACAGACTGTTAGGTCTGGTGTTGCACTGCTGGCTAGTCATTCTCTTGCACAGCCACTCAAATGTGATGACTTTTTATTAATGAAAATTCAGGCGCTTGGGTGCTATCACATGCAACAACTGAAAAAAAAAAAGGTGAGCATCTAAAACTTTCTGTGCCTCAGGGAGAAGAGAGAATATGGACATCATTCTTAGATTTATGTATATTGAAAAAAGCCACCTGTTGTCATAATATTATTTGGTTTTAAATGATATATGAAGATTATAGACATGTCTGTATGAGTTACACACTCAACTTCAGACCCTACTTAATAATTTCTGCAGGGAGAGGAGTAATTTCTTATTCATGGTCTTTCAAGAGTATTACATTATATTTGTCACGTCCCAAAGCTTCTACTGGTCCTGTTGTCAGTGTGTTCTTATTTATGAATGGATACCCAAAAAAAATTGATTGATCGTGTCCTCCTGTTAGAGCTCTGGGAAGTTAATTTTGCCCTCAGAGTGGTCATCAGGAGAGCCTGGTACTATTCCATCACACAGTGAACAGTTTGTCTTTCATAGTGGCCACATTCACTCACCTTGAAAAATTGATTAGAGAGCAGCCTTTATAAACCAAGCTGTTTCTCTAGTGAAGACATTTCATCACTCCCATACGAGTAAATTAAACTATATTACGAAATGGTTGGGACTTGGGGTATGGTTGCCCCTTAGGCAAATTTGTGAAAATTCTCTCTGATGTATTTTTGCCCCAGGCCAGTCAACAACGTGCTGAAATGCCCCTAGGCATAGCTGAAGAGTTAGGACAGGCCAGATGCTGTTTGCAACAGGCTATGTAACTAGGCTCATCTGGATTTCAAGATCTCCCATAGTACAGATGAAATCTGTAGTGTTTCATGCACCTTTAATTCACTCTGCAAAATCAGCTGTCCATTTCAGGGACTCCAGTATTCATATACAAGCTCCACCATATGGCATTGTTACCTTGCAGAAGGAAAAGGCATCCATGTCTTCCATGACTGCCTTGGGAATAAGAAGTTCTTTAATTTGTGATGACTTTGTTGAAAACTAAAAAAAGGAGCTGGTTATCAAAATCCTGCAAAATTTCACAGTATAATCATGGTATGGACTTATGGCCCCCAATATTACAGTAACATAGATGTGTGTTTTGAGGGCATTAAACAGTCCAATGAAATAAGTTAGAACTCTTTTTGGGACTACATGTTGCCAGGGTGCTACATCTGCAAAAGCCTCTTCCCATGAAATGGCATTTCACTCAAGTGTTTATTCCTCATTAACACAAATTTTATCATTTCTCAAGAGAACTGTGATCCTCTCAGGAGGCAAAAAATTCTCCTGCCAAACACCATTGATCTGAATTGTGCATAGATTTGTTTTTTTCTGTTGTTGAAGAAAGGGCTACCTTGTGCATCAGGGATCAACTGCATACCTGAAGAAACGAGGGGTACATTGTTAGAGAAAACTGACATAGATGGTTCTTTAACTGTGGTGCCTACAATTATATGCAAAAGCATCCTGCTGGTTTAGAGCAATGAGCTGATCTGCCAGACAAGATCACCCACCCCAGATTACCCATAATTAAATGCCACCACCATTACATACCCTGCAATAAGCTGCTGTACAGAAAAGAAGCCAGACGGGTGGACATGGATGGGGATGCCCAGGCAGAGCTCACCGCTGCCTGCACAAGAGCAGGGCTGGGAAGCTGGGCAGGAGCACAGGAAAGGCAGCAGGTAAGTGTTGCATTCCAGTCTGCAGGAGGGCTAATGAGAAGATGGGGGGGGTTGGGGGTGGGAGGAAGGGGCATCGTTCTTTCTGTCAATTCTTGGGTTTGCTCTCCTTGTCACA
Organism: Serinus canaria; assembly: GCF_022539315.1. Taxonomy (NCBI): domain Eukaryota; kingdom Metazoa; phylum Chordata; class Aves; order Passeriformes; family Fringillidae; genus Serinus; species Serinus canaria. Next base: position 94,423,996 of record NC_066316.1, read on the forward strand.
AAGAGCTGGTGTGAGAGGAGGCTGGGACCCAAGGGTATGGTATGCAGGAGCCCTGAACTAAGGCAGGCCTAGGGGGTCAGGACCTGTGGAGAAGGCTTTCTTTCTTCTCTTTCTTCTTCACTGTGCACACTTGTCTTGTAACCACTTTCAATTTTTAATTGTATTTTTTTGCTATTTGGGAGCTATGTTTTATTTCATTGCCGCAAGGGTTGTTTAATTCCAGTACAGCTCATCTTCCTCTACCTTTTTCTGCAGAAATGAAAGCTTGTTCTCTACAATTATTTCTTTTTAAAGTGTAAATGCTCAACCACTTACAATACCAAACTTCAGCATTTTCACACCAAACCAAGAGCCTTCACTCCTTTAAGCCTCACATTGTAAAAGCTTACTCACAGTCTGCAGATCTCAAAAGTGGGTATGAAGAACTTGTAGCAGAGTTACCAATTCCAAATATTGACAGCAAGGGTTTTTTGTTTTATTTTTTCATTTGTTTATTTGGGGTTTTTTTTGTTCTTGTTGTTATTATTATTTTCCTTTTATATCTCAGGGATGCACATTGTTTTGACTTGCCAGAGTACTCACCTGAAAAGTCTGTTGAGAATCAGTGATAAATGATTCCTTTATATCTTTTCTTTCTCCTGAGTCTCAACTTCTCCAGATTTTCTTATCATATGTTTATTGTCTATAAAATTTATTTCCAAAGACACCACTTTATATTTGGCTGCATTAAAAAAAGGTTTTTTGATTTGTCAGTCTAGAATGTTATCTATTATTAATTTTGCCTCAGTTTAGGTATAAAGACTTCAGGAAAAAAATGTATTCTTTTGTTGTGTCTGTCTCTGTGGGTATGTATTTGTGTGTGAGTATGTGTATATATATTTTTATGTGTATTTACATACAAATACACACACATACTCTTCCCTGTTCCTTCACTAATTTGGTAACCTCAGCTTATTTTTCACAAAGTATTGATTCTTATTAATGCCCATTTAAATGTGATAGGTTTCATGCATGCTATTAGCTATTATTTAATGCTGCATGAATATTAATTCTTATGTGTCTTTTGCATCTGGAGAAATAGGAAAGCTGTAGCATCTCCTGTTTGCTCAGTCTGAGAGTTTTCTAAAACCTACTTTAGCTACAGAATGCTTCAAACCCATCAGGGTGTTAAAAACAACAGTTCAAGATTTTTGGAAGCTTGACATGACGTCAAATAGCCAAGATGTTTTTATTACTCAGCCAAAAGGCTCACTTGAACACTAAATATTCCAGAGAGTAGTGCTTTGTGACCTCTTAATATCAGCACTCATGAAGAATGTTTCATTTAACTTCTTCAGATCATTTACTTTCCTGATTTGTGACAGACTAATGGAAATTTGGAGATTAATTTGGAAGCATACTCATTTGCCTGAGTGAATATGAATTTGGATGAAACAGTTCAAGAGTAACTCATCAGATTTGAAATGTGGTTTTCAATTAACAAAATGTGTTTATAATGTAGGATGTGTCCAGTGAACAGTCCATTTAATGAGCTGGTGGTCATCTTGAGATCATCAAACATCACTACTTGTTTATTTCCCTTTTTACTACCTCTTTTTCCAAATTAATAACTCCAACTCCAAAATTATTTTTTACTGTGTTCTTATCTATCATTGCTTTTATCTTTGAATTGATAAAACCAAATAATTAAAAATTAAATAATTAAGTTGTAAAGTCAATGCCATACCTGGGGAAATGCACCTACCAGGCAGGTCACTAAAGCAGAACAGCAGAAAGCATTTAAGTGTGAGGAGGAATTCAAGCACTGCTCTCCAAGTTATTGCAACATTTCTGTCTACAGGGGGGCTTCCACATCACAACCATCTGTAATGCCTCATTTCAGGCATGGTATACATCCTAAAAGAGCCCAGGGTTTTTGGTTTCAGACAGTGGAGAGCAACACTCCTCAGAATGGACTGAACCGATCCTGTCCTACTGAGATATTTGACCCAGCTCATTCCAACAGCTGAGAACACACAACTACCATAAAATGCTCTTCATGATATAGCATTCACACTGATCTGCAGGGCAGATTCTCTCTCCATTATGATTCCCTGTTCATCTTCCTTCATAGATGTCACCACCTTTTCTTGAGCACTTTGACTACACCACCTCTTTTTTCTTTCAAATAATGGGTACAAAATGAAAGCATTGCCACTGTCAGGATTTTCCCAATAACTTGGTCCTGGGAGGCAGGAGGTCAAAGACATTGTCCAGATCCTAGTGCTATCAAAAGAACTTCTAAAGTGAGATATCCATTTGTCATGATTCCCACCATGGAAATATTTCACTACAAAAGCAGGACAGAAATATCTGCCATCCTTTGAGTATGGTAATGAATCACTGTCACTATTTGCCCTTCCCAGTTTTCTCTCTGGAATTTTAAATTCTTTTGTGGATTTGTCACTAACCATGCTGAGAGCCTCTTTCACAGCAGGCTGAATATTGAAATTTATCTGTCATAATTTTATTACGTGGTCATTGTTTTTGTTTTGCTAAATCCATTTTTTTTCCTAAATTACAAAAGATCATGCCTTGTTAGTATTTGATCAGCTTTATGACTACATGACATGCGGTATATCTATTGACCATCCTTAAATCCAAGACATAGACTTCCTAATACAAAATTGCAATGGTTTCTGCAAGAAGGCCATGCACTGGAAGAAGGCAGAAAGTTCACCATTAGGCTTGAATTAAAATGATCTGTCTGTTTGTCTTGTCTGAGTCTAAGTTTGGTCTGAAACTATGCTCTGCGAAGATGAAAGGTTATTTTTCTGTCTCATTTTAGAAGGAAAATTTTTTGTGATTCAAGCCACTGAATTTCAGACCTTCTATAGACCTTAAAAATTGTTCATCTGTTCCACATCCTTTCACATAAATCATAATTTGCTCATTAGTTAAGGCAGAGTTTTCAAACAGTGATATACAGGATTCACATTAATTCAGACACAAGAAATTGAGTGGCCTCTACTCTGCAATTAAATTACACTTACATAGTTTTGTTCTGCAAATTGGGTTACTCCAAAACACTAGAGCATCTGAGGGATTCTTCCTGTAATTAAGAGTTTTTAATGCTTGCTTGCATGAGAGAAAACATCACTTTGGGCTTGAATCAATATTTTAACAAGACAATTTCATGTTCTGTAGATATTACATGTTCTGCTTCTGAGAAAAAATATTTATCTGAGAACATGATTCCATCATCACTAAAATTAGTAAGTAATGACCAAATTTAACTCTGATCCAGCATGTCCAGATCCCTCTGCAGAGCTTTTCTACTCTCCAGCAGATCAGAACTCCCACCCAAATTGATTTGATCAGCAAACTGACTGAGGGTGCCTTTAATGCCCTTGTCCAAACAACTGATAAAGGACTGGCCTCAATATTGGGTCCTGGGGAACCCCACCAGTGACTGGCCATCAGCTGGATGGGGCAGCATTCACCACCACCCTCTGAGCTTGGCCACACAGACAGTCCTAAGAGCCATTTAACATTATATTTTTTTTTTTTTTTACAAGAACAATATCTGAAAAAAACGAAAAAAAAGCCAAAACAAAACCACAAAACACAAAAAAACCCTCCCACAAACAACAGTTAATGCTGGGAGAAGCCTTTAAAAAAAAAGATAAGAAAAATTTCAGCCATACTTAATTTGTGATTCAGGACTCCTTGTTTTAAATCTTGTACCTCACAGGCCTTAATATATTTTCATTGCATAAAATTTTGAAACCATTTAAATGAACTTATATGAAATTTTTTACCAGACCCAAGCTGTTTCATGGTATGGCTTTGTGTTGCCTAAATAACAGGGGTTTTTTTTGTTTGTTTTCAACCTGTGTGAGCTTTAGTTCTCTGCTGGAATAGACAGTGAGTGATTGTGCCTACATGATTGTGCCTTTTCACCTTCTTCATCCCATTTCTGGCTTCAGACACTTTTACAAGGTCTTCTCTATCTAAAGAGAGTAGTAGCAAAAACAAACCTTTCTAATAAAATTAAATTGATTCCAGAAAAAAACCCTAAGTGCTAAAAGTAAGTAGAACATATTAAAATGAGGCTTATTGCTGTTGCTTCTGTGTTGTTAAACTGGAACTTCAGCAAAATTCCTTCCCTTGAAGTATTGAGCAGTTATGTGCACTTTTTGCCTCTTCTCTTGCAAGAGTGTTCTTCGAACTTTTAAAGCCAGAAGAGATCAGAAACTAATTTTTCTATTATGGATTAGACATCCAAATTAACAGTGTCCTTCACGCTTTGCTAGACCCCAGGATTGTCACTAAATGCTACAAAAGGGTGTAATCTGCTATCAAAAATAGCTCCTGCAGCAGCACAGATTTGTGTTGGAAGTCTCTCATTCTAATCCAATGCTGGTAAGAACTGATGATGCCTCAGAGAGCCTGGCAGGGCTGCAGGCTGCTGCAGTGCAAATGTAAGTTGTTTTGAGATTATAGAATTGTGTCTGTTTCCTGTACCAAACACCATCTGCAATTGCATAATATTTTGAGTATAAGTTAATTTTTCTAAATATATAATAGGTTTGAAGAAATTAATATTTGTGAGTAATCTGAAATTCTTTTGCTTTGGGATATTTCATTGAACAGAATTTATGTTTTTATTATCAACTCAGAGATTTATTTTATAGGTCTATAACTTTTAAGAACATAGATACAGCATTGGTCTTCATGTGCAGATTTAAATCTTGAGAATATAGCAAAATGAACAAGTCAATTTAAAACTTAATGATATTAATATGGTGAAGGTTCACTGCTATTCTCAAGAGTTCTGTTTAGCATAAAGACTGTTTTATACTGGTTTTGTACTCCATGTTTAGACCATCATTGGTCTGTGCAGTTTCACTGCTAGGCATGAAGGCTGAAACCCTTTCTGCAGGGAGAATGGCTTAAGACAGACAGATAATAGAAAATCTGTGATGAAGGGGGTACATTCAACAGGATATTCATTGAAATTTTCTGCACTTATAATGGCAATATGTGAATCTCAGAATAAAAAAAAAATAAGGCTGTTCCTGAGCAACTAATTTACTAATTTTACCCTCTTAATTCTCTTTAATCAGATTTAGATAACAAGATTCTGAATGAGGTCCAGTAAGAATAGGAATTCAGCTGTGCCTGTCTGTGTGAGTCCAGTGTAATTAAGACTTTGCACAGGTTTTAGCTAAAACTGTGTTTGTGGCTCAGCGGGCAGTTAAACATTCATACTCAGAAAAACACAAAATTAATGTTGCCATTCCATTTTTTCATCATAGACCAATTTACTGTATGTAAACATTTAAGGCCCACTGTTGGCAAATACTTCAACTGCAACCAATGAGCAAATGTTGAGAACCTCATTCGTACAAATCTTGATGTAGGTATTCTCTTTTTGAACTAAATGGGGAAGCTTTGATTTTTGGCTGTGAAACAGCAAAGAAAATCAAACCTTTTTTTCACTTTAAGGATGTCTCTCATCTCTCAGAAATTAAACCTTGTGAAGTATATGAAAGGATGTAGTCCAAGCTTTTTATTCTATTAGGTGTTTTGAATGGATTTCCTTTTCTCAGTGCTTAGCTCTGCCTCAGAAGAAGTCAATCTCCTTTATACTTTCTTATGTAAGGAAACATAATCTTAAAAGATTTACAATTTGGAACAGGATAAAGATGTATTGCAAGTTTGACTCTTTGCCTGCAATCTTAAATCCTCCAGCCAGGGACCATAAGCCTACTTTTCCAACAGAGGTCTGTTCCCCTTTGCTCTGTGCTTACTTCTCAACCATGTCCACTCACTTTGCAGTGAACAGGTTATGGATGGTATTTCCAAACTGCTCTAATAACATCCTGGAGTTTACAGTCAGTTCACATGCTCCTAGGTTTCCTTTCACCGCTGTGTACCACAGCCTCCAGCTCAGGATGCTCCCTGCTACCCACTCCCTACTCACCTTGTCCCCTCTGTGATCAAACTCTGATCTTTGGCTCCACCTTGTGATCTCCTGGCCTCACCAGCAAAGAGTGAATGAGGGAATCCTCTGAACTGATTCCATATCTGATCTTGACCTCTCTGCCTCCATAGAACAATGGAAAAAATCCCAGCCAAACAGATTCTTTAGGTCAAACTACTGGCTTTAAAAGAAGTAATAGGGCTGAAAAGTGTAACTAAAGAAATATAGTTAGGCTTGGAGAAAAAGACTGAATAAAAAGTGCTGGAAGGGAGTTGGTGGGCAACCTGGGGATTAGCATCTGGATTCCAAATAGTTGTTTCAGTAAAGCACAAACTATGGAATGCATAAAATTGGACACAAAGCTGCAAAGTTGTGTGTGTGTATACCCACATACAGACACACACACACACACACACACATACACACATATCTATATACAGAGACTTATTTAATATGAACTTATTTTCCTTCTAATTTTAAGGAAAATAATTCTGATGTAAGAACTGACAACACATCTTTTGCTTCCCAGTAGGAAAAAATAAACAACTCAAGTATTAACGTCAGTTTCTGCTTTGTGGGAACATAACTGTGGCCAAAAAGATTTTGAAATCATTTGCACTGCTAAAGCTTGAGTGAGTACCAGTGCATAAAGCTGATAGCATAAACTGGGCCCCAGGAAAGTACTTAGCTTTCATAATTCAGAACAGTTACTGCCATCGATAAAGTACAGAACTGTTGAAGATAATCTCCTCAGCAGACAAAAGGTCAGACAATAAAACTTTTGCTTGACATTTTCCAGAAGTAATTCATCATATTAACTCATGAAATGTAAAAGAAAGGGGTGTTTTCACATTGAATTTCTGTGGGCACTATAGTGTCTCTGAATTTTCAGACTTGATTTCTTTTTTTAATTTTGATAGGATATGGAGCTAAAAGTATTTCAAATATTTCAATTTCCAGTCAATATAGTGCATGCGAAAAATGATACCTCTTGGAGAGTTTATATATTTGCTCTGCTCTAAGAACTGCTAGAGTACCAGCACTGAAATGGAGAATGCTTCTCTCTTCAGCAGAGTGAGCATATTCACTGTGCTGCTTTGATACCACAGTAATCTATGGATAGGAGCATAGATTAGGGTCTGACTAATTGTTATTAATTTGGCCACTTCATTATCTTATGTGCAATCATTAACTTACAATCAAATCAGTCTAGTGAACAGAGAAGTTCAAAAGGAATTGTGGTAAAATGATGATGAATTTCTAATGTATAGGCTAAGTGCTGCCTTTATTGTGAGAATGTATTATGTTATAAAATAAAGTTATGTGTATCATTGTGCTAGAAGCTTCTCAAAATGTAAAAGAATGTGAAAGAAAATGTAAAAGAAAAGTAATAAGTAAGGAAGGGAAAAAGAGAAAGTGAATTACTTTGAACTTCAAAAAATAGTCAGAACGTGGCTGAAAATCTAATTTTAAAGTAAAATTTGCCGTATAGAGAAAATTATTTATAGTCTGGTATATAATTAGAAGATGAATGTATATGTATTTGCAACCGTTATTTCTTCTTTCTTGTAGATGAAAGTTTTCATTATTTTGGGATTTTCAGCAGCTATAGCCTTCACAGCTGTTTTCTTTTCTTTCCCTAAAATAGGGAAAGATACCATCTTTGGTAAGTAACAGTAAAAATGCACATTAGTTTCTTATGTTTACTGTTAAGCTGAAAATACACAGGCACTGCAGACAGTTTAGCAGCAGCAGTATAGCTTAACCTCTTTTGTGTGCAAGATGCACTATCTGGTTTTTGTGAGAATTATTCCATGGAGGTGATCTTTTAAATTGCAGTTTCATAAACTCAGTAAGTAAAACTTTGTGTAGGGTATCTCAATCACTGCTTTGACAAGGAGTGATTTTACTTTCTTAGTGGCATTCATGTGTCAGATGGCACGTTGCCAAGCACCATTGCTGGATTTCTTTCCCCATCTGCTAATCATCCTGGCTGAGAGGTGGTTGCCATAGGATGTCCCACCTGGAACCCTTCTGCTGTCCCATAAAGGTGCTTCTCTCCTGTGGATCTGTTGGCTGCTGGCACCCTGAGGATTTTAGAGCATTTCAGATTGCCTTATTCCTTATGTTCAAGAAATGTAATCTTGTAATTTTCACCATCATTTTGCATCTGTTCAATTTAAATCAGTTAAATCTAATAAACTAGAAGAGTAGCAGACACCAGACTGAATTTTAAAAGAAAACTGCAGAAACTGATTTTACATGAAATTAGGGCAAAGATAGTAAAGAAACAGGAGTTAAAACCACAATCTCATATTATATAGCTGTATGCATGATTCATAAGTCTTGGTGATATGATTTCTTAGGAAAGTATTCACCTGAATTTAGTGTAAAATCACAAATAAAATGAAACTATATGCAAAAAAAAATTAAATTATAAACAAATACCCAAGCTATTACTTCCTATGAGAAATCTTTTTTGAACCATTACTGCAAAACAGGAGATCAGGTTTTATTTACTTTAAGCTACCATACAAATTTTTTGGAAAGATGTTGTCTAAAATGACCACATTATATGTTAGTTAATCCAAAATGAATCCAAGAATAATAGAATGGTTTGGGTTGGAAGCAACCTTAAAGATCATCCAGGTCCACACCCTCTGCCACCAGCAGGGATGCCATTCACTAGCCCAGGTTGCTCAGGGCCTCATCCAATCTGGCCTTCAACACTTCCAGGAATGAGGCATCCACACTTCTCTGGACAAGCAGTTCCAGTGCCTCACCACACTCACAGTAAAGGATTTCTCCCTAACATCTTATCTAAACTTGCCCTCTGTCAGTTTAAAACCATTGGCTCTCATCCTGTCACATGAAAAGTCCCTTTCCCTCCTTTTTATATTCTTCCCCAAGGCACAGGAAAGCACCAATATATAAAATATACATGGACTACAAATAAATAGAATAGATGCAATGTGATTCTTTTTTATAGTAAGTGTTCTTGGTCTGATGAGACAGTACAAGATAATGTTTATTATTCAAGAACCACATATTTAAAGACATGGTATTGGTACCAAATTCATACTTCTTAGAAGAAAAGGAAGAGAGACAATGGAATTTAGATATAGCAAGTAGATATTCTCTTTTACATCAGAGTATGAATTGATATCACAGGATGAGCAATACTTCAAGCATGTTATATTTCTCAGAGCTAAGCCCCTAAAAAGTAATTTTAAAATATGCTATATTAAATTCTAAAAGAACTACTTATTGTATGGCCTGTAAAAATCAAACTTCTTTTTTAACATAGTACTCAAAAAGGTTTTCAGAAGTAGTGGAAATCCAAATGATAATACCAAATGAATCATCTGAATATTTTATTATGCATAGGTGAAAAAGAGAAATAAGTACTGCTATACTTAGATACTGAAAACTTTAGTAGAGTATAATTTAGCCAAGGAGAGATTACTCCTTATCACACATTTCTCTTCCTTGAGCTGAGTGCCCTATTCAAAAAATAGATTATAGAAATAGCACAGACTGTACTACAAATAATAGATCTCCCCTAAGATTAAATTGTACATAAAATGATGAATGATTGTAAATAAATGGTTGCTATTTTTTATTATTTGTTTTCTAAGAAAAAAATGGGCCATCCCACAAAATTCAGATAGAAATAAAGCAGTTGAACTTTAAACATGACTGTTTCTTTTGTTATAAAGTGACATGTACACAAAAGAGGGATAAGCTAAGCCTCATAATAGCATTATACAAAATAGCACAGCTGAAGTATTGTTATGTTCACATATATCTTTCCATTGAACATAGGTGAAGAAATGAGAATAGGGTTTTCATAAACTGGCCCAATCCCAGTTCATAATTTTGCTTGAATACATTCTTGAATTCTTAATGTGGCTCATACCAGCTCATATTACCTGAGGGAGGGTCAGGTTTGGCCTGTCAGTACAAGGACAGTTTGATGAAAAATACAAATGAACCTGAGGAACACAGCTGCATACAGACAACACAACATGTTTCAGCTGGACCTATTATGTTTGGTCTTATATTACATGTTCATAGCTGGATTTATACTTCAAGCAAGGAAATCTAAATCCTCAACTCTTATAAATTATGGAAGAATTTATTTACCACACCTGCCTTATCTTTTAGAAAGCCACAACAGAAATTTCAGGAATAAAATGTGTACATGGCTTTAAACAGCAAAAATTGTACCTTAATATTATAAACTTGTATATTTTCTCATTGTAAATATTTTAATGAATTTTCTATTAACATATTTATCTTTCTTTCTGTTTTTTCCCTGTTGAGAACAAATTGAAGATAACTGCATCACTAAGGCTATCCAGAAGGTTTCTAGTCTGGTGGATTATGCTGCACATTATGAAATTAAGAGGTAAAAAAAAGAAGTGAATAATGTATTCAGGAAAAAGGCGTTCATAACAAAAAAATTAATGTCAATCTTTCTGTTTCTTTGAGAACCCATAGAATTAAAAAATCACTGCCCCCATTACCTCTGAGGGATCTGATCTAGAGGAAGATGTCCTCGCCCATGGCAGGGGGGCTTGGAACTAGGGGATATCTAAGGTCCATTCCAACCCAAACCCTTCTATGATTATGTCACTGATAATGTGATCCAATAGGTCCTTGTGCATTGTCACCATATAAGTTGCTCTTTTAAAATGTGGGACAAAATAAATAACACAAATCCAAATGTGGATTTTTTTCTGAATAAATACCTCAAAAATCATACTTTTATGGTCCTATTTTTGAACACTGATTATGTTTTTCCAATGTAGTGAGACAGGAACAGCTCCTATGCCATCAGGAGCCAAACCCTCTTGCCTTAAATTGGACTGTTTAAGTGAAATTCTTATTTCCTCTTTCATCTACAACATGTGTGAAAAAAGATAAGGGAAAAGAAATGAAACATTTGTCTTGGACTGTGGATAGGCAATGAATTAGAGGAAAGCTCCTTTGTGCTTGAGTTACAGTATGAGAATGAGCTCTTTCAACCATTTTCTGACTAGATTTCTGTGCAACACAGAGTTAATTTCTCTCCAAAATTCAGAACACATTATCTAAGTTTTACAGGGTACAATCCCCACACTTTTGCACCGACTTTCCCTAAAGACTTATCACTGTGATTTGAAAATGAGTCATGATTTGCAGAGTGTTAACTGATTTTATGGACAGAACTTGCAAGAACTGTTGCCCCTCTGTATGTAGAGACTGAGGTCACTCTGGGTTTTTAGTGATAGTATTTTGGTGGCAATCCTAAGGCATTTAAAATTTAAAAACATAAGTCTCAAGCTTTCAGTGGCTCAACTGCTTCATTTAATAGATGGAGATACTGATATTTATGTCTCACAAGATATTGTGGCAATTATTTGGTCAATATCTTAAACGTGATAAATGCTAAGAGTTGTTAAAGATAAATGCCTAACAATGCTTATTTCAATCAGGAATTGAAATTTTATTAGGAATAAAACTGAGACCACTTACCCCAGACTCCAGACTATTAAGCTTCCTTTGAAATACTGTGTATGTGGATATATAGACTTTAAAGGGAATTGGTGCTCAGAAGTTGATTGAGGATGGTCTTGGGTATTAAATATTACATGAAAGCAAAACCTACTCACAGCAGTGAGTTGGGAGACCTCTTTTGTGACTATCCTGCACAAGGTCTTCCACTTGGTGCTGCAGGCTCTGCTCACCCCAAAAGTTTCTTTCTCATCCTAAAGACTTCCCACAGGATGAACTCTGGTTGTGTGTCCAACAGAAGCACAGTTTCTCTTTTAGAATTTTGCTTGCAGAACAAGGTCACAAAGCAGCCTTCCTCTTTGCTTTCCCAGTGTTCTCTTCAATCAAAATATACCCTAATACCTTAAATACCTTAAACTTACAACATATCCAGGACAGACAGCTTTATTGTTATGAAAATATTCTAAAAATGCATACATTGCAAAACCTTCTGTATTTATCTCAATTACAGAAAGATCCAAGGAAGTGGAATAGCAACCCCTACCTTACTGCTGACTTTCTCAAAATTTCCTGAACAAGAGAGCCAAGAGATTTCCCAAGCAGCTGAACGAATGGAAATGTCAATTCGGGTGCTGAAACAAAAAGTTTGCCAGAAGCACAAGCGTTCATTGCATCCAACTGGTAAATGCACTGTATTGACATTGGCAAACCACACTATTGATTCGTTGAATGCTGTCTTTTAGATTAAAGTTCAGTTAAGTTCGCTTTTTATTTTATTTTTCACTTTCTTTTGTTCTTGAAAACACCTCAGATAGGTTTGCATTTTTCTTTGCTGGAGTGTGGGTGGTGTTTTTATAGTTGAGGAGAGCAGTATTACACTGTTGGCACCCTATGAACTCATGTCTGTATATTTGTATTGCCTATAAATCAGCCTGCATATCCTCAGTGTTGCAAGCTTCTTGTTTGCAGTGAAATATCTATCTTCCCCAGCAGTTTGGGTTTAGTGCTTGATCTTTTATCACACTAGGGCACTGGCATTTTCAAGCACACCTCCTCTCAACATATGCATATCGCTCTTCAAAAAAAAAAGTTCCTATTTCCAAAACTAATATTATAATGAACTGCTGCTGCACATCTATTTCCACTTTAACTGGGTTTTTTTTATATCAAATGGGAAAAAAAGAGAAAGTTCAATTTTGTATAAGTGAAATACTTGCTGTTAGTTAGATCTGAATTTTAAGATGTCCGTCTGGAGTCTGGAAGGCTCAAAATATCAGAACCATTGACTTTCTTCCCCCCTTCTGTCACTGACACAAACTGTTCTATCTTAGTATTAGAACATTTTTTTCCAAGATATAGAAGCATTAGAGTGCTGTAAACACACATAAATCACCCACCGCAGTTATTATTTTATTTCATTGCAGAAATATCTGGCTTACAAAACTAATGGGACGTTTGTAGAAGTAAAAACATATCTTTATGTATATGGATATGTCTGTGCATATATTTATATACACACACACATACACAGATGCAATTATTTTTGTGCTGTGCAATTTCAAAAGAAGTTGAATTTCTAAACTGCAGAAGTGGACAAAGCTCTTGTTAGTTTTCAGAACTGAAACAGCATTAACAGAATGTGAATAGACACTGTACAGTCTATGTGCCACAACAGAACAGTTTTACATGAATTGAAGAACTAAATTGACTTTAAAGAAAACATGTGAGTCTCTAACTAGGCAGCCCAGATAACTGGGAAGTTGGGCTCTGAGTATAATTTTGAACCTGAACTAACATAGAAGTACAGCTCTATTTGCAAATTTGGCACGAGTTGCTAGTACATAATGACAAGATTATGTAGCCAGTCTAACAACCTATTCTTCCTCTGTTCTCACTACTGCCTTATACAGGTTCTAACTGCTCAGCAGAACATGTTTTGAGCTGATTTGGTTTTTAAACCCCTGTTCTTTTTTTTGTGGCTTAATATTTTGGTTTGAACAATGGACTAAAGCAGCTTACTTCAGAGTTGAATGGGCAGAACAAATAGATATTGGAACTGGATGGCATGCATTAGCCAGTGGGGAGACAAAGGCAAGAGTTATAAGTTACCTCTACCCTCATCCTTCGTCATGTGATGATTGTAGTCACTTTGAATGTCAAGGGTTCTCTGAGTTCAGGCAGGATATTCATAGAATTGTAGAAAGGTTTTGAGTTGGAAAGAACCTTTGAGACCCCCTGGTTGCAGCCCCATGCCGTGGGCAGGGTCCTCTAGACCAAGTTGCTCCTATTTCATGGGTACATCCACTTCTAACTGGCCACACGTATTTCAGTACCTGCAGAGGTGAGAAGAGGTACCAGCTCTCTGCAGCTTGCACTATAGTGTGGCTTTATCCCTCATCATCAGATGCTCACTGGGAGACCCATCTTGGATGGCATCAGAAATCTATAACATGCTGTCTACTGGTGCAAAGGGACTTGATTTTACCTAGCTTCCAAATTCCAGCTAATAATTCTGATTCTCTTCCACTCAACACGGAATTCTATGGTCAGCTGCAGGGTCTTTAAATTTCTGCATCTTTCCAGTCACACATTTTTCTTCTTTGACATATACTTTTGTCCTTGAATGGCATTTTTTTTCACCTTTGTTGCAAACACAAGGATCAGGCAAGTAAAGGACTACAACACAGGGAAAGAAGAAGCAGCAAGCGGGTCAACCTCAGTTCTCAGCTATTGCTGAACCTCTTTCTTCTCATTCTTTATGCATCAGCTAATAAAACCAGCTCTTCCTCTAAGTCCCAGACACAGCCTCTTGCAGCACTTCTCACTAAGTGCTCTTTCCGAGGAAGAGGGAGAATTCTGTAGATGCAGCTGACAATAATGCCTTTTCTGCTCTAGCAGCTAAATCCAATACAGCAAATTGCTTCTCTGGGTTCTTCCTTTCAGATCATTTATCATCTGATCTGCTCACTATGATTGCTAATATTTCTGGATGCCTGCCTTATATGTTGCCACCAAAATGTCCAAATAATTGCTTAGCTAATGAATATCGACTCATCACTGGTGCCTGCAATAACAGGTATGTATGATAAAAATTGTGTCCTGAAAAATCTTTCCTTCTCATTCTTTAAACTCAAGAAGCTGTGTTTACTTTTTTCAAGGAAATTGGTGAAGGGGGACTGGTGTTACTCAGTGTCTGTAAATGAGGTGCCTGCGAAAGCTCCTGGAGGAAGAACTCATTATTTAAACTTTGGTGCACTACTTTTTGTAAACAGGCTTTCCCTCTGAAAGGTTCTAGGATTATGTGAAGAACTTTATATTTAGGGAGAACTGATCTAGTAGATGCCTTCTTCTATATAAAAAGAAAACTTAATTCTAACCCAGCATTTATTTTTGATTCAATTGGATAAAATTATATAAAGCAGGAAAGCAATATTACTTCCCAAGGAGAAATATTTTTGCATTTTCCCACAATTCTAACAGTTAAAAAGCATGAATTTAAATGTTCTAGGTGTTATTTTTAGTTTTACATATCTGGTTTTATATGTTTAGTGACTATATTTATAACCAGTATCTACTTGTTGCCTAATCTATTTGGCAATTGTTTCCTGAAAACCACATGTAATAGATGTGCTCTTCTTTTCTGAACCCTCCAAATGAGTGTAAAACTGAGAGCAATGAGTGTAAAACTGAGAATGAGGGCCCTTTTAAATAGCAGGGTAAACAATATCTGTACTCAGCAGCCTCTGGATACATAGACCTAAGGTCACAAACTGAAAGTTGCACTGTAGGTTTACAGGTGAAGTGCTACTGAGATGAAAATGGAATGCCACCATCATTGTACAGGTTAAGGTACTCTGCAATGTGGTGAATAAAGAGCAGTACAATTCTGCAGTTTTATTATTCAGTGAGTTTGGTTCTAGGAGATGAATCTGTTTTGCTACATCACAAGTCATTTGCAAGGAACATGCCTGATAGACTCTTTGCTGAAAGGACACAACCTGATATGCATCAGTGTTATAAATCTAACTATGTGGATATCCATAATTTCCCCCAGGCATGTTAAGAGTTGCTTTGAATCTGAACTAGCAGCTAGTACAATATTTGCACTGACATCTCCATCAGGCCTTGAATACATTGGCCAAGATTTGTGCAGCTGAACACAGACACATGGATGAAGCTCTTAATTTACAGGAGTGGCTGTTTAGTCTTTCTCCCTAGTGATGGAGAGAAGCACTCTGCTATAGGTAAAGGTAAAAGACCTTTTTCTCTTCAGTGACTGATAATACTAGGATGTGTACAGGCATTTCAGTCTGCTATCTAAAGCTGGGTGTGGTAAATATGATTCATTGAGTCTGGTCTGTAGTCACTCTGTTGTACTTTTCATATTTATGCCTTGCACCACATCAGAACTTAAACCCTGGTAGTATTTTAGACTCTGCTCTAAATGTCTGTAAAAGGTGTAAGGTGACAAAAAGCCCTTCAAAACCAAAGGAGTTGAAACCAGTGAATCAGATCTTACCTGAATCTAAAAATTTTTGAGCCCCTTAAAATACCTCTAGTTCTACTGAAATACATCAGCCTAAAAAGCCCATAACACTGTAATGTAAATAACATATTCTGTGATGTAAGCCAGCTTTGAGGACTTCAGACATTAAATGAAATACCAGTCTGTGCTTTTTCCTGCTTTACAGCTTCCACTTTCAGGCAGAAAATACATCAAGACCTATGTTGCATTTGTACTTTTGTTCACTCTGTTTGAATCTATAGCTGAACTATAGATCATGAAATTCTGCGTTTCATGAGTGAAATTTAGAAATGAAATTTTTAGATTAGAAGGGAGCAAGGAAATGCTTTACAGATATTATGCTAAATCAGTTTGCACGTTTGGGACAAAACAGATCAATTGCAAAGGATGTTTTCCTTAGCACTGAGATTGCTTTGTTTTAGTGTGCACTTCCTAGAAAAAAGGTGTAGTAGAACAGCATAAACGTGACCTTAGATGGACAGTATCAACATAACATGTGGCAGAAATATTATCCTCTTTTATTAGTAAGAGATATTAACAGATTTAATTTCCTTTCTGCCTAAACAAGCAAAATAAAATTGGATTATTTTAAAATGAAGAATAAGGAACAGAAGGAAAATACAAAGAGGTGGGGTTTTTCCCCATTTTTTAATCCCAACTAGCTAGCATTGATCTAAGTATTTTTTTAGTGTCTGGTACAAGGAGAGGAATTCAAGGATGAAGGAATTACAGGTACTAAAGGAAGGGACTCTCACAGTGCAATTAGCTTCACCTCATCCTAGCTTTCAGAGGTAGTTATATGTCTACTGCAAGGCTGCATCTTTGGCTGCTCCTGGTAGTGAGAAATAGAATGGAATGACAGGATGGCACCCAGGAACTGTCTGTCCCTCTGGCTTGATGGACAAGTTGTTCCACGACTACCTTACTTTTTGTACACTTAATATTTGGGGCATCTGGGAGGAATTTTATCTGCAGCACTTCTATTTCCTTGCTGTGTCATTAACCATTCTCTCAGGTAAGGACCTGATGCTCAGTCTGGAGATCCAGTACCAGCAGAATTAGGAGTATGAGTATGGCTCACCTAGTGGAGGGAACAAGCAATCCTGACTGAGTCCATTGACTTCCAGAAGAAGGAATTGAGATGTTTCCTTTAGGTTAGCTACTTCACCTCAATGCAAGCTAAGTGTTCAACTCGTCGCAGACTTTTCTTCCAGAAGTGTCCCATGTTTCCAGAAGTTACACACAAGATAGCTCAGCACAACATAAAACATCACAAACTCCAATTATTAAGTTGCCATATGGCATTCATTCCATCTACTTGAAACTAGGAAGAACATTAAAATAAAATTCAAAAGATAAAAGTCTGGATAGTAAACAGTAGCTTAAGACTCCAGGTTTCTTCTCAGGCAGCCAAAAAAAAATCCAAATGGTACAATTCCAGTATTTCAAAAGTAAATGAAAACTCCCACTTTCCATAAAAATAATATATAGTAATCAAATTTGAGTACTTTATAAATCTGTATGGTAGTGATATCTCATTATTTCAGCTGCCTTTTTAACTCAAGCAAGATTCCAAGACATTAACATGTTTAATGCAATAATAAAAAGGCATGTGAGAAGGGTTTTACTAAAGTAGCATTCCAGTGATCTGCTAAAATACAAAAGCAATCAGGAGAAAAATCACTGGTTAAGCAGTTACATTAACATTTCATTATTTTTAATTGAGTGAAATAGCACTACACTATGTGCTGTATTTTATGCAATTTCAATAAAGGCAAATCAACTGTAACTAATTTGAATGCTTTATTAAAGCATACTTCAACCTTCAAGTGTGAATTATTGTAGATAATTAAGTGTATTACAGCCCTATATAGCTTGGCAAACTGAGTCTCTTCAGTGTGCTGGAGATCAATGAAATAATAGTATAATTGTTTATCATCCCAATAGACATGTTAATGTATATTTTAACACTATTTATTTCCACCAACATTCCAGAAATATTTCTGGTTCTTTGTGGCTTACCTTACAAGTTTAGTCAACTTGAATGCATTGAAAAAAAAAAAAAAAAATTATTTTTTTCTTTTAGTATTGCTATATATTTAACAATTATGAAAAATATTGAACAGGGTGATCTGAAAAACAACCAAAAAAACCAAATCCTAAAATTTCTAATAGTCATGAAAGAGGGAAAAATAATTGGGTCAGACTCAAGACTCACTGAGTATACTAATGAATAGAAATTACCAAGAATCATTTGCTGACCCTCAAATTAAATACAACCTGATTCTTGTCACCTTCTAACTTTTACACGTTTGACTGCACTTTTCTACTCCTCTTCCCCCTTCCAGGCAGGCTGATTGTGGTGTGACAAACTGGTATGCAAGGATGCCAAGATGTGCTTAGGGAGGTGATATTCAAAGAAAGTATTTGTGAGGAAAAAATACACTGCTGTTAATATTGACAACCTAGCAGCATAGTTCAGAGCCTGGGATTGTGCACAGGCCCTCCCAAAGATGGACCCAAGAAATTGGTACAGATTCAGCCAGAGGCAGCATTGCCACTGGATTCAGCTCCCATCTCCTCTGCCCTGGCTCCTTTGGTCTTGCTAAATTATTTCTTCTCTATGACTAGTGTCCAATTTTCATTTAAGTTTTCTTCATCTTCACATTGAAGGGTTTCTTCATATTTTCCCAAGTTTTTATTTCCTCTCTGTTGCTTTAACACATGTTTTTAAAGAGCATTTTTGTTGCTCTAAAATATCTTTTTAAAGATGCTAGGAAAGGCACTTGAGAGTATATCTGACTTTATGAGGAATGAGGACACTATCAGAACTCACCTTCACAGCAAGTATTTAAAAAGTCAAAAGGTATACAATTGAGGTTATAAACACGAATAAAATAGTAATAATTCATTAGCAATTTAAATTTTCATAATTTTCCTTTTGAGTAAAATTAATATTGGCATACATGAAGACAAGTATTTTACGCACTTTCAAAGATTGCGACATGAAAATCATATTATAATGGCATACTGCTCTGTGGCTAATGATTATTTCATATTATTTTGTTTTTATGGTCAGATCTTATATTCAGAACATATATATTATATAAATATAATATAAATATATATATGTATGTATGTATGTATGTATCTATCTATCTATCTATCTATCTATCTATCTATCTATCTATCTATCTATCTATATTTTATTTATTCAGAGGTTCTGCTGCTGCTGCTGCTTTTGGGGCATTTTTAATTTTGTTTTTCTTTTCACAGGGAACATCCTAGATGGGGGGCATCCAACACAGCTCTGGCTAGGTGGCTTCCAGCAGCCTATGAGGATGGCCTCAGCCAGCCTCGAGGATGGGATCCCAGTGTCCGATACAACGGATTCCAGCTCCCCTCGGTTAGGAAGAGTACCTCCAGATCACCTGAAACACTTACCCATGGCCATTATCACACCTGCCACCACAGACCTCCATTTGCATCAGTAAAGGAAGTGTCTGTGTAAAATACTTCAAAAGTGTCTGTTGAGCCCAGTTAAGAAGCCAGTGGCTTTGCTAAAGCATAGGTTCAGCCCCATGGGGAGAGGTTCCCTGCCCCCAGCTGTGCAGAGGGCACTGACATTCCTGAGGGGCAGCCCAGCACTCCAAAGATTGCTGTAGGGGAGAGGGGCAGGACAGGAGCCAGCCAAGTGCCCGGCCTGGCAGGCACCAGGCAGCCAGCAGACACAGGGTGATGATTGCTCAGGTAGAGAAAAGGTGCACAGTGGACCTAATTCTGACCTTCCCATGATGAAATAGATACCAGGGAGGCCTACAAGGATGCCTGCTGCAATGGCAAGAGGCAATGGTCACAAGTTGATCCAGAGAAAAATTTGTCTTGAAACAAGAAATTAAATTTGTTGTAAGAGCAATAAATGATGGAAAAGGTTTTTATTGGAATATGGATTCCAGCCTAGAGAGCTTCTGGCACATCCCTCATGGGAAATACCCAAGATCTGTCTTCATGGGGCTCTTAATAACCTGCTTTTAATTTAAAGTTGCACATTGTGGTCTCAAGAGTTTCCTTCCAGCCTAGATTTTCCAGCAATTTTATGATTCTTTGTTTTAATAATGGTACCTTATTCAGGGAAGGAGGGAGAAAGAAGGTTGGATGTTAACTAAACAGATATAAAGCACATGGACATGCTAGCATGTGTATAGGTGTGTGCATGTATGCTATTCCACACGGGCTAGCAAGCCTTAACTGAAGAAATATTGCTATCAAATCATAACTTCATTTGTTAGCTAGTCCAACTTACTGGTCTTAGAAAGTATTACAATATTTATGGATTATAGCACCTCATATACTTAAAAAATAGCAGACCTGCCACAGAGGGAAGTTTGAAAAAAGAATATTTGCACAGAGAACTGGGAGAAAAATTCCCCAGTGCAGTCTACAGTGATTTGGGCTGGATTTACAATTTGTGATTTGTCATCATTGCTTTGAAACCTGACTTTTAATGGACTCAAAGTCTTGTTATTTTAACCATTGTATGTTTAATAAGGATAATCAGGAGAATTTAGTGTTAATGTCACCTGCAACTCATGTTATTAATTAAATAACATTGTCTCCAAGTTGCACAATTTAGCACTCAGAGATGAAAACCTGACATTTACACAGGCAAATTTCCAGTAGATAGTACAAACTGCCTTTTTCTAGATTCATTAGGGTACCTGCTTGTAAAGCAAAACTCTCTTTGGAAAAGATTATATAACTGTACTGAATCTGAGTATCAACATCTGACCATCAGCAAGGTTCTCTGCTTTGTTTTGGAGTGTAATATGTAAAACTGATGTCAAAAGTGTTTTTTCTCACATACATAATTGTTCTTTTTTTGTACTTTTAGCTATCTGACTATATTCTTTCAAAAGTAACATGAAAATATTTTGAAAGTGATAGATAAGTGTGAGGATTACTATAAAGTAAAACAGTGATAAGAAAATTTTACTAACTTCAAGAAAATATTTGTGGCAACCAAAGCTATTAAAACACTGATCTAAAGATTTGGATTCCTGATGAGCTGTAGGTGGCTTGCTCTCGACTATTTCAGTATAAATCCAGTTGTTCCTAACGAGTCCCATGTTGCCTGTTGTCCTTACCAAAACTATTTAACTGAACCTGCCTTATACATTCATTATTTAGCCCTTATATTTATTGCAGGCTCTGTGAGTCGATTTTATGTGCTGCCCTTTCAGTTGCTTGACTTCCAAGGCAGCTGCTATTTGCTAGGGAATGTTTTGCAGCATGAGGGAGGAATCTCCACAAACTGAGCCCTGATTTTGCCCTTATGGTTTTGCTTGGTTGTTTATGTAGGCTGGACATGTAGCATAGATGTCCCTATGTGCTCCTCCTCAGAGCATCTGTATCTCTGTGCATCTTGCACACAATTGCATCAGAAATATTTTTTTGGCTTCTCCTTGCTTGGGAAAAGAAAGTAAGAAAGTTGAACTTTCAGCTACTGTGTGTTTGCAACCTGCCTCATGTCCTGAGCTGCATAAGCTCCTTCATTTACATATTGAGCTGCTCAGACTTTCTGAGTATCAACAGTGATTTGAGATTTCCCAGCAAATCCTTTTGTTTAAGGAGGAGAAAACAGAATAAATAGAAAGACAACTTTTAGACTGTCTAAAATAGATGTGTGGTTTTCAAAATTCTCTGGAAAGGAACAGATGAAACATACACTGCTCACTGGCAAGAAATAAGCACCAGGTAGAGGTTGGAATTTATATTGTTGTTGGTTTCTTGGTTTTTTGGGGTTTTTTTGGTTTGGTTTTGTTTTAGTAAAATCATTAGAAGCACTCTACAACATAAGGTTGGGGAGAGGGAAGATAGATTTTATCACTGTCCCCCCTACTTTGTAGTGTTTTATCACTTTGTGAGAGGTAAAAACTGTTTGACACTCAAGGTAAATTGGTTCTCTTCTCAGGTTCGTGAAGTGACAAGAAAAATTATTCATGCACCTAATGAGGCTGTTACTGAAGACAGCCTGTATTCTGATATCATTATGGTATGGGGACAGTACATAGACCATGACATTGCATTCACACCCCAGAGCACAAGTAGAACTACCTTCCTAAGCGGGATGGAGTGCCAGATGACTTGTGAAAAACAAAATCCATGTTTTCCAATAAAGGTAAGATTCTAACTTAAATTCTTCAAGAGAAATTTCAGGCTCTAAACAGGTGAACAAAGTCAAGAAACATTAGAACAGATAGCAACAGAAAAATAAAAAACAGTACCACTATTAAATGAAACAGGTAGACATTTAATTTTTTTTTTTTTTTGTAGAGATAACAAACTATAGTTAATGTACTTAATAAAAGCATCAATTTTTAACCTAAGGTTTACATTGCAGAGAAGCCTTACTGGTGTCTCCTAATGTTATTGTTCTCATGCTTCAAGGTTTTAAGTTCCATTGGGGAATACAGCAAAGCAGTCACTTACACTTTGAGTCAGATAAAATAAAGGTTCTTAATGTTATTCATTTAAAGCAAAGATACTTCTTCCAGTTAATGCAAACTTTCAAAGAGAGCTGCCTTTTCAATGTATGTATAAAAATGATCTCCAGGGAGCTGCAGAAACCTACATACATCATATCTTTGCTTTGAACAGATGGAAAACATGAATTCAAAGCTTGTTAGAGGGCTAGAAGAAATAAATAGGTATAAATTTAGGATACTGTATTTTTGATCCTTAATTTAAAAGTATAGTCCTTCTTTCACTCAAAAAAAAAAAAAAAAAAAAACCACCTAAAGTAAAGTAAAACCATATTTTTGTTTCTCAAAGCAGAGCCTATCCAACTCAGGCTACAGGAAAGCCCCATGCCCATCACAGCCCTTGGCAATGTTCAGATCAGAGCAACCTAAATTGCTTTACTTAGTGCTGGAGCTTGATTATTGACCTGCTTCTCTTAGTACTGCCATGTAGAGCGTCTATCAAAATAGAAAACCTTTTTTGCCTCAGCAAACTGTTGTTGATAAACATTCCACAGTCTCCTTTTGCTTTAAGTGCCTCATTCCTCTTTCATTAAATGTAGAGGAAAATATTTGGGTTACTGTAAAGAGAACCAAATCAGGTTGGGTTAAAAGGTGGCTTGTCTTCCATACAGTGGGAGAATTTCAAATACAGGGAAGGTTAAGTGAAATTAATGAATGACTACAATTTGACCACAGGCAGGTAAATCTAGTCCCTCTCACCCTGGAGATATGGAATTTGAAAGTTTGCAAACATATCTTGACAGCATTCAGAAAGAACAGAGGCTTCTTAAAGAACCACATTCTTTCAGACAGTGAGCAACTGAGAGTACTGAGTAACCTGAATCAGCCACCACAGCCCTAATTACTAGGAGTATGTCATAGTTCTGACAGAAATCTCTGGTTTGCTGTGTTTCAAATTTCCATCTGGGGCAAGAAATTTGGTTTCTTCTGTTTATGTTTTTAATTCATAGTCTTAGAAATATTCCCATTTCCAAAGTCTTACCAAGAGAGGTTAGGGTGGACATCTACTCCCTGACTGGCAGAGCTTTGTATGATGTGAAGATGGATCCATCTGAAACATATACCACAATACACTGACTCCCTGTTTTAAAAAGTCAGTTTTCTGTAGGTATAAAACTGCGAAAGTCTTCAAAAGTCATTAGTGTTTACAATAAATTCTTCAAAATAGCGTGACTAGTATTGATTTCTAAGTGCAAAACCCCCACATTTTTTTTATTACTACATGGGTCTTTTGATTGAGAGGAGACCCATACTGTTTCCCATAACTTGAATGAAATGTGGATCACCGGGGCCACAGCAGTCTAATTACTGAACCTTGACTAATTCAAGTCTTGAAATCTTATCTACTTTAAAAAGAGGACAAAATAAGGAATCTTTAAAAAATACTCCAAGGTTACCATTATTCATGTGGTAGAGGCATTCAGTGCAGAGGGATAGAAGGTGCACAGATTGTCATGGCATAGACTTGCAAGTGCATCCTTCAGTGCTCTAAACAAGGCACAGACTTTGGATTTCTATCTTGGAGCTGTGACGAGGTTCAGAGAGCATGTTTCAAGGAGGCTCTTGAGTTATGTGAACATGTACTAAATCTATCACTGAATATTTAATGTGTAGCTAAATCTAGAACTGGATGCTCCTCCTACTCAGCAGTGTAGGCCAGCAGGAAGATGACTCAAGGCTACCTTCGATGTATTTTATTGTGTGTGTGTATATATATATATATATATATATATGTATGTATGTATGTATGTATGTATGTATGTATGTATATAAATATATATACACATTTACACATTGGCCATGGCAGGGGGCATACAAAGAAATTCAGTCACAGCTCTGAAAGTATCAGATAAGTTTCCCTTTACATGGTTAGAGTTCTACAAATTTTTCAGCTCCATTTTGTTATTAACCTGTTATTCACAACTTTGACGGACAAATACAAAGATGGTTGTTCTTTTGCTTTTATTATATATGGTCAGTATTTTGTGACTGTTTTTTCTCAAAGACAGAGAACAGAGTCTGTATTAAAAAAAAAAAAAGAAAAATATTTAAAAAGGAATTTGTTTTGCAGAATTACTGCAAAACAATTTATTTGTTGCAGTAAATGCAGCAAATAGTGTGATCAGCAAGCTAATTTTTGAACGCTGAAACAAAATGAAATTACCCTCTAGAACTACTCTCCTTTCAGAATTACTAACTAAATAAATCTCCACATAGTAAATATTTGGAAAACTGCCACAGTCAGTTTTATACATTAATTTTATGTATGAAGAAACTGTGGTTGGTTTCCAATGACAGTGAAATCAATAGCATATCATACAACAATGTAGACATAGAGGCTGCAGTTTGCACTCTTGCTGTTCTTACAAAAGCAGCACCCAAGGGAAAATCCACCCACAGAAAAGGACAACTGTGTCTGCAGCTGCACATCCTCTCTGGGGGATTCAGCAGGGAGAGGAGGCTCCTGACTGCACAGGTTAGGGAATCTGCCTAGGAAAATATTCAGTCAGTGCAATTCAATGAAGGATCAAAAGCTGCAATAGTGCATTGATATTAATAACAAGTGTAGGTAAATGATTCATAGGTTCCCAGGAACCATTGTGATTTTCTGTTCTGGACATTTTTATAATAAATGCTATAGAATTTCTCTCAGCAATTCTCACATAGAGCCTGTAATTTCTGGTAGAGCCTGAACATTCTTTTTCCTGTATATTTTCAGGGGTCCTGCAATGGGAAAAAAAACCCCAAACCCACTAGCTTTAGTTTACACTTTTTTTTATAACAGCCTGGCATGCAGAACAGGGCTGTGGAAGAAAAGTTGTCATTCCTCAGATTATTATTTCAGGTTAGGGCTGAGACAAAAAGAATCATTAGAAAGACTTTCATAAGAGAGCTACTGACTTTATTCAGTATTAATTACATTGCTGCCAATAAGATAGACACGATGCATAGTTAGCATGACACAATCCAGAAAAGCTTACAGTTTTGCCTGAGCAAAAAAAGGTGGAAAAGAAACAGAGTCACAGAAAATTGAGGTGATTTGAAAAAGGTGAGATGTAACATGACAGGTTACTGTCTCAGCTACAAATAGATCTGTCATCTGCACTCAACAACCAGCAAAGTGAGTTCCTGCCTTCTTCTTCTGTTTCAGAAGCAGCAGCTTGCTGTCAGATGGGACCATGCACTCGTCTCCAAGCATTAATATTTTCTTTTTTTTCAAACTTTCAGAGGCCATAAGCTAGGTTTTCTTTTAAATCTCCTGTAAAAAACCATTTACAAGGTCATTTCCCACAGGATGAATTCACAATAAGCAAGATTTTTTCTTTAAGTGAAATAACAGTTTAGAGATTGCGGTACACTTAAACAATTATTACCTTTTATTTTCCTTCACATAGAAGAATGTCTCCATAACCAGGTTTGACCGTGCATATACAATAACCATTTAAATTAACATGCAGCTATATAGGAAAAGTATTGCAGCCAAACAGAGTTTTGTTGCAATTTTTTCCCTTCTAGAATTATGCAACACAAACAAAAAAGAATCACATTCATTTTAGTCCTTAGTTTAGAAAAAAAAAAATGTTACTCAGTACCTATTTCAGTAGAAAAGGGTCTCTTTTTTCACTCCAATTATTTTTAATGTCTCTAAATAATAATGTAAGGAACTTCTATTTTGCACATTCAGCTGCTGGCTGCAAACTACTAATCCTATGAAAAAGGAAAGGACAGCATAATGCAGCTCTGCCAGTCTCTTAATGTTCATTACTGCAGTTTTTTTCTCCACTGGGACCAGAACGGATTGAATTGAAATTGCAGAGGCAGTTAACTAAAGATTATTCAGTATGAACTTCACTCAGTGTTTATGTTTTGCTGCAAGCCTTGCTGTTTAACAGCATAAAGGCATCTCCTACATTCTTTTCTCAGTGATATTTGAATTCTTCCTGGAATATCTCATGATGACTAGAAGCAGGAGACACTCAAACACATACAGGGCTGTGGCTGTCAAGCTCAGATATTTGTATTATGAGATGAGCTGCCTGCTTACATTACCAGCTGAAGGGAAAAAGAAGCCACACTAATAGCAAAAGACATAATAACAAATGCTAAAAAGAAAACACAAGACAGAGAAATTACTGATTTCAAAAATCAGTGAAAAAAATTACTTGTTTTTTTCAAACACAACCTACCTTGATTTGCTAAAACCTAGGCAACGAAGAAATAATGGTGGAATTTCTTTACAAAACAAAATTAAACCATTTCTTAATGTAAATTACTTTTTGGTATCGATCTCTACAGACATGAGCTCCCAGTAGTAGGAAGATTTTACCTGGTATAATAAGTAACGTTATTATATAAAGTTAATTAACTTCATTCCACAGTAAAAGTTGTTTTGTTACTGTTAACCCAAATTCAATGACTGTTCTATCTTTGCAAACTGATCTCTGTATTATTAGAAAAATGAAGAATAAATTACATCACATATGTAGCATTCACTGTCTTCTGCCAAAGAGTTCTGAAAAAATAGAATACAAATAAGACAGAATACAAATAAGGGTTAGCTCAGGTGTCTGTATAAAACATTTCTTTTCTCTTAGTCAGACTTTTGAACCTCATTATTTGACCTCTGTGTCTTAACTGTGTGGGGTTCAAATCAATAAAGGACTGGGCAATCTTTCATTTAGCCAAGTCTATGTGCCGCCTTTGCTTTTTATAAAGATGGTCAGAATTCAGTACTTGTAAGACAACTGTTGCAGCAAAATAATGCGTCAGAAGACTTGTGGGAGACTGGCAGAAAGCAGTTAGGAAGCTGAATTAGAACTCAGTATTGAACCAAAGCTTTCACAGAGTGCTGCTGAAGACACTGAAACTCCTCATTATGTTGTGATGCATACAGGTAAACCTGCTGTTTCAGCTGCTCTTCAGTAGAACAGAATTTGACCAGATGTTCACGTCTTCACTCTGATACGTTTTATGATGAATTTTCATTGTAAAGCCAGACTGACTTAGATGTAGATGTATTACATCAACATCTTATGATGAAGTAAATGTTTTGGGATTTGTTTGTCTCTGCTTAAAAAGGATTCATATTTTTCCTTCAGTCTAAGGAAAAACAATCTATACATATTCAGAATATGTCACTCCAGTAGATGAGGTCTGAGCAATGAAAAACTGAGAGAGTGAAGGTAAATATTTAGACAAGACTCAATTCAGCATCTATGGCTGTTCTCCTCACCTCAGAAAATACCCTTATTTTGTATGCAGGTAACCACCAATGATACATTATCTGCAGGGAAGGATTGCCTGCCCTTCTATCGCTCATCTCCCGCATGCGGCACCGGTGATCATGCTATTCTCTTTGGAAATATATCCATGCTAAATACAAGACAACAGATCAATGGCTTAACTTCTTTCCTTGATGCCTCTACAGTCTATGGCAGTACCCCTGCTGTTGAAAACAAACTGAGGAATTTAACAAGCAAAGAAGGCCTTCTTAGAGTAAACCTAAAGTACCATGATAACCATCGGGAGTACCTGCCTTTTACGGACCAGATCCCATCCCCTTGTGCACAGGACTCAAGTGCAAGTGCAGGTGAGAGGGTGGAATGTTTCCTGGCTGGGGACAGCCGCTCCAGCGAGGTCACCTCCCTGGCTGCCATGCACACACTGTGGCTGAGGGAGCACAACCGCCTGGCCCGAGCCCTCAAACGCATCAACGGCCACTGGAGCGCCGAGACCGTCTACCAGGAGACACGCAAAATTGTTGGTGCTCTGCATCAGGTTGGCTGCTTGTTTGCTTATCTACACACTGCAGGGAATATCTCACAACAGAACACACAAAGCTTCACATCTGCTTCTGTGAGGGGCTTTTGAGATCACGTCACCTTTTCTTTCCCACCTATTTCTGTGCTTCACATACGGCATGTTTAAAGTTTGTTTTGCTTTCCACTTTCCTAAATGCAATGTCCCAGTACTTTGTTTGTCTATGCACTTCAGTGCTCTGATTTTCATGGCAGTTTCTACTCTGACACATATTTATGCAGGCAACTACAATGTCTGTTTTGTCTATAAATGAGGCCTTTTCAGATGCTTTTTTTTTTTTTTTTTTTTTTGGTAAGGGAAATTATTGAAAAGTAATGTATGTCTCTGTATTTATATAATGTACAAAATGTTTAATTTCTCACAGGTATATCATAAATAATAAATCCTCTGTGTAAAAATGGCAGTGACGTTCTCAATTAAGTTGTGATGCCTAAACATCAGGAGCTACTGGTGACAGGAGACTGCAGGAGAAATAGGAATGGTAAAATACAGAAGAGTCCACAAGGATGTGTATATTAGACATGTTTTCTGACTTTTATAATTTTTTTTTTCAGTACCAAAGGAGACTTATTTGAAGATAAATTGGGGAAGGATGCAAAAATTTTATTTTTCTGATAAAACAATTTTCCTTTCTTCTGCCACAATTTTTAGACAGTGGAATAGAATAAGAAGCATGTTTCCTTTAAGAAACCACCTACATGATCTAATGCATTGTTACTTGCACTCAAAGCCATATAGCTTCAAAGTAATACACTTAATTGTATTTAGTCAGCTGTTTTGAAATGTTTGGCTTTTTGTTTGCTTTAACCAAGTCAGCTCCTCTGCCATAAATACACAATTTTCATTAAAAGAATGGCATTGACAAGGCAGAATAGTTGTTAATACTTGTTAGAAGAAAATTGCATTACAAAAGCAGGCTTCTGTGCATCATATCCTCCCGGTTTGCATCTGCAAACATAACAGCCTGAAAGAAACAGTTCTATGCAAGGCACTGCACTGCATGGATCAGCACTGCTCATTATCTCTGCTGGTATCACAGACTAATGAGATTTGCCTGTGGCTCATTAAAAATGGGTTTGAGTTATCTCTAGCTGGTTTAGAAACATTCATTCAGGACAGATAATTGGAGTATCTCTATTAGTGTGGTATGTTAACTGGCACACTAATGACAGCTCTGGTTGAATTTACCTTGAGATTTCCACTATCAAGTTTTGTTTCAGTTGCTAGACATCTCTAAAATTCTCTTTTTTTGGAAGGAATGCTTTCAAGCATGAGTCCTGCCTGTGGGTGTGTAATTATAGAGAATTGAATAAAAAGCCTATTCTTCTTTCTAGAATAAAGAAGATGAAAAAAAAAGATCTATTTAGACCATTCTTCCTGGATATTTTTTTGGCACCATAAATATCTCTAGTGACAAGAATTTGATAATAGAAACTTGACAAAGTTAGCAAACATAACAATTGTCTGTTGATATCCTGCGCAAAACAGGGGTTTTTGGCTGCATTACACAGTTTCACTGACAATGAGTAGTAACTGTCCTTTCTATTTCATGGGAATGACACATGCTTAACTTTATAAAGTATTAATACTGCAGTATGCAGTGTTAAAGACATATATTCTTATTTACCTCATGTTTTGTGCAAAGAAAATTTTTTCATTGTCATTAAATATCTCAAGAAAAAATGTTCAATTATGCAACTGCTAGTCTAAACATTACTGTCTCATACATACAAAGTTTGCAGACACCTATGCTGCTCTTTTTGGAGAGAGTTCCCCCTGATGTGACATTTGGATTATGAGAGATGGACTATTTGGCACTAGTCAGATGGAGCAGGACTTCTGCAGATCAAACTGAATCCAATTCTCTTTGATTTATTACAGTACCAGAGAACCATCTCTGAATGAATGAAGTTGCTCCCACTTAATCCAA
The DNA here is from genome assembly GCF_022539315.1 of Serinus canaria. Classification (NCBI taxonomy): domain Eukaryota; kingdom Metazoa; phylum Chordata; class Aves; order Passeriformes; family Fringillidae; genus Serinus; species Serinus canaria. The sequence continues at coordinate 94,454,280 of NC_066316.1, forward strand.
ATTTTAGGTGACAACTGCCTTTAGTTTTCAGTGTACATGTAGGTGTTTATTTTGCTTCCTTCTGCATTTGCTTGTGTTCTCTGAGCATCTTGCATGGTCCAAGGCATGGGTTGAAAGTGGCTGAAAGTCTCTCTTCTGAGACATACATTAACTGCTTAGATGAAGCTTGTTTGTGAAATTAAATTATTAGGTAGCTCCTCTCAGAATATGAAATTATAAAGAATAAATAGATAAACAATATATCTTATAAAATAGTATGTATTGAATAATGTCAGAACTCATGTTTATAAAGTGTATAGTTTAGACTATTAACAAAACTATAATAATGTGTCCATTTTTTAAATTAAAAATTGAATTCTTGTAAAATCACCTTTTACCCAAAAGTTTAGGACTTCAACATCATCTTCATCATCTCTAAATCCTTTATTATTTTCAATGAGAACAGCAAACTAACCATGCATAGCACTTTAATGAATAAAACATCTTTGCTATATTTGATAGTTCTCTATTTTTTCTGCAATCTTTTCCAAGTGCTGAAGCTTCATTTAATTGGCACCACACGATCTCAGTGAGATGCTATTCCTCTGCAGTTACAGCTGGCCAATGGCAATGACAAGACACACTTTTGGCCTTACTTATCCTTATGGTGGTTCACACATTTTTATATTCACTCTTCCAACCTTTTTTTTTTGTTTTGTTTTCCTGTTCCAACCATTGTGCCCCACTTACACCTACTTTGAGGTATACTTGTAGAGGCTTTTGAAAGGAAAGTCTCCTGAACCCTATGAAAAGTGATAAGAATTTCTGGATCTTTTTCATCTAATTGATAAAAAACATTTAGCTGTAATTCTGCCTTCTGAATGAGAAGGGTGCTGCCTTTAACAGTAACACCATGTCTGACTTGCAGTGTTCTAGTGTTTACAGGTCAGGATTAAATTACTTTTTCTGTAAACCAGTGCACATAGGTTTCATGATATGATGCAAAATCTATACAAATCCTTTTTGTGACACTCAGATGCTGTTTCTGTCTGGATACTTACCAAATGATTGGCAGAATTGTTAAGAAATTAGTATTTTATTTTCTCTGGTATGACTAAATGAATAGAATTTAAATGATCCTAATTTCTCAGTTAATATATGGTTATATAGATGAAAAAGGTCACATTAAAACACCAAGCATATGGGCCTCTGTTTAAAACACAGTGCTCATTTGTCATAATTTTCCACTAAATTAAACTATTGGAACAATGACTGCCATGAGATAGCAGAAATATTGATGTTACTGATTAAAATTGTTTTCTTTGTGAGGCTTCTGCAGAGTTTGGATGTGATGCTATGAGGTGATGAATGTAGCCTAAGAGGAATTTGGATTACTACTAATCTCGTTAATGTCACAGAATTGAGACCACTCAGTACCTTGCAGGTTCAGACTTAGGATATCCACATACATTCCCTTATGCTCCTGCAAATGCCCAAAAGTTAACTTTTTTTAAACAAATAGACTCAAAGTAAGCCAGAAATGATGAAGCCATTCATTAAGCTAGCTTGTGATTTCTTTCTCACATAGTTGCTTGCTGAGTTGCTTTCTGTCTGACTTTATTGACGTATTTTGTAACAAGCGCATTCCTTTCTTTCCACAAGAGATCTCATTTATTGAAGAAATACTCTACTGAAAGAAAGTACTGTGCTTATTCATGAAAGCAAATAAACATTTTATGTCATTATCTGAGAGAAGGGACTGCATGCAAAAGAATTTTAACAAAAATAATTTTGATGCTTGTCAGCTTTTAATATCTTCTTTGAAATTTATATAGGTGTGAGTTGTAGGAACCTGTATTGAGCCTCTCCTTGACTTCCCACAGACAAATTTGGCCACATCCAGAGACTAAAAAAAATTCTAGATGCCATTTCAGATGGGGTTCTTTGGCAGATTCCAGTAGCAATATTGTAGTCTTCTGTATTAGTAACAACTTAGCCTGTATTGTCTAAAACTCACCTCTATTTGATGGAGCCTCATTTAGCCTTTGGAACTTTCCATCAAAGAGATGCCTCTCCTAGTGGAGGGTAGGCAGGCATAGGACACCTTTTTACCCTTAGCTTTTAATTTTTGTGTCTTGAAATGGCAACCCCTCTTTCCCTATCAAGAAAATTAGAAATGAAGATTCTGCCTCTGGAGAAAATGAAAAATCTGAGTTGCCCTTTCCTCCAGGGAGTCCAGCCTTTCTGAGCAGCTTAGCTTGGGATTTCATTTAAAATGAGCCAAAAAATTAGTCATACCAGGATTTTTGTATCCATGACTAACTTACTCCTCCATAAGGTCTTTGATTGTAAAAACTATGTCTAAAACTAGAACTGCTGTCTTGCAAAACCTTTGTGAATAAAGCAAAAGATTAGCTTTTCAAATGACTTAGTGTCAGTACTAATTTCTTGCAATAATTTCATTTGTTTCTTATGCTGCACTAAAGGAGATTCTAGCATATTGTCTTTTACATATTTTGTTCACTGCACAACCTAACCTGAAAAACTAAACCTCTACTTTCTGAGAAAAGTGATCAAATTGTGGAAAGGTCTGCTTGTCTGTGCTCTGTGCCTAAAATAAAAATACAAATTTTTTATAAGGTTATTTCATGCCAGCTAGCTTTTCAATATGCACTATATCAAGTTCAAAGTACCTTTGTCTGTATATTTATTGCATATTATATTGCATATATGAGGTATTTTATTGAGTTCATTATGCTTCATATTTATCTCATATTGCTTTATTGAGTTCAGCATAATCTTTAACCTATAATGCATTTTCATTTTATTTGGTACATTAGAATATTTCCCCCTCTTTCCTTTTCCTCATGATTACTCCTATGCTTTTCCATGCCACTCTAATACTATTACATTATAAAAGCATTTGACAGAAGGTGTTTATCTGTCTTTTCATTTTTGAAGTGTATTTTTTAGAAGTCTATAAATTGATTTAAGTTTAGTATAAAATGTCTACAAGGAGATTTTGGGCATCAGTATTTTAAAGCCTCATAATTTCAAATAAAAAAGAAAAAGAGGATTTGTGTCACAAACATATGTCTGAAAATAGCATCTGTTCACATTAGAAAGCGTTCTTGAAAGATATTATAGTGTTTCTTGCTTTCATTGCCATTTTTAAGGCCATTAAAATTTACATTTTTAATCTCAACACACCTCCGGTGAGCTGGATTATTCCTGTGGTTTGTAAATGAGCAGCACTGGTAATCTCTGCTCAGGAGGCTTTGGTCTAGCATACCTATGGTAAGATCTAACAGGGCCTGACTGTTGCACTGCTTTGAGCTGCACCACCAATTCTCTCTGGTCATTTGTCCCCTTGCTGCAAAAATAAGACTGATATTGTTTTCCAGGTAATATTGCACTTACTTATGCCAAATGATTGGGCATAGATGAATGAAGAAAATAGCATTTAGCACCTGGGATTCATTACTATTCACCTCTAGAAAAGCTGAAATATGTTTCTTTTTCTTTTCTTTTAGATTATTACTTTAAGAGATTACATTCCCAAAATCATTGGTCCAGATGCTTTCAATCAGTACATTGGCCTTTATACAGGTTATGATCCCACAATCAATCCTACAGTTTCTAATGTATTTGCAACAGCTGCTTTTCGTTTTGGTCATGCAACAATCCAACCAATAGTAAGGCGATTGAATGCACAGTATTTAGATGATCCTGAACTCCCAAATCTTCACTTGCACCAAGTTTTCTTTAGTCCCTGGAGACTCATTAAAGAAGGTATGGTCTTATTTAAATTGCTTCTGTTGTTTTTTGTTCTTTTTCTCCCCAGAATACTGTAACTTTTTTCAAAGTTACTTATCCTGAATTAGGAATTGGAGCATTTATTTAATTAAATTATTTATTTAAGTTGTTGACTGGATTCCAGAGCACTAAAAAGAACTTGAATTATTATTCTCAATTAAATAGTTGACTGAATTTGAAGAACATTACTCTCCAGATTAAACCAGTCTGGTAGATTATCAATAGAAGGATGAGTGATGATAAAGACATTTCTGGAATTTTTTGTGTATGAATTTATTAACAGGTTGCAAGTTCTTTTATACCTGAAGAAGATGGAGCTCTTTCATACCACTATTACTTTTTCTTTAAACTAAAGGAGATTTTTGCATGTGTCTGCATGTAAAAATCTGTGTGGACAATGTTATAAAAACATAGAAACATATATGTATTCACATTTGTTATGAAAGTTAAAATACCATCATTTTTTTATTCTTATAGGAGGCTTGGATCCTTTAATAAGGGGTCTTCTAGCACATCCAGCAAAACTGCAGGTACAAGATCAACTGCTGAATGAGGAGTTAACAGAAAAACTGTTTGTGCTATCCAATAATGGTTCACTTGATTTATCGTCATTGAATTTACAACGTGGCCGTGATCATGGACTCCCAGGTCTATTGACTTTTCTTCCAGCTCTAACTGAAGTATAACTGATTATATTTGGGATGTAATCATAAGCTTTTAAATAATAGTTTTAATAATCAGAAAAGCCACTTAAGTCTCTTTTAAAATATACATTGCTAATATTCTTAACTTTGATGGAAAGTATATGACAGTTTTGAGATTAAAATAATCTGGTAAATCTAGAATTTAGAATAACAGTACAAGTGAGTGGATTGGGTGAGCACAGTGTAGGTACCTGAGGCTGGTTTTTGCTGGAACCAGCTCTGAGAAGTGGGGCTTTCTGCCTGAAGCAGCCACTTCCCATTAGCAGGCTGTTCCCAGCCTGTGGGATAGGTCAATTCAGGCACAGGCTCCCCAGCTCCACCAACCACAGAAAGTGTTGACAGATGTCTTCGGGAGTGGTATAGATGGCGTAGTTAGGTACACTCCGCATTTTGAGAAATATTAAATGTTTGTCACTGGTTTTTGCATTAGATTTTCTACTCCAGTCAGCCCAGGGTAAGATTGAACCAGCAGTCAAAGAGTTAATAGCCCATCAGGCCATGGATAAACCTGCTTAGAGAAAGACTGCTGGAGCATAGCTCAGATCCTGCCATAATTTCTCTCATCAATTTAACCAGTAATAATATACCTTTTTTATACATAACAGTCTATGACTATGATCAAGATTGTCAAAATACAGTCCTTATAATTTTTTAATTTTCATATATCATGTCTAACAGACAAATCTAATCTTCCTTTAAATATCATATTTGCAGGTTATAATGAATGGCGAGAATTCTGTGGTTTACCAAAACTGGAAACTCACACTGACCTGAATACAGTAACAACCAATCCCAATGTCACTGAAAAAATCATGGAATTGTACCATAATCCTAACAATATTGATGTTTGGCTTGGCGGTCTCATGGAAGACTTTCTTCCAGGCGCTAGAACTGGTCCCCTGTTCGCATGTATAATTGGAAAGCAAATGAAAGCACTAAGGGATGGTGACCGGTGAGTTTATTATGAGTCAAACCATGTGTAGAAACCCAGTAGCAATGGAGATTTTACAGACACTTAAATATGCTTCAAACAAATCATTCTCCACCCCTTGCACATTTTCGTCTTAGCTCCCTCAGTTTTGCCGGGTGAGCTTTTGATTATTCCTCTTTGGCTGGTACACAGTATCAATTCCAGATGACATGGAATTTCTTTCTATGGTACTGTGGTATCCAGCTGTGCACTCCTGCTGAAAATGCAAGGTGCCACCAGAAGTTAATTGTGGCAGGGGCCAGTAGCTTCTGCAGGGTTGGATGTAGTACTGTGCAGTCTTTATTCCCCCTGAGGGCTGCCCTGGTCTCAGGAGCTGAAAGAACCTCAATATTTTTCTTTGGCAACTGCAGGAAAGTCAGAAGGGATAGGAAAAAGCTGTAATTCAGTCTTCATAGAGGGGATTAAAAAAACACCATGTACTTGGCCTTATGTGAATTGGGACTGCAGAGTGTTCCCAGAGTTACCTCATTGGACACAGCATAGGATGTCAGTTCAACCAACCCTGCACAAGTGCCACCAGGACCTTGTGCCAGTACAACCCTTCATACCAGAAATGCAGGAGGAATGCAGCTTTAGCTCACAATGGGGCACAAGAAGCTGTTTACATCTTGCTTCTGCTCATGAAGCAATTATAAAAACAATTTTTTTTTATTTCTGTCATGTACTTGTGGCAGTAATTTTGGATGTCATGTGACATCTAATTTAAAACTGCTCACACCATGCTAGCAGGGGTGTTTAAGTACATCTAGTCCTTACAATGACCTTTAAGCTCTCCTTATAAGTCACTGTTATGGAAAATAACCATTATGGAAATAATCATCCAAGGCAGAATTTAAATCTGAACTTTGAAAAGTGTTAATTAATTATCACCCAAGAAAAAGCAACGCTAATCATAAAGGTAACATTTTATTTGCAGAAACTGTATAGACAACAAATATTCTACTCCTCTGTGTTAAAAACATGGTTGAAAGCCCTCTGAATTGTACAGGCATACTTTTCCCTATCTGAGGAAGGAGTATCTATGGAGGTCTTTTCAGCCTCCATTCTATTATTCAGTACCTTACACAGTTACTTAACATTCAGTGTCTTATAATGCTACCTGCATTAAATAAGCATAAGCCTAATTTAATACATTAACTCCAAATTGAGAAAAAGAGAGTTCTAATAACGAAAGAATTCCCCACTTTTCTGCCACAAAGTTTGTGGGAGTTAACTTAAATGTGAAATGGTATTCTTCATTAATAATAAAGAAACCACCTAAGAGAAGTTAGAAGTATGTAAAAACATGTTATAGTTGTCACAAAATAATAACAGAAAAGTGTCTGGTCATTTGGGTGTTACCTATAAGTGCACCAGGGACACTACATACACAAGATAACCCAACTGACAGATCTGTAAGCAGGGATTTAAAAATAATTCTTCTAATGCAGTCTTTAGGTTCAAAAATCAGGACTACCTGGAATTTTCATCTGTCTGAACTCTGAATTCTGATGGCCCAAAAAACTTTTTTTCAGTAATCTCAAAAAAAAAAAAAAATGAAAGGTTTTCTTCTTCCTATCTACCAAACTCAGGCACTGTCTAAACCACATCCCTGAAACATCTTGTTTTTAAACCATTAGCCTTCTTCCACCTCTTCCTCCTCTGAATATTTTTGCGATCTCAGGATTTGAAATATTTGGGCAAAACTTCTGAAGTTTTGACATACTTTGCATAGGGATTTGGTCACCTCATACAGACAGAATGAAGTAAATCAAAATGTTTGTTAAAGTAAACACCTATCTTTTGGGTAGATTAAAAAATAATTTTTCATTTAGACCTGTAGATAAAACTGAATTTTGTGATGAAAGTAGAATAGGTTTTAATGTACATGAAAGGGGACATGACAGATGTAGAACTGAGTGGAGGATAGCTTTGGTTATAGGAAGGGGCCTTGGAATCATCAGTGAGGTTTCAGGATGCTCTGAGTAGTTTAGGAACAGTGTGCAGGGAGATACAGCCTTTAGCCCCTCCATCTCTCCTGCATTTCTTGCCACAGTGCTGCTGAGGTGTGGGACATTCACTTCACCCCTGGTTCTGTACACTGCCTCCTCCTTCAATGTAGGCAAAGTGGGATGGGTTTTTTAACAAATCAGGCTCCTGAAGGTAACTATTGACCTACAAATAAAGCCAGTTTTCCAAAATTTCACATGCACTTACCTTATCCAGCAGGTATGCTCCTGTTGGCAGCAGGATCCGATTTTCCCTGAAAAGCCACTCTAGGGCACACTGGCAGTCCTCCCCAGAACACAAACACAATTATCAGACTTCCCATTTGCATGGAATCTTTACAGACAGCTCATAAAAATCTTCAAATGCTGCTCATGTGTCAGGTTTGCATAGAGTCCACAGTCAATACTGCCGCTCTGTTTTATTTGGGAAAATGTAAACACAAACTCACAGACTTTCTAGAAACCTCAGCCATGAGCCCACTGTAGTATGGATCATAAGTCCTCTGTTCAACCTGAGCTCAGTTTCTATAGTGTGATCATTCCCATACTCTACTGCTGACTATCCTCAGGCGTGTTATCACCAATCCTGCCTAGCATTTGGGAAAATCCTAACTGGCCTGGCCTGAGTACCACAGGGAACTAAGCAGTGTAGCAGTGCTTATGACCATTTAATTTACTAATAGAGATATTAAATCAAACTCTCCAGAAGTATTTTTGGCATTAATGACCCTTCTTTATTTACGAAATGTTTGTCTTTCCTTTTCTCCTCATTGTTTTCTTTCCTTTAACCTTTGAATGTATATTGTCTATGCATACATATATATTTTTTATAATGTCACTATTTAATAGATATACATTTGTAGCACCAACTGGTTCCTCTGTTCTGACACCACACTCCTGACAAAAATAAACAGGTCTTGTCTGTTCCAGAGAGTCCTCTTAGCTTACTTTTTGTATGATCAAAAACATAACTATCTTATGTTTTTCTACTATAATTACTCTGCATATCTACAGGTTTCTTAGCAAATTAAACGTTCCTAGTTAACCAGAGAAACATTCAACAATACCTGTTTTCCTACCAACCATTCAGTAAGAGCAAGCAGAATTCAAAAGCTTTGGAATGGGGAAATCTATTATTGTTACTCCTGCCATTCTTCTATAATTTATGCTTTAACAATTTATGAGTGAACAGCACAGGAGTAAGGATCCAGTCCAATCAAGTCTGTCTCAAGTTTTTGTCTCAGGATTGTAACTTTTTTTGTGGACCTGTTTAATCAATGAAAAGCAATTCTGTTGGCTTTAACACAAGACCTGAGTTGACCAGTACAGGCTCACACTAGCCTTTTTATTAATGGTTCGGTATGGCCATGGCGTTTACTCTTATTATTGTTATATTCACATATTTTTGCTGTAATTCTTATTTTTGGTCTTTTATATAATGTACTGTGTAAGTCAGAATAACCAGCTCTTTGAATTTGATCTTTTCAGAAAAAGTTTGTATTATTTTTTCCAGATTTTGGTGGGAAAATGATGTTTTCACAGAAGCTCAAAAGCAGGAACTCATAAAACATTCACTGTCCCGCGTGATTTGTGACAACACAGGAATTTCTGAAGTTCCAGCAGATGCCTTTCAACTTGGAAAGTTTCCACAAGATTTTAAGCATTGTAACAATATACCTGGGATGAATTTAGAAGCTTGGCAAGAATTTTATCAGGAAGGTAATCTGTTGTTACCAATCGTTTTGGAGGGGAAGGGAGGGGTGGAGAGAGAAGGGGAGGGAAGGGGACAATAAAGAACAGTTGAAGTACTGATCTTGGTTCTGGCAGATCTTGAATTACTGGCCTGGGTGAGACCTTAAGTATTTCTATCACTTAGAAGTGGGATTATAGAATCATAAAACATTTTGGCTTGGAAGGGATCTTTATAAGACATCTAGTTCAACTCACCTGGAATGACGAAGGACATATTCAACTATATCAAATTGTTTAGAGGCCTGTGCAATCTGAATCCAAATGTTTCCAGGGATGGGGCTTTCACCTCTCAGGGCAACTTGTGCCAGTGAGGACTCTTGTGTGGTAATTACATATCCTTTGAAGAGAGACAGACATAATTCTCTCCCAGGATTTTCCTGGGAAGCTGTGAGAAAGCTCAAAAAAAACAATCCTTATCTCTACTTGCTGCACCTGTTGTTGCACACATGTGGAATGTGTTATGGAGATTGTTTACCAAAGGGTGATTTCTTAATTGGACTCTGGTGATGGTGTTTTGATTGATTGACTAATTAGGTCAAAGTTGTATCAGACTGTCTGTCAAGGGCAATGGGTTTTTAATATAGTAGAATATAGTATAGAATAGTATAGTGTATCAACAGTAACAATAAAGTGATCAGCCTTCTGCAGTCATGGAGTCAATGCTCATTGTTCCCCATTCAGGGGATTGCTGCTACAATACTCTTTTAAAAAACTTGTTCCTTATATTTAATCTTAATCAACCGTCTTTTAGTTTAAAAACATTATCCCTTGCCCTATTGAATGAGGTTCTGGTAAAAAGTTTGTGCCAATCATTCTGAAAAGACTTGGTTAAATTAGCAGATGGCAAAAAGGTTTCCCTGGAGCCTTTTCTTCTCCAGGCTGCAACAACAACAACAACCCCAACTCTCTCAGCCTCTCTCTTCTCAAAGGAAAGGTGCTCCAGCCCTCTGATTATCTGTGTTGCCCTACTCTGGACTTGATCCAACAGGTCCATGTCCTTCTTATGTTGTAATGCTAGTTTTGTGAGGATTACACGTCAAACCTGTGGTATCCCATATAAATTCTTTTCCACAAATGAACAATGAAAATCTTGATCACCTTAAAACATGTGAAAATTTTCACTGAACTTAATGTTTATAGCAGTAATGAATACCATCCATTTGTAAGTATAAGGGGATGTCATAGTTTGACATGGGATGTCAAAATTTAATGTTTTCAAAGCCTGTTATACAGATTTTCTATTTGTAGATGAGCTATGTGGAACACCAAAGAGTGTGGAAAATGGTGATTTTGTATACTGCTCAGAATCTGGAAAATCTACAGTGACTTATACATGTCACTATGGATTTGAGTTACAAGGAGAAGAACAATTAACCTGCACAAGCAAAGGATGGAACTTTGAGGCTCCAATTTGTATAGGTATCTATTATTACTATTCTTCTTATTTATTTATTTATTTATGAGTTTCCTAACAGCTAAAGTCCACCATAGCTCATCAGATGTGAATTCACTCCTATGCTTCCTTGTAGTTAGCATCCAGGGGTTATAGGTGTAATAGCACAAAAATGTGAAATTCTCTCCAGAATTGCTATCTCAATTTCTACCCATTCTGATTCAGCAATCAAGCTGATGATAGGAAAATGGCACTAAAAATTGCCCAATTAAGCAAAAATCAAGTCTATTAACAGCCAGTGGGAGGGAGGGGGAGGAGAAAGTGAGAAAAAAGGCAGCAAATCAGAATTATACATTGCTTCCTCCTACATTGAACATAACAGCATGACAGAGAGTTGTCATTTTTCTGGCATTGTTTCAATGGATCTTCTAGATAAAAGTTGAACTATGCACGACTAGGTCATGTGTCATGCTAATAATTTTAGTAAAAGTGAAAAAAAAACATTCTGTGAAGTGAATAAGTGAAATTCAGAAAAGTAATAATCACTTTAGGTCCAACCTCCCTCTCCCAAATAGCTGTGAAAAGATTTGCCAGAAGTTAATTATTTCTGCAGGTACAAAAGTAGAGTAGGTAAAAAATCAGAAAAAGGACTTATTTCTGGCACATTTTCTCAGTAACCCTTTTCTGTTCTTTTAATAATTCTTTAATCTTTATTTTCTTTTTGCCTTTTAGTGTTTAATAGAATAGCTCAGAAAGAGAAGGTGGCAAATATTTCGACTTTCACTCTTCATGTTATGAAAAATGAATTCTCTCTGTTCACATTTCAAATGTGTGCATTTACAATGGGGGTGTGTGTACATATATATGTATTATATACGTATGTGTATGTGTATGCATATTCACACTCTTCTGCTTTATAAGAACATGAGAGAAAACTAAACCCAAAAAGGCTGTATTTCAGAATACATTATGGATGGTGGTAAAATAATTTGAGTGCAAGTGCTGCAACTCATCCACAATAAAGTCTGCTTATCGGTATTTCTGTGATAGTGGAATAGAAAGCTCTTCATTCTAATTGTATACCTGGTATGGAAAAAGTGAAATGAAATTTGCAGCTCTTTCCTTTATTCACATCCTATTTATCCACTGAATTCCTCCCACATAAATACTATATAAAGAAATAAAGCTGTTAAGTGAATTATAATAAAACCTTTTCAATAGATAAATGTTCTGGTAGTGAATGGAATAAATAAGCTAAATGAGTGAATCATTCCTTGTCCTAGTTTCTTTTAATATGTTCAGTAATGTAAACAAAAGACTGTATATCTGCTATAGGAAAACAAGTTGCTGCATATATTAAAAAAGCAATGCCTTTATTAAAGGAAAACCATCAAAACCCACTTATGCAGATGCTACTTGAGTTTTACAGTAGAAAGCACTTTGTTCCATGCATGCCTGTGCAATATGTTCCCATTCTTTTAAATATTCAGCAAATTAGGGATAAATCAAGCAATATAATGAGGAGGATAGAGCTTAGCATTTCTGCAGATGGTTTCAAAATTACATGCTGCTCTGGAAAAGACAGAGTGGCTTGCTGGCAAAAGCATAGGATTCAGAGAGCTGTTAATTCCCGCTTACTAACTTGGGCTTTGACTGAAATCATATCTATTGATTCAGGAAGCCATTTAGTGCTAGAATATGCCACCTTTCTTTATATTAAGCGATGTCATACTCCTGATAGATAACTCTTTATTTTGATTTAGTAAACTACAGCTCTCTGATTAACAGGGTAGACTGGTCAGATCTGACATGCACTATTTGGTGATGAAGAAGTGTTAGCTACTTAGCAGATAGCATGACTATGGATCTGCAGAAGTGGAAGTGGCACATTTGAATTACAGTGCAGGCAAGGGTGCAGGTTTTCCTTCCTGGATGATGACTAAGGCAGTGAACATTGACACAAAATTTAGTTTTGAAGGGAGTAATACTCAGAAATCTTCATCCTGAACAACAGAATCTTTTCCTGCTTCAAAGTGATAACACTTTGTTATTGTTATTGAAAGTTATTGTTTCTTAAGGGTTCTCAAGTTTTAGATTTTTCCTCCATGTTAGTCTTTTGACCATCTTATTTGATAATTATCTTTGGGCACAGCGACTTTTTTGTACTAAAATTTGAGAGAATCAGGCTGATCCTATTTCCAATGATGGAAAGTGGTCTCAGTGACAATGGTAAACTAAGTCAGTAAATACAGGTCAGTTTCTTATACTGACTGAAAATAACTGCTTATAATTGAAGTAGCAGCTAAACATTGTAGTAGAGAAGGAAAGGAATAAAACCAAAAAGAGAAGACACTGAAGACTTGACTACTTGTCCACATGGGTTTGCAATGCTTCACAGGACCATTGGTCAGAGACATTAAACCAGCTGTCAGATATACAGAACCAATTGGGAAGTACCTAAAAAAACACTAGACACCTACTTTTAGTCAACTGAATTCAGTCATGCAAGTAAATATTACATAGAAAGAAGAAAGTTGCAAAATTATGAAAAGACCCCTTTCTTTCTTTCTTCTTTCTTTCTCTTCCTTCCTTCCTTCCTTCCTTCCTTCCTTCCTTCCTTCCTTCCTTCCTTCCTTCCTTCCTTCCTTCCTTCCTTCCTTCCTTCCTTCCTTCCTTCCTTCCTTCCTTCCTTCCTTCCTTCCTTCCTTCCTTCCTTCCTCCTTCCTTCCTTCCTTCCTTCCTTCCTTCCTTCCTTCCTTCCTTCCTTCCTCTTTCTTTCTTCCTTTCTTTCTTTCCTTTCTTTCTCTTTCTTCCTTTCTTATTTTACTTTCTTTACTTACTTTCTTTCTTTCTGTACTTTCTCTCCTGCACTGTTGTTTCCCATTTCATCACATGACCAGTGATGAAAGTGAGAGTGAAAGGTCTTGAAAGGCCTCTAGAACAATATGTGTATCCACATTTTCCAGTGGATAATTGTTCATCTGCTCAACATTCTGTCAGGATATTGTCATTTTACAGAATTTATATAGCATCTTGAAACAACCATCCTTGCAGTGGTATCATAAATCGTGGTTATAAATTTTGTAACCAAAACTTACCTGAAAATTTAAGTCCTCAAAAAAATGCATAGAAGTGTAGAGAACTGTGTCTGCATTACTATTTTCATTATTGTTATAGAGCACAGGATGAACACATTTATAGAGGAAGTCAAATCCTAGGATATAAACACATGCAAGAAGAGCTCTCAAGTTTAGAGTTTGCATTTTTGACAATTCAGCCAATTTCCATTTGTAGCTTTTGGAGGATTATGAAAGCAACATTTTGTTTCATCATTTCCAGCTTTAAAATAAACAAACAAAAAAACAAAACAACAACCCTCTACTTTGTCCTTTAAACAGTAACAAGACAGATTTTTATCATTATCTGTCTCATTGAAAATGTACAATGCCTTTCATTTATGAATCCTTGTAAAAAGTGTTTATGAGAAATTAGTAATCCCTTTGTAATTTGTAATTATTATTGATCAGTGTGCGCTCATTTTGCAGACATTGATGAATGTGAAAATGAAATTAATCCACCATGCCAGCCTTCTGCTACATGTGTTAATACTAAGGGCAGCTACAAATGTCTCCACACTGATCCCTACAAGCTGGCAGAAGATGGAAGAACATGCACTGGTAATGGCTGTGAACCTACTGACCATTAAAATGTTCTCTGTTCCGCTTTACAATATTGTAAGAATTCATCAGATTACATTTTATTGAAGAACTGTTAACATGTGTGAATAATCTCTACACAACCATGGGCATAAAGATACAGACAAATTCTGCAAATGAAGGTGTTGAATAAATAATTCTGATACATAAATAAGCTTTTTATTTCTATTCCTATTGCATATAAACACAAAGTATTTCCTGACAGTGCATATGAAGAAGGAATCAAATTTGTCTCAGTTTCTCCTAATTAGTATCTAAATTCAGCATCTAAATATTAACTAAGTTCTACCTGACACATTCCAAAACTGTCTACCCTTTCAGAACCAGCAGAAATGATGCATTTTCTTGGGGTTTTCTACTTTTCAGCATGCATGGAAGCTGGATGGTAGAAATTTAGGGGGAATATAAGTGCAGTTGTCCTCTGAAGCTGAGCAATACCTGTTCTGGGGAAAGCTCCATGAAACCTACAATCCAACCTGAAGTGAATGGGTATTTGCTTTACCTAAGTGCCCAAGGGAAGCACACAATGTTTAAACCACTCAGATCTTGCAGACAGAGTGCTGTACAGCACACAATCATAAGCACACTGAATCTCACTGGTAGCACATTATTTTTTTCCTATTTCATCAATTCCTTGGTTATGATGTGGGACTACACTGTCCCTTGTTATTAATTGCTCTAAGAAAACATAAGATGATAATTCCACAGGAAAAAATACCTAGTTGCAAACAAACATCTCTTCAATTATATGAGGTATATCCAGTCAGTTTTCCAGCTGTGTTTCAGGGTCACATGAGCAATCCAACCAGTGAGACTGCATTCTTAAAATACCACCTTAAGCAAGGCCACAGGACTTCATCAAAGGCCCAGGAATGAAGTACAATGGGAGACTGCACTAGCCCAGAAGGCACTCCAGTAGAAAAGCTTCCCCAACTAGAGGTTGCCAGAAGGGATCTACCTTTTTCTTGCTGTAGAAAAAGCAAATGCAGGTCCTCAGAGCCTATTTTTTCATGAGACTAGACATAAAAAGTTATTGTGGCAACCATTCAGAGTTTTATCTGAATCAGAAAATAGAAAAAACCCCACTTTCTTTGGGTGTTCCTTAACTTTATTATTTATTCCTTTATCCAATCAACCATGGTTACATTTTTTTATTCCTCTAAATTCAGAGACAAAAATCTGCTTTCAGATTAATTTAAAGTGGTTAATTCACTGGTGTTGAATGCAACAATGATAACATGAGGACACTGCATTGGCATATGGCTGCTGTTGCAGTGGGAATGTGCTATGGACTTCCTGATCAGGAAGAAATAGATGGGTCTTTCTTCAAACAACTGAAAGAATTCTTGTGTCCACAAACCCTGGCCCTCATGAGGAATTTTACCCACAGTTGTAAGGACAGTACAGCAGGGCACATGCAATCTGTAAGATTTTTGGAGAGTATTGACAGAAGTTGATCAAGGAGACAACAAGAAAAGGAACTCTGTGGGACCGTGCTTAAAAATGGAATCACAGAATGGTTGAGGTTGGAAGGCACCTCTGGAGTTCATCTTGCCCAGTTTTCTGTTCAAGCAATATCACCTAAAGCCAGTTGTCCAGGACCATGCCTAGACAGCATTTGAATCTCTCCAAGTGTGGAGACTCCACAGCCTCTCTGGGCAAACAGTACCAGTGCTCACTTACCTTCCCAGTCTCAGTTTCCTGATGGACACCCACTGGATACCAGTTTGTGCCCATTGCCTCTTGTCCTGTCACTGGGCACCACTGGAAAGGGCCCAGCTCCATCTTCTTTGCACCTTTCCTTCAGATAGTTACGCAAATTTACAAGCTCCCCCCTGAATCTTCTCTTTGCAAGGCTAAGCTGTCCCAGAGCTCTCAGCCTCCTCTCATAGGAGAGATACTTTAGATTCCAGTTGTCTTTGTGCCCCTTTTTAGGACTCTTTTCAGTCTGTCGATGTCTCTGGTGCACCCACCCAACTCCAGACGATGTTTCATCCAGAGCAGAGGGCAAGGGCCGCCTCTCTTGATCTGCTGGCAATACTTTCTTTAACACATGCTAGGATACCATCATCCACCTTTGCAGGAAGGGTGCATTGATGGCTCACCTTCAGCTTGGTGTCCACCAGGTCCCACAGATCCTTTTCTGCCAATCCATTTTCCAGCAAGTCATTCGCTGGTGTGGATTGGTGCCTGGGGTTGTTCCTCCCCACATGCAGGAGTTTGCATTTTCCCTGTTGCACTGTCAGCCCATTTATCTCATCTGTAGAGGCCCCTGGGCAACCTGCTGTAGCTGATTCTGCTTGAACAGGGAAATTTGTCTAGCTGTCCTCAAAGGTCCCTTCCAGCCTCAATGACTCTTTGATTCAATGTTGAGGTAAACAGAACAGGTTTTAGCAGTGTTTTGTATGGTTTCTCTGTAAACCGTGGTTCTTAACATACTAGTGTACATCTCTCACCGACGTTTCTCATATTTTTTGAGTTGGGAAATGAGTCAATGAGCTACTTGATAGTACATTGCTTACAAAAAATCTTTGTATTAACAAGGGAAAGGAGAATGTTACATCTGAGTGTATTCTACTTTGTTTAATTTTCATATTAAAAAAAATGAAAAATTTACATAGGACGTTTGTGTTTTTATTTCAGACAATAAGTTTTTATCAAGGCCATTGAGTGGCTTCATTTGTTGGTCTATTGTTTTTGCATTTTTAAGAACATCATTCATAAGGCCTAGCTAATTTCATCCTATGATTAGAGTGAGGTTTTCAGACTTGGTGAAAAAAGGCAGTGCAACACTTTTCTAAACCAACATATTGGTGATAATAGATGAGCAGCTGAAACTGA
This sequence comes from Serinus canaria, assembly GCF_022539315.1. Lineage (NCBI taxonomy): Eukaryota > Metazoa > Chordata > Aves > Passeriformes > Fringillidae > Serinus > Serinus canaria. The sequence goes on from NC_066316.1 coordinate 94,471,460, forward strand.
CAGTGATAAGAATTTGGGAGTCTGCAGTATAGAGTGATTTAAAATTGTGAGAGCACTTCACATTATTATGAGCATTTCAGTCTTCAAAACTAAAAAGCTTTTATAAATTTTGAAGAGCTCTAGTAATGCTAACTATTCAGTACTAAAAATCTATATAACCTTCAATCCTGCTTTCATTGATGGAATTGATCAGTAGCCTCAAGGCTTTTTTTTCTAAGTTTGGATAATATCTTTGACTCAGATGGAAACTTGCATAGGATAACTTTATTCAGGAAGTAAATGTGTTTAATGGTCTTAAATCAAAGTTGCTCATTCCTTACCACTCTGGCCCATGGTTTGTGATACTTTTAGAAGTAAAAAAACCCAAACCAAACAAACCCCCCCAAAACACAAACAAAAAAAAAAAAAAAACCAAGAAAACCCATAAAATTCCCAATTATCCATCTATTCATACTCTAATGACATTAAAAATACTATCACCTTCACTCTTGATCCACAATTACTTTACCTCTGCACAAAATAATTTACTCTCAGGATTTCTCATATTCATGCAAGCCAAAATATTTTCATTGGCCTCTAATTTAAATTACCTTCAGTTCTTGTTTTGAGTTACATGACAGTGACAGATTGTAACCTTTGGATAAATGTGCTTAATTTTTTGCATGTTTTTACTGCCATGTCAAAGGAACACATAAAGGAACACATTTATAAAATCCTGAAAATGACACTTCCTTAAACTTTGATGGAATTATAATATTGGACCAGCTTTCTTTGCTGTGCTGCAGAATGCTGTAAGTGACTCATCACAGCAGGTGCTTTAGTCTGCAAAGTCAGTTGGTACACTCAGCACTGCACCCTGCAGGGGTGAGAAAGCCAGCTGGTTTGAAATGGCAGAAAACAAGACTTTTGACACTTTTATCAAAACCATAGAAAAAATATGGCTCATTTTGGGAAAATTTATAACAGGAGCTTTATATTCCATGCTACTCATGTTTTTACAAAATTGATCTTTTTTGTATGCTCGATTTTGTATTTACCAGTGAAAGGATATGGTTGTAAAGACTTAACTGAGAAACTGAGATAAATAGTGAGGCATATTCAGGGGTGCGTAAAGAGAATAGACTGAAGCAAAATAGTTCAGCACTTCAAAATAAATATGTACTAAACTCAAAACACAGTTTTATTCCACTAATGATGTGTAAAAGCAAAACTAAGAATTTTAATTAAAACAGAATAAGAGATAAATTTTAGCAGCATTTTTAGCAGCTATATGTCAGTTATTTTCTGAAATATGCCCTTTAATTAAATTGTTTCAATGAAAAATATAAAAACTCTGTTATGATTTCTGTGAATGTTCATAGCAATTCCACTGTGCCTTTCAGCATACATAAGAAAAGTTTTTTACATTTATAGTTAGTTAAAAGCATTGACAATTAAAAAGCTAAGTTACCAGTGTAATCAGTTTTTAAATCTGTACAGCTTTTGGTGAAAAACTAAGAAGGAATTAACACTCTCATTACTATTCTTGATTCTGACTCACAGCCTGCCAATGAAATTGGTGTGCCTCTCTTCAGAAGTCTATCAGTCACATGCTTACACCCTTTGGACACTAGAAGTCAAGAAAAAATGGCAATCGGACCTCCCAACCTGGAAGGTCATTTTTATTCTGGATGGTTCTACATGGCATTGGAAGCACACGCATCTGCCAAGCTGATGGCCGCCTGCCCATTCTCAAAACAGGAAACCAATTTTGTAAGGATACAGATGGCAGATGAAGATGCATGGCGTGCCCATCACTGCAGAGGCAAATTCCACCCTCCAGAAAAGTTTTGTTGTTCCATCACTGCGTGCCAGTTTGTACTTTATCATGTTTTCCTCAGAAACACAAAGTGAAAAACATAAAACATACTGTGGCACTTGACTCAGCATAATATATTTGTTGTAATGGGCCACATGCTGGATCCCCAATTACTGAACACAGTAAAGCCAGCCAACCTCCAGCCAACCTGTTAGCCCGGGCTAAACTCGGAGGCAAACACTTCAAGAGAAACTCAACCACAAGGCTGACAGCCTTGTCCAAACCACAGGGCTGAACTCATGCTGAAAAGCCAGTGGCAAGGCAAAGGTTTGTGTACTGAGATTTCCCCAGGAGGTGTTTGCTTTCTGTTCCATAGTGCAGCCTCAAAACTGTGATTTTAGATTCTGTCTCACTGTAGAGCGATGTCCAGGTGCCTGCCCAATGCTTGGAAAGGGGTTGGCAGCCCATCCTCCATCAGAATTATCATGCTCTTCCCACTGTCCTTTTGGGTGTTTCACTCACCTGCTTGCTTATCACACACATGACCTGCATGCTTCTTCTCTGACTTTATATGACAAAACTGTGGAGCTTTTATCCATTATTTTCACTCATGGTTTTCTTGAGGTTTCTGTATTAATTGTAGTTAATTATTATTAATTGTAGTTAATTATTATTTTGCTGATTTGATTGCAGAATGAGATTTTACCACAAGGGAAAGGATGAACATTATATTTTGAAGAACATAGAGAAAGTTAATATTGGATGAGTGCCATGAAAGTACCAAGAGAATCTTCAGCCAATGTTCAAAATTCACTGCAGTTTTCTCAGTTATTTTTTCCCAGTACTTATCTGTCAATCAGCTTGTCTGAGCAGTACACATTACAAGTGGCCAGTTCCAGATCTTTGATAATTTTTGACATGACTGAAATAAGATTCTTGTATTCCCTTTCCTTTTTGAGCTCCTAAAAAAAAGAATAATGCTTGGTACCACTCTCAGTATAGCAAATTAACAGTAAAGGTAAACAAGTACAGGCTGAGGTTAGGGCCCCACTAGATGAGCAATAAATCAAAGGTAGTGGGTCATTAAAATCCCATGATCCTTCATGTGAATGGAAGGACTTAGAGCTATGGATCAAAGTTTATTCCACAATGCTTCAGGGATTTTTTGACATTTTTCACTATGATGGCAAGTAACCAAGATGTCAGCTGGAAAGCATTCAAGAAACACTGACTTCTTTGACAAAGAAAAATACATCATCATCTGTGACTTTTTTCTCTTTCACCATTTTCCAGTCTGTGAGAAAATTTGCAGTATTTTTCTGTCTTCTATTATTAATTTTAGGAAAAATACAAAGCTCTCAACTTTGGGTCATTTTGCAGCCCTAATACCTCTAGCAATACCCTTAGATTTTTAACACTTCTGTGTCAAAACTTATACTAGGGATTCTGATCTGCTGCAAATGGTGTCTGAATAGAAAGCAGGTAGACTGCTGACCACCCCAAAAATTTGTGAGCTTTGAAAGTAGAGTTGGTGTCAAGATTGTCAAGTTGTTGCTGGCTACAAAGAGCAAGCTGACTACATTTCTCAAAAATTGCTGGTGTTTACTTGAACCCAACAAAGTCAAACGTGACTCTTCATTTTAACTAAAATATAAGAAATATGTGACGATGACAGATTTTCCAGAAGGAATTTAAATAATTCCTGTATGTTTCATTCTAATAATAATCATTCTATTCATAATTAGGTCTGGCCCATTTTGACTGTTTCTGAATTAACTTTCCCATTATATTCCTCTGACATATTATTAAAATAAACTCACTGAATTATGATATTTCAGGTGGAACAAGTCCTCACACTGTAGAATTCTGCCATTTTCTTCCATGGGACAGAAATTCTTCCTTTGGCTCTTCCCAAGTAAAGCAGCACTATTTTCTTGGACCTCTTTCTGAGCTGGTGATATGTGGCTTCTGTCTGGTGTGTATTACACTTTCAAAATAAAAGGCATCTGTCTGTTTAGTTGAGGTAAATAAATTGGTGTATTTAAGTGAGTTTATTGTATAGTGATCTTCATGGGTTTTGTGGTATTTTTACACTTTTTCTTGGATTATAGCAGACTCTGGTGACAATTCTCCTTATGCAAAACATAAACCCAAATAAATATATATATACCTTCAGTGGAAGAAACCTGGCAACAACTGGAAGAAGGAATTTAAGTGACTGACTCATATAAGGTGTCTCTTTCTCCACAGAAACTTTAGAAATCTTCCTGACGCAGACATGGCTGTTGATTTCTCACAGTGGAGGGCACACTGCATAAAATCAAAATCATAAGTAATTTGGTTTAAAATAAATGAGGAAAATGATGACACGTGAAGTCACTCATGCTTGTAAAGTGTTCTGATGTTTTCCATGAACGGTGCAACATCTGCTCTTCTTCCATTTTTGTATTAAACTACCAGAACCAAAACTTCTCTATATATGTGTGTATACCCATATGGATGTAACCTTTGAGATTATAATGGGTAAAGTCAGACAGAGGTCCTTCTGTGAGGTCCATCTGCTCTATTGATTTGCTTAATAAAGATGTATTGAATTCTGGCAACATAATGTTGCATGTTATGATACACTATGCTATATGTTGTTATTCCACATGCCAGATAAAGTTGGAGAATGGGATTTACACTGCTTGATTTTAGATTTCTGACTGTAGCTAAAGTTGGTCCCTTTGTGGGGTTCTGGGGGAAATGGACTCTTTTGGGGTACAGCTCCTCTGATACTCTTCTGATTTACTTCAGTTGTCTACATGAGGATGAAGTTAACGTTCCATAAGCTCACAGCACCACAAATCTAGACAGACAATGCACAGATATCTGCATTTATCTAATGAACTTTGCATGAGGGGGGCTGGAGGCTGCTTGAGAGTAGTTGCTGGAGATGCTGGAGGCTCCCTGGGCTGGCAGTACAGGAGTACTCAGGCAGCGCACGTCCCACCTCCTGAGCAAGAGCAGGGCAGCCAGGGGCACCACAGCAGCCCCAGCGCAGGCACTGGGAACATTGCTGGGGACTGGGGATGGGACAAGGCTGGACTGAGACATGAGCCTACAAGTGAGGTTCATGTTTCACATCAACAGAGGACTGCCATGGGCAGCTGAGCAGCATCTGTAGCAGAGAGCAGGAGGGAAATAAGCAGGAGGGGGCCCAGCTTGAAAGCAGGTCCCAAGCTAAAGAAATTTCAGAATGCATGCAAATGCTAGAGCCCTATTAATTTTATTTTTCTGAGAAAAATGGAGGGGGCGGGGGGCGTTGCAATCTTTATGCAACCTCTTTATCTTGTCAGTCTGAGGTTTGTCCCTTTAAAATAAAGACTGCTCAATATTTAACAGCTGAGACACCTCCTGTGAAAGCTGTTTCCAGCTTATGCTAATTTGTGCTGCATTTTAAATACGTAGAAAATTTTAGGTGATTTTTTAATTTAATTAGCTGGTCACTACAAAAACTTGATAGACAAGACTGAAATTTGTTTAACAAAATTAATATTTAATAATAATATATCTACAAGGTATTTTTCTGCAGGCTCTAGAAACTTTGGAGACTGCTAGCCCAATCTGAATTAGGAGTAGGACTCTTACTCATTATACTTCTAAGCAATCTTTCCTTACTAGAAAAGCTATGAATGAGATATTTCTATTTATTTTTTAGAAAAGGAAGCAACACAAATTCTTCAGTTTTAATGGCAGAGCAGAATTAGATTTTCAGTACACTGGAAATTTAGGAGCAGCAACAAAATTAATACTTTGAAAAGTGTTGCTGAGACATACTTACATTTTCACTAAGAATTTGCGATGAGGAAGCTGGATAATTATTAAATATATGAAATATAATCCTCTTATGAGATCCAGTTAGCCTATGTACGTAAGATTATTGAACATGTGGGCATCTGACTCTTTTCCCTGTTTTTGAGACCCAAACTGCTTTCCTGGGTACAGCAATTTCACATCTACCCTCATTTCATCATGACTGAACTATATTCCTAAATTCTTGCACTCATCCCAATTCTAGCCTATTATTCATGATGATGCTATTTGGATATATACAAGAAAAAGAATATAACGATTAGACATATCTATATATATATATATTTCAAAGAGTTTTTTAATGGTTTCTGAAGAAACTCCAGTTTTTTACATAGCACCAAAAATCTTTAGTCGTATTATTAAAAACAGGAAGAGTACTGTGATGGTAAGTTAATGTTAACTACAAGCCTGGATTTACTTCTGCTTTCCTGTCCTGAATCCATTGTCTTTTTTTCACTTCTCTGCCCCGCTTTGTCCTTAGTATGCTGTCTGCAGCTTTCCTTCAATACAGTTCAACAGAGAAAAACCCCTTGCTTTAACACCAATGTATTGGAAACCTCTAGGCATTTACAGGTAACTAATTTTTTTAATAAAGATTGCTCTCCTAATCTGTGTTTTGCACAAGACAGGAATTTACACAAACCACTGGAATTTTCCATGCTAATTGCAAAGTGAAACTACATTTACTATTGATCATTTCAACAGAAAATCTTGGTTCATTTTCATCAGACAATATTTATAAAGCACGTAGGAGTCCAAGGGCTAGATCAAGCACAGCAATCAAGCAGCTAAGCCTAGGCAGTCCTGAAACCTCAGTTCCTGGCTGAAAGAAAATGAATTTCTGCACCCAAGATTTAAACCTTTGATTCTGACCCTGGCATGAGTTTTCCTGAACAACTAACTGCGATCTGTCTTTTCTTTTGCAAATAGACCCTTATCCCATAACCGCTTACAGGTCAGAGAAAACAAAATTTCACAGGAACTCTGCAGCTACATGCAACTCATCCCAGAAGACCAGGCCTGACACTGTTAGAGTTGCACCATATTGGACTGATATACAGGGTTAGCAGTATAAGGAGGTCTTGATTTTGTACATAATTTTATTTCTGGTTTTATTAATATATGACATTAATTGCTTATGTAACATTTAAAAAGTATCTTTTTATTTTTTTTTCCCATAAGCTTGCTAAGCCTGGTAGGCTTTGTTGCATTGCCCTCCCTTTGCAGAAAAAAAGCTGTGATAAGTGGACTCTTTATCAAAATAAATTTTGGTGGTCCTGCAGGAAGTGCAGACTGCATCTCCATTAGGCGAGAGAAAAGGATCAATGTAATAACTCCTGCACTGATCTAATTTGCATGTTTGACCCATTTCTACAATCCCTGTGCAAAACAGCCAACCTGCTTCAGGAGAATTGTATCGATCATGAAGTAACATTTGCTTATCAGCATTCTCTGAGAATATTGTGTTGAATCCCTGCCTTAAATTCACACAGCATGGAGAGAAACACCACTGCCGAGAACTTATTTTGTACTTGGTAATTATTCTGTGACTGTAGGTGCAGACATGTGAACAGGATTTAAATTCACCTTTTTTTCTTTTCAGTTTCCTTCCTTTCTTTCTTTCCCCAAATTTCTGCTGAGGATTCATTTTGATTTAAGAATCCTTTCTGAACTGTTTGAATGTCCGTAACAAGGAAAGCTATGTCACCATATGGTAAACCATATATGGGGGTTTTATTCCTTGTTTTACAGTAAATTACTCTGAAAAGAAGAATGACTGCAAAGTGTTAAAACGGATCTGTTTCCTTGCCTGTGCACATCTGGGTTTTTGCCTGTGTGTACACATGCTCTTTGACAAAATACTTGTCAATTAGATGGAATGAGATGAAAAACAGAGAAATTTGAAGGATTTTAGAAAAGTATTTTGAAAGCATCTTCTCTGCTCCACTTAACTGATATAAAAGAATCAGAAAATCTTTTCAAGAGCTAAGGCTGAAACCTGAACTATCCAGACAGCCACCAGCACTGACATTCAGGTCTCAGAAGCTTCACAGAAGTACCCCAGTTATGCTGTGTAATTTTCCTTTTCCTTTTAATGTTTGAAAGCTGATCTAAATAATATATTTCTTTCATTACCAAATTTTGCTCAATAATTTCTTTAGGCTTTACCTGAAATGACCCAGAAGATATGTTTCAATTCATGCTGAATTGCTCTTTATTGGCTGTGTGAGAAGTTCAGCATGTGTCTTTCTTTTGTTTTAAACAGAATATGTTTTGTTAGCACATCAGGTCTGTTGAACATATTCAATAGATAGAATTAATCTAGTTAGTGAATAGAAGCTGCAAAAAACCACCATGACAATGAAGATATCTCAATCCACCAGGCTGGCCAATCCAGCCAGTAAGGTCTAATGTCCCCAAAATTAAAGCATCATAAAAAATAATTCTGAAGTGAAATCCTACATCTGATCAAAGTTTATCTACAGGGAAGATATTTATTCAACTACAGCAATTCCTTAACAGAAGGGTGGGCAAATAAACATAGAATTATCCCGTTTCCAAACCCAGAGTAACAGTATAGAAAAGATACAGTTGACAGTGAAGTGTTTATATAAAGTCCTGCAGATGCACTGGGACTTTCTTACATGTTTTACCCATGATTTATTTGTTAGTTTTGAGCAAATTATTGGATTTTGGTTTTAATATACCTTTGAAAATAAGTAGAATATTTGAATCACTGCCAGAGGCAACCTGTCACATGCTAATAAAAAAAAAAAAAGAAATTTAATCTCACCCAGGAACTTGACACCAAGTGAATTCTTTCCTTCCACATGAGGTACCACAGAAAGGAGGATTACAAATAAGCCTTGGAGACTAGGGATATCAACAGGACACTGCATGCAAATTGGGGTACAAACCTGCTTGCAGACTGTTCTCTGAGCTGAATACTAAATTAGGCAGGGAGCTAGTGAACCTGTGTGAGATTGGATTTCGCTGGTTTTGGACATTTGTGGGTTTTAGCACACCCATGAAAGGACAGATGACAACTGCGCTCTGAAAAAAGGTAAGGGGCATGGACTTTGGGATGCAGAACATGTTTTTTTTAAGAGCCAAGGTAAGAAAAGATGAATGGGTGCAGGAATCTATCAGCAAGTTGCAGAAACAGCCATTGTTACAGAATGAATGCTGAGAAAGGTGCACAAAAATTGCAAGTGGAGCTCATAGTTCATGGCATATATTGTATAACAGTAAAAGTTACTTTGAGAAAAAATAAAATCAAAAGGTAAAGGACAGAGAGAAAAAGAAAAACTCTCCTCAGTGGCCAGCAGGAAGAGAAGTGATGGAGGCTCCCAGGTAAGCAGGCCCCCCAAGGCTCCTCTCCAGTGCAGCAGGGTTTCCCCATAGCACTCTTGCAGTAGAGACACAAGCTTTATGTTTGAACACTTGTTGATGGCTCCTGACTCTGAGATCTTATCTCTAATGTGCTGACTGGGGCTGGTGCTGCATCCTCACTGCTGCACTCAGTATTAAGCATATTATTAGCCCTCCTATTTACCCTGAAGACCCAAAAGAGGAGAAAATAGGTCAAGATTGAGCGTTTCTCCTGCCTGGCACAACTGCTTCCTTTGAGAGCCTACCACAGCCACATTACCAACTTAGCAGGAGCAAGAGAACAGATCATGGAGAGGAAAATCCAGGCTCAGGGAGATCCTTCCAAGTGGCTCAGGTGATGAGCACCCCACCACTGCTGGGGGAAGGCAGGCTGCACATCTGCAAACAGGAGGCTCCCAGTACAAGGGAGGCTGTGTCATCCCAAGGGCTGCAACCCTCTGCACACACGCAGCAAGTTAGCGCCGAGCATCGCCACTGTCTGATGAGGCTGAGGAGAATGAAAACTCTCTTCTGAGCTGTGAGTCATAAAACAATTTTGTTATTGCAGCCATTAACCAGCCTCAGCTCTCTAAAATTAGATATTTGGGATACAAATCTGCAAAACATTTTATACATGTGCATGGACTTCAGGCAAAGCTTTAGATACCAAATTTAAGTACTCTTTTCCTTGTCTTTAGGACCATCATAATCTACCTACCATGTAAAAATCCTAAAAAGTCCTAGAAGACAATGGAAAAATTCAGAAAGAAATTCACTATTTTGGAAGCATTCAGTGTCCAGACACTTCTGAACTTCTTTTAGCAAAGAGTTTCCATAGTTTCTTCTTACTTTAAACATTTTAGAGTTTTAGTGTCCTTTATCATGATCATAATGATAATATCATAAGATGGAGTATGTTAAAATTTCATGTGTGGGCTCTTCCAGTGCTTCCAGTGAAATAATTGAAGAGCAGCATAGTATTTGCTCTGGAAAATCCAAGATGTGCTCTTAGTTTCTTTGTGAACAAAGCCAAATAGCTCTATTCTTCTCTGACTCCAGACAACTCTTTAGTAAAAATAAAATAAAAATAAAACCCAACCAACCAAACACCTCCACAAACTGAGATACTCTCTTAAAGTCAAATATTTTTACTTCAATAAAGCAATAAATGCTTTATTCTCAGCCACTAACATATTCACTTGAAATATATCTTCCTTGCCCTCTGTTTATCCCAATTGCCCCTTTTACATGCTAGCCATTTAGAATCTTTAGAGATTCTGCAGTATGGTAATCTTTGTCCAAAAACCAAATTATTAACCTATAAGAAATACTGATTAATAGTTTAAGAAATGTAGATTAAATTAATTACATTTATAGCAATGTATGGCAATATTTCATATTTTTTGCTTGTATTTATATCCTCAATGATCTCTACACATGACTCATAGTTAACACACTGTGTCTTGATTACAGCTATCTTTTTATGCAAGTTTGAAGGTGACTTTTTAGTTTTCTCATGTGTACAGCTACATGCAAAAATGCCTATGAATTTTCTTTACTTTTTTTTATTAATTTGACTGTGTTTTCAGAAAAGTAAGCTCATTTTTATTGCTGTTGGTTGAGTTAATTTTAAACCCAATCCCATGGCACTCTAATAAAACTTGAATAGAAGCACAAATGGGTCAATTCACCTCACTGTCCACTTACCTGGTTCACACTTTCTGAGTTTACTTATGAGGATGTGTCAAAAGCCTTGTTTTGTCTATTACAGTTACTCCTCCTTTCTGAGCTTCTCTCTGGATTTTCAGGCACCAGTAGGATATGTCATTTTTCATATCAAATTCTCATTTGAAAGAAGACATGATAAAAAATATATATTTTAAATGTTTTGTATTTAACAACTGTAGAAGACAGATAATCTGTAAATTCATTTTTTAAAAATTTATAGCCTTGTTTGTGGGATGCAGCAATTAGAAAATAACCAAAACCAGAGTCAATGCAAAATACTTTTCCTGAGGGTTATGAATTGCTACAAACATGAAAACATGCACAAATCAGGGGAAAAAAAACCCATACTCTAATACCATCTAACCAGAGATAAAACAAGGATTTAGTTACAAAGACTGACAAAATATTTGAGCTGTGTCACTGCCAAAGGATATAAAAATATGTTGTAAGTAGTCACACTGAGGCTTTCCCAACTTCACTGTGCCTTCACAGTTTTTCTTTCCTTTCTGTTGTCAAATTCACATTGTGTTTTCAAAGGGACAGTTGAATGGTGCCCTGTTTCTGCATTGTAAGACATAACAGCCATGTACTGTGGTACAATGGATTTACTTTAAGGCATTTTAAGATAACAGGGAACTTCTAATGAGCTCCATTTATCACTTGGAAGTGAAAGATTCACCCACACTACAACAGAGAGGGAAAATATTAAACTCTTGCTACAATACTGGAAAAAAACGCCAAAGAAAACTCAATTGGTCTTGAACTCTAGTTTCTTGCAGCAAAAAGAATCAATTACATGTTCTATAGGGTCTATCATTTAAATGTAGAACCACAAAGGAATACTCAGTTTAACTCCAAAAGTGTTGCTAGTTCTGCACAACATAGAGACAGTGTCTCAATTCTGGATGTGTCATTGAGGAGCCAACTTTGGGGTTCTTCCCTGCCAAAAGCTACATAGGATGTTGCAGATATGCCTGTAGGCTTCTACAGATTTGTGAGCTTGCCACAAGACTGACAAATTGACATCTACTTCCCATTGCCCCCAGAAGGCACCATTCAATAGCAGGGCTGACCCTGTTCATTAGCAGCAACATGTGTCACACACACTACACCTTCAGCAAGTGTGCAGATGTTGTCAAATTAGGAATGACACCAGATCAGATGGTATCATCTGTAGCAGAATAAACACTGTCAAACCTGTAGGTTAACAAGAAGCTAACAAGCAGATGCAGCTCCAGGACTGCTGCAGACAAGAGTGGTCAGTATAAAGGTGATTTTATCTTTTTTCACAGGCTCCATCTGCACTAGGAAAGAAGGCCCAGGCTTGTGGTTGATATTTGTCTCACAGTCATCCATGTTTTGATCCATATCACTAAAAAATTTCTCTTGTTGGGGCTTCAAGCATCATTTCTAGCAACCAGTGTGATTTGCTCGAAGATTGCTCCAAGACTGACTTCTGAGTACAAGATATTAGCATGAAAAGTACAAACAAAAGAATAATTCTGAATTAGAGCTGAATTTAAAAGGTGTACAGTGACTATGGCACAGGGCCACATATGAGCACAACAAGAAAGCACTGAAGGCCATAAGCAATGCTGTACTGATTTGTGTGGAAAAAAAGATACAAGCATATAGCTAAGCAAGAAAAGCATAAACACAAGGGACAAGTCATTGACAATCTTCAAAATGTCATCCCTATTTGAATTTGCTGTCTTAATAAATTTTTTTGCTGTTGTTCCTGCTGATTTTATGTAGCAAATATTTTCTTATTATTATTTCAGCCTGATTTCCTCTACCTTCCTGTTGCAGATCTTTGGGATAAGAGAATATAAAATTCTGCTAGAAGCAGGAAATTAGCTTCTAAGAGTAAAACTATGCAGCACTATGAAGCTTTCTTAGAGATAGAAATAAGGGGAAGAGCTGGAAATCACTCCCACATTGCATTCCTGCCCTGAGTCCTGAGTGGACTGAGTTGGTTCCACTCAATTTTTCTATTTCCCTCTGTGTTTGTTGTACATGGCCCAATTTTTGGTAGCAGGGGGGAAGGAGGGGCCAGGCATAGAGGTGGCTTCTGTGAGAAGCTGCTAGCAGCTTCTACCATGTCCAGCAGAGCCAGCCCCTGGAGATGGACATGCTGCTGGGCAAGGCTGGGCCAATTAGAGAGGTTGGTAATGCCTCTGGGATAACGAAGTTAAGAAGAAAATCAAAACTGAGTGGGCCCACACAGTCTTTCTTCTGGTCAGAGGAGGGGAGGAGGTGAGACCTTGCGAGGGAATACAACATGGAGACGCCAGAAGGAGGGGCAGGAGGTGCTCCAGGCTCCAGAGCCGAGATTCCTCTGCAGGCTGTGGTGAGACCATGGTGAAGCAGCTGTGCCCCTGCAGCTGTGGGGATCCACAGGAATGCAGAGATCCACCCACAGCCCATGGGGATCCACAGGGATGCAGAGATCCACCTCAGCCTATGGGGATCCACAGAGAATGCAGAGATCCACCCACAGCCCATGGGGATCCACAGGAATGCAGAGATCCACCCACAGCCCATGGAGATCCACAGGGAATGGACGGATCCACCCACAGCCCGTGGGGATCCACAGGGAATGGACGGATCCACCCACAGCCCGTGGGGATCCAGAGGGATGCAGAGATCCACCCACAGCCCGTGGGGGAGGTGCCCATGCCAGAGCAGGATGCCTGGAGGAGGCTGTGATCCAGTGGGAGACCCAGCAGAGAGAGGGCCATTGATTCCAGGCTGGAGCAGCCTGTCCTTAGAGGACTGCATCCTGTGGAAGAGGGACCCATGCTGCAGGAGTTTTGGGAGGACCGTGTGCCTGTGGGAGGGACTCCCATTGCAGCAATTTTGGCAGGATTTGGAGCCACACAGGAGAAATTCAAGGAGAACTGTCTCCAGTGGGAGGGACCCCACAGTGAAGCAGGGGAAGGCTCTCTCCCTGAGCAGTGGAAGAAAACCTGGGATGATGAACTGACCAAACCCCCATGTCCTATTTCCCGCACTGTCAGTGGGAAGGAGGGAGAGGTTGGGGGGAAAAAAGGTGGTTTAAGGGCTTATTTTATTTCTCATTATCCTCCTCAGATTCTGTTAGTAAGCTGAGCCTGTTTTGCTCTTGGAATGTTTTCTCCCAGTCCTTATCTCAACTCATGAGCCCTTTGTTAATTTTTTTCTCTCCTCTGCCCAGCTGTGGCAGAGAAGGGTGAGCCAGTGACTTTTGTGGGTGCCAGGCATTTGGCCAGTGTCAAACCACGACACCCTCTCTCCCACATCTGTATGAGAATCAGGATGTCCCACAGTGTTGACACTGAAATCCACCTCAAGTTCACAACTACCTCCTGCCTCTACTTCCTCACGAGCTCTTCTAGCTTTGACAATGTCAACACTGCAGGCATACACATCCCTGTATACTGGTAAGCATAAAAGTAAATTTAAGATTTAAAATATTTTGCAGCCACTGGAAATCCTGCTCTTGGTCTCAGTGAGACTGAGATGTCTGCCTGAATAAGCAATAAATGCTGGCTTGTTGGTTATAATAGTCCTTTTCATAATTAATCTATCATCGTTTTCTTAAACATACTTTAAGTGGCAGCACAATTTCCAGCTCACTTTGTCACATGGACACTGCAAACAGGCAGTCTTAACACTGATAGTGTAAAGGCGCTTTAATACTTATTTATTAAGCCAACATAGTTTACCATTGATATTTGCAAAGAATTACCTTGGTAAAAATTAAGTCCAGATTTCACAGTCACATATAACAGGTTTCTGTCATGAACCATCCTTGGCCTCCTCTGTAAAAACTTAATCAGCAGAGACATACAGATTTAGGCTTGCCTGGCTTATAGCCACATGTCATTGGAGTAGGACCCGGTGTTGGGAATCAAACTTTCTGACCAAAGACAGCTTGAGTGAGAAATCACTAGTTTGCAACTCCTGACAAACTAATTCCTATGTATGGGACTCCATAATAATTTGTCTATATTGATCCTGACTATGCTGTGTGAATTGCTAATCTAAAACCCTGGAAATCCCTGCATTGTGCTCTATTTAGCTGTGTAAATGTGCTTGCCATTTATTGCAGAGCTTTTACAGTGATGGCTGTTCTGCATGGTTTCAGGCAATAGTATTGGGAAGAAAGAATAAAGAGGGATTCTAGAGATGATACATCTGTGATCAGCCAGCTCTACCAAAATTTTCAGGCAGCATTACAGATGAGTACTGCAACTGCTTGTTTCACCTATATGAATTTTTTTCATTGTGTAGGAAATCTTCAGTATCAGTGTGAGGTTTTATAACTTTTAAGAAATGTGATTACCATATAAATAGTTTTCTGTATGCAATTGCCATTGATTTGGGCAACATCCTGGGGAAGCTTCTATGGAAGCTTCACTTGTAAATATTTTCATAAATCATTGTATTTGCTTAAGTAGTCAGGAAAAGCAATCACCAGTATAATTTTCTACCGTCCTCCATGGCATGGAGACATTTTTTCCTTCATCAAGAATAAATACTTTGGGAAGAAGGAATTAAGACAGCAGCAGCAATTACCATTTGGAGTGTGGCTGTGAATGTCTGGGACAACTGTGAAAGCTTTAGAGATAAAACTAGAAAACAGAAAGAATGAGGAGGCTTTCAAATATTTCCAGTGATTTCAGGCACATACCATGTACAGTCTGCCCTAAACAACGAGAGATAGACAGTGATTTAGACTCCAGATATTTCTGTGAATGAACTTGATCATGTCACAGCAGTTGACAGAAAATTGAAACAGCAGTATTCATAAAATACTGAAGATAAAAAAGAGAGGGGAGAAGAAGAAGGAGTACAAAAGGAAGGAGGGAGGATAGTATAAAAAATTTTTATTGCCACAAGTTGTAGCAATATTGGGATAAAAAGCAGAAGTAGATTATTTTAGCTAAATTAAAGGCACATGAAGTGGGAAAGAAAGAAAAGTAATTTACACAAGAAAAATTGCTAGCATTGTTGGAAATAAGCTGAGTCAAGGATGTTAATCTTTAATTTTCAAAGCAAAACTTACCTGCCACTGTAATAATTTATCCAGCTCTTAGTATCAAGAATTCATAAATCATTCAGGCTGGAAGGGAACTCACACCATCTGTACTGCAGCCTTCTGCTCCAAACAGAGTCCAAACCAAGTTCAGACTAAGTTTCTGATGTCTTTGACCAAGTGGGTCTGTAAAGCCTGCAAGGAAGGGAGTTATGGAATCTCACTGGGCAGCTTGTTCCTGTTTTGCATACTGACTTGTTTTTCCACTCACCCTGGACTTGAGCAGAAAGCCTGGCTCCATGTTCTCTGTAACTGCTGTGCAGGTGTTGCAAGGCTCTTGTCAGGTTCCCCCAAGGCCATCTCTGCTCCAGGCTGCACAGTTCCATCTCCCTCAGCCTCTTCTCTCAGGACAAGTGTTCCTAACCCCTAAGTATGTTGGTTCCCTCCAATGAACTCATTCCACTTTGTGCTGGAGTCTCTCCTGGACAGAGTAGATCAGAAGCTATTTAACAAGTGCTGAGGGAAGGAGAGCAATCCCTTCACCCTTAGCACAGCCCAGGACACTGTTGATTGTTGCTGGTGCCAGGGATCAGTGTTGGCTCAGGCTCAGCTCACTGCCCACAAACTTCATGAGGGTTTATTCTCCCTCCTCCTCCTCTGCTTTGCTAGTTAAGAGATACAGAGGAGAGTGTCCTGAGGGACTCCACCTGCTTCAGGCATTGAGGTGGAGCACAAGGCATTGACCCCTACTGCCTGGACTCAACAACTGGGACAGTTTCTGACCCTGCTGGAAGTGTCCCAGTCTGAACAGTGATCTACAGCTAAATATAAGAATCAGTGTTTAACCAGGCCTCTCAGATTGAAGATGACAAGCAAGGAGCTCCTCATGCTGAGAACAGCCTGTGGTAAGTGCAGTGACACAACTGGGTGCTGCAGGTGTTGAGCCAAATGTGAGCAAAGTAAAACTCTTCACTGGTCTGGATGATTTCACGAGTTTTGGTTGCCTGCAGAAGGCCATAAATTAGCCTAAATCAAGCACCTTAATATTTCTAAGCATCTACTGGAAGCTTTCAGTCATCACAGTCCCTCCATGGGTCTTCTTAGTCATAAAATGGCAAGTGGCCAAATATATCTGTTATTTTATAATTACTTCCAGTATTTTTCATGTCCACACTGAAATGCAAATTAATGCAAATGTTATTGTAAGTTCTGCTACATTTTAAAACTAAATGAATATACCATGGATGGCATTGCATGTCACGGGAGCCACTGAACAGCCTGTTAGAGAAAATGATACTGCATGCAATCAAGATCCTCTGCTGCTGATCTCTGCCCAGAAATGCAACTACGTCTGACAAGTGGAGCTGAAAGAAAGTCCCTGAAGCCAGCACAGACATTTCTTTCCTTCAAACCTTTGCCATTACAGCTGAAATTTTAATACATCACTCTAAATGAAAAAAGGGGGGTGAAAAGTCTCTGTTCTTCTGTGCTTCATCTTAGACTCCCTACTTCATAATTGCCTTCATTTGATATTGTTAGAGCAACGTTTAAGGTGTCTGAATCAAAGCCTATGTTACACTGCTAGTCTGCAGTGTTTATTGCAGAGTGAACATTCTGAAGACAGAAATGGTTTAACTATAGATCAGATTTAGCTCTGCTGATAGGTACATCAGGCACTGCGGGCTGGCTGGGAGATTGGTATCTCTGATATTTTTCATTCCTCCTTTGTATCATTTAGATGTATTTGCTTAAGTGAAAAAGCATGAATTATGGTAAAATGATCCCAAGTGTTTTTTCTCCAACTTCAATCTTTGAAAACAAAATGAGGAAAACTTCTTTGGTTTTCCCCTTTCTCTTACATATGAAGTTAATATTCACCTAAATGAGAGCCTTGTCCAGTGGTTGAGTTTATGACATCATTTTCAGTTAGTATATTTAGTATTTTAAAAAAATAGGATCACAGCTTAGTTATGTTGTATTTTATATCTGATGTAAATGTGTCTTTGAATAAAAATTATTTCAGCATGACCCTGTCCAAAGGACTTTGGCATGCAGGAAGTGAAGTGGCGCCCAGTGGTGAAAGTTTAAACTCTGTCTGTGGAGAAAATATGTTATAAAATTAAAATTAAATTCTGTTGCTAAATTAAGGGACATACTTATGAATTTCCTCACATAATTTTTATTCTACAGATATAAGTCTCTGAATTCTCTGTACTTGCTCCTAATTTAAAAACCTCTGCAGTGCTGGCTGATTCACTCAGGCTTTTCAGCTCTTCAAAGTTGCAGAAACAATTGTTGAGGACTTATACCTGCTCCTTTTAATCATTAAAAATAAAAATGATGTATGGGCTGGTGAATCTTTGCCCTTGAGAAGATGGGATTTTCATATTTGCTGTTGAAGTTCACTTGTATCCAACCTCATTAGTTACACTTTTCAAAAGACTTGTGTTTTGTTTCATACTGTAAGTTATGAGTCTAGGAGCCCTATGAAACCAAACACTACTGTTCTATATATAGTTCAGATGAAAATATACATCATAAAAATACCCACTAATTAGGGACTATCCACATAAGATATAAATAATAGTGAAATTCAAAAAGGGAAATTCAACAGAATTTCACTTTTACATAAAAATTCTAAATTAGTGCTATTCTGGACAGATATATTTAGGCTAACTGCATATCTTCCAGTTTAATTACAACATGCGTACTTCTATTATGGCTAAAAATATAGAGAACAGATCAATGCTATACTATAAAGTAGATAAGGTATTTTATCAGAGGTAGGAACTACTTAAATTAACTAGCCTTTATCTGTGCTATTAATTTTTGTCTTAATTAATTATATGCTTTTATGGTAATGATGCTAATTTGTATTCAAGTGTCCTTCTGTAACAGAAGACATTCTTTGCTTTTTCTAGCAGTCATAGGAAAGGATACAAATGAAAATACAGTGACTTTACCTGAACATATGGGAGAAATGACATAGCTGTATTTTTCAGGACTGTATTTGGTCTGGTGGCAATTATGTTAAACTTGATTTATTAGTTCCATTAAATTGGGAGCCATCAATAGGTCAGATCCCTAAATGCAGTATTTTGGCATCGAAAACAGTGCAGCTAGGTTGACTTACCCTATGGATCTGGCCCACAGTTCAGAAGAGAATGTTCCAGAGACTTCCATTTACTCAAGACTAAGAGTGAAACTCAAATTCACTTTTAAAAGATGAAATCTATTAGAAGAGTAAAAATCTTTAGGTCGACTAGAAATATAAGAAATTTATACAACAAGCCAGATGTGTACAAACTTTTGAAACTCAATAATGCTGAAATGTACTCAGTGGGATTTTAAAAGCATCAAAAGCCAAGAATTCAATGTTCAAAACTATCATCTAAAAGCTTATCCATAACCTGTGCTATTTTGTTCTCTAGGTTTGGTCACTGAGATAAATTGCTTATATCAATATATTGAACATTTGGAAGGGCACTGGAGTGGTTCAGCTACCGTGAACCTGTGTCAAGGAAGTCATTTATAATAAAGCTAAAGCAGACATACTCCCTGATAGATACCAATGATATCATATCAGTTACACAAGTGCAGAAGAGAATTCCCTTTAAAAATTACATGAATTTTATTTATTTTTCAGTAGTCACTCAAAGTAATGGGAGTTTTCTTGGTGGTGGTTTTGGGTTTGGTTTTGGGGTTTTTTGTATTTTTTTTTTAATATGTAATTATTCTTGACACATTCTGGTTATTGTACATAGATCTAACACAATTAGCAGAAGTGTGACTGTAAATTCAGGCTCAGAAAGACAAATCAATTATTTTTTAGAAATATCTTGTGACTAGACTGGGTTTTTTTTATTGACACAGCACTTTATCAATGCTAAACAGTTTTCTCAAATAATTTCAAGGAGCTATCAGAAGTGACAACTTCTGCTATCATATTTGCATCTTAATGAACTTTCTACTAATGCAGGCTGCTGCTACTCCAGTGTGTGACTGGAAGTGGCATATTTTAAATTTTCTTCTCTGCTTCGTCCTGTAAAATGCTTCAGAAAAGGGGGTGGATGTGGGAAACAGCAGCTAGGCTTGGAAAACAGGCAGGTGAGGGCAGAAAACACAGCTGACCTCTCAGCTTTTACACAGAAGATAGATAGTAGTGCCTCCAGGGTCAGTCCCTCCTCTTGCCCTCAGCCTGACTGCCCCCCATAAGAGAAGGGGCTCCTGGCTGTCCAGACCCCAAAAACAAGACCACTACCCTCTACAGTGCAAGCACTGACAGGTTGACCTCAGCTCCCTACTACAATCTCTTCTCTCAGTCCTGCACCTTTTGCAGACCAGACTCTCTTGAATTGCCTAGCCATGTGATTCAGCTTTTGCCAGTCTCTTGATAATTTACTGAGGGCATCATTGTAGTGGGGTTAGCCTCTGACTGCTTAACAACCTTGCTACCAAACTACTATTTGGACAGTCTGCTTCTAGACCATCCTATCCCTGCTTTTAACCTTTTCTGTCCATGTGCAGAAGACTGGAGCCAGAGGCACATGAGCATCTTTCTCAAAGCAGTGTGTAGAAACACGGTTAGACTTCACTTCATGTTCCCTGTGTCCATGAAGGCAAAACAGGTCACTCTCCTGCAACTCTCTCTGCTCTGCTTCTCCCAGCACCACCCAGAAGATTAAGAACAGGAATTTTCCCTGTGCTGTTTCCCTAATAATTTAAGAGCTGTGACTGACAATTAATAGAGAGGTAGGATGGAGAAACACCCTACTGAGTAGAAAACAAGTACAAGCTGATGATTAAAAACTTACATGGGATTTTACCAGAATATTCATTCTAATGTGATGTTGCTGATAGTCAGTGTACAGTCACTTTGCATCACTTCCCTCATGTCCCCTTTTGGCATACTACTTTCTTGGCTTAGGAAGTGGCCAAGAATGAAGTGGTGTTTCCCCCATGGCTAAAAGAGTTGGAATAAAATATACAGTAATGTGGGAGCACTTGGTAAAATAAGCTCTGTCACCGACATGTTCTATGAAAAATCCTTTTCTTAGGATTTTTCGCTCCTGAAAAGCTGAGAGGCCTCAGGAACAAACTGTAAACAATTCTTATCTGCTGCTGTGGAATGCAACAGGTGGATCTGGGATTGGTCTCATCTGGTTGTTTCTAATTAATGGCCAATCGCAGTCCACGTGTCCAGACTGTCTCGGTCAGAGACAAACCTTTGTTATTCATTCCTTTTCTATTCTTAGCTAAGCCTTCTGATTAAATCCTTCCTTCTATTCTTTTAGTATAATTTTAATATATTATCTTGTCATAAAATAATAAACCAAGACTGCTGATACATGGAGTCAACTTTCTCGTCTCTTCCCTCCTCCTGGGACCCCTGTGAACAATGCCACAAAGCTCCAGGCTAGTCTCAAAGGCTCAGGATGCAGCTGTTGCTTCCAAAATGTTTAGCAGATATTGTACTATAAACACTTCAGTTTTTCAAATGTTTTTTTTTTTTTTCTGGAAGTCTGACACTAGGAGGAAGAGATAAGCAAGACTGGGCCTCCTTCAGTCACAGGTGTATGGGAAAATTAGGGAAGTTCTTGGCCTGATGATTTCAGAAATCTGGCTACATCAGAAATAACTTTCATTTGAAACTAAGTCTGGAATTAGGAATTAAGAGACAGGAGCAAGTCTCTTGCAAGGAAAGGCTGAGGGAGCTGGGCCTTTCATCCTCCAGAAGAGGTGACTGAGATAAATTGCTTATATCAGTTTAAGGGGACCTTATCAATGTCTGTCACTGTCTGAAGGGAGGGTGTCAAAAAGATGGACCAGGCTCTTGTTGGTGGTGCCAAGCAATAAGACAAGAGGCAATGGGCAGAAACTGATGCACAGGAAGTTCCTCCTGAACAAGAGGAAGAACTTAAATGTGCAGGTGACTGAGCACTGGAACAGATTGCCCAGAGAGGCTGTGGAGTCTCCATTCCTGGGGATATTCAAGAACTCTCTGGACACAATCCTGTGCCATGTACGCTAGGATGTACGCTAGGATGGGTTTGCTGGAGCACAGAGATGACCCTCTATGGTCTTTTTCAACCTGACCCATTTTGTGATTCTTTGAAATAAAACGTCAGACTGTTTTTTGGTATGTCTGAGCACCCACCATCTGTGCACACGCTGCTGGTCAATCTAGCAAGCTCCTTATCTCATGCACTCTGCACTTCTGAAAGCTCTTGTCTTCCATCACAGACATCTGCCAAGCACAGACCTGGAAAGAGGAGCTGCAGCGTTTGCGACCGGAAAAGAAACATGAAAAACATTTTAATTCCAAAACAGGTAGCACAGACAATATGCAATAAAAACGTGAACTCCTCAAGATCCTTTTAGAGAAGGGGGCTGGTGCCTCCTGGGAATAGGCAGGGACAGGACAGCACCTGCCCTCCTCTGCACCAATCACTCTCCTGGGGTCCCTCCTGCCCCTGAGGCCAGCCCTTGTTTGCATCATAACTGGGTAGGTTTTTGAGACTTCTTTGGAGTAAGAATTGCTTGTGGCATATGCATTGAACTTGATTTTTTGCCATCACTCTGTGTTTGTCCTGCATAGAGAAAATTATTTTGCATTGGTTCTCAACAAAGGAAGAAAACAGTATAAAACAAAGAAAAATAGATTTATCCTTTTTAACAAATATGTCCCACAGATATTTCTAAACCTTGGTATGGCATAGCATATCATAGATTCATAGAATCTTTCAGGGTGGGAAAATCTAAGACCATCGAGTCCAACCATTAACCCAGTACTGCCAAACCCACCATAAAACTATGGCCCCAAATGCAATATCTGCATGCTTTTTAATTACCTCCAGGGAATCAACCACTTCCCTGGGCAGTCGGTTCCAGTGCTTGATACCCCTTTCAGTAAATATTTTTTTTATTAATATGCTGTAATACACCATCATATTAAATAATATAGAAAAGAAATAGCTTTTCTTTTTAACAAATACTTGCTCACATAAGATCATGCATTAATTGCAACATGATTACATAATCCCTCACAACAATTTGTGACTCAATCCTGTGCACAGAGTGACTTGTATGTTGGCCATAGCTAAATAGTTTAAAATCAAGACTTAGAGTGGAATGCATATTTTATGCTACAGCACCATCTACAGTAAAGACAAAATATCTCAATGGCAAACTTTTTATTTTATCAGATGTTAAATCACAATGTCCTTGAACTTATATTTGTCTGCAGATTTAACAAATTTATTCCCAATTTGCAATACAAAAATGGCTTATTTTCAGATTAATTAATAATACTGTTAATTTCCTCATCTGTTCTTTTTCTTAGGCTGCCTTGTTAGTATTTTATAGGCTAACTTGTGTACTTTTTAATTTTATAATAATTGTATCGTATGTGATAACTCTTTCTAATCCTATGAAACATAGAAAGTATTTCATTTACATCAGTTGTTACAAATAAAATAACAATCCACCACTTAAACCCTGAATTATGTCACATATTATGTTCCAAGCCCAGATCTCCCTGCTTCCTCCTTTTGTCACATTTGTTGCCAGACAAATTATTTGTCTTCCTGTGCCAGCATCCTGGTTCCGAGGGCATCTACATATATACCAGTTCACTCCCAAGTTCTCACTCCAAATAACTGATCAGCTTTGTGTGAGCACAATTCCCAGCAACTTTTCCTTGTTCCTTGTTCTAAGCAGGAGAACAGAAAAAGTAATATTTTTCTTCCATACCATACAAGTTTCTGGAAATGCCTTATCCATAGAGGGCAGTACCATACAAAAATATCTTTCAGTCTGTTTGACCATATCTATCCTCCATCTCCTCAAATCCTGGCAATTATACAGCATCAGTGCACACCGCATTGTAAACATTTAAATTTAGAATTTCTGCTAAATGTGCAAATTCTGCTGGACTTGCCAGTAATTTAATAGAATTTTTTTATTTCTCTTTTGCTTATAATATTTCCCTTTATTTTTATTTTCCTGCAAGTCTTACCTGAAATATAGCAAATACTTTCTCTAAGTGTTGGATTTTTTTTCTTAGTGACCTATACCAATTTGCACTGTGGGATCCAGGGAATCTGCTTTTCCCTCCAAAAGGCTACTTATTGCAAAATTTTATTAGGTGACCAAAAGAAGCTAACATTAACCCTTCAATTCTTTATTGCTTACCATTTAAGTAGTAGAAAATCTAACACTATCACGGATAGACCAGATGCTGGAGAGCATGAGACAAAAGTCCTCTTTTTGTAGTGTTTTCTGTACTATTATGAACCCTTTACTTCTAATCTGAAAAAAAAAAAAAAAAAAAAAGGCAGGTGAAAAGAAGAATGTAGGACAAGTAGGGGCAGGAAGTGTGGGAAATGGCAGGCAGGTCTTTATAAACTTTTCCCTGCTGTCCCACAGCACCAAATTCTGAGCAATTTCAGCAGATTATTTTTCTTCTGACAATTTATCATAATCTTAGGTGAATCACCTCATACTTTTTCCTATTAAGCACAGGAGTTTGACCTAACAAACAGGTGGAATTAGAATAACAATCTTATTTAATTTAAGACAAGAACTCTATTTATGAAAGGCTCTGGTATAAGCTGGAGTAACAGCTCCTCACAAGCAGGATTTCACAGTTAATAACTTTACTTCCGAAGTGTCAGAAGAGTATTAGCAGAGCTAATGAGAAGCTGTAAGAGCTGTACCAGAGGCCTAATGCAGTTTCATAAGTGGAATAATTCCTGAAGGTATGTGTAATGTAACATGCATGTGAAATGATAAAGCAGCTGCTCCACAGTTTGCTCCTTTTTCACAATAACCTTAGCAGAGGACTCATGAATTGAGAAGCCAACTATTGCTTCCTGTAAACAGGGCAGGGCAACAGAGCAGCTAAAAAATCGCTAATTTTCTATAACTTATAATTTCAGGTGATTGGATATGGCATTTATTTCACTTTTTCTATTTTTTTAACAAGTTTTGAGTCAGTTTAAATACTTTTCTTGACCATAAAGTCATCCGAAGAGTGCTATTCCATCTTTATATCTCTTCCATATCTAAAAATAAGATGGCTTTTTAAGAGTGAGAGGATTTTATTATATACAGCCTAGTTACTTAAAGGCATAAGGTTTGAGACAATTACAAAGCATTACACTGTCTGGTCTGATTTCCCATGTCCGACACATTTTTCATTTTTGTACAGTTAATCTACCTATTTTATGAATTACGGAAAACCACCAAAATTATGTTTAGACTAAGTTTGAGAAGATTATCTGATCTTTTTGTAGCTGCACATCAGTTAAGGAAAAAGTGAGGACCCTAGATATGACTGGATTTGGTCACTTGTCCACCTAATTTTGTACTGCCCGTTCTATGTTCTCGGATTGCTGCCATGCTCTTACAGATGGTGCCTCTGGTTCTTCCCCATCTGTAAATGGTGATGAGCTTCAAACTACATTTAATGCCTCGTTTGAGTAATGATTGTGCCCCTTGGCTTGGGAACTAGTCATGATTATATCATAGAGGGAGAGGAAGTATCCATGACTGCTTGTCAGCCCCAGCTGTTAATGGTGCTATGTCTTGTTTTATATACAAATTCTCTCACTTCAGGTTTCACTTGCTACTTCTTGTTGCTTTTCTCTGCTGCATATTTTCTCCCCCTGTGGATATTAAGGTTCTGTCAAAAAAAAATCTTTGTTTTGTCTTTTTTTTTTTCCATTAAGTAAACTGGATTTATTAATACTCACAATTTCTTATAGTCTTCAACTGATTTTTTTGTGGCTCATTTTCCACATCTTCAACTTCTTCAATATTTTTTTTAAAATACCGTATATGCTCAGTATAGATAGAAAATAGTTTCACTTATGCTACTAATTTTAATTTAGTAAATTTTTACCTATCATATCAGCTATTTTTGAAACAATAGTATCTTGAAAGCTTCTGTTGACTTACTTCTCTTCAAGACTTCTCTCAGTTACAGTTTTCCAGAACAGAATAATTCTTTCATTAGAAACAGGCTGTGTATTGGGTTTTCTTAGCTTTAAAATCACGTCTTAACTGTTAAAGAAAAAAAAAAAGTAACTGTAAAAAGTTTCATTCCCACACTCCTTTCTTTCTGTTCCACTGCTCATACTGAATGTGGAACTCAGAGGAAACTGGCTGCTGAAAGTCAAAGCCATTGGTTCTCTCTCAGTACACTCTGGATCCTGTTCCTGTCCCAGATTCTTTCACAGCATTGAAGATCTACTTGCATGCCAAGTTCTGTATCAGTTCCATAGGCTGGTGGTCCTCATGCTACTCATACTGACCCGCTTGTCCACAAAATTGCCCTTTTGATGAGTCAGGAGCTGGACTTTGACTTCCAGGATTTGGAATAATGTCCTGTAATTTGCAGCAAAATAAACTGAATTTACCACAATGTGTAAGTGCTTGCCAGTCATTTTCATCATTGTTCATTGTACATTGTTGTAATGACTAAGTATTACCAGCCATAAATAAGTCCACCCCTTTAACCTGTCTTTGAAATTCCAAAAGGGAATTGTTTCCAGACTTTGAACACAAGCTCCCATGTGGTAAAGCTATTTTCTTGCTTTGGTTTAGCAAATACAGAGAGTCCAGGCACACATTTTGTTGTTTCCATCTTTTTCCACATTATCTGTTATAGCACCATGCATAATGCTTCTCACAGCTGTGAAGTATTAAATTTTGTTGAGGAAGTTTTTGATTTCCTCACTCTCTCCCAGCCGTTGCCAGCAGACTGTGTTCACTAGCAACCATATCACAGAATAAGCCAGCATGACAGTTTTGGACACAGGTCCAGATCATGATTCAAGACACCTTTGGAAATTACATAAACATCAAGATATATACACAGAAGTAATTTTTCCTGATATTTAATTTGAAATTCAACAGGAAAAACAAATAGCCATTGCTAAGAAAGGGAGCATCAGCTTTTATAAATGTTGCCAGTGGCTTTCATGATGAAAAATACATAGGCAGCATAGTTCCCATCTCAGAAGGAGATGATCATATGGGACAAGAAATCCTGGCAACATTGATTCTCCTTTGCTTTATATATATATTTTTTTCCTAATGGTATCATACTTGAGTGCAAAAATGAGTAATTACTTTTATCACCAAATAATTAATTTCATTGAAAATGAACATGCCACAATAAATATATGAAAATGTTCTTCTAAAAAATATTCAGCCTTCCCTAAACAAGTAAGGTTTGGGATTGGGGCATGGGGTTAAATGCATGTGTGTGTTCAGAGGTTGTACAAAGGATTGCTGAAGTTATTTCAAAACCATGCACTTGAAGACAAAAATAATGCAAAACACAGCTTTTGAGTTTTTCAGCAGTCTTTTTTCAGATGCTAACTAATAAATTGTGAGAACCTGAAATCACTGATGAATAAATCCTTTGATTCTTATCTTTAGGGAGAAAGGCATATTCAGTTTGTTTTCTCTCAAGTATTTATGTGATCATGTTGATTGTCTTTGTATGTGTCCTAAAGTTTTCTTTGTCCTTGGTGGCGTCTTCATTATTGACAAAATAGACAGATTGATATGATGGAGAGAAGAAGTTTCAAAGGAAAACAAGCAGGGATGCTACTGATAGCAACTTGGGCAGAAGAGATGGAAGGGGTCTGTGAGTGTCAAGGAATGAGCACTGACATCACAGCTGCAGAGACCAGACTGAGTAGTCCTACCACTTGGGATTCAGTCTTGTTACAAGAAAAAAACTAGTGAAAGGCAGCCTGGTAAATTTTGCTGATGTTGTGATGAGCCAGGAAACCAGAGATGACTGGCAGTTGGGGTTGTTCAGCCTGGAGGAAGAGAAGGCTCCAAGGACACCTTAGAACACTTTGTAGTATGTAAAGAGGGCTTACAAGAAAGACGTAAAAAGACTTTTGGCAAGGGCATGTAGTGATAAGACAAACAGGAATGACCTTAAACTGAAGGAGGGGCAATCTTAGATATTAGGAAGAAGTTCTTTACTGTGAGAGTGGTGAGCCACTGGAACAGGTTACTCAGAGAGTCAATGGATGCTTTATCCCTGGGAGTATTCAAGGCCTAGTAGGATGGAGTTTGGAGGAACTCGGTCTGATGGAAAATGTCCATGCCCATGACAGGGGAGCTGGAACTTGATGGTTTTTAAAGTCCATTACAACCCAAGCCATTCTATGATTTCCAACCCAAGCCATTATAGGATTCCACTCTATGATTCCAAATGTACCTATGTAATTGAATTGAAGAAAGAATAAATCACCATTGTCTATCAAGGCACGTAATAACTGCCTCACTCTAACTCTTTATAATCCATCTTCATAATAAAGTATTACTCTGGTATATTTTAAGATGTATCACAGCATTTGTGCCATAATATTTTATCTGAATAACCTGTATTCTCATAAATAGTGCTCAGTGTTTCTTGCACTAACTTCTTCTGGGTGACAGAGTTGGATAGACTGCTAACCTTGGTGTGACTTGAGGTCAGGAGGAGGAGGGCTCACATTACTTTGCAAGTTGTATAAATCTATTGCATTCCCAGTAAAGTGTTTATATCTTATTTTATTCTGAAATTGTTTAGGTTTAGCTGACAGTCCATGGACATTTTTATGCCATTGTTTGCAAGATTGATGGTTTTAATACATTGTTAAATCACTTTCCTGCGTAGATACTTACAGACATTGATTTAGTTACATACTTGGCTTAGATTATAGATTGATATCAGCTGTTTTAGCATTGCAGTAAATGTTCATGTCCAGTTTGTTATCTACCACAATCAGACTAATTCCCTTTCTGAGTCAGTGACATTCAGAACATATTCCCCCATTTGGAAATAGCATCAGACACTAGCATTAGTCTCTAGAATATAGCTTCAAATCTGCTGTATTAAAATACTTATTATACAAATTAGTTCAGGTGGCTGCTCAAGGAAGTTTTGAGGGTTTTCTGCAAAATCTTGTTTCTTTTACTATTATTTTTAACTCTGATATTTGTTTCTATTATGTACAGCTATGTCAGCATAGGTTGGCATTTCCAATAGTTTTCTTCAGAATAGTAAAAGGTCAATTACATAGTCTTCATTAATCCCACTTGAAATGTACCAACTGGAAAATGATTAACCATTAACTTATCTTTCAAGGAACTAAGAGCTAATCGTTTTAGTGTAGACTTGAAATGATACTGTCAAAATTTTAATTAAAATACCGTGCAATGCTATATCAACCGACTTTACTAATTTAAGCATATTTTATCAAACCCTTTGTTAAGTCAAATCTGTAATCTTACAATGAAGATTTGCTTCAGCTGGGATGATCTACTAGCAATAAAGTACTGTTGAGTGATATTAATAAGGTTGCAATTCTATAATTGTATAATACTTCTGTATAGTGCTTTCAGAAGCATCATGCATCAACAATTTCATGAGAACTGCATCAATATAGATAAAGAATATAAGAAGTGGAAGCTGTCTTAAGATCTGGCAACTGTTTTAATAAATACTTTTATACCTGCCTGATATACCTGCCTGATTTCATTAAAAAACAATGTAAACAGGCATGAGTTGAAGGATTATGGTTTAGAGAAACTGCACAGACTGGCCATGTAGAGTGGGTGTTATCCAGTCTGACTAAGTCAACATGAATTTCAGTTTCCCAAGCAGAATCCATTTTCGTTCCTGGAAATCTTGTCAGAGCAGAATATTTGCACAGTACTTGTCCAGGATTGCTAGACATATCTCAGCACAGCAGGAGCTTGGAGCATATCTATAGATCAGATGTACTCACTGTGAAACTTCAGACCAGTATCAAAATGTCCACTCTTACAGATCTGATCTTGATCTACTGAACATGTGTCACATCAAAATGCCTGGATATAGTGGAGCTACTGTAAAGTAAAAAATGGTAAATACATGTAGAGTATGTCTAGTGCTTTTTAGCCATATATGACTCTTTGATTTACACACACCCACAACTACTTTTGGGCAGAAAATTTAGCAGGACATTGGAGTTCTTACTGTCAGCCACATGGTCTTAATACTCCTTTGTGAATGGGAAGTATAAAAACATTACCAGAAGATTTTGCTTGCAAATTCCCAGGAGACAGTTGCAATACAATGATCCTGAAAAAAAAAAATAAAAATCTTGGAAGTTGTAACCTGTCAATTCAAGAGAGCAGACCTGAAGCCTTTAATTTCCATCAGTAAATTACCAGGCATCATCCCCATCAAACAGAAAAGTCACATTTCCATTTTCACAGGAGAGACATGCTAATGAAATACTGATACAGGGTAGAAAGTGGACCAGGGAGTTAATGTGACTGATTGGAACACCTAGTTTTGGTGCAACAGGATCTGAATACTGGATGCAGAGCACCAGCCAGGAAACATAATCTGCTCTTCTGAAAGAACATGCTTAAATTCTTTCTGCAGTCAGCACAGAAATAGCTACAGCTCTGGAGGCTTCTGGAGAGCTGTAAAGTAAAATTACACTAAGTACTTACATGTTCTGTTCTTTATTGAAAATGCCTACAAATGCCTACTGGCAACCTGAACTGATGGTGTCTTTTAAAAGATACAGCAAAGAAGTCAGCACAGGACCACTGGATGTGAATCTCTTTTCTTTCAGGATCCCAGCTCATACTTCCAAGGAAATGCCTTAACTGCCTTCTTTTGGGGTTGTTGTCACCCTTTTTATAGTTATGGAGCCAAAAATGCATGAGTGTAAAATGGTAAGACATGGAGCTAGGCAAGACAGAGCCCAGATCTCACCTGGAGGGGGAAGAACTGGACATTTTGTTCCTGCTCTTTTACATTAACACAGGTCTGTAATGACAGAATGAAAAGAAAAATGGTATTTATGAGTGAGAAAAGAAATATTTTTGATTATTGATATTGAATAAGTAACTTATTAATGCTGATATTGGCTAAGATGTATGAGACATTTGTGTCCCCTGAAGATAAAATCATTAAAGTCCTTGTAACAAAGCAGTGCTGCAGTGTTTGAAAGGCACCTGTCAGACAAACTGTCAAAGCTATTCCATTAATTTTATTCAATGTCTATTAGAAAACTGGATGGCTTTATTGATAAAGTGAGATATTTTTCAATTAATTTATACTGCTCTTAGCAAAATCTTGTGGGGATTAGTTCTGAAATTGAGTTATTTGGAGAAATTCTATAAAGAATGTACATGAAATCTCAGGTGAATTTAGCTTTTAATTACTGCTTATCATGTTTCAAGAAAAGTGACATCTCATTGCTCATTGTCACAGTACATGGCTTTGTGCTTGCTCTTATCACAGGTGTAAACTCAGCTATTTCTGATTAGTCCAAAGGGTTGATAAAACTTTCAAGTCACAGCCACTCTTGTCTTCTCTACTTCTTTTGGTATACACTTAAGTTCCATATTCTGCACTTCTGATTCTCTTTATGTAAGAAATAGGGAGAGAAACAAGGTTGTGATATAAGCATGAGATCTGCACTGAGAAGAAATCCCTAGGGAAACTTCAGTCTGCCACAGAGCAGAAATCAAGGATATTCTTGGAAAAAAACTTGAATATAAGCAGCTAAGTAATTGCCTGGCTTATTCAGCCTACACACAAAAGGCCCACAGCCTAAAATATTTTAGATAATGCTGATTTGCTAAAAAACATCTCAAGTTACTGTGTAAAAGCAGTGATATTACTGATGTATGGCTGAACTAAACAAAATGTCAAGCAGATTATGAGTCCTTTGGCTGAACTTTTTCGTTAGAAAATGGTGATTCACTCATATTGAAACTCTGCAGAGGAATCTGCATCTCTAGTGAGATGCTCTCTTCATGGGGAAACCGACATCCAGAGCAGCACCTCTGTGCTGGGAAGCTTGGTCCTGAAACAGCATCTGGAGCACTCACTGTGTCTATGGCCACAGAAGGTGAAAGACATTAATTCATAGAGTAGAGCAGGGAAAACTGCTCCAGTACTGTGATTTAATCAAATCTGGATGAAGGAGGTTTATTTTTTTTTTTGCTGATGTTACAGAAATTACTGGTAATCAATAATTTGGGATCATTATCAGTACAACAGATAATTCACTATACTGGACACATACAAAGTATAAATAGATGCTATTCTATAAAAAAAAAAATCCAAAACATTCTAATCCTCCCCCAACACTCTAATCCTACACTCTTGCAGAACGATGTGCACACTTTGTGGGCCCTCTTTGTCCCCCTGTGAAATTACCTGTGCCCCTCATATCCTGAGAATGATTGTTCCCCCTTTGTAAGATACTCATTTTCATCACCTACTGGAGCACTACATGACCCCCTGCAGCTCCCTACACCTTGCTGGGGCTGGGATTTGTGCAAAACACCCCTCAGAGTCCCACAGGCACACCAAGGTGTGAGTGCCCATGTGTCAGAACCTCTCCTCAGGCTGATCACAGATGCCTTTGGGTGGCCCATGGGAAGGTTGCAGTCATTGCAGGGCAGCTTCTGGCAGCGCCACACCAGGCTCTGCTTCACAAGATTTTCTCACAGCCCTGTCTCCCAGGTAAAAACATTTCAGAGTCTTTTATACTTCTTTTCAAGATGACCCTTTTTATGATTGAAAAGTCTCCAAAAAATACCTGGTTGCTGGTTAATCTGGCTGGTGGTCATCTTCCTCCCAGCAGTATCATTCTCTTCAAGCACTTGGGCTGATTGGCTTTCAGGAGTTTGGGTGATGACATTGTTCACAGGGGTCTTAGGATGAGGGAAGAGACGAGAAAGTTGACTCCATGTTCAGAAGGCTTGGTTGATTATTTTATTATATATATTATGTTAAAATTATACTAAAAGAACAGAAGAAAGGATTTCATTAGAAGGCTTAGCTAAGAAGAGCAAAGTAATGAATAACAAAGGTTTGTCTCTGAGACAGTCTGGGCAGGTGAACTGTGATTGGCTCTTAATTAGAAACAACCAGATGAGACCAATCACAGATCCACCTGTTGAATTCCACAGCAGCAGATAAGAATTGTTTGCATTCTGTTCCTGAGGCCTCTCAGCTTCTCAGGAGGGAAAAATCCTAAGGAAAGGATTTTTCATAGAACATGACAGTGACATTTGGGTTTGGTCATTTTTTTTATCATTCCCTAGCCACCATTAATGACTCCACCTTTTTGGATCTTCTAAGAAATGCAATGGATTGATTGCAAGTAGTAATCAAAATTTTGAAAAGGGATTTGAAATTAGGTACTTAATATTTTTTTTATATTCCTGAAATGAGATATCTTACTAAAACCTGTTATGAAGGATGTCCCAAAAGGGAAGAAAGATAAAAGGGATAGCTGATTGCTACCTAATACAAGGCAATACAGAGGCAGATTCTTCTCAGAGGTGCTCAAAAAAGGGACAAGAAGCAGCAATTTTAAATTTCATGAAGGGAAATTTCAAGGTTGTATTTACCTATAGAAAATCCCCATGAACGTAGATAAGCACAAGTTGCTAGAGGACTTGGGATATCTCCATTATTGGAGACTTTCAGAAATTGACTGGACAAGGCCATGAGTAACTAGAAGTAAACTAGAAAGAAATGTAGCATAGAGAAGGATGTCTGTTTGCCTTTGGTCATCTCTTCCAATATCAATAGTGCTGTGGTTCAGCACTTCCACTTTCTGCAGTCTAGTAGGACAATTAAAGATCTCATGAAGAACACTGCATCTGAAGATGTAAACTTCTCAATGCATAAGCACTAAGTTGGCAGAGTCTGGACAAATAAAGTCTCTTAAATTCTCTTAAACATCAAAACAGATGCAATTGTTTCCCTGGGAAATATGGGAAGGTAAGACTGACAGAAGAAAGGGTAAGACACTAGAAAGTGTCTGTATATCAGTGCTAACTGCCACATTATTGGGAAAGAGTAGTAATAATTGGATAGCCTGATTAAAAGTTAATTTTGGTGCAACTGGCTTAATAATGATTTTTTCAACTTTAGATTTATAATAAAGTATTGGTTTGATATAGAAGGTGTGATTCTTCAGCCCACTTTATTTACACAAGGTGCAGCCTGGTAGCCCACTCTTGAGAACCAGTTGTGAAATTTGTATATAATGATGTAGAATGCAGGCAATAAAAGGTAAAACAGGGAATGCATCAGCTGATCAGGTCAAGCAGCTGGTTTGAACCCAGGATTACTTGGAAAAGTCTGAGGCAGCCTGGGTTATAGGCATACATAGAAAAAATTAACCATGGAACTCATCAAGTTTCCGTGTCCTTGCCAGCTAGCACAGGCATGTTTGTCTCTCTTCCATCCACATTCAAACCTACATTCTCCACTTCCTCTGTCAAAGCCTTAGACAATGACTGACAGAATAAGTAAACTTTAGCTCTGTTGAAAATTGTTAGGAAGCCATGGATGCCAGAGCCATGAAGCCAGACTGAGATAAAATACAAAGTGTAATAGTCACTCTCATTTAGACACTTATTTTGGTGAGTGAGAACAGACTTGTGCATGCCTTCTCCAGCAGACCAACATGCATTCTTCATGGTGTCTCAAAGTGAGCAAACACTCCTTTTGAGATGAAAAAAAAAAAACCCAGAAACAATCTGGAGAAAAACCACCCTGCTTAGGTACCTCCAGTCACCTCTCATGAGGGAGTGCTTTAGCTTTTAATTTGCTCAGCAAAGTGGTTCACTACTCCCCTTTTTCAGATGATAGATACCATCTGTGGCTGCTTTGCTGTCTGCTGGCCTCTGTGCTTAATCTGTGGTAAGTGGTGCAAAGATCACACCTAACAGAGCTTGCTTTGCCCAGGGTTGTAACAAGCTCTTTGTCTCAGCTCTGAATCGTGACACAGATGGGGCAGGAGCTAAAAAGGCTCCTTTCTACATTTGCATACCAGGGAACTTTGCAATTTCAAATGTAGTCACTAATTACAAGTGTGCTCTGGAGTTTATCTTTTTCAAATTGCTCCTCTTGATTGTGGACCTGAATCTGATAGGATTTTTTTAAAAACTTTATGTCCAAAAGTTAGAAGCCAACTAGATGGGGAAAAAAATAAAAATCTAGTGATCATGTTCAGGCTCTCAGAAGGTCTACATAGCCACAAAAGAAAAAAAAAAAAAGAAAAAAAAAAGGAAAAGGAATCTGTTGCTTAAACAGCATACTTTCTTGAGGAAATGTATCTATAGGATACAGAGAATGCTTGAGTGTTTAAAACCCATCAGCAACAATGAAAACCAGGAGCCGAAAAACTAGGAACCTCTCTCAGTAAAATCTCATTCTCACAGGAGTTCAGCTGATTTTCTTGCTTTGTTTGCACTTTGTGGTGTAAAAAGTTCAACAGAAAAAGTTCAAAAGAAAATTAGCCCTGACTTTTCTGCCAGCTTTTTGGCTGCAGAGTAGTAGAAATTTTGGAGCAAACATCCTCAAGCTAATGTAAACCTAAAGCCTTTCCCTGATTTCTTGGCAACAGCTCTACTGTGTGCAGTCAGCCTTCTCCTTCATATCTCCTTCTACATCAAGTGCCTGCTCCCAAAGGAGCATTAACCCTTCTGGGACTATTTATGAATCTCTGAAATCACAGTCTAGGGAGCTTTAAGGTCAGGTAGAAACCCTAGGGCCAGGTTAGATTGCCTGAATTAGTTTATGACAGCCTGCAGTCTGCTTTCCAAGCGCTGAAGG
The DNA here is from genome assembly GCF_022539315.1 of Serinus canaria. NCBI lineage: Eukaryota > Metazoa > Chordata > Aves > Passeriformes > Fringillidae > Serinus > Serinus canaria. Next base: position 94,506,893 of record NC_066316.1, read on the forward strand.
ATCCAAGTTGAGTGTGCCAGGTGGGCAAGTGTGAATGGCAGGTCTCTCGTACCTTAGAGCAGTGCTGGATTTCTACAATGTTTTGTTTCAATGCAGGACAAGAAAAATAATTTTTTTCACCCACATAAAGTCCTAATGCCCTCTTCAAGGACCAAATTTAGTTCTGTTAGAGTGTGTTTTGAATGTATTTTATCCCAATAGCCTTCTGCTATACATGGACTCCTTTACTTCTACATGGATACCAGGATGGGGGAAAAAGCTCACTTTGAGTAGTAAAACAGAATTTCCTTGTTCAACAGTACAAACCTCCTTCATTAGTATATATGTTAGAAGGTGTTTAATACTTTGCAGTAAAGCAAACTTGATTTTACATTTTTGAGACCTAGAGTTACTTCAGTGGTGTTATAATAATGGATTAAAAATATATTTTCACTCTTCTTTTAAAGTGGTATCTGTGGAAATAAACATAAAAACTGTTGCATTGCCTGTTACTAACATTGAAAATTATTCAAAAGTATTAGGAAATTCTAGAGTTAAGTTTTCAGTGCTTGTGCTTAGGTATCATTTTTATGCTACAGCCTTTAACAACATAAGCATATAATATTTTTTCCACAGGATACTACGTCATTCAGTGCAGAGGACAGCCTGTTAGGCCTGCAGTGAATGAAACCATTGTCTGTACAAACCCTGCCTTATGTTAGATACAGTTGAGAACTTAAATAGAAAACAAAACAAAGCAAAGCAAAAGGAAAAAAAAAAAGAAAGGGACTTTAGGAAGAGAAAGGATAGTCTTGTTAATCAGTTTATTGAGTACAGGCTGGGTACATTTCAGCCTCTGCCAGATGTCTAGTTTGTCAGAAGAGCCTAATTTCGATGTTTTCTATGAAAATGAGAGTTGAATAAAGCAGAATTGCAGGAAATGCTGTGCAAAGTGGCACTTAAACATATTTATCCATAAGTCTTTTCTATTAAATTGCATTACTTTATAATACCTTTACAAACACATTAAATATTTATACATTTTAAATATCTTAATAAATCAAGGGCATAAATAATATGTTTGTAGTAAGCTGTGAAGGTTGTGCCAAGTTCACAGAGCTGTCTTATTAAGCCCAACTCAGAAGGTGAACCTATCCAAAGTAAAAATACTTTGTTATTTTTAATACAAATTACCTTCTATTAGAATAATTGTTTCATTTATAATTTCAGCAATATTAGCTCTATATTGGTTTTGGCTTTTCCTGTGGAGTACATTGGAATATTTGGACATGTTGGGACATATTTCCTGCCCACAAGGTGGTGGTATTACTATGCTATATAGCATCTTTTCTTCACAATGAACTGAAGCAGTTTTATTTCCAGAAGGCATAAAATGCCATGCCCTTTCAAGCCATCAGCAGAACAATTTAGGCTCACATATATCTATTTAAAAGGTTAAACAGCCCCACCCACCTCAACTTTTAAGACTAAATTATCTTTTTACAGATGTCTTTACCTAGGTTTGGCTAGAGAGCAGTTCTGTTGTAAGAACCCAAGAACTGAGGAATCGGTTTTTCTGTGTGATGGGAGGGGTAGGATCACTTCAGTCAGGCAGAGAACAGACTTGTTTCTGAGGGTGGTCAGCAGCTCACGTCTCAGGGGTCTCTGGGGACCTGCTGACCAGCAACCCAAGGTGTGTGGCAGAGAGGGGTGATTAAATTGGGCTGTGGAATGCCAAATCCCTTTCTTTTACATAATTGATTAAAACCCCCCATTCATCACTGAAAATTCAAAATTGCCAAACAGCTAGATAAATTAACAATTAAATAAATCTCAAAGTGATATCTCCAGTTTCTTCCTTGCTGAAGGGACTTAGAAATCACCTAGTTCAAATTTTGAGGGAAAAGGGAAGGGTGAGATTATCTAGCATCTTCTTCAATCCTAGCTTGAAAACCTTCAGTCGTGGGCACTCTACCACATCCCTGGGGAGGGAATTCCAATACTCTAAACACTGTCACTAATATAAGCAAGTCATTGCTAAGGGAAAGGTGTTACACAGATGTAAAGATTGACAGCTTTAGATCTCTCCTCTATTTCCTGAAACATAAGAACTCTAAGCATGCTAAATATCCATTGCAGTATTTGATTGTTCTGGAGCATTGTACTCCTTCTTTAAGCAGAGCTAATATCTAAAGACAATACATCAGATTTTAAGATTTTCACTTCAGGGAAAATATGGGAATAAACAGATTATCCATAGTAAAATTTCTTTCAAAAGCTTTAATGTAGCCCCAAACATTCTACTAAACAGTAAATAAGTGCAACTTCATGGGAAACAAATTTTTAAAAAGCCAATGGTAAACCAGCCAAAGTCTGCCTTCAAAATCACACACATAATTCACATTGGGGAAGTGATGTTCTTAATTACTCTCTTACAACCTGCTTCTTTGCCCACTGGCACATAAAATAGCAGAATTTAACATCCACATAAATGGAAGCAGACTTTGGCACTGAGTGCTTTCTTCAGGAAGCTTGGTCATCTGGGAGCATCACTGATGGATCTACATTTATGTGACAGAAATGCATTTAAACTCAGCTCAGAGGAGGTATTTTTGCTCTAAGCTATGAAACAGAATGATCATGTTAATCATTTTTAAGACAAAATTATCTGGTGAGAGGAATGGCCTGCTCTGCATAGCATTGCTTCAGAAAACAATGTACAAATGTAAGAAATCAACATAAAATTTCAGCCATAATTTGACTGCAGGCAGCTGAGACTCCTGTACAAATTGAGGGCTCTACCTTAATCTAAGAAGCGACAAATGGAGACATTCTTTATAAATTGGCTATTTTATATTAAAATTCTTAGCAACTAAATTATTTCACTTTTCCCTTGAACCATATTAAGGAGAAATTAGATGAGAAAGTACTTACATGCTCATGGTATGTTTTACTGAAGCTCTGTGAGATCACCACAGAATTACTTTTTAAGGCATTTTCTCTCCAGACTTTTTTTTTCCCAACAAACCAGCTTGTTAAGCCATTTTATTTTGTAAATTGAGGGGCAGGGAAGGAATGAAAAATTTCCTACTGGAAAAAAAAGAAGTGAATTAGTGTTATGCCATTAGATATTGCTTCACTGTGCTGCAATCACTGTGTGATCATATTCACAGGTAGGAGAAAAGTAAATAGGAAAAGTAATTTGGTTAAATGGTAGCTAAACCAGCTATTTTTATGGTCTTTGCTTTTGTGTTTGGAAGATCATAGACTGCTGCCTGTATTTCTTACTTTGGCCTCTTAATCTGTGAATCTTTGGATTATTCTTCTTTCCCTGTTTTTTCCTATTTTTAATAATGTGTGAAAGGTGATTCCTCACATAACCTGCCACATACTCATGCCAAGTGCACTTTCACATTAAGGTGATGATAACATGTAAATCTCAGCTTCACAGTCTCTGTCAGCTTTCTGAGGATTTTTTTGGATACCTTGTTGGCCTCTTTGTGAAGAGTTGCACACTTGTGTTACTTATTTCTAATTCCATATACACAACTTTGGATATCATGGTGCAGGAATTCACCTGTAGGAACTCGGGTTCCTCTTCCATGGGGATTTAAGACCACCTAAGTTTTTGAGACAGACTGCCCATTTGTTTCTCCTTCTTGCAATTTTCTATGTCAGGCTGTCTCAGCTGAAGCATTGGCAATAGTTCCCATGCTACCTCAGGCTCATATCTGAACTTCTCTTTCACAAAGAAAGAACTTGAGGCTTATATTCCTCCTTTAGCTGAAGCAGTAAATAAACCTAAGTGGCCCTAATGTTATACTTTCCCAGGTAGGTGTTTTAATGGTAGTTATACAAAAGATGAGCATTTTATTTTACCTATATAATTCACTTATGTCTGGCCCAAATTCCTAAACATACTAAAGCCTGGAGTTTTGATAGAACCAACTGCAATTTTTTACATCAGTGCTTGAGCATCATGTGAATCTGGTTCATAACATGACCTATAAAGAGGCTTTGATCATTCTTAGGTAATTAATGTAACTCTAAAACATATTTTCGTTAAGCAATATGCCTTCCTGGAGCCTTAACTCCATACTTAAGCTCCAGGGAGCAGAAGATCCTCTGCCATAATTCCATCTTTGGCTGTTTCTGTTGGCTAGTCTTCTCCTCTCAGTATGCAGGAGTTTGGGACTACCATTTTGAATTATAAAACCCTTCCCATGCCCTGAGGACTGTAACTCTTGATTCTGGACTGCATTTGGGGGAAAAGTGCTTAAAATGTAGATGCTACACTGCCTGTTTTCAAGATCCATAAATCCTCTTTTGGCTCTAACATAACCTCCCATTGAAGATCTATCCTTTAATATCTGGGAAGTCTATGAAACAGAACATTTCAGACTGCTGAAAATGCAATACTCAGAATAAGGGTGAAAAATTATTAAGCCTGAATACACTGAAAACATTTTATTGTTTTTTTCCTTCCAGCTGGAGACTAATTAAACTACTACAAAATTTTTGCTGTAAAACCTGACACTGGGAACCAGATCAGATAATGTACAGAACTCTGCGCAGCTCTGCATGCTTAAAGATTGCCTAAACTTCATGAGCCTTTTCATATTTACCCAGACCATTTTGAGGTTTTATGCTGAAATTATGTTTAACTTGGGGTTTTGACATGACACCAAGTGAAATTCTGTTCCAATTTTTAGTTCCATTCAAGTCAAAAAAAAAAAAAAAATATTGAAGGGGGGACCATATCCTTCTTTGCTGTGAACCAGCATCTCTACACTACTTTCAATAAGGCTGTGTAAGCTTACAACAACTGAAGAGCTAATCCCAGTGAAGTAAAGCCATGTGGTGAATTGAACCAAAGAAAATGTTCAAACGAGTAAGGCCAGCTGTATAGCACAGGCAGACTCTGCAGCTGGGCATTGGGCCAGGTTTCCCCATTAATTGCCTCCCTATGCTTCATTGAAGGAAGTCTGAAGCCATTCCAAATCTCCTAAGCTCCCCAGCACCACCCCTCTGTTTTTACTCCAGCTGAGACTTCCAGACATTGCTCTCACTGGCAAGAAAAATGGGAATACACACAAAGAAGTTTTCTAAATAGTACTTTGCATGAACTGCAGAAATGGGGCTTAGTCATGAGTAACTCTAGTTCCTGGAGCAGCACTGTTGTAGGGGCTGATGATGAGGATCCAAGTAGAGGAAATGAGGTGGGAGGAGAGGCTGGAGCTGGAAAAACAAGGGGGGAAAAGCATATGGGAAAATTAGGGCTGGTCTGAGCTAGTTGCAAAGGAAGGCAGGAGAAGCAGCTCTCAAAGGATAAATACTTTTGGAAAAGTCTGAGTGGAAAAGCAGGAAAGTCCAAAAATAAGTGTATGGGATAAATTTTGTGAGTCAGGAGATGTCCACAAGGCAGATCCATATCTGGAAAGGAAACTTAGCAGGGCAGTGGGGTAAGGAATTGAAGACCTCTTTTAAGACAAATCGTCAAGAAGGTTGAATGGACCGGGAGAATGTGGTGGCAGTCAGCAAAGGGATGCTGGGGGTAGGGAAGTGAGAGCTGGAGTGGGAAGAAATTGAATTGGATAAAACAGGATGAGTTTGAACACCTGACTGAGGAGCTGGGAGAGCAGAGAGGCTTGACATGAGCATGGTGGTGAAGGCATCAGAAGAAAAGGCCTCCCCTCAGGAAGATTGGCCTAACACATCAGCATCCACTAAAGCAGTCTCCCTTAAAACTAAATTATAGATCCTCATTTCTGAGCATCAACATTTCCTGTGGCAGCACATCACTAAAAGCCAGAGTAAGTTTTATGCTGAAACTATCAAAAATAGCATGAATTGGAATGGTTCTGCCCTTCAGCTCTCTGTGCTGTCCAGTGACAGTTTCTGACACGTCACATAATCCAAAATAGCACTACTGAATCCTATTGGCAAGCAGTCCAAATTCTTTCTCACAGCCGTGGCAGAGAAGATAGCAATATTATTATTATTACTGCTATCAATTAATCTCTGAGTTGAAGGGGGGCTTGAAGAGGAAATGAGAACAGTGTGAAAGCCATGGAATGGTGTGGAACTGATAAATGAATGAATGAATGAATGTGCACAAGCCAGAAGAGCTGTTTTGGAAAAATTAGATTTTTTCTATACTCTGAAATTAATAAACAAGCAGAAAAAACTCTTAAAGGCTTTGAAAGAAGTTCACAAAGCAAATTTCACAGCTTTGCTATCAGGTCTTCTGCCTTATGTCTTTGAGAACAGAGAAGACCTAAAATGAATACGACAGGGATGCAGGGAAAGGACAATTTCTGAAAAGATGCAGTGTTATTCAGCACAGAGGTTGTTAGCAAGTCCTTGTGCCATGCAGGTTATTAACCCTGTCAGTCAGGGCATGAAGTCAATACTTCCCTTTCCCTGGTGCTTGGTTTAGAGGACTGAAACAAAGACTATTTGCTGCTGCCCTCTCACCTCAGCTGTACTCTTCATGGAAAGTTCATCTTCAGTACTTGAGTCTTCTGTCAAAATTTTCAGCTTGGAGGGGCTGATGCCTTTAGCCAGACTCTCTCTGTTCCCTGTAGCTATGACACTAGTTCTGTAACAGAGCTGTGCATGCTAATCACATGGTAGACAAGAGGATTTACTAAATGTTTTACCAAGTGGTACACAAAATCAATAGCTAGATAGCTACACTTGCTTCTTCCTTTCTCAGTCTCCAGAGCCTGTATGAGCCCTCAGACCCCCCCAGCCTGGCCAGTGGGAGCTGGCGGAACATTCCCTGGGAAGTGCCAGCTGATAGCAGCGAGAGAACAGCACACGGTGGGTGCGTTCCTCCCTCTCCACCTGGCCAAGTCCAGGTTGTCCTCCAAACATGCAGACTGTACCTCTCTCTAAGTGGGAAGCCCCCAGTTGGTAAGAGAGTCAGTTTTAGCTCTCCCTGCAGTGCCAAAGACGAGTCCTGGAGCATGAACGGAGTTCTTCATGTTCTCCAAGATATTCACTAGCAGAGCCAACAGCAAACTTTGATCCTTTGCCTTCTGTTCTGATTAAGTCAGACTTTAGGCCAAACACTGGAGTCACTTGCAGTGATTCTATTTCACTTCAAGGTACAACAGTGTAAGCACTATGACTTGGTATTTATAACAGCCTAAATTCCCAATTCTTCCATACCCTCCTGTGCAATTGCACTCTGCCTTGGTTACTTTTAATTGGGCCTTTCCTTAGCTTGCTGTTATGTCTAACAATAACACATACAGCTTTTTGTCAGCTATAGTGTTCAGCTTTTAGAGCATTTAGGTTGAGCTGGTGAAATACCATCCCACCTCCCAGTCTTCTATTATAAAGTTGGTACTTTGGGGAGACTGGGAGAAGAGGGGGAACACTGCACGACATAGTGATTTTCCCTCTTTTAAGCAATTGTATTTAGCAGACTCCATGTTCTTTATCCTAGAACAAAAAAACAGAGGTTATATAAAGATGTTTGAAAAGAAAGTGGATGGCATGGACTGAATTCATTACCACTTCAAAAATTCCCACAAAGGTTTGATTTCCTTTGTTTTTAATTGCCAGCAATGAAACAGTTCACAGTACACTGCAAACACAACCCCAGCTCTTTGTTAGAGACAGTTGGAGGGGAGGGGAGAGAGGGGAAGGCTCATGAGGAACATGAATGAGCAAGCTTTGCTGACTCTTCCAACTACAGAGCCTGAAAAAGTGCCTGTAAATACATTTCCCATGATGTTAATAGCTGAGCAGGACTTTTGTTGTATGATAAGTGGGAATTCAATCTTGTCAAACTTAGACAAGTGGGAGAAAATTGTAATTAACATCTCTAATACAAAACAACATTGATCTGTATTTTAAAACATAACTTTGACATGTATATCATAAACAATACATTTGCTTTACTGATTGTGTTTTCAAGATACCTCTTTAGTATTTATTGATATTTTACTGTGTATAATCTCTTAGTCTATTTAATCCAAATCACAAATATCAATCACAAATCCTGTTTTTGGTTAAGTACAACTGCCCATTCGTAGCATATCACATAAACAGACTTTTTAAGCATGTAAGGTAATATGTATGCAAATAATGACAAAAAGAGATAAAAAATATGTTTGTCACACAGTGTATCTGAAAGGAGAAAATTTTTCTTTTACTATCTTTTATTTTCCTCTGGGGATATTTATTTTCTGAAAACTTGTTTCAGACAAAAAATGAAAAGAGCTATTGTAGTAACATCTCAGAAAAAGTTTTAGTGGGCATAAGCGTAAATCAATGTCCTTTCCACTAAAACATGTCAAAAATGTATTTCAATATGTTAACATTTCAGGAAAGACAGCATTTTAATCTCATGGATTTATGTCTTGCAAAAATAAAAGTTGTCTTTAGCCACTGATTTTTTTAAATGACATATGATGCAAAGTTCAGACACTGGATCTTCTGGTATCCCTAGTTATGCTTTTCCAATTTCCTTTAGAAAAGGCCATAGAGGTTTGCTCAATTCAGGTGCTCATTGTGATTTACTGTGCCAACTCTATTGCACTAAGTCTTTTACAGGTTTTCTCTTTTTGGTTGTACTTCACTAAATCAACTGTGATATTTTTAGCTCAAGAAATTAATGTACTATTTTATTAGGAGGAGAACATGCTACCTCTAGTTCATCCCAATCATACCAATATCTTCTGAAAATTACTCAGTGAAATCATGGTGCATTTCCTATTGCTCTATATTTGCATAAGATTTGAGAAATGTTTCTTTGCTGTTTTTAATAGAATAAAAGTACAGACACATACTAATATAATCTATGTTCATAGTTTGAAGCGAGATGATTTGAAGCCAGCAGAGTCTAACAGGATGAGGTTTAATAAATCCCAATGCCAAGTCCTGCATTTTGGCCACAATAACCCCATGCAGTGTTGTAGGCTGGGGACAGTGTGGCTGGACAGTGCCCAGGCAGAAAGGGACCTGGGGGTACTGCTCGACAGCTGACTGAACATGAGCCAGCAGTGTGCCCTGGTGGCCAAGAAGGCCAATGACATCCAGGCCTGTAACAGGAATAGTGTGGTCAGCAGGAGCAGGGAGGTCATTCTTCCCCTGTACTCGGCACTGGTGTGGTCACAGCTTGAGTGCTGTGTCCAGTTCTGGCCTCTCAGTTTGGGAAGGACATTGGGATGCTTGAGCGAATCCAGAGGAGGGCAACAAGGCTGGTGAGGGGCTGGGAACACAAACCCTGTGAGGAATGACTGAGGGAGCTGGGGATGTTTAGCCTGGAGAAGAGGACACTCAGCGGTGACCTTTTCACTCTGTACAACTCCCTGAAAGGTGGTTGTGGCCAGGTGGGGTTGGTCTCTTTCACCAGGCAACAACTGACAGAACCAGAGGACACAGTCTCAGGTTGCATCAAGGGAAATATAGGTCGGATATTAGACAAAAGTTCTTCATGTAAAGAGTAATAAAGTTGTGGAATGGTCTGCTGGGGGAGGTGGTGGAGTCACCATCCCTGGATGTGCATAAAAAAAGACTGGATGTGGTACTCAGTGCCGTGGTTTAGTTGAGGTGTTAGGGAATGGGTAGGACTTAATGATCCTTAAGGTCTCTTCCAACCTAGTCAGTCTGTGAATACTGTGAACTCTGTGATCTTCATAACAGGGTGAGATTTCAATGCAGGTCTATAGCATACCCCTCATACTTGCACTCTGGAGTTTCCATAGTATTTTTCCTGCAAAAGTGACACAAAAAAAGCATTATGCATTTTCCCAATTGCCTTTTCCATGTGTTTCAGAAGGTATTTTTCTATTCACTCCCCCATTCCCTTCATTATATGTCATCTTCCATAATACCTGCATGATATGCACAATTACACTCCTATGCACAAATGCAATCAAATATTGCCTGCTGAGATACACATGTTTTATAAATTGTTTATTTCATACTTCAAAGCTACAGATTCTGGTGAAGCACCACTTCCTCCAAGCCTTCAAAGCTCACTCTTATGAATCTAATGAGTAAAGTTTCTTCCTAGCAGTCTTCATCCCTCACCTAACCTTAGTTGCTTCTGAAAGCAATCTCTTTACATGCTTAAATAAATATTTATACTCACACATTCTTTTGATGCCTTGAGAGGCTACCTAGAGCAGGGGCTAGACAGTGTTAAAGGAATAAAGTGGGTATTTATTAAAAAGGCCTTCAGAGGATATACCTTGGGCAGTACAAGAGCCTGTCCAGGGCTACACCCAAGGGTGTAGCCATGGGTCATGAGTTTTCGCACTTAAGTTTTGTTCCTTTTACATATTGGGTTAATTGTCCAATTACAGCTTCAGGTTATGAAGTCCCATCCTCCCAGTTTGCTCTCCTTAATTCACTGTTTACACTTTTTGGGCCTGAAGCTGCAGCAGTGTCCTTAGTTCTTGGGCTGGAAAAGGATTGTTTTTTCTAGCTAAAATGTGAGGAAAGCTTGATAACTTTGTATGAAGTTCAGAGTTATATACTAATGCAGTACAGAATCTGGAAAATATGGAAGCTAAAACTTAAGGCATCACTTTCACCTAAAGGTCTCAGTCCTTCTTTTTTTTCCTTATGAGACAATTTCTGGGGTGACAGCAAACTACAAAGTGCAAGCCTCAGGAGTCAATCCCTATCCCAGCTATTGCTCATTACCTCTGTGTTTGAGGTAATACCATACTGCAAACTGCAGCAACTTCTTCCAAGTGCTCATGGCCTCCATCATGCCTTCTCTTGTTTATAAAAATAGCTCCCCATATGAGGTTTTTAACAAGTAAAGGAATAATCACCTGGGTCTCTATACACTGGCCAAAGAAAAGGATGCAGAGAGGATCACAAATCTATCACTTGAGCCTTTAGAAGCAGTAATGAAAGTGGTGCCTGGCCAGATGTTCAGAGGTAAGGAAAAGACTGAGCTTAGTGAGGTTATTGGAAAAAGTCAAGTGGAAAAAGCAAAGTAGAAGACTGTACATTGTCAGTGCATTAGTTAGAACTTCACTGCCCTTAAGCTCAATATCCTCACCCTGAGATACCTTCTGGTGCTTCCTTCTTCTGGCTCTGGCAGCCAGCACACCAGCAGCAGGGTGTGAGAAGGGGAGCATGAGGTACAGCTCAGGAAAGAAAACTGTGTTCTTCCTGTAGTGCAGGTAAATATATTTCACTTATATTCAATAGTGATTGTGGAGGCTTCAATTACATGTGCAGAAGCAGCATGATAGTCTGAAAACAGGCATGATAGAAAGTTTGGGGGTATGCTGGAATGAGAAAAGAAGTAGATTAAAAATTTTACTGGTTTTGGCTAGGATGGAGTTAATTTTCTTCCTTTTACTTTGCATGGTGCTGTTTTGGATTTGTCCTGTAAACAGTATTGAAGGATTTTTTTATCTATGGCTGGGCAGTGCTTGTGAAGTGTCAATGTCTTTCTGCTCACCCCACCAGTGAGGAGGCTGGGGTGCACAAGAATTTGGGAGGGGGCAGACTGGACAGCTGATCCCTGTCATGACTAATCTCTGACTCAGGACAACTGGGCTTTTTACTAAAGTATCCCTTGGAGGAGATTACAGCAAAAAAAAAAAAATGTTCAATAGCTATTTATAATAAGAACAATACCTTTTAATATTAACAGCTCGGGAACAGTAACTAGAAAAACCATAACTGGAAAAAACATAACTGGGAAAAGTAGTCTATAGACATTCTGAGAGCTAAGATCACCATAAGAGAGGAGAGATAGGAGAAAAATAGAAAAAGAGATAGAGAAATAAGAAACAAGACAGAGAGATATTACCAGCTGTGGCTCCAGTGATGTGTGAGTGCTTGTGGTCAGTCACAGCTCCTGTCTGTTGCTATAGGACATGAAATAAAATGACGTGGACACACAACTCTCCAATGTAAAAAAGAGTATTTTTAATTTCTGACTCCAACATTTATAGGTTTTTAAAAGTGACAGTGGATTGGAGGGTGACAGTGCCACCTCTCCAATGACACTGGACAAACCAACAGTCCATCAAATTTCTCCTCCTCCATAAAAGAATGCAAAACAATAAGTTATTTAGAGAAAGTGCATGAGAAAGCTCTTTACACGAATGTAAACATCAGAAGGCTTAGAAGAACTTAAAAAAACAGAATGACACCTGTCCATCTGGGTGAGGGCACCCATACACAGCAAAAATAAGAGTTTTTATGCCCTTGGTCTCTTTCAAGAGATGGCCCAGTATTTCCTCCAGGAGAAGTTCTGGTGAGCATGTGTAATCTTTCCTTGGAAAAGTCTGGAATGGTTGAGAGAGGGGATCTGTGTATAGGCTGAAAGTTGCACCATGATGACTTTCTGCACAGGCAAGAGACTGGCACAGTGGAAATGCTACCCTACCTCCACAGGATCTGCTGCTTAATGGCTGCTGGTAGTCTAAAATCTGCCCAAAATATGTGAAGCATGGACACTAAGTGATTAGCACCAACTCACTCCCTTCAAAGCTGTTCCTAATATATCACATACCATGTCACATTGCTAAAAGAGGCATAAACACAGCTTCTATTTCTTATGCTGAAGTTATACATTTTGAGTTCAGAAGACAAGATCTCGGTTTTCTCTCCAAACACAGATACACTCTGTCATTCAGTCCTTGGACTGCAATCAGAAACCCAATCTCCAGACCCAGTCATACACGGCTGGGGACGTGCCCAAGTGACAATCAGAAGCCCGGCTAGGTTGTTGCACTGACTGTGGGAGTCCCACTGCCAGCTGTTGGATGTGGGATTAATAGTTGGGCATTCCTGAAGCTCAGAATAGAAATCAGTCATCATCCAGAGACTAGTGGAGCTTAAAAAGCATGAAACCCCGTGACTGGATCCAGTCAAAAGCACTGCTTTTTTCAGAAGAGTGAGTGAGAAATTGTAGAAGATATCTATCTGAAGATGCTCTATCTTTCCCATTTTTTCTTACTTCTCCCTATTTCTTTGGAGCCACACTATGAGGAGACCCTGTATAGAGAAATCTTTCAAAAACCTCATTAAACCCACATGTTCAGAAAAAATGCAACATTAAAATTAAATACATAATACAGGAAACCACTCTGTCAGACAAGATATTCCTCACCTGATTATGATTGGAAAGCAATAAATAGAAAGAACTAGGCATAAAACAAATGGCAACTGAAAACACATGCATTTAGGTCTTTAACTCCAGAATAAATTAAGTGCAAATGTAGATTTTCCATATATCTGCCAGAATTTAGGTAATTATTCTTATTTTATCCTATTTAACAACTCGATGGTATGAAATTTTTTTTTCTAATAATGAAATTCTCATTGGGAAAGAGTTTTAAATATTTTGTTACTGACACAGTTAAAATGAAAGTGGTTTTTTTCCTGCTTTTCTGTGTCTGTAGAGCTACAGTAAATGCCAGTTGAGATAACAAATACTTGCTGATAGCAAACACAGACCCTAAGGTCTATCATATCATTAGGTCTACTTATTTTCTAGGACTTTAACTGCTCATAAAATCTGGTCTTCATGGCTTATGTGATAGATGCATTTATTTAATTAAGCTCAACTCTTTTAAAAGCCCCCAGATATTAAAATTTAATGGTCCATGTTCAAGAATAAATAGCTGGATTCTATTATTGGGTGATAAAAAGTGACTGCCAACATTTAAAGAAATATTCTGGATTCAACCTTCAAGCAAATTTGATAACAACCTTGAAGTCCACAAGCTAAATTTCAGATCATTCTCCTGTAACACATTTCCCTTGAGATATGGTCAGATGCCTTTACATTACATATTTTCAAATGCACCTAGCCACAGATTTCAGTTAAATCAATTTCAAAGAAAACTGTTTTTTCAGTGTAGGATTTGGTCTTCCTGTTTTTCAGTTTCTCATTTGTGTAGAGGAAATTTTCAAACATCAACAGCAGTAATTTTCAACAATAAATTTTCACAGGGCAAAAAATCTCAGAAGTCTTCAGAACAGGCAAACATAGGTATTCAGTAGTTTATATTCTGCAGTTTTACAAACTTGTAATAATTTTATTTGCAGATGAGCCCTGTGATGAGCCCTCAAGACCCTAAAGAAGCAGAAGCCCTTGATGAGCCCTCAAGACCCTAAAGAAGCAGAAAACATTGATATTTGCAGCTCACTGCCATTCCACAGGACATGTGACTTCCAAAACTGCTATTTACCTCCTCTACACACAACTCCTTTTTTACTGTTTAATTCTACCTCCATTATGCAACCATCATTTACCACAAATGGCTTAAGACTGCACGGCCAGGTGTAACTCTGTAACTGTGACTTTCTGCTTCTTCATTAATTTTGACTATTCTATTATTAGCATTAAGATGGTATTCAGAAATCTCAGTCACGTTAAATGAAGCCTCACAGCAGCAGTCAGTCCCTGCTCTGAAGACCTTAGACTCTCAACAGGTACAAGAGACAAAAAAAATACTGTTTTTTCTAACATTAGAGATCGCCCAGCTCCCAGTAATACACCTTGATGCTTCTGCTCTAAGCAGTTATAAGACACTGGAAGGCAGAAAGTGCATGATAATTGCTCAGGGCAGCTCTTTCCTCTTCAGGCAGTAAGTGGCAGCATTGCAGCAGCCTTTGCTTCCCTATCTTCTTTGTTGTTGCCTTCCTAGGCAGTCCTGCTTTTCTGCTCAAGCTCACAAAACTCCTTCTGCCATTTCTATATCCCTAAAACAGATTATTATATTGGAAAGCAATATATTATAGTTAATTTAAATAATTTTGTGTAAAGTTAAATAAAAACGAAAATTTGCGGATGTAGGGTCCTGTGAATGGAAATTGTGCGTATGAAAAGCAACCCCTCCCTTTCTATGCTCTCAGTCAGGGAGTATTTTGTATCCTTATCAACATTTCTAAAAACTGAACAAATTAAAACAAGGGAAGCTGAAATTTTTTCTTCCTGTTTCTGAAGCAGAGGATGTAAATGGGATTCTATCTATAGGTAGACATTATAGTGTAGATCCTTATTCTTGAATATTTTATAGCCACTAAAAAATAAGCCTGAAAAATCAGCATCAGACCATTTCATGTTAATTGACTTGCCAGTGATATGGTACTGGATTTACCCAGTTCTAAAAGGGCTTTTTGGAACAACAGCTGTGATTTTTTTCCTGGCTCATAATCATCATCAGCCATAAGGAAACTGCAATCAGAAGGGAGGAGACAGATCTGCTGATGAAGCACAAGACTGCCTCATATCTAATTCCCTCTCGAGTTTTGTTGGCTCTGCAGTGCTAAAAGGAACAACATGCACCAGGAATTCAGTTTTGTCACTTACATAAACATATAGTCCTAAATATGAAATACACCCTTTTCAGTGTCTGCTGAAGTGAGTGGCAATTTTCAGTTGTAGGGTAGGACTAAAGAATAAATCTTTTCCTGAGAAGAAATGGATTCCCAGGATAATTGGTTTTCTGGTTAGACCTGTCTGTGGTGATTAGCTTGTGTAGTCATTAGTTCTTGGGCTGTTTTCACACTATCTGGCTCTGTACCATGATGCTGGATGTTCCTCTCAAAGGTTGTCATTTTCTCTGGTGTGGCATTTATGTTACTGGCCTTTGCAGAGGAATGAAAACTGTATGATCTGTCTCTTGTGGAAAATTGTCTTTATAAAGATCCAGTTTTCCCATAAGAACATGGCAAATTGTGTAAGGCAGCTTTTCATTAAAAACCTTGCTTAATAGATGTCGAGGTTAGAGGTGAATGAAAAAACTTCATTCTTCAGGGCAAAATGGAGCATTTTCAGTGAAGAATCCTGGAAACACTTGCAAGAAAAGGAAAAGGAAATGGGCTTTATAATAATTTCCACCATGCCTGTGTGAAAAAATCACTATTTTATGACATATCTGATTCTCCATTTTCAGTAACGTTATATAAACTGAGGCCTGATTTGATGCCTGGGCATTTTTGGTCACAATCAATCATAATAATATTTTAGTGAAAAAATTAAAATAATTAATTAAAAGGATAATACAGTGTGTAATCTGGCAATTACTCAAAATTCTCTTTCAGTAATATTTATGTTTTTCTGCAACACCACATAGAAACACTTTTAATCAGCATGTTTTTAACATACTTTGGAATACTGTGAGAATAAGTGCTTTATAAATTTAAGCTGTTACTATTAGTTATTACTACAGAATTTTTCCTTCATCATCTTTCTGATCATTAAAGAGCATTAATGAGAAAGTTTACTCATTGTGAGTAAACACACATGAGCTGGTTTTCATGGATGTCTTTCCCTGAGACTATATGACTGCTGAGATGAAAGCTTTCAAATGTTAATGCACTTGAGGTTTATAATGTCTAATGTTACTGTCACAGGACATAGGTCAGGGAAGTGAACTGGGAGTGATTGCTCATGATAAACCATCTGCATGTTATTTTGCAGCAACAAAACAGGGTAGAATAAGTCCTGGGACATGTCTACTGAGTTATGAAGTTATTGCAGGACTTCATCTAACATTAATGAGACATCATTTGAACAAATGGGAAATTCTTGAAATAGGATATCACAGAACTAATTTCTGAGGAGCTGAATGGAATAAATGTTGAGGAAAGGCTAGTTGGTTTTGGCCTTTAATGATGCATAGGGAAAAAGAGGAGGAGAGAACTTCTCACATTTCATATTCCAGTGTTAGGCTACAAAAACTGCCCTGGGTCCCCTTGAGAAATAAACAAGGACTTTTTCAGAATTTCTTTTTTCCCTTTGTTCTCTTCTCCTCTCTTTTATTTTATTTTGGAGGTCAAGACTTGAGATTACATGTTCACACACAGAACAGTGAAAGAAATCTTTAAGCTGACTGTGTACATTCACAGCTATAAAGCATAAAAATCTTTTAATATCACTGCACCTACTGCACTCTAAACTACATTTTGCCAGCAAGCATCCAGCTACAAATTATATGTTTCAGGCTGAGTTGCTATGTCAGCTAAAGAGTGATTTACATGTGCTTTTATTTTGTGGTCTGGTTTATATTCTTCTTAGCTTAATACTATTCTGTGATAGGGACAAAAGCTGTACCTTCTTTGGAGGAGGACTGGAGAAATTAAATAGCTCTTTTAAATTTTATGTATGAAAATGAATTTAATATTAACTACATGATTTGAACTCTCTAAGTCTATAAATGTTTTGAGACCACTAGTTTCAAATGTGAAATTGCTTTTTATTAATACAGGTTACAGCTTCAGAATTTATAAATGAACCTGCCCTTATAATGGGATATGCAAGACTTATGTTATCCAATTAAAGGCCTGTGCATCCTGCTAAATTTTAAGAAAGTAAACACACAGCTAGATTATCTACTGTTTTGTGTAGACACAAAACTAGTTGTCTTAGAAGAGATGCATTTATTTGTCCCTGTGCTCTCAGACTCAAAGAAGCAAGGGTTATGTCCATTTTCCACCCAGCATCCTATACTCTTCCTGTGAGACAACTAAATCCTTACACTGCAAAGTGACAAAGCCACGTGTACTCAAATTAGCTCCTACAGGATTCCCAGGAGGAGAGCTGATGGAGTGAATGGGGTTAACACCAGCAGAAAATTTGAACCATTTGTTGCTAAGTGGGAAAACAGCATAAACTACCATTGTCATAAGTCTCTTTTGTAAGCTTTATAACAAATTAGAGAGGTAAATAAGGTACAGGAAATTATTTTTCTTTCCAGGGAATTAGACCATTTGATTACAGCATGCTTTGGTTATTTAATAACAGCTGGAGAAGCTATTTCAACTGCCTTCAAGATAAAAATTAGATAAAAATCTTAGAACATACCATTTCATATAAGTGGAAATAATGTGTATGAAGGAGGAAAATAAACAACTCCTCTATTCATGTTATTAGGCAATGCTCAACATTCATTTTTATATGAAATTATTAAATTCTTTTTTATTTTTTACCTTATGTCTGTCATTTGTGACAAGTAATTTCTATATTGTTGTCTGTTGCTGCATGAGAGGAATGTTTAAAACACTGCAGGTATTTTTTGGGAACCACCAGAAGCTAGCAGTAAAAATGTTAAGACCTTCATGGTACAGTAGATCTCCAGATCTTTCTACTGGGCACAGAGAGGAGCCTTGGACAGACATTCTTCTTGATTCTGGTCTGGGAAGATATGAAGGGTATTAAAAAACCACACTAATGTCATTAGTAGTTAAATATAGACAGATATCTCCCAAGTCTCTCCCTAAGGGCTGCAGAGATTGTCAATGGAGAGAGAGAAGCATATAAAGGCACATTCCTGACTTATGGATGTCTATTCTAGGATGAGCTGAGTTACACTCAAGATGAAAGGCACCTCAATGGCTGGTATGAACATTTACCTTGTCATCCTCATAGACAGTGAATCCAACCCATGGAGTAACATTTTCTCAGAAGCAAAGTGGAATGAGGGAAGGGATTCTGGGGTTTCATTGATCAGCTGAGGTCCATCTTCAAAAACCCAGACAGCCCAGCATCTACAGCTAGGCACTTGAAGCAGGCCTTTGCCCTTTCAGGATATCAATGCAAGCTGTCAATTAATAAGCCTAATCAATCTTTTTGCTTGATGTGGCACAGTGAGGAAAAGTCTAGAGGACTAAAAGGTGAAATGAGATGAGAAATCATTTCTACTCAGCTTTTGTAGTATTCATATAGAAAGGTAGATAGGAGATGCTAAATAAAGGTCAGAAGCATCACCCTGTATTGGAGAAAATGAAACCTTTTTTAGTGGAGGAGCCTGCTGGATGGCATGTGAGTTCAGAGGAACCCAGGAAGACTGGCAAGCCTGTATCTAAGTTTGGCTTTTGTCTTGTAATCTGTAAAATAATTCCAGGACACTTCAGTTCACTCAGACCAGCAGCAACAGTGAAAATAAAGCTGTCATCATTCAAGTCATGTTTGGGTTTAAGTCTTGAACCTTTTATATTTGATCTGTTATAAAATAATTCAGTGTAACAGTTGGTCTCAAAGACCTGGGCACAAGTGAACAATTTTAATTATTCTTATGGGACCTACTGCCAGTGAACTACCACATTTTTCCTCCGAATTTCCTTGTCTTGAAACTGAGCAAACATATTAATATCTGTTTAGTATTTTTTATTAGCTGTGGATATTCAAGCAACACATTTGAGGTATATTCAATAAATTAGTGAAATGGTTGATAATGTAGGTTGCAGATCACTCTCAATAGCGAGAAAGAGAGAGAAAAAGGAAAAGAAAAGAAAAGAAAAGAAAAGAAAGAAAAGAAAAGAAAAGAAAAGAAAAGAAAAGAAAAGAAAAGAAAAGAAAAGAAAAGAAAAGAAAAGAAAAGAAAGAAAGAAAAGAAAAGAAAAGAAAAAAAGAAAAAAAAAGGTTTTTACAGGTCTCATCTCCATGACAAATGAGCAGCAGTTAGAAATAGTACCTGAGCTGAATAATCTGGAATGACTATGTCCTTTAGCCAGCTGTGACTAAATACACATACCCAGCAGAATGAATTACAGTATATTAATTTACATAGAACAACAACAATTTTCTGTAAGCTGATGTTGTAATTTCCTCTGCATCAGGCCACTCTTACTTATCTGATTATTTAGTTGATCAGCAACCTAAACCATCTGCACTCAATTAACAATGTCATTCCTGCTAAAAGCTGAGCTTGTGTGATTTCTAGGGATATTCATAAGCTTCTTGTTAGTTTGAAGAAATGCTGTGCTGACTAAAATAAGCATTCATGGGAAAGGAAGACTTGGCACTCACTGTAGGTACTATGGCTCCTATCACATATCCTCCTTTGCTACTATGAAAAGCATTTTGAAGCAGACATTATTAAACACCCCTTATCTGCCAACCCTTCACTGCAAAACAAAGTGTCTCAAAACATGTGTGAGTTTTCTGCTTACAAAGGACAATCTGGGCAGTAGTCACTTCATGTAACTTTGGATGGTACAAGGTACATGTTTACATCCAAGCTCCTCACCCTTGGTTCCTCCTGCCATCAGCAGAAGGAATGAGTCATGGCTATGACAGGATCCACCACACCATGGGCATTCACAGGGTGAATCCTACCAAACTGTAAAGGTGTTGATTTTCTCCATTTATGGTGATGATATGAGCCTGACTAATCTGAGCACAGATGTTCACTTTATAGTTTTCTTAAGTGAAGTAGAAGGAATCCAGCAAGGTTTTGGTGCCCTTTGAGAATCTGAAATGTCTGACACATGTCGTTTTGTTTTGCCATGATTCTAAGTGTTTTAAATTCAGATTACAGCAGAGATTTTTCAGAAACTCAGCACACTCTTGGAAAACATGCAAAAACATGAAATATCTTTAATGGGCAACAGGAAGGAAAAGGAGCAGTGAAAGAAGGAGACATTGCAAACTGTAATATGGAGATGTTATACACTGCATTTCTGGCTGAGAAATAGCATTCTAGCACGTTTGCCACACTTCCCTGCCGTGTCCATCATCATCAGAGTTCCCAGATCACAGCAGAACACTCCCTCCTGTCTGCCTCCTGGCTGCTGTCAGTGAGTGCTCTGTGTGACAGGTGCAAAGCTGTATCTCACAAAATGTAAAGGAATTTGTGCCCCTATTTTTGCTCAGTTACTCTTTAGGGATGTAAATTTTCCTTTGGCTATATGTCTGGGACAGATGTATCTGTTTTACAAGCTAGCCTCTGATTTTTCAAAATTCACACTAATGAAAAAAATTCAGCATTTCCTTTCCAGCAGTAGTTATTATATATATCAGAAATACTCAATAGTGAAATTTCAATGTTTATTTTTAGTTAGGTACACTAAAGATTTCACATGCTAAAATGCATGTTAATGTAATGATTCTTTTTCAATTAATCTTCTTTTTCTCCTTAAAATCCAGTTTTCTTCAATTTTCTTGTTCCCATTATCAAAGACTGATGACATACGATGCATTCCCTTCCTTTTCCAGATATCCTTTTTCATTTAATTCTAACATTTCACATTTTCCAGGCAAATACATCAGTGTATAAGGACTCGGTTAAACTTCTCCAAGGAAATGCTCCAGGGCATAGTTCCTCTACTTCTCATAGGCCATGATTTGTGTTCTCACTGCTCTGAGGAACAAACCTTGTTCCTGAAACAATTTGGCCCAAGAGGTGACTTGGTAGTGTTCTAGCAATGTCTAATTTGCCAACTGCTAATTGTTATTCTGTTCCTCAGAGTCTATTCCTATTCATAAAGGAAAACTTTCTAGGTGCCTTTCTGAGCACTGATGAGCCAGCATCCAGCCTAAAGTAATCTACATTATTTCATCATGCAACTGTACCCAGTGCAGGGCCTTCTCTTTGAGGACCTTACTTTCTGTTATAATTGAAATCTTGAACCCTCTTCTTTTTTTTCATGTTTATGAGATCTCTTTAGGTATGGCAGCTTTCCAAAACACAACTTGTATGTAACAGTATCAAGACTACTTCATATTTTCTATTTATATCACATTAAGAGAATGAAGGTAAATATTCAAATAGATTAAAACTTGACATGTATTCCTGTGCTGGCATAATGACACAATCTAAATCAAATATTTCTGTCACAAAACAAGATACAATGACTGAGTAAATTCAGATACATATATATATATTACATAATTATCTTAATACAGACTCTTTCAGTTGCTGACACAGCGACTGTGTCAGACATGTTGGCAAGGATGCTACATTGGTTATAACCAGCCAGATTTAAATTTATGCTGTACAAGAGAAATGTACCATTCAACAGGCCAATAATTCACCAGTTGTTGTTCTTCATTTCTTAGTGATTTTCTGTGATGAAAAACTCAAGTCACACTGAGACACATGAGCTGGCCATTCTCTTATTACAGCCTGTACAGAAGCACCTTCCAGTAGTTCAGAGCTCACTCCTCGAGGAATGCACATGGCTAAAGGACTGTAATGCAGTAACTTCCAGGCAGGGGAATTAGTTGTTTCCCTCTTTCTCCAGAAGAACATAAGGAGAAAAAGTGGGAGAACAGCCATTGGTTCCAGTATTTGATAAATAATTGTCTTTGCTGGCATCGCTCTACTCATGTTATGATTATTGTAGTCTTTCTAAGGATCTGCTGACTTCAAGCAGGGATCTTAAAGGAAAGACAGCAGAGATAAGAAATAAGCCAGCCCTTTCATTGGAAATATAATTTTCTATGGGGTTCGGATGTCCGTCTCTGCTCCCACGCACGCTTAGGATGGTTCTTTGCACGCTGGGCCTCAAAAGATGAGTCTGGACTCTAGGTTTTTTCAGTCTTCAGAATTGTTTATTGTTTCTTATCTACAAAGTCCCTTCTCTGCCCGATCTGGATCTGACCAGCAGGGCAGCCAAAAGCACTCTGACCTTCCCCCAAGGCGGGCACACCTTTTATAACAAAAACTACGTATATCATATTTACTTTTTATCCCCAATACCTATCACCCTCGTCACCAAGTACACCCTCACCCCAGACCGATCCCCAAGTGCCAACACCACAGCAGGAGATGGATGACAAGAAGAAGAAAGAAGGGTCTTGTGACCTGCCTTGTTTCCTCCATCTTGTCTCCACAACCCCCCTGTACCAAAACCCCAAAATCTGTAATTTACCCTATAACTATGTCTTCCCTTCACCATTCAGACCCGACTGATTCTCACAGGTTCTATCTCCTCATACATCGGTGGCACATCCCTAGATGGATCAAAATCAAGCCACCAAGTGCTTCTGGCAACATTCCAAGACTCCCAAGCCCCCCAAGGGCTCTCTCGGTAGCTCTGGACATCAGGAGTGATGTGCTGAGTTCCCACAATTTTCCATTAAAAAGCAGAATGTAGTATTTGCTGGTGTCGAGTCTCCCTGGAGAACACATTTCTGCCTGACATGCCTTTTTTATCATTTTGAAAGTCTAAATTTAATTTTTATAAGCATGGTTTATTTTTTAATTCCTGTTTGAGGGGGTAAAAGAGGAGAGTTTCAATAGTGCTAAACAGCTTTCAACTAGCTAAGGGGGAAATGTAAGAACTAGCTGTGTTAATTGCAGTGTCTTCAAACACAGGTCACATCTGTTTACAAAATGTGCATATGTCTGTCTAGATTTTGATTAGCAGTGGACTGTGAGATTTCATGCCCAATTATGCTAAGATATAAAGGGAGGTCTTAGCAGTGGCATGTGGCCACCACACACACAGGCCCCAGACTCCCACTGCAACCTGATGGCATCTGTGGCATGTCCCTGCAGGCTTTGCCCTCGCCCTCGCAGGCAGGACTTTGGTCCCCATGCAGTAACACTCCTGCTCACATTTCTGTTTTGTGTTACTGTCCCCATGCTGCTCATTTGGGTTCACATGGTGCTTCTGCAGGTGATTTTACACTGGCACAGGGAAGGATGGATTCACAACTCTCAGCCCTCAGTAAACCTTCATTTGATGAACTGAAGTTTGAGCATCAGGCTTTGAGACTTTATGTCTCATCTTAAATGGGGTCATGACTCTTAAATGGGGTCTTAAGTGGGATTCAAAATCTCAATTTCTGGACTTCATTTATATGCAGAAATATATTGCCCAAACAAAGTTTCTGGAGCCACTGCCCACACTTGCTCTCAGGCTGTTAGCATGTGAAAAAATTTTGTGACTAAATATAAACTGAAGTGGATTTCTTCACAAAACTAATTCATGTCCAGGGAAACATTCGTGTTTGTTTACTTCTCTTATCTGTTTTTTTTTTATTTACCAGTCACCATGTCCTAAGCTAGAATTTTCACTGATATTCCTTTGAAGTTTGACTGAAAATAAGTGAGCAAATTGAATATAGATAAAATTGAGGAGTTTTGTTTGTGACTTTGTTGGATCTTATAGCTAGAACCTTTCAAATTCTTCATCCATATTTCAGATCTAAATACTGAGGTTCTTTTTTTTCCTCTTAGTATTTTCAACTTGACTTGAAAAATTTAGAGTTTGTTTTTCAGAAAGTGGAGGTACTTTGCCTTAAAAAATGAGTATTACTACAGTTGGGAAGCTTTTGAAAACATTCCTTTTATTGTTTATGTATTTTATTCCCACTTATCAATGAGGTAAATTAAATATAATATTGTATATAACTCTATTTACTATAAATACATTTGCTTGCTGAGAAACATCCTGTGAGAACAAAGAAAGTTCCCTGCTTTAGAGCTCAAAGGATTAGGTCAATAGCAAAGTTTCCTTTCCAGAAGGAAAGTTTAGCCCAGAAACCATTGCAGTTTGCCCCAGGCTTAACTAACTAGAAGAACTGAATCTCCTGCCAAACATCTTAGATGTGAGTTAAAGTTGTTTTGCCAGACATTTCAGATATCTACATTTAGTATCTCAAATGATACACTAAGATTCTTACAAGGAGGTCAGTGGCAAATAGGTGAAATCCATACTGGGTACAGTGGGGGAGAGAGAGAGGAAAAGATTTTGTTAACTATGTTGGATGTTTGCAAAGTTTTTGTGTTATGAAGCAGAGAAAATTCAGAAGTTTCCATACACTTCCCTGGGTTTGTTACTCATGCTCCCACACTTCTCCTTCCTGCCTCATTTCCATCACAGCTGCACTTTAAATAATCAGGGCCTAATTTCTCTTTCTCCTGATCCATTTTCACTGCAGTCTAATAGAGCTAGATCTTGTTTTATTTCTTTACTTCAGGTAATGGTGATATTATACACAGGGACATGAAGAAAGAACTTGTGAAAGTGACAGAGTTTGGGAAAGATGCTCTCAGAATAAAAGGAGAATGAAGACTAATTATTCGTACATTAAGTGGATAAACTATGGAGAAACATTTTGTCCAGTTCCATGTCTGAAGACCAAAGCCTCTGTATATAGAACTTGTTTCCAGTGCACTGGCTGCAGATGAAATACCGTGGGAAATAGATTGTTTACTGATTTGCAAAAATTTTTTTCCATAAATTATATGTATTGTAGGTATAAATAAAGTTAATTACAGTAACTTCAATACAAACACCCCAAAAGCACTGTATCTGTGGTGTACTGGAGCATATTTAAGACATTTTCTTTCTATTTTGAGTGAATAGTGTTCTAAATTATCTCTCAGAAGGAGAATGGATTAGAGCATTTGGAGCATGTATAGATCTATGGTTATCAATGCTTAGTCTACACTTCTAATAATGAATTAAAATCTACACGTAAGCAAAACTAATGAAATTTATGTTTATGAAAGTTGGCACAAGTAACCTCTACACGTGGAAGCTTCTTCTCCTCAAAAATAATCTGTACCTGAAGAAGGAACTCATTTCTCCTTGTATTCCTGCAGTGTAACTTACCAGTGACTTTTAAAAGTACATACTGCAAAGATTTTGGAGTCAGCATTCAGGTCTTATTCTGTCAGTGAAAAGAGCTCAAGGTTACTTGGATCTTTTCATACCCAAGATCTATCCAGTCAGAAGACCCAGATTCCCCACCCAGATGTAGCTCTGGATATCTACCCATAACGTGTAGATAAAATCAGCAGATTTCCTGTGGTCACCAAAAGATGGGAGCAGAGAGCTCCTGCCCCTACAGAGCACTAAGACACAGCGTTTACATAACATCCTTACTCATTTTTTTCAAATGTGTCACACAGAAGTTTTACAGAGCTGCTCATCTCAAAGCTTCTTCCTTTCACGGTAAGAAAAGGGGCTACTCTTGAGTCCAATCCAAGTTATTGTTCCAACTAAAGACAGATTGTGTTGCTGCATTTAGCTGAGCCCTGTTTATAAAGCAGTTTTTTAATATTTTTTGTATTGTGACAGTAGATACAGTCCATGTCTTCAAACCTTAAAACAACCCCAATTAATTTATTTAATTAAAAGAAGAGCTTAGATAATTTTTGCTACATATGAGGTTCTTTGAGATTGCATAATATGTCCAGAGTTTGTATACTGTATATGTACTATATATAAAATGCATACTCAGTCAAGATTAAAAGGGCATTGAATGAAATGTACATTGTAAAATGTTGCTAAATTATGACAAACTACTTGATTTTTAGTAGCTTATGAAGTATATCACAAAACTTATTTCTAAACCAAATCAACAAGACCTTTTAAAAGTTTTTTATTTGACCCTCACTTTCTCAGGTTATTCAAAGAGAATACATATAAATGAAGTGTCACTGATTCAATGCACAAAGCATAAAAAGCCAAACATAATTTAGAGGGAACACATTCTTCGCACACAACATTTTATACTGACACTCTGTTTTCTTTTATACCCTGGAGATTTTAGCATAAGTTATTGTTTTAAAATTGATAGCTGTTAGCATTCATACTGTTCAGTCCACTCTAATGAACTTCATTTGGGATTGAATTATATGAAATCATTCCCCAGTTGGCAAGCTATCCATTAGCAGTGACTTCTGATGATTTTTTATAAAGTCAGGATACAGTGAACATATTCTTCATTATCTCTAAAACTCACATGCTGGAGTCAAGCATGTCAATTCTAAGGAATTGAAGAGAAGCCATGGAGTTATGGCAGTTGCACAATGTCAAGAAAAATATTCCTTCCTGTTCAGGCCTGAAGGAGTTGTTTAGCATTGGTGGATTAGCACATTCAAACAAGGATAGAAAATACTCTAAGTCTGAAAAGATTTGTTCCACCATTAAGCCTCAGCTAGAAATAAATTGAAAGAAGATAGTTCCTAGATATTATGTTTAAAAACAATCATTTAAGTTATTTATTTTTAATTACATTTTAAGTGTCACTTTGGCAAGTAAAAAGCAATAATGATAATTTCAAAACTATGAAAATTCAGTGGAAGGGAGTAAGGATGTACATCACAGCTCCTATGAAGCTGCTACACTTTAGCACTTCTATCACATCTCTGCTCTTTGGATTACTTTACAAGTTAACTTCTATTCAGACAGAGGCTGCTTCTCATAAATCCCTGTTCGTTTTATAAGGGTATGACAGAATAGTTAAAAATACTCTACAGGCTGAAGGAAGGATATTCACAACAGTCAGTTTTACAAATGCAGTGAGGCTGACTGAGTTGAAAAGCCATTATGCCTTGAACTGTGTATGAAAGCAGTTCCTCTGAGGGGGACTGAGACCAAGACTCTTTCCTGTGCTCTCTCACTGGAACAGCACAAGATGGGGACAACCATCAGAAAGCAGAGAAGGTTCTGGGTCAGCTTCATATCCTGGTGATATGAAGCTGACCATGACCTAGCAAAGGGACATCACAGCAAAGGCAAATAGCCTCCTGTATTAGGCAGCATTGCCAGCAGGATCAGGAAGGTGATCCTTCCTTTCTTTTCAGCACCAGTGGGATCCGCCTGGACTGTTGAGTCTCTGAGCCACTCAGAACCAGACAGACATTGGCATATTGGAGCAAATTCAGCCAAGGGCCTTGAAGAGGAGAAACATAAAAACTTTCTTATTCCTATCTGATTTTTTTCTTTCTTCTTAAAATGTAGATTATATTCCTGCTATAATTTTCACTTCAATAAATCTCTTCTATGAGACCCTAATAGCATTACTTAGTAGCAGTAGCTTTAAAGAAACTAAGGGTTCACATCACTCTCATGGTTTTTGTCAAAGGATGTTAGTATTTTAATCTGTTCACATACTGCCCCTACATTTATGATGAAGAAAGGTAATGCAGTTCTAAGTACCCATTCAAAAACAGAAAGGCCATGAAGATAGAGCCAGATCTCTGTTCAGGGTTTTGTGTTATGTTGCCCATATACATAACTTGCTAATTCCATTCTGCACATCTAATTTCTACACTTAATGAGTTTTTACTTTCAGAAATTACCTTGCTATCAAGAAATAAATTAAGCATAAGGCATGAAATTAACCAGTACTACCAACTGAAATAAAAAAAATCTTTGAGCCATAAAACAGTTCATAAATAGAGAACACATCTCAGGAAGCATCTTGACATATGGTTAGGGAACAGTTTATCTGGAGTGCAATCACGTGGCACATACAGGGCAACCAAGGGATCAGACCCATCCAGGATGGATTTAGGAAAGGCAGGACCAGCATGATCCATCTGATCTCTTTTTAGGACAGAGTGACCCACCTAGTGGATGAGGGAAGAGCTGTGAATGTCATCTGCCTGGACTTCAATAAATCCTTTGTGACTGTTTTACAGTATGGCTGTAAAGCTGGCAGCCCATGGCTTGGACAGGTGCTGTGTCTGGGGCACTTCAGGCTGGACATCAGGAAGTGTTTCTTCTCTGGAATGGTGGGTAAGCATTGGAAAGGGCTGCCCAGAGAAGCTGTGGAGTCACTGACTCTGGAAGACCTCAAAAAAAGACTGAATGTTGCACTCAGTTCTCTAGTTTACATGGCAGAGTAGCACTTAAAGTGAGGTTGGGCTCGATGACCTTTTTCAACCTTAATGATTCTATTCTATTCAAATAATGTTAAAATGGCTCAGAAGAATCACACATCAGGCTCCTTTTACAATTGTCCATCATACACATTTTACTGCCTCCACCCCAGACAGAGCAGGCTATGTATAGGTATCACAAACATATACAAAACCAGACGGCAGCGAGTATTCTGGCACAGCCTCCAGCTCAGCTGTCAACCCAGCTGATTCTCAGTGAGCTCAAATATAATCCATTGAAGATGTCATTCCCACAGGAAGCTGAGGATCAGTTCACACAGGACTTTGTGTTTGTTTGCATATGTGTATTCACTGTAGTTAATGTCATTTTACTGACTGCACTTAAAAATTGCCTCCTCCCGAACCGTGTGAAATGAGATTATCCCTCAAACATGAGACTGTTTCTGAAAAAATACACGTGAATCAAGCCCCAGCTAGTCTCCCACGTTCATGAGAATCACTGGTTTCAGAAAAGCAGTATCTAAATAATAAATCTTCACATCCTATTTTGTCTTCATCATTCCTAATAGAAACAATGGATTGGCTACCTTTTTGGGTTTATGGTCCAGAATGATTGCAAAGTGACTATAACCAAATCTTTTATGTCTCACACAGAAATCAACTCTTTCCTTCAGGATGCAATGTTGTATCATGTTTCTGAGATAAATGCTGAAAAATTGAAGCTGTTTTCACTGAAGCAAAATTACTGTAGGGATAAATGCACAAATTAAAAAAAAAAAAAAGACTCAATAATACTATTACCTACAGTGTAAACCTAAAACAGTAAAGTCCAAATGAGGATTTATGGTATATCTGTTAGCAGTTTCTGACTGGCTGTGAAAAGACTAGATCTAGTTTGAAGAGAGATCCCGCTGCAACACATTTCAGCCAGAGGAATCTGTTGAAGTAAATGGAGTAATATCAATTCTTAGGAGAAGGATTGCACAAGAATGAGAAAAAAACATCTTTTAATAAAGAGCTCTCTAACAGGGAGTAGTTCCACAGCACAAGATGCAAGAACTATCTTTTTTTTTGATACCCAGAGCAAAAGAAGAAAAAAATACTTGACAAAGTGGCAAAATTCTACTCTAGAAGCAAGCATCTGTCCACAAAGAATAGGGAATAATCATTGTGTGATAAATATGTGAGGTTCCAACAGTGACTAGAAATGCATGGCTGTAAGAATATGTGGACAATAACCATGCATTCCTCTAAGCTGAATAACTCCTACAACTAAGGAAGAGGAAAACAGAAAACCAAACGTTGTTGCTAGGATAATAAACAAGCAAAAGTCTCCATCTTGGGTATATTCTTAACCAAAAGATATCTAGTATCTTTTTGCTTCATCATGTGTCAATCATATTTTAGTGTTTTATATACTCTAGAATAAAACCAGAGCATCTCATGTGGCACAGTTCCGACCTTAGCAAAGGCAGCCAACACTCACTCACCAGTTACAATGCATTAAATCTTTAACTGGTGGGACTGACCACCAGTTTACTCTGTCTGGATGCCTGAGTATCCAGACACTGGTATTACAGGACAAATCTTTCCAAATCCTTTAGCAACACTGCTAATACAAATATTATCTTGTGCCAGCACACTGTCAGGAACTATGGCGCTGTCCACAGCTGTCTCAGAGAAGAAATAAAAGATGAGGAAAGGGAGGTGTAAATATGAGACCATGAAAGACAAGTCAGAAAAGGGAAGTAAGAATCTTCTGCTTAAATAGGAAGTGTGGAAACATCTCTTCCTCTTAAAATTTCCCTCTCTCAGTCTTCAGTCCTTGAAAAGGTGTCTGTGGCAATTTTCTGGGAATTCCCTCAGTTTCTTGACTGAGTTTCTACTCAACAGGTGACTTCTTCTGAAAATGAAAAAATACTTTTGTACTTTAAGACATATGGATTTTGTGGCACCTATTTTGTGACATCTAAATTCTGAGGCTTAACCAAATTTCCTTTCAACTGACGAGGCCAGCATTGTTGTATACTTCAGTATACTTAATTCGTCTGAGGAATACCTTCAAAGCTGTGGGAAAAAGCTTTGAATGATCATATCCAAATTTCACAATGCTTTCTGTTTCATTTCTTGGATATTTTTACATTTTAGTAAATACAAACAGATTTTTAACATGTATTGGAAAAACAGGAAAATATTCATACACTGTCTGGAGTAACAAATGTTTCCAGGGAAATACAAAAGGTAGTAGAAATGGGAATAAAAATCCCACCTGGTAAAAAGCCAGCTAATTTTCTGCAGTGGAAAAGCATGCTAATTCCAGAACATAACATGACAAAAGCTCTAATAAACATCCTGAATGCTTCATACCCAGAAAAAAAATTCCCTTCTATATAATGACTACTGTTGCTGTGTGATCATCTCCTTTTGCATATTCCTGTGAAGAACTTGTACTCCAGGGATTTTTTTGCCTTTGATGACTAATCTGTCTCAGCGGCCGGTGGGAGTTTGCCCTTGACTTCTGCAGAAGCTGGGTCAAGATCCAGAACAAACAATGACAGACTGCTATCTGAATCTGTACAAACTTGCTGAAAAAAACCCTCACCAAGTATAAGAGACAGGGCAATGAAATGAATTTAAATGAATTTTATTTTACCTGTGACATCAAACAAAACATTTTTGATTGATAGTATAGGCCAACTTTTCTCATATCAAAGCAGAATTCAAATTAAGCTACTATGTCCAACTTGGCAAACTTATCTGTTGTTTTAGTGAACAGGCCAAGGATTGACTAGACACTGGATCAGAGCTGGCAAAAATCCTCGTGGTTGTACTAGATTGATTTATGCTGACTGAGGATCTAATCATATATCATCCTCTAATAAAGTCAGGTATACAAGAGGCAATGTGTTAAAACTTATGATGGTTTTCTCTGCACTGACAGAAGACTTCAGAACTAATTCTGGCAACACTTAAAAACATACATTCACAAAACTTTTGGAACTAAGCCATTCTGGCAGCTAATACTCAAACTAGATTTGAAAAGTAGTCTCCATGGAAATCTTTTATTGAAAAAAAAGTCCCTGAAATTATTTCTCTGTGGACCAGAAGAAATGCAAGCCCATTTCATGAGGTGCAAACTCTAGCAATTAGCAATTAGAGATAAAAAGACTTTTCAGACTAGCATAACCATAAATTCAAGGGATTGCTACTAATTACATCTATGTATTCTCATTTCAGTGAGATTCTTTCTGATCTGAATTTTATTCATCTAAAGCTTATTCCAAAATATTTCAGCTTTTCATCCACTATAAAAATATTGTATAATGCCAGAGGAAATACATGCTTCACACAGTTTCTCTTCTGATATTTTGAAGACATTTGGCACCCTTCCATTTAAGAAGGAACATCTTGTTATTGCAAATAACAAGACTGTAATTTTTTAATGTAAATAGTGTGTCCACTTCTTCTCTTGAATTTTTAAGTCCCAGTTGCAGTGATTCAACTAAACATTTCTGAAATCAAGCAGGTAAGAAGAAATATAGCACAGGGTCAAGAGTCTGAAAATATGCAGATATATTTGTTTCATAGTTTTTATAATTTTGTGGCAACTGTTCTTAAATTCTATTTCTTCAGTATGGAGGGAAATAAATAAAATTACTGTTTTCACAGATTACAAGGGTTTTTTTCTAATTAACTGTTTGCTGTGTTCACATGTTGATTTACACCTAATGTAACAGAAAGGCAAGTGTGCAAAAATCTCAAGGGTAGGAATAGCCAAAATTGTCTTGTTAGAATTGTTGGGCTGATTTCTGCTTTTCTCCTAAACCAAGCCTGTGATTCTCAGCCAAGATTAAGTCTGTCTTGGGAAGCAATCCTTACAAGTTATATAGCCCTTTCTCCTTCATAGCTCCTTAGTGTTATCTCTCCTAGACCTTCATACAGAGAATGAATTTTAAAACTTTAAGTCACAAAAAGTAGCAGAAATCCAGTATTTAAAATACCTGCTTTGGATCTCCAGCTGGTACAAACTTCACCTGACTGCAAATATTGGTATAAGAACTTGGTTGCCATGTTTAGTTCTCCAGTCCTCATGTCCAAGAATGCAGAGGTGGATTTTTCAGCTTATTCTCCTGTCAATGGACCTGACACATCACAGGGATGGGAAAGCCACCATTTCACACAAGTGTAATATTCCTGAATGCAGCTGTTTGCACAAGCAAAACCACCTGGCATCCAATGAGGGTTACGCTAAGGTTCAAAGACAAAGTCAAATTAGAACTAGGGAAACTTTATAATGGAGATTTACCTGGGGATTCTCCAAGTGTTATTCCTACCTTGGTTGCTGCTGTGCACAGAGCTGACACAGAATAGTATTTTACCTATGCAAGGTGCAGGCGCCTCTACTGAACTTGGGATGGACTGCTCCTGGAGAACTGTTTCCATGGTCACAAATGTTTGTGAATATCAGAGCATTCATGGCTGGACAACATCATGACAGTAAGCTTGACAGTATAAAGTTCCTGAGCAAATGATGGAAAAAGAAGTGAATTACTAAAGGAAAAGGAAAAAAGTTAGGACATTAAAATTCCTGACAAGAAAGAATTTTCAAAGTCATTTCACATTGATTTCTGTGGGATTATCATTGGGTGATACTTTTTTTGCATAGTTATGATATTACAAAGCTCATTGTCACACATTATAATTCTCACAGCTTTGAGATTGGTTTGCATGTTCTTAAAAATTTTCAAAAATATTTCTTGAAAACATTATACTTACCAGCATGTGTCTGATTTACAGCCTTTTATGGAATGGAAACACTCCCAATAATGTCAGTGTGCATCAGTTTATAAAGATTTTTCAAATCATTCAAAATTATACCAGGAATCAATAGGAAATCATCCTGTTCCATTATTTGATTTAGAATTTGGAGAAAGATAACGAAAAGGAAAAACTGCTGATATGCATTAATAGCCATACAGTGTAGTTATTCAATGAATGCAAATGAGTACAATAGATTTTTGATAACTAAAATATTTTGAAATAGTCATAGGCACAGAAAAACTCTCCAATATCTATCCTCACAGGCAGATACACTGGGAAATGCCCCTCAGCATTCAGGCTCCCTTTGGTTTAAGGTATTCACACGGACAATTAAAGCTCCCATACTCTCAGACTGAGGCCAAGCAAAGCTGTGCTGGAATCCTTTAGCTGCCAGATGAACAGAGCCCCAGAACTTTTAGAAATTTTTCTTGCATCCTCTTACAATAAAATGACTGCCAAGGTTAACTGTCAGATACTTGTAAGGAGAAGTAAATCTCACAGTAAGAAAGGTATTTCCCATTGTTTAGTAAAAAAAGAAAATCTGGTTGGAATATTTGAGAGAGGGAAAGATAAACTGTGCTTTGAAGCCTGAGCCTTTTTCAAGACTGAACATCTTGAGTCTTTGCACCAAAAAACATTTGAAAATAATTAATAAGGGAATGGGAGCTAGCAATTCAGCAGCCATTAGGGAGAGAATTATAGACCACAGTCTAAAGCTTTCCAGAGAACAACCAGCTTTATATACTAAAAGAACAAATCTTCTAATTTCTTCTGGTTTGGCTATGAATATAGATCACAATTAGTTTATGGTTTCATTTGGGTAGTTTCCCTGATTTTTATAAATATTTAAATAAAATTCCTCCAGCAGTGTTTTCTAGCATACACTACGCCTATTCCTCCATATGGAACACTTCCAAATTGGATTGCTTATGATATTCTCTTCCTGCAAGCCATATTTCATCAGAAACACCTGTGATTTTTAAGTTCTTTCAGCATCTTTGTATTTAGAGAGTAGGATCTGATATTTACACTGTACAAGCAGCAATCTTGCTGGTCCCCTAGGAAAAGAATAACAAAATTGAATGAAAACTGTGGATAGCAGCATTTTTAATCAAGATAAAAATGCAATTAAAATTGAAAGATTCTTGAGTATTGCTCCACTGAGCTTACAGAAACAATAGTACATATTTCTTTTTTTCTACACAACCCTTGTTTCCTTACCCAAGGAATGACATGCAATTTTTTTCTCTTTCAGCTTGAGTGACAGAGCTTGCTGAAAATTTATTCTACTTGCCCTCATTTGGCAGAGAAATTCTCTGGTTTTTAAAACCTAAAAAATTAAGGTTTTAATTTCTTTCTTAGAAGTAGTTTCAAATGTCATATAGCCTCTGATTGCTATCCTCGATTAGAGAATGACCATTTTATCTGAACTTAGCTAATAATTACTATGGTGATGGACAATGCATGAGGTAACACTCATCTTCTTATTACTTACTGCAGCACCATGCCAAAAAATTGTAAATATCAGATGGTGCATGAGCTTTCATTTAGATTCCTTGGTGTTGTCAGCTATAACATATAGATTAAAAAAATAACTCCCTTCATCTCTGTTTTCACACATCTTTTAGAATATAAATGACAGATCATAAAAATATATGTGGATATGTTCACATCAATAGCACTTAACAACAGTGCTTATAAATAAAATATTGGGAAATAGGAAAATTAAAAAGGCAAATGTAAAGGTATAGATGCATAATTGAACTCTACACCATATAATAAAGAAGCCCAAATAATTTAACAGACTTAATCAACTTCTCTAAATATATAACCTCAAAATAAAAAATTCTCTTTCCAAATTCATTTTTATGGCAAGCAGAACATCAGCTGTGATCTAGATCCTGTTTTTTCCCTGTCTGGAGTTGGAATAAATACTTTTGTTATGAAATTAAAGAATTAAGTCAATGAAATGAATCTAAATAATTATTAGAATCTGAAGCTCAATATTATACAATTTATATGAATTTAATTGTCTGGGAAATTGTTTTTTAGGGCCAAAAATAATCTTAAAATTTTAAGAATCAAAGCTGTAGAAAATAGACTACAAGACGGAAATATTGCTTGTTGTGTTTTTGAAAATCTTTGATTCATTCTATAGAACAGAATG
Source organism: Serinus canaria (assembly GCF_022539315.1). Taxonomy (NCBI): domain Eukaryota; kingdom Metazoa; phylum Chordata; class Aves; order Passeriformes; family Fringillidae; genus Serinus; species Serinus canaria. Next base: position 94,542,173 of record NC_066316.1, read on the forward strand.
AACATCAGTGTAAACATCAGCCTAATAATTAAGGAAAATAAATCTCTTATACAGTGAAAACAATATGAATTAAATACAAGAATGTGATACTGACAATACTTAAACATCCTTGAACTTCAGCATGCATTACACAGTAGTTCTCTTATTCTATATGAATGTATATTATGCAAGAAATTGAAATCCCATTGTGAGAGATAAAGTTGAATTTGTTGTGTAAGAAAAACTTAATGACAGTATAAGTACAAAAACTCAGTTTGATCAGTCTTGCTACATTAAGCACAATAAAATCCAAAGCAGTAATATACATAATTAATGCCTTGAAAGGAGACATTTCCCAGAACTATGAAAAGAATTATGAGCCAAGTCAGCTAACAGAAAGAATTTAGGCAGAAAAATCATGTCAATTAAAATCAATCATATGTCAATTAAAATCAATATTTTGCTTCATGTCCAAAAGGTAATAAACCTATAAACAAACAAACAAACAAAAAACCCCTGTAAACAAAATAAGAAGGCAGCTATAAAACTAGAGTGATATCTTGAAAATTCAAAAAACTAAGACTAAAAATATATAAATTAAAATTTGAAAAATTGGAAGAAAAATAATATAAAACATTAAAACACAACAGGAATAAGAACAATGAGAAAGAATAAAACATAAGGATTAAAGTTGCATAGGTCTACTATTCTATAGAGATGGTACATCCATAAAATGATAGACAAGATGCTAGAAAAGATGGTCAATATTGATTGAATGTGGAAGGAATCACAGTAATGCTTTAGAATGAAAAGGCAAAATGCCATCAGACTGATAGTTTTAAAAATGTAGTGCCATTCTTAGTCTTGGAATTTTAAAATCAAGTAAGATTAATAGGCATTGATTTTTCAGTGATTTATTAAATCAAAAAAATACATTTTTAATTGTGCCTTTCTATCCCTTCATCCATCCCCTTCACAATTCCTTTGCCGTTTTTTCTGCAGTGAGTACTTTAATTTTCTGTAGAGACCATCTTTTGCTAGTGGTGTCTCAAGCGTCATTTTATATGTCTAAAACAAAAAGCTTTTGGCTACTTCTGTGTTAACAAATCAAGCACTGCCAGGGAACATTCCTGGGCACTGGAACTTGAATATGTCAAACTCTTAGAACTTTCCCTGGCATCATTTTCCTGGGCCAGCAAGTACTCTATCAAACAATTTCCAGGTATGGCCTGAATGCTAATGCAGTCTAGGAACTGATTTCAAAGGATGTACAACCTGCTCTGGTGTCTAAGATGATAATGGATTCTCTTCTCTGCCCCTTGGCCTCAGTGCCACAGAGCAGCCCCAGGTGCACAGTTGCCTTGTAAATATGTAGCCTTTTGTGACAGACAAAATAAAGACACATTCAAAACTAATGTCTCAGGTTCTGAGCCAATTAATGTCCTTTCACATTTTTGGCCATGAATTTTAACTATTCCCAGAGCAAAGTCACTTTATATGACTATTTTCAAGCTGCATTTTGGGTTTAATTACCCTTGTAGTACACACCTCAGTTTTCTGTCCAATTTTCTTATTGTGATCCTGATAATATAAGTTTCCTGTAGACAGTTTTATTAGGTATAACATACCCCTTGTAAAAATAAATAGGTTTAGTTCAGAGTAGGTCTTGAATATTTTTCATTCTTTTTAATGTCTGCTGCTTTTTTTTCACCTGGTTTTGTAAGTTCCCAGTACTGCAAAACAAATCTAGCAGTTTTCTAAAGGACATCATGAAAAAAACTTGAAACCTGCAATTTTCTATATTGTCTTTCAAGCTTAGAATGGTCTAGGCAGCATTTTTGCCCGATGAAGTCTCAGATTTCATAGGTATGAAATAAGCACTTCATGAACTCAAGGCAGATTACTTGAGTAACATTTAAAGTATAGTCTTTGTGGACATGAGCTATGACTGTCTAGAATCAGTGCCTGATTTGTCTGTTTAGAGGATGGAGACACTGCCATAAACTAGAAAAGGGACAGCCATTCTGCCCAGCAGAAGCACCTTCTGCAGCTCCAGTGTCATAAATAAAATCCACCTCCCACTTTAGGCTCTGGGCAGTTTAGAAGTCTCCATTTGTCTTTAAAAGTACACAGAACAAGGATGCAGCGTATTCCTGACTTTTCCTTGATAAGACCATGTGTACAGTGGGCTTATTTTTCTTTGGCCTAAAAGAACAATGATTAGAGAATTCCAGCAGCAAATAAGAAAATTTAATTCTTGGTTTGATTTTGTTCAAAAGAGAAATCTTTAGGCACACAAATACTGAATAGCTGGATGGAAGCTCCTTGCCTCCATTCTGTTTTGAAGGCAAAATGCTGAGCACAGAAGTAAGCCAGAAGAACAGCCCCTCTGCAGATGAATGGAATGAAAAATATCTTTTAAAGGGTCTTGGAAACTCTCAATCTATGTTAGAATGTGCCTAGTTAGTACTGATGCTGTAATTTCAGGACATCTTTTGAAGTTACAACTGTAAAGATTCCTATCTGAAATACAGAAAAATTTTAAGCATTCAAATTTTTGCTTGGGAAGGAAGGGACCTTAGGTCTACATCTATAGTACAAAGTTAAAAATGCCCAGGAACCCGTTCTGGCGCTGAGGCAAGAGGCGTGAAACAGTTTGTGTCATTAATAATAAAAGGTTTTATCCCACTAAAGCAGGATGGCTTCATCCAAACTGTAAACTGGATCTTTTATAGCACTATTTAATTTATTGCTATAGAGGTTATAGGTGAAATGGAGCTCATCCAAAATTAGCACAGTCCCATATCTGAAGCAGTCTTCAGCAGAGTACTGTATTTTATCAGCTGTATTTTATCAGCTGTTTTTCTTCTCTGTTTTCCTCCACAAAAGCCTAGATTTTCTATGTGTGATCAGTGGCATCTGCACTCATTAACTGGTTCTGTGATCAATGTTGTTAGAACAACTAAGATTTGCATTATCCACAGTGCATATTTTTTCCAGTTTTCCAAGAAGCAGTCATCTTAACTCACTACAGCCTTCTATTACCGTGGATTGTTATTTGTGCAAGAAGGAGTTGGATGTGGGGATTAAAACAAGTTATTTCCTTTAGAGACTGATGTCACTACTTCTGTTCAACAACATTATATTTGCTCCAATGCTATCATTTACTGTCTGCTAAACTGAAAAATCCAGATCTTCCTTCCTTTCCATAATCTCATCATTTTACCAGAACTTCTATCTGCTCTAAACACTGTGTTTTGTTCTGTTTCATTTCTGCAGGAATTTTGTTAAGAGATGTTCCCATATGATTTAGGGGTTGTGAAGAGTGAACACATTTTACAAGATTCAAACATGACATTACTGAAGCCAAATAGTTTAGCTGTTTTCCAATGTATTGAACCTTTGCAAGAATAATAAAATTATCCAGAGGATAGAAGATACTCACAGAACTTTTCTTTGATATGTAAGTCCTCAGGTTTTAGATATGAATCAGATTCCAGATGCTCAAGGGGAAAGAATTTCCCCATGGGTAGTATCTGCCACAGCAGTCTGTAACACCAAGCTGAAACATCTGCTTCCAACCACTGCTGGATAGAAATGCACACATAGTTCTCTGACAATAATTAACATCTTTTATTGCTTTCACCATTAGCATTCTTTGCAGACATTTCCTACAATTACTTACAGTCCTAATATAGTGAATTTGCCAGTGTCATGCCCATTGTTTATTATCACCTCTCATCAGGTGTGACTGTACAAATAAATCCAGATGGAAAAAAGGTGGAAAAAAAATTGATTTATGCATCCAAGTGAGAAATTCAACTGCAAGAAATCTTTTCAGCCAAGAGGGGAAAAAATAAACCCAGATAAATTGTACAAACCTTGTAAGTAAAGCAGTAGTGCCTGATTTTTAGGTTTCTTTGTCTGACTGCCAAAGGAAAAGACAGAGTCAAATAGTAAGATATCCTGTCCTGTCAAAACTTATGGAGAATACAACAAAGCTCAAACAGTAAAACTTTCCAGGAAAACTGGGATCCCGCTGTATGTTTTCCTCAGAGAGGCAAAGCAGATTGGACTCATGTAGGTGATTAATTACAATGACCTGCCAGGAGTCGACACCACCATGACCCAAAAATGAATGCAGAAAGGATAGCAATGTTATAAAACAGCCAGTGAACAAAAAGTCTGAAGGAAGGCAGAATTGAATAGGGAGCCAGTAAATTAGCTGTCATGCTGGAGAAAACAAGACAGGAAAAGGAGTAGCTCCACAGGACACAAAACGTTCAGGGGCTCAAGCTGTCATAATAGAACAGCTGGAACAGAAGAGCTTTTTCCTATCATGGCTATTTCTTCCCATTTCTATTAGTGCTGGGATCTTGGGAGAAAAAACAGAGTCCATGTATGACTTCCCTTTACTCTGTTCAGGAATTCACTGGAACATGGGGACTCAGATTACATTAATGCCATTTAAAACAAATAAATTAGAAGCTACATCAGCAGAGATCCTTGCTGGTGAAGTGCTCTCTAACATGACCTAGCAAGCTGGCCATATTTTGTCCAAGTGTGAACAAGCACAGCATTCATTTAGTTTTGACTATCCATTAAAACAGCAGTATAAAAAAGAGCTCTCCCAACAGGAAACAGGCAAAGTTGTCTAAAGCTTTGAACACTGGAAGAGCACATTCTTTTTCCAGTTCTGCCAGTGAACTGCTGTTCTTTCTCCATCTGTCAAGTTTCTCAGGTCATGGCTGACAGTAATGAAGTGTCATGTAAGGAATAAATACACCATAAACTTGATAAAGAGGCTTGATAAAGAAATGCTATTTATTTTAATTAAGGGTGCTGAATTAACTAAATGGCAGTTGTTGCTATGGACTTTTGGTTTTTTCTCAATTAAAGAAACCATATAGCTTCAATTACTTCCTACACTTCTCTTTTTTCTTCTGTCTCTTTATTGTCTAATTAAATGTAATGTGAATGCAATGCTAAAGAAATTACAGTAACATTGCATGCTGTTTAGAAGGAAAAAAGTTTGGTTGGTAGGTATCTCTGGAGGCTATTTATCCAAGCCCTGTCTCAGAGCCAGCTGCCAAGCCAGGTCAGGCTGTTCAGGGCCTTGTCAGGTTGAGTTTCTACTGTTTCAAAGATGAAGATCCCATAGCCTTTCTTCTCCAGTGCTTAACCAATATCATAATGAAATATTTATCCCCATATCCAGCTGGAGTTGCTCTTGCCGCAGCTTGTGGCAATTGCCTCTTTTCACCGACTATCACAAAATCACAGAATACTTAGAGTTGGAAGTAACCTGTGGAGATTAACTGTATATTAACTGTGTAGGGGTTGGCTCCATTTATCAGAGGCTTCCAGTACCATTTGAAGGGCTCTTCTGAAAGGATCTCCTTTTTGACACCCTGCTGCCATCCAGCAGGGCCCAGATGTCCCCAAGTTCAATGACTTCTGCAATTCTGCTGCCAGGCCAGGGCATCTCAAGTGACACTCAGGAATGTACTGATGGCTCATTAAGTAAATAATCCTTCAATATTCATAATTTACACTGCACCATATTTTCACTGCCTGCAGTGGAAGTTTAAGTGTTGAAAGTGCCTGGAGATGCTTAACCCCAGTCATCTAAGTGGAGGTGTCTTTTGTGCTGTCAGTGTCTGAGCTACTCTAAAAGAGGGACTGAACTGGCACTGCAAACATTACCTGTGATAACCTGGCATCAGTGATCAGAAGTGGCTTTAGCCACCTTCTGCTAACAAAATTGGTCCTAAAAATAGGCTTTCAACAGAATCACTGAGCAACATTAGAGATATTGTCTGGGGAAGAATACAATGCAATTCATCAGAAATGAATGAAAAGTTCTGTACATAAGAGTGATCAGCTGTATAATGACAGGCTGAAAAATTATGGTCTCTGCTGCTATAGAAAAGGGTCTCTAAAGAAGGGTGAGGCATGAGTTGAAAGTTATTCAGTGTTAGGCTGATACAAAAAAAACCAGAACATACCATAATGGGATAGATAAACAATAGTTTTGTTTGCAAAACACATGAAATAACTTGTCAGTAGCATGACCTCAGGGGAGCACCATATCCATTTTTGGGCAGTGCAGATCAAGAAGAATGTGGGTCAGTCCAGAAAAGCAACAGAAATCACAGAAAACATGGCCCATAAATGTTGAAGGAATTAGGACTGGGAAATCCAGATAGGGCTGAGGAAAGAAAACATGACATGACTTAATCTTTTCTGACTTTAAAAGTGACAAAAAGAACAAGGAGAACATAAAGACTCAAGGCCATTTCTGGTGCTGATTGGTACTGAAGATGTTTGGCCACTATGATTTATTTCTCCCATGAGAGTGTATCAGGAGCAGGATCCATGCAGCCAGTTCATCCATCACTACTGCTTAGGTCACCCTCATGAGCAAGGCTTTTGGCAACAGAAGGCTCTCAGAAAACATGAAGCTACTGCCAAACACTGAGGACTGTCCAATCTTGCAATCTTTTTTTTTTCCCCCTATTTATGCATCAGCTTGTATTTGTACAAAGAGTGTTTACACCACATAAAGAGCTGAGTCAGAAACAAGGGCAAGCTACACAAATAATTTCATGACAAAATTTGACCATACTTCTGTTTCTTTAAAGACAGAATCCAAGTGTAACTATCAGCTCAGAGTTAAATAGTGCTGTGGAGTTGTGTGCAAAAAATGTACTTCTGTTTAAAAGGAAAAAGAAAAAAAAAAAGAAGAAGAAGAAAGAAATCCATTGATAAAAATTTAATGCCAGGGAGTAGAGAAGCAAGGGCCAGCTGTTGCCTAAGGGCAGTGACAGGGAAGATTATCCAGGGCAAGTCATGCCCTCACCAAGTGGGTGCAGTCCTACAGGGCTGAGCCAATTAGGCAGGACCATGGGCTGGTAGCAAGGTCTGTCACCAGCCTCAGATCCAGGTCCACAGGATCTGGTCAGGGGCAAAAGGATGTGGAAATAGCTGCAAACAGACACAAAACAGCTTAGACAGGGACAGAGAGGCTGTGGCCAAGCTTAAATGATGTCCTGGCCTACAGGGTGAGGTGTGGAAGGCCAGCAGGATTAGCAAGGTGTATCAGTTCTCTCATGGCTCTGGAAAGTTTCAAAGGAAGAAAAAATTACTTATTCTTGATTTGACACACAACAGACTGATACTATGGGTAGATGTTCTTAGAAACAATTGATGCTACACAGCATTTAAAAGTCCAAAGGAAGATGGATAAAATCCAATAAATACAATTTGTTCACTACTATTGAATTCAAATGTAGACATTTCTACCAACAGCAAAGCATACTATATGTTTTCTAGTAAATATGGGCTGAAAGAAAGATTTTTGGTCTTGGCTTATGCTTGGAGTTTACCAAAATTACATCTTGTGTTGATGGCAGAACCAACCGTGCCAAAATCTTCTCAAATTGTTACGTGGTTTTAGAAAAAATCTCATGAAATCTCCTGAGAATTGTTGTTTTTTTGAAAATCTTGCCTGCATCTGAAATGGGAAACAGGCTCTTCCAGCTTTGAGATTTTACTGGAAACCATAAGCAAAGAAATGATGTTGAAGATGGGAATTCAAATATTTCCCCGCCCTTCTTGGCCAGAGATTAGATGAGCTGGATGTGACATACTAGTTTCAATCCATCTGTTCTTTCAGGCACTATCAGATCCATAGCTCATTTCACTGACAGCAAATGCTCTGAATAATTTGTATTGCTTGCATTCTGCAATATCCTTGGTGATCTGTTCCCCTTCCCCACTTCCCCCACAGACACAGACTGAGCTATTCATCATGTGCTCCTCACCTCATTGTGCTGTGAGACAGCTGTGCTCTCGTGGATTGCTTTAGACCATTTGGCTGCAAAAGTTGGCTGGCAATCCTGTACAGCTGTAACCTTGGCCCACTAACTTTCTAATGAAAGCCATGCCACAGTGGGTACCAAGGGGAAAACAAATACCCTTTTGTCCATGGAAAGTCTGGCAGGGAAGCAGATCCACTTTTGTTTCAATAACAAATTTCCTTTGACTGCAGCCCTGCCTTTGATTTTTTTCACAGTTTGTCAAATTGACATAGTAGCCAAGGGCAGGAGGAGACCTACGGTACTTTGGGCTACAGCTGCCAATTATTTGAAACAGAGAATCTATGGACAATTAGCAAAGAAGAAGCTGCTAAATCAATTCTTTGAGTCCTGCCTTAATGGTGGTTTCATTCCTCAGACTGGTTTCTTTTTCATATGCACACACATTCAGTAGAAAAGCCTGGAGCAGTAAGGAATGTCTGGCATTTCTGCTGTCAGTGTGCATGTACATTGGAGTCTGTTATTTTTAGAAGCCCATCACATCCAAGTATGCATGAATTCTCACGTAACCTCATAGCATGAACAGCTCCGGGAGTCAGGGATGTGAGGCTTTATCAGATCAAGCACACAACTTGGTTCCTGCTGAGTGTTTTTCACACAAACACTTGCTGCATATTCCAATCCAGGGGCAAATGGTACTATAAGATTAAAATGGAGAAGAGAAGCAGGAAAGGCTGTGGTAGCTGTGGTATAGCATAACTTTGCAGGACAGAGCTAAAATTCATTGAACTGGAGATGGCATGGGGAAAGCTGGATGTTCAGTGCAATTTGGACAGCCACATGTCTTTTGTAAGTGGCTCTAAGACAACGTTTCTTTCTTAGGGGAAATTTTCTGTAAATAGGAGATTTCTGGCAGGTCTACTGTAGTGTTCTGACCCATGCCTAGAAATGAAGCCTTATTTCTTCTCTCTTGGCCAGATCATCTGATAAGCAGCCTTTAAGGGCCTTCACAGTAGAAGTAAAACAGGGTCAGCTTTAAAAAGAAAGCCCAGGGAAGGTCAGCTTTTGAGAATGTTTGAGGCATAGTTATTCACATAAGAGAAAGGGGCAAATTTGAACTGGGGCAAATTTTCAATTTCCCTTTATTTTCAAAAAGAGTAAGGATACCATTTCTTTCAATGCCAAAGCCCAGCAAATGTAAGAAAAACACTTAGGAAAATATCCCAGTGTTAGGGACAGAGGATTTACTGGTTCAGCCACAGAACAATTTTACAATGAGCTTCCACTTTAAGAGGGCATTGCTTTAAAAACAGGGCAAGGATCTCTAAACTGTTGAATGGTTTTAGATCCCTGAAGTTTTGCAGGCCAAGCAGAGGACAGTTTCAAGTGCCTTGCATCTCTGCTCTAGCACCAAAACATCCAAAATCACTTGACGTGTAAATGATTAGATGCACTGAAAAATAAACAGGACAAAATTCCACCAGAGCACTTCCAAAAAAATAGTTACTTTTTTCAGTAAAATGAGGCAGAAATAAATGTCAACCATCGGTCAAGTATTTTTAATTTTTTTTTTCATTGAAGTGTTTAATCAAAATTTCACTATTTAATTTAATCACCAAAGCTTGGGCCCAAAGCCCTTTGCTGAGGGAAATCCAAGTTTAGAACATAAATACAACATTCCTGCCTAATGCAGCTTTGAGCTAATGAATAATAACATGGAATGATTCTTGTTCTATTACTCCCAGGACACAAATGAAATGGCCTTTGTGTTAACTTTCTCTGGTCTTCATTACATCTGTATGTCTAAGAGAGTAAGAGAAAAGTAATTATAATTCTGTTGGTTTAAGGGCAATCTCTGCTTTTGGACACAGAGGTTTTAAAAAGGTTGAATTGACTTCCCTCCCTCCCCTCCCCCCCATTTTTATTTTAAGCTTCTTTTTAAAAACAGCATGAAGAAATGGAAAAAAATGAGCTAATGATGTGGCTAGCACTACTTGTTGCTCCTTGTGAGCTTGTCCAGAGTTCATAATGCACATTTCCTTCAGAGAGGAGATAAAGTTTTACATAAATATAGATAGCATGGTGTTGAGCTACTGGGACTGTGCACGCTTAAGGCAGCCTCTAAAAATACTGTGTATGAATATTCTGAATGTCTTTCTAGTCCCCATGGTAACCAAAGGAACAATCAGTTTTTCTGAGGACAAGTGGAAAAGAAATGCTATGAGAAAAACAGACCCTTTCTGACTAGAGCAAGGAAAATCCATGATCTCTGCAGCCTCCTAGAAGTCATGTACACTGTCATTATAACTTGCAGCCTGCAAACAAAGATCCAATATCACAAAGGGGATGGAAAATACAGAGTTGGCACAAGGCTCTGTGGTTTTATGATTGGGCTTGAGGTACAGAGGTAATTTTCAGCCTGTAATTATTATTTCTCTGCTACTGCCAAGGCTTCCATAGACTAATCTCTCTTCTTTCAGTGTTTCTAATTGTGTATTCTCTGAACAAGCTCATTTTGCTCAGCATCAGTCATCCTTAGAGGTGCATCCAAGCCACTGCCAGGTATAAGTAGGATTGCCTTACTCCAGGGCAAAAGTACCTATTAACACCAGCATAAGATATCTGCAGCATCCCCACCAGAACTCACTAAGCTGAGTTTCTTGTCACAGCATAATCTTATGTGAATTTTCACAGAGAAAAATTTTTCATGATGATGAATGTATGAGAGATCAGCTTGGTATACTGAAGACACATAATTTTGTTTTTGCTGTAGAGATCTCAGAGAGCAGGAAGGAAATGTTCCTGAGGAGCACAAGGGAAAGGAAGAGGATCTGGAGCGTGAATTCGCAGCAGAGAATTGGAGGAAGTAGCTGGGAAAGATGAACACCTGGCACAGTAATTGAAGTTCATAACATGATTTTACATGTGAACATCAAACCTGCACCAAACATTTAAAACCATGTATGTTTAATACACCTTGTAAAAACCTTTATCTATGCACTGAGACATATAAAAATGTCACTAGAATACGACTATATTAATAACTGTAACAGTGAACAGTTCATAGCCATAACTGATTCTAGTCATTGTCTAAATCACTAATTGAGCATCCCACAATGCTCAAACTAGCAAAATAGTGTTTTCTGTCAAATGATTGCTTAAAAGCATTTCCTTGCATCTCACTCTAAAGCTTTGGGCTTTTTTTGGGGGGGTTCTTTTGCGCTTCACACCCGAAAAATGACTGCCACTGAAAGAGACCCTTCATGTTGTGTCTCTGATCTCAGAAACACTGGCTCTAAATCCAGATTTAAAAATCCTTCACCTCATCATTCTCAGCAGTCATTGTCTTTTGAACTCTCTCCCATTATTTGAAAAGATGGAAGAATTTCAACACATTAAGTGTACACAGTAGAGAAAAATGTATTTTTCATTCCTGCATGCCGCTTCCAGAATTTCAGCAGCAGATGTAACAGAGCTACCAGAGCTTCTGAGAGCAGATTCAATATCCCTTTCTTCTGCCCTAGGTAAGGTACACTGTTTTCTTGGCAGTTTTTGAGTGGAAGTTCCTAGCCAGAAATACATGTACATGTGCTTTTTTTTGGAATTCCATACGGTTAATTTGGAATTCTACCATATGTGGGACGATCTGAACAGGGTTCCCGGACACATGGGGCCCACTGGATGTGATGCACAGACTGACCTGTCAGAGCTGAAGTGTACACTTGCATCCAAAACACGATCAGTGAGCCATAAGCAGAATGCAGTTAATACAGCAGTCTCAATATACATCATGCATTACTGCCTGCCACTGTAGTAATTACCATTAGCAGCCAATAAAAGAAAAATCATCCTCACGTGTCCCTGTAATCCCCAAATGCATGCATGTCCATCTGGTAAAGAAATTTACTTTATGTTAATAGCATGTTTTCCAATTAACTTTCCAAATTATATTTTATGAAAAATTATATTTTTCATAAAATATATCTCATAAGGCAGAAATTTTTACCATTATTGTTGTCTGTCTTCTCTTGATGCAGGGAACCTAAACTCCTAATGCTACATTTATTTACTTTCCGTCACCCCTTCTCTCTCACTGGAGGGCACAAGTCTCAGAAAAGTGATGGCCATGGAAGAAGGATGTTAGCAGCAGCAGGAAGAGGATGGATGCAAGATCCAGGTTGGGCAAAACTTCAAAGCAAGAACATATGCACTCACCCTCTTATCTCCTTTCCCCTTTTCCAAGACACATCTCTCTCTTCAAACACCCCTAACATATAAGGTCTGTCAGTGTACCGTAAAAAATCAGTGAAAGTGTCTAAGTCCACAAAGTCCTGGGGAAAAGCATAGTGGCATTTCAACCACATGAGTGCATCATTAATCAAGTAGTAAAAAAGTGCTGGGTTTACAGAGTTGTCATTTTTCTCCAGTCACACTGGATTTTATCACTTCCAAAAAACTGTGGGTAGAGCATGACAAAAGAAAAGAACAAGATCTTTGGATTATCAGAGCTCACTGTCAGTCATTGTGAGGACTGCAAATATTAATAACATCCTGGGCTGGGCCTCCAATTCAGATATCCAAGTGCAGAGCTGTTTTTACTCCTGCATATGCTGAGGGAGAGCCTTAAGGGAGTTGCACAAAGGCAGACTGAAGATCATTGCTCTTCCCTGCCACATATTTCATGGCCAAAAACTGGAGTGGAACTAACAAACACTATAAATAAGGAAAAATAAATACAAAAAGAATAAAAGAGGTCACAGTAAAGCAGAAATTGGAAACAGGCAGAAGTCAAAAAACAAGCAACAGTCTATTTAGAGACAGGCTGGCATCAGTTCAAGCTATGGGACTTAAAATAATTTAAGGCAGTCACCTTTAAAAAGAAGTCGTAAAATTGCACTGGTTGTATCAACAACTTAAGCCCTTCTACAGAGTAAAATCTCTGTTTTTCTTTCCCGTGTTTACTCTGTTTCATGCATCTTGCATTACCCTCAGATCCTATTCCTCACAGATAAATTTTCCTCCTGCTCAGAAATGCATTGTTTGGAGTACTTTAGCCCAGGTTTCTTTAAATTATACTAATAAACAATGGTATTTTTCTGTGTCTTTAACAAGGGGTGACATTTTTTAAATAATACTAAGTTAATGCAACACAAAATTTTGCACAATTTTTTTACTGTAATATGTCTCAAGATAACAGCAAAGCAGTTAAAAGTATAAAAACCTCTGAAGAGATAAAAATATTTTACTTTTGCCATCTATAAAGACGAACAACTAAGAAAAACTAATGTAAGAAAATGAGGTTACCATAAAAAAGCCCGGAATAGTTATGGTGAACATTTTTTGTTAAATGGGGATGAAATATTGTTGAAAAGTATTAAAAAAAAAAAAAAAACTTTTTAAAATGCCCTGTCACAGAAAACATAAATGGTATTGGCTTTGTCCCAAGTAGAAACAAGCTAAAATATCCAGGGGGTCATAAAGATTTCCCAGAAACTCCTCAAAATTGTGAAGTGTGTCACAAGGAGGATTTTCCTGATGAAACCATGTATAAATAGCTTAAATAAAGTAAGCAAAGGAGTTAATTCTGGCTGAAGAGATCTGCTTTGAGTCATTGAGAAGTTGCTCACTCCTCATATGTCACTCTCAATTTAAATCAATGGATACTACAGCTCAAGCCACCAGAGAAGAGTAAAACCTGGGACTGGAAACTTCTCATCTCATTCCTAGTCATAGACCTTGGGCTGGTGGGAATGTGCTCTGCCCTTCTTGGCTCAGTACAGGACACTGTTCAACCCATCTGCCTCCCCCACTGCCTTCCTGCCCCTTCTGCACACTGAGGAAAATATAGGTGTAGCTAGCTAGTTGAGGAAGATTTGTTCCAAGCTGTCATGTTTCTCAAGTGAATGTCAGATGAATTTATAATTGTGAGAACTCTTGAAACATTTCCAGCCTTACACAACATGTTTGTTTTAGGGCTCCGGTAATGTCTGTAATGTGTGGGTCTGCTGAGATTTGGAACAGATGCATTATTTTCCTCAGCCACCTGGAAGAAAGTAAAATATTGAAAAAAGTTGGTTTATAAGGACTCCCTGGTGTCTACAAGCTGGTCTGGTTAATAAAAGAGAAAATATTTCTGATTTTTTTCAGCTGCAAAACAAATAGAAAACATATCACTGCTGCTTTCTGTCAAGGACATTAAAATGTCAGGAGGTTTGCAAGGCTTAAAGTCAACACACAGTAGCTTACCTAGTGTCCTGATTTGGGGGTACATTAAGGATTTGTGAATGTACTTTTCAGATCTGTACTGTAAACCTGAAACTGAAGAGAGGTCCCAAACCTGTGTGCAATTTAGCGTAAACCAGGAGGTTTTAGCAGGAGAAAGAAATTCATAAGGTTGTTTTAAGTTCATAAATTATTTTACTGGGAAAAAGACACACTTGAAGTTTACACTTTTGAGAGCAAAAGATCTTTGAAAAAAGAAGGTCAAATGAAGCCCAAAGAATGGGCTTCTCCAACCTGAGCAAAGTTCAGCTTGTTGCAAATGCCTTGAAAATTACCAGCAAACTCTTTCACATACACAAATATCTCCAGCCGCAGCATTTGCTGAAGTCCTCTCTTGCTTCCCCTCAATACAATGAAATCTGGCAAAATCCTTCCTAATCCCCATTCCCTCCTTTGAGAGATAGGGGCCTCTCTGTCTTTAGGAAAGAGGAACTTTGTGTGCACAGCCTAGGAGCAGACCCGGGATGCTGTCTGCCAGCTGTGACATTGTAGCTGGAGCAGAGCCTCAGGCAGGGATCAGGAATATGTGAGCAGACCCTGCTAACCTGCAAGGCTCCATCTGCTCTCTGCTCATTTATGGTCTCAGAGCTGGTGGCATCCGTAACAAGACATTCCCAAGCTGGCTCAAGATGGAACTTCTCTCATGCAGCCATTGGTTCTTAAAGATGGTGAATAAGAAATCTTCCTGTATGCAGAGGCCATGGACTCTGTTACAGACCAATCCACAGGATCTGGATATTGGCAGGAGAGACAGACCTTTGAAGCAACTCCGCAGGGGTGCTTTAATATCCAGGATTTCTCAGGTGGATTTACTTTTTAAAAAGTGCTTTAAAATGTCTTCACAAGCTGACCAGAGTTTTCCCTCATTCAGATATACAAGGTTTTGCCTGAATTATTTTCACAAATTTTCCTGGAATGTCATCAATGTTAGATAAATGAGGTGTTTCTTAACTACTGCTGAGAATAGGGAGGACATAGTATATACAGCAAAAACACTTGTCAGAGACAAGAGGTTTTGTCCCAGATATACACATTTCAACAGCACATGTAAAGACCAGTTGTTTTACCAGACATCCTTCCCTGCTGGCCTAAAAATAAGGTTTGGGTAGATAGAATTCTAAAAGAAAGAACTCTCTGGCTGGCTGTGTTTGCAGGCTTTACAACCCTGAATGTACTTCTCCTTTACATGTTACAACTCAGCTGCAAGACTTATGCACTGGAATGTCCAAACTAGGTTTCAGATCTATAAATTTCATTAAAATTATTTTTTTCATTTCATTGGCACTCTAAACTTTAAAAGGAAATAATCTGCATCTATTGCCAAGAGAGTTTAACTGAGGCTGTCTTTTGTCTCTGCATTTCAGAGATTGAATGGCAATGATTAAAATATGATTTTGTAGAAAATATTTATGCATCACTAAGAAAATTCCTGCATTGTTCTTGTGTGCTGGCCATTGTGTAAGACCAACTCTTTATACCACAGTCAGTTCATCTCATCTTTGAAACATAAATTATGACATTTACATGGCAAAGAGCTGTGTAAAGGGATCAGTGTGAGAGAAGCTGGCACTTCTTGAAAAAAAAATAAACCAAATAAAATGTTTATTTTTCAAGCTTATCCTCTGCTAAGTGAGCTAGAATATAAGGACATTTAGTTATAATACTAAGAAAATGAAATATGGAATACATTCCTCTCCTTTCACCCCCCCCCAAATCTAAATCTTCATTATCTAACAGTTTACAATGAGCTACATCTGCAAAACTGCATAGCTGCATTTGAAAATCCCAAAGGCCTAGTGCAATTCCTAACAGATGTATCATTGCTTTTATACAGAAGGGAATAATGTGGCCCACTAACCACCAGAAATACATCAAATTGTATCTCTGGTGATGACTCTAGCGTCTGGTGATGATACCATGTGCCAACTAGTTTTTTCAGCATCTTACACAGACCTAGAATTAGGCCTGCCTGTGAAGCTCAGCAGAGAATTGCACTATAGTTCACTTCTTATTGACTTTTCAGGAATGCTATGGAACATTTAATTGAAATGATAATGCATTTATGAAGTCTGTTATTTAGTAAACCATTTGTTATCCTTACATCATGGATATAATCCAGATATCAGGTTTACAGGCAATGTCTTCTTGTGTTAGGCTCAAAATTGCTCTGCTGGGGTTTGATGACATGCTTGATTTTTCCAACTAATCCCAATCTGGAGGCAAAGTGGGGCTGACACGAGCAAACCTGGATGAAAATCTAATGGGAGTAGAAGGATTAAGATCAGTAGTTAATGACACAAGGGGAGGGAAAAGAGCAAGCAACCAAGGTGACAATGCAGAAGAGAAGGCAAACTGAAAGGTACATCAGAGAAGTGACAGCAGAGCTGGACCCAAACAGGGCTCATCAGCTAATGCAGAAATTCATGGACCTGTAGTCTTCAAGCAGCTCACATAATTGCCAGTTATCCCAGGCATTAACTTGTCCATTGGTTTTTAGAGATCTAAAAATTGAAACTCATTGGCCTGTTCGTGCTAACTTTTTGGAAAATGTTAGTTGGAATGAGATTCTAACTCATTCACAGGTATGAATCCTGGCATTGTTCCATTTACTGTCATACAAAGCTTCATCAGCCCTTGGAGTCAGCTGCATGTCTGCAAAACTGCCCTGGCCTGCAATCAGCTATTCTTGCATGCAGCACAGCCTAGCCTTCAGATAAAGTTGTTCTCAAGTCTGTGAATTTTCTCTGTCTTCATTCCATGAACATTTAATATGAGGCACCATGTAGTTCTCAGCCTCTCAAGCATAATGAGCTACATCAGCAAAACTGCATTGCTCCTCTGATGCCTTATAAGCCATCACATTAATGTCAAAGCACTAAAAAAATAAAAGTTTCAGTAAATTTACATAAAGTATTATCAAGTAGCTGAAAATTAGCACTAGCATGCATTTTCCCAGTTACATAAAGGAAAATGTCCCTTTGGGTTGCTGACTGTTAAACATATTTTCTTTTATTATCTAACCTATTTTTAGTTTCTTAACTGCCTCTGTGCATTATATTAAGTTTAATATCCAACATCACGTTTTTATCTGACCATAATTTAGTGGTATTTATCATAAAGTAGCTATCTTCAGAGAGATTTCTACTCACTGGAGAAATACTGTATTGATTGAGTGTCTACCATTGTACATAGGAATTTCTGTCAACAGCATCTAGATAAGCTCAAAAAGTTCTTCCTACTAGGAGTATATATGAATACAAATTTACTTTTTATGTTATTACATCAAGCACTTAATGGTCATTCAGAAAATTTGCCACAGGGTAACAAGATCACTGGTGATTATCATATAAATCTTTTAGCAAAAACATTCATGCAAACTAGACAAGGAACTCAAAGACTAATAGAGAGTTAGGGTATATCTAAGAAATTTTTTGCTTAATTCTAACCATGTGCAATTTTTAGAGGAAAATCTCTAATTGAACTTCTTATAATCGAATTAAAGCTGCTAATTCCTTTTGGAGGAAGGGAATGAAAATATAATTCATGCTATAAAGGTATGCCTATCTTCAGTCAGAAGAATTTGAATTCAGCTGTGAAATTAGCCCATCTCTCATCCTTCATCAGGTACATTTATGAAAGGGACATCTTTACATCTTTATCAAGAATTCTTGGTGAATATCTTGAAAGAAACAAACTTGTTATTAGGATGATTGAACATTGCATGGCTGCAGCAACTCCAGTGTTTTGAGAAAGCAGAAGCATGTCTTGTTTGACTTCGATGGGAAAATTTAAGGAAGGTAAATATGCCAACAGAATGTGAAGACGATGTTTTCCAGATGAATTGAGGATGAAGATTGTCTGAAAACATCAGACATTCTGATGAAAGATGGAATTTAGGACTCATCAAACATCTCAGAAAATTAAACTGATAAAAACTTAATTCTCTCTGCTAGCAGAGACAATGTTTCTGCATTGTTTGATGATGATTTCAAGTTCACTGTGGTTCAGTGAAGTTCTGGGATGTTCTATAATTGTTTTCAAATTATATTAACTGGCATTTTTCCTTCAGTTTAGTTTCAGATGGGCAATCTGATGTTCAAGTGATTTGAGAATTTATTTTTAAGGGCACAGGCTATCTGACAGGAATTAGATATTCACAAGTATGGTCTCGCTAATTCTTCACATGCCTAAATCCATCTTCATGAGAGGAGCAAAGAATGAAGAGGGAACTCTAAATCTCCACTACAGAACAACTGGTAGGAAGTGACAGGCACTGCAAGGCCATTATCAGCCACTCCCAGACCTGGAAAACTTCTGTCATAATGAGATTATCTAAGACTCAGCTTCCCCCTCTGGTTAAAAGTTCATGGAGGTGTTGTACATGGTACATTTGTCTTCCTTTGATCCACAAAACTTCTATTCAAAATAAAGGCAAAGATCACCAAACTGAAAAATAAACAAGGAAAGGAAATAACACATAAGAAGGAACAACAGTAAGATTTCTCTGAGACACAACAGGCCACCAGTGAGCTTCAGAGATTTTAAAAGAATTTAAGAGGCCTGCATTATTATGTCTTTCTTACAGACGGGAGCCTTAAATATTGAGAGCTTTAATTTATTGCCTGAGCATGCCAAATGCTAACCCAAGAACTAAACTGCCCTGTTTCTTATCTTCAAGGACATCCTGCCTTCAATTAATTGCTCCAAATCTAGTCAAACAAGGTTAAGAAATGTGTTTTCCCTCTGTCTGCCTTGATGCAGAGTATGTTTTATGATCAAGATGTCAAATAGCATCAGTGTAGAATCCAATAAGTCTGGAGACAGGAAGGTGAGCAGCTCCATTAGCCAAGTGTCATCTCCAATGTGTTTAAGAGCAAAACTTCCTCCTGAATTCTATTTAAATACTTAGTCTAACTCACAGCTTGACTGCTAGAGTTGAAAACCATTTTCTTGTTTTTTTATTCTAGTTTTTCTCCCAGTTACTGAAAAACAACTAATATATGGGTAACTAATATACAGATAAATATGTAAAAAATATTAATCTCAGACACAAGGAACAAGACTCCTAACCACTGGTTTTGGCTGGAGTAGAATTAATTTTCTTCTCAGTGGCTGGTATGGGGCTGTGTTCTGGATTTGTGCTGAACACAGGGTTGATAACACAGAGATGTTTTTATTATTGCAGGGCTTGCACAGAGCCAGGGCCTTTCCTGCTTTCTGGGTTGCCATGCTGGTGAGGAGGTTGGAGAGGCATGGGAGGCTGGGAGGAGACACAGATGGGAGGGGTGACCCAGATTGACCACAGAGATATTCCAGACCTTACAACATCACGCTTAGCACATGAAGTGGGGGGGAGGAAGGAAGGAGAGGGAATGTTTGTTTTCCCAAGAGATCGTTGTGTGTCAGGGGGCCTTGGTCTCCTAAAGATGACTGCGCTTGGGAAGCACTAAATTAATTCCTTGTTTTGCTTTCCTTTCTCTGTTAAACTGTTTTTATCTTAACCTGTAAGTTTTCTAGCTTTTTTCCCTAGCTTTAACCCTTCTGACCCTCTCCACAAACACATTGGTGGGGGGATAAGAGGCGTCTTGGGGTCTTTTGCTGGATGGGGTGAAACCATGACATCCTGTCATCTTAAAATCATTATCAAAGGAGCATACAATCTATTAACACAGTAATTGCAACTCACCTCTTAAACCCCCCACATTTTAAATACTGCAGATAGTTCTTACATGGTGGTATTTCTATTGCAAGGAATAGAACTTTCTAGATGATGATGAGTAAATCAGCATATAAGTAAAAGCACATATGATGCATTTAGATATGCTGCAAACCTCAAAAATTGCCAATTTAATATTTTTGTACATCCTGCACTCATTTTTGTGCAAATATCACCATGGACTGAACAAATTAATTCCCTCAGTTTACTTCAGGAATTATTCCACACTTTGAGGAATTGAATAGGGTAGCTCAATGCTCAATGGCCATTATTCTCCTTCCAAAATTGCATTCTATTTAAACCACCTCAAAAACCCCCTTCCTTCCATTTTTCCAAACATTTCCTTCAAAATAATTGTGAATTGTTTCCATATTCAGACACTTCATGATGGTTACTTGGCAAAAGGTTTGTTAACTCCCTTAGGAAACCAGTCCCCATGAAACCATAAACACTGGTTTTCTCTTACATCCATTCCCTTTGAAAGAACACTTTGGTGAGGATTTTGGATCACTTGTTTAGGTACAGGGTCACCAGTGACATGCAATAGAGAGTCATGTGGACTACAGAGGTAACTAGATAGGCATAAGAAATATATGCATCTTAGAAATAAATACATGTAATCACTATAGTCACAAAAAACATTAACTCATATAAATATCAAATATTTCATAATTAAAAGAAAATATGTGTAATAAAGGAATACCATTTTCAGTGGAAGTTTCCTTCCTGCCTCCAGCTGAAAATTCATGTATTCTATAGAGATATTTAACTAATTGGCTCTCAAGTTTACAAGACAAAAGGGAAGTATGGATTTTCTGCCTGATTGCCAGAGGTTTTATTCGGGGCCCAAGAGAGAAATGTGTTCATGCAAGCCATGATCCTGAACATGCTTCTTTGGTGTGCTGTGCCAAGACTGATGTAACAAGCCTTGGGAATCTTCACTGAAGACCCTAATGTGCTAACTGAGATCTGAGATAGCAGCCATCATCCTGACAGGCTGGCAAGCTGTCTAGAAGAATTCTCTGAATCTGCTGCAAGAGTCAAAGATATTCTCTAAAGAGTGAAGGATTTCCTGATATCTTGCCCAAACCACAAAAGCTAGTTTTTTTATGTGGATTCCAATTTCATTTGTAGCTAGCACTCACAAGGATGGACCTGCGTGATAAAATCTGCCTAGGAAAAAAAAAATTAAATATTTTCTAGGATAACATCACCAAGGTTTTTATTGGTGTCCTGTAAAAGAAATACATTTAATGAAATCCTGTCCTTAAATTGTAGTCACATATTATCCCTAGCAGTCTTATTAGGGAAGATTTCTAAGTAAATTGGTCATGAGTGTTCCTTGGGATACTTCTGTTTTCAGGAGCTGCAACTAACTTCTCTGTTTATTCAGTTTACTTGCACTGAGAACTTGTGTTAACAAACAAATATTAGGACAGAAGCCTGGAACATTACAGAGAATAGGATTTCTTCCTAATGAAAATATACTGTTCAGTGCTGTCATACTGAACTGTAGTAAGATGACATTACTGAAACTGATCTCCTGATCTTGTATCTTAGACACCAAATTCCTTCTCCTTCTTAACGCACAGAATCCAGAGTTACAGGAGTATTATTTGGTTTTCTGGGTGGAAATCCTGGCCCAACAAGTCTTTCCCAGGACTGACCATGAAGTGTCAATGACATCACCACACTGACTTAGCAGAGAGAAGATTCCAGAAGATTCTGTCTTATCTCTTGTTAATTTTTATGAGATTTCAATGTTAATGTTTTAATGTTAATTTAAAGATTTTTATGGGCTTTCAGAATGACAAAAAGGCCACCTGTTTGGTTGAAGATAGAAAGACAAAACAGAAAAATAATGGTCCACTTAGGGAAGCAGTTTCTACAAGACTTTTCCAAGATCATACCTTATTAAGAGCTTAAATTGTAAGTGCTTAAATTTTCTAAATTGTAAGTACTTAAATTTTCTATAATCCTATAGGAAAATGAAGACTATGATTTTTAAAACAGCTGAAATGAGCTCACAGTCACTGCCACCAGCTTTCTTCAGACCAAACTTAGTACTAGTATCTTGGCTGCTTTGCAAGAACCTGTGAAAATGAAGCTATAACCTTTTCTGTGAAAGTCTGGGATTAACTTTCTAGTTTATACTTAGTAATAAGCAGTCGACGACTCAAGATGTGGTTTACAAAATAAAGGTGTAATTGTTGTGGCATTTCCATTTTCTTCTTTTCTATCCCTTTTATATTTATTATTAAAAGTAGTTATTAATTTCAAAAATACCATGTAAGTAACTTTTCTATACATAAATATTCTTATAGTCCAAATAATAAATATTATGGATTTTAAGGTAGACATAGTTAAATACTGCTAATGCAAATGCTTCTGCAAGACAGGTAAGATGTTTTGCAGAGTGTCTAGTGGAGAAACAAAATCGTAACCAGTAGTTCAGTGCAGAACAGAGACACACTTCTCCTTTCTAACCACCTGTGAACAAGTGATGCCACAAAGCCCACCAGGCTGGTTCTTGCACTTTGTCTCAACAGAGGCACTGAGGCTTGAATGAACTCAGGTCTTCATCTGTGTCTGGGTAATTTTCCACAGCTGTGGTGGTGTTGAGGCGCTAGGAAGTTCTCACATCTGCCAACCTTGCAAGCCAAGGCATTTTATTTTCCAGTGGTGCAAATCCAGCACTAAAATATGCAAAATTCCTGACCACAGCTATAGCTTCATGTAGCCCAAACTCTTTAAACTTCTAATATAAACAGTTTCCCCAGCCATATTTTTCTGCTCTTTCATAAGTGTGGGCTATTCTTGTTTTAATCTAATTTAAATTAGAGATAGAACTAAGGGCTACAACACAGGAAAATGAAAGGGAGAGACAAGATTACCACTAGGAAAACACAATCTACACTGTGTGTTACTACACAGTGTAAATCCTGACTTTCTATCAAAGCCTCCCTCTAAGCTCTTGTACCTTTAAATAGTGCATCAAGAGTGAAGCATACAGCAGCAGATATTGGGGGGGGAAGCCAGAGACCATCACCAGCTTTTTTTATTTGTGAACATCTTCTCACCTGAGAAGGGAAGCCGCAGCTCAGCCTTCATTTGTTTTTCCTTTGCTTTCTTATTCTCTCAAGTGGTCAGTCATACTTGGCTAATTATTGCTACAAAGAATCTCCAAGATGGATTCACTGTAACTGCATCAGAACATCTATGCCAGATTACATAACTTGAAACCTTAAGCGAACCACTTTCTATCAAAGAAAATTTTAAAAATTACTGATAAATCTGTCTGACTTTCTAGACTGTTTATCTAGAAAGACTGTTTATCTAGAAAGTAACATTTAACTATGTTACTCTAACTATGTTATTAGAGTAACATAGTTAAATGCAAAATCATTCATGGGGGAATAAAGAATGTGACTCCTACTAAAAAAATTCAGGCCTATAATAGCTAAAAGCAGCTCTAAGATCTGGCTGAACCTGAATTCTTGGTATCATTTACTGAAGAAGAGTCATCTTACACTGCAAATAGCACCCATCTAAGCCTTGTAGGTTTGAAATTGACACAAAAAGAAGGCTGATCTAATTTAAAACTGAAACTATGGGTTAGGATGAGCAGTTCAGTAGTGGAATACGAAACTATTGCAGACTGAATTTTTTTGGGAGAGTAATCCTTACTACACTTTAAATTATGGTCATGTGGAAGTAACATTTTAAAATTTTCTGCCAAGACTGGAAGCCTTTTAAAGACACTATTCAAACACAAGATAGTGCTTTAATGTGAAAAACTCTGGACAAATTGAGTTTAGTAGAGAAAGCTACAGTGACTTCTCAGGGCTTTAAAAAGTCTCTTGGTCTATAGCAATAGGTAGGAGTTATGCCCCTTTTTATCACTCCCAGTGTGCAAAATCCTTGAACTCAAAAAATTAAGATGACATTTTCTGATATATATCTGCAGATCAAATAAAAAATACTAGCTGCTTGTGAAATAGGATTTGGGGTAACAATAGCATTCCACCAAAAAAAAAAAAAAAAAAAAAAAAAGATAGGATGAAGGTTTTAAAATCTACATTAATGTTCGCCTGTAGCAGAAACAAGCTGTCCTTTTCTGACTGCAAGGCACCTACTGTTTGTTATTGCCTGAATTGATTGCTGATAAAAAAGAAATCCCAAATAATCCCACAAAAACATTTAAATACTCTCAGTATAAGAGAACAGCCCAGCAACATCCAAGGCTGAATGCAATCATGCCAAGGCATTTCAGATTGAAGAAAACATTTATTCCACTTCTACAATGTCTCCAGTTTGCTGCATTCCATTCAAGAAAGCTACTTCCACAAAGTCTAATTTAAAAAAAAAATCCTTTTCTCTGACAGCATTTGAGTTTTTAAATAAAACTGTAGGTTGCAAAATAACTGATTCTTACCCAGAGATAATCATTGGTTAAAACAGCTTGAGGATTCCTTCAGCAAATGGAATACCTCTCTATGTATGAAAGTTGTCACACTTACTTCTCAGGTGTAGCAAGATGGCTTTCTACAAAAAGAGTGACCTAGGGAAGAGCAAGCCCTCAGCTTGATGTCTCCTAGCAGAGTTCCATGGAAATGCGAAATCTGTGTTATTGAAATCCATAACTAACAGTGCCAAATCTGTCACCCAAGCCCAGGAAAAGAACAGGAACTGCCTTATGTCCCTCTGGGAAATGTTTTTAACTGAATTACTCTGAAACTTTCTCTGAAGCATGTCATTCAGGCCTCTCTTGTCTTTGTTCACCAGCCAGGACCTGCCATTCTGGGTCAGGCTGATGATATGCCCTAATAAACACCCTGACCTTCACTCCTGAGTTGACATTTAAGTCCTCAAGCTGTGAAAGCAGGTAGCACAGAAAAAAAAATAAATCTTCACTGCAAGAGAGGCAATGCACAGAGTCTAGGTAGGGGACTGAAATCCTGCCTTACTACCACTGGCAGCTGGTTCAATAAATGGTGAAATTGCTTCCCATTGCCTCTGGACTCTCTATTGCAGCCTAGCTGCTTTGGTAAAATTAACCTATGTGCTCCTAAATTCCTAATGAATTTTTGGATTTGCCTGAAAAATTTCAGAGGCCTTGAATAGTATCTTATTTCCTTTTCTCTGGACAATTCCTGACTACTCCCCCCCCCCCAAACACCTTTTTCATGATTATCTCTACAAAAAGAGACATGAAGCATTTGATATTTCAGTCCTTGGAATGCCTGCACTAGAGATTAACCACTTACAGCATCTCATAATAATATAAGGAAATAATGAGATTTGTTTTGGCAACTCAGCAACAGTACATGACATGTGGGAATGTAAAGTTCTATCACTGAGGGAGGCATCAAAAAACCATGAACATCATGAACATCTTTACCAAATGCAACAATGAAGTTAGTTCCCTTATTGCAGGAATTGCTGTTCTGTCTGTTCCATTTCTGAATCTAAACAGATATTCAATTCATAGCTTTTCAGCCAAACACAGCTAGCCAGATCTTCTTGTAACTTAGACATATCTGATCTGTACTCTGCTCCACCTGTTAGCAGGCTGTAATGCTTAAGCCCCATGAAAGGACCATTCATAACACTGCCAGCTGGACAGCAAATTCATTGGGCCCAAAAGAAAAGGAGAAGTCGTGCTGGAGGTGCAGAGGTTTCCTTGCCATGTCACAGCAGGCTAAGTGAGAAAGAAAAGGAAAGTAATGGAACGATGTCATGAAAGGCAGGACTCAAGGAAATGGCCTGAATCTGTTGGCCTCAGCGAGGTTTAGGTTGGGTGTCAGGAAAAGGTTCCTCACCCAGAGGGTGTTTGGGCACTGGAACAAGCTCCCCAGGGAAGTGATCACAGCGCCAGAGCTCAAGAAGCATTTGGACAGTGCTCTCGGGCACATGGTGTGAATGTTGGAAATGCAGGGCCAGGAGCTGGGCTCAGGGATCCTTGTGGGTGCCTTCCAACTCAGCTGATTCTGTGGTTCTCTGAACCAGGCAGCCAGAACAATTGCAAAACAACAGTCTGGCATTCTTAAAAGGTCTGCTTTAAAATATGCTGTTAAATGACAACACTGCTTTTTCATGACTCAGAACAATCTCCTGACATCATAATCCAAAGCTGGTCAGGACTGTATTACTATTGAACAATTTATTAGGCATTAAGTAATTTTTTGGTTCACATTAGTTTTAAGGATAATGCTTCATTCTGCTGGGAGTATGACAAACTTCCAGCATGAATGAGATATGTGCAAATGCTCATATTAGTATTTTTTTTTACACAGTTTATTCACATATTGGATCCCATTTTTTCTTATACAAAACAGAAATTAGTCTAGTGAATTCTGAAATATATTTTACTGAACCCCATGTTGTTGATGGGAGACCATTAGAGGACATTACACAGTCTTTTCTTCTACTGGTAATTTTACAATTTTATTACATTGTGTGTGCATAACTTAAACTATTTTAACAATACAACAAGAGAATCATGCAGATGTTTTGAGAAAATTAGTCAAATATATGAGCTTTTAATACCTGAATCTAGTTTTCAAACTAAAACCACGGAACAGTCCAACATGTCTAATGATCTCTCTGCAAAGATTATTGATTTGGTACACACTATAGGCAAAAAGCATGAAGCTAGTTGAGGATTTGAAAGAAAATATGAGGAGAAATACTTTAGATCATATAATGATATAGGCTACAGCAGCAAAATCTTATTTTACAAAACAAAGTTAATGACAATGGGAGGTCATTCCCTCTAAAGACGCCTTTAATCATACTGCAGCCAAATGATTCTTAGCTGTAATCAACTTAAAAAAAACCAAAGTAAAAAAAAAATTACTTGATTTATTTCAAATGTAACCGAGTCTTCCTCAAAATAAATCAGTATCGGTGCAAGGGTTTTATTTTAAATGTCTACACTTTGTGGTTTGTTAGCAAACTTCTAGGCAATTAACACTGAGTGTGGGTGAGCAGCAGTATATTTCAGCATATTTGTGTGCTGGAAAACACACAAATGACCTATTGCAGTTTTGCTTTTCTAGATTTGCCTTATGAAAAACTATAAACCAGATAAACTGTAGTGAAGTGCAATTAATTGCAACCTGAACACCATTCTTAACCCTGTCTCTTGGAGTCCTCCCTTAACTTCTCCTATACCGACATAACGGTAACTTACAATTATATTAATTTCAGTGATATTGTATCACAAAGTTCTTCAAAGGAATTTCAAGTAAATCTGGCAAAAGAACTGACCTAGTGTCCTGGAGATCCTAACACCTCACCAAAGGATGAGAGTAACTCATCATGTGTCCAGCAGTAATTCACGTCCCAGGATAAAAAGAATAAGTGAGGTAAAGAAGATCTCTGGCACAGAAGACTCATTTTGAGCTGAGATTGCATGAACCTGAATATCCATTGGTGAAATGATGTGAAAAAAGAATGAATGTAGAATCAAGTCCTAGGGAAGGCAAGTCATGACTGGATCTATTTGAAGACATGAGGAATTGTAAGAACAGGCTTAAATTTGCAGGTGTTTGTATTTAACTGTTATGACATTCCCATTAAAAAAAAAGTTCAGCACTAAGGTCTAAAAAATGCATTTTGCTAAGAAATAAGTGTATTTTTAAATATTCTTTCTGAGCCTGTGGTATCTTTTTTCAATCATCTAGTTGAAAACAGTGAAGAGACATTTTAATTCTATGTGTGGTAATATTAAATAAACTACTGAATCTGCATGACTCATTAGTCCATTCCCTACTTCTCAGAAACAGTCTTGATTATCCTGCTCAAGATAAGTAATATGAATCTTATCAAAGGCTACACATTGGAACTTCAGCAAATCATCTAAACAATACATATACAAGAAGAAATCTTGAAATTTACTTGGAAATGTGGCCCATTTTATTTTAACTGTAAAGCATTCATTATACAGTGCAAACAGTTCTTTGGTAAATTTACTGATTAAAATAACAACAAAAACAACTTTGTTTCAGGTAACATTAAAAAAAGAAAATAAATATGTAAAATTTGCATCATTTTACAGCAATATTCTCACAGTGGATACTGAGCAAATGGTCAGCTAGCCATTGGCCACTGTTTCAGAAATGTTAAAGTCAAGGCTGATTCTAAAGACACTGCAATAAAACTGAACTAGTACAATCCATGGCTGATTACATTTTACAATGTGGATAAAGACCTGGTTTTCCTTGTTTATAAACAGATGGATGGTGGAAAATAACTCAATATTAGACTTGTTACATTTGTTTAAGCATATCCAGACTCCTAAGCCCATTTTATATACCATATGAATAAACAGTGAACAATGAAGAAAACCTCCCACTTTGGAGGCTGGAGAAAAGGAACAATCAGATAAAAGGTACTATTTTATAATGTATAAAATGGAAACTCTCTTCTCCTATAAGCAGAAATCTTGAGAAAATTTATTTTATATAAAATTGAAAAGAAAGAATGCAAGTAGTAACCAGCTGGATGTATTACTGCCTTATTTAACTGTTTGGGCAGTTAAACTGGATTTGGTTTAGCTCTGCAACCCTTCCTCTTTGAGGAATTTCTGCTATAGATCAATGAGAGCTCCATCTGAGCTGGAATTACAGGACGAGACATGTGGTTTGGACTCTCAAGAAAAGTCAACAAAACAGAGAGTATCAAAGGAATACAGGAATGACAATCTTTAGGAACCATGTGATACTCAAACATGCTCGCCACACAATTTCTAGAAGTATTAACAAAGAATATTATATAAATCAAAACATTGCATATAAAATCAATTAAAATATTCTTAAAAATATAAATTGCAATTCCATGTGTACCACACACCTTTAACACAGCACTCACATGTACATATTGGTTCTACCATAGTATGAAACAAAGTTTTTGTAGTATGCTTTAAAGTTACACCAAAGTTTGAATGTGTGTCATGGTAATAGTTTATCAAATTAGAAATTATTAATGTTAGTAATCAGAGAAATTATGTGCCAAAATATGATAGTGGATTTCATATTGCTGTGCTAGGTTAGTTATTAGACAGGTATTTGTTCTACCATGCAATAATTAAGTACTCAGTCTGTTTGCATAATCTGAAATACTTAACACATGAAGGTTTAATTTTGTGCAGATTTCTTTGATAACCCAGTCACTGTCCCTTGAATTTCAACACTTAAACTCAGAAGTCAGAAGTCAGTGAACCATGTAACCAGTTCTGGTTCTAGCGAGTCTTGGCTTTGGACTAAAGGACAGGGCAATAACCTCTAACAAATTAAGTATTCAGGGAAATAATCAATTCTGATTAAACAGAATAAAAACTGTAAAATGAGGTATGATAGTTGTCCTTCACTCAATCTAATTCCTGGTCAAAAACACACAGTTTGCATCCTATAAATTACACAACTTTGAAATGCATAGACATTTACTCTATAATGTTAAACATTGAAATGGGAGATGAAGTCCATTGATGGACCATTTTTAACAGGAATGAGAAAAATATTGAGGTAAATATATATATTCATTAGACGAAACTGGGAAAAAAACCAAACACCTTGTCAGAAAAAGTAGTCAATCCACAATTAATCATGTTGCTTGATTTTGATTTTTCCTTTTTTCAACAGTGCCACAATATAATCAGGAACATATGTCTATTGACAACATGCACAATGAATCAGTAGGAATCTTTGTATATAAGTGGCATGTGACATCTTTTCACATTTTCAAAACAGGGCCATACAATTACATGAGCTGATCTGAGACAAAGAGAAGCATGCTTTCAAACTGACCTGGATGGTTATGTTACAAAATTTAAAATAAATGAAACAAAAAAACCAAAAAATGTCATCAAGCAATTATAAATGTTTTGACAAAAAGGATTCTGCTAATTTTTAAGATCAAATGCTACTCTGTCATGCAGGTTTCCCTAGAATGAGGAACACTGTCAAATATATCTATAATATACATTCAGTTGCTTTTGCTTTCTTCCAATTACAGTTATTTAGATATCCTTACTAATTCTAGCTTTTATTGCTTTGAAAATTTGGTTATTTTTGCTCCTTAAATCAAGGAAAGGATGCTGAAAGGTGTCAAGTAGCTTTCTCTGTTTCCTTGCTGGTCCAGGCCCAGCAGTGATAGTGTGATTTAACAGAATTTCCATGCATTGATTTTGCAGAAACTGGCCTGGATATGGCATTGCTCAGGCACAGTGACCTCGTGTTTTCCTTTTCCTGGCGTTTTACTAAATAACAGCAAAAAGTTAAGTATCAAGACAGACTGGTACTAGAAAGGGACACTAAACTTTTAACATTACTAAGTAAAGATAGGAAACTTAGATTAGAGTTTCTTAGAAACTTAAATTTAGAGTAAATCCTAAACCCAGTCATTTTGGGTACCTAAAACTACCCGACAGTGTTCTTTTAAAGTAGCACCAGTTTGAGTTTGTCTAACCTGAGAAGTATAACACACAATTAACTTTGACCTGTTTGCTATTTTCCCTTTTGTTAATTTTTGCATTGTGATTTACCTTCATGGGCAGAAAATAAAATGATACAATATGTTATACCGTTACAGCACCATTAGAATATTGTAAATCTTGATTTCTTGCTGTTGTTAGGACTGCAGTTACCTGTTTTTGCCATCAGCAGGCACTGATATGATTTGAGGGGTATGCACCCTAAATTTTTAAAAAGCAGACTTATGGCTTCTTTTTATTGGTATTTTGTTGTGAGCAGACTGGACAGCAGTCTCCTTCACCCTTCACAGGTGCTGCACAGTCAGCGGGCGGGCACGATTCCACAAAACAGGTAATCTGACCACCCTGTGCCAGGAGAAAAATGACAGAGCAAAAACATGCTTAGCTACATGTTCCAAGCAGGAAATACATTTTTCATGTTATTGCAGAAAATATTCTCATTCATTCTCTGTAAGAACCTGACTAATATGGTAACTCCACAGAGTCTGTTTCAGTATAAACTTTGACTGGGGTACCAAGGACTAACATATTTTTCTACTACTTTTTCAAAAATTTCTCTCTGATAGAAGAAAATTACAAACCAGCAATAAGTTCAGATGAGCTTTTATTGATTTTCATGCTTTTGGCTGGATTTTTTCAAAAGTGTTTCACTTTGCAGTTAAATTTACCCATATAACTATACATACATGAAAATAGAAGTATAATAGATAACATTTGGATTGAAAAACAATGTCCAGGGCAGGAATATCTGAATAATATAATTTTCTGCAAAAAACCAACCTGGGAACCATAAAAAAAATTTGCAAGTATTACCCAGAAATTAGCAGGCATGAAACCAGAACTGCTGTTTTAGAATAAAAATTGTCATTTCTACCACTAAATTAATTTCCACATACTTACTTTGCATTCACACACAGTACAAGGGTCCCTTTTCCAGGTTTCATTGCTGGAATATGATTTACCCTCTTCATCAGTGCAATCAGAATTACTGAGGCGTGATTCAAGTTTTTTTATCTGAAAATATTTTAAAAAGTTAGCAAGTGAATCAAAAAAGGTTTTTGTTTGTGTAAAGTATTCTGGTTTTTCTCTTATAATACATGCTATATAATCCTTGTTATACTTGGGTTTTTCTTCTCACTACTTAGTTTTTATAATGCTAAAAGACTAGAAACAGTTAAAACATATAAAAATAGTCTTTCAAAAGAAAGCTAACAGAAAATACATCTTTCCTACCACTGAAATACTCAGCTAGAGCATGTAAAGAGAAAAAAAACTTCATGTTTCGTCTACAGAAAGACAAATTTTAACTGTCAAATATGTTTTGGAAAGGAAGTGAATTTTAAATTTTTTTTAAAGCACCTTAATTAAAAATGTTTACTTGAATTTTTAACTAACTTTAAAGTACCTTAATTAAAAATGTTTACTTGAATTTTTAATTAACTTCGGTATGGTGTACATTTTAAAAATGGGATTCCTCTATGACTGAATAGTGTTTACTTGCAAACATTGTAAAGTCTTCTCTAAGTGATCTAGATCTTAACTCTGTTTACAGCTGTAGTCTGGCAATTACTTCTTATGAAGTCTGCATTTTAATCATTGCTTTACACAAATTGTACACATTTCAAAGGGCAAAAAAGATTTTATTAACACTAAAACCAAATTTTTGGAAGATTAATTCTGTGTTTCTGTGTTTAGTATACAATGGTTACACAAGGCTTCAGGTTCAAAAGTCAAGAGGGTCCAGCTGTAGAATATTTCAGTATGATTTCAAAAGAACACAGAAATAAAGAATACCACACCATCTTCTGTGTTGGCTTTTGTTTGAAATACTACGTGTTGGTATTGTCTGCAGGGGATGTCTAAATATTAAAAAATGTAAGACAGATGTTAGGAAAACATTATTAATTAAATCTACAATCAGACATGACAGACTACAATAAGTTCATTATAGCACCTTACCTGATTTCTGAGGCTTGAAATAGTTTTTTGCATTTCCAAAACAAATTCTTTGAAGTCATTCACTGCAGGTACATTTCTATTTTCATTAGATGTGGATGTTGCATTACGAAAATATTTACTCTGTTTCACAGAACTGCAACAAATAAGTGCAAAGTCAGGATATTCATCTAAATCCTTTCTATTTGGCTAGATATTTTAGGACACTTAACAAAAATGTAAAAGAGCATGCAACAAATGTAGGAATATGAACCACAACAGCTGGTGCTGAAAACAGACTCAGGACAGGTGAGCTCCAGATTACTGTCAATATCACTACCAACAGGGAATTTCTTATACTTAGAAAAATTATGTATTTCATGCAGGGGTACACACAAAGTTGTCACCAGTGACACTATACAGCATCACCTTAAATTCACCCCTGAGCCTCCAATATGAAAGC
Source organism: Serinus canaria (assembly GCF_022539315.1). Lineage (NCBI taxonomy): Eukaryota > Metazoa > Chordata > Aves > Passeriformes > Fringillidae > Serinus > Serinus canaria. Next base: position 94,574,863 of record NC_066316.1, read on the forward strand.
AGGCTAAAGTAAAAGAGTTTTAAAAAGTGTTCCCTCCAATATGAAATTCACATTTCACATCCTGAACCATAGATTCTTCCTCTAGAGGCTTGTTAGCAAAACATGCATTTTAAGAAATACGACTTTAAAAAGGAGAAAGTTGCATTTCATAAATAAATGAGAAGTACTTCTAGGTATGAACATATTTTTAACTAACATTTGACATCAATACTGCTTATAGTACACAAAATCTTAAGTCTTTTTTCTGTAGTATTTTTCAGCTGATATCTCATAACAAATATACAACACTAGATTGTGTTAATCAATTCAGTCTGTTGATGAGAAAGAGTAACAAAAAGAACTGTCTGTAACTAACAATATACTATCTGGTACCACTTGAACAAACAGGCATTCAAAAGTATGGATAAAACTATTTTAAAGTCACTTATTATATTAAGATCCTTGAATCCATTTACTTTTTTAAAGATTCTTGAATCCATTAATAATTACAGGCATTACTATTTGGTTTACATGTCATCTCCAGTGCTAAGGTATACCCAAAGAATGAACTGGCAAAGAAATTCTCATCTATCAGGGCTCAAGATTTATAATCTTTCTGCATAAATTAAAACAGCACTTCCTGGCAGGGGTTCAAGCTACTTAGTTTCCCATACTTTTTAATCTAAATTAGAGAAAAAGAACTCTAAACAACATAACATGCCAAAGTTCAAGTAAACCAGCTGCTATTGTATAACAAAATATTTAATCTTCCCCACCTGTTCAAGTTATTGAAAATGAGAAGCTAAAAAAAGGAGGAAAGAACCCTTCTCACCACAAATGAAATTTAAATACCACACTGAGTATGAGAACTCGTGGGAATGTTCAGTGACTGAGGTTGCTTTAGTTTTATTTATGCTACAAATGAAGTATTGTAAATCTACTGTTTGTAGTCCTAATTAGCAGTTGGAGTGAAACACAGTCAAACAAGCTGGTACTTGGATGTAAGGTTTATTTTTTCTTACTTTCATTTTGACTTAATTTAACCCCTACTACAACTTTAGAATTATGGGACTAGGCATCCTTAAAAAGTGAATTGCTCTTTTGTAAATTTTTCTAGCAGTTCACTTGCAAAGATGGACAAAACATCCTTCTTCAAGGATTATTTCAAAGGAACCTACATTTTCATATTATCTATAGACCAGCTTATCCATAGCTGCTATCTTCTCTTTTCTAAAATCCTAAACACCTAAAGGATCTTTTATTTCAGGACAGATTCCTCTCAATTAAGTGGAACATAATCATGGTATTCCTTCAAGTACTACTACACCTCCAGAGTATTTGAAATTACTGAAATTAATTTACCTCTTTATGTATCTGTCTAGATGCTTTCCTTGCCAGAGTGGGTAGACTCTGCTTGATCATCATCATCATCATCATCATCATCATCATCATCATCATCACTCAAATAGGAAGTTTTATTTGTTAAAAGAATGCTGAATAGAAAGAACTGTAATTCAGGTGTCCCAAACTTGTTCATCATGAAGGATCTTCACAAGAAATGGTCTGAGCAGAACTCATTTCAAGTCACTAATTCCCATGAAAGGGCAGGGACCCTGTGTAGCTGATAATTTGTGACTGAAACTGTGATTTACTTCCTTGCTATATTTTGAGGATTAGGGAGTTATAAACAATATTATTTGCACTGCTTTTCTCCATTCCTGCTTGAAGTTTTTGGTACCAGAAGCAATCCTTATCATTATCACAAATTTTTATGCAACTGAAATCAACACTTGGTATCCTCCTATTTCTACAGGTATTTCTTGGTGTCCTCCTATTTCTAGAAGCTCCCAATAGGAAATGAAATAATTTAGATTAATTTAGTTACAGCAGGCAATGTGGGAATGTGGCATTTCAAATCTCCAAATTACGCTTCATTAGTGATTTTTTTTTCATGAAAACTGCAGGAAGAACAAAAGGACTATACTTATACTACTCACAAAGAGTTTTACACAAATTTGAGCTTGAAAAAAAAGCTTATTGTTAGTAGATATGCAGAAGTGTCAGAATAAAATACATCAATCCTAAACTTGAGACAGCAGGAACTGGAAAAAAAGTGGCTCCCAAAGAAATCGTTCCATTTCATTCCATTTTGAAAACAAAAGGGTTTTTATAATTATTAAAAAAAAAAAAAAAAAAAAGAAGTCTCACCTTACTGATTTAGACATCTTCATTTTCTTCAGGGGCTTGTCCTCCTGAAAGCTGTAGTCAAGAGAACGTCTTCCCCGAAAGTGATAGGAAAATGCATTAAACTGTCCTCTGGTTCTACAGTCTGGAAACAGACCAGAAATTACACATAAACTACAGCATATTTCAGCAATTACTGTATGAATATGGTTTGGCAGTGTTTTCTGAATTGGTAAAGGCAAGTCATACATTCAGTCTGATCCCTCTGGAACTGGTAGATGGCAGATGAATAAATCTCAGTGATAGAATATTTAAGCTAGTTAGATGCAGAGAATGTGAACCTTGATTATCCACAGACTGGCTTTTTAGCGTGAAAAACATGAGTAATACAATTTTAACAAACCCATATAGTACTACTTTAACTATTCTTCTCACTTCTGAAATTTTCACTCTCTTGGCTTTTAATTATTTTCTGGGCAAATAGGGCAGCTACATAGGAAGAAAAACAATGACATAAAAACCACTCTGTGGGTACCTCATCTATCCCAGCAATTATAGAGAATTTTCAATTTAATTCCAAATTTGCAGACGTGATTTATAAGTTGAAGAATCTTATTTCCAAATCTGGGGAATCTGAATGTATCACCAGACTCTAAAACTCCTTCCATCACAGAGCAAAAATCTCAAGCCTGAAAATGAGCTATGACAGAAATCTTCTCCTAAGATCCAAAGTGAAGTCTTGGCAGGATGAAGAATGTCTTTCTTCCAGTTCACTGTATTTAGCCTTTCAAACACAGTAAGTATTTGGAAAGAGTCCCATTTAAGAAAGAAAAGGAAAACAAAATAAAACTGCAACAGTGCTTGATAGAGAAGACAATGAGAAAAAAGAAGTTTTCTCATTTCTGTTCACAGAAGCTTTAAAGCCAAAAGTAATAATGGGCCAAGCTGAGGCAGGAACAAACTACATGATCAACTGCTAGAAGCAGAATCTGCTAAAACCGAAGGAAAAGCCTAAATACAGGATGCCATAGGCATTTCTCAGCTAAGTCTGGTATTAGCAGAATTAGCCATGAAAGCAACTGAAGATGGGAAGGAGTCATCTTCCGTAATGTTTCTCTTAATTTGCACCAAAACAAATTAAATCAGAAACTCAGTGATATTTATAAAGTATTTTTCTGGAATTTAGATTGAATATCTGAAGTATTAACACAAATTACTGCAAAGGTTCCAAGTCTATAAACACTGCTGAAATGAGCAACTAGAGAAACAAATGGAAGGTTGCTCTGATTACAAAATAATAGATATCTTGGATTACTTTTAATTGTGTTGAACTTTTATGCATATTAAAATATTATAATTTCTTTGTGAGGAAAAACTTAAGTTTTTCTTAATGGCTTAATATAATTTAAGACACAAAAAATAAGATTACTGACCAAAAAATAAAAAAAAATCAGATCAAAACCAATATCTACAGATTATTCTTGAACACAAGTTATCCACAATTCCCCTTCCCTGTGCTTTCCTTGCAGTTTGTCCCATTCTTTAATAAATGCATTACTTTCCTCCTGTAATAGCAGCACCCACCAAAGAACCACATGCTATTTGCTGCCAACATATTGTTCATTCTTCTTGTGTGTTCTGCTGTTTCCCACATAACCTCCTTGCTGTCCACTCAGAAAGTAAACTAGTTCAGATGGGAACAGACCCATGTGTCTGTAAGAGGCTCGGCATGAAGGCATTTTTGAACACCCTTAGACACTTCTAAATTTAGCATGGTGAGAAAAAGGATCATACTGAAGGGTTCCTGAAGAAAGGACTAATTCTGGTCAGAGAAATTTTTTTGACAAAGCAACATGCTGCTTAAAGTTTTCCTGAGTATCACAAAGTCTCTGGTTTCTCTTGGAAGCAATATGTGAAAGGTTTCTGCTATCCTCCTTTGTTTAGTAACTGCTACAGTCATCTTGCATAACACAGATTTTTTTTGGTTTTTCTGTACAATAACACAATGGCCCATTGTTTTTTCATTCTTAGGTTGCTTCTTAGAAACAAAGGTCTGAAATCTTGGGAAGGTTTTATCACCTTAGACTGGTAAATATGAGAACCATATGTTCTGTGACAGCTTTAAGGACACAGATCTGACTTTCTGAGTTTTTTAGAACTCAAATACGTCAACTTGCCAAATTACCAGCTCATGCTGTTGGTTTCTCTTTCAGGTACAATAGGAAGGAATGCCACTGCTGAGAGGTGCAGGACAAAATGCATCAGCTTACAGACACCCTACATCAAGAAATTTCTTCTCTCTTCTTTTTTTTTTTTTTAACTTTTATTCTTAATGAAGAATATCTTAGCAGTAGCAGTAAATAAGAAAAAATAAGTCTGAAATTCTGTGGTTTTTTTTTTTCCCTTGCTTAACTAATATGTCCCCAGATTAGCTATACCCATTCCATTTAATTTCTGCAGAAAAAGTGAATGTTTAAAAGTGACCTAAGAATTCTTTTTCTCTGTGGACAGTTTTTTCTTTCAGAAGGTAGCTAATGTTACATTGCAAGTGTCAAGCTGATCCATTTACAGAATCACACATAGTCACAGAATAATTTATGTTGGAAAAGACCCCTGACACCTTCAGATCCAACCTTTGGCCAAACACCCCCTTGTCAACTAGACCATGGCACTAAATACCCTATCCAGTCATTTCTTGAACATTTCCAGGGATGATGACCCTCCCACCACCTCCCTGGGCAGCCTGTTCCAATGTATAACAACCCTTTCCATAAAAAAATTGGCATTTCTCTTTGTATGTGGAAGCCATGTCCACATCTTTAGAAAATTCTGTTTCCCACAAGGTTTTAAAAATGCAACTATTACATAAATTGGATAATAAAAAAACTGATAGAGAACTATAGTGCAGTCTTAATTCTCTGTGAATCACTCCTCAAAATCTAGGCCATGGACAATTAAACTAACAGTAGATTAAAACAAAACAACTTGAAAGACTGAGGAAATTTGAAGCAAAGCACATATATCTATTTGATACTAGTCTGATTGTCCAAGATTTATTGTAGTTAATTTGGTTGCTTTTACTGTAAGCATTTGTATTAAGAACTTGTAGACATGCCAGCAGCAAAAGGGTGGAGAAACACTAAAAATATCTGATATAAAATGATTTTTTTGAGTAGATGTTTTCACAAAGCAGCTTAAAAATTGCACAACATAAGAAAGTGACCTTTCACACAAAATGAAGCCCTAACTCAAAATAGCTGGTTCTGTTGTTGCCAAAATGGGCCACAACCCTTCACATTGCACACTATATCTTCATTTCTTCTGTTGAACAAGATTTTCTTACAAAAGATAAATTAAACACCACCAAAAATGTAATGTGGTGGTCTGAAATCCAATACTAATGTGCTCAGATCAGAACAGATGTCTTTTGCAAAAAGATTAGTTAAACATCTGAAAAGGAAAATGTATAGAAGGTAGAAGATGAAGTAACAACTCACATTGCCACCTTCCATCTGACTAATATACTGGGAATTTTAAGAATAAAGATATTTCCTGTCATTTATCTCAAAGCTCACAGACTGAGCTTCAAAATCAGTCTACTATTAGAACTAGAAGGTTCAGATGTTGTTGGGAAAGCAAATGTCCAGTTTGGTAATACACAGCTAATGATAAGACTAAAGATATTTAAAAACCTATCATGCTTTCATGATTGAAATAGGTCTTGGATGGTCTTCAGATAGATAAAGGAGAAACATTAGGTTCTTGACACCAAACCAAAGGAAATCCAACCTCTCCAGTGGAAAAATTAAATAGAACTAGTTAGGGGACTTTAAAGATCAAAAACATGCAGCTTTTGGAATACAAATCAGTAAGAAAAAGTAATTTCAGACAGACTGAAAATCCATGGGAATTTTTAAAATAAAGACCCTAAGAACTGTCCTGCCCACTAGACTGTAAAGTCAACAGTGTCTCAGAAAGGCAGGAACAGTCCACAGAAAAGAAGGAAATCCTCCAGCTGCCTAGATTTGTAGAAATCACTGAGACACTCAATTAGGATGCTTTCCTACCCATGTTGATCTTAGAGTAAATGAACACTGACATAAGGCAAGACTTCAGCCTGACTGTCCTCCAGAGACATCTGTTTATTGCCAGCAGTGGAACTTTGACAGATCTGGCAGCTCAGTCAGGAGTTTGAATTTAAACACAATGGTTGAAGCCTATTGCTACCCTGCTGCTCTTCACAAGGGATGGCAACTACTGGCATGAAACTGCTGGTAGCAAAGACAAAGCAATGTCATAACTTAAATCTCCTTATCTTATGTTTATGAATGTAGAATTGTATTTAATGGATCACAGATACCTGAGAAAGCTAAAATATTTTTGGTTTGGATGAAATACAAATAAAAATACTGATTCTCTCAGTAAAATTTGTAATCATACAAAAACACTGGGCTATATTAAATACTTCAACTCAAAGATAAAAAGGATGATGTCCTTATAATTACAAACCATGGAAATTAATTTTAGTAGCCTGGCATAGACTGAATTGTTACTAAGCTAACAGACACTGTCTTTAAATGTAAATTTAAATGTAAAAAGATAATTTGAACGTAGAAAGCAAAAATATATGACCTGACCAAAGTATATAAGTTCTGGGTAAAGACAAAACCTTTTCAGGCATAAATCATATCATTTTGGTATTTTGAGAGTTCTTAGTGAAAAATATCCTCAGTCAAAAAAGAACTTCCAGTCTCACACAGAGATTTCTGTTAAAGTTTTAAAGTGTTATTTCCACTATAAAGCACAGAATTTAGTGCTTTGCCCAGTGCTGTTTAGTATTCTCATTGAAGATTAAAGGACATAATGAGAAGTGCATAGTAAGATATTAATGTTGTCAGTAGAGAAGCAATAGACAGCCTAATTGTTCCTCTGCTCTTAAAATACAAGAGTTCATAAATATAGGTCTAATCTACTGAAAGCATTTAGATTAAGAATGTGTCATAACTCTTCTAATGAAATTCAGTGGGATTCAAACATTTGGTCATAATTTGTTTAAGGCTGTATTCCTGAATTAAACAAACAAAGAAAAAGAACAATATCTGACAGAGGAGATAGGCTGTTCACTAACTGAGAAATAGTTAAGAAAAATCTTCCCAAATCAGTTTACACTTAGAAGGATGACTTGCATCTTATCTGAATCACTTCCTCCAGGGTCATTGTCCATTGTCCTCCTGGGTCCATGTGAAACCTCAAGGGTTTTGACATAAAACAAAAGGTTAAAGAATTTTTGTACTTTGACTTACAAAAAAAACCCAAAACACAAAACAAAACCAAAAAGTGTGAAACTTTTAAATATTCACATTTGAATAATCATGAAAGCATACACTGATTACTTTAAAAAAAAGAAAACAAATTCAAAATACACTTCTTGCACTAGAGAGCCTGAAATTAAGCACCAGAAGTTTCTTGTTTGGAAAATTTAAGGCTTGAGTGCTCTTTGCACAAATAAAGAGCAGCAGTAAATCCAGCAATTACTCATCATCTCTGACAAGACAAAGAAAGGTAGAAAGTGAAGGAAAACAGAAGAAATCTTGTGCACTTCAGTGGAACTCCGATTTTTTGCCATAATAAACTACTAATTCTGTTGTATGATTTGCCAACTGAAATCTAAAGGTAATCTCTTCTTTTTATTATTATAAAGAGGAATGATTCTTTGCTTTGTAAGAAGGAAATACTAGCTTTACTCAAAAAATCTACAAGGCAGATTTTTACAACTAAGACATTTTTCTATTCTTCATATGGAAAAGTATTTTGACTTTTAACAAAACAGGAAGGACAACAAAACCAGATGTGTTTTTAACCAGGCTGAAACAGCTGAACACATGGGTCACTTATGAAACATACATAAAGGGCAATGAGCAATATTCTGTACTTGAAATTTAAACTTAGGATAATTTTAATTTTAAAATCATTAGAAGCATTTAAATCTGAGGAAGGGTTTAATTTTTTTTCCTTTCAATAATGAACAATAATAAATTTAAATAAACAAATCCTTTTAATATATTCAACTCGAAGTAAATGCTGTTCCTGAGTGGATGCCCCACCTCAGAGGAAGAGTGGCTACAGAAGGAAAGAAATTTTTTATATCACTTACTTAAACTGAATCCCACAGAAAATGTCACCATCATTCAACCATGCAAGAAAACAGCCACACATACTTCACTTGCTGTTCATTAACCCCTGCACGGCTTCAGGAGTTCAGAAAAAGGGGATACAAATGGAAATTTTTCATAAAACAGTACTTATTTACCCTTTCTTTTGCTTGACAGTTGTCTAACTGTGCTGCATCCAGTGGTATTCTCTGGTAGCAACTTTCTTGAATGAAAATGCATACTGGGTTGCTGAACACAAGAATACCCTAAAGACTTTCCAAAGATAACATCTGTTCTGAAGGGCTCAGTGATAACATAACATTTAGAGAATCAACACATAATTTCTCAGAATGGCTTTATCTTTTTTACAAATCAATATAAAAATGTATTTGTGAAACTGTCTGTCAAGCTTCATGAACCATGGCAAAGTGAACTTATCCTGAATTGGAAGAATGTGCTTTATTTATGGCAAAGCATTTAAAGAATGAGAATTGGTTTTCTCACATTGTTTCTGGCATATGTCAGGGAATTTTTTTGAAGAGATTCTGGAAGACTTTGTATTAAAATTACAATGTGTCAATAATGTCTAGCTTTTTAGAAACTATTGTCATTAATTTGGGAATGGCAAATCTGGTAAACATTGTTTAAAAAAACCCAAGTAACCTACCAATAAAAAAGAAAGAAAGCTGTAAAAATTAGAGTAAGGCCTGAAAGATATTGTATATGGGGAATACTGTACGAGATCTTATTGAAATTTAAAGTATTTATTTCTGTTAGTTTCACACTGATAACTGACATTTTGAACAGTCTTCAAGGAAGAATTTTCTTAGAGAGTGATTTTTTTTTTTTAAACTTGTTTACTGGATAAGACAATACAGTAATCAGTTTAAAAGCTAAGTTATGCAGTAACTTTGAATAGTAAATCTCTATCTACCATTTTAATTATTAATGATATCTGAGTTTGTTCTCATGGTACAGTCACATGACTATCAATCCTTCCTCAGTCTTTACTGTATCTATAGCAGACTGAAGAGACATCCTCTATCAGTTTAACTTTTACCTTCTGCATTAAATTCTGAGCTGTATCACAAAAGAACTTTCTCATTGTGGACAATTATATCTTACCAAAAGAGTTAAATAGACAAGACACTAGTGGAAGATTGTGACTTCTTTCAAAAATTAAATCCACCAGTTCTTTATACCTGCATTTCTTTCAACAGTAGTACTACTCAGTAGTAGTACTCAGCAGTAGTAAACTCAAGAGAATCAGCAGTAGAAAAGATGAAGAACACAGATCTGGGTACCTTTCATCAGCAAAACTACAAGGTATTAGTATTGAAATATATTAGGGAAATGATCAGATTCTAATAATATCAACCAATGCTACCCTTATCCTCTGAAACAAGAGCAAGGCTTTTCATACTAGGAATTTGTTTGACAGCAATTTCTCAATAGTAAGAGTTCCAGAGCAAAGTTCCCAAAATTCCTGGATATACTTTTACAGCCTGGGCATGCCATTTGAATTTTGTCCAAAGCAATTGATAACAACATTGTCAAGGAGATCTCAAGAAAGAGAGGTCATTGTCCTCTGAAGCATTTTGTTGTTGATGCTACTGAAAAATCACTCTGCATGATCCAGAAGATTCTCCTGGGAATGGATTCTAACTATGCAACAGTTGCAGAGAATTCTGACGTGACGATGGCTGAAGAGAGGCCACGCAGAAAATCTGTGAGATAGAAGCCAACATACAGGCCACCAAGCAGTGTCCTGTGCTCCATGCAGCTAAACAAGCCCTATTTTGGGAGAAAAAAAGCTTATTTTTCAGGAAAAAAAAATTACTCCATGCTCCTAACTTTTGGAGGAGGTGGCAATGAATGAGAATATTTACCCACAAAAGAAAGAAAAGAAGTAGCCAGTTATCTACACCTTGCAAAGCTCAAATCGATGCTATTTTTATGAGGTGTTTATTTAATACAGAATATGGAATGATTTCCCACTTAACTGGGGCTAGTCTTCAGATTAGAATTTGTAGTATCTTAAAAAAACACCCAAAACAGTAAAATACCTTCTTAAAATAAAGTAGACATTTAACAAACTGCACACACCTCACTGCCCCCAAATCCACCTCTATACAGACCTTCACAGCAATCTTGCCACATCCTAAGGTCCAGTTTAGGAATATCTTCACAGCTACTATATCCATGTGGGAATTCAGCCACCTTAAAGACATCATGTTGTACCCTGGTTATGTTGTCACCATTGTCACACAAAACTCTGGCAAGAGATGTCTGCTTGATCTGAGTGAGCTGAGCAGGCGTGAACACACCCGGGTTTTCATACCATAACCTGTAATCTCACAGAAAAGACAAGTCTGCTAGTGAAAAGAAATAAGTGGCAGTTTTTCAAAGATATTTCAATGCTGTGTTCAGAATGAAATGCATTATCTCATAAATCCTGTTCTCAACTTAACATTCTATCAAGGGACTGATTCAAATGCAAAAATCTTAGCTCCTGGTGTCACTTTAGCACTAGCTGGTGCCATGTTCACACTCTGAAAGGGATGAAATCTTCAGGAAATTATTTTATTTCTCTTCTGTTCTCATTTTGATGTCTTGAGTATCTCTGGACATCTAAAATGGCACCAGACTATGAAGTTAAGGGTTCTTTTAAGTAAGAAACTTAAATGTTTGTAATTTCTTTCCTCAGGCAACTTTCTTATGGTCATGAAAATCTTTTCATGGAGTTGCTGAGATTAGAAAATAGTTAATCTATTTCTAATTTACTATCAAGATAAGTGAGATGATTTAATTCACTAATGATTTTTTCTGCTAAACTATTTTCATTACTATATTGATTGAGGGACTTTCTCACACATGCTCAATTAATTCATTATATTCAAGAAGTAAACACTATGGTTTCAAATAGTTCATTTTTCATACAAAAAGAGTTAAAAGCCTGTTATCAATAGCAAATATAAATAATACATTACTATAAAATGCAAGCTTTACATGGAAAAGAAAATTTCGTAAGTTACTGATTCTACCTGCCTACTGTTCAGATTGCTTGCATTGTGGTATGCATAGGGGTTATATATAATGATACTGTTCCAACCTATGCTTAAGTAACAACCACAATTTCTTTGCCAATAAAATAACTCAATAACAATAAGAGAAGCATCATGCACTTTTTCAAAAAGGCAAGTGACTTGAATACCTGGCAAAAGGAAACTCAACCTGTATTGGCTGTCATGTTTTTGGGAGTCAGTATGACATTCACCATAAAAAGTAACAAAATTAATAAAGAACCACGGCTTCTAACAATGTTTTAAACATATATTCTTCATCTTTTCAGTTATATTTTAAAATCATAAATGAACATAATATGGAGTTTGTTTTGGAAACATGATGTTGCAACTGTTACTAAGTATCCTTAAGTTAAAATTCCTTTTGGTTTCCATGGTATTTTAATGTACCTGTCTCCATCCCGAATACGCCTGAACTGTGTGCTTAACAAACACATCAGAGTTGGTCCCAGTCGACTCCCTGGAACCAAGTCTTCCACCATTAGAGCAGGAAATAGGTCTATGTTCAGTGGAGAGCCATACAACCTGTAAAATGAAAAAAATACAAATACTGAATAACAAATATTTTATATTTACAAAAAAATCAGTACTAAATCAGTAATAAAAGGTAATGGTGAATCTGAGATAGAAATAACTCACAGGAAAAAATGTAGCAATAGCACTACTTCTTTTGTGAACAAGCTGAGAGAGTATACACAAGAAATCCTGCAATGCAGGTTGTATACATCAGGTGGGTCTGCATGTCTAGCCTGCAATTTCTTTTTTCTCCTAGCAGCTTTCTTCTGATTTCTTAGAATTGTATTTTTTTTTATAGTTTATCTTTCCTGTGCCTTTGTACACCTTTTTTATATTACTAGAGCTGAGACTAATTCTCTGTCTTTAATTTTGAGCAAATAAGCTAGGGGTGGCAGGTAGACGAAGACTTAATTTCAAACACTGAATCTCTAAAGAACTGATTACTGGTAGTGAAGGGTGTTCACACGACAGTACAGTGGACAATACTGACGTTTGTTTCACTGTACAGAATTAATGGAATTGAACATCTAAATACTTGCATGAAGTTGGCATTTAATATGACCTTACACTGAAATAGCATTCATTTTTAACAGCATTTACAAAACTAGGCCTTTCAAATTAATAATTTCATGAGCACATGCAGTATACATTACTGTATATATACTGTATATTCTTACTGTTCATAGAGATGCAGAAGTAGAGAAATTATCCAAATGTGGAAATTTTTAACATCTATTTTCTGGTACTGATGGAAGTTTCTTAAAAAACACATTAAGTCTTAGCAAATATCTTTTCTAGATAAGACATTCAGATACGGTTTTTGCATGCACATTTAGATAATTGACTTTTTCTTCACCTCAGGCTCACCTGCTAAGTTTCTCCCTGATTTCAGGATTCTTAATTTCATTTTTCAGATCTTCAAAAGTCTGAGCTGAAGAAAGATTACAGTAAACTCTAAAATCATGGTAGGGAGGAATTCCATGATCTCTGCCTCTCTGAATATTCATAGCTGCCAGATCTAAAGCCACAGTACGTGCCATGGAGAAGAGTCTTTCTGTTAATTCTGTATTGAGTAATTGTGAGGGGACACGCATCTTACCAGCAACACCAAAAAATCCCCTTAGAAGTGGATCAATGCCTCCTTCATTTACAATCCGAAATGGAGAGAAGAATGCCTTGTGAAGAGGTAGATGGCCTTGTGGAATAGGTTCAAAGTTTTCATCCAGTCGATACAGAAAAGGATTAATGAGTGTGTGACCAAACCTAAAAGCGGCAGTTGCAAACTCATTAGTTATGCCAGAATTAACACTGGGATCATAACCCTTATATTCGCCAAGCATCTTCATGCCTACCTCTCCAAAGATCTTAGGGAGCCAGTGGCTAAATGTTATGTGTTGCATTTCTGCACCAACAATTTTGCGTGTTTCATGATATATTGTGTCACCGTCCCAGTGAGGATTGAGTTTCAGTAGCTCTGTGGCAATTCTGTTGTGCTCTCTAAACCACAAAGTGTGGATGCTGGTAAGACCCAACTGTTCGTTAGAGCGCTGATCGCCAGCTAAAAAGCAGGGTATTGGGCTCTCATTCTCATCTCTCATACATTCTGTTGGTGGGCCAGTGGCAAATGGAAGAAGGGGCTTGCCAGATCTCTGTACAATGCCCTGCCTCAGAAGACCCCTTTGACTCGCCAAGTCTCTGATTTCTAGCGCTTCGTGGTCCGAACTGCCGTACACATTGGAAGCATCAATGTATGAAGTCAGCTGGTTGATCTGCTCTCGTGGGTACACAGAATTCATCAGGAGAGATGTCATGCCGCTTCCACAAACTGGGCTGGAGCGTACGAAAAACATGCAGCGTGCGCCATTTCTAACTCTGGGATCGTTTGGTGGTATCATGATAGAAAAGCATGGAGGATCATTGGTACAGACAGAACTGCAATGCTGACCGTCTGAAAACCTGGCCTCACTTAGGGCAGCCACGGTGAGGTCAAGGTCATGGTCAAGAAACTGACCCCACTGCATGAGCATGTGAGTGTACTGGTCGTCAGGAGTTACTGTTTCCGTGCCGATCAGAGTAGTTGAAACCAAGCGAGGCATTGGGAGTGGGTAGCCATTAGAGAGCCGTCTGGGCTCAATTCCCCGAGGCAAATTAAATCCATTTTCATAGACTGACTTTAACAGACGTTCAAAAGCTGTCAGAGAAGCGCCCCACATGGGATGCTGAAGGTTGTTGCATGTTCCATCGTGCGTCCTGTACTTCTGGTGAAAGCACATATCGGAGCAGTTGTTCACTCGCCGATGGGCTGTACAGCCTGAGAGATTGGCTATCAGATTCAAGTACTGTGGGGATACAAGGTCATTATAGTGATAACCTGAAAGAGAAAACAGAGAAAGAAAACTATCAGAGAATACACAGACTCATGGTCCCCTCCAGATCAATAACATATTGGAAATGCTATTTTATTTTTTATTTTATTTTACATTTCCCACCAGATTAAACATCCCTATTTTTAGATAAGGACAGCAATAATCATATATGTATATTTGAGCACAGGTCATTTGAACAACTTCACCACCACTCTGTCAGGAGGAAACTTTCTAAAATGCCAATTCAAGTGCAACTTTTACTAAATGATCGCAAGAGGAGCTCACTACTTATTTGGTCACTTAGGAAAGCAGAGATGTTTTCAGAAAGAAAAGCCTCATACTGAGACAAATAGAACATTTTTCTCATGTTACTAAAACATTTTAAAAAACGTCAGTTAACACTTAAATGGACTTCAAGACTTTAGCTTTTGAGGCTTGCTCATTCCCTGAACAATACTTTTTTGTTTTGCTTTATTACAATGAAAGTTGCCAATTTTAGGGAAAAAAAAAATCAATGAAAAAATAAAATACCACCAGCAATAGAGCCAAACGTGGAATAATTTCTAGGACAAACATTGTGGAGTAACTCATATCCACATTACCCTGGATGAGTTTTTATATGAAAGCAGTGTTTGTGTAGCATTTGGCAAAGATTCCCTCTGCAATCCACACCATTCACCTCTGGGATTAAAACATACTTATCATTTTCCTGTATTTTTTTTTTTTTAGTTCATAGAAAAATGATACCTACAAAATATATACTGTAATTCATTAGAGTTATGTTTTTAGAACCTCAAACTAAGCTTACGTACTGCATGATCTCTGTTACGATATGATGGCGTGTGGAAGGACTGAAGACCATGAGGCCTCCCAGTACAGTGTTGGCTGACTGCAAATAACAGAAGAGTCAGCCTCTGCCTTGTCCTTGCTGCCTATTAGGAATCATTGTAAAAGTGATTTTTACTTTGTAACATTTGAATTTAATTCCGGGGGAAAGTTCTGGCTACATCTAAATTATTGACTTGTGTGAATCAACAGAAATGCCTCAGTAAAGTGAAATTTTTGCTGCTGAGTAAGACATACCTACTGTATCCAGAAGTAGGTTTCCTTCAGAAAATCTTTACTTTGTACCCCTAGACTGAATGTGGGCCCAGACCCAATTTTTTATTAAAGTTGAAAAGAATTCACATTGTTCAAGACCCTATCACAAATCATACCAAGGCTCAGTAAGGGGGGACAACTTCAAAAAGGAGCCGCTGGTCCAAAGCAAAAGGCACGCCATGAGTGACTAATGGATATAGAGCGTGGATGAACAAGGTTCCAGGATCCAGGAAAAAGTCCAGAAGGTGGAGTATTTGGCAGTGTAGATGTGCATTTAGCTAACTAGAAACGACCACACACCACCATGGATCTTGATCTGGAAAGCTTGCAGTCAGGAATAAAACCAAACAAACAGTATAAAGGCAAAAGGAAAAAAGGAAATGACTGAGTGTAGAGGGGTGCTGTGCTCCCACAGGCTTCAGGCATTCCCAGAATGATGGCAAGCACTCAAAAATATGAACTGAATGCAGTTTTGCAAGGGGTTGGTATCAGTTAATTGCACACAGTTGGGAAATGTTACTTTTAGTCCTGAGCTCAGTCCCAGTGTGCCTGCAAAAACAATGGTCTTCATCTAAATTCAACACATAAACCTGTGCTAGGCACAACTGGCTCTCTGCCAACTTCCACAATGCAGGGCAATTGCAAACAAACTACCTAAAGCCCAGCCTTGTCTTTGCCCTGAAAGGGACTGGGCTGCTGAAAGCTGCCCAGCTGGGAAAGGACCTGTGCTCAGCCAGGGAAGCTGTTTTCTCAGCCTCAGGCTATGAGTACTCCACATGGTTTACAAGTCAAAGCAAAGATATCAGAGATTTAGTGCTTGCTAACATACTCATGTAGACATACAGAAACTATTTTATGGAATATTCCATACTAGGAAAAAGAAAAACAAACCACAGAGCAAAATTTGTAAGTACCACTGGGTAATGCAGCAAAATAAACACTTAGAGAATATAATTCATAGCATATTAAAATATCCGGGCTACCAGGGCAGTTTAATTCTAGAACTACACCCAGAAAACTTATCTTCTTTATAATAACACTCCAGTTTAAATGATCATCATTCATTATGGAGATCTTTGCTTATGATAATCATTCATTCAAATAAACATTTGTGGTTATCCTGATTGCCACCCCCACTTCTGAAATCAAGTTGTGACCAAAACTCAACTGTGAACCTTTTGGACGGAATGACTTTCAATACTAATTTTAAAAAAAGGCTCAGGTTCTCTCTTTAGAAGTTCAAGTGGGATGTAATGTCTCCAACGGAATAGATTTTGGCTTTCTGACACCAGTTGCTAATCCTTAATTACCTCTCACATTGTAGGCACTAACTTTGCCTCTGCTCTCTAAATGGTTGGGTGCTGGGCATATCCAGTGCTCAGAAGCTGGCTAGCTCAATTCACATACTAACTTCTTTTTTTTTTTTTTGAAGCAAGAAAGATGTTTCATAGAGTCACAGAAATATTGATTATATGGGACCTCTTATCCAGACAAGCTCCTGCTAGAAGTAGAGCTGTTTCCAGCACTAGATACCTGGTCCAGCAGGCTTGAAAACCTGCAAAGTCTGAGACTCCTCCACCTTTCTGGATTAGTTGTTTCAGTGCTGCACTGGTCTTCTGGTGAGAAACTGTTTCCTGACATCTAACCTGAACCTCCATTAATGGCCATTGTTATACAGTCTGGCACTGTGAAGGAGAATTTTGCTGCATAGTCTTTCCTTGGGATATTGAAAGGTTTTGCAAAAAAAAAAAAAAAAAAAAAAAAAAAAAATCTCTGACTGGGAAACTGTGATGTTTCTCAACTGTTCTCAGTGCTAAAGCACTAAATAACACCTTTTATTTGGCTCTGTATTTCAAAATATGAAATAAGGACAAAAATTACTATTAAAAATTGGAGTATTGGGCAATTTAAATGAAAACAGATTTATTTTATTATTCAAGTTTCCCTAAAAGCCATGTTTCTTTGGATTCTGTAGGTCTGAAAAGCAAGATCTGGTTGCAAAGAGCATTTCTAGTATCACAGAAAGTTGCCCAATTTTATTTTTATTAACTAGTATCCATAGGCTTTAACACCACTTTTTGGTAAACCTTAGGTGTTTCACTATTATGAATCCTAGTCAACCAGTTCTCACACATCACATTTTATATATTGCTAGTACTGTATATTTATAGCATAGATATTCAATATGCTTGCACATGCATCTAATCAGAGAACCAAACCAAACAGGGTGGCTCTTATAATACATCAGCCTTCAAAGAATTTTGAGTAAGTTTTTGTGGTAAACAATTCATCAAGAATTATCTACTCAGCTCTAATAACAAGTAACGAGCTGCTTTCACAAGCAAATGTGACAGTACACCACAAAGCTTGTTGTCTTTGGTCTTATAAATACTTGATAATTCATGGCCAGTGTTAAAGTTTTCAGAAGTTACAATAAATACTCAATTATAAACATCAAAAAGAATATAATGAGTAAAAGTATTTCCTCTAGATTGTCAGTGTAGTTTTTGGCTATGTCTCAAGTCTCAAAAGCTCTCCTAAACTCTATCATTATTTCCAAATGCTTCAATCCTATGTTTCAAGCCTATCCACACATATATCTACACACATTAGCTGTACTCCAGCTGGACTTCATGAGTTTGACTGCAATCCAATACCTAAAAGGCAGAACTTAAACCTCACACTTTATTTTCTAGTTATAAAAAGCAACAAAAACTGTGTTTCTCATTACATCATGTCAGTGTTACACAAAGCAATTAGCTTCATATGACACTCATTTATAAAGTAGCAAATAATTCTTTGAATATTATTGTGGCACATGCAGAAACCTTGGTTTGTAAGGTATACAAATCCTTCTTGTTATGTCCTATTTTCTCCTTGCCAAGGCACGCTGATATTAAATGGTTTTTCTTAAAGAAACAGGAACAAAACAGTGCTTATTTTTACCAGACAACAGAAAAGTCTGTTCTGCCATGAGACAATGATCCTAATAAACAAACACACAGAGAATTAAGAAACAGGATACATTATGCACTTCCATTATACTAAGTTCGACCAGCAGAAGAATCAGAATCTGAACTTTTTCCTAATATGTCAATGGGAGAAAACACACTCCACTTGGAGAGCTCAGAGTTATATAGCAAACAATGTGCAAACCAAGGATGGAATTTGGTAAAGCTTTGCAAAGTCAAATACTTCACTGATTTCAATGTAATGGTTCTGCATTTGGTTCCGCTGGGACCAAACCTCAGAAAATAAATGTCTCCTGAAGTATAATGACTTAAAAAGGCAAATACACATCAAAACAGAAACAAAAGGAAAGAATACTGACTTGTTCCATTCAGGTCAACCATTAGACCATCTTGTACATGATCTTGAATAAGCTGTAAGGTCCTTTCAAATATTTCCCCAGCTCTTGCTTGCTCAACAGTGTATGGGTCCCTTGGGTATCGAAATAAGGCTAGCAAATCATTTGGAGAACGAGGACGACTGATAGATAATTTGGAAAGAAACAGTAAGTGTACACAGGAGTTACAAAACAACAACACTACATCAATCATATAAATGTTCAGCAACATGATTAGTACATACCTTGGTTACTCATCTCAAAATGGAAGGCAAACCAAGAAGAAAAAAATTTAATAAAATAATAAAAATGTAAATATTTTGTTGTGATTAAATACTTAGTAACATTTTAATATACATTATCTCAGCAGAAGAACTGCTGCAGTGAACAGAGATCTCAGCAGGAGTGAATGAACAATAGGAATCCTTACATATTATACTGTTAGTATCCTCAGAAACAAGCAGACACTAACAATGTCTTTTAAGTAACAAAATGGTTTATTGTTTAATAAATCTACCATTATTTCTAGCATATACAAAATTAATTCTGACTTCTCAATTAAAAAAAAAAAAAAAAGAGATACCTGTCAAACAGATGTGTTCGTGTTGAATTTATTGCTCTGTCAACAGTTGCAATTGCTTCCACAATTGACGTTTGTACAAAAGGATCTCCGTTTCGGCTGACATTAGGAACTAGAGAAAAAGGAATTCACATGTTATTGCAAAAATGGCCACACAAAAAAAGATACTTCCATAAAACAGAGTCTAGACACGACATCATTTTGGTTCTACAAAGTAAACCCTTGTTCTTTAAATGTTAGTTCATCCAAATATAAAATTCTTAACCATTTTGGAATTCTATCAAGGCATATTAAAGTAGAAAAAAATTAATTTAAAACAGAAGTTAAGCTTAAAAGTCATCTAACTTATAACTCAAAACCAAGATAAAGATAAATGCATACAGTGTTTAGCTGTCCTTTAATTAGACCTACAATTTCAAATGCAGATGACCAAATCAAAAATTAATAATTAACCTTTTTTTCTGGTGTTTTATTAGATTTCAGGTGTCGGTATCAAAAGCCTGATCTAACCACTAAAATCAATGCAGATTTCCCCTTTGATTTCAGCTAATTCTGAATTAGTGTTGAATTCAGAGTGAAATTCAATTAGTATTGAATTCAAGAACTTAAAGAGCTTACAGGAATGTGCTGCAAGTGGTACATAATAAACATAATTTACATAATTGAATGAACAGAAATTAACATAGTTCTTCTCCTGGTCTCAGTATAATAAATAACACAGATTAATTTAAAAGGGCAGTAAATATTTTTTAATTTAGATCACTACTTTGTTTCCTACTTTACAATTATCCTTTTAATACTAGATTAAAACACACACACTTAAATGCTATTTAAATAGCAATGCATAGGCCTTTTTACACAGTGCTTTGTTGCAGCTGGATGTTTGTACAAACTATGTAGGACTAATAACCTCCCTTTCAGTCTAAACTAAGAACTACCAGATCCAGGGGCAACAGCTAACAATTTCCAGAGTGTGTTTAGATTGGAGAAGTCACACAGGAAGAAGGGTAAAGTAGGGAAAAAGTCCAAAGCAAATATACTGGTATAAAATCAGCAGATGTACAAAATCATATGACATAAAAACTGTTGTTTATAAGCTTTTCATTACTTCTTTTTTTTTTTTCCCCAGGCAACTTTTCATTATTCCTTCCTAAGTGGCAGCCTAAATTGTCTCTACATGAGTTTCATAGTCTAGACCCACTTAATCAAACTTAACCATCTATACCATCAAATAAAACAGTCCCTGGAACTCTATAGCTGCAGATGAAGCCCCTATCTATGCCCTGAGGCCAGTCTCAGGCTTTTGGCAATATATTCCCAGCATCCAAAATCAGCTGACCCTTTCCACACTGCCTGAGGGCAGTAGTCCCTGATCCGTCCTAATTACCAACTGTACTTGCTTGATAGCTTCATTTTCAATAGCAACCATACAGAATCCCTATCAGACAAGCTGCTTATTTTAGGAAGAAATGTCATTTACAGGTTTAAATTTTTAAATTGTAGTTGTTTCAGCACGATTGTGTGCCTTGAATGACATGAAGAGTGCAAAATTGCAGTCTGTAGAAATCCAGTGGTTGGTTACCCTCCTTAGTGCTGTCAACATTAGATGTAAACTTGCAGGTCTATCTTTCTGATTAATGGTATATGTGGGCTGAATTATAAACTTTGGTCAGATGTTATGTATTCTGTACTTGATTTTTGTTTAGATTATTTATTGCTAGCAGGGTTTTTTTTAGACTGATAAATGTTAGAAGTTTAAGCTCCTTGTAGGAGTCTCCCACAATACTTTTTGTTTTTTTAATTTGGGCAGGGAGGGGGAATGACTCTTACAAACAATGGAAAAGGACAGAATAAAATGGCTAAAGCAAAGCATTTTTAAAGTATTATCCAACACAGTCAGCAAAACCTGTTCCCAGCTTCTGTACACTTGCCTTTATTTAGTCTCAATCTTAGCAAAGTGTTTAGGTTTATAAACATTTATAAAACATTGCCCTGTTTAAAAGAAATGATGCCATGCAAGTTTTTAGGCATTTCTGACTGTGCCATTCTAAATACTATCTACACAGCAATTAACCAATACTTAGAATCTGTCCACTTGTCCTCCTTGATCCTCTGACAGCATCAGTTTTTAAAGCAGCCACAGCAAAACAGCATGTCATATCCCACTAGTTTGAAGGAGAAATTTCATTTATGGTTTCAGATGGAATGCAGATTAATTAAGTGTAGTTTCACTAATTTTAGGTTTGCCTATGCTACAGTTTAGAAGAAATTACCCGCATCAGCAAATCATCTAATAAGTAGTTTTGCAGTTTGCTGATTTCAGCAGATGAGAATGATCAATTTACACCTGTACTAAGTGAATACCACTCACTTCCACTAGGGTTTTATTTCAACTCATGGTTTCATTTTTCAGCACTCTTAGTGACGTAAGAACTAGCTAATCTTTCCTAAACAAATGTGATTTTTTTGCATCTCTAGAGTAGCCAGATTAACTGATTTTCACAGACTTTCTTTCTTTTCTACTTCATACTAGATGGAAACTTATTACTGAATGATTCCTAGCCATACATTTTTTCCCTCCTGAATAATCTTTCCAGATTAAAGAAGTATTTTTCATAGAAGAAAGTACAGATTAAAAGTCTACTAAAAGCAACCTAAGACAAGCAACATCATAGTTTTATTGATACCATTGCAAACAATGGTATCACTGATACACGTTTATTCATTTAGTAAACAAAACACAGAACATCCCAAATAACACTGGGAAGCAATATTGAAGATATCTTCACACTAATCTTCAAAATACCAAAAAAATCACTGTTCTATACTAATTTTTTGAAGATACAAAAATATTGTCTTATATTCCCTACTGAGAAACAGAAATCATACCATTTTCTTTTATTTTCCATCAAAATTAAACTGAAAAATCAGTTTCAGTCAATGAGTCAGAAAAGCACTGTGGTCAATCTTTGTATCAAATTTATTTCCTTTGCTTCTTTTGCTGCTATATTTCCATTAATTACATAGTAATAATTGATAACTATTATTCATTATTACTTCCAAATAATTAGAACAAGATCAAATATTCTCCTTTTCTTTCTGTTTTCTCTTTTAGCTTCTTGAGGTCTGTATGACTTTCCTGAACTGTTTTGCAATAATTGCAGCCTGATTTTCAATGAAGTGCTGTAAGTGTCCCTTTGAAGATGCCAGAAGACATTTGTCATGTTATTTCTAAAAGTTAGAATGGGTATTTGACTAGCAAATTCTAAAAGCTCTAAATGATATCTCAGGAAGAAAGTTGAAAGATTAACTTGAGCCCAAAGCATAGTTGGTTTTGGAGCTTAACACCTAGAGATATTCCTGTTATGACATCACCATCTTACTAAAATACGGGAAAAAAGAGAAGAACTATGGGCGGGAAAATAGACACATGAACAAAATAACTAATTTAGTATTTTGACAACTTTTTTTCATCTTACATGTAAGACAATTAGGACAAAACTAATAATCTAAGTCTTACTCAGCCATGTATCTTACCATTTACACTCAGCACCATACTAACAGAGGAGTAGCCTATGGTGTTGCGGGCAACGCACTCATAGCGACCTTCGTCGGCTGTGCCAACATCGCGAATGGTGAGAAACCCCTCCGGGCTAACGTGAAATTTTCCACTCTCAGTAACCTGCACTCCATCCTGCAGGAAAGCCCAAAGTTTACTTATTCAAAACACACTCGTTTTCATACATGATTTTTTTTTTGTCGTCTTTTTCTTTTCTGCTTTTATGTTTTATTTTATATTTCTATTTTGTGTGCCAAATTCACAGTCAGATAGTTCCAAATAAGCTCAACTAGAAAAATCACATGTACTTCTAAAATTACTCATTATTACAAATCAAAGTATTTTAATAGGCTTTCACCATATAAGATCTATGACCCAAAAATAAGATAACACCACTTAAGAACATACATATTTTATTTTCTCAAAATTAACCAACTGATATAGATCTCAGGACTTCACGTATATCAGTTCTTCATGCGCTACACATTTAGAAGATATTTAAGGCTCATTAGAGTAAATTTCTAATATTCACTAATTGAAGAGAAAAATATAATCAGAAAAACTGAATATCAATATTAGCAACTCATTAATTCACTTGTAACTCTGCTAATACTCTATAGTTTGATATAGCAATTATTACATCAATAGAAATCAAAGCCACAAAGACATTACCAGAAAATTACCAAAGTCTGTCCTGGCTGGTCTCAACCTAGCAGTAGCAATTGGCTCCAATGCACCATTTCTTATTGTTTTATATCAATAATATAATTGAAAGTGTGAATATTAGCAGGCTATTCACACAGAACTGTGACTAAATACAGACCTTTTAAAGCATGCATTATGAATTTAAGCTGGTCTGCATAATAATTTGCAGAAGTACATATGTATATTTACCTGTATAAAATTCAGGTTTAGTATCTATATACATGCTCTGTATTACATACTTACTGATTTGACTTCAGGTAATGTTTTCAGACACAAAGGAAGCAATAATTTGGCAGTGTGCACTTTCAATAATTAATTATGAAGAGATGGAAAGGCCACTGCCTCTCTGGAATAACTGAATATGTAGTACCTTATTCCATGTAATGACTGGCTCTGGCTCTCCTTGAGCACTGCATGGAATCTGCACGTTTGTGCCAACCTCCACTGTCATGTCACTGGGAACACTGGCAAATACAGGAGTCACTAAAAAAAGCCAAATGATACACTGATAAATTATGAAATACAACTTGTGCAAAAAACAATCAAAAAATAGGTTAGCACTCTGTTTTTATCAGTTACTGAATATTTCTTAATCTATTAAATGATTCTATCTGCAGGCTTTTAGTTGCTTATAACTTTATTTTAGGGATTAAATTCTCCTTGAAGAAACTAGCTTCCCATGGTGTGGATGTATATTCTTTGCTGGATAAAAAACTGGCTGGTTGGTCAGGCCCAGAGATAGTAGTAAATGGAGTTATATCCAGTTGGTGGCCAGTAACAAGTGATATTCCCCAGGGCTCAGTACTGGGGCCAGACCTGTTTAATATTTTCATCAATAACCTGGCTGAGGGGATCAAGTGCACCCCAAGCAAGGTCATAGACAACACCAAGTTGGGCAGGAGTGTTGATCTGTTGGAGAGTAGAGAGACTGTGCAGAGGGAGCTGGAGAGGCTGAATAAATGGGCTGAGGCCAATTTTATGATGCACAACAAGGCCAAGAGCCAGGTGCTGCCCTTGGATCCCACCACGCCCTGCAGTGCTGCAGGCTGGACACAGGGTGGCTGGAAAGCTGCCCCTTGTTAAAGAACCTGAGGATGCTGGTTGACAGCAGCTGAACATGAGCCAGCGTGTGCCCAGGTGGCCAAGAAAGGCAGTGGCATCCTGTCCTGTGTCAGCAATAGTGTGGCCAGCAGGACCAGGGCAGTGACTGTCCCCCTGTACTCAGCACTGGTGATGCCCCACCTCGAGTCCTGTGTCCAGCTGTGGGCCCCTCACTACATAAAAGACATTGCAGTGCCGGAGCATGTCCAGAGAAGGGCTGGTAACAAGTGACAGGACAAGATGAAATGCCCCTAAGTTGCACCAGAGGAGGTTTAGATTAGATATAGGGAAAAAGTTTTGCATAGAAAGGGTTGTCAAGCACTGGAACAGACTGTCCAGGGAAACTGTAGAGCCACCATTCCTCGAAAAGGCCAAAAAAATGCATGGATATGGCACTTAAGGACATGGTTTAATGGTGAACATGGTGGAAGTGCTACATTGGCAGTTGGACTTGATGAAAGGTCTTCTCCAACCTTAACGATTCTATGACCTTATTTCTGATGTCTGCTTCAGGATGATTTTTACTCTTAACTTCTAACATAATAGGCTAGCAGTTGTCAAAACCACTTAAGATCCATGAATTTAGAGCTCTGAAAAATATTTCTGTTAATAGCTAAACTTGTACAAAGTCATAAGAATGAATATTGCATTAACCTGTCATCTTCACTTTTTTGTTGTTTTAATTTAAGTAGCAACAACTGCAATTTCTCAGATAACAAAAGCAAAACCTTCCACAACTCATTCAAGTGAGTCTCTCAGCCTGACTTGCTGAGGCACACTGAGTCTTGACAGAGCTCCTACCTCCATGCCACCTATGAGTCTCAGTCCTTAAAACATCAATCACCTTCAGTTCTAAGGACAGAGTACACTGTTATCTAAATCCACTGTGAATAAAATTAATGTGTTTTTAAACTGTAATTTTCTTGAAATCCAAACTCAGATAGCCTCATAAGAAGCACATACAAGATTATGAAGACATTAAGAATTCTATTTCTGCTGTGACATACACTGCAATGTTACTGATGTCATGATACTGATATTTACGGGGGAGTGGGAGAGGATGGAGGGCTGTGCTTTTACAGAGAAGTTTGTGGCTCCACTGCACTCCTTTATACTACCAACCAAATCTGGCCCTACTGATAAACTGTACACAGCTGCCTGTAAAGGACCAGCCAGAAACCAGTTCAAATAAAGCATGCAGAGGCAGGTGCCCAGCACTGTGATGTAAGAGAGTCTGGCCCTGTGGGTGTGAGCTGAGTCATGCCAGCAAACAGACCTGGACAATTAATCTGTACTTATTAACATTGGTTTAACCACAATGACCAAGGACTAAACATTCCTCAGATGAACAGCCCTTTTGTTAGAAGCTCAAAAGAAGAACATTTCTCTTCTTGCACAATTGAAAACAGCATGGCAAATAATCTGTGGAGAGCTCCAATTTCATGCTACATATTCAGCCTTTAATCTTGCATTTGCTATCTTTAATCTTGTATTTACTATCTGACTGAATTTTCCAACTCAAGTTGCACAAAAATTGTTTTATTAAACTTTACTCAAGTCCAGTGAAATTTAACACAGCTGGAAAGCTATAAAAATTTTTAAAATCGATACTTTTTTATATAATTTTAATCAACATTTTATATCGGTTAGAAAAAAAAATCTCAATTTTGATGAATCCATTGCCGAATACTACTCTTAACTAGGAAAAACCAATAGAATTTTCTTTTTTCTGACAAACTTCTAAGCTCATTTTAGCCCCTTTTACTAATATACAGTTTTAGGTTAGGTCTGTAAAAAGTAATACCTTGAATTACATGTTTTATCTCCTCGAATTCAGTTAAACAGCAAAGTACATAAATAAATTATGAATGGTAATATGATTATAATTTTTCCGAGAAGTAAGTAACTTAGGGTTTAATTGAAAAAAAAAAAAAGCATAAAAATGGAGTTTGGGGTTTCTTTCTTTTGTGTCAGTTTATTTCCAGTACAAAGAATGACTTTTCTTTGTGAAGTTCATTCTGCTTCTGTAAAAGAAAGTGTTCTGTTTCTGGACATGAAACATTATGTTAATAACACCACTTAACTAACATCATAAACCCTTATTGGAAACTAGACTTTTCACAAAATAAAATGTTTTCCAATGCATAGGAGTACTGTCATCCTCAAAGCAAACCTCCAGTTCTTACAAAAAAAAAAAAAATTAAAAAAAAAAAAAAAAAAAGTAACTCAGATAATCCTCTTTCCCAGAAGACAGACTGCTCTAAAGGAATGATACCCTGCACAAATACTTATAAATGTCCAGACATGTTATTTGTTGGAAAACAGCTGGGATCTACAAGGAGATATACTCAGAAACAATCACACATGGTACTGTGTATTTTAGTGTAAGCTTAAATATTTCTCTTTTTTTCTTTTTTTTTTCTTCCCAGCAGCTGTCCATGGGCTGTACCTCTAGGCTGTACAGTCAGGTACACAACGATGCGCTGGGATCCGATGATGTTGACAGCCTGGCATTCATACTGTCCCTGGTCATGCAGGGCAACCCTGGAAATCCTCAGCGTTCCCGAGGACAGAACTAGGTGTCTTCTGTCAACAGACAGCTGGCCTCCTGAAACACACAACAACAGCATTTGCTTTTTATAGCACCAAAGTCTCTTTGTGTCAGAAAAAGGGAAACCCAGGTTTTAAATTTGATAAAACACTAGAAAATATTAAAGTTTATTAAAAAAAAAACCAGACAAGAAAAAACTTTGAAATCTTTACTTCTAAGAAGATAAACATGAAAAGTAAACACATTATACATATGCACACAATCATAATTCTTATTTCTTCTCTGTTTATGGTAGAAATAAATATTTTCCTTCAAAGGAGCATGCTAAAGCATCCAAATGAGAAGGTATAAAAACACCAACATGTGTTACTGCTCATGTCATATTATTGCCATGTGTGTGAGGCCAATTTATCTCATTGGCCTAGGCCTAGAATCTACAGAAAAATAGACATGGCCCTGAAAAAAATGTAATATAAGAAAAATGGATTTACATCAGTGCCTGTACCCTATCTTTTCTTTCTGGACATTTCATTTGATTGGAGCAGTCTAAGCAGAGAGAGAAACAAGGACATTATCAGCATCAAAATGATGAACAATTTGTTAAGAATCTGCTTTATGTACCATGACTTAGAATTTCCTAAGAGCTATTTAGCCTGCTAGAGTTTTTTCACTCAAATCAAAAGGAATTTTTGCTTACCGATAAAACATCCACTACAATATTTCTTCCTGCTGGATTTGGCTTAATGCCTTTAAAGCCATATTTTGATAATATAGTCAGAGCAGAGTGCACCCCGTTGTTTCTGCCAATGTGCATTAAATGACAGAGATGCTGGTACAGTTACAGGCTGGACTGTTCTCGTTTCTGAAGAGAGCACATCCCACCTAATTTCAGACCTCCAGTGAATGACAGCCATCTCCATTTTTTCTGCAGTACAACAGCAGCGATACATACTGCTACATGTAATGTGCCTCATATTTCTTAAACATTTATTATCAGGAATCTATTATGGACACATATTTTACTGACTCTTTTTTACTTAATAATGAAAAATGCTTGGGCAGCTATCTCCTGTGGGACACCTTGCCTTTCCCAGCTTAAGGGGAAAGAAATTAACTCTGTTTCCTTCAGAGACTGAAACATCTAAACAAATACATGCAGTATTTCACTTCACTTTCAGTAAAGAAGTGATTCCAATATGGCTGTTAAACTATCCTGGTAGTTTAAAAGTAAGATTGGAACACACTTACCTCCTTTAGTCCAGGCAATAACAGGCTGGGGATAACCTTGTGCTTCACAAGGGAAGTCAACGGTTTGTCCCTCGATCACTGTTTTGTCTTGTGGAGTGACAGTAAACTGAGGCAGAGCTACAGAAGAGGAAACAAAGCCATTTCAAAAAGACAACTGAAAAATGCATGACTAAATTACATACTATTTCCTGTGTAAGTTGAAATAGCTCATATTGGTAGTTAGACAGATGCTAATGGAATTCTTTATATTGTGATCCCTAGAGAGAAGAGAGTTAGGGCAGCCACTTGTGCAAAAGGAACATTTCTCTCACAGCCTGGCCCTGATGTCAGTGAAGGCATGTGGGATCTACTGTGACAGGTACAAAATAAGAGGTGCAGTACAACTTGTAGGATCAAACATAGAGTCTTCCTTGGATTAAAAATATCTTCTCTTTCTCTCAAAACTTCCCAGGTAAATTGTAAAGAAAAAATAATGTAATCAAATCCTTCTTGAGCTGCTTGTTTTCTTCCCTGAAAGCAGTGAGTGGGGCAGATTCAGCAGTAACACTGTGCACTAACTGCTCACTACGTGAGAGGTATTTGTTCAGCTCTCAAAACACAATTATCCACTGGTAATAAAAGAACAAACCACACAGAGAAATTGTTTTGTATAGCTTTAGAACTCATTAAAGAGGTATTTGCAATCTTAACTGTTTGCCAACTAAAGACTTTTAACATGAGAACAGAAGCAAACAAATTTAAAGGTTACTTTAAATATTTTGGAAATAAAAGTTCCAGCACGGAAGTGTTTGCAAAAAATATTATCTATACACACAGGAGACTTATGATAGTTGATCTCAAATATTTGTAATCACACTATTGACATACAATATCAAAATTAGTGCAATCAGAAGTTAGAGTACTTTGACTTTTACTCTGCAGAAAAGCTGTGCTAATGCCTCAGCTGGCAGAATGATAGCTTCTACCAAACTCAGCAGAAAATGTTTCCACATTCACTGAAGTGTCTACAAAAGAAAAGTGGCACAGAAAAGATCTGAAATCAAAACACCATTTCTAGTTTTCCAGGCACAAATTTTAATCTCTAGCACTTCTGCCTGTTACAGAAAATATTTAATCATTCAAAAAATTTGACAATGCCTGTTTGTTCCTCCATGCAAACAAAAGAATTTAACATTTGAAAACATTAAACTTCTGATAATAACCACTGAAACATACCCTTCAGGGAAATAGTATATAATACCTTACTCTCTGTGTAATGTATAGCAAGTTCCCTACGGACCACAATAGTGCAATTAGAAGCAAAAACCCTTATGTTTTTAGTTTGGCTCTGTCAACTCAGAAGAAAAGACAAATCCACACAATTCCAAGCAGTATGTGTCTCCCAGGTTAAGATGATTTACCTTGGACTATGATGTATGCAGTCGCGTGGATGTTATCTACGGTGTTAGTTGCAAAACAGGTGTACTCGCCACTGTCCTCCTGCTTTACATTCTGTATGTACAGTCCTCCTGACGGAGTTATGGTGACACGAGGGTCATTTGGCAGAGGGGTTCTGTCACCTTTGGTCCAGGTAATTCGTGGCTGAGGGTGCCCAGTTGCACTGCACTCCAAGGTCACACTCTCTCCAACCAGCACTTCGGTGTTTTGGGGGTGAATCACGAAACTTGGCCTGGCTGTGAGAAAACAGCAGCGCCTAAATGCAGCTTTTAGCTTGCACAGCTCTAATTTAGACAGATATAGTCTGTAACTGGGGACACCTGGGGGCTTTAATAGCTCTAGGACACCTCTAATCTTGGTGCAAACTTTGCTTTAAGTCTAATCTAACTGCAGACACCAATAAATAAAAACAAAAGGTCATAATTGCTCTGAAGTTTTTTTCTCAACTCCCATTAAAACAATTCTCAAAAATTTTGCTCTCCTATGCTGATCTTTTTATAAAGGTCTCTTCATAGGCATGGACATTGAGATCCAAACACAAACAGACTAAAAATTGCTGTGTGTATACAAAAGCCAAAACTGATTAAGCTACATTTTAAGTAACTTTTCTCAAGTACATGAGTAATTTGCTGTGACATTTTAAGTTTACCTGGTGCTGTGTGTCAAAACAAAATGTTCTCACAGCAAAGACCATGTTTTTAAAACATTACAGTCCTGGACAGGAATTTAGTCCTTGCAAACATGAGGCCTTGGCTAGACAGAGCTAAAAGGTTCTTTAGCAAGGATGGCTGCACAGGGTGTGCCCAAGCTTCCACGAGTGGCCTGTTGAGCAGCTTGTGGTTTTCAGTATCCAGAGAGAACGTTACTGCATTGAGAAATGTTGCAATGCAAAGCCTCTTCTCCTAACCCGACTACAGCCTACGAGACTATTATAAAAATTGCATGCTACAATAAACATATTAATTAACCAGCTGAGTTGTACTTTTGTTCTAGGGATGTTATATCTTCATGATCTAGGTCTTAAGATGCCCAAGCCCGACAAATCCACATATCAAGCACCAAAGCATTTTATTTCTCAGCAATCTTATTATCTAAACAACTCTCTATCTGAAGGCCAAATTCCAACCTAATGTTCTTTACCTGGTGACTCAAAGTATCTAAGAGTAACTTCCTGAGTTTTCACTTCTCCAGCCACATTTTTTGCCATACATTGGTAAATGCCTTGGTCTGTTTCTTGAGTATTCTGAATCATCAGCGTGCCATCATCTAGCAAATTCAGACGGGAATCTTCTTTCATACTGAGCTCATTGCTGAGAAGAAAAGGATCTGCTAGAGTTAAACCTTTAAATCACAAGTGCAGAAAGCTGCCAAATAGTAAAACCCAGGAGATAGATTACCCCAAATAACTTGGGGGGGGAAAACTTTTACTTTGTTAAAAATAATGGAACTTTACATTTTCTCCTAAAGAGAAGAAGAGGAAAAACAAATCATGAAACTATTTTGCTTATGCAAGTAATTCTTCTTCAAAATGAAAAGTTAAAATAAATTTATGAGGAAAAGCTTACAGGGAAAAAAAAAAACAGTGAGCAATACACATACCTGGTCTTTAAAAGGCTGTTCTAGTTGGCAAAACAATTAAAACTGTTTCCACTGGAAGTATGTCATGCAAGTTCAAAATTCAAGATACTTTCTGCTAGGAGAGAGGTTAGTTGCTATAAAACCATCTTTGTGCCAACCTCTGCCTGGATTGTTCAACAAGCACTAATGAACCTGATTATATTTTGTACTGGTTTAAAATATAAGTTAAGGTCAGGTCTTCAGGTTAGGTCACGGATGAAAATTTCTGTGATGTAACCTAAGAAGTCTTAGGGGGTTTTATTAAAGAAACTGTTTCTCAGTCCACTCCTTACTACATGATGAAGAAAGCACAGAAGCAGGATGAGATCACGCCTCTCATGTACAAACCCCAGCCTACTGATCTATTCAACATACTGCTCAACAGGCTGATGGCTTTTGACTGAAATCTTGCCATATTCAACTACCTTGCAAACAGCTCTGCTCTCATTCATGCAGCCAGGAAACAAGCCAGAGTCAATAATCTCTCACCCCAAGCTCAAGTTTCTCCTTAAAACTCATATGTGTATTCTGAATACGTTTTCTTTGTGTATTATAAATACTTGAGCCAGAGAAAATCTTAAAGAAATAATTATACCATTCAAGTTCAAGGTTCTGTTCTTGACATATTCCATAAATGCTGTGCCTTTGCTGCACAAGGGGTTCTCACTGACATCAGCAGAAAGATATAGAACCAGGACTCTAAATCATGCCATTTCATCAGCAACTGACTAACTAAAATGCTTTATAGAAACTCTAAGGGAATTTATGTTCCAGGTCAGGTTTGTATAAGAGCATGATTAAACAGAAGTCTGATGTGCCAATGGTAAACACACAATTCATGTGCCCATTGTAAGTTCACAGCAGTTTAAGGGGGTGATTTGCTGGCACAAGGCTGGGCTGGGCTGTGCCCAGCACAGCTGGAGGGAGCCAGGCTCTGGGCACAGCCTGAGCAGCCCCCCTGCAGCAGGCTGGCCCTTGGGCTCTTTAAAGATAGCCATCCTTTACAGAACCTTCCCCCATCTCCTAAGTGGGGAAGGAAAGAGAGGCAGTCAGTTGCCCAGACAATCTGTGCTATCTCCACCCTTAGAGGCTTTTAAGACCCATCTGGATAAAGCAACCTGGTATAATCCTGCTTTGAGCAGAAGGCTGCACTGGAGACCTCCTCCAACCTTGGAGACCTCCTCCAACCTGAGTTACACTACAATCTTATGATATAAAGACTTGCCTGCCCTCCATGTACTGGTTTGAGGAGGCTGGACACAGATGTCTCACTCTTCTCCTGGGACAGAGGTCAACCTTGGAGAGAAGATACCTCTGAGGAGCTAAGGCTCCAGGAAGAGTTCTCTGACTCTTTAATTGTATCCAGCTGGAGTCCTCAAAAAATAGTATCTTTTGCTCCACCCCAAAACATATGCAAATGCTAAGTAATCCACAGTCTGTACATACAACATGTCCACATGTCCTGGTACTTACATATGAATGATTTATTATTACAGGTGTGAGCAGCTTTGCAGGTATACTACAGCTGAAGATCTTACAAATAGTACTAGAGTAAAAATACTTTCTAGTTACCAGCTCTTAAATGTTTAAAAATATTAATAAAAAGCTATGGGCCATCATTACTTCATATGCTTATTTTAACTATAGCACATTTTTGCTGTAACTATTTAATATATTACCATATTTATCACACGGACATGCACACAGAAATGTACACACACACAGGCAAATGTAATTACAACAAGTTTCTCTCTTCCTCTTTCAAACTTACTTGTTTCGAAGCCAGATAATTTCTGGTTTAGGATTGCCTTCAGCCCTGCAAGTGAAGTACACTGTATTCCCTGAGGTAACGTCCACATCCTGAGGCTCTGATGTAATTCTTGGCCTCTCTATATCAACAATAAAACATACAAAGAACTCTTACTTATTTTAAAACTACTAAAAACTGGTAAATAAAAGTATTTCCTCACATTTTGTAAAATATATTTTTCACCAATATTTTGACTTATATATATGCTTAGTCAGGATTAAATGCACTCTTCCCTGTGCTAAAGAGACTGTGGGATTTCTGACCTCCTTCATTGTTCCTCAGGACCTTTCAGCAGACTGGAAATAGATTTTGCAAATTTGTATCAGGTTCTAAAGCAGCTGTTTTATTTATTTGAACAGAGATTCAAACTGCCTATGGAGGAAAAACTTTAAAGCAGCAAGCACAAGTGCCATTTAAAATAACTTCCTCTAGATAAGTTTCAGTGCCTAACCTGCCTCACAGAATAATTTGTACAGCTTGCTTCCTGCAGTCTCCATACTCAGGCTCCTTAGATGTGCAAAGAGCTGCTGGGATGCCATGTGTATTATTCTTGCATCAAATTCCCTTTGTACTATCTTGAAGGTAACAAGAACATTGTAGATGCTTATGGTCATAGTTCTCTTGATCAGAATTACACCAGACACATAACCAAAAGGACAATTTAATTATTTTATACCTTGGCTTCATTATGTGAGTGGGCAGGCAGATGCCCATAGCTTGAGGAGAAATCTGCATTTTGATTTCACAACACAAGAGGTACTGGGCCAAGTCACAGGGTGCCCATGGGGCCAAGCTTTTGCACCCCTAGGGTGAAGGAATATACACAAATAAAAGGATTACAAAGGTGCTTTTCCATTAATCCTCAGTGGCAGAGGATTCCAGTGCCTGTGTGGGGTACTCCTATTAATTATAGCTAAGTAAAAAAATAATTCAGTGACCCAACCCCAATTCCTACATCAACAAGAATTTTAAAGGCCAGAACTGTGTCATCAGGGGAAATTCAGTAAAGCTTCTTTCTTTCCTTTCCCTTGTATAGAAGGGAATAAACGACATCAAATAATATTAATGCAACACCATAGACCGTATATGACAATCCTGTTATGACCAGAAGTGAAATATAAAAGGGAAAAATAAACTCCTTCAGGATAATCACCTTTTGTTCTTTAAGGGGAAATTTCAAACATGGTTATATTTGTTTCATTAAAGATAGGCTGAAGGGTGAAAGCAATCAGTCCTGTCAGAAGCACACAAAACCAGAAAAGGAACATGGATAGATTTCTAGAAATAACCAATATTATCCAGAGGTGGTCATTGTTAATAAACAGAACAACAAATTCCAACTCCCCCAAAAAATACAGTTTGGGTACATGCAGTGCATTAAAATAAGCCATGAGGAAGTGGCAAACCCACCACAGTTCAATTCTTCTGGTGTTATGGTGGCCACCGATCTTCCCTGGATCCTGCGCGGATACTCGCAGGTGGCGGCTGCCTGAGCGTTACCCGACTCCGCGTACGCCTTCAGCAGCTCCGCCAGCCACAGGATCTCGCAGTCGCAGTGGAGAGCGTTGGAGTCCAAGCGCCTGCACAAAACAAGGAGCAGCCACAGCTCCGTTAGCAAGCCCCAGCCATCTTTTTCTAGGATCAACGTGTTCTGTAAATGGAGCAATGCCTTCATGCCAGACAACAGCCAACATGCAATACAGGTGAGGGTTGCTTGCTTATGGGCATTCTGGTAGTTTTTATTAAAAGAATATGTATTATTTTTACTACCCAAACAACAATTTATGTATATTGTTTAGTCTATAAAACAATGATTACAAAGAATCCCAATATAGGAAATAAACTTCAGCTAGTAACTAAAGAAAATAGATATGAAACAATTTAAGCACATAAACAACTGGAGCACAGTTAAAGAAAAAAATATTTAATATTTAAAACAATTACACCATAAAAGTCATTTGCAAGGAAGAAAAATATTGCAAGAGAAGATACAGTCTAATTGGGTTAATATTTCATTAGCTCAATAATAATTCAATCTACTTACAGTCTCTTCATAGATTCTAAGTGACTAAATGTTCCAGGAATCAAATGAGCTATTCTGTTGTTATGCAAAAACCTGTTAAAAACACAGAAATATGCATGTAATAATTCAGATTTTGTGATGCATGCATTTCATTTACATACTTCTGGAAGGTTTTCAAGGTAAATTAATCTAAGAAAATTTAAGAAAAAAAAATTGAACCTATTCAGTAAGTCATTGTCTGGTATTTTTTAAGTGGCCTCCAAGGTGTACTTGGGTATGTCCATGTGGGGAAAAAGAAGCCATAAGTAACTACAAGGAAGGGAGTTCATAAGCATTCAAATTAGAAATTAGAAAGTTCCTAAATAAATAGTCTAGTTCTTCATTCATAACATTTATTTTAGGCCAAACACTGATAACAGATCTTTGGGAAGTAGTTTTGCAAAACGAAAATAAACCACAGGCAACGCTCACTTCTGCACGCCTCTAAGGTCAGCCTCAACAAAGTGCTCTTGGAAAGACTATGTAGTAATTACAGTAAAAAAAACTGGATTCAAAACCCTCTATGGCAATGATAAAAATGTTATTTTTTAGTTTAAAATGCTTGATTTAATTCAAACAAGGAAGCAAGTTGTCTTCTGAATCTTACCCCAAGAAAAACAAACTTACAGCCTTTCAAGTTTTGGAAGATGAGTAAAGGATTCAGGTTCCAACGTTTCTATTTGATTAAAGTGCAGATACCTGAAAATATGTTAAACAAAAAGAAACAATTTTCTTGGTGAAGTATTTTAAAGAACTTATTGTTTCCATAATGTTTACAGTTCTAAATGGCCATAGTGACGCAGCAGCTTTTTTCTGTTACCATCTGAATCTCATACTTGAATCTGAGAAATAGAAGACATGACAAAGACGTGTTTGCAGATCACTATGTTGAGTGTGTGTATGTGTGTGAGTGTGCACATATATAAGCAAAAAAGCCCAAACATTGCTTTGGAGATTTTGGAGATAATACTTTGAACGCTATTTTGCCAACTCTGATGCTCATTGTATGCATGCTTGAAAAAAATTATCAAGAAAAAGAAAATTATTATTTTTTAATAGGAAAAATGTTAGAGGTTATTTAGAAAACATTTACAGTTTCTAGCACAATAATATTTTTTGTGGCCAAATGTTTTCATTTCCATGAGGGAAAATTTCAAAAGATGCTGAGAAATCATCTTCTCTACTCCACGAACACTGGCATTTAAAGCTGTGAATGTTCTCAAAACCAAATTTGTAATATAAACCCAAGTTTGACTAATTTGACTTTAGACTACTGGCTTCCTAGCAACTGGGGCTGTTTGATGCTCTCTTGATGCTTATGCAAGCTATGAACATTACACAACAGTAAATCTACACAGCTGTATGCTGCAAAATTGACAAAGTTATCAAAAGAAGACGATTAGCCAGACTATTAACCTGTAACTATTGTGAAAATGGACTGCAAAGGCAGGATCATTCCACCATCTACTACTTTGTGGAGCTACCTCTCAACCTTGCAGATGAGAATACAAGATGTATGGATAAGACTGGCACAAGAAACTGTGAAAATGATTTATAAACTTTGGATCTTGATTATATCCAAATGTATTCAAAACCCTTTAAGTTTTGTATTCGACCTCTGACAAACTCAGGAACCTCTGGAGAATGTGTATATACAGAAATCGCTGCGGTCTGAAGAACAAAAAAGCCTGTCATTTAAAAACAGTGAGAACAACTCCGAGCTCAGTACCTCCTGAAACACCAATCCCTCAGCATGACAAGCCAAGGACACGGGGACTCGCCCATGCTGAGCCAGAGGGTGGCTGTGCAGAGCGGAAAGCGGGAGCAGCGGTGGTTCCGGCCAAGCCCTTGCAGGGAGCCCTGGAAGGCGCGTGCAGGGGGAAGCCAGGCTCGTGCCTGGCAGCCTCCCAGGACAGAGAGCCAGCGAGCGATGCCAGGGAGAGCTGAATGGGGACCACAGCAAGAGCCAATAAATCAGCACGGGTGTGACCAAGCACATCAGGGTGTCACGCCTGCCTACTGCCAGCGTAACGCCACAGAGCGTCTTGAGCACACAGCATGGTCTTGTTAGCATGAGGAACCAAGAACCGCATCACCAAGCTGGGACTGCCAGTTTTCATCTCCCCTTTGAAAATACAGGGCAATTTCTTCTATTATTAGAAAGACAGATCTAAAAGGCAGGTATTTCCTGCAAGAGTCATTCAATTTGCTAGAGGAGAGACCTCAGTGAGGAAGGATTGGCAGGACAAAGACTGGGCATGGCCCAACCATGAGGTGGGCAGGCACTGCTTGCCAGGAGCCAAGGCTCTGCTCATCCACCTTCCAGGATCAGCAGCATTTGGGAGGATGAAAGGCAAGGTGGGGATTGCTGCAATGAAAGAGTTCAAAGGGAAAAACCAGGCACAGCTATAGGGTTTGTTTTGGAAAAAAATTATAAACACTACTTCTTTTGCAGGCAGCAGTGATTTTTTATTCCTTTTTAAATTTTTAATTCTTCTTGCATTTTTATGCCTCATGAGCACCTTGCAAACATATCTCTTATATTCCAAATAAATTAATCTCCTCTACTTCTTTGGCATTGACAGGGCAAGATTTGCAGGCACTTCTTATTTGAACAAAAATAACATTGGTAAAAGCAGATACAATGAGTCACACAACCCGTTCTTCAGGGCCACAAATCAGGGTGAAATTAGAGAGAAAAAGAAAGAATACCTCTCTCTAGTTTAGGTAGTATATAAATTGCAAAACTCAAAGCTGCAGCCCATAGTGGCTGTTTAGTACTCACTATTAGAATTACAGATGTAGTCAATATGTGCCTGAAAAGTCACCTTGCTTTTCAAAAAAACTTTAAAAAAAATATTTGTTATAAACCTTGCCTTGTTTACAAGTTCACACCACTGCAGATACAATAATTCAGGTGCTGAAAAACATTTTAATAGCTAACTTCACCTATCAGATATCATGCTGTCTCAAGTAGCTCAAAAAAATCAAATCATGAAATCCAGCTGGAAAATACTCTTAACTGCTTCATAGTGGTTGGGCTACAAAAGTTAGTTGGGTTTTGCAGGTCTTTAAATTATGACCTAAAATAGTCCTGAGCAACTTATGCAATTTATTAATAAAACAAGGTGTTAAATATTTGGCCAAAATAATTTGTAATTCAAAATAAATAGATGCAGAAACCGGATTGCATTTTAAGTCTACAGTAAAGAGAATAAAGAAATCATTGGCATTATGACCTACACTTTAATTCTGTTTTATCACTTCTATTATTTTCTTTTACGTACCACATTAAAGTTTTGTAAAGGTATAATTTATTATTTTAATTAATATGGTAATTTCTTGGATTTAAAGTTCACTCTAAAGGTAACCATATTCAGGAAACAATCTCACACTGGCATTTCTTTATAGGCATCTTTTATGTTCAGAGTACAAAGCACTAAAAATAGTAGTATCATGCAATAAATTAGATATTAAAAAGACTTTCAGAATGGAAAATGAAATAAAAAGCATGCAAGACTGATTTTTAAATACCTACATATCTTTCCTTTTAAATTCTAAACTCACTATCAAGAATTAAACAGGAAAGGAAATACCTATAGGGGAAAAAAAGTCCAAATGAAACGCCTCAAGAGGAAGATTAGGATTTTATCAAACAAGCACGGCATAGACTGTCTTTCTTATTATTAATCTCACAGGACAAAAAATTTACCGTAAAATTCAGTGCCAGTGGCATTCTTCACAGCACTAAATTAAGGATTATACCTTATGTAGCTTTATAGTTTTTGTAGGTGATGACTTTTATTACATATGCTAATTGTTCTTTTTCTAATAGCACCATCACATCTTTGGGGAAATACTTACTCACCCATCAGCTGAGTATAATCCATGTTCTGAATATTTAAACAGCACATTTGCCCTTTTGGTTATTTGAATAAGAATGAACAAAAACATATGTTCCATATTTATCAAAGAGTTTTCCCTGCTCAGGGACAACAAGTAGCAGCCTTAAACCACAAGGAAAAATATTTAAATGTATGTTGTGATAATTATATCAAATATTGGAACAGGATACTTAAGGAGATTATGGAATCCTCACTGAAGACTTTTAAAATAAGACTAGACAAGTATCTGTTTCCAGTTTGTTGTCCCTAGCTGATCTTAGAATAATAAGGATTAACTTCTCAAGGCACCTGTCATCTCTTGGGTTCCTTTTTTGTTTATTAATTAATTATCTGACATAGAGTCATGCAAAAATCAGGAACTTGTAGTATAAAACAAGAAAATAAATAGCATCACTTCAAAAATACTGAAATCTGAAAGCTGAATTGACGTAATTAGACTTAGTATAACAAACTGTATCACTCTATGTTAGTTAAGGGTTTTGTCTATTAATTCCCCCAAAATATGTATATGTGTACATAAACTACAACATAACTAATAACAGCCTATAAAGAACAAAATGAGTATGTTAATATGAAAGTTAAAAGAAAATGCATAACTTGGATTAGGTGAAAAGATTTAAATAATGCCATTAATATTTGGGGATGCCACTAGGTAAATACTGGAGAGTTCACATTTTGTCCCTGATACATACAATTCATAAGCTGAGATCTCAAAAATATGGCAGATATTTTGAAGGAAAGCAAGGTATACACATCTGGAAATGGACCCACCACTTAGGGCTAGATCTGGGGATCCAAACTCATGACCTCCCCAGCAGGGTATTTGTGACATTTCAGGTGGGATTCAGTTGTCAAGCCCAGGCACAGAGGCACAGAGCAGCTGCCTAAACCCAGGCACACAGAGGGAGCCCTCCTTGCCTTTCGGGAGCTCTGTCTGCCTTCCGGCTGCTGCTCTGAAAAAATGCAAGTTTCCTGCTGCTTTCTGCTGTCTGTGCCAGACCCAAACATATGTCCTGCAGATTTAACAGTGTCTAAACTGGTACTAAGCAGCTACTTTTCATCAACTCTCTCCCTTCATGCCCAGCCACAGGTGAAAAGTTAGGTGACGAAACACGTATGGCTCAATGTGTTCACGTACCTAAAAGCGCCAATTTTTCTTCAGAATTTATCCTAGCTCAAACAGGTTTCAAGATCTGATTCAAAGATCTTATTTTCTTGGCAGAAATTTCCAAAGGAAAAGCTATTTTGACTACATCAGCAGCTAAGAATTCTGCTTCAGAGGTTTAAGGAGGAGCCTGCCAGCTGCAGTAAATACTTGGTGGGTTTTGTCCCTTATACAGGCAACGGTACATTTAGGATTTAGTTAGTGTCATTTAGTAACATTTAACAACATTTAATTCTGGTAACAACAACAATCACCAAAAATGTGTTTGCTTTGCTGATCAGGTATTTTTTTAAAAAGAAACTATCAGTTGAATTCTGCTTCACTGGAGTAGAAGAAATTGCTGTGAAACAAGTCATTCCCTGAAATGTGGTCCACAGTGTCTCTTTCTGAGAACTCTGCTGAGCATTGAGAACAGCATTTGGCTGAGTTAACACAACCAGTAGCAAAATGTGTTCGCTAAGTTGTGGCCACGGAGACCTCAAATGCAGAAACATTGATTTAGTACTGTCAATACAGTTCAAAACTGAAATTAGGATACTTAGAAACTTGTTTGCCAAGGGTAACTCTTGTCTTGTCAGCAGTTTTTCTCCAAAGCTAATGTGATAAAACAGACCCTTTAGAGTCAGAACATATTTTTATGCTAAAGATGTATAAATGCCAAATCTCTCCTAAACTAAAAATCTCAAAGCTTACTCTCCAATTAATTTATTTCTGTGCCTGCCACTGGCTTCATGTGCTCTCATTTTCCCTCCTGGCAAGCTCTGTGTTTAGGAGGGAAGCAGAAGAGCTCTAAAAGGCAGTGAGTGAGCTCTGATGCAGGCAGTGGGGTAGCACCTGCCCCCCATTCCCCAGCAGCTGCAGGTGCTGACATGACACATGGGCAGGCAATGAGCAGTGACTCTGCCAGGCTCCATATCCAATATTCCCAGCCAGAGATGAGACTCAAGCCCTGAGTTTGAATCTCAGTTTCATACTGAATAACGTGGATGCCTCAAAAGTCTGAGGTTAGGCTGACACAGTGTGATACCACTGTAGGCAGAGAGGCTTAATTGCCACATGGTGGAGAAGTGCATTCAGAAGGTGTTAATATTCCAAACTGATTTATGTTTTTCAGTAAGAACATAGATCAACAGGAAAAAAGAACAAAAGAAAAAAGGACAAATATTGTCACTTGCAGCACATGAGGCTTGTGGCATGGGGAAGAACATTCTTTCACTAATATTAGTAATTCAATAAATGGGCCTCAGTATTCCAAATTCTATACAGAAATTATGTATTGCTATTAGCATGCAAGTAAGCCCTACCAGTTGCTGTCAAAATGATGCAGTAATAATTTCTAGAGTAAAAGGAGAAGGAAAAAAATGGCGTTAAGGGAAAAACCTTACATATTTATATACTTTTTATAATTAATGCTTCTGGTTTACATAGAAGCTCCTCCTTCAAAAAGCATCTATTGCACTCCAAAAGGAGCATGTATGATTTTATACCCATATGAAGTGTCATTTTATTTGATATATACTCTGTGTCTACTGATATCCATTAGATGTTTACAGTAACAAGGAAACTGGTACATATAGAACACTTATAATACACTGATACCTTTTAGGAGTTTAAAACTTGATATTTAGCTCCCAATTTTTGCACTACAAAACTCATTGGTTTGCTACTGTTATTTGGTAGTCAAACTGTGAAACAACTACACATTTACAGTTTTTCCTTTTTCTAAACATTATCCCAATGAATGTAGAGCAATGCTTTCTGATCACAGAGTAATAGAATTGTTAAGGCTAGAAAAGACATTTAGGATTTTCAAGTCAAACCACCAGTGTATCACCACTATCATGTTCATCACTAAACCATGACCTCAAAGTGCCATGTCCAGTCATTTCTTGAACACTTCCAGGAAGTGTGACTCCACTGTTTCAATGCTTTACCACCCTCTCTATGAAAACATTTTTTCTATTACCAATCTAAACCTCTCCTGGTGCAACTTGAGACCATTTCTTCTTGTCCTGTCACTTGTTACCTGGGAGAAGAGACACTCCACAACTCCCTATAACCTCATTTCAAGTAGTGATAGAGAGAAATGAGGTCTGCACTGAGCCTCCTTTTCCCCAGATTAAACAAGCCCAGCTCCCTCAGCTGCTCCTCACAGGATTTGTGCTCGAGCCCCTTCACTCGCTTTACTGCCCTGCTCTGGACTCATGCCAGCAATTCAATGTCTCTCCTAGAGTGATTATAAAACAAAACATAGTTGAACTTAATGGAATCAATATAACTGGGTTTTGTCATGCTTAGGACTGTATTCTTCATTCTTTTTCAGTAGAAATTATTAGTCATTATACAGGAAAAGAAGTATGATTTTAATCGATCTTTCTGGAGGACATTAAACATCTACATTGTAAATGACGAACTTCCTTACTTTTTAAACATCTGTATCTGTGTGTATTGATTAACACATATAAATTATAGAAAGGTTTTCATTTAGAAAACTATTCTTGTCTCAAAGAATAACAAAACAGGGTTGAACTTGCAGAGGCTAATTCAGCTTTAGTTATGCTGCACAAAACAAAGTAACTGCTGCACTGAAAGGAATTAAGATATTATGAAACCTGCAGAAATGAAAGCAGAATCTATCTCTAAGCAATACACATTAGTTTTCAACATTTTCCACAATAATTCTCCTTTGTCAAAGCTATGTAACAATGTATAGTGACATCAGGAATGCAAATCACAAATAAAAGACAAACATAGAAATGAGGAATTTGACACAGAGATCAATTGTGGTTTTTTCACATGCAAATGATTATGGGGCTCTGTGCCCAACCCAGGGAGTGCAGACGTGCAGAGCATGCAGGTAGGATATACGGATCAAGGCGTGCACTTTTCCTCTGCAGGGGAACCATGGAGATGACAGCACAGAAGAGAAAAGGCACTTACAGTTGTTCTAGAGAGGCAAGTCCTTTAAATGCTTGCCTGTCAATTGACTGGATTTCATTCTTGTACAAATAGCTGAAACAAGAAACAATCAGTAATATTAGTACACATACAAGAGCTACATGAAGGTGGAAAAGAAGAATTAAGTTGACACATGAAGACAGTTTTTCAACTACATATTAGAAAAAAAAAATCACAAATCAAAAACTAAAACATAAAA
Source organism: Serinus canaria (assembly GCF_022539315.1). Taxonomy (NCBI): domain Eukaryota; kingdom Metazoa; phylum Chordata; class Aves; order Passeriformes; family Fringillidae; genus Serinus; species Serinus canaria. Next base: position 94,618,487 of record NC_066316.1, read on the forward strand.
ATATTCTGTCCTTGAGATTTCATCCCAAAATGACTACTAGGAAAGACATAAGTCTGGGGCCTTGAAGGCCCTGAGGCTAACACCTGGGTAGACTTGGGCTTCCCAGTGCTCATGGCACTACTTACTGGGTTTTTGTCCCTTGTTCTCTTGATTGGTTTGCCAAAAGTCAAAACAAGTTCAACTTAATGGGACAGAATTGCATTAGAAGTGCCTTTACCAGAACACACCAGGGATGGCCTCTTGATTTTTTTAAAATACTCATCTGAATACTGGTGCAAATATTCAAATTAGGATAGAGTGGGGGGGTCTTTTACTAGACTTGGAGAAAAAACACTGAGAAATTTCCGTAATTCTGCCTGTGTCACCTTTGGAATATTCACAAAAAAATACAAGTTATAATATTGGTATCACATCCATAAAGCAGCACTGTATATTTGTTTTATCACTGTGCAGAAGATGGACATTAGGTCCCCACTGATACTTTATAATATAAACAGAATACACATGCAGAGTATCAGTATGATCACACATGTTGTCTACACCTTTTTTATGGAATTAAAACAAATCAGGAAAGGTCAGTGTATGTGCTCATGTTCATCATGCTCTTAGCAGCAAGGATGGTTTAGTGAGGGGGTATTGGAGGAAAAATCACACAGTTTAGCTGATGACTACAGTTTCTGCATGGAGGCAGCAAATGAAAACACTCTGGAGGTTCAGCATCAGTCACTCTTTTTGTGTTAGGATAGGCACAGGTTTGTGGTTAAGAACTTTTTCACAATTATTTAACAAATGATTTGAAACTCAGTTAATCAGGCATGGGTTTCTATGGAAAGGGGATGAAGAGACTTTGTACCACAAATGACTTTATTAGCAGGCATCTTATTAGTAGTGGTTTTGGGTTTTCTATTATTGCAGTTTTCAGTAACTTACTGGAAATATTGCAAACTCCTTTTGGTGCAACAGAAAAAATAGTGGCTCTGCTGGAGGTGGTGGCAGTTTTTACACTGATGTGACAATGGGCAACATTTCACAATAGGCCCTAACAAGGAAAGAAGTTGTAGGTATTTGATATTCAACTAATGACAACTTTGGGGAACAATAAGGATTGTATCCTTCCTTTGAATCTAAATTAACTTTTCCAATGCACTGCTTGCTGACAATCCAACACATTAATATACAGAGATTCCTGTGTGCTTTTTTAACATGGATACGCATCTGAATAAAAAAGCAGAGCTCTTCCAAGAACAGGTAACATGGAAGTAAAAATTTCTGAGGTTTTTAAAATATTCAAAACCAGAAAAAAATTACTGTCATGTAAAATTACTGTAAAGACTTTAAAAATAAGAAAACAGTGATTTTATATGTGGAACTGGTTTGTATTCTATTTTAAAAAAAATATTTCTTGAGTATTAAAATATTTGTTTTGGCTCAGACTTAACAATTCATTTGAGGATCACAGTCTTTACAATTTTCTCTCCTTAATTTTCCTCTCTGATATTCAATTCCTATCTTATTTTCCTGTGAGAAGTTTAAACACGCCTTTTCACTCCTTGGAAAATTTCGAGGACTGATCAACTGAAGTGTTATTTATCTTTCTTAATACACTTAATTCCACTTGGCATGTGAAACCCCTCTTATTTCTGACTACTAAACTTCTGGTCAGAGCAGAGAACCAAAGTGGGCTTAGACAGTTTTGAAAACCACCCTCAGTTAATCATCTCTTTCTGGCATTTCAACAATTTTTTCAAAAAATCTGAATTAATCGGATTATTTAAAAAAAGTTTTACCACAACCTTTGATATAACTTTTATTTACTCTCTGCAGACAGAAGAAGGCAGAGAGTGAAAATCAGAGTTGAATTAGACTGGGATAATGATTGTAGTACTGCAGACATTTGCCACCATCCTGCAGGGAAGGGAGCAGCCTTTAGGAGTTCTTACCAAGGCACTGCAGTGAGTCTTTATTTGGTGTTTTCAGCTTTAAACCAGAGCTTTTTCCATTCTGACCAGAAAACCCTCAGCTGCAGGAAACTCAACCAACCTCAGTCAACCATATCCTCCCTTCTCAGAGAAACCCCAGCAACCTCAGGGCTACACATCCTATGACAAATGTGTTAACCAGACTTCCATTTAATTGTGTAGCTATTTCACTGAGGACAACAGAAAGAAAAACATATAATTATTTGCCTAATGGACAGAGACATGTCAGAATACAAAGTACAAATAAGTATCATTCACAAAAACATTCATCCCTCTAAAATGGCAGCATGCACATACAGTGTTATAGAAGTAAAACTTTGTAAACATTGTTAAATTTCAACAAACATTCTCAAAATTTATCTCAGTTACATTATCAGAAAACAAAGGCAGTACAATTAGGGAAAAAATGATTTATCATTTAATTTACCTAAAAGCTCTCTTACAGAACTAAATATTAGAATTTTACAGGAGATGAACAAACAGTGGATTAAGATGAAAAAGGGATATCTTCTATTATGACATTAAATTATTTCTGGACAACTAATAATATCTATTTTTAGAAATGTTTAAAAAAAAAAAAAAAGTTTTGTTTTGTTTTTTTTTTTCCAGAAAGGCAAGCAAGGCTGCTAGAGATCAGAGGAAATGGTCATACACTTAGGAAATGAACAAGTAGGTAACCAGTTACCAGAAAATTTGGAAGAAAAAGTACCTTTAATTAACAAGCCTGCTAGATTGTCTATGAGGATATTATTGGGGGGGTTCTTTTTTTCTTTTTTTAATGGGCCATATCAAAAATCATGTGATTCAAGGAAAGTAAGATTCAGATATATTTGTTTAGAACTGGAGGGGAAAAAGGCAAAAAGTAACAGGCATTGCAGCGTTAAATCTCACAACTAAATAAACACTCAAAGACAGATCTACATGGGAACATGAAGGACAGTGGAACCAGCAACATGAATTGCAAAGAAAAGAGCTCTGGAACCACTGGAGGTGCCCAGAGGACCAAGTAACATGACCAGGACACCAAGAGTGGCAGAAAGCATGGCAGGAAATGAGACCTAATATTAAACACATCATTCACCACTATTACATCATTGCCCAGATACAAAACAAAGCTTGCATGCTCCCTGTTGGCATTTCTGGAACTGATACCCTTCAGACAGTCTCAATCACCATTTACCACATGCCTATGGTAACACTTTCATCTCTGTTTCCTCATCTCATACCAGGCAATGGTATGAACACACAATGTTGTTGACAAATTGCATTCCCCAGTTTTATTTCTTTCACTTCCTTCATGTTATCTTTTAGCTCACTGCTCTGTAAATGTCTAATACATTTAGAGATCTTCTCCTTATCTGGAAAGGTTTTTAATAGCTAACCTATATTATATATTTTTCCATATCTCCTCCTGACTTCTTCCTTTTTTAACTCACCTTCATTTTTCCCACTTCTGATGCCAAATCTTCTAGTATTCTACATGTTGAAATAGTAATAATGTGCCTACCTTAATTCACAACTATCTTCTCTCTCAGAGAATAAACTGTTGACTTTTAGGCTTAGGAAGAATTATCCTATCAAGTTTCTACAAATTTACCTGCATCTATATTATAAGGTTGGGAAGCTCACTAAGGAGCTTTATTGCAAACACTGAGGTACATGGAATAAACAAAGATGGACAGAAAAGCAGAGAAGCAGAAAAAAAAGAAAAAAAAGTACCCTCTTAGTTTCACAACAAAACAATAATTACATTTCTTTCTTTCCAGCCTTTAGTATATTAATACAAAACCAAATTATTACCACAAACAGCACAGCAAAATCACACAAAACTGCTTTTATAATTGCCAGAATTTCAATTACATAAAGAACAAGATAATAAAAAATCCTTAAAATATGTCTAAAAATTACGTGCACAGTTTTCCTTTGATGATGTAAAGACCAACTTTTACAGGGATGAATACTTTCAATGCAGAGAAAACTGAGAAAATATTACTCTTCATCAAAATGTGTTCCACATACAGATTATTCTGGTAACACACACTCCTCATAAAACTGTAAACTCAACTTCAGAAAGGAATAGCACCAAGAAGCATTTGAAAAATCTGATATAGATCCTGTCGAAAGAATTTTTGTTTGGAAGTGCAAAAGCTGATCTTCAGCATACAGCAGTCACAGAAATGGATCTTAACATCTATCCCTCAGAGACTGGCTTTAAAAAAAATAAATATGCTGTGGTATACTTTATATATTTTATATAAAAATACACAATTGTGAATAATTTTAGATTTATATATGCACGTTTACTAATTGTGATAGATTTTATATTCATATATACTCACATTTTGATAAATCAGGTACACTGAGAAATGACAGACTTTTTTAAATGAATAAGGGAATTATATATTTTCAGAACCACATGCAATCCAGTACAAGTTGTCGTAACAACAAAAGTAACATCATGGATCAATGATCCAGTTTTATGAAACATGATAGTACTAGTTAGGTTTTCAAATACCCACAGGACCAGATGATACTAAACCTCAGTTCTTCCAGGTGATTTGACTTTGTAACAGCACATTCTGAGCAGCATTTCTAACTTTTGCACAATCTCTCCCCTCTGATTTCTACTTCAGTGAATCCTAATGGAAAGAACTGTTTTGATTTGTTCCCTTCATTTCACAGAATAGTTAGCATTCAGTTACTCAGCTTCAACTTTCACTGCTGAACAGTATTGATCTGTTACATTTAAATCTTCTGTATTGATAACCTGACCAGTACCAGAAATTTTGTACTTTTAAGGCTGTTCAATTTAAACATTTGTCACAGCCAGTGAAACAGGCAAAAAACCCCTTTGTTCATTTTTTCAAAACAAAGGATAACTTTAAAGAGCTCTCTGCAGTTGAATAAATTAGCCCATTGAACTTTAGATTTAAATTTTCCAGGGAACAACAGGAAAATAAAAAGATCTTCCTCATAATAATACAGATACTGACAGCCATTACTACATGTATATGAAAACAAATCAGAGTTCAGTTATCTTTTTTTGCTTTTTCACTGAACACATTGCATTGTTAAGCTTTATTTCTGGTTTACTACAGCTAGGAAAAGACAAGCATATGAAAACAAAAAAGTAGTAAGAGTCAAAAAAAATCTTTGTAGAGTTTCTATGGAAAGCTTAGCAAACCTCACATAGTAAAACCTCATGTACTACACTACCAGAACCATCATGCAGACTTTTCTTGCAACAAATACAATCATCATGGACTTTAATCATTCATTGGCAGCAGTGTTCAATATTCTTTTCCCTCCTATTGTGTAGAGGTTAAACAATTTCATTACTGAAAGACAATACACATAAAAAGGAAAGCAGGAAACGTAATCAAGCACAACTTGGAGAAACAGGCAAATATGTCTGCACAAATTTATGTGATTTTCTCCCTGCTCCCACCTCCCTAGAGGACTTCTGGCTGTATTCTTGGAAACTGCATGCAAATTTCAGCTTCTGAATTGTTTCCCAAGCAATGAAATCTCAATGTGACCTTTTTCTTCTGTGTGTCATTCAAGTAACCATCAATCAATACTCCAAGACAATGGGGTGAAACTTTTCTAAATGACACTCCACAAGGTTGTCTCCAGAAACCAGAACTGAGAATCCATGACAACTAACTCTGCAGCTTTAGTCTGTTATACAGACAAAAATGACATTTTGATGCCTTTTGTTTATTCATATAATTAATAATCTTGGTATATTTGTTAAAAAAGAGAAAAGTTAGGCTTAAAATATCCAGGCTGACTGACACCTAGAAGTAACAGCAAATCATATACATACTCTGGTATTTTGGGTTTGACTGAAGTTTTCACTTAAGAATTCAGTGAAAAATGTAGGGATAGTTAACAAGCTTAAGTAAGTTACAAGCTTCTGCAGACACTAACTTTGGACTAGCTACTTTCATATCACTTTTCAAAAGACAAAAAGTACCTGTGTGAAGATTTCAGTGAACCATTGAAGAGGTGGTTTCCTTCACCTTCAAATGTATCCCGTTTTAAATTATAAGTTGCATATAATAAACAGCAACTACTAAGTCCTTTAAAATGTATTGCCTACAGAGAGCAGTCTTTTATTAGCAAAAACTTAGAGAAAAACAGTTGCCCCCAGCCCATAAATTCATTTCACAGACTTTCAGTGCAGTTTATCTCCTGATATAGTGGGTCAGATAGAAAGCACCATCTCAGATTAGAACACTTTCTCACTGAAGAAGCTGTTACACAATGAAGTGACATTTCATTTAACTTACAGATATTTCAGATTTTCAAGATCTTCAAATGCCCCACTAGGAATTCTTTTGATTTGATTGTTGTTTAGAAGCCTACAAAAGGAAATATAAAACAATTTATTTTAACGTAAAGAAACACTAGGGGAAAAAACTGTAAACACAGGGGCAATATAGTATTAAAGAGAAAATGCTTTTTCCCCTAAGAGTAACTGTTAGAGAAAAAAGGTTATGTGCTTACAGCTGCTCAACCACTGTCTTGCAAGTGAAAACCTGATAAAATTAGACAGTTGTAAAAAAATACATAAAAATACCCCAAACCTACAAAAACAGCAACAAAGATAACCAAAGAGAACCCCCAAACTCAAACAAAAAAACAAAAAGAGCCACCCAGAAATGGAATAATGTAGTTTCTTGCAGTTATCTGTGATGTAGATGAAGGGGAGGAAAAAACCTGTTGCATCAAGTTTTTATCAGTTTGAAACTGATAAAAACAAAGATTTGTCACTAGCAGGTGAATTAAAGTGACTTTTCCCAGATGTTTCTGAGCAATATCTTGTGTACTGGCCCCTTTGAATTGTATAGGAGCACACCTGTCTGTATGCACAGATTGGCACCCATCCCTCATACACTGGTTTTACAAAGAGAAAGGAATTCAAACTTAATGTATCCTGTCTTAATTTGGGACTTGTGACTATCAAATCAGTGATTTGCACAGTTAAACTTGAGCTGGATATCTGGCAGAAATTGTAATTCAAAACTGGGGATCAGCTGCAAACAGAGGTATGATCAAAGGAGACTGGAAATAGGGACAGTCAGTAAGAATATCTTGGCAGCACAGATTTGGACAGTATACATTTTGGGGAAAGTCCTATCCTTTCTTCTGGTGTGAATATGGAGTACAAGATGTGTCAGTATATTTGTCAGATAAATTGTGACCCAAAGCTCAGTGACATCACTGCTGTACTTCAGCTCATACACCACTTGTGTTCTGGGACACAGTCACATCTGCAATCCTAAATTATGTACATTTAAAAGTAAAAATAATTGTCTGTCTTAATTCTTCCTCATGCCTGCTAAGATAGTAAAGAAGAGAAACATGCATGCATTTGTTTTTAAAATGATGACTGAAAGAATGATAGAAGAGATACAAATTAAAAACTATAATACTCACACTAATTGTATTATTGGCTGTAAAAAGTCTTTTAGAAAGACTTTTCTTCACAATTGTAAATGATAAAAAAGACCTTCATAAAAGGCAGCTCAGTAGGAACAAAACCATCTGACTCCTGCCAGTCCCAGTAAGCACATTAGAATAGGAAACTTCAGAATATTAGAATTTGTCAAATATTTTGTAACTGTAACACATTTGCACACCTCAGCCTTTGAACAGCTTTCTTGCAACCCCATTATGTGATACTATGTTTATTATGTAATATTACAGCAAAACAATTTAGCACCACATCAAAAAACTTACAATAATGGTCAATTTTTCATGAAATTCAGTCAAAGTATATTAGTAAAACAATAGTATGCAATTTTTTTTTTTTATTTTGATAAACATACAGGAGTTTTTGCCTTCAAATATTTTGGTCCTAACCCCCACTTCTCCCAACTGTGTAAATGCTTCAGATCAAATTTATGAGACTACTTACCTGTGAAAAGTGAGCAATTATGACACACAGACCAAACTGATCATATTAAGTCAAAAGGGAAAGGGTCTTAGGGTTGAAAAAGGACTTACAGTGTGTTCAGGTTTTTAAGCCGTCTAAACTCTCCAGGCTGGATTTCTTTAATCCTATTAAATCTTAAGTCTCTGTAGAATGAAAAAAAAAAAAAAAAAGTCATTAAAAAAGCTATGTATTTTTTCCTACGAAAAAATGAACAAGCACAAGTCTTTTGTGATAACTGACCAGCCTCTGTCCACAAAACACAACTTTTGACCAAAGCAAAACAAATCCAAATGGTGTCTGAAAATTTTCAAAGAGGATTCACCAAATCCAGACTCAGTGCTCAGCTGAAGTTAAACCTGTGATCATGAAGTATGTTCTCTTCCACAGTGAAGCAACTTGAGATGGGTTGTTCATTATTTCACTAAATTGAATTGTCTCTGTACTTTAAAAGTTGTTTGCAAATCATACCGTAGGACAAAAATGCTTATTTATAAATAAACAGATATAGAAACATTTGCATCAGAAAAAAAAATCAGGAAAAAGAAGAGACAGGTTAAGACTTTTAAGCTACTCAATTCTTTAGTTCTGAGTAAGGAGGCTTAAGTGACATATGTTGTCTTGCTTTTAAAACGTGTAAACTCAGCGGCCTGAAACTAGACATTTCCTTATTTAATTTTACTTTCTCTTATTTTTTTATATGTTTCTACCACCTTCCATTTCCTGTTAGCTCTATAGCTCAGTGAGAAGTTCTCCAAGAAGAAGGAAATCTGTTTCTCAAGCAAAGTTCTGCAGAGAAAGCAGGGACAGGGAGCAAGGTGGAAGTGGAGCAGGGATGTGGGGAAAGACCTTGGCTGTGCCAGTCTCACCCCTCTCTTCTGCTGAGAGCAGGCAACAGGGCTTCCCACCTCTGCCACCTCCTGTTCTCTCCATGTCTGGCTACTGTATTCCAGCAGCTCAAAACTGGTTTAACCAACTGGTCAGAACCAGCAACAAACCCATGCAAAAGAACCCAAAACAACCAGGAAATAGTTTTCTGCCTGGTAAGCAAAATGGACAGGCTTCCTGGGAGAGCACTCAGGTGAGAGGAGGACCACAGGACCAGAGGAAATGAAGCAGGTTGATAAGTCTGTCCTCTTCCCTAGCAACAGACCAAGGACACCAGGACCTTATAGTGTCTGGCAAGCAAACAGAAGGGGAGCAAATGGAAAGTAAGTAAAATCTAAGACTGTGATCACATATCTTAGAACACACACTTACCAATTGCTTTCAAAAAGTAGGATATAAACGTGTTACAACTGTAATCTTTGCACCATGCCTGGTCTCAATTAAAACAAATATGCTCTGCATTTCAACAGGTATTATGCTAACAACAGTCTCTCTGCAATTTGGTCAAAGGAAATACAGAAGAGCAGACAAAACATCAGCTGCATCCTAATCCCACACAACCCATACACTGACTGAGGCTTCATTAATGGCAGGTATGGTTGTCTGAAGTCTTTTATGAAGAACTTACTTGAGCATCATTCCTCATGAATCCACCCATCATGACTTGTTCTGCTCTGGAATAATGACCTCAAAAGGACTTTTTCTACGTAAGTGGTTTGGGATGTGGCCTACTGTTCATTGCAAGGAAGATTAGACATGTGGTTCTGTTTGTATTACACTCCACCAAAATACCTGACCAGTGACTGGAATAAATGTGGGATGCAAACTTCTATCTCTCATTTAGATGTGTGGTTAAACTGCCTGTAGATGTGCTGGACAGCCCCTCTACACAACACTCAGTGAATTGAGGATTTTCACATTAAGAAGCACAAATTTTCACAGCTCAAACTTGTTCTTCACAAAAGCACTTCTTCAGTTCTGCTTCAACAGCATTTTGCTCATCACTGAGATGTTTTATGTGTCATATGTTGCTGATGAGAAGGAGGTGCCTCTGAACCTCAGGTGCCAAGATATTCTAAACAACCATGGAATGTCATGTCCTGCACTCAGAGAAGATACAGCAGATCCCTCTGTAAGAATCATTGGACATGACATACCACTTTACTTTTCTTGATTTTTCTAGATTATCTGAAAGTTTATTGTGTTCCAAAGGAGAACTTCAGTTTTGATTAAAATATTCAAAAGTGCAAAAATTCAATATTCTTAATGGAATATTGGAAACTGAGTATTTTTCAAAAGCCTCAAACTACCATTACAGGTAGCAATATTTATCTCCTAAAAACCTCTTATTTTAGATATGAAATAATGTAAATTCATCCATATGACAAGCAGGCCTAGTCCCTACATCAGTGCAAAGACAATAAGTAAAAAATTAACTTTCATGCATGCAAACAAGGAGCCAGGGCACTGGGTCAGCAGCCAAATAACCCTTTTGATGTATCCAATCTCCTCTGCAGTAACTCATGAGGATATCTGGGGATTAGGAACACCAAGCAAAGCAATTACATGCATTATTGGTACAGCATGTTACATCATTTATAGTGGGATTTATCTCAACTCCTAACACTACTGCCCTTCTCATATGAAGTCGTTAAAGCTAAAGAACACATCAAGTTTGAAATTTTACCCATTCATTTTCATTCTACATAAAGATATGAGAAAAAGGAGCAGCAATAAAACACAGCACATAAATTTTCTCTAGAGCACAGTGTGTTTTGTATCTGTAAGTAAAATTATAAAGAATATATTTGTTTTGTTCAAAGTCAGTACTACAATTACATTAAAATTTGAGGGAAAAAACAATGTTAACCTTACTAAAATGTAAGATTATAATTTTGGGCCATTCTTTCAAACAATATTTCCTTCTTCAAAGGAAGTAACACTTATCAGTGTTCACTCAAAGTATTTTCATTAATGTTAAGCACAAAATCCCCCAAAATAAAGAGTTAAACAGCTCTCAAATCAGGAAGATAAAACTTAAATCATAACCACTGAAGATTTCTAAAGAAGAAATCTTAAAAACTGTGATAATTTCCCTATACAACAAGAAAACAAACAAGTGGATAAAGGAAATAGAATTTTCATTGGATGCATTAGTTTAGGGGGTGTGGTATATGCCATTCACATAAACAATAGAGGAAATCTCTGTAAACCAAGTGTTTAACTGCTAGGGGAAAAGATATGCAAGACTAGTTATTGAAGTGAAAGATTGCATCCAACAGAACTGGCAGAAATCAGATTCAGTAGGAAAAAAAAATGACAAAAAACTTTAGTTATCACTGTCATACCATCATAGGAAAAAAACCAAAACCAAACCCATTCCATACTAAACAGAAGCGCCATTTCTCAGGCTTGAAATACCATGCCTCCATAGCACAGACACCATATCCAGCTTATGATAACAGAATGATTTCAGGGAACAGAAGAGCTCAGAGCAAAAGCCCAACAACAATCGGAAATGTCCCCCTGGAGAGTGAATGGCAGGAATGAGGACTGTGTTAAAACTGAAAAATGAGTATGGGTAGCACAAATAGGCCATTATGGAGCAGATCTTCAAAGGCATTTTGTTTTGCTGAAATAATGTGTGGTCAATCAGCATGATGAGGTTTCTTGACCCTTTTTTTCTGACTAGTTCCGGCCCAACTGTGCCACATGACTTTCACTCACAAAAGCCTGTTCCCTGCCCATTCAATTCTCTTTCACCTTTTTAGCTGCTCCCCATTTCACTTTTACAAACTGGAATATCCTGGCTGGATGCTGTGCTTTGGACCAGAGCAAGCTTGACTCCCACTGACCAGCCAGAGTGCACCATCAGGTTAAAACAGCAGACTGAGGGAAGCCACTCAGTTGTTGACTGTCATTTTTCCCCCTCCTAATCTCTAAACAGTAAATGAAATGACCAATTAAAGAAATGCAAACACCTGTGATGCCGGCATTGAATTTTAGGGTGTTTAACAACTTTTGCATAACAATTCGAAGCTAAATGTCATGCATTTGGTTTTTAAAAGAAAAATCTACTGCACCCAATTCAGATTGTCTCTTTTATTATGTATTTCAAAGTGAAAATATTTACTCCTTAAAATTGTAGCTGGACAACATAATTCAAGTTGAAAAATCCCCTTCAGCCGCACAGCCTTCCCCAGAAGCTAAGCCCATCATTTTGAAGCATGTCTTGCCCGAATAACACAAACAAAACAAGTCCATGATAGCCAGCAAACTGAGTACTCTCAAGGGTTATTTTATTCCTGGCTGCACTCAGGAGCTCAGTTCTGTGCTAATCCATGGAGCATGACCAGGAAATGTTCGGCAGAGCGCGAGGCTGCCTGGGCCAAGAACGTGCCAGGGAGCGGGCGGTCAATTTAGCAATTGGATGCCCCTGAGATTCACATTCCAGCGCCTGGGAATGGCCGTGGTCCCACAGCCCTGCAAGCAGCCACGGCCAGGAGCTGTGCCAGGCAGGGTGAGCACTCACTGCCTTCACCGGCTTCCTGCGCTCTGTTACCTGAACAGGGCTCTGGGAAGATCCTTAAGGCCCAGATGGATGGCACGGAAGTAAATACAATATTTGTGCATGTTTCCTTTTCTGTCACAAAGCAAATTAGAAATGTGCTGCAGATTTTTTTTTGTCTGGATGAAAATGAATCCTGCTCTTAATAAATTCTTTATTTGACCTAGCAGCATCCATTTGTCTCCCCTCTTTATATTGCCCATTTTTAACTATTTCCAATTTAGCATTGAAAATTAACTTTTAACAATATTTTTATTTAATTAGACACAGTGAAAACGTCTAGGTATATAAAAATTAAAAACCATTGCTATCCCATGAGATCCAATGCTTCCATGGCACATCCTGGCACTGCAGGACATTCTTTAAAGCTTGCACTGGCAATATGCAGTACTGAAAGATAGGGTTTCTCTCTTAAAACATCCTGATGAGGTATGGCAACATTGGGCCATATGAATTCGTTGCAAGTTTACAAAATAACACTTTATAAACACTAAAGACCCTAATAAATATTTGGACATATGACAGTCACACAGGGCACACAGCAAACAGTACAAAACTGACCTTAAACATCAAGCAACTTACAAGAACGTTCTGTTTGAAATCTCTATGAGAGAAGGGATTGTTTTGACTTAGATCAAACCATGCACTGAACATAAAAGTGCAACTTTTTATATAAAATGCCTAAAGTGCAGTTTTCCTTTATTCTTTTTTTTTCTAATTATTGCTAAGCAACATACAGGGTTAGAATTATAAAGGGTTAGAATTCACATATTTCAATAATATTAGTTCACATCCCTTTTTGCATATGCTTGAATTTTAGAAGATTCTGTTACTTCATCAAATTCAGAAAAATCTTTAACTGTTCTAAGTCAAATGGATTTAAAGTAGGACTGTGAAGAACATATTGTGTGCTCTCATCATGCAGATCAAAAGGCCTTTGGATCACCTTTGGATCAGATTGTGCATACTCAACACCAAAACTGGTCACTCCCAGTCATCACTCCACCAATGATAAGCACTCATTAGTCAGCAGTTATTACAAAAAGTGTCATCCTAAGCAGGACAAATGTAAAAATTCCCTATAAAGAGCTGCTGGAGCAGCTGTGGGAAAGACACCAAGACTTCTCCTCTGCTTGATCCATCCCAGCCATGTACTGCTTCTCATCTCACCCTGAGCACTGGGCATCCTGTGACTTTTCAGGGCTTGGAAGATGTCCCAAGGATGCCTCCATTGCTAGAGATTATACTATAAATGGCTTTCATTTTTTCATTTTAATCTGTGTCAGAAAGAAAAAAAATGGCCATGACCCAATACTAAGATTTATAATTTAAAAATTGAACCCAAAATTTAACATGTTATGCTACTGCTTCTTCTACAGTCATCTTTCTCTATATATACACATATAATTAGCCAATTATAACATGGATTTAGAAACACTGTATTAAGTGATGATGTAATTAAAAACCATTATCCTGGGAGATATTGTATGTATGCAAAGCTTAACATCAGGACATTCACAAAAAAACTCACACTTCATGCCACAGAAGTGAGACAATTAATGAGATTTAAAATCTAGTATCAGAACCACAAGTATTCTTGGTTACTCCTAGCTACAGGATAGAAATTAAAGCAAAAATATAAATAATTTTATTTAACACTCATTTGCTTGGGTGCAACAATAAGATTTACAAAATGTAGTATAAGGAAAGAGTTTCTATCTTTAGCTGCTAGAATTACCAACACAGCTCCAAAATCTTAGACTAAAGTAAGGGAGATAACTTAGTTTGCTTTGGACACTTTTATTCCTATTATTAAAAAAATGCTTGAGAGGAGAACTCTATATGGAAAAGGAGGATTTAAAGCACAAGGTGTTATTTGATCTCCTGTTTACACCTCTCCCAACACTGTAAAAGATAAATGCAAAAATAGACTTTTGATCCTATTTCCTTCTCACATTAAGGAATAAATTTGTTACTGTTTTCACTGTTAAGGCAGAGGAGGACAAACAGCTGTTCAAACCAAGCACTCATTAGTTGTACTGAGGCCAACCAATGGCGCAACATGAAGCTGTGTCTTACTTCATATGACCTGGACTTCCCAACTTCAGAAGATCCCTTTAATAATTTGTTAATCTCCGAGGATCTGTCATAAGCTTTTCTAGCCCAAAAATGAAAATATCCTCTTACTTTGCTTAATAACACTAAATGCAAACAACAGAACAACCTAAACACCAAATTGCACTTACACTTGTTATATTTTGTATAGTTCTAGGGACTATTGACCAGCATACTGCTCCCAGGTACCACAGAGTAAAGGTCATATTCACACATTCATACTAAGGAACACTACATAAAAAAGGAGAGTAAGTAAAACTAAACCATTTTTAAAAAGTACTAAATCCTAGGAGTGTCTCCAAAACCAGTATATGTAAATGCAGAATAAAGCAAATTTACCACCGGCAAACTAGAACAAAGTATTTAAACTGAAGTTTTGAAGGGCTGCATTTTTTTTAGCCTGTCATATTGAAAGCATCTGATTTCATACTTTAAATTGAAAATAGTTGTGTATCTGTTAGCTTTGGACAAGACAAAGGCAATTTGGATGAAGCCAACTTAGTCATAAATACATTGTTTCAAATGCCATGCTGACCCATTAATGACTTTTATTACCAGTCCTCATCTGAAAGCAAAATACTAAAGCATTTAGCAATGAAACCAAATCCTGATTTTTATTAGCAATGAAGGTAAGTATCTCATTACCTTGTTTCAAGGGTTAACCAGTACTACAGCATCGATTTAAGACATGAATGAACTTTAAATTTAGAGTTATTTCCTCAGCTAAGCAAAATCATCACAGCAGCAAAATGGAAAAATCTGAAAGAACACTACTGTCTGAAGTATTTTAGAAATGGACAGGTTCTCAAATGTCCAACCTCTGCTGCAAAGGTAGATGCTTTTAAAAGGTCTAGTGAAAACTATTTAAAGCTAAACCACTTCCTCTACAAGTGACTGTAAAGTGTATGGTAATATAATCTTCATTACTTTAATCTGACAAATTGAAAGGAGGAAGTGGCAGAAATAATGCAAGCTTTAAAATTATGGATTTATCATTGTCACAACATTCTGATATTGAGGGATATAAACAGTCTGAGAAAGATGCTTATGTGAAACACAGTGCACTCATTCATCTGCAAGGCTAGCTATGAAATGCTGATTGGCAACAAGAAGTGACAAAATGGAAAATAAATTCCTTTAGCTGTGTGATATATACTGAATCTAGAAAAAAAAGTGAAAACTAGCTAATCTCATTTTCCTTTAAAAAAAAAGGGAGCAAGTTAGTAGATAAACATTAGATTTGTGGATCTATTAGATTTAAAAGGTAAATCAATAATTTAGATTTACATAATTGCCATCATTCATTTAGCACTTTTATGAAGTGATCATAAGGTAGGAATTGTCATAACCAGATGATTTTGCCATTGCTAAATCCAAAAGAACAAAATAAGACACATTTTTTTCCCTAACCATTGCAGATTAATTACTACCCAGCAGAAATAACCTATACCTTGAACACCAAACTGCCATGCTTCTCAACACAGAACAAAAGATCTGCAAATGCCAGCAAGACTGCAATGCTTATGTCTACTTTATTCTTATTCTTTTTTTATTCAAGGTCATCCCAGCAGGAAATGAAAAACAGCCATCAGCACAGTAAAAACATTCAAACAGAGCAGAGCATGAAAATTGCACAAAAGAGGTTATATAATCAAGTCAGTGGAGTAACTGGATGATGTCAATGGCACTTTAATGCTGCTTTAACTACTGCCCTGTAAAAAATGTGTCACTTTGTTGAACAAACAAAGACACAGCCACCACTTAAAATAAAATAAAACCAAACCCTACTTGCAGCTATAGCACTACTTACAGTAATCATCTCTGTTAGCAGTGTAACACTTGCTGGAATACCAGAGGAACCAAGTTTTTGTGGGTTTTTTTTTTTTTGCCTCCTTTTAAGATTTAGCCCTAGATCTTCTTTTACAAACAAAATTATATCATTCTTCTTTTTACTGGCGATTCATGTTCTGGATTAATCTTCCCCAGTCTAATTACTACATACAATATGTAATTTTCTCTAATTTATATTGAGATATTTTTATTATCTGTACATTAGCATGCAGCACATTAAAAAAGCCACTGCATTTCGAGATGGGAAATTGAAACATTATTCTTAGATGGTGAGGGGGTATCATAGTCAATAGTATTTAGCATATTGTAATTTCAGTACCAAAAGTAAATGGTAGGACCACAAAAATATTGAAATCTGTTGAACAGGATGCAGAACATTTGTCAGTATGCCTTGATCATAAACCCATGCTTCAGAAAACATAAATAATGAAGTCTAGATGATATATCAATTATCTAATTAAAATAATATCTGATTTGCACAAATATGTACAATTGTTAACAGGAACTTTGAGTTCACACACCTTAAGAACAATTTTATCAGCTACAGCTTTGGTGAATGCAGAGCTTATTATATATCCTTCTCCAAGAGCTAAGGATTTGTTTTAACTAACAATTATTTTGTCATTACAGTTGAAAGGAAAACATTTGAATGTTAATTCAATGAAATGCACTACAGTATTGTTTTACTAAGTCTTTAGATCCCTTTGCTGCCCTTGTTGCCAATTTTTCTAACCAGCCATTAAAAAGTGCCATTAAAAGGACTCAAGTGGGATTTGCTGGCCCAAAGTTTTAGGTCTGTAGGCTTGCCAAAAATTATACATGGAAATTTTACCATGGTGCGACTGTGGCTCTTTGTCTCATCCACTTTTTAAGAGTCCTTCAATATTCATCCACTACAGAAATTATTTTCAAATTAGAAATGTTATTTTATAATGGTTTTTAATTCTCATGCTGTCTTAAAAAAAAAAAAAAGAAAAGAAAAAAACCAAGCAAACAAAAACCACCAAAACAAAACCAAACTAACACAACCAAACCCCCCTCCTTTTACCAGCATGGAGAGAATTCTGAGATGCAATTGCTGTTCCTTCAGTCAGAGAAATTACAAGAAAAGGCAAAATCTGTCTTTATTTCTCTCAGGGGGATCTATTGCTAAAACCAAACATTGAAAAGGCTGTTGACAGCACAGCCATATGTTTCATTACTGATTATTTTTCAGAGAAATAACCTTGGGAAAGGGCTGATGTTTTGTCCTGTGTTTGTGCTATGCCCAATAAAACAGAGCACAACAGTTATATCTGCATGCTGTGCTAACACAAATCTGAGGTAGAAAATGTCTTGGATCAAACTAATGGTGCAAAGAGCTATGATACACTGAAATATTTTAGAGGACTAGTGGCAGTGGGAGATGCAACCTTTTCTTGGTTTCCTTTTTAATATTTAAGAATATGCAGTTTCAACTGGACTTTTGAATAAAAAGTTACATTTCTCCTCTATAGTAGGCTAAAGAAGACACCAAAATATGAAACTGACTAGTTTATGGCTCAGCACAAACCACTGAAACAAATGCATTAGTTTTGTTTGCTTTAAAGTTAGCAGTCCTGTGAATTACTACTGTGAAAAGCCCACAGAAATTCTGCTTATATGCTACAGTCATAAATTAGCCTTCTTTTCCTCCCATGTACCATTCTGCAAAATAAATACTGTTTCTCCACTTCTCTCTCTCACAGGGATGCCTAAATCTAAACTCTATATCCATTAAATACTGATACTCTCAGAGGAAAAAACTGAAAGCCAGAAAGAAACCTTATCCTTCCTCAACCTCTCACACCAGATAAGTCACACAACAACAGAGAAATTCCTGTCTTAAGGAAATTGCTGTCAGAGCTGAGCCATCTCTCTGAGAAATATATAAAATTGTGATTCAAGACCAATAATCATGCAAAATCACAATGACTTGCTAGTCATTCTAGTAGTAAACTATATTCACTGCTAAAAATGAGATAGTCTCATCCTGCTTCCAAACTTCAGCTTGAGCATGTTTGTTTCCAGTTTCTGCTCAGCAGAAACAAACACCTTGAAGTGAGGAATAGCACTGACCATTTTTCTTTAAAAAATCCAAACACTGAAGTTCATGCATATTTTTTTTGCAGCAGCTCTTGAAATATTTATAAAGAAATAAACCATAAAACTTCAAACAGTTATGGGTAGGAAAAAACTACTCACAACTCTGATTTTGTTCTGCAGCAGATTAGTTCTCTCAGGAAAATGGATGCAAATAGTGTGCATATTCATAATTGAAAACCAACACAGAATAATCACCTGTGTTTTACCAGAGTGCCTTAAGCTTTTCCTTCTGACTCTGCCATATCAGCACCTCTCCCACAGGAGCTGGGTACCCCCTGTGCAGGGCTGAGCTCTCAGCAACAAAGACCCCACATCTGAAAACAGGGTGAGAGAGAGGGCTCTGAATGAATGAACAAGCTGGACAGGTGAACTAACAAGCCAGTATAAAAAGTGTGGCTTCCCCATCACTGCAGTTTTAGGGACTTCTTTCCTCGGGGCAGGCAGCCTCATCGATGCAGTGCATGAGAGCTTGTATGATATTTATTATGCCAATAAATAACATCCGGCATCTAAAACGCCAGTGACCTTACTAAAGAATGCCCATTTTGTTTCCTTCAATTCAAAAAGAAGTTCTGCAATTCAGGACCAACATCAAGCCAAAGGATGTGGAAAATTGAAGGAATTACTGCATCTAAAAATAACATCTAAATTTGACTCAAAAGCTTTTATTCATTGTAAATCTATGCGTCACTCTTCCCCCTACACTAGGCAGATTTTGTTAGAATATATTTCCAACTGGTGTGTACTTCCCACTTGTTTCCAACAGTGATAGGCATATTAGGTTCCAAGAGACTTGGAGGTGCTAGAATTTACATGGATAGTTGTTCTTGTAGAATGCTAAGGACATTTTACTATTAAAATGGAAACACTGTTGGCTTGCAGAAAGAGTAAGAACAAAAATTCAGGTACTCTGTCACTTGGCTGCAGAACTGGATTCCTGGTTTCAGACAAAGCAACAGCTCTTCCTTCCACTTCATGGAAAATCCCAGGTCACCTCAATGAGAAAGCTGCAACTCTTGGAATGGAATTTTCTGCTTCCTGAGGTTAACAACAGGCTGCAAGAGCAGATAAGTTTGCTACTTTCTGACTCTGCTTCCAGCTCCTCCTGCTCCTGGCACAGAAAACTCAGAGGACCAGGGGCCTTAGGACTCCTCTGATATTTATCTCCCCATTCCTCAGGAGTGCAGACAGCCTCAAGACAAGTAACTGGGCGTTCCTGTCTCTTGGGAGAAGTTGTTTTCTCCTATGAAGAGTAATGCAAGTGGCTACTAGAAGGCATTCAACCTTAAAGTACCCAACCTAATGACATGCAGAGAAGGGAACATCTGGGAACTGATTTTTGTTTCCCTTTCTTCTTGCATCATGTCCGTCCTCACACAGAGGTCAAAATTATAAACAAAAAGCAGTTTTGAGCTACTACTCATTAGGGAACAAGTCACCTTACAGAATGCATCAAGAGAATAACAGAAGATTAATAATAAACATTAGGCTTTCTACATTTTTATTATATTCCATAGCTTGACTCAATCAATACCCATCATCTCTTACCTCACATTGCAAAAGTAGAACTAAGTAATATAGCCTAACAACTTCTTCCCCTGCACATTTCTTCTCTTCTTTCTCTACATAAATTGAATTGATTTGCCATCTTAAAAAACACCTTGAAAAACTGGACTGCTGAAAATTACGGATGTATCTGAAATTTCCAAGTAAATCTTACTAGTCTTGACAGTATTTTTAATTCCAGTGGCCTCAGGAGATCACATCTATTTTGCATTCTCATGCACCCTCTTCCTAGCATCTCTAATACTGGCAGCATTAAGCCAACAATCAATCAGAAAGCACTCTTCCAAATTTCTCTGTAATTATTCTACTCTATTGACACAATACTGAAGATACCAGAAAAAACTATGAAACATCTGTAGACAGCATAATGTTTTTACACATGTACATGTTGTTCATAATACAATAAAGGTAATTTCTGAATAAAATCAAAAATAAGTCTATCCTTCTTCAGTCTTCACAGTGTAATGCCATTTTTAAAGTTATAATTCAATCTGATTTTTCTGTTTTGAACATGTTTCAACTTACATTCTTGCTTTAATTACCCCATACAAACTAGCTATACCCAGGCCATATAAATACCATTTGGGCCACATGGAGAGCAGCCATGGTGCCCAGTAACACATAACAGCAAACAGGGATTATCAAGGGGTCTTTCCCCAGCTCAAACATAAAGAACAATTTTGACTTAGTGTGTTTGTAAAAAAAAGTGCAAACATTTGATTACTGTTGCCAAGGTAGCATAAAAATACCAGACCTATCTGCCTGGTAGAACCTGATAGAACCTGCCTTTAAAGAATATCAGATGGTTTAAAATATCCACATAATAAATACCTAGCATAACAACTCAACAGAGGGGACATTAATTAAAAACTAATTAGTGGCAGTTCACACTGCAGACATTTCTGAGGTAGAACATTTGCTCTGGCAGGTGGGTGCAGTAGCCCAGGGAAGCCCAGAGCAGGGGCTGGTGGCACTCACATCCCTGGCAAGGAAGGAAAGTGCAAGGGAGCTTTTTCTCAGGAAGGGGCACTTACAGCTCTCTCTGCCCAAACCTGCCCCTTCCAGCAGCATCACAGATTGTTTATTTGCTGGTTTTCTCTGAGGCAGGTCAGCAAGTTTGCTCAGGAGGCAGCTCCTCCCCTCTCTCAGACATCACCACCAGGCCACCACACCAGGGACAGGATTCAGACAAACCAAATGTTCCTCCCTTGCTTCTTTTCCAGCTAATTCTGAGAACTGATGAAGACCATGGGCAGGAGTGAGCAACTACTCCTGGCCAAAAGAAAGCCAGGGACCTTTCACAGGGTGTTTCTGAGTTGTTGGTTTTGGGGTGGTTTTTTTTACTGGGTACAATATCTCTGTTTTGTAAATTAAAAGAGAAAGTTGGGGAAAACGAGTACCTATATACTAGCATTAATATACTTAATGCTAGTATATAGTATACCAGCAACTTAAATCCATTAGACTTACTATTTTCTCTTAATATGCAATCTAAATAATAAAAAAATCTATTATCTGCAGCCAATTTTTAAAAAAAAATATTAATTTCAATAAGCAGATATATCTACCAATCAATTTCTAGCTCTGAATAAAAGATTCTTACAATATTTCTACTACTGAAAAACACATCAAAAATGTATGAACTTGTAATATTCCACTTCACTAAGACCACTGCTATGTCATATATTTGGCTTAAAAGCCTGTGAAAAAATTCTTTCCCAGAAATATTAATCACCAAATTAATATTTCACCAACAGTGAAACGATCACTGTTCTAAGAGTGGTCAGAAGTACAAATACACCCTCTGATCCAAAGGCATACAAACACCAATTTGTGGCTGGGATTTCCACAAACACTTAAGGCACTTCAAGAACTGAAGAGGCTGAAGACTGCAAGTCACAAACCCAGAACTCAGCACTTAAGTGACAAATTTTCTACTGGTAAAGTTTCCTCAGGCATCAGAGAGTGTGCTGCTACAGCAGTGCTGTGGCTGAAATCTCTCCTGAGAGATTGCACAGGGCTCTGCAGGGACAACTCCTTCCCATGTCCAAACCATGTGGCTAAAGATAAGCCTGAACTGAATGAACATTTTATTTCCTGCCCACTGAAGCTTCATCACTATGCAGTTAAAACCAACAGATTTACATAATGAAAGAGACACCAATCAAGTAAAAAACAAAACGAAATAAAAACCCCAAATTTTAAATACCCAAAGGCATTAAAAAAGATTTACAAATCCTGATTCTATCAGAAATTTCTTACATGTGGGTCTGGATGTTAAAAGCAATTTATTTTATGGGTCTACCATTATGTTGAACTATCTCCAAATTCCAAAGTTAAAAAAATAAAATAAATTTATTCCACTCAAATCATAACCTTCTTTTAAAAGCAATTTTTTGTTTACACTGTCCAGAAGATTGATTCCTGAAAAATAAAATATTCTTTCAGAGAAATAGAGGTATTATTTTAAAAGTGAAGTCAGCCTGCAAAAGTCAGTAAGTATAGAAAAGTTATTTAATTAACCAACCAGGATACAAATTCTGTCACAGACAATGTCTG
Organism: Serinus canaria; assembly: GCF_022539315.1. Lineage (NCBI taxonomy): Eukaryota > Metazoa > Chordata > Aves > Passeriformes > Fringillidae > Serinus > Serinus canaria. The sequence continues at coordinate 94,641,078 of NC_066316.1, forward strand.
ACCTGTGAGACAGACACTTGCTCTATTCTAGCACTATTAAGAAACAATTCCTTGTGGATATTCAGAGTAAAAAAAAAAGGCAAATGAAAGGTAATGAAAAACTCTCATCTAAGGAATCTGGGTTGCACAGATATTGCTGTGTTCTATGTACAGTGGAAATTCAAAATTTTACCAATATTGAAAAGACAAATTGAATTCAACTTGATATTGTTAAGTAGTGAATGCAAAACCATAGCTAGTTCTTATTTCTTTCTCTGATGAAAAAGGGATTATAAACACGTGCCATGGAGTTATAAAACTGGCCTACATAATGTACTGAGTGTGGGGGCTTACACAAGTCACTTGCCTACCTGTCCTACCTGTTTTAAGTGCTGTTCACATTGCAACTTCATCAAAACCAGAAAATTTCCCCTGCACTATCTGAGGTGTTTGGCAATCCCACAGATTTCTTCAACAGACAAGTCTATCTTACACCTATTGATGGATATATATCTTTTATACAGATATGACCACTATAAAGATTGACACTGAAGGCTGGTTTGTTTTGTTGGTTTTTTTTTTAAATAAAACTTGCTTTCAGCCAATTAATTACTGTTCACTAGAAATCTCTAATGAATACTGGGTCCCAGACTCTTTTTACATATTATTTTTTCTCTTTCCAAACCTTATATTAAATTATTCCCATGCAAGATGTATCCAAAAATTTTTAAGTAAAACAGAGGATATCAAAAAGGAAACATCTACTCCAGAAAGCACACAAAGCTGACATAGTATAAAACACCCAGGAAAACATTCATATCACAATGGAGGATTAGAGGATTTTCAAAACTGTTGTCTACTGAATCAAGAAAAATGTTTCAACATGTATCAACATTTTAGAAATTTCAAGTGGTTTAGATTATTGATAGAGAACTCAGGAAAAAAATATAATATCTAGAGTTTTTTAAATTGGTTTAAATAAATTATAAATGTTACCATGCTAAGAAAGGTATTTATAGACCTTTAATAATTGTCTGGTAGCCATTATTTACACACCAAACAACCAAGTCTCCAATCTACAAGTTAATATGCTTTAGCTCTACATAAACTTCTAACTAGGAAACATTTTAATTGATTTTACCCCCTACATAGGTGCTTTTGCATTTACTTAAGCTTTTCTCAGGGCAATAAAATTAAATCAGGAGGGTAATGTCTTGAATCTGGGCAGAGCAAGCCACCAACTCACAAAATCAAATTGCTCCCCCTGCTCTTAAAGCTCTGTCGTAGCTCTGCAGTTCTCTTTGACTGATAGAAGTCTCTCCTTCTACTGGCACTTTAATTCAATTTCCTAGGCCCTTTTCACTGGAGCCTGAGAACCTTACCAAAGCCAAAGATCTGAATTTTCTCATTCTATTTATGTATGTAAGAAAAAAATACTACCACCTCCCCAATTTCTTGGAGAGTTTATCAAAATGCCTTCAAAGCAAAACTTCTTTCTTGAACCCAAAATAGCTATTATCCCAAAGAGTGGCAAAATATCCCTTAAAAGGTATCCTGCTTTGACAGGCCATGAGCTTTTAAATCTACATATGTCACACCATCATACTGCTGCTCCAGCTGTTTACTTTATCTTAGCAGACAATGTGACATTTATTTGTACTTGAGTTTTGAATGGTCTGCTAGGTTTATCTGTGTACCAGAATACACATTGCCCCTCATATTTTTCAAAATATTTTGGAAAAATTGGGAAGAAAAATTCTCTTTTCTCACCATTAAAACATGACAAGACATTAATTTAAAGATTTGAAAATTGGTGACTGATTTAATCTGATTATGATTATAATCTATCTTTAAATAGAAGCCACCATGAGACACCAAATAGTGAAATTTTATATTAAAGTGGACAACCAAGATCTTGTAAAAGTGAAATATTTGTTTCTGTAGAGCATGATGGACCTTGGACAGAGGCTAAAAGCCTCTGAATTTAACTGTTTTGAGAAGTCTGCACTGAATTTCATGCTGCCCCAGTCACAGTGCTCACACTGCCTAGAGATAAGTCAAGCATACAAGGACTCATTTATTCTTTATTTTTTTCTGCAACAAAGGAAAGCAGCAGCAAAATGGCTAATAAAGGGCTATTAAATCCAGTCTGGCTAACACAGTGCAAAGAACTTGACATTTAGCAGTCATCATCCTCCTTACCAAAAACAGTCATTAGTTAAGGTAACACTGTGTACCAAGTAATATTTTTCCTTTTTCAGACCAGCCAGGCAATGAGCAATCTGTTGTAATAAGTGATTTAAGGGGAAAGAATGCTGAAAGAAAATGTTTCCGAAAGATACAGGGAGTGGCCACTGGAAAGAGAATAAAAAATCTGAAAGTTACAACAACAGATCACAACAAAAAAGAGAGCAATGTCACAGGCAGTAAAACTAATTTGGAGCTAAATACATTTGCTCATTGTTTTCCTAAGTGAAACTTAAAAAACAGCTCAGAAAAGAAAACTAAAAGAGAACACTAGGTCACACAAAACTTCACACTTTTTATTCTACAAACTTTCACATAGTTTCAAGAAACCCTACCAGCCACTGCACAAACTCTTCAATGTCCTAATCTTTGCTTATCTTTGTAAATACACATTAAACAAAAAGACATGAAGATGAGAAGATGACATTAATCTCTCCTCTGTGCATCTTTCCCAAGATTTTGAGACTCTTTTATTTGTAGTAAACATTCAATTTTCTGTTTAAAAGAATCACTTGACTCCCATTAGCAGCAGTAATAATGCCATACCACAAAGAAATCAAATTTGGCAGCCTGATAAGCAAAGGAAGGAAAAGGAAACATCTGAGTCATTCCGTTCCAGCTCAGTCAGCTCTGGTTGCACCATCTTTATGGATTGTCTTGAAACCCTGCCCACACTTGCAATAAGAAGGCCTTTAAAGTTACTTTTGTTTTGTTTTGGGATTTTTTTTTAATTGAATCCAAATGGAAAAAATGGTAGACAACTTAGCTCAGTTGTCTCCCTATATCTATCTATCCATCTGTATACACACACATTATGTACAGCATGTGCATATATAAATATACAGAAACACACATACACATAAGTATTTGAAATACTAACTTCTTTTTATACATAGACTTCACCAGAAAGACAAGCAACTCTAAATGTTTAGATTGTGTGATACAGATTTTAAATGTCACATTTATAAATGGCTCTTTCCTGCAAGTGAAGTCTTATCCTATAAGGATGTAAACACTTTGGCTTGCTGGAAAGAGACTCAGCAAATGCCCATGTCCAGAAAAATCAGAAGCCTGGGGATTACTCATGTGTACAAAGCTACCCCTGAGTTCTGCAAGATGAGATCTAGAATGTACAAAATATTTGATCACAAAATACTCTAAACAAACTACAAGAAGCTCTGAAAGTCTCAGAAATTTGAATCCAAAAATAAATAATAGAAAAAATACCATATTGAAACATGAATTGAGATAGGTTAAAATTTAGTTGTTTTTTCAGTTGTTCAAAATAGAATTGGAGTCTCAAACATTAATTGAGCATTTTCATTTTACCCATTACACACAGTAAAATATTCCTGTAAAGGCCATTTTGTAACTCTAAAAAAATAAAATAATATGCAATTTGAAACATAATGCACTACTTCTCTTCTTCTTCTGTTATTTCCTGAAGAGCTGTCTGCTATTTTTTATGTCATAATAGCAATATCAATTTCTTCTACTATATTATGTTGGTTTCTTTCTGCAGTTTCCTTCTATCTTCATGCCAAGCTCTGTTCCTTACTGGCTGTATTTCCAGATTTTCTTTTCTGCTAGACTTGCAACCTTTCAATTTAAACTTTGCTTACTTGCAGGGCAATCCATAAGCACATGCAACAGGCCTAACATTTGTTTAACACCTAAATGACAAAGTTTTCTGCAGGTTAATGACATCCCCATGTCATCTCTCAATGAGCACTGACCTCACCTGGGAGAAAAATCACTAGGGGCTACTCAGAAAATGGAGGAGGTGAGAATATTTATTAATCATGTTTTTCTCTTAGGCATGTGTTTACCACCATTTTAGGTGAGACACTCCTCTGCCTGTGTTTCAGATTCAGACCCTCCAGATGATGTAAGGGTAGGCATCTCCCTGTTATTTTTCCACTAGCTGCCTTTGGGAATTAAGAGAGAAAGAATATATTTACTCATGCCCAAGCATCCATTTCCTACTCTTTCCAATACGTAATCCCATGTTTGTCCCTGCAACACAAAAATTTCTTATTCACTGTCCCTCATGCCCCCTAATTCCCCAAAGTAATGCTGAAAATTCATTTAACTCATCATTTTTTAATTATGTTGTTTGGGAAAATTGAGTAACAGCAGAGACACTGAAGCTCTCTGTTAAACAGAATCAGAAAGACAGAAAAATGTTTAAAACAGATTTTGAATAGGGGATGTAGAAAACAACACCAAACAATCTACTGATCTGTATAATCCTTATAGCTTTCTAAAACATTTCAGCAGAACAAACAAAAAACCTCGTGCTGACAACAGTCCAAACTTCCAAAGCTTTGGGAATTAGAAGACAATCTTTTGAAACAGCTATAAAGCAAATACTCAACACTCCAGATGAGCAAATGAAGAGATGTTTGCAGTAAATGGAGAATTTTTGTAGTTGGGAAAGGTCACCAGCAGAGTTGCACAGAGAGCTGTGCTGAGTTGGGCATTGTTCAGTTCATTCCTAAATGGAAGATTCATGAACCACAGAAAGAACAAAGTTTTGCTTATGTTATTCTATTATGTTATCTATTTTAGCAAAGTCCACCTAGGAAGCACAGCAAAAAAAAAAAAAAAAACCCACAATCAACAGTCCATGAATGGCTATTAAAATGCAGACCTAATGCACATATTAATATAAAATAATGTATATGGAGAAAATCAAACTTTACAAATAAAATGGCAGGCCTAGAAGAGATCATTACTACCTACAGACAAGACCTTAAGCTTCCCTTGATTAATCCATGACACCTCATACCAGATTTGTCCATACAAATACTGGGCAAAGTTACAATTCCCTCACCTCCAAACACAGAAGAATGGGGAGGCAACCCCAGATGATGGGAGATTAATACCAACCTTTCACTGAGAAGACTCCAGCTTTAAAAAGAAAGGAATGGAGAAGCTAAGGATCAAAGATCACAAAATCATGGCTGCATTGGAATGACAGAGAGGGATCAAGTACTCACTCTCTCTTCCAATAGAAGAAATGGGGAACACTAAGTGAAACTAACAACTTTCAGGCTTCAAACAGAACTGACAGTGATTTCCACCACGTAGTTTGTGTAGTACTCCTTGTCACTGAAAGTTATAATGCAACTTTACAGCTAAATTAGTTGAAAAAAAGAGATTAAACAATTTGTGGAGGAGAGATCCATCAAGTTCTACATAAAATACGGAAGTATCTTTAGCCCCAAAAATCCATTTCTGCAAATTATTATAGGTATAAACAACCATATGCTGCTCTATACTGTCTACTTGTTCATAAGCTGTGCTTTCCATCACCCTCAAAAAACAAAAGGGTCAAAAAAGTCAAAAGGGTCTTTGGGTTTACTTACTAAAGGTATCCTTCTGTAAATAAACACATATTCATCATTTTAACATTCATATGTTAAGTATTTACTGCTCAAAAACACATCTTAGTAAAAAAGATGAAAACCAGAAATTGTATTTATTCACTCTAATATCTGACAAGGTATTCCTCTGATGGCAGTGTGTTAAGGGTACAGTAAGCTACTTGCAGTAAATGATGGATATGATTTTGTTCCATATGCTTTCCCATTCTTCAGCCAAGGATTTGATGAGGGCTAACACAGTGCTGAGATGACAAAAATGTCTTCCCACCAGTGAATCCAGTGACTCAGAGCCAAGACTCCTTTGGGCCTTCTGCTGCAGCCCTCAGCAGCTTTGCCTCTGTCTCCCAGTAAACGTCAAACACTATCAGTGCTGTGCCCTTCTGCCCCCTGCTAATGACCAAACACATTCTGCAAGCTCTGCAAATGTCTCCTTAACACACTCATGCCTTGGTCCTGGCTCCTTCCATCAGCAGCACAACCAGACTGCCTGGGAATGGCTTCAGCAGGCTTCACCTCCCACACACCCTCCACAGCTGCTTTGCTGGGCAGGATTGCTATCTTTTGCAGTATCCACTTGATTTGTTGGGACTCAGGCTGGGGCTTAATAGAGAGAAAACCACAATTTGTACCAACAATTTATGCACTTTGAAAGCTAATTTTTTTCAGTCGCTTATGACTCCTTTGCCTACTTTTTGCAAGTAGTTTCTTTCTGTTGAAAATTCTATGAAAACATTCTCATCTGAAAAAATACTTTAAACTTTCGTTTAGACAAATAAATATCAACATCAACATACAGACATTTCATCTCCTTTTATTGTCAACAGAAGACTAGTCAACACACTTGGTCTGGAGAAGGCACAAATAAATGAATAATCTGCCCAAACAGCAGCTAATTGATTCAGTTGGCTGACCAGTGGTGCCCACTGTTGATTTAGGTATCCTGGGCTGAGAGGAAGCAGCTGTGACACAGGTCCAATAGGGACTTAGTCTGAGGTTAGAAATTATTATTTCCAATAAATGTGTCCCCTTTTGAGTAAGCTGAGTTCTGCTCCAGGCACTATGAACTGTACTGGCTGAGTTGCTACTTATTAGAAGGGAAATTCACAAACCAAACACAGATGTAAACTCCTCTATATAGAGACCTAAATGTAGGTGTTTCAATCCCAAATGAAATTCTTTACTTATTCATAAAATTTCTATGAAGGAAGATGTAAGATAATTTTTATTGAAATAATCTTATGCTTTACCCACCCTGTTCTGTGTCATTCAAGAAAATCATCACTGGCACTCACTGCAATTTGCTGCCCAGCCAGGAGTGCCAATAGCTGTGTCAGTATTAGGTTATTTTCAAACCCTTCAAATAAATCTTCAGTATCTGTACATTAAGTATGTACAAAACCCTGCATCTTGAATAAAATCTTCTGGTGTGTTATCTTGTGAGCAATTCCTACATGCAAATTGATGTTTACCCATAAAGTGATCAAGTGTACCCACAGTCCACATTGAGATTGCAATTCTTCATCCTTCACAGTGATGAGGTGTGTTTATTTTACTTTGTCTTAATTTTAATCTACTGGATTTTTTCCAAAAGGGTTTCAAAGATCTAACAGAACACAAGGATCTTGTATTTTCAGATGAAAATGGGATGGTTGTTTGCAGGCTGAAAATGCACCACTTCAAACAGCAGATCTGCAAACAGCATGCAGATTTCTGCTGTGATAGCCCAGACTCCTGCACTGACAGTCTCCATACATATCACCCATTTCATTTTCCTAAACCTCTCTGCTAAGAGGTGTAATGTTAGCACAAATCAACACTGAAATGCAAAATGTCATTACATTTCCATTACCCCTACCTCTTTAGTGATTCACATTTTCTTCAGATAGATGTGATTTGTGTCATTTAGTGTTGTGGGGGTTTTATTTGTATTAAGACAGATACTCTTGGCAAGCCTCAATAATAATTTTCACTGGCATTTTGAACATACATTAAATTCCACCAAAAGCTCTTATGAAGAGAGAAAAAAATGTAAGTACTTGTGAAAAAAATGTAAGTACTTCCTACTCAGCTGTCCAGAAACTCAGCATAGAATTAAATTACTAAAACTTCCCCCTTTCCCTTTGACATCTACAGTACAAACCAGAAATTAAAATACATTGATAAGTGAGTAAATAAAAAAGTACATGCCCTAAACTATCCAATGTTGAGTACATGTTAGGATCATGTAACAAAAGCAGTAATATGCAACACAAGCTGTTGCCCTCAATCTCATTTCAGAGCCTACCTTCAAAAGCTACTCAGCTGGAATGGCTGCAACTTGAGAAATTCTATTAAGGTTTGTTCACTTAAAATTATACTCACATGTTGAAAAAGTGTTTCATTCATAGCAGACATGCAGGTGCAATAATAATAACACCCAAATTAATAATCACACAACAAATACAGAATTACTTATTTCAAAATTAAATCTTCTCCTCAATAATTTTCATGTCATTCTCAGTGCAAATCAAGTCCACTTTCTTTCGTGACAACTATTTTTGTCAATTTTTACCTTTTCTGCTATTAACAGAATATTAGTTTCTTTTCTTGTTCAGTCTGTTAGACTCAAGTGCAGTGAATACAATTTTGTTTGTACAGCTAGCAAGAAACAAGAGAGCAAAGAGGTGCTGCCAAGAAAAACTGTGAACAAATTGCAGTATTGGTCTGAGTATGTGTAGCTAGTCCTGCAGACAGGTTTGGATTTGGATTGTGTTTAGGTACAAATAGTAACACATTGCATCAATATTCAAAAGTCTTCTGTCAGAATTATCAACACCACATACAAGAAATTGCTCTAGAACACAGAAATTCCCTAAAAAGTGTAAGACAGGATACAATTATGGGAGGGGGAGACAGCAAGAGGAAATACCCAGAATTTTACATTCCTCTACAGCTTAAATGGTTTAATATAAATATGTTTCACCAATTTCTGCGAAAATAAGCACTCTGTATTTAGCCAGAGATGAAATGAAATTTCCATGATTGTATTTATGGCATTAAGTAGCTTTTCAAACCATTTTGTACATGGGTCTCCATTTTTAAGGGAAGTCAGCACAGGACTGGGATGTTGGCTCTAGTCCAAAAAAGTCCAAAATTGTCCCAGGTAAAAATGAAACCACATGCTATGCACAGCTCCCTGAGCTCGTTCAAAACTGGGAGAATCCACCCTGCAGAAGCAATCTAAACCATGGTTCCGAGGGAAGGGGAAGTGCCAGAAAGGGGGAGGAGCAGGAGAGAGTGAGAAAATGTACAGCCAGAAGTAGCACTGGCAAGGTCAGCAACTAGTAATGTTATGAGCAGCTTTCAAAAGAGAGCCTGAGATTAGGAGTAGACATTTTTGATATGTGGGAGAAAACACTTGGCTGCACCATTGGTCTGGGCCCCATGCTGTTTTAATCCATGTAACAAATGATATGTGGAGTAGAGCAAAGTCAACTCAGCTTCCAAAACGGGGCATTTTTCAGAACCAGTTCTTCACAAAATACTTATAAGCCAGGAAAAACTTAGGGCGATATTTTTTTTACAAAATTACTTTGCACAGTCAATCTATGTTGTAAGTAAGAAATAAAACAGATGAGAATGTGGAATTTATCAATGCCAGTAAAAATGGACTTAACCCATCAGCAATACGCTCTGCAGGATTTCCTAAATTTTTGTTTGAAAGGGGAAGGTGATTTATTTAAATTAATTTATTGTTTTTAATTATCTAACTATCAACACCACTACTAAAGAAAATACATTTGATATACAGGCACCACTTGAAAGACAAGCATTGAGAGTCAAACCAAAGATTAAATAACTGCTTACTTTCATGCTTGAAAAAGAAACTGTCCTTGACTGTAGAAAGCCCTCTATGGGTGATGGGCTACCTTTGTGAAGTGCAGTGTAGAACTACAGTTCAACATCACAGGTAAGTAAAAAAAATGAGTGGTAATTCAGTGAGTACCTCAGACATGTAATAGTTATTCTGAAAGTACCTCCTACAGCTAAAACTAAGCAATTCATATAAAACAGGTAAGCTATTCATGTATGATTGGAACCTTCAAACTACTGATTATTAAATAAATTGTACCATTGTTCTTTGTCCCAAAAACTCGTATTGCCTAACTCTCTTCTGACCCAGCTCCTTTCCATTCACAGCCATTCAGCAGAACTGAAGCAGAGGAGTAACTGAGTATTTACAGATGAAATACTGCCTATTTTATTTATAATAGTTCCCCGGTCAGCTGTCCAGAAAGGATAATACCCATGACTAGATGACAAGTAAGGTCACCACTAGGTTGTGAAGAATGCTGGTCATCTGGTGGCATATTTTGAAAACAACCATTTTTGTCAAGCTGAAAACATTTTTAACTTCTTCTGCATTACTTCTGCAGCATGGTATCATTCTACCAGAATGATAATTCACATTTGGGATACTAGACAACTTGATATATTAGTGGAGTTAGACGAGTATAATGCTTGCATTGTTCACACATTCTCCTCTGACTCACTGCAAGATTATAAATACCCACCGTAAGGGGAGCTCCACCCTGGCGAGGTTTAATCTAATATTTTCTGCTGTTGCAGACCCTTCAGTCTTTAAGACGAAACCAAGCCATTAGGTCTTGACTCCACAATAAGACTTTTTTTTTTTTTTTTTTTACATTTAAGATGATTCACAAAAACTAGCTTTACACGGCTTCCTGTAATCTCAAGGCAAAAGGTGTTCTGTAAATGTACTTTGTTTCAAATGTAAGAAACATTAACCACCCACTTCCTGTACTGTTCCCTAAAAGGTTTACAAGTACTGCAGGACTAATCCAATTCTGCCAAAAGCCTGCACTTCTTGCCAAAGAGGGACTCAGTTAATGCTAAATGACTGTACTCTTCACATTAAATAATACTTGGAAGCTGAAACACAGCAAGGCTTTATAGACCCCTTTTGAAAATATCTGACAAAGTCACAAGTTAATTTATGACAGGAGGCCCCGCAGAAAATTCCCAGGGCCAAGCTCTGCTCAGCTTCCACGGCTGAGTGTGTGCAAGGAAAGGGCAGGGCTGGTGCCAAGAGCTTTCTGAGCCCAAGTAACATATAAGCAGGTCAGTGGAACAAATCTGCTCCTCTTAGTAAGCCACGAAACAAAACAGTGTGTGATGTTCATTTGGAACTTTGCCTTTATTGCAGGGAAATATGCCTGGAAAGGTAACTGTTTCAGTCAAATCAATGTGACTTAAATGTCAATCATTGTCAATATTGAAATTTATACCAACGCAATCCCACCCAAAACAGTGACCAGAGGAACGGTCGGGCACTTCAACTGACACATTTGTGCTTGAACTAAAAAAATGGTTGTTAACTAATGTTGGCAAATCCCTGCAGGAATCTGAGCCGGGTTCGTTTTCAGCAAGCCCAGGGCTCGGGTACCGGTTTGCTCCTACATCCTCCACACGTCTTAAGAATTGAGCAGAAAGTGTCACCTATGTCGCTGTCGATCCCTCTGCCGCCTGAATTTGCTTTTAAACAGGATACTAAGGAAGTACTGAAATCCTTCTAGGGACGCACGCTAACCAGACCCGCACGCTAACCAGACCATCCCCCCCTAAGAGTCCCGCAGAACCGGGGGCACCGCTCCGACCCCCTCCACCCCGCGCCGCCGGAGCCGGGCAGGAGCGCGGCGGGCACGGCCGGACCGCGGGGCCGAGCGGGGCCGGGAGCGGCGAGCGCAGCCCCGGAGCGCAGCGACGCCCGAGCCCCTCGGGCAGAGCCACCGCCGCGGGTCCGGCCCCCTCCCCCGACCGCAGACAAAGAGCCGAGGCTCCGCCGCCACCCACCCCAGCGCCTCTCGGCCCAGGTATCCATCCCCTCCTCCGCCTTCGCCTCTGCCCTCCCTCCTTTCCTGCCTCCCTCCGCCCCCCTGCCTGCCCCGGGCCGCCGCGGCAGCCCCCGCCGGGTACTCACAGGATGGTGGTCTGGGGGGACACGGCGGGGACGCTCTCCAGCATCAGATGCATGCAGCGCACCGTGGTGCGGAAGCAGAGGCAGCGGCTGGGGCACCACACGCTCCCGCGCTGCGGCGGCGGCTGCGCGGCGGCGGGGGGGAAGAGCCCCCCACTGCGGAGCAGCAGCAGCAGCAGCAGGCAGAGCCCGGGGGCGGCCGCCGCTTCGCACCGGGCCATGCTGCCGGCCGGAGGGCGAGGAGGAGGAGGAGAAAGAGGAGAGGGGCTTCTGCAGATCCGCGTCGCTCCCGGTCCGCTCCCGGCTGCCGCTCGGGTCGGCGGCGGGGCGATCCCGACCCCGCGCGGGCTGGAGGAGGGGACGGCGGAGGGCCCGCCCCGGCCGGCGGAGCGAGGGATGGGCGGCCGCCCCGCGCGGGGCTCCGCGCCGCCCTGCGCACGCACCGCAGGCAGAGCCGCGCCGGGCACCGCCGGGATTGGGGTCCGCCCGCCACCTCTTCTGCTGCTCCTCCGTGCGCGGGAGGGACAGCGTGAGGGCACCCTCTGAGCGGGACGGCAGCTTTCACCTCGGGAGAGGAGAGGAGAGAAGGAAGGCAAAATGAGAGGACTGGAGAAGGGGAAAGAAAGGGTAAGGAGAGAAAAGGAGAACAGAAAGCAAAGAGAAAAGTTGAGGACAAATAGATCAGGGAAAGAGAAACCTTTATGGGAAGAACCAAGTCCAGCAAGCCCATTTCCATTTCTGCCCTGGTTTGAAAACTCACATACACAACCCTTGGAGTGTCCTCTGTGACTTTGACTGCTTAGCCAGGACAATCTGTTGGATTTGCCCTGAATTACTTTCTGGTTGTGGTTTTGGTTAGGTAGGTGCACAGGCAAGGAGGTATAAGAGGACCCGCTAGAATGTCACGTAGGAGAATAATGGTTGCAGCCACAGCTCACATGATCTTAACACTTTCTCAAAACAAATCTTGCCTGAAAACAAACAAATTTGTGATTTCTAACATTGCCCTAAATACTTTGTCATTCTTACGTGATGTCAGTCCTAAGCAGATCAATACCTTATCACCAACCCTTTGCCTATCCCAGTTGAGCACTGGCACATCATTTCTATGATGACAGTAACAGTGATCACAACTAACCTGTTATGTCTAACAACAACACATTCTCTTACAAATTATGGATGTCAGCACCCCCAGTTCCACCCCAGAAATAAGCCATGGCATTTCTGCAGCATTGCCCAAATCTCTTTTTCTTCAAGAAGCAATGTAGAGCCAATCTTGCCTAAAACTTGACTATAGTAATTCATGGAACAGATTTCTCAGAGAGTGTTGCCCATCACCAGTGCAACAACAACAACTAAATAAACTATTTAGTGCAATACAACAAGAGAGGTTGCAGAATCTCCCTCACTGGAGATAACTGTCTGGATGCAATCCTGTTCCATGTGCTATAGAACAACCCTGCCTGAGCTGGGAGCTTGGTCCAGATTACTCATTGTGGTACCTTCCAAGCTCATCCACTCTGTGATTCTGTTATTCTGAATCTCACTGTGAAAACCTTTGTTTAGCCCATGAGTCTGGGAATTACTTTTGGACACCTTTTTTTTCTTTTTTAACATCCGATCAAATACCTTATCAAGAAAATCAGAGCACGGAAGTCTGCTGTGATGCTGGAAATCACAAATGGGCCCATAATTAAAATACACTGAGATAATTCATTCTCTTTGACTCTGTTTTCCATGAGTCACTATGTCTCCTTCTTTGAAGCAATACAACTGCTCCCTTCACCACCCCAGTGGTTAACTGAGAGCTTGGGGGCTCAATCTGTGTCTGGAGGTAAGGAAGGCTTACTGACTTGCCATCAGTATGATTACTAATTTTCTAGGGTGCTCAGAGACTCCTAGAAGAATCTTACCAGTTAGGTACACTTCTAGATTGGGTGCATTTCTAAATACTCTTGCAGGGCTGGGTTTAAGTCCTCTATTTCAACATACTAAGTTGCTCAGAAACTCATATGCATCCACATCAGATGTTTTGCAGAAGATACCAGTCTGAAGTAGAAGAGAATTTACAGAATAATCAGGTTAAAAAGTTCATCACTTCAATGTCAATTTAGCTAGCAGCTGCTGTGTGTATCACCTCCTCTGCATTTGTAATCAGTGTTGGGATGTAAGCATGTCTTAATCTGAAAATTAAATTTGCTTCCTGGTCCAGGAAAACCTCTGACACTTTTGGCCCACAAAGTGCAGATGTTGGCGCAAGTAAGTGTTTGTTGCAGAAATGCCACTCACATTAGAGCATCTTGGCAGCTCTAAATCTGTCATCCTGCAGTGCCTGTACTGAACAGCAGAACATCTGAGGTGAGATAATTAAACACAGCAATATAGAGACAGCACCAAACTGGGATATTTGTAGCATTTAGGAAAATGGGATGACAGTTTACTTTGTGCAATTTTGGTGCTTCATGATGATTTATTTTTCAGAAAAAATTACATAGTTAAAATTATGTTTTCTATAGGAAATTAAAACTGTTCTGAAAAGTTTTTAACATTTGGGATCTTGATAGACTATTGTGCTATGCCTCAGGTGTATCTGTGCTGTTACACCTGTAATTCTGAAAATGAGAATAGAATTGCATCGATTCTCTCATGGTCCTTAGGCAATTTAGATGTAACATATGCTACAGCATTCTTGCCATTTGTTACCTGCAACTTCCAGGCTCTTGGTGAATATGTTATTGATGCCTCATAAGTAATTTAAGTTAGACCTTTTTTTTAGGCCCTGTAATCCAGAGCAATGAGGTGTTATGTTTATAGTTGGACTCAGTGATCTTAAAGGTGATATTTTCCTAAACAGTTCTATAATTGCATGATTTTAATATTCATTGCATGCTATTCTAAATTGCTGGCAGAGAAGGTTTCTGATAAATAAAACTTCCAAATGGTTCTGATATATGTTTCTATTCTTAGCCAGTTTTTATAGAAGAATTTTTATAAAATGTGCAGGGTCATTTTTGTTGACCCTGCATATAAATATCCATGGGAAATTTGTCTTCTGTTTCCAATTTCTCTAGCTGAAGAGTTGACCTAACAAAAAAGAAAAAGAAAAAAAAACCTGGAAATGAGATATGTTTCTTTCTAAATGCTAGCAGAAGTGATTACCTTATAGTTAGATATAGTGTAGATCTCCATTTGCCTTTAAAAGTTTCCTAGCCATCTCACAAATTTTGTCAAATACTGCCACTTGCTGGTTTTATTCCATACCAGTAATTTAGTTTCATAGATTTTGCTTTGGTGAGGTACTAAAAAAACTTTCTAAAACATCAAATAGTTAATACTTTTATCCTTGTTTTTCTAAAAATTCAGGTATAAGAAATATATACTCAAATCCTCTTCAATTTAGTTTATATCTCCATGTTAACATTTATCTTTGGATATAAAATCAGGCATTCTAGACATTTCAACATATCTTCAGATATCTGACAGTGAAAATGCTTTGCATTGTCTCTAGCAGACACTGAATCATGACCTAGATCATTAATTAGAACATTTTGATCAATAATAACAGTAAGAGTTAGGAAAGGACCATATTAACAAAATCTTGAACAAAGCACCATAGAAACTTATATTTAAAAATGGTTTCATGATAATATACCAGCACAGGGATCTAAGATTAAACACATATGATTGTTGATTTTTTAAAGGCAGAAACAAAACTCAAACTGGTTTTGAAACCACATAATCTTACCTTTTATTTCTATTCTATGTGCAAATTGAATGTCATGGAGCAGCTGGATGGAATGTCAGCAATTACACTAAATGCAATTATTGAAATTCATAAATTCATAAGCATTTCTCAACTATCCAGGAAAGCTTAGGCTATACTCAGATACATCATTCTGGAAACTCCTCGTGCATCTTCACAGCCAGATCTGTCAGAGGCAATGTAACTTCTCTGACCATGGGCATTTGAGGGTTTATGATATCTGCTGGCACAGCAAAGAACATCGAGGATATTGTCTCCACATTCTCACAAATCCTTCTTCCTCTCAGTTGGGATAGTAATGTTGATATCTTTAAAAACAGCCATTCTCCTTTCCTGAATATAATCTGAATTTCTGGAGGAAATTATTCCTTCACTGGCTCCATCATAAAAGATGTTCTGGCCAAGTTTGAACAAGAGTGTGCCCAGCTGTGGAATGTGGTGGTGCCTTGCAGACACCTGAATGAGTGTTGCTAGTGTCTTTATAATAATAAATTCCTGTGACTGACAAAAAAAAGGAAAAGCTTGTCTTCCAAGTTATCTTTGAACCTTCACTTCAACGATTCCACCTGGTGCTAGTGAATGTGTTCAAGGAACAATGTTTATTGTACCTTAATCAAACAGTACAACTTACATTTGCCACATATTTCTGTTCTTCCCAACAATGCGTTTTAATGTGTCCTCCCTTTCAAAGGGACACTTTGTTACATGCAGGAAATGGACCTTGCCTACCCCTTATCTGATATTTAGGAAAACAAACCACAAGCTTGGTTTTTTACCAGCTGTGCAATAAGGATCTATTAGACCTAATTCCTTTGGTTTGATTCCACACAGCTCTCACAGGTAACACAATAGCAGTAAAACACTTACCAACCTGCACTGGCAAGTGAAGCCAGGCTTGAAAAGTAGATAGCACAGGAGGATAACCTGTTTTTATCCTTCTGGCTTTTTAAATTATATGCTAAGGAAAATACTGAATAAAATAAATAATATTAAGCCCTGCTTTGGCAAGCCACTTAAAATGCAGAGAAACATGGCCAACCAACATACAATGGAAGAGTTTGCCTGTGATGATAAAGAAAAATAAGAAAACTCCCCTGAAGAGACTTTCCCAAAGGAAAATGCATTTGAACCAATGAGCTCCTGGTTTCCCACAGAGTAATTTTCCTTAATATCAGCATAGCGGGAAATTGGATGTTATTAGTTTAATCCCTTGGCTACACTGAGGAAATACCTCACCCAGAAGAGATTCCAGGCTATGATTTGTTCTGCAGCTGTGCCTGGAGGCCTCAGAGGATCAGAGCCACCAGCCACATGGTTACAATTGTAAATAAAGCCAAATGCCCTCACTGAAGACAGACGAATGCTGTGGGATTGTGCCCACTTCCCAGCTGGGTACTGGGCACATTGAGCAAAGGAGCCTGGCTCTGGAGGTGCTGGAACAACCTGGGAAGAGCAGAGCTGGTCCCTGGGCAGAGGGAGCTGCTGTGGGGAAGGCCAGAGCCCCTGTGAGGGCAAGCAGACCAGCTTTTAAACAAAATTGCCAGTTCCAGCCCATCCCCATCCCCACAGCCCTGCCCACACATCCCAGGGCTGTGCTGGATGCTGGTTCTCCCTTATGGGACCGATCCCAACTCCAGCCCAGTTGGCAGGAGAGACAGGCTCCAGCCATGGGCATTTGGAATCCCAGGAAGGATCCTGGAGGCAGTGGTGAACAAATGCTGTTCCACTCTCCAGAGCAGTGTAGATGTTTTCTGTTCTTAATTTTAAATGAATGAGCACAATCAGGTGAAACAGAGGCAGTAGATCAAAGAAAGATGCTTTCCACCACAGCTGGTGCACGTGAGGTCCCACCTGGAAGGACACATCTTGTTCTGCCTTACCAGATCTAAGGGGATGACAAAAAGCTAGAAGGACCACCGAGATGCCCAATGACCTTGAGTACATGACCTGTAAGCATAGACTGAGGGATCTTATTTCATCAGGTGAATTTTGGTTAAGGTTGTGATCCAAGAGCAGCCTGTGACACTTGGAAGAGAAAGTACCAACATTGATATAACAAAGCCATTTTTTGCAATGGCAGATGATATAATAGCAGTGATATAGGAGTAATGGTTATAAATTGTGGTTTGAGAGATTTAGGTTAGATACTGTGTAAAAGTATTTTTTACCAGGATGGCAGTTTGGCACCGGCACGGGTTACATGGTAATGCTGGGAATACTGTTTTTGAGAGATTCTCAAGATTTGATTAGACAAAGCCATGACTGCTGTGAGACATTGCTGGCAATAGCCCTTACCTCAGCAGGAGGCTGGCCAAGAGCTCTTCAGACGTCCCCTCCAGGCATCATCTGTTTTTTTCATCACCTGACTTGCCCTTTGGCAATGACACCTCACTGTTAACAATTGCTGAGCTTGGGTGACCAGCTTGGGCAAGATGCCTCAGGAGCTGAAAGGGTGAGTCATGAGCAACTTCACCAACATGACACAGTCTGGGACAGAATTGGTCTGATCTATTCATCATGACCTTAGCTTCCAGTGAAATGCAACAGTTTGTCTGGAGCAAAATCAATTTACCACAGTTTGATGGCAGCAATGGTTTAAAATAGGTCTTTGGAAAATCAGAAGTAATGCAGTACTTAGCAGGACATTCAGAAGAATATATATTTTTCCATATAGATGTTTGTGTTTAAAAATAGAAAGATGTAGTTTCTCAAACTTTCAGGTCAAATACCAAGGTACACCAAGAGGCAAGAGGTGTTCAGCTAGGTTGTCTGAGGTTGAGGCTACCAACAGACCTCCCTTAATTCATCCATGCTTTCCAGGCTGATCAAAGCCAATATGACTGTTCAGCTAGGGTGGGCAAGCTCAGTCCTGTTCCCTCCCTAAGGGCACTTTCAGTGTCCTCTAATTGCTCCCCGGATTGACTGATTGCTGTTTGATCTTCCTCCTCTAGTCATCTTTGATGTTCTGTTGTTTGTTACAGTCTCTGGTTAGAATTAAGTAATTTTAGAGAGTAAGACAGTCCTGTGAACGGGAATGCAGACAAATAAGTACTAAAAAGAGAACAAAACAAAACAGTGTTCTTTGCCCCAGGGCATTGTTACAATGGCAGTGAAATCGGGGGGTTGGGTCTGGATTTGTAACTCAGGTATCATGACCAAAATATCACGCTTGCAGCCATGCTCCTTCCTGTTGGCCCTTGAATTTATAATGACCTGCCAAGGCAAAACAGCCATTCCACATGCAGGACTTAGAAAAAAGTAAGGAAAAGAGAGTGTGCTAAAGTAGCAAATGGAGAAAAAAAATCCACTACTAAAACCTGCAGCAATATGGGCACTTTCTGCATGCAAATCAATGTAATGTACAATTCTCTTCAGTTGCACAGATAGTAATCTTATTCTCCACAATCCTTGCTGTACATGTTCCACTGGCCTTCACTCATCTGTTTGTCCCATCTCATGGACATTTGGCTGCTTCAGTTCCTTTCTCTCTTTTTTGCATGGCTTGGGGAAAGCATAATTTATTCCCATCCAATTCTGACTGAAAGTAGCAATATCTTCAAAATATGAGTTAAGGCTCTATTATTTATCCTTATCATTTGAAAGTTATGTTGAAGAATTTTAGAAAATTATCAAATTCTATATTTTTTCTGCTGGATTTTCTGATTTTGTTTGCTTTTCTTTCATTGCCAATTCTCATTCTATTCTCATTTTTCTAGCAGAACAGCCAAAACACGTCTTAGGTAGTGATAAGTTTGAAAGAGACAGGATTGTTGTTTGATTTTTAATTGCTTCTTTTGTTATTGTTGTTTCATAAAAAAGGCAATATATTTGAAAACCCCAGTGCAATTAAGATGTCCTGTTCTGCAGAGCAACAGATCACAAGAGACCTTGTTCTCGTTAACAAGTATCTATTAAGATAGAAGCTGGCAGCTGTCAGGCATCTTAGTACAAAATGCTAGCCTTTAAATGGAAAAAAAAAATTAAAATCCCTGTATCATTTGTAAGACCAATATGAACAACATACTTTAATATTTATTTGCAAGGTTTTTCAGACGCACCAGAATTCAAAGGACACAGTCATTATTTTTCCGTTTCAAACTTTATTTTTTCATCCTTCTTCATGCTTTCCCTGTCCCTTCTCTTCAGTGCACAAGGTTTTTAGGTCTTAGATTAAAAACCAAAACATTAGAAGGTGCTTGAGTGACTCCTGATTCCATTTCTATTTTTGAGTTCTGGTGTTAATTTCATTTGACTCTTGTAAATTTGTGTTATTGAAAAATACCAAGAAAGGTGAACACTGTGGTACAGAAGCACAAGGGCTGCTCCTTTGTGGGAATGCAGGGGCCTGGAGCAGTCAGTGTTTGAGAGACTTGGAGCAGACAGCTGGAGTTACTGCTCAGAGAGGGTTTGAGGAGCCTCCTAGGACCAGGGGGCATAAGCCAGGAGTCAGCCAATGACTCAGGAAGTTGTTGGTCAGCTTGGAAGCAAGGACATGCTTGCAAGGAACTCATAAGAACACCTGAAAAATATTTTTATTTTTCTTCTAGTTTCTTTAAAAAAAATTCCCAAACCTCCTACTTTTGTTAAAAGTCTGTCTTTTTCTGTGTTTGAAATAATTTTGGTCTTCTTTTGGAGAAAAATTCCTAGGCAGATTCTTTTCAAAGCCAGCTCAGGACTTTGCCACACCCACATTTTGCAGTCCTGCTCATTACAGTCATATTTCTTCTTGACTGCAATGAGATTTGGAGAAAGAACACTTGAAACATTTAAAACAGATAATTGAACAGATGAGTATTGTATGAGTATCTATGCTGCTATATGCTAGTATATAGCATTATAGGTGGCATATGTACTTTACCTTTTTGGTTTACTTTTTTTATTTTACCTTTTATCTATGTTTTATCTAAATTTACCATTTTTATTTTGCCTTTTATGGGTTTCTTTGTCATGAATGTTTAACTGTGTATCAGATTCCTTAGGAAACAGTGGGAGAATTTAAATGGCAGTTCAAAAAATCAAGGTAAAATCAAGGTTTATCCAGGATTTTCATAGGGAAGCATGTGAGAACAATGACTTCCCAAGGGGTTGATCGTGTCTGTTCAGACAGCTGCTGATCATGTGTGGACAAGATGCACCATGGAATGGTTTTCATGATCCCTATCTACAGATGAGATCACCTCCTGTGCAGTGCTAGGAGTCAGCACACCCAATGAGAGGTGCAACCTTTGCCATGAATATTGCTATCGCTTCTTGCTTATTCACCCACCTACCCTGAAAGATTCCCTTTTCATGCCAGTCAGTTCAAAATGGCTTCTAATTATACAGTCCCAAAAGTTATGACTACAAAAACTTAGCAGTTCTGCTGATACTGCAATATCTGTTTTTAGACATACCACATTTTGCTCTTGGTTTTAAGTATTTTTGTATCAGCTGTCCTACAGTAAATGCAATTTCTTAAAAAAGATGATTCCTTTCTCTCTGCTGGAATGAATTATTCTTCCAGACAGTGTGCTCCAGACCTTACTCCTCGGATAGAAATTCAGCTTAAGTAATTTTCACAAATTGTCCTCACATCTATTCTGATAACCACAGATGGTGCAAATGAGAAAGAGTGAAATAACTCCAAGGGAATTTCAGAAGATAACTTTTTTGTAAAGGACCGTATAACTAAGGAGGTGAGAATCATAGAAATTGGCACCTGATAGAAAGAAGTTTCTCCTGAATAGGCTTGAATTGGTTAAATTAGCTGCTATTACTGTTGCCATGCCATTTTCCTGGGAGGAGCAGGAAAACTAGATTTTACTGTGAACTTTTCTTTTTTGTAGTTTTCCAAAGGTGTTAGTGATATAAAGATAAAATTCTTTTTTGGTCCAAGAGGTATAGCGTAGAAAGGGCTCTCCATTTTTTCTTGGGAAACATAAAGTTTTGGAGTATCAGCATTTTTAATCAGCATTTTTAATCATACTCTACATATGTATCTGGGAACACAGACATGAGAGGTAAATAGGTATCATGTAATGTGTAGTCAGAAGAGCTGAAATATCTATTTTAGCAATAAAGGTTAGATATTACTGATATCTGAGCAAGACCTTACTGCTGTCTAGGCCTGAACATGTTGGTGGAGATGTCAACAGTGATCTGATTAAGTATGAATGTGGCTCACACATCTTGGGCATCCATCTGGGCAGGGTCTCAGGGCTCCAAGGCATGACTCCAGATTTTGTGAAGTGGTACACTTCACAATTAAGGTTTATGTGCACATGTGCACACATTAGTCTTTCATGTTAATGTTACAAAAAAAAAAATAATATTCAGTTTCATGCATGTAGAGAATAATCTCTTTAAAATGTCTCAAGCAAGGACAAGGTGGTCCATACAGAAAATGATCTCTGTCTGAAAATCTGTTTTCATTTTGTTAACGTCTCCTTAATGTGTAAATCCAGTAATGACTTCCATTCTCTCAATATGAAGGCCATGGTCAGTGAAGGACTGGATAAAAGCAATTCCATATGTTAGAGGGGTCAGTGAATAGCTTGTTCTTTATAAGCCATATTATTTCCTAGCTGCATACTGTTCAGATACCATTGAATTTAGCACATTTACTTCTATTAACTGAAGTAACAAACCAATTTAAAAATAACCACAGGCATCTCATAATCACCAGAAAAAAAAAAAAAAAACCAGAAAAAACATACTGCCTTTTGAATTGTTCCTATTATAAGTAATGGCTGGATATAAATTTATGCCTCACTTTCATAACAAATAACCACAGGAAAGGATCTAAACCAGAAGTGTTCTCTAAAGCATAGTTTGAAGTAGTTAGTGGTGCTGCCACCCCAGTGAAGCCTTTGCTGCAGCTGCTGCTCTCCCCAAAGCTGCTGCAGGTATTGCTGCAGGTATTGCTGCAGGTATTGCTGCAGGTATTGCTGCAGGTATTGCTGCCTCTGGGACCACTCGGTGCCAGCAGCCCCAGAGCTACGGGCGAGGGAATAGCAGGACAAGCATCACCAGAGGAGCCAGAAGCAAGGGAAATCCTCAAGTGAGGCTTGATCTGACAAGACCTGACAAAGAAGGTAACCTGGCCTGAGGTTCTGTCCTTCAGGGGGATATTCACTTTCTTTAAGTGTCAAATGGAAAGTGGGTGCTTGAGCAAAGTAACAGGTACCCACAAATTCAGGTCATCCAACATACAGAGTCTTTCAGGGCTGAAGAAAAAACTTCATCAGTCACCTCCACAGCACAGTGGGTTGCTCCTCAGACAGATTCTCAATGACAGTGTGTGCTGCCCTAATGTTTCGTGTGCAGTAGGAGACAGAATATCTGCTTTTTTCAGTGAAGCAGTTTGACTTTTAAGTCTTAAGAGTTTCTTATTTTCAGATCACCAAAGCAAAACTCATCTAAAGCTAATTTAAGGTTAAACCTTCTCTCATTGGCAGCCTGAATCATGTAGCAGAAGTATCAAAATCTTTGGACAGGGCAGAGTCCAGGGCATAATGCAAAAACAAGGAGTAAGTGCAAGTGTCAATGGGTGAATATCGGAAAATCTTAATTACTTCTGAAAAACACCCACTTGGTGTGCCTGTGGCATCCTCTAGCTCCACTGTACCCTGCATTCTTTTCCTTCTTGGAAGGGCTGTGCATTATCCCATCACAAGTGTTCCTATCTTTTTTTTGCTACTTGCTCCATTTTATATCTTGGCATTTTTGATGGTCTGATAGTCCTGTTTCTTTTGCTTCTTACTGACCGTGTTTACTTGTTCTGCAGCTTCTTTTTGTTTCTGTTTTGAACCTTTTCCAGACAGTTGGGCTAATCATGCTTTTGGAGGCATTTGCAAGAGGAGTGATTTTCCATGTACAGTCAGGGAATCTAGAGTACCCCAAATTATTCCTTATCATTCATGAGAGGTAGTGAAGAAAATCCAAGTCTACTGTCAGCTGGGTTAAATGTTCTGCTTAGAGATCAATTTTAATCCATTGAAAAGTGTCTGTAATGAAAACTCTTCCTCTAGACTTAGATCTGTTTTTCTGCACAAAAAGTGCTGACTGAGTAATTGATTGCACATGCTCCATTCCACATCTTCCCCACTGCTTTATGAGGAAATAAAACTCTATATTTAGTAGTGACAAGAGAGACCTCAAAGTTATTTGTGCACACAGTTTCTGACATAGTTTTTGTCTTTTTGGTACTACTGAGGCACATAATCCCGTTACTGATTTTAAACAACAAAACAAGAAATGACCAAAGATGAGAAGATTGATGAGCACAGAATTTATATACTATACACAAAGAACTTGATGATATGATGGACTAAATAGAAAGATGAGGTTAGAGATTGCTTAGAGATAATAGACATTTTTTTGATCTATTACAAAACTTGATAAAAATGTAGCAGTTGGTCACAAGCCTAAGAGTTGTCAGTGAATGATCAAGAAAAAGCAAAATGTACAAGGATGTAGCAACATGCAAAGTATTTTGGGGCAATAGGAACAGAGAGATCTACTGTTATTTATGAAGACATTGTTTGGGATACTGGGCACAGGAGGCTCAAGAAGGCCTAAGTCAAAAAAGTTCAAGAAGGATTAAGTACACAAGCACAGAGAGTAGCCTGTTGAGCAAAACAATGGGGAAATGTCCTACAAGACCAAAGGAGTTGGCTCATCCTTTGGCAAAAGGATTTGTCAGAAGAGATACTGATGTTGGCAGGCGACAGAAGAAGGGAGTGGCATTAACTACTTCACTGCTCATCTGACTACTAATATAGAGAACATGATGCCTTTATGTGTTCTGCATCATACCAGCCTGCTGGTGTACTGAGATTCGAAACACAGCTATCCTCCAAATGTTGACTTTTTTCATCTGTTCACCTCTTGCCATTTCTCATTCTTTTTTAAAGCATTGCTGGTTTGTTGTGGTTTTGGTTTTTTCCCCCTATAAAAAGTCTCACAGTTGAAGGTATCAGATTCTAATATGAAAAAAACTTCAATAGCTGTGCATGATCATAGTGTCATAAGGTTAAGAAAATGGATCATATAGGAATGATTAAAATTTTGCATGTGATGCTTAAGAAGACCAGATTTTCTGAAATGTTCTCCATCTTACCTACAAAACCATTTTTATCACTTTGTGTATACACACAGATTATCTTCCTCTTTCTTGCAGTGATTTCTGTAGTTGACTGCACAGCTTTTCCTGCCCTCCTGTTCTGCACTCTGCTGTGCTAAGTGTCCTGGACCCTCTGTAAGTTT